>NC_062570.1:45467500-46717500 GCF_022837055.1 Prionailurus viverrinus
AAGCACTAACTACCACCTGCAGCCAATGAGAAGTTTTCACAACCTTTAACTCCTGTTCTCCCCTGAAATTTTGTTCCAAACAACCCTCCCAATTTCCTCCTAACACCTAATAAAAGCTGACCTTCTGTCTCTTTGGACTTGCCTGTGATTTGCCAAAGTTTGCTTGTCCTGAATTGCACTTCCTCTGCTGTTCCCGAAAAAACTCATGTTGCTACTAAAATAACCGACTATTTTATTTTTAAGGTTGGCAGAAGGTGCTCAGTGACTGTTGACTTATGTCATTTAAGCATATGATCATATAGAGTGCTTATGGAAGAGTGATGGCATTCAAGCATTTTCTCTCCTGGGTCATTTCAAGAAAGATCTGGAGTGAAGAGATAAGGACATTCACTTTTCTTGTGTGTCTATGTAGATGATGAAGAGATGTGATATCTTTCTTTTCCTAATAAAAATCCTGGGCAAAGTTCTGTAATATAAGTAAACATACGGAACTTGCTCATGTTTTATTGCTGAGATAATCTTAGCCCCTTTTGATGGAAAGAGTGAGAAGTTGAAAATAAGAAAATGAGGGTTTGAGTCCCAAGACCAACATTTCCTCCTCAGTTTAATGGCAACTTCAGTGTGAGCCCTCATCATCCTCACTGCAAAACAGAAATAATCATCTTCTCCCCAACTACTCCACAGGGTGGTTATAAGAATTAATTAATAATGTTTGTGGAGGTGCTTTGTAGCAGCATCATGTCAAAACATTACCTTACCACATTTTTATCTCATAGGAAAGTAAAGTTCATTCTTTATGAAGAAAATAGAACATAAGCCCCAATATAGTGGGCTATATGGAACCAGCATTCTGGTATTCAAACATTTATGAGGGACCCACCACCGGTTCCCTTCTATTTGTGAAGTATGCAAGCCACACCCTGACGAAGCTATTCTGTAGGGGAAAATAAATTATATTTGCATGAAAAACTGTGTATTCTGGGTGTTATATGAATCACCACATTCTACTCCTGAAATGATTATTATACTATATGTTAAGTAACTTGTATTTAAATACAATTTTTAAATTGAAAAAAAAAACCCTATGTATTATCTAGAAATACCACTCCAGGTTATCTGATTCTACTTTTACTTGTCTTTAAGCTATTTTGCAACTGAGTACATTGTGAGTAACTGCGAGTAATGCAAGATGATTCTTATCTATAAACACGTAAGTTTTGTCTTGCCCTGCAGAGATTCAATTGTCTTTCTACCCACTCCAATAAAAAATTAGTTTTGCCTCCATTTATATATTTAGTTCAATATTCCTGGTCTACAACTATGCCCCTTTTTTTTGCATTTTCTTTTTTGAATCACATTTGCTTGTCCATCATATTTACCTGATTCCTTTATGAGTTAAAAATCTTTAACACATGTTCATTCTTGTATCTGTATGAGAATAACAAATTTACTCTTTTTTGGAAATTATCTTTGAGCAGTTTGTCCCTTCTTCGTTTACCCCACAAACATTTTCTGAGCAACTACTCTGTGGCCAGCTCTGTTTAAAGAGGTCACCAGAGCACTTAGCACGCTGCAGCATACTGTGAATCATTTCCTGACCCAGCCCAGCTTTATTGTGGCCAGCCCACAATAAATACTCAACAAACGGGTATTGAATTATTTTTAAAATGTCTTTTCCTAAAGGCAGTAATTTTTAGTGTAGTAATTTCTAGTCTTGTAAAGGCTTTCCAACTAGAGCCTAGACAGTGCTGGTGACACTGAAGATGTGATAGATGTTTGATGAATGATGAATGAATGAACTTACAGTAAGCTTTTGAGGGACTCACAGTGCACTGATGTTGCTGCTCATGTGAAGGTAGACCATCCAGGCTTGCACAGTTCCTCTCACTTGGGAGACATGGCAATCCATACCCAATGATGGACTTCCAAGGCATGACAGATATAAAAACCCAACATATATATTTGATCCTTCTCAACGAAATCACCTCCCTGGATCAGCAAACCATTATTGGAGCAGTGAATTTGTGGTATCTTTTTTTTTAAAAAAAAATTTTTAACGTTTATTTATTATTAAGAGAAAGAGAGAGAGAGAGAGAGAGAGAGCATGAGCATGGGAGGGGCAGAGAGAGGAGGAGACACAGAATCCGAAGCAGGCTCTAGGCTGAGCTGGCAGCACAGAGCCCGATGCGGGGCTCGAACTCACAAACCGCGAGATCATGGCCTGAGCCGAAGTCGGACACTTAACCGGCAGAGCCACCCAGGCGCCCCTGTGGTATCTTTTCTTGAATGGTTAGATTCGCAAAGTAAAAAAAGTCATTCTTCTAATTATTTAACTTTTTCCTTAGTCCAGTCAGTTAAATTTTTGTCATTGTTTTCAGGAGTTGATGTCATCCTTGCTCCATGGCTAATATTTTTATTCAATTACCATCAACCACAAACCTCGGGTTCATTTTTGTCAAACAGATTCTGACATTATCTCTGTCTTGCGGATACTGACAAGAACACTAACATGACTGTTGGTTTTCTTTCATAAAGTGGAAAACAAGAGTTATGTTACGAATTTTCTAAACCCCATGCACTGTGAGAAATATCTATGCCTAGAAATATAATTTAGTATAGAGAATTAGATATAAATCTTACCAAAAAAAATTAAAAGACACTACATGCTTAGAATGAACTACAAATCCTGGTCTCCAAAAGGGAGCTGGCATAAACCTTGAAGAGATTTATTAATAATGCCCACATCTGCCCTGATACCTTCTCAACACCAGAGGTAAAGAATTATTCCTCACTGACCATGCTATAAATATAGCTGGCAGGAGAGGGAGTTTTACAGCTTCAGAATGACCATGTGGATTACTGCGAAAGGTTGTTCCCAACACCGGAGGGAATTAAATTAGCTGTGCTGAGAGTCTCAGAAGGTTGAAATGTGCTATTGTGCTGATATTATGTGTCACAATTGATGTAGTCAGTCCAGCAATTTTCAGCTATACGAAGTGAAAAAATATGGCTAAATTGGCTATTTTAATTAGCCAATTTGAAGATGGCCATGGCAACTGGCACAGGATACACAAACTCAAAATCAGATCATGCCTTTCTGAAGTCGTAGTGTTGTGGGAGGAAGGAGCCTTGAACAGAAATAACAAGGCAAGTAACCACATGTGGGAAATGTTCAGCAAAATAAGAAAAGGAGAAATAAAAAGATGTGATGAGAGGGGGAGAGATTACATTCAGCTCTGGCTTTAGGAGACTTCCTATGGAAAAGGAATTTGAGCTAGGCCATCAGTATGCCATGGTTATGAGGAGATGAAAGGCCAAGCATGCTCAGAATAGGGCACAGCATTGGTACACACCTGGAAAAGAGATAAAAGGACAAGTAGGAAGAAGGGAAATAAGCTCTCTGTGTGAATGTCCTCTGTGTACAGACCTACCCTACTTTGATGGGTTTCTCCTTGGTAAGGCTATCTTTTTGGTGATAATCACTACAAAATTGCCATGTATGGAGACTATACAGGGGAACATGAACATAAGCACCTAGACATGGGAAGGCATTGGAGTATGAACTAAAAATAGCAGGTACTCAGTTTTCGGTAAGAACAATGGTTTTTAAACTTTATAAATCCATGGAAACTCTATTTGAAACAAAACATATGTGGGATCACAATAAACAAAATGGAGCCGCTCTGTTTGAGACAGGGATGGGGCTCCAAAGGCCCACCTACTCAGCTTCTTCTAAATACAAACCTCATGTAGAAGGCCACAGAGGAATGATGTCTCACTGCTTTCTGGAATAGAGTTTAGAGAAAGTACTACTCTCAAACAACAACAACAACAAAAATGTACAGTAGCAAGAATTTAGAAGTTTGGTTCTGATGGAGAGGTTTGGTTCTGATGGTTCGGTCTTTACTCTGGAAGGAATAGGGAGTTGTTAAGAGTTCTTTGGGTAAGAGAAATGTACTGTGAGTGAGAGAAGAGACAACAGGAATATAATGATAGAAAGATGGAAATAATAAATCATTCAGAAAAGATTTGTTCCTCACTGACCATGCTATAAATATAGCTGGTGGGAGAGGGAGTTTTATGGCTTCAGAACAACCTTACTGTGAAAGGTTGTTCCCAAGTGTTCATGTCCCACTTGGCCAAGTGATTGATGTAAAGGGGAAGGAAAAGGGAGAAGTCCACAAAATAAGGCAGGGCTTCAAGCTGGGTGACTTATGTCATTAGAGAAAAACAGTGACTTGTGGAAGCTTGAAAGAAAAGATGAATCCAGTTTAAGAAATGCTGCACAGGCTGGGCACCAAAGGTAAAGGTGGCCAACCAAGAGCCAGATGTGAGACAATGGACCTTAGTAAATGTGCTCAAACCTTGTGATGCTCAAAAAGCACAGAAGCTACTATTCCCAAAATGAACAAGGGGCCATCTATAGAACACAGCTACTAGACAGACAAAATGTGTGAGAGTATAACTCCCATACAGGAAATGTATTGCTAGAAGCACAACCTTAGGTAAAAGTTCTCTTTTCCATCTTCCTCTTTTTTGGGCTGATAGGCTTTCTCAGATTTCAAACTATTTCTTCATACATTCCTTTTTTCATTCAACTTTTACCAATTAATTACCATTTGGGCTTGTGGCATAGTGCTAGAGCCTGTATGCAATTAAAAAACAAAAACATGGGGCGCCTGGGTGGCGCAGTTGGTTAAGCGTCCGACTTCAGCCAGGTCACTATCTCGCGGTCCGGGAGTTCGAGCCCCGCATCGGGCTCTGGGCTGATGGCTCAGAGCCTGGAGCCTGTTTCCGATTCTGTGTCTCCCTCTCTCTCTGCCCCTCCCCCGCTCATGCTCTGTCTCTCTCTGTCCCAAAAATAAATAAACGTTGAAAAAAAAAATTAAAAGCAAAAACAAAAACAAAAACAAAAACGTAATAGTGGCCCCTGGAGGCAGCTTGGAGCAATAGAAAAAGCATAGATTTGGATGTCTGATAAACCTACACTTGAATTCTGGCCAGGTTAAACTTTCTCTAAATAGGATTTGAATCTAGACCACAGGGAGAAATCAGGATAAATGGTCACCAAGAAATGGGCTGGATTTCCAGAAGGGATCCTACTTTCTCCACCCCTTGATGGAAGACCTACCACTGTGGTTCTGACTTGTATGCACTGGGAGAAAGCAGTACCTAGTGGGTGTCCTGTTTTCTCCAGCCCCTTCCTATGGCATCTCTGCCATTTGTAAAGAAAGGGAAGTGGTATTTTCACACTTTTATTCTTGCTCAGGGTAGAGAAAAGCTCATCACTACATTTTCTTCTTCTTTATTGATCTTAATTCCTAGAAAATCAATCTATTACATGATGCCTACCCTACAGCGACTAAAACAAAACTGTGGACATTTCCACTTCACATAGTCCCAACTAGCACTTTTCTGGAATCTGCCTCACACTGGTTTGGTGTCTGTGTGGTCACTGGTTTGGTGGTCTGTGTGGTGTCTGTGTGGTCTATTGAGTTAGAAAGCCAAAGAGATAAAGTCCAAACTTCCAACTCCTTAATTATCTTGACCTGACATACCAGAATAACTGGAAGAAAATGTATTCTCAAGTAATACAGATAAACTATTCCTTCTTAAATCACTAATTATAGCCTAACAGAGCCCAAGAGTTGGTCTAAGGGAAATTTTATACAGACATCTAACCTCTAAAAATTGAGATTTAGAACTAAAAGCAAAGGCAAAAACATAAGTAAATAAAAATAACTGGAACTATAACAAACTAAAAACCTTCTGCACAGCAAAGGAAACCATCATCAAAATGAAAAGACAACCTGTTGTATGGGATAAAAATTTTCAAATCGCTTATCTGATAAGGGGTTAATATCCAAAAAGCATGAAGAACACCTACAACTGAATAGTAAAAACAATAACCACAACAACAGACCATCTGTTTTAAAAACAGATAGATGAGGGGCTCCTGGGTGGCTCCATCAGCTAAGCATCCGACTCTTAATTTCTGTTCAGGTCAGGTTCTCATGGTTTCTTGAGTTTAAGTTCCACATCAAGCTCCATGCTGACAATGTGGAGACTGCTTGGGATTGTCTGTCTCCCTCCCTCTCTGTTCCTTCCCCACTTGTGTGCTCTCTCTTTCTCTCTCTCTCTCAAAATAAACAAATAGACTTAAAAAAATAAAAATAGATGATCTGAATAGACATTTTCCCAAAGAAGACATACAGATGGCAAACAGGCTCATAAAAAGATACTCACTGTCACTAATCATCAGGGAAATGCAAATCAACACTATAGTGAGATATCACCTCATGCCTGTTAGAATAGCAATTTCAAAAAGACAAGAAACAAGTGTTGGTGAGGATGGGGAGGAAAAGGGAACCCTCAGGCACTATTGGTAGGAATGTAAATTGGTGCAGATTCTATGTAAAACGGTAGAGAGGTTCTTCAAACAGTTAAAAATAGAACTACCATATGATCCAGAAATTCCACTTCTGGATATTTATCCAAAGATATATGCACCTCCATGTTCATGGAGAATTATTTATAATGGCCAATATATGGAAACATCCTAAGGTCCATCAAAGGATGAATGACTAAAGATAATGTAGAATGTATGTGTGTCTGTATGTGGTGTGTGTAATGGAATATTACTCAGCCCTAAAAAAGAATGAAATCTTGCCAATTACAACAACACAGATGGACCTAGAAGGCATTTGGCTAAGTGAAATAAGTCAGAGACAGACAAATACTGTACGATCTCACATGTAGGATCTAAAAGAAAGAAAGAAGAGAAAGAAGAGAAAGAAGAGAAAGAAGAGAAAGAAGAGAAAGAAGAGAAAGAAGAGAAAGAAGAGAAAGAAGAGAAAGAAGAGAAAGAAGAGAAAGAAGAGAAAGAAAGAAGAGAAAGAAAGAAGAGAAAGAAGAGAAAGAAGAGAAAGAAAGAAGAGAAAGAAAGAAGAGAAAGAAAGAAAGGAGAGAAAGAAGAGAAAGAAGAGAAAGAAAGAAAGAAAGAAAGAAAGAAAGAAGCTCATAGATACAGAGACTGGTGATTATTAGAGGTGGGGGTTGGGAGGTACACAAAATGGGCGAAGGGAGTCAAAAGGTACAAACTTCCAAATATAAAATAAATCATGGGGATATAATGTACATCATGGTGACTATAATTAGTAATATTGTATTGTGTATTTGAAAGTTGTTAAGAGTAAATACTTTTTTTAAAATATTTATTTTGAGAGAGACAGAGAGAGAGAGAGAGAGAGAGAGAGAGAGAGAGAGAGAGAGTGAGCGCGCGCATGTGCACAAGTGGGGGAGGTGGAGAGAGAGAGAGAAAATCCCAAGCAAGCTCCACACCATCAGCACAGAGCTCAACATGGGGCTCGATCTCACAAATCCATGAGATCATGTTCTGAGTCGAAATCAAGAGCCAGACACTTAACCAACTGAGCCACCCTGGCGCCCTGAAGAGTAAATCTTAAAAATTCTCACCACAATAAAATTTCTACAACCATGTATAGTGATGGGTTTTAACTGGATTCATTGTGGCGACCATTTCACAGTATATACAGATATCAACTCATTATGTTGTACACCTGAAACATGTTGTATTACAATTATACCTTAATTTAAAAAGACAAAAAATAAAATAAAAAGGGATGAGAATAATTTCTTAAAGGTTATGTTTCAATTAAGCCTTGTAAATGTTAAAAGTAAAGGGTCATTTGGGGGGGAGCTATTTTTATAGTGTCCTTAGGTGTATGCAATGAAATACAGAAGAGTGAAAACTGAGCACACAGTGTATGAGCTAGTGAAAAAGATAAGCTTTCCCAGGAAGCACTATTCATTCTTTATTGAACAAATATAAAGAGACTGTACAATATTGAGAGATTTTCAAAAAATCGAGTCTATCCACATCTCCCCCAGTCCCCCATGATTGAATTACTGCCTCCATTTCCAGCCCTAATATTTAATTTTTTTCTGGGAACAGACAATGGTTACAGCAGCTCCACTTTCTCTATGAATCTACTACATTAATCATGAAAATGCAGACACCTCCCCCACTACAGGTGAAGTCAAAATGCCTCCAAGGTTTACTAAAAGCTGCATGGGTAGATTTGGTCTAGGCAGCCAGGGTTTTCCAAATTGCTCTCCACTGCAAATTGTCCCCCCACACCTTTGTCTTCTCATCCCCGTTTTCTATTAAATCAGTAATATTTCTGTTTCAATTCTCTTCTCCCCAGGTTTGAAAATTAAACATTTTATGCTCCTTCTATTTAGTGGTTACTTTGACAAAACCTGAAGTTGACCAGTATTCTGTGCCTCATCTCAAATGATACAGGAACCTTAGGACTCTGATCAGGACTCATCCTTCAATCCCAGTCTTGTACGCTAATTTTTTCTAGCATTGTTTCTTTTGCTCTGCACATCTCTGTAACATTTCTAGTGGTAACTCAAAATCCTCTTCTCAGAGCACTATTTCTTAGAATCATGTATTGACAGAGGCTAGGTTGCATACCAACTTCAAGCTTGATGTTTTAAGAGGAAGTTTCTAAGTAAGCTCACATTACAAGGTATAAATTTAGCTCTCCTGCTAAAACATCAATTTTTAAATGATGGCTTTCTCTTCTGACCATGGAACAGTTTTTCCAACTTTCTTCTGACTTTGGAGTAATATTCTCAGGACAACCCTGAGTCGGGCCCCATTCCTTAGAACTATGTGTCCAGCATGCAGCAAACATGGGGAGACTGCACACTTATGGCTCAGTACTAGAGAAAAATCTATTCCAAGATGCTGGAATCTATTCTAATTCATGCTGTCCTATTCCTCAAAGATATGGCTAACCTGTGGGAAAGCCCCACCAGTATCTTCAAAAAAATGTTCAACCTTTCTTCCATATGCTCTCCCTGCCTATGCTTTCCTTGTGTACACTTTTCTGTTCCACCCCATGTCTTAAGTCATCATACTGTGAATGTAGTAACTTTATAGAAGATTTGGGGTTGTCCTAAAAAGGGAATTACATTATAATTGCACAGCATTCTATAATCTCAAGAACTCTCTCTTCTGCTTTCCTAAACTTACGCTCCTCATACTACCCCACACAGCCTCTAAAGTGTGCATTTCAGTCCACCTTTCCCCACTACTTCTCTCTTAGTGGGGAGTTTACCAGGCTAGTCTGTCATCCTCTAGCTTCTCTGGAATTCCATAGGATCAATTTTTCTCTACTTACTCATGCAGGTAAGATTACCATTATTAAGCACTGGGTACTTGGGCTTTATCCTTGAGGCTTTCTAACTGAGACTCTAGGTACACAAAAGTGCCCCAAGAACAATTTCATGGAATAAAAGGAAGTCCAAATATGCTGGCCTCTAGGCCCCCACATCAACCCAATCTACTTATCAGAGATCTTGTAGTAATAAAAAGCAGAAATGAGGTCAAGACCTATGACAAAGAAATTTCACTGCAACCAATTATAAATATGCTGAATAAGTTGCTACTTGTTTATAAATACCCTAAAAGCTAAGAAACTGAGAATTAACAATTTTCTTTCATAACAGGCAAAGGAAGATGTCTCCTTCCCTCATGGGTCTTGAGTAGGAACATTGGTGAGAAAAACATTCAGACGAATAAAGGAGTATTCATCAGCAAGTGAGCACTTTAGCACTAATATGATAAAAACAAAATATTTTCCACATCGTATAGATTTAAGGCATTATTAAGCCACAATGATTTTGTCTTGTCACTACTCCCTTACTTCTGCCTTTTAATGATAAATAACCATTCCTTAGTTTCTCATTTTTGCTTTATGGGGTTTGCTTTGCTTCCCAGGCAACAACTATTTACTGAAGATTAAAGACAAAGAAAAAAAGTCAAGAAGCTTTATTCATTCCATGGTAGCTCTTCAGAAGAGATGTGAAATAACTCTTTTAACTCAACTGAGAATAGTCATTATCTACCATGTACGCTAGTGGGCTCACCAAGCCCTGGAAAATTTGGGGGCTTGCCAAACTAAATTCTGGAAAGATAACACAATATAAAAGTGAATATTGCCTTATTCCACTCTCACAGAGAAATGTCTCTTTTTAAACCATAGGAACTTGGCAAACTTACGAATGTTAGGAAAGAGAAATACTAGCCGAGTTTAGGTAGCAGAGGGAAGACAAAGGATAAAAACTACAGGGTCCCTTACCTGGATAGATTGATTTTTTATTATGATTGCGATTGTGAGCATTACACTGAAAGGAAGAAAACTTATTTGGGTAGCTAGTATGCAGTTGCAAGCCCTATTGTCAGTCTAGGTCAATATGAGGAATCACTTCCGACGAGGTATGAAGTGATTCCAAACTCCCTAGGTCAAAAGAGCTTAAGATTTCACTCAGAGTTGAATTCCTACAACATAAACCAGACCTAAGTTTCAGGAAGAAAATAAATATGTCTTATATGAGAAGATGTCATAGATATGTAAGTCAATCTCTGAGTGAACGTTGGGCTACACAATAAGCCACCCCACCTTGGCCCCTACCCCCAACATAGACCATGAGTGGGGAACGGACTCAAAGCAGTAAACGCATTGGCTCATGAGTGACCACTTCAATTCTCTTTGTTGTTGTTTGAATTAAGGGACACAAGTGGAGTGAATGAAAAGGTAAGGGACACAAGAGCAATGAGGTCATTATTCTGTTCATCAAAACAGCACTTTATTTCCATTTGTACACACATCAGGTTGTTGCCTAGGAAATGTTTAGAAACCACTGTCAATAGAGAATGATAGTCCATTGTTACAATCATATTTTCTTTCTCACTGACTACATGAGCTTGAATAGGTCATCTTGACCTAATTTATTAAGCTTAAAAAAAATCAGGCTTGTAGAAAATAATACTTGTGAAAGTGGGATTTGCCACTGTAGCAAAGGACCTAGAGAAATAATTTAACTGTGAGACTTCTGCAAATTCAGATAAGCCAGATATGAAGTAGAAGAGGGGATATAGGGACACCTAGCTGGCTTAGTGGCCAAGGACCCAATTCTTGATCTTGTGGTCTTGAGTTTGAGCCCCACACTGGGTGTAGAGATTACCTTAAAAAAAAGAGGGGATATAGAAAGTCTGGGACATGAGGCATCAATTTCCATGAAGGCCTGAATTAAGAAGGAGGAAAAGTTGTTATATTTATCATAATTCATGTGACTATATGTTCAGATTTGGGCCTAGGACATTCCCAGTTTATGCCCACTTCCTTGCATGGTTATCCACTATACCATCTTTCACTCTCAAAAATGTGCCAATATAGATGATAAATTACATGGTCACATTAATTACAGTCAAGGTAAAGACCCACAGATTTAAGATATACTGGAGTTTGGTTAACTAAAATCTATATCCTATTTCCTCTTCCTGTAGACTATCCTTCAATTTTAACATGCATTATTTATAGCTTTTTTTCCTTTTTCAGCTTTGAGGTATAATTGAGCAAAGAAAGTAATAGAAAGTACAGAACATGATTTTTATATAGGTATATTGTGAAAGGATTTCCACCATTAAGTTAATTAACATATCCACTATTTCACATATTTACTTTTTTGGTGGAAGAACATTTAAGTTTTATTCTTTTAGCAAATTACAATTATACAATATAGTGTTATCAACTACAGTCACCATGTTATACATTAGAGCCTCGGGCTTTCTTTGTATTATAGCTGAAAGTTTGTACCCTTTCTACCAATCTACTTCTACTTTCCTCAACTCCTGGAAACCACGTTTCTGCTATTTCTAGGAGTTTGGCCTTTTTTAGATTCTACATATCAGTGATATCATGCAGTACTTATCTTTCTCTGGCTTATTTCATTTAGCATAACACCCTTTGGGTTCATCCATGTTTACCCAACTGGCAGGATTTCCTTCTTTTTAAAGGCTGAGTGGAGCACCTGCGTGGCTCAGTTGATTAAGCTTCTGACTCTTGATTTAGGGTCAGGTCATTATCTCACAGTTTTATGAGTTTGAGCGCCACATTGGGCTCTGGGCTGACAGTGCAGACCCTGCTTGAGAATCTCCCTCTTTCTCTGCCCCTCCCCTGCTTGCACTCTATCTCTCTCAAATAATGAAAAAATAAAAATAAAGGCTAATATTCCATTATATATGGATACCACATCTTCATCCATTTAACCATCAATGGGCACTTAGGTTGTCTCTGTATCTTGGCTATAATGAATAATGTTGCAATGAATATGGAGGGGTAGATACCTTCTGCTTTTCTTTCTGCATGTTATAGAAAAAAACCACCTTTCCCAGTTTTGTCAGACAATTTTAATGTAGTAGATGAACCTTATCATCAGCCCAGCACATGCTTCTCATTGCCTCTCAAACCACCATCTTTGTTTTGGGGGGATCCCAGTAGTCGGGAGTATGCCAAGACCAGTCAGTGTCTCAAATGAGATGTTTGTAGTCAGCACCTAGATGTAGTGTGATTAGAAGCCAGACACTTAGTCAGCAGCTGGGAAAGTATGCAGTCAAACCCATTTAAGGGGAAAACTGTGCATTTTAGCCTGCTCCCTCTGCACTAATCCAGGCTGTATTGCCATGGGTATGGAGGAGGGAGAGTGTTCCTACACCCACTTACAAAAACTCCTTTTCTGTTTGCTATAGTCCTGTAGAACTGTAAATGCAAGCCTTGTGATTTAGGGACCCAGCCCTCAGATGGTAGCTATAAAAGTTGAAGTGCTAAATATGTGGACAAACATCTTTCACGGAGATGCTAATAACAGTTTTGTTGGAGAAAACCAGAGGGAGAAAAGTGGGGAGGGGAGTGATCACCAGTTCTCTCAAGCTCCAAGTTCAATAACAGTCAACACCTAGATGCCTACTAATCAGATGCCAGATCCTCAGGCAATAACTTGTATTCATCCAAAACCCTTCCAGAGAAAGACCAAGAGAATGGGTGCTTTTGCCTGTTCCCTCTGCATTGAACTTTGTGGGGCTAGCCATGGCCAAGTGATATCTTTCTTTGCTATAGGTCTGTGGGTCCCATGAATGCAAGCCCCATTTGCTTTCAGCTAAATGATCTGAGGGACCATGCTTTGGGTGACAGCCTTAAAAGTTGGGGCACTAGATGTGTGGTCCAGACCTTTCCCTCTTCAGAGAGAAGCTGGGAGTTGGGGTTTCCCCCCTGACTCTATACAGCACTGTATTGGGAGTTGATTTTATGGTAAGAATAGGTGTACCTATTTTGATGTAGGCATTTTCTCAGTCACCCAATACGTGAAATAACTCAAACAGTTTCTGGATTTCTGAAGAAATTGCTCCTTGTGTAACTATAGATTTGGTTCCTCCATGGGAAGTGGGAAATTTAGGAACCTCCTATGTTGTCATGTTAGGTTGGAATCCCCTAGCTTTTCTTATGAAATATAAAGTACTTCAGTATTTCTATCCTCCTCCCAAATTAGAAGAACACTGGTATGCTTTCATACTCCTAGTCTATCCAGCTTAGAATTTTATAATTCTCTTTTAATGTTAAAAAAAGTGTAAGTAAAGTTTAACTAAAGATCATAAAAATGTTATTACTATCTGTGTCATCACATTATCCTCTTCTTTCTGTTTGGTGAAATTTATCCTTTAATAGTTCAAGTAAGGATCTATGTTTGATATTTGTATGCCTAAAAATGTCTTCATCTTTATTCCCTCCATAATGATAACCTAACTGGGTATAAATTCCAGACCAAGAATTAGTTCCCAACAGCACTTGGATGATATTACTCTATTTCCTTCCCATATCCTTTCTTCATTATCTGCAATCTACCATTTATCTAATTACTGTTTTTTAAAGGCAATCATTTTTCCACCTGATAGTTTTTATGATCTCCTTTTCCTTGACATTTTTCATTTTCACTATGACTAGAAAGTGGTATGTTTTTACTGACTACATTTAATATTCAGTGCATTTTATGATCTGAGAATGTATGTTACCCTTCCTCAGATATTCTCCATCATTCTCATGGAACACTGTTCTGAGTTGCTTTTCAGTATTTTTCCTTTTTAAAAAATTTTTATCTTTCTTTTTGTGATAACCTCTCCAGGTCTAAGAGTTTTGTGATAGGTCCCATCTGGTATTCCAGGCTTAAACAGTATAATGTTAGATCAGGATTCTTGCCGAAAATGATATTGTAGAGATCTTACAATCCACAATCAAAGCTCTATGCAGATTATTTCAGTCACTAGGCTATATTAGAAAACAGTGCTATTCAAGAAGACTGACAGGTCATGAAAAAGAATAGAATAACACATCACAGCATGATGCAGGTGATTTCCTCACCTTCAAAAGCATCCTCAGTTTTCATGTTACTCCACATTACTCAGAGGAACAGAGATGATATTCTACAAACTCACATGTATCCCCAGTATTTTATTTTAGTGTATGAATTTAAAATACTAGATTGTAAGTTAAACATATCCAACTAGAAATCATTAACATTACAATGATAAAGAAGCAGCAAAAGCCTGTCAACTTTCATTTCACTAAAAACAATCTAAAGATGTCAGCAGGTGAGTGGCTCATCCTAGTGAAACAACAGACATACCATTGGTTTTAAGAGAGATTTCATATACAAAAAATTTTAATATAGAAGATAGAAACTAACATAGCTAACAGACTTCCGTTATTGTCATCTGGATCAATTGGACATTGTTGGAAACTTTCGTATCCTCAAACTGGTGACTTGTTCGTATTGATACATTGATTTAAAAGAACATTTTTAACCTTCTCAATATATCCTGATCTTCTCATCAACCTTGATAAAAGCATTTTTCATTACCTAAGTATAACTGACATTTCTTGAATACTACTGAAAACCCTCTCAGTTTCATCTCCTATTCCAGCCCACTGCTACAAAAACCCATTTCTTTTAGTCACTCGGGAATTTCCCATCCCCACCCCTGTCTACATATCACAATCCAGAAGCAAGAGATTTAACATCACGTGGCAATCCTTGACCAATGGAACTAGCAGCTAAGGGATAAATGTTTCTCCTTTTTTCCTCAGGTAGATAATTCTTAGACATCATTTCCCCACAAGATTAAGCAACACATCACCAGTGGGCACTGACTTCCCTCCTCTGTTCATTTCTTCCTTTTTCACTTGTGCTCCTGGAATCATATTCCCATATAAACTACCTGTCTTCAAGCTCTTTACTTAGGCTTTATTTTCAGGGAAATCTACACTAAGATATTTTTCAAGAACCTAACCCTTGGGTACACAGATATATAGTCAATTGCAAAGCTACAACCCATGTAATGAGTCCATTTCTTTTTAATTACAAAGTTAATGTATGCCCACTTTTGCACTGAAAATAAGAGTCTCACCGTTTCTAATCTGATGTTTTTCTGTACAGTATTGGACATCAAATCCTTTAAATATAATTGAACTAATTTGCCTAAAATCAAGGCACATTCTTCTAGTCTGACACCCACCAGACAAATGCCCAGAAAGACTCGAAGAGAAAACAAAGATCCATTTATGAATTTGCTAGATTAGTAGATTCTGTAAGCATCTGAGGATACAAATTTGAAATAGGAGACATACCTGCCTTCAGTGAGCTCATATTATGGTAAGAGAAACATAATAGATTCATATATATATATAGTATATACACACACACACATATATATACACATACACATACATATATATAACACACACACACACACAAATGAAGTATAATTACATGATATACAAAATAAAAAAATTGTTCTATAGAAAATGAATATACAAATAACATGGTGCTTAGATTCTACCTTCCCCCAAAAAGATCTTTGCTGCATAATTTTGGGTACATTATTTAATTTCTGAGTCTCAGTATCCTGAAATGTTAAATAGAAACAATTATAACTACTTTAAAAAGTTTTTGTGAAAATTCAAAAAGACAATATGTGAAAAGTGTTTGGCATTTAATATATGGCATCCACTATTATTGTTCTTTGTTACAGACTTTTCATCGCTATTGTTAATAACAAATGTCATTTACTATCATTAATGTAAGAGGACATGACCATTAATTTAACAACATAACAGGAAAATAACCATGGTAAAAATAAATGAAGTTAGGGTATGTGGTCTAGAGAGAAGTAGGGAAGGCCAGAGGAGGCTTCGAACGTAAAGGTGAAGAGAAGGCGGCAGATCTAAAAATAAGTTCATAGCACAGGTGGGCTTGTGGTTGTTCCAAGTCCTTAGTCCACAGTATGGAGGAACTCACAATTCTAATTTGAGGTCATGACTTCCAGAGCCTGTCATTTGTGGAAGAGCAGCGTCTCCATCACCCCTGGATCCCTGACAAATACACAATTGTGGCTTCACTGGCTTCTCCCCTCAAGCAAGTGTTAAGCTGAAACTCACTCAAGCAGAGCTATTTAGCTGCCCTTCCCTCTCTGTTCTACTGGCTGTGTTGTCATCATGTGTATTCAATTAAGATTAATATCACTACCAAAAGAGTCTGAGTTCTCACCAAGCCCCAAACAGAAATCACTCGTTGGGAACCAAAGTCCTATGGCTCCATTATGTTCTGGGGGCAAACAGCAACTGAATGACGAATTACATCCTCCATTTTTTTGTTGTTGTTATAGTTGTATGGATTTAAAATGATTAAGGTAAGACCCAGCTGTAACACATCAGTAACCAATGCAAACAAGACTACTCTTTTTATTAATGGATAGATAGTCCTTACATCCTTTTCCATTTTATTTTATTCACAATTATGGTCTCTAAGAACATTCTTGTTCTTACTCTTATTTTGGCTCATTTGAATTAACAAGACTTGTTTCTTCTTGATAAATTATGTTTAATTAATCCTTTTGGACAGCACTGAGGACCAAATATTGGATGAGCTACTTAATCATGAGCCCTGTCAGAGCCCAAATCCACCCCAGACTAACTAATGGAAAATTGTACGAACAATAAGCATGCTAACAGAACAGATAAAGCTGTCCACAGCCACTTGAGAAATGCCCTCCCTCAGGATATGTTTCAAAACTCTGCACACATATCTAAAAGGTTCAAGACTTTTTGTCTGGGATTAGTTTTTATAAAGTCAAATAGCAGATTCACCGTCGCAAATCCAGATTTGGGGAAGACTGAATCATATACAGTTTGAGGGGCCATTTTGAAGAAAAAGAATAAAAGTAAATAGGAGATAGATATAAATTTTAACATGGATTAGGCTAAAAAAAAAGAAATGCTAATAAAATGTAAATTTTTTAAAAAAAATTTTTTTTCAACGTTTATTTATTTTTTTGGGGACAGAGAGAGACAGAGCATGAACGGGGGAGGGGCAGAGAGAGAGGGAGACACAGAATCGGAAATAGGCTCCAGGCTCTGAGCCATCAGCCCAGAGCCCGACGCGGGGCTCGAACTCCCGGACCGCGAGATCGTGACCTGGCTGAAGTCAGACGCCTAACCGACTGCGCCACCCAGGCGCCCCTAAAATGTAAATTTTTTTAAAGTTGACAAATACCACAAACATCACTGAAGTCAGAAAAATAACATATTCACTAAGTTACTGTGTGATCCATTTCTATAATACTTCCTCATACATATTTTTGCTGGTTTTTCTGGTTGTCTCTTCATATTACAACAATTTTGTAGTATCATTTTTTGATAGAAATAAATGGAAAGAGCCTTTTTTCTGGCACAGTTGGTCAAATATTGTTTTTTTTTTAATTATTTTTGATGGCATTAAGTAGGCATCTGTGTGAACTGAATTCTCTACTTACAATGTTACATATCTGATGATGCAAAGAACATTCAACAGACAGGCTTCCAGCTCCTTCCAGTAAGCTCTGCTCACACAATTCCAGGGCCAGATACAGTAAGACACATTTACACTGTGATGTCACATCTTGATGTCACAATGTCCAGCATAACAAGCATTAGCAATATTCATGAAAGCCATTTCTATGTCAGGATGCTTAACAGCTTCACTCTTCATGTAAGCGGCCATTTTTCATAAAAAAAGCTATTAGCATCCTTCAGCATACTAGTGAAAAATACTGGTCCACATCTTCATATGGTAACTTTAGCCTCATGTTCTCCCCCAAGTATATATGCCATACAATGTCTGGCCTTAGGATTGGAATCCAGATTCATTCATGCTGATATCTTTGTCCTTTTCTGTATCTCTCCCAATCCTCTCTACGTTGAAAAAAAACAAGAAAGAGCACAAAGCCTTCCTAAGCACAGAGTTCTTGCTGCATTTAATGGAAGGATTCCCTGGGGTTCTACATGTGTATCAGAGGACCTGGTTCTGCCAAAAACGGCAAATCTAATCATCAAAAGGACATTTAGGAAGGATTTTTCTTAAAAACACACCTTTGAAATTAAAAAAAAAAGTAAAGGGGAGAGAAAAATATGATTCTTAAGTTACTAGAACATGGTAGCTGCACACTCAGCTGTTTAAAAAATTCTTGAAGGATTAACCATGTATTAGGGATTCTGCATTTTAATTTTGGCATGAGATCTTGGAGTTTTAAGGAAAATACAGTTGAAACCATTATTTTTTCAAGCTATCTGATAATTACATGGCTTACATCCTTTTCTTCCTTTTTTCAGATTCCTGTATTGGTTGTTTTTTTTTTTTAACTCTAAACAGGGCTACATTTGGAAGTGGTGACAAATTTAACACTTACACAGAATTTCTTAATGTCATTTCTTCTCCTAACAAGCTTAGTGAGAAATGAAAATATGAAGGAAAAGACATATCTTACTTGTGTGCTTCTTCCAAGCAAAGCAAGAGAATAGTTGTAACAGATTCCATGCATTAGTGGGCACTCCATTACCCCATTTTGCTAAGAATCAAATCAAAAGAGACATCTGTTCTCAGTAATTCCTCTTTCTTCTGTACCAGCAAACTGCTTCCAGCAGAGGAAGAACTCCACAGTGCCATAAAGAATCCCTCTGGCTTTCAACAAACCATTATGTGAAGGTCAGGTCTATATGCTACCAAGAACAGTTAAGGTAAAATATATATATATATATATATATATAATGTAATATATATAATGTAATATATATATATATTACACACACACATACATGCAGATACATAGACAGATACACACACACACACACGTACATATAATCAAAAGGGTAACAAATTGATCTTCTATTAATCAAAAATGGCCAGGAAGTCTCTATTAGATTGAATTTTTCCAGTTAATGGTAAACATGGGATACTTGTTATGGGACCTGTCACATGTCACACTATGATAGGACCATGCTTCTCAATGTTTTTTAAACTACATTCCTTCTTGATGAACATAAAAATCTCCACTTTCCTGGAGCTTCTACTCTCTGCCTATGTCCATAGGCCTTGCTCTTGTCTTCATAATGGAATCAGTGAGAGACAAAGGAAATTTTATTTTCTGTATGTTCCCATCAGCCAAGAAGTTCCCTTTAGCTTTTCTGATGCAGTTTACATTACAAAACTAATGGCCTTTTGTGACATTTCAATTTGATAATTTGTATAATGTTAAATACATATTTTCATATTGCCCGCTGGGAGAGTGATATGTTCTCCTGGAGGAAGAAAGGTCTCTGCCCCGTCCCTACCCGCAAGTAAGAAATGGTGCTCAAAGACTAATGATTCCAATTTTCTGCTTTAGTAAATAGGATAGAGAGAGCATAATTGAATTCCCATTTAGTGCTTAGGATCTAATAGTGCCTCAGGCTCTGGATGATAAAATTGGATCTTCACTATACAGCACTATAGCTACAGATTTACAAAATAAGCAAGCTTGACTGGAAGGTGTACCACAGAGTCAGGAAATACCGCAAATGCCCCTCCTCTATTGTTATTTTTTTAAAAACAGAGTTTCTGTCACTGTGAGCATTGTTGAGAATTATAACTTGAAAATATTTAAACTACCCAATGCAGCTCATCTTTCGTGATTTTCCCCCAAAGCATCTTCTATCATATATGAAGAAAGAAGCTAATCTCTTTAATCTATTGCCTTAGAATCCTCCTATATTTGCAGATATGTAATGACTTTGCCATGTCAGTATTTGCTCAGACTCTGGATATTAACTTCCATACTTCTTTTCACATGCTCCTGGCAATTAATCCCTGATGCAATATGCATACTTTAGTGCCCTTTTACTGCATGACCTCCACGGTCACATCTCCCCAGGCTAATACCATGCTAACACCTTGATTCTGCTTTCCAATTTTAGGATATATGGAGTTCAGGAAGCAAAAATAGAATGGGCTTGAACTGTCTCATTTTTGTTCCACCTTTTCATGGTCCCTGTGTGTTTCACCTTGAAATTAATTAAGAGAGGACAGTGAGGTGAAATTGCACTATTTCATCTGGATGTTACCCTGCTTACCCTTTTTTTCCTTTTTTTTTTTTGACTCTTAAAACACCAAAATTTCAGACATATATTTAAGCAATAATGAAAGGATCACAGCTCGTTACAGAGGTTTTTGGTCAAACACAGATGCATCCCCCTCCTTGATTTTTTTTTGTTCATAAGAATATGAAACTATTATTATGGCATAAAGTTGCCAAAAGGGGGGAAAGATTTTTTTTAAGATGTTCATGAGATGAAGAAGTATGATTGACTCCAGATGCATGATGGAGACAGCAGATTCTGTATCCCACAAAAAGGTGTGATACCGTTACAGAGCAAGGGACAGTAGTAAATTAAATTTCCGTGCCTGTAGAGAGATGAGGAAACCAGGACAATACTTGCACGGCTGCTCACAGACAGGGTAGCAATTGTATACTTACAGGTGGGGGCTTGTGGGGGAATCAGCAAGATGAGATAAAAATACTCATTCTCTTTGTTTCAGTATCCTAGGCCTCGGCTGATACCACATTGCTACTACCAGTCCAAAACTCACTCACACACACACACACACACACACACACACACACACACACACACACCCATAATAGACAGAATAGGGTTCAACAAATCATTCAGGCAGTTACAACAGGGAGTACTGCACCTGGCCAGGCTGGAAACAGTAAAAGTAAAGAAAACTAATGTAATAAAGCATAAGCAAGCACCACTGGGGACACCAAGAGAGAATCTAGTATCAGTCAGACCAAGTGTGACTTCTAAACAAGAAATGCTCATCAAGGCATGAGGCATGTTTCCTGAAAGGTTTCCTCACAGTCATACCATGCAAGGGTATGCAAGCTGATTTACAGAGCACTATGGGTATTCTCCCAACAAAGCAATAAGACCTGGATCAGATGATAACTTGACTCATATGCATTTACGGAGGGACTACCATTCATTAGGTGCTATGCTGGGCATGGGAGAAGGCGAGCACAGACCCTTAGGCAAGCAACAATCATGTCCTGTGCTGAATGAAACTACAGATGCTCCTAGGGGTCAGGGAGATGGACATGGAAAATAAACTCATTCTAGAAGAGTCAAGGACAGCTTCACAGAGGTGAGTTCTCTGTGCGGTGTTTTGAGCATATCACACGGGATTCTTAGCTACAAACAACAGAATGCATTTGCCTATTTTTAGCAGCAAATCACTTTATCAGAGGAAAGCTCACAGGTTTTCTGAGAGACTATGCAGCCAGGAGTAACACCCCAAATATTATTATGGAACACCTCTAGTGGAGAAACTGCTACTGCCACCTCTGGGCAGAGATCCAGTCCTGGGCCACAGGACTTGACCAAGTGCTGCCTCTGGAACTGGATGAACCTGCCACCTCAGAAGCTCTACTTTCCAATTCTGAATCTGGGGTCAGTGCATCTGACTGGTGGAGCCCGGGTCGCATGTAAGAGAAAGTGAGAAAGCCCACTTTCTGAATTTGAGACATACAGAGTAGAGAATGAATGCTTCAGGAATAGGAGGCATATTTGATGTTTCTGGGCACACAGAAGAGATGACAGAGGTTCACTTCAGAGGCCTATAAAGGCACTCACAACATGAAGCAAGGAGGAATGGTGTGGGCAGGGGCACTGAGAGTGAAAGAGCCTGGCTTACAGCAGATCTGAGAGGTCATTGCTCTAGACTTTCAACCTCATCTTAGGAGAGGGATTCAAGAAGCAGCAACTCAGTTGTACACTATCAGAAGAGATTTTATTACTTTAGTTATTACTATTATTAGCACTCTTATTCCCAAATGTCAGATTCATTGTATCTTGGATGCTCTGTTCACACAGTACCCATCACTAGCCAAACCCTGTGCTCAAGCACTGGGAACTAAGACTGTGGAACAGCCACTGAGACCTTCTGCCCCCTCCCAGGGCCTGACATATTTAGATCTATTAAAGCTAAGACTTTTACTATTATTAACAATATTCCCCTATGCATCCTCAACTGGAATTTGTCTACGAGTATTTCCTATTAGAACATTTAATAACCAATTGCATATCATCCCATGCTGTATGAGCACATGGTTTTTGTTAGTTAAGACGGCAGCCATGGTACATGCATTATATAGCCACCTACTATAGAACACAGGCACAGAAGCTTGCTTATTGCAAATATTTTATCATCATAAACAACCCTTTCTTTACAGTAGCTGTCAGAGTGGTTTGCATTTACATTCACACATCTGTCCACCTGTCAATCAGGAAACAATTAGAGGGGGCAAAATGAAGAGAGCAAACCTGCTCCTATTGGCTTGGCTTTCTCATGCAAATGCCAAGCTAACTTGGACAGAATACTTTTAATACTTTAATGACCAGTAAGTCAGAACTTCACACATTTTCAAACTTCCCTAATAACTCTGCATAGACACAGACAACACCTTAGGGATCAGTCTAGCTTATTAATTAGTCTTCACACTCTTGTCTGGTTTCTAACATTTTAGAGCCAGCTTGTAGCATCAGCTCAAGTTACAAAACCTGCTGCATCAATAAGTTATTTCCCATAACACTAGAGGCACAATTAAATCAGTCTTTATAGCTTCTTGAAGATTTCATATTCAGTTACCAAATGCACCAGAAATTTCTCACTTTACTGAGCTAGGCATTTCCATTCTGTATTACTGCAATGAACTTCTTTCTGAGCTTTTTCAAGCTCTCCATTTAAATGCCTTGTTGAAAGGAAAAAAAAAAAACTCCCAAATGTAACCAAACTGTTCTAGTTCAGTTTATGACTAAGAGCTACCTAAACACCCCTTCCCCCAGCAATCCTTCTTCTGCCTCTATTTTTCTTTCTTATTGCTTTGATCAACTTTTAATTGGACCACCAGAGACAACTCAAAATCTAGGGAAGAAAGCTCATTGTCCTCTACCTCAGTGTCTAATGCTCACTCTAGGATGATCTTCTGCTCTTTTTTGATAGGTCTTTAGGGAGTAATCTCAGAGAAGCCCATTTTTAATAGTTGGCCAACTCAAAACCAGGAAAGATGTGGGAATATGGAAAGATAAATTATACTCCAACAAAATAGAAATATGATGCAACTCTAACCAATGAGTCCAAACTTTTTACAAAGAATTCTGTTGAGACCATACTTGGATAAGACTTGAGGACAAAGTATAGGGTTATTTAAAAGACAAGGTTTCAAAATGGATTTATTGCTTATTTATTAGTGGACACGATTTCACATTTTAAAAGAACTACAATTTGTAATTAAACACCCTCACTCCACCTTACCCTAGAATGATACCTACTTGTTCACAAATAGAGATAGGAAACTTCATTGGACAATTAGGGGTTTACATGACACTTTCACAGAAATTATCTCATTTTATCCTTAACATTAGGTAGAGAAGGTATTCTTAGGTCCATTTCATGAACTAGTAAGCTGAACTCAGCATTTCCCCAAGATCACATATGTAATTAAAGAGGGATTAAGCCTCTAATCTTATCTTCTCACTTCTTCCCATTCTCTTTTAAATAGCCTTCAAACTAATGTTTGAACACTGAGTACCTGACTGTGTCAGTCATTCAAGAAGAGCCCAAGGCCTTTCCTGGGTCTGCAACCCTTAGCACCACCAAAGTTGAAGGGAATGATGTCAACTGCCCCATCATACCTCAAATAGGAGACAGGTCAGTAAAGCAAATGTTTTCACCTTCATTACATTTTTTAACCACCTTACCCATGGAGGGTGCTCAGCAAAAATACCTTTCCAACAAAGCTTCACAATTTACAAAGGAAACACTGCATATCACTGTTCCAGGCCTTTCCCTTTTACCAGCTCTTACTTCCCCATCTTTCCATCTAATACTCTGTTTTACTTGCCTTTATTTTACTTTTTTTTTTTTTTTGCATTTCCTGCTTGTTATTTTGTCCAGTGATGAACTTTTAGCAAAGGCAAGACAATGAAAGCCACAAAAACCTTCACCTTCTTTAGAAGCAATGAAAGCCAAAGTCTACTATGACCCCAGAGAAAGATTCCATTCCCCACCCATCCTATGTTAACAGCTTTTTCTCCATTCACAATATAGTATATTCAAGAATACATAAATGCTTCAACCCTTTCCTAATTCCGGACTTATGTGTTAACACAGAATCACTAAGCAACCTAAAGCTAATTCTTTTATTGCTGGCCTCTTATACCAGTGCTTCCTGCCTTGGCTTCAAATGCAAAATCTGAATAAAACTATGTCTGCCCTCATGAGACTTACATTTGTAATGGAATTCATCATAAAAACAAATTCTGTTTGAATTTTCTGGGTCTCTACTATGCCTAATACCATGGACTATATTTGTAACTCCCCAAATATTTATTAAGTTGAATTACAATTATGGTAAGAGTCAGGTATAGATATTCTGATAAAATGTCTATTTTAACCACTGCTTCAAAAGAAATATAAGATAAGTGGTATATGATGGGGTACGTGGGTGGCTCAGTCATTTAAGCAGCTGACTTCAGCTCAGATCATGATCTCACAGTCTGTGGGTTCGAGCCCTACATTGGGCTTTGTGCTGACAGCTCAGAGCCTGGAGCCTGCTTTTGATTCTGTGTCTCCCTCTCTCTCTCTCTCTGCCCCTCCCCAGCTTGTACTCTATCTCTCTCTCTCAGAAATAAATATTAAAAAAAAATAAAAAAAATATATAAGTGGTATATGAGCTTAAAGAGAACAGACATTAATATCTAAACTATAGCAAGGTAACCTCAAATGTTCAAATGTCTCTCACTACTGAGTTGTGTCATTTACACTTAAAAGCAGTTTCCAGACAAATAGCTATAATTCTCAGTGGGTCAGTTAGCCATTTCAAAACAGTTTTAAACAGGTTTATCTACATTTCTTTCAAAAATTAAGTGTTCTTTAGTTTCAGCCACTCTTTTTTCATTTTTGGTCATTGAACCTCCATAACACATCAATTTGTTTTTAATTCAATACAGCAGAACTTCTATTTTGGACTAGTTTTCATGTGGGCCCATACCTGTTCCCAGTGTTTTATATTTTCACATTATTCTTTATCAAAATTACCACATATGTTATACCCTTATTCAAACAGCAAAAGGTATCTTGGATTAGTTCTATCATTTCCAAATTATTGATGGAGAAGCTGAGGTTCATGGCACTCTAAGCGGCCTCATAGAGGATTTCACAAAGGCATTTACTGAAGATGGTGATGGATGTAAAGAGATGGTAAGCAGGGAAGATAAGCATTCCAGGTGCAGAAAATAGCCAGTCAAGCATAAGTGGAAGTACATAGCTGAGTGAGGACCCAGCTGCCCCAGGATCTTTCATTCGTGGGGAAATTCTCCTTTGTCACCATCCTGTAGCTCTTTCCTTGAACCACAGATTTAGAAGGACTACCTTGCCTCTGGTAAAATATAGTAAGTTTGTGATTTTTTATAAAGGAAATATAGAAAATACTCCTTTATTCTATAATACTTATTTCTACTGACTCTGACCCAAGTTTCAAAATTACCCTATTATACACAGAATTACTACCCACTGAGTCTGTATACTGTTTCTTGACACTAATACTTGTAACTTTGGGGAGACTCATGTACAAAATACAGGTAACAACACCTACTGTACATGGTTGTTGTAAGGACTAAACAAGATAATCTGTGAAAGCACCCAATGCCTGGCACAAAGAAGTATTGTTTGGGGATAATCTCAATGAATTTGGCTATATTTGGCTAATGCCTCCAATCCAGCCTAAAAAACAAAAGGCAGCCAGCTACTGGAGAGTTTATGCAATAACTTTCAATAATCAGTAACTAGGAATTTAAATTCTACCAGCGGTTTTAAAAAGTTGTAAAATGTTTTCCATTTCCCTCCAGAATCATGCTGATACCCCCCCCCAAAAAAAATACATTAAAAATTATGTACAGACAATTGTGTTGAAGTAAGTGGCTTAACTTTTTAATACTTCCCTCCTGGTGCATCAGTTAAGCACCAAGGACTTCTTCCTGGGATCCCATCTGCTCCCCGAGGTTTATTTTAAACAATAAGCTACTTATTCTAAGAGGAGAGATGCTCCCATCACATTAAACTAAGAAGTCCCAAACACAGTTTGGTGTCCTAGTTATTTTCTCTAGAGACTTAACAGCTAAAATAATTTCAACCTAAATATTAGGAGTTGAGGGGAATAGAAACAATCTGGTATTAGATATTAGGCCAAGCAAACCTAAGTCAGGAGGCACTGATGGTCTGAAAAAGGAAATACACAAATGGGTGAAAAAAGGGTCAGATGAGAAGTTGAGTCCAGCAGCCTACAGGCAAGTAAGGAGTTAAGGAAGTCAGAGACAGAGAGGCAGGACGGAGGCCAGGCACAGCCCCAGAGTATGGCAGATGAAGCACTTGCTGGCACAAGGTTCTGCTCTCAAAAGCAAGAATGGCCTGAGGTTAGCATTTGAAACATCTGCCCAATGACAGGTGCTGGAATTGGGAGGACACAGTTAGCTGAGGCCCCTGGCCAAACAACCAGGTATCAAATATAAAGGAGAATTTTCAGTTTTCATCTCTCTAATCTTTGTTATCTGAGGACATTAACCAGAGAATTAGAAACCCTTCTCCTTTGCCTGTAGAACACACAGAGGTCCTCATGCTGACTTCTGGCCTTTCCTTTACAGCCGTTTTAGCTGGGCCTGCCAGCTTCTAAACAGTAGTGTTTCCTTCCTGCTCTCTCTAGATGATCACATCCCTTCATGTTTTAACTACCACCTATTAAAAGATGCCCTCTACATTAGTATCCCTTCCTAGATCTCATTTCTGATTGCCAGCCCCATTTGTCAAGTGTTTAAAGGACATCATGTGGGCATTTCATCACCTTCAGCCCATCCATACTTCCACAGAATCAGTCATTCTCTCTCTCCCTTTCTCTTTCCCTTCCTCTCTCTTTGCCCTCCCTGCTTCATTTCCCTACACATACATACCCACACACCTACACATACCTATACAAGTAAAAGCTCAAGTTAGTTTAAAATGGTGCTTCTTGAAACTTAATGTGCGTATAAATCACTTGGATATTTTGCTACAGCTCAGATTCTGATACACTTAGGCTGGGGTGGGACCTCAGATTCTGCATCACTAAAAGCTCACAGGTTTCATCAATTCTGCTGGTCCCTATCCCATTCTTAAAGTCACAATGATACACAGGAACTAGGTCACCTAAGTTAGAGTTTCACCTCACTCACTGCCTCCATTCCCCTGTTTGGCCTCAGTGTCTTTATCCATAAAGGCACAACTACACTGTACAATTCATGAGGTTTCCATCCAGCACTTAAAGCATGAATCAAGAGCTGAAGCCTGTTAACTGTAGCTAACAAAAGGTACCCCCATTTCTGTGCAGTGAACCTGATTAAAAAAGTCTAACCAGGACTTAGTAGCAATGCTAAATTAAACTAGGATTTAGTAACAATACTAAAGTGTTCAGAACACTATCTGCAATAGATATGGGTCCAGGAAATACACACTCTTAAAGACACTGGGCCAGGGGCAAAACTGGCACAGTTAAAACACAGTGCTATTTTGTGAAATAACAACAATTTGAAATGACTTCTTTTCTCAGTGGGTCTGTAAATCAAATGACAGCCATCAGAAATACACTGAGAGAACAGTCACTAAATAAATAGTACTGAAATAAAACCCAACAATAAAGGTATTCCAGGTCTAATGGTTATTTTTACGGCCTGTAAGCAAGGTGTTTAGGGCTGTAGTGTATGTTTCCCCAGTAGGTAGATGACATACAAGCCTATATAGGCTTTTATTTTAAAAGTGTTTACTTGTTAAAAAGTGTCACCTTTTATGGTGGTGGAGTATAGAAGAAACAAGACAAGGCTTGGAACACTAAGATTTGGGTTCAAGTAGAAGTTCTCTCTCTTGGTCAAATTAACGTGACCCTCTGTTTCTTTACTGGTGAAATACAGATCGTAATAAATCACGTACCAGTATACTGTTTTGGGAATTAGATTAACTAACTGGAAGAAAAGCTTAACAAAAATTACAGAACACCATAGAATACCAGAGAAGAGTGTAAGGAGAGAGGAGCAGCGTGAGAGAGGAATAGTGGCAGTTATTTTGTGTAAACTGAGTTGAAAACAGAACACTTCCTATTACTCCCTTTTTAAAAAACAGTTACTCCACTGTCTACAAAGAAAAAAAGAGCATGCCCTTTGAGGACCACTGCAATTTTTTCTCTGCCTGCATTTCAAACCCACTTTCCACTATACCACATAGGCTTTCTACTGACAAGTGATGGGAGGGTCTCTGTGTTGCGTGAATGAATGAGTTACTACATGTTTAAGAGGGAAATGTAACTGCCATTTGAAATTACCTACCATGTGCAAGATGCCATGTGTTAGTTGCTTAATTTTTACAACCACCCTGTTGAGCTTGTAAATCATGTTAAACTTTATAGTCCCTTCTGATTGCCTTGGTTCTACCAATTAAAGGTCTAGTGACAGGATCTGCTCTGGAAGATTGTTCATTCCCCATATTTTACAGTTCTTCCTTTTGGCTTCTCAAAATGGGATTAATTAAATTTCTCAAAGATTATAAATGGAATCTATATTCTTCATTTCATAATACACCAGTGAAGACAAAATTTATGCCATGCCTGTCATTTGCTGATATAATATTTTCCAAAGAATAACTAAAAGTAGTAACAATTCTTATGTCCATTGCACATCTAGTCATATTTACTAGGTTACGTAGAATATCATGTGTTAGATACTACAGTGCAATAATAGATTTACAGCTACTGTTTGGACACTGGCTGTATAAGAAAGGGGAGAGGTATGAGGTTTGCCCCTTACATAGGGCTAAGTAAAATTGGTTCTAATGTATCCATACCAGTTTACTGGGTGACTTGTACACAATTATCTCATTTTGATTCACTAATTCCTCTCCACCGACCTGTAAGGTAATTATTCTTATCCTTTTGATTAGTTGAGAAAACCAAGACTAAGAGGGATCAAGTGACTCCCCCAAGGTCACATAGCCTATAGCTGCAGGGTGTCACTTTTTAAATTTTTTTTTTAATTTTATTTTTTATTTTTTAAAATTTACATCCAAATTAGTTAGCATATGGTGCAACAATGATTTCAGGAGTAGATTCCTTAGTGCCCCTTACCCATTTAGCCCATCCCCCCTCCCACAACCCCTCCAGTAACCCTCAGTTTGTTCTCCATATTTATGAGTCTCTTCTGT
This sequence comes from Prionailurus viverrinus, assembly GCF_022837055.1. Classification (NCBI taxonomy): domain Eukaryota; kingdom Metazoa; phylum Chordata; class Mammalia; order Carnivora; family Felidae; genus Prionailurus; species Prionailurus viverrinus. Next base: position 45,497,060 of record NC_062570.1, read on the forward strand.
TTTGTCCCCCTCCCTCTGTCACTTTTAAATATACATCACTTAAGTCTGAATCCCTGTTCCTTTTATGACCCTACTTATTTCTTTAACAAGTAAATATACAGCACCTGCCATGGGACAGGCACAGATCTAGTAGCTTTGGACTTTGAGAAAATCATTTTATGGAGACGAAGACTCAATGCCTGGTTCCCCTACTTTCAAAATAGCATGTGATGTTGGAATTAATTTCTCCCTTGGACCCAGAAATTTAGCAATATCTAAATACCATCAGAAGGGAAGTAATGAATTTGGCATTTCTGGAGACTCATGTTTTCAATCTTCTCTGTGATCACAAACTAGTTACTAAAGGTTACCAATGTGTTGAAAAAGATGGTCGTTACTTCTCTTTTTTCCTGTTTTTGTCAGGCACAAAAAGAACTCAGGACAGGGGTGGGGAGTAGAAACAACACATAGGAGAGAGAGATTAGAAACTTTTTAACTTTAAAAAGGTCTTTACTTATACACTCATTCATGCCACTGATTCACAGATTCATAAGCTGCAAGGGGACATTAAAAACGGGGCCCTTGGCAAGAAACATCGTACATAAACCATTTTCAGTAAAAGGCAGTAGAGTGTAGAGGTTAAGAATATGAACATGGAAGTAGATTTCTTCCTAGCATCAAATCTCAGCTCTGTCACGTAATAGCTGTATGACTTTGGGTAAGTTTTCTAACTTCCCTATACCTCAGTTTTCCATCTGAAAAACAGGATGGAAAATAATAGTGCCTATTTCATAGATTTGCTGTGAAGAGTAAATGAAACATTATGTATAAGGTACTTGGAAGACTGCTTGATAAATAGTAAACACTTTAAAAGTACAATTATTATTGCCATTCTCTTGCTCAAAAACATGCTTCTACCAACAGGCTAGGTCCAAACCACTCGACATTCAGACCTTCTGAGATCCTAAACCATGACTTGAGTTTCATTTCCCACTATCCGTTCAATTGTATTTCAGTAGTATTACCCAATCACTAAGTTCTTACTATTGGCTAAGTGCAGTTTTAGGTGCTGGAGGTATAGAGGAGAACAGGCAACACATGCTCCTTGGACTCACAAAACTCAGTTCCTCGGATTCAGCCAGCCCAGTCTCCCCACTACCCCCTTGGAAAGTCATGGTAATCTTGACCTTTATTCCTAATATCCTCCTATCTAACATACTTGAGTAGCAGTTAGGATTCTCTCCTCTGCCTAATCAAATTTCATCTTCCTTTCCAAGTGCCCTCTTGCATAAAGTTTTCCCTGACAATTCAACTCAAGGTTGCTCCCCTTGAATTCCTATGTCACAGCATTTAATTAGCTACTGCCTTCTATTCCTATGAAAATATTTTACCCACACTGTAACAGATTACAGTATTAATGGTCAGGAAAACTTTAGTGGAAAATCCAGCTCTGCTTATTAAATATGTGGCCTTAAACAAATTTTTTAACCTCTATAAGCCTTGGTTTCCTCATCCATAATGGGAACAATAGGATTTACCTTACAGTGTTTTTATGACAACAATGCACATAGTGAGATTTCTGAGAGATAGAAGATACTACATTAATGATAGTCTCCCTTTCTTCTCTCCACTCCCATTGATCTTATCTTCCCATCTAACCAGTAAGTCGTCTGATTTGGTCGAATATGGCTCTAATGCCACATATGCAAGGTTGAACATACGTTAAATATTCAAATAATAAAGAGAAAGGGAAGAGAAAGTGGTCTTAGTATCTAGAACCGACAGAGAACCTTCATGTCCTGCCTTGATGACACCATCCTCTTACCTAACAGCACTTTCTATTAAACTCTCTCATGTGACAAAATGTCACATGCAAAGCACTCATTTCCAGTTTCCACACATCTATGTTCATAATAGGTACCATGTGTTAAGCACCTCATTTTTGCTAAGGTGATTTACAATCCTTCAATGTCTGCTACAACCCTGTGAGATGGCAATTATTGTTTCCATTTTATAGGTGAGAAAAAAAGTTCAAAGAATAAATAATTGATTCAAGGTGACCAAGCTAAAAAGTGGCAGCACAAGAATTCAAATACAAATCTGACTATTAAGCCATGATAATACTAAACATTTATATTACATCAAATCTAGAATGCACTTTTTTTACACCTCTGAAATCAGGATGAGTCCAACCCATAACTGATATTTTTATTAAATTACAATTATTAGTCTTTTTTTCTATCTTAGTGGCATTAAGTGCATAAACATGATGCATTTCTCAGCCAATGGTTTATTTGATTCAACAAATGTGTTAACAGTACTTTTTATGCAGTAGGCATCACACCTTAAATCTACTAATTCATCTAATTCTCACAAGAACCTTGTGATATAGTCTTTTATTATCATTTTCATTCTACAGATAAAAAGACTAAGGCATAAGACAGTTAAGTAGCTTGTGTTCTCTCCCCTCTCCAACTTAACAGCTAGAGCACATTGTACTTAGTATTTGAAACCCAGATATGGTTCCAGATTCTGTGATTAAAACCAGTAAATTGCATGCATTCATGCTATGCTATAAACTGCTATGCTACATCAGCTCTCTCTGCACTGCTTTTCTGTCCAAAGATGTCCTTAAGAATTATTTGTAGGTTTTTAACAAGACAGTAGATATCTTCTTCAGCTCTCTATAATTTCACAGTACCTAGCACAGTGTCTTGTTCATTGCCTCACTGGCAAATGCAGAATAAGTCTTTATTGAGTCTAATCTTAACACAAATACCAAAAGTAAAAATTTAACAGATTTAGTGTAGCCTTTCAGCTTTCCTCAGGTGATGTTTACTGATGGATTCATTTAATTCAGTGGTTCTCAATAGGGCAATTTTCCTCCCAAGGGACATTTGTTGATGTATGGAAACCTTTTTCACACCTGGGGATGGGAATGGAGATGCTACTGGCATCTAGTGAAAAGAAACCCTGAATTCATTGAATAGATATGAGGCACCTTCTCAAGCCACATTTTTCTTATCTATAAATCTAGAAATTCATAGTATCAAAAAAATTCTTTTGATCTGAATGTACTCCTACTCAATACATGAATTCCCTTTTCAGCAACCACATCAGATAGTCTTAAGACTCTATCTGAACACCTCACCTTCAGGGGCCAAAATTTTATAGACTCTGGGGAAGCCCACCTGTTTCTAAAACCATTAATTACAAGTCATAATGGACATGCAAGAAACATGGCTACAATTCTGCTTAACATCAAATAAACCAGGCTCTATTACTATGGCTGATAAAAGCACTATTAAAAAAAAATCACCCATGACTTTTTCAAAATTACTGTTCTTTAACATGCAGTCTCAGTTCACTAACTAAACTCTTCCTTCATCTTAAATGCAATTTTCCACACAGAATATTTCTAATGGTTCTTAGATAATCCTCAGAAATGTCAGTACCCTTCACTAATTCAGATTATCAGAGAAAAGCCAATCTCAAATAAGGACATTTAAAAATTATGACATAGCTATAAAATTGCCTCTTTATTACTTCTAAATGCTGTTTTCATTCATCCATGCAATAAGCCCTTTTGTATTCCCATGCTGGACCTCAGAAATACAGATGGAATAGAACCAAACCCTGGAATGAAGGTATCCACAGTCTGTCAGAGGAGGCAATCATACTACATTGTGACTGCAATCAAGGAAAGACTGATGAGGAAGTCACCAATTCTATCTGGGGGACTTGAGAATTTACAGAAGAGTTGCCTGAGCTAAGGTTTCAAATATTTGTAGCATTTCCTGGACAAAACAAGGGAAGAGCAGGTGCAAACACACCAAGTCTTGAAGGAATGAAGAGCATTCTGAGAACGTACATAATCCAGCAGGCTGACACTCAAGCCCTGTCTACAGGATCTCCAAGGCAGGAGATTTTGTGGAAGCTCATATGTGCCCTGGTAGAGAGTTTTGACTTTATCCCAGGACCCAAGAGACCAAGTCAGAATGCACTGTAGAAAAGATCACTGGCAGAAGTGAGAACAAATTGGAACTGAGAGAGACTGGCATGCAAAGGTGATGGTGATTTATCTAGACATCTTGGAAAGGAACTGTCCTTCTTACAACAGTATCTGCCTAGCTTAATGAAGACCTAGAGTTTATTTTAAATGGAGCATATCAATTGCTATCATTGTATTAGGTCACTAAAGGGCATGGAGAACAACTGTGGATCTTATGGAGGAGCCAACTAAGTCCAAGGAAGGAAAGTAGTTGTACTTAAGTGATACAGTAGTTAGAGAAGACATAGGAGGAGCACTCAGGGCTCTAAATATCCAACCCTTTCCACTTTTTCTACTTCTATGAGATTGTTGTTATTTGTTTGTGAAAGGCTGTTTTTTTTTTATCATGTTAGCAATTAAATGCTTCTCCTTTTTTTCTCTCCCATCATTCACCTGATGTTCTATTTACCCAATTAATTTTTACTGTGTATAAAGAAAGCCCTTTCAAAGCCAAGGTAAATTTCAGCCTAGACCTTGTCAACCTGCTGGCTGATTCCTAATTAACTGAGATGAAAATGAATGGAGGTTTATTGTTATTGAGCTTCTGAAAGCCTTCTGCTTACACTGGATTTGGAAGCACTTGACAGGAGGATTGTGTGCCTTATATTCTGAACTCGACAATGGACAGATGACAGAGCAAGGGAGCCATCACAGGGCTATAGGACCCAGATGGGCAGGATGTTTCCCAAATTCCTTAGTAACTACTGTATTGATGCAGGGGGAGTGCTCTAGGAAATGGCATTGGAGTAGGGTCAGAGTTCAAACCTTACACTGGTGACATCCTTGCATCTCCAAATTGAATAGTCTTGAGAACCTCAATATTGATTTAAGACAGGATTATCACTGCAAGTTTGTTATCATTTATAATTCTCATTCACACAACTATGGGGGTGATTATGATTCTGTGAAATTGGAAGTAATGACTACCTACAATTTCCTATGCTTTGTAAGTAGCTATAACAAGAAGAGAGAGAGAGGGTGAGAGTGTGGGGTAGAGGACGGTCAGAGAACACACACTACATAAATTTTCTGAAGGTTGCATAACAGCTTCTTTCTTCAAAAAAGAAGAAATAAAGTCAGCAGTTAATTTGTACAAAGTCACTTGGGAGAACCAAGAGTTATTTGCTGCTGAACCCACTCTCTTTGTAAAATCATTCATCTCCACTCCTCTAGTTTCCACAGGTAGGGACCTCTCCTACACAGTGACATTCAAAGCCTCTTTCAAAGCCTATCCCAGGTATTCCCAGGGGTGGCAGAGTTGCTTATCTGTAGGGTTTGGGAGATGGACCTCCATGCAGCCTTTTATTCTCTTACTCAAGGTGAAATGTTAGTGAGTTGACTGCAAACCTTAACTACTTTCTCCAATTTCGTTTTATGAGAAATAAACTGATCTCAGTCTATATCTTGGGCTTCACAACCATCTCCTAATTCATTCTAAATATGAGCAAAGAAATTTATTTACTAAGTACTCCTAAAACACCTAATACTTTAACCACTCTACTGTGAGATACCTACTGCCTTGGAAGACTGACACTCTGGAATATATATAACTGAAAGTCTGGAGAGACTTTACTCTCCTCCTGAAACAACCAAAAAATGGAAAAAATATAGTAAAATATGGTTTTGAAGATACTGGAAATCAGGCAAAGAATGACAGTGGTCCCTGAGAATAGGAAGTAAATAAGAGATAAAGTTGCCCAACTCTCTTGATAGTGTTCAGTACAGAGGGGAGGAAACCAGACAGAGCCCACTGAACTTCCTAAGTTGAGAAAATGAAATTGAAAATCCAGAGGTACCAAGGTGATTAGAGAACAGACTCCTGTAAAGGAAAGAATAGCACAGAGAGAACTCTGAAGATCTGGAAAAATTTTCCCTAGATTATTTAGCTAAGTGCTGATCAACATGTGCCTGTAAGGAAATGACCTAACACTGGGGGAAGAGCCACCCAAAGAATTAGAAGGAACACTGCCTGATCTTACATAGGCATATTGGAAAACTTCATAAATAATGGGGAATGGGGTAGAATACCCAAAAACTCTTGCTTTGATAGTGGGAAATAGTTATCTCTAGATTGAGTACTACTTGAAACCCAACTAATAAATCTTAAAAGTAAAACTCACAAGGATCAATCTATATCCAAGGAAAAGGACTGTATCCAGAACAAAGCTCAAGAAAACTTATAGGAATACAAAGATATCAAGACCCCCAAGAAGGTAAAAAAAATCCATGTCTGGAATCCAGTCACATAGCAAAAAAGCAGGAAAATACAACCCGTTATGAGAAAAAGCAAAACCCACCCACAACTGACACAAATGTTAAAGTTAGCAGAAAAGGAAATTAAAACATAATGTTATTCCATATGTTAAGAAATAGAAACATAGAAGGTATTTTTTTAATCCCAGTTACACTTCTAGAATTAAAAAATAAAATATGTGAAGTGAAAAATGCACTGGTTGAGATAAACAGCCAATTATAATTTGCAGAAAAGAGGACTAGTAAACCTGAAGACATTGTGATAGAAACTCTCCAGAATCAATCACAAAAATAAAATATGTAGAAGGATAAAGAGGAGATTAAGGAAAGAGCATGAAAGTCCAAATATACAAATAAGTAGATCCCTGAAATTTATGTGTGTGTAGGGGAGGGGATTATTTGAAGAATAAGGACACAAAATTTTTTCCGTATTTGACTGATATTATAAATGTAGAGAGCCAAGAATTTCAAAATACAAAAAAATGAAAAAACTATACCAAGGCACATCATAATCAAACTTCTCAGAACCAATAGTAAACAGAAAAATCTTAAAAGCAGTCAGAGAAAACACTACAAGTTACATGTGCACAGGAATAAAGACAAGAATGACAGCAGACTTCTTATTGGAAACACAAGTGAGAAAAGAGATAACATTTTTTAAATACAAAAGGAAAATAACTGTCAATTAGACTTGTATACCCAGAAAAACAACCTTTGCAAATGAAGGTGAAATTATGACTATTTCACACATAGAAAATCTAAAAAAATTCAACACCAGGAGTTCATCAGTACAATAAATGTATTAAGAAAAAGGTCTCTTAGGCAGAAGGAGAGGAAAATATGAATCTACATAAAGGAAGGAAGAACACCAGATATGGTAATACCTTTATATAAAGATAACTGACTATTTAAAACCAGGAATCAACAGACTACAGCCCACTATGTTGTGGTATGGATGTTGTTATCTCTCCAAATTTCATATGCTGAATTTTGGCAACAGGAATTGCCTAAAGGTGATGGTATTAGGAGGTGGGGCTTCTGGGCAATGAGTAGGTCCTGGGAAGTGGACCCCTCATAAATGGGATTAGTGTCTTATCAAAGAGGCTCCAGAAAGATCTCTTGCCCCTTCTTCCATGTGAGGTTACAACAAGAAGTCTGCAAACTGCAAGAAGGCCTTCATCTGACCTTAATCTCAGACTTCCAAGCCTCCAAAACCATGAGAAACAAATTTCTGTCGTTTATAAACTATGATATTTTGTGATAGCTGCCAAACAGACTAAGACCAAATCCTTCTTGCTTTTTTTAAAATAAACTACTATTGGAAAACAGTCATTCTCATTCATTTATGTATCACCTATGACTGCTTTGAGCTACAATGGTAGAGGTGATTTGTTGCAAGAGACCATACGGCACACAAAGCCTAAAATACTATGTACCTCTTTATAGAAAAAAAAAATGAGAGTATATGGTTAAGATTCTTCACTATGTGCAAAATGATGTAATATTTTGTGAAAGGTGTAATAAATTAAAGATGTATGCTATAAATCCTTAAGCCACCACTAAATTAAACAAGGAGTTGTAGTTAACAAGCCAATGAAAGATATAAAGTGGAATCATATTCAATTAATCCAGAATATAAGGAAAGTAGAAGGGAAAGAATAGATGAAACAACTAAGAAAAAGAAGGTATATTTATACCTAACATATCAATACTTATATTAAACATAAATGGCCTAAATACCTCGATTAAATGGTAAATATGATCATATTGGATTAAAAAGCAAGATCAAACTATATGCTGCCAAAAGGAACACACTTTAAACATAAAGACATTAACAGACTAAAAGTAAAGGAATGAAAAATAATATACCATGTTAACATTATCAAAGGAAAGCTGGAATGGCTATATTTGATCAAAGGATATTTCAGAATAAAGAATACTGTCAAGGGGTGCCTGGGTGGCTCAGCTGGTTAAGCAGCTGACTTCAGCTCTGGTCTTGATCTCATGGTTCCTGAGTTCGAGCTTCACATCAGGCTGTGTGTGACAGAGTGGAGCCTGGAGCCTGCTTCGGATTCTGTGTCTCCCTCTCTCTCTCTGTTCCTCAACACCACCCCCCTTCCCCTGCCTTGCACTCTTACTCTTTCTCTCTCTCTCTCTCTCTCTCTCTCTCTCTCTCTCTCTCAAAAATAAAGATTTAAAACAATTTTTAAAAAAATAATACTGTCAAGGATAAAGAAAGGTATTTGATAATGATAAGCAGGTTAATTCATGAAGAGAATATAACAACCCTACACATTTATGCATGTAAAAACAAATTAAGCAAAATGTATGAAGCAAAAACTAAGAACTGAAAGGAAAAATGAATCCACAATTATAGTCAGATTTAGAATAATGTAATTAAAACTACAACGAGTACCACATCCCACCTATTAGCATTAAATTATTAAAGCTTAATTATTAAATTATAAAGCTTATCTTAAAAGCTGGTAAGGAGGTAGAAGGGCTAGATATCTCATACACTGCTGGTAGGACTTTGGAAAAATAGTTTGGACGTTTCTCAAAAAGTTAAATGTGACCTACCATATGACCCAAACTTCTACTTCTAGATATGCATGCAGGAGAAAGAAAGCATATGATCATATGCTTGTGTCCAAGGGCTTGTACACAAACATTCACAGAATCTTTATTTGTAATAGCCAAGAACTGGAAACAACCCAAATATCCATCAATATGTGAGTGAATACACAAACTATGGTATATACATACATTACGATACTAATCAGCAATGAAAAGAAATGAACTACTGATAAGTGTTAAACTATGGAAGAATCTCAAAATAATTATGCTAAGTTAAAGAAATAAACCCCCCCAAAAAAAGAGAGACTATATACTATATGATTTCATACATAGAAAATTCTATTAAATGAAAACTAATCTTACAGGAACAGAAAGTAAATCAGTCATTACAATGGGATGAAGGTAGAGCAGACCAGGGAGTAGCTAGTGAGAGGAATTATGAAGGTGCCATGAGGATACTTCTAGGAGTTATGTTTTTATTAACTTTATTGTGGTAATAGCTTCACAGGTACATGCTTATGTCAAAACTTACCAAATGGTATACTTGACATGTGGCTTATCATACATCAATTAATCCTCAGTAAAATTATTTTTAAAAATGTACAGAGAGAATCACTGGTCTGTATCAAGGTCAGCCAAAGGTGGCTTGAGAGTGCCCACAAAGCATAATTGCTTTGTCTGCAGAGAGGTACAGGCCAAGTGGCTCCACAGTGTTCCTGGCCCCTCCCACTGTCACCTTCCAGTGCCTGAGAGAATATTTCTTCTAAACCTCATTTTCTTCCTGTGAGGTCACATACAGCTTCTGTTCCCCTCATCTCAAAGGTGTGGTAGGAGGCAGTTCTTCTTACCCACCACCATCTTTTCAAAACAACTCTCTCTGCCAGCACCAAACACTGACAGGCACTAGGGGAAGCAGAGCTATCCACAGCTTTCAAAGACTGCCAATGCCTAATTGGCACTGTTAGATTATACAAGGGCTTCTTCTTATGTAATCATTTAGGAAGTATCCATGCTGGAAAATAACTTTTAAAGTACCAACAGTGTAATCCATCATTTTTTTTTCATCAATGTACTTCCCTGCACAAAGAGGAACAGTGTATAAATTAAGGAATTAGGGTAAGATTATAGATGTTTTGCTCTAACACAGTACCTTATATGTGCTTCCCTCTATGTAAAGTCTGAAAAGTTCTTTCCATCAATAAATACCACCCATATTCTATACTAGGTACACATAGGAGGCAATACTTGATGCACCCCCAAGTGATGAATCAATTGTCAAAATACCACTTATACATTAGCCAGAGGAAGACTAGACCAAGATCTCAAACTAGAAATTGAGAAAATGATAATTTGAGGAATCCAGAATTCTACTGAGTACAAATAAAGTCACCACTTGGACTTGATTTTCCACAAATTGACTTTTAAAACTGATAGCACTTAGACTTTGATGTGAAACATATTAATCTCAAATATATCCCACATGTTTTAAGATACAGAAATCTATTTAAGGGATACCAAGATGGTAATAGTCCATTTGGAGAGTGACATTTTCGTGGTGGTAGGAAAGATGGAAAAAAACACTTTCCCAGTGTTTGTCAAGCAAAGGAAAGTGGGATCCCACAGCTTCCATGGACCCTCACTGATATAAGCAATATAAGATAGAAAGCAGATTTTCTTCAGCTGAACCAATAGGCAAGAAATCTATCCACAGGCTTATCTTTCTCGCAATCAGAAAAGGGCAAATTCTGTATTATCACTATATAATATATTCAATCACATTTCCGTTTCTGAGAGCAGATGAAAAGTGGGAAGCCTGGGATTCTAAATTAATTCCTTCTATTCCTTTTCAAGACATAGCTTCTGTGCTGTAGAAGGTTATCACTGCTCCCTTCTCATTTCTTATTTATAAGTCAAACTCCCTGTCCTAATCATCTCCAGCTCTTCCCCACAGCTAAATGGTTTCAAAGAAACTGAAGTTTGGCATCTTTTGCAAAGTGCCTACTGCTTTACTCCTTAAATACTCATATTGATTTTAGAGTTAAATAAAGTTAGTATGCCCAAGGATAATTCTGTATACCTACTGCTATCTCTGATTCTGACTGCTAATGCAATAGAATCATTGAAATAGTCAGAACTCTTTGATTCCAAGAGATAGAAATCCAACCCTGGGTTTTTTCTACAAGCCTGTAAATATGACCATAAACAACTTCAAGCTTATATCCTTCTAGACTAATGGCCAGAAAGCAATTTTGAATTGCACATATGCAATTCAAGATGCTCAGAAAGGCCTCTGATTTCTGCACCCCAAGACTGAGGTGTTATGATTTTCTGCCTACACCAAAATCACATAATTTGGCTGAGGACGTAACAATTTTTAAAAAGGAAGGGGAAAAGGGGGAAGAGTGGGGAATAGGAAGTAGGAAGAGGGGGAAGAGGTTAGGACACATAAAACCACTTGATGAATAGTTGGAAATTGGGAAACCAGTTTACTACATTTGTTCATCTTACACATTAGGTTTGGCTATTCATCTTACAGACTTTTTGAACCATCATAAAAAGTAACACTGATAAGTGTTACCATCAAGCAATGGTAGGTGTCTTAATTTCATGGTCAAAGGAATGGAGTTAAACTATTGGCAGTTTTATTCGAACTACAGATTAGACATTCTCCCTTAAGTTAAAAAAAATTAAAAATACCAAGAATTATGACATAGGTAACAGGTAGAATTCTTGTTTCAAGTAGAATAACCCTACATAAAATTTTGTGCTTGCTTGCTACTTCTTAACTGTTGCTAGAAATCTGAGATTTTTGCCTTCTTTCACCTTAAAACTTCAAAGAGTAAAATAGCTTCTCTCATATTGGCCCCTAAATCTCAAAACTTTGAGGTTTGAACAATTTTCCAAAATGTGCTTTCACTTACAATGCAATTCTCTAAACTGTTCTCAAAGTGGTAGATTTGGGCTTTGTCCTCCATCTGTGTTAGTCATGGGAGGGATGCTTTCAGAAGATGAAAAAGAGATGTGCTTCGTACTGGAAAAATTCACAAGAAAACTCAACTGGGCTAACATCACCTTCTGTGTTATAGTCCCCTGGTGAGTCCTTCATCTTCTTATCCAGAGTGAGACCCCATGATGCTGCCCCACTTGCCACACAAACAGAAACAAAATGATGCTCCCCTATCTGAAGACACCTTAGACACCTTACTAACTTTCATAAAGACCTTGCCTTCATAACATGTGTTATTTCTTCCAGCACAAATTATCACAGTAAGTTTTATTCTTTATGTAAAAAAAATGTTTCCTATAGAAAACTGAAAATATAAATAAAATATTTCAAGAGATTACACCAGCTTTTTTCATTTGACATTGTATCACAAGCATTTTTCATGCAACTAAATGTGAAAACATGGTTGTATTGGCTGCAAACTATAATTCAGTCATATTGATGTGCTGTATTTTACTTAATCATTAGTATATTTTCATGTTTTTTCTATTAATAACACTATTAAATATCCATAAGTCTTTTTCTACAGCATTATTACTTTGAAATTTATCCCCAGAAATTGATTTATCTCTTTCGATCTGTAATTTATTTTCAAACTCTTAATACATATTGCCAAATTTCTTCTAAGTATGAATTAAATTCTCACTCTTACTCACAGAATCTGAGAGTAATTATCTTTGCCATCAATGGTATAATCATGTGAGTATTCTCAACAACAAAATTTAAGCAAAGTTATCAAAATAAAAATTTGAGATGGATTTTCACTCACCAGCTGACTTAATTTGCACCATGACTAGCATCCCAGTAGCTGATATATTTTAAATGCAGACTTGCTTGTCAGTAACCTAAATATTTATCAAAAAGGGGACAGTTAAATTATGGTACATTTATATATGTATTCCAACTATATGTAAGCAATAAAAAAAACTGAGAAATATCCATGCTTCTTTTAAAAAGAACCCGAACTATATACGTTTCTACATACAGTAGTAACTGCATATAGTGTATACATATATATTGTGTATATATCATGTATATAAAACTAAATATTCATAGAAATATAAAAGGTCTGAAGGGATAAGCACCAAACCACCATGAACAGCCTTAACCTAGAAAGAGTGGGTTTCTTGACAGGGGGTGGGAGATTCTAGAGATGGAAATTTCAACTTGGATTTTCCCACAATAAGCATTTATTATTTTGGCAATTATGCCTCAGTTAGAATAGATATAACACTCCATTAGAATTAATAGATATTTTTACTACCCTCTAAGGAAATTTTATTTTATAGATTTTGAAGCCATGAAGTAATTTTTGAGTGAGAAAAACTAATTTTTTATATCTACCTTTATAATATTGTAAGATCTACCTGGTAAATTTAGAAATAAAAAAAAGTGTATTGTGGGTATAATTTGACTTGATCTTAAAATAATAATACTTTTTATATTTGAATATCAATGTGGGAGGGGGATAAAAACACAAAGCAGAAAATATCAAAGGAAAAATTCTCTGGGAAGATTTATCATCCTCTCAAATGCTCTGGGTACAAGTCTAGGCATTATCCTGTACTCATTTCACTCTGATCTTCTGTATCCAACGTGGGTTGTATCTCCCAGTTCAACTCAGATCTATACCTCCTCTTCCCCCAAAGTCAAGGTCCCAATTCAGGCCCACAGTTCTCTCATCCTCAATAGCTTCCTAGAGAACTTTTTGCCTCTAAGTCACCTTCTGCCTCCTGCAGCTTATGTTATTCAGCACTTCACTTGCCAAGACTATTAGATTTTCATCCACTGTAAAGTCAAATACTAATTTCTTAGTACAGCATTCAAGGACCTATGCAATGTGCTGCCTGGTCCACCATTTTTCCATCACTAGCTACTGGATGTGCCTCCCCCATCCCAACTCAACGACCAATTCACATTTCTCTATACTTTCCTTCAAGTCTAACCTCCATGACTCTGCTTGTGATGAGCCATCTATGTCCCAGTTTTTTTAAATAGATGAACTATTGTCTAAGGAGGTAAGAAAGGAGGAGAAACGAGGACATTCTTAACTTTGATCACCAAGATTTGGAAGTGAAACTGTATTATTTGAATTTGAATGCAAAGTTCAAATGAAATTTCAAGGCAGTGATAAGTCTGTTTCTAACTATTCTCTCTAACACCACTACAGGTGGTGGCTGTGGTAGCACACACACACACACACACACACACACACCTCTCCAATCCCAGCCCCAGAGGTTTGTGGTCACTGCCTTTTGCTCTTTGGAGTCCTCTACTGGAAATTTTGAGAAGCACCGCTTGAAAGTTTTTCCAACCCACTTCTGTTTGACAATTCCTGTCCATTTTTAAGAGCCAGCTCCTCTACAACACATTCCAAAACCCCTCCAAAAAATAAAACCAAAAATTAAACTCCCTTTCTTTACTCCCAAGGAATATATAATGACTATTACATATATTATATAATTATATATATTCCTATATAATTATATAATATATCCCTATAATATATAGGAATATATAGGAATATATATAATATAATATATATATATTCTTTAACATATATATGTTCCTATAACCTGTAATATATAATATATATGTTCCTATAACATATAATATATATAATATATATGTTCCTATAACATATATGTAATATATATGTTCCTATAACATATAATATATAATATATATATTCCTATAACATAATATATATATTCCTATAACATATAGTATATATAATATATAATATATACAATATATTCCTATAATATATATAATATATTCTTCTAATATGTACGTTCCTATAATATATATAATATATTCTTATAATATATATGTTCCTATAATATATATAATTATATATAATATATATTCCTATAATATATATAATTATATATAATATACATAGTATATATTATAAACTGTTGCTAAGCTTAGGTGGGTTTATGGATTCCCAATCCCTGCCTGGTCACAAAGCAACGCATCTCAGTAAGGACCAGGAACAGCTTGAGTGAATGCATGCCAGGATGCAGCCTTACCAAGGTGTGGGGAAATAAAATTTCCCAGAATTTGTCAGTGATCCTGCAAAAAGCTTTAGCCTTCTGAGCTACAAAAATGTATATGCTCTAAAGTAAGGGAAAGCTTACTTTCACTTCTGGAAACATGTCTACATACCATAAGATTAGATCTGTAATTTAAAATTTATCCCCAAAAGTCAAGTGGGTACGTCCCAGGATAGGTACCTACGTTAGGTGAAAAGGTTCTTGGAGAAGGGAGCATTATCTACAAAGGTATTTCTACTTCAAGAAGTATTAAGTAATCCCTGTAATAAGTATCCCTGACCTTGGGATACCTCTTTGTCACAAATCCTAGAGGCAAAGGACTATCAAGTAGTTGGAGTGATTTTATTTGCATATCAAAGGGCTGGAGTCAGAAAGAAACCTTTCAGGAGAGATGGGAGACAGTTGCCTCCTTTCTTTTTGTGTGCAGAAAAAAGAAAAAAAAAAGAAAAAGAAAAGGAAAAAAGAAAAAGAAAAAAGTCATTTTCCTCTTCCCTCACCTATGGGGTATCCAGCTACTTGCACAAAACAGCTAAAGTGGCCTTAATCACATCACCCAGGGGCCAAGACTAGGGCAAAGAGGAGGCCAGAGCACTTATTTACTTTGAAGTATTTAATAAGGAATGGGTCTCTGTTAAAGAATACTTCATGTGCACATTCAGCCTAAGTTAATAAAGATGAATATTAAAAACCTAAGGCCTATGAGAACTTAAATGTAGCCAATATTTGTCTTCATTTTTCTATTTTGCTACTATTGTTGTTTCTCCTCAACTCTCATCACCTGTCTCCAATCCTCCTGCCATCCATTTTGCTTCCAGAAGCCTCATTTATGTTTACTATTTACCTTGTTGTCCTGATTTTGGCATACGGCTGCTCATTAAAGCATCATTGTTTTCCAGAGGGGAGCTCTTTTTCACAGTGATGCAGAAGTGGTTTAATCTAGTTATAGACACCTGGGATAGTGAGTCAGCTAACCTGTAAGAGGCATGAAAGAGACATGGTAAGTCATAAATCCTCAACCATATCTCCTTGTACTAGCTGATAACAGTGAAAAAAATGCAAAGGTAGCAAATGAGCATGTGGGAGATAGAGGTTAGTGAGCTATGGCTGCACTATCCATGCTAATCATTCTCCTACTTAATATATTCATGGAAATTCTCACACCTACTTAACATATTCATGAAACTTCTAGTACTCACTTAAAATATTCATGACACTTGCTCATTTTCAGTCCCACAGTGCTCACAAAAGTTATTACAAATAGATAAGGTGGGAAAGGTAATCTGAGGCCAGAATGTGTCTGCCTCCGTCAATTGTGTTAGCATCTGGTCAGAAGCAGAGACTGTATCTAATGAATTCTGACTTCTCCAAACATCTAATATTATACTTCACACACAATAAAGTTTTACGAGACTAAATGTTTGTCAAATCAAGTCATTCCTACAGGGAAAAAAATGTGATTAATAGAGGATGAACTAAATCCTGTCAATGAAAAACTTAATCTCTGTAAAAAAACAAGTTATCACAGTGTTGGTAAGTGTATGGAGAGATAATTACAAATACATAGCCAGTGGCCATATAAATGTGTTCATTCTCTTGGAGGACCTCTTTTTGAGATTATCAAAATTTTACTACACACACCTTTGACCTAGAAATTCAACTTCTAAAAATACATCTTGTAATTGTATGCATATGCAAAAAAGTATGTGCACAGATAAATGAATCCTGCATTGTTTTTAAAGCAAAGGAAAAATAAGCTGTATGTGCATTAATAGAGGACTAATAAACTGTATTACTTCCACTTATTAGGAATATAACATACCTACTACTAAGTTATTGACAAAAAACAAAATGTAGCAGATAGGTCTATATGATGTGAAAAAATCTTCAAGATAAATTGTTACTTGGAAAAAAATCAATTAAGATATAGGACAGTATGTTTAGAATAACCTGTGGTTTTTTGTGTGTGAAAGTAAACACACACACACAAATTTACTGAAAGATTACACAACAGAAAAGGGGCACTGTAAGTTCTAGCCATAGCAATCAGATACGAAAAAGATATAAAAGGCATGCAAATTGGTAAGGAAGAAGTAAAACTTTCACTATCTGCAGATGACATAATACTATTCATACAAACCCTTAAAGAATCCACCAAAAAACAATTAAAATAAATGAATTCAGTTGGAAAATACAAAATTAACATACAGAAATCTGCTGCATGTCTACACACTAATAACAAAGGAGCAGAGAGACAAATTAACAATTCCATTTATAATTGTATGAAAAGAATAAAATACCTGTGAATAAACTTAACCAAGAAGGTGAAAGACTTGTACTCTGAAAACTATAAAATACTGGTAAAAGGACATTGCAGACTCAAATAGAATGATATTCCGTGCTTATGGAGTAGAAGATTTAATATTGTTAAAATGGCCAGATGACCCAAAGCAATCTACAAACTCAATGCAATCCCTATCAAAATAACCATTGCATTTTTCACACTAGAATAATCCTAAAATTTGAATGAAACCACAAAAGAACATCAATAGGCAAAACAATTGTGAGAAGTAACAAAGCTGGGAGTATCACAATCCCAGATTTCAAGATCTACTTCAAAGCTATAGTAATCAAAATAGTATGGCACTGGCAAAAAAATAGACACATAGATCAATGCAACACATTAGAAAGCCAAGAAATAATCCTACACTTATATGGTCAATTAATCTACAACGAAGGAGGCAAGAATACACAATGGAGAAAAGACAGCCTTTTTCAATAAATAGTGCTGGAAAAACTGGACAGTTACATGCAAAAAATGGAACTGGACTACTTTCTTACACCATACACAAAAATAAACTAAAAATGGATTCAAGACCTCAATATTAGACTTGAAACCATATAACTACTAAGAGAAAACCTAGGAAATAACCTTTGACATCAGCCTTAGCAACATTTTTCTAGATATGTCCCTTCAGGAAAGGGAAACTAAACCAAAAATAAACTATTAGGCCTATACCAAAATAAAACGCTTTTGCACAGCAAAGGAAACAATCAACAAAATTAATAGGAAATCAACTGAATGGGAGAAGGTATTTGCAAATGATATATGCACTAAGAAGTTAATATCTAAAATACATTAAAAAAAAAACTTAAACACCAAAAAAACCCAAATAATCTGATTTAAAAACTAGCGGGGGGGGGGGGGGGGGGCAGCTGGGTGGTTTGTCAGCTGAGTGTCCCACTCTTGATTTTGGCTCAAGTCATAATCTCACAGTTCATGGGTTTGAGCCCAACATTGGGCTTCATGCTGACAGCGTGGAGTCTGCTTGGGATTCCCTCTTTCTGACCCTCCCCACTTGCTGTCTCGGGCATGTTCATTAGTGAGTTCTCTCTCTCTCTCTCTCTCTCTCTCTCTCTCTCTCTCTCTCATAATAAATAAGCTTAAAAAAAACACAGAGGATCTGAATAGACATTTTTCCAAAGATGACTGACAGATGGCCAGCAGACATATGAAAACATGCTCAACATCACTAATAATCCAGAAAATGCAAATCAAAACCACAGTGAGATCGCCTCACTCCAAAGTGGCTAGTATCAACAAGACAAGAAATAACAACTTTGGTGAGGACATGGAGAAAAAGGAAACTTTGTTCCCTGCTGGTGGGAATGTTAACAGCATGCAGCCACCATATGATCCAGTAATTCCACTATTGCATATTTACCCAAAGAAAACAAAAACAGTAATTTGAAATGACATATGCATCCTTGTGTTTATTGCACCATTACTTACAATAGCCAACGTATGGAAGCAGCCTAAGTGTCCATTCATAGATAAATGGATAAAGAAGATGTGGGTTGTGTATGCACGTACAATCACACAGACACAAAGAATATTACTCAGCCATAAATAATAATGAAATTTTGCCATTTGTGACAACATGAATGGACATAGAGGGTATTATGCTAAGTAAAATAAGTCAGACAAAGAAATACAAAGACCACATTATTTAACTTGTATCTAAAAAATAAAACACACAAAACAAACCCATAAATACAGAAAACAAACATAGTTGCCAGGATGGGGGGATGGGAAAGAAGGGGGAAGGGGAGAGGGAGATACAGGCTTTCAATTATGGAATGAGTAAGGCATGAGAATGAATATAGTCAGAATATAGTCAATGATATTGTAATAGTATTGCGCGATGACAGAAGATATACTTGTGAGTGTAGTATAATATATAAATTTGTCAAATCACTATATTGTACACCTGAAATACAGTAACATTGTGTGTCAACTATACCTCAATTTAAAAGAAAAAAAACAGAAAAAGGAAGTAAGCTATAGAATTACAAAGGTAGAAGTGTCATTAGAGGTAATTATCTCAAAAAGGAGAAATGACAAGTGAGTTGTTAAAGGATACACAGCTGTTATTGGTGCTAGAAATACAACTAGGACCAGGTCCTCTGACTCCTAATTCAGATCCTTACCTAAGTTTCTTTAATAATGTGCATACGAGCTATCATTTATTGAGCACCTACTTTGTGCCATGTACAGGCATCATACTAGGTACTTTATAGAGAATGCCTAGAATTCTTACAATAACACTGAAGAGTAAGGTTTGAAAGTGTCTTTCAATTTTCAGGACCATTTTATACCTTAGAGCAAATCCCCACGTTAGGGTAAAGTGGCCTAAAGTACTATGTACTTTATATACACTACCTCTGCTAGCTCTATTACCTTAAAAAGGTAGATATTTCCACTTGACACGTAAGGACACCACACATCTTACTAGTGATAATACAGTTGATATGTGGTCAACCTGGGATTCCAACACAAGTTTGCCCAACTCTCAAATCTCTGTTCTTGGTACTACTTGACATTCTACATCCTGAAACTATGGATATTCTGAGAAATTCATTCAAAGTTTTGCTTATTTGTTATAACTTATCAGTTAACTACTGGCAGCAAATTAGTAGTGATACTTTTATATATTTACATGTATGTTCTCTTATGTATTGACATCTCACTCAAAAGCCATACATTTCATTGCCCAGTTTTATCATCTAGCTCTTTCACTACCACACATTCTGTTCTCTGTGATTCTTGAGCCTGAATCTTCTGTCACTAGAATTGCTTGCCAATATGCAAGCCCTGGTTTGATGCACAAAAATCCTAAAAACACTTCAGATTCCACACCCAATTCTGCCTTTCCACACCTACTTCTCTTTTCAAGGGTATTGAAAAAAAATCACCAAATCTTAAAGCTATAAACTAATTACTGTACATCTGCCTTAATAATTACTATATTAAGCAACTTACAATTATGACTTCATTCATCTATAATTAGGGTCCACATATCTCACACTGATAGCTATTTTAGTTTCAAGACAAAATTCAACTCAACAGTTATGTTCGTCATTATGAAAATACATGGCTCCAACTATATATATTAACCAAGTGCCAGGGTGAGCTCAAGTTTCAGGCTTCTTGAACCTACATTTTTCTGTTCTCTATCTTCAGGTCTGAAATCTGGCTATATAACTCAGTTTTTGATATATTTAAATGATATTTAAGTGATAAAAAATACTTTAGACATGGCTAAATTTGTTTTGCTTAGTATCTCTCTCTCATTTTGAACAGAGACCTAAGTTTCACAATATCAATAATTACATCAATAAAGAAATTAACATACAAGAAGAAACACATATTTAGAGTCCAATGTGATAACTTTTCATATATTTACCTGTGAAACCATCACTACAATAAAAATAATAAACATATCTATCACCTGCAATGAACTTATACACCTTTATAATCTCACCTTCTACCATTTCTTATTCCAAGCAACCACTGATTCATTTTCTATTACTCTAAATTAGTTTGTATCATCTAGAATTTTCTCTAAGTTGAATCATACTTCATGTATTCTTTTTTGGTCTGCTTTCATTCAACATAATTATTTTGAGATTCATCCACATTGTCATGCCTATAAATAATACAAATCTGCTCTTAATATTTATGTAAAAAATCTGTGTATGGATGTACACTTTAATTTCTCTTAGGTGAAATGACAGAATTATATGTTTGGCAGTTTCTAAAAACCTAACTGCTATCCAAACTGGTTAAACATTTTACACCACCACCAGCAATGTAGAAGAGTTCAAGTTTCTCTACATCCTTACCAACACTTGAAACAGCCTTGTAAGTTTTAATCATCCTAAAAGGAATGTACTATTCTCA
This sequence comes from Prionailurus viverrinus, assembly GCF_022837055.1. Classification (NCBI taxonomy): domain Eukaryota; kingdom Metazoa; phylum Chordata; class Mammalia; order Carnivora; family Felidae; genus Prionailurus; species Prionailurus viverrinus. The sequence continues at coordinate 45,518,224 of NC_062570.1, forward strand.
TTGGAGTATTAAGTTACCTTTCCCTGTGTACCAGCAACATTGATGATCTTTTCACACATTTATTTACCATCTGTCTATCTTCTTCGGTAAAGTGTCTGTTCAAAGCTTTTACCCACTTTGTGTTGGGTTGTCTTCTCATTATTGAGTTTTGAATGTTCTTTACATATTCTAGATAAAAACTATCAGATGATTTGCAAAGATCTTTCCCAGTATATGTTGTGTCTTCATTCTCCTAAGTGTTTTACAAAATGCAAAAGTTTTTAAATTAATGTACAATTTATCAATTTTTTTTATGGATTGTGCTTTTGGTATTATATCTAAGAAACTTTCACCTAAGATTATAAAAATTTTTATCCAGAAATAATAGCTCTGGGGCACCTGGGTGGCTCAGTCCATTGAGAGACCAACTTTGGCTCAGGTCATGATCTCACGGTTTGTGAGTTTGAGCCCCACGTCTGGCTCTGTATTGACAGATCAGAGCCTGAAGCCTGCTTGAGATTCTATGTCTCCATCTTTCTCTCTTCCCTTCCCCACTCATGTTCTCTCTCTCTCTCAAACATTAAAAACAATTAAATAAATATTATAGCTCTTGATTTATGTCAATGATGCACTTCGAGTTAATTATTCTATATGGCATGATATATACACTGAAGTTTTTTCTTTTGCATCTTGATATGCACTTGTTCCTGCATCTTTTGTTGAAAGCAACATCCTTTCCCCATTGAATTGCTTTTGCCCATTTTTCAAAAGTCAGTTGATTGCTTTTAAGTGTGAATCTATTTCTGGACTCACTATTCTGCTCCACTGATCATTTCTATCTTTCTAAGTTTTTTCCTCTGTGCATTATCCTTTCCTAGCCTTTCACTATTAACCAATTTGTGTTTTGATATTTAAAGTAGACTTCTCATAGGCAATATAGTTTGGTCTTGCTTTTTGTATCCAATATCTGCCTCTTAATTGATGTATTTTACATCAGTTAATGTGATTAATATGGTTAAGTTTGATTTTATTATTTTACTATTTGTTTTATCTGTTTGTTATATTTTTCCATTCTTTGTCTTATTTGGATTAACTGATTATTTTTGTGATTACCCTTAATCGGCAGAGTTGACTTTTTATTAGCTGTAATTTTGTTTTTGTTTAGATTTGTAGATATTTTTAGTAATTATTCTAGGGTTAATAGTGTTTCTTTTCAGTCTATATTTAAATATTATACCATTTCATGCATTATATACTTTCATTTTTTCTCTCCAGGCTTTTGTGCTATTGTTGTCACACATTTTGCTTTCACACATAAACCCTACTCTATATGGTTTTTATTTCTGTTCAAATCATTACCTTTTAAAGAGACTCAAATAAGACAACAATCTATAGACTACTTCTGGAAAAGATGGTAAAGTTGGAGGATCCTAAACTCACCTTGTCCCACAAATACAACTAGGTAACACCTACATCAGTGTAAATAACTCAGAAAACAACCCAAAGACTGGCAGAACAGACTCTCTACAGCTAAATGTAGAGAAGCCACATTCAAGAGAGTAGAAAGGGCATAGTTGGGAGCCAAACTAACGTGTAGGACTGTTTTTCTTGGTGGGGGCGGGGGGGGGGCAGAGGAGGGGAGGGAATGCCATGGGCATGGAGAGGGAAGAGAAATAGACTCGTACACCAGGCACCCAGGCATGGGAGACCTGTACTGGGAAGACAAATCCCTATAACATTTGGCTTTGAAACCAGAAGGGGCTGTGTGACTTGTTATAATTAGTGGGGCTTAACACCTAGAACTTTAAAATTCAGCCACTTGGCTGTCAAAGAGCCAGGAGGGCAATAGGAAACTGACTCCTCACCCTTAAAGAGACAGCACAAGGGGCGCCTGGGTGGCTGGTCGGTTAAGCATCCGACTTGGGCTCAGGTCATGATCTCACGGTCAGTGAGTTCGAGCCCCGCGTCGGGCTCTGTGCTGACTGCTCAGAGCCTGGAGCCTGTTTCGGATTCTGTGTCTCCCTCTCTCTCTGCCCCTCCCCTGTTCATTCTCTGTCTCTCTCTGTCTCAAAAATAAATAAAGGTTAAAAAAAAAATTAAAGAGACAGCACAACAAACAGCCCCACTGGGGATATAGCATAGAAGCAGCAGTTTAAAAAATGCCTGAGGTATACAGGAAGATTCATTTACTAATCTCAGAGCATGTGCTAGAGGGGCAGGGATCTTTGGGAACTTCAAAAACAAAAGACCTAGAAGGTACTATTTCCCTCCCACCTCCCAGCCTATACACATGCAGCAGATAGTGCAGCAAGAACACTCTCCACCTAGCTTGGCAGCAGTGCACCCTGCTCCCAAGTTCTCCTGTGGACATTCCTCCTCTATCCAAGCTTCAGCCGGAGTTTTCCAGGGTGACTACAGGTCTCCTTACATAGTGGACCAGTATCGACCTTGCTGGCACCATGCACCCTACTTCAGCATTCTCCTATGGACTTGCTTCCTCCAACACACCTTTGCCAGGAGTCCACCCAAAGCAGTGTCAAAAGCATGGAAGTGTGCAAGCAGCCCCAACAGAAGCCAGTATCATGTCAAAGTGACTGCTACTCTGGGGAGAAGGGAAGGTAACCATGAACATAAGTCTAACTGCAGCCCTAGCAGTGGGCTGGGGGCAGACATCTGGTCTGACTGCAGGTCCCACCTACACCAGTGAAAACCTCTCAAGGGACAACAAGGGTAAAGTGCCCTGCAGATTGGTGCAGCTGCATCTCTGGCAAAGGCATGGTCTGACTCAACTCAAGCACAAGGCAGCCAGCCCAGAATGGCCCACTAACACAGGACCAAACCCTGTTTACAACAGGCAAAGGAAACCATTACAGACAACTAGCCTGAAGGTAAATGTGGATCAGCCACAACAGCAAGGCACATGCATCACACATAAGAGATACCCCTGAAGCATCACTTTGGGTAAATGAGGAATAATGCACTGCAGGACCTCTTCTCCCTAAGAACACTACTTAAAAGAGCCGGAGATGTAGCAGACTTTCCTAACACATAGAAACTGACATAGGTGGTTAGTCAAAATGAAGAGACAAAGTAGTAGGTTTCAAATGAAACAAAGAACAAGAGAACAGGTCAAAAATCACAGCAAGGGAGGTAAACAAAACAGAGCTAAGTAATTTACTTGAAAGGAATTTAAGGTAATGGTCATAAAGATACTCACTGGGCTTGAGAAGAGCATGGAGAAACTTGATGAGACCCTCAACAAATACAGAAAGAACTAATCAGGGATGAAAAACTCAATAAATGAAATTAAAAATAGACTCGATGGAATAAATAGTAGACTAGAGGAAGCAGAAGAATGGATCAGTGATCTGGAATACAGTAACTGAAAGTAATCAAACTGAACAGAAGAGTGAAAAATAACAATAGGAGAAAATATACTAAGGGAACTCAGTGACACCATCAAGCATAATAACATTTGCATTACAGGGATCACAGAAGGAGAAAAGAGTGAAAAGGGGGCAGAAAATTGATTTGAATAAATAATAGCTAAAAAGTTTCTCAATCTGGGGAATGAAACAGAAATCCAGATCCAGAAGGCAGATATCCCCCAACAAAATCAACCCAAGGAGGTCCACACCATGACACATAGTAATTAAGATGACAAAAAGTAGTATTAAAGAGAATTTAAAAGCAACAAGAGAAAAGAAAACAGTTACATACAAAAGAAACCCCATAAGGCTTCCAGTGGATTTTTAGCAGAAACTTTGCAGGCCAGAGGGGAGTGGCAGGATATATTCAAAATGCTTAAAGAAAAAACAGCAACCAAAAATACTCAACCCAGCAAAGCTACCATTCAAAATAGAAGGAGTTTCCCAGACAAGGAAAAGTTAAAGGAATTTATTACCACCAAACTAGCCCTACAAGGAATGGTAAAGGAGACTCTGAATGTATAGGAAAGACCATAAGTAGGATTAAGAAAAGTAGGAAGCACAAAAACAGTAAAAATAAGTATATCTGTAAAAATCAGTCAAGGGATTCAAAAAAACAAAAGGGCACCCATTATGACACCATATACCTAAAGGATGAGGTGGAGGGGAGAGAAGAGTAAGTTCAAATTGAATTAACCATCAATTTATATCAGACTGCTATATGCATAAGATGTTATCTATACACCTAATGATAACCTCAAGTCAAAAAATGGTAACAGATATGCAGGAAATAAAGAGAAAGGAATCCAAGTATATCACTAAAGAAAGCTAGCAAGCCATGAGAGAAGAGAGCAAGAGAAGAAAGTAACAGCAAAGAACTACAGAAACAACCATAAAACAAGTAACAAAAATGGCAAGAAGTACATAGCAATAAGCACAATTACTTTGAATATAAATGGACTCAATGTTCAAATCAAAAGGCAGAGGGTGACATGGTAGATGAAAAAGCAAGACCCATCTATATGCTGCCTACAAGAGACTCATTTCAGACCTAAAGAGACATGCAGACTGAAAGTGAGGAGACAAATATTTGTCATGCAAATGGATGTGAAAAGAAAGCCAGAGTAGCAATATTTACATCAAAGTAGACTTTAAAACAAAGACTAACAAGAGACAAGGAAGGATCCTATATTATCATCAAGAGAGCAATCCAATAAGATGTAACAATTTTAAGGATGTACCCACCATGGAAGCAACCAAATACATAAAGCAGCTAATAACAAAAGAAGTAATCAATAGTAATAAAATAGTAAAGAACTTTAAAACTCCACTTACATCAATAAATAGATCATTCAAACAGAAAATTAACAAGGAAACAGTGGCTTTCAATGACACATTGTATCAGATTGATCTAACAGATATATTTAGAACATTCCATCCTAAAACATCAGAGTACACATTCTTTTCAAGTTCACATGGAACATTCTCCAGAATAGATCACATATTAGGCCACAAAACAAGTCCCAGAAAACTCAAAACAATTGAATCTTATCCAACCACAGTACTATGAAACTATAAATCAACCAGAAGAAAAATCTGGAAACATAAATGCATGGAGGTTATAGAATGTGCCATCTCTAAAAAAAGAAAGGGGGGGGGTCCAACCAAGAAATCAAAGAGGAAATCAAAAAATACATGGAGACAAATGAAAATGAAAACACAATTGTCCAAAATCTTTATGATGTAGTAAAACTGTACATATCAAGACAGGCCTATCTCAAGAAGCAAATTACCCTTAGACCTAAAGGAGCTAGAAAAAGTACAGCAAACAAAACCCAAACCCAAAATAAGGAGAAAAATAATAAAGAGTAAAGCAGAAATAAATGAAATAGAAACTTACAAAGAAAAAAAAAGCAAACAATGAAACTTGTTTCTTCTAAAAGATCAACAAAATTAATAACCATTAGTCAGACTCATCAAAAGGAGAGAGAGGGAGAACTGAAACAAAATCAGAAATGAAGGAGGAGAAATAAAAACCAGCACCTCAGGGGCACCTGAGTAGCTCAGTCAGTTAAGTGTCCAACTCTTGATTTCAGTTCAGGTCATGATTTCATTTTCTTGAGTTCAAACCCTGCATCGGGCTCTGTGCCAACAGTGTAGAGCCTCTTGGAATTCTCTCTCTCCCTCTCTCTCTCTGCCCCTCCTATGCTGTCTTTCTCTCTCTCAAAATATATAAATACTTAACAAGTTAAAAAAACAGCACCACAGAAAAAGATTGTAAAAGAGTATTACAAAAAATTATGTGCCAATAAATTAGACAATCTGGAAGAAATGGACAAATTTCTAGCAACATATAACCTCCCAAAACTAAATCAGGAAGAAATTAAAAAATTGAACAGATTACCAGAGAAGAAATTAAATTAGCAATTAAAAAACGCCCAACAAACAAAAGTCTAGGACCAGATGGTTTCACAGGTGAAATCTACCAAACACTTAAAGAACAGTTAATATTGGGGCACTTGGGTGGCTCAGTTGGTTAAGCACCCAACTCTTGGTTTCTGCTCAGGTCATGATCTCACATTTTGTGAATTCAAGCCCCACTTTGGGCTGCATGCTGATGCGGCAGAGCCTGTTTGGGATTATCTTTCTTTCCATCACTTTCTGCCCCTCCCCTGCTCTCTTTCTCTCTCAAAATAAATAATATTAAAATTAGAAAAATTAAAAATATAAAGAACAGCTGACATCTATTCTTCTAAACTATTCCAAAAAATAGAATATTCAGGAAAGTTTACAAATTTATTCTATGAGGACAGCATTACCATGATACCAAAACCAGATAGAGACACTACAAAAAGGTGAGAGAGAATTAGAGGCCAATATCTCTGATGAACATGGATGCAAAATCCAACAAATTATTAGCAAACTAAATCCAACAATACATTAAAAAAAATAATTCACCACAATCAAGTGGGTTTTATTCCCAGGATGCAAGGGTAGTTAAATATTCATAAATCAATGAATATGATACAACATACTAACAAGAGAAAGGATAAATAATATAATCATTTCAATACATGCAGAAAAAGCATTTGGCAAAGTACAAAATCCATTCATTATAAAAACCCTCAAAGTAGGTTTAGAGACAACATACCTCAACATAATAAAGGCCATATATAAAAAACCCACAGCTGACAGCACACTCAACAGGGAGAAACTGAGAGCTTTTCTCCTGAGGTCAGGAACAAGACAAGAATGTCCACTTTCATTACTTTTATTCAACATAGTATTGGAAGTCCTAGCCACAACACTTAGACAACAAAAGAAACAAAAGGCATCCAAATTGGTAAGGAAGAAGTAAAACTTACACTATTTGCAGATGACATACTGTAGATAACCCCTAAAGACTCCACTAAAAAACTACCAGAATTAATAAATGAATTCAGTAAGCTTGCAAGGATGCAAAAACAATGTATAGAAATCTATTTAATCTATTAATTCACTTAATCCTATACACTACTAAGGAAGAAGCAGAGATTAAGAAAATGATCTCATTTACAACTGCACCAAAAATACTAAAATAACTAGGAATGAACTTAACCAAGGTGAAAGATCTGTACTCTACAAACTCTAAAACACTGATAAAAGAAATTGAAGACAATACAAATGGAAAGATATTCTGTACTTATGGATTGAAAAAACAAAAATTAAAATATTGATACTACCCAAAAGCATTCTACAGATTTAAAGCAATCCTTATCAAAATACCAATAGCATTTTTCACAGAACGAGGACAAGTCATCTTAAAATTTGTATGGATCCACAAAAGACCCTGAATTGTCAAAGTAATCTTGATAAAGGATGAAACTGGATGTATCACAATCCCAGATATCAAGATATGCTACAAAGCTGTAGTAATCAAAATGGCATGATACTGCTAACAAAAAAAAAAAAAATTAAAAATTAAAAAAGACATAGATCAACAGAAAAGAATAGAGAGCCCAGAAATAACCTATGATTATATGGCCAACTAATCTTTGACAAAGTAAGCAAGAATAGCAACGGGAAAAAGGCAGCCTCTTCAAGTCATAACAGGAAAACTGGACATCAACATGCAAAAGAACAAAACATTCTCATACCATATACAAAAAATGCAAGTAGATTAAAGACCCAAATATGAAACCTAAAACCATAAAAATGAGAACACAGGCAATAATTTCTCAGACACTGGCCACACCAACATTTTTCAGATATGTCATGTCAGGCAAGGGAAACAAAAGCCAAAATAAGTTGTTGGGATCACAATACAATGCTTCTGCACAGTAAAGAAAACAGAATAACAAGAGACAAGCTACCGAATGGGAGAAGATCCAATAAAGAGTTAGTATCAAAAATATATAAGGAACTCACACAACTCAATACCAAAAAAAAAAAAAATCCAATTAAAAAATAGGACAAGGACACGAACAGACATTTCTCAAAAAAAGGCATACAGATGGAAAACAGGCACATGAAAAAATCCTCAACATTACTCACCATCAGGGAAATCAAAGCAACAATGAGATATCAGCTCACATCTGTCAGAATGGTTAAAATCAAAACATAAGAAACAGTGTTGGCAATTTGGAGAAACAAACTCTCATACACTGTTGGTGGCAATGCAAACTGGTGTAGGCACTGGGGAAAAATAGTATGAAGGTTCCACAAAAAAAATTACAAATAGAACTACCATGGGATCCAGTAATTCCACTACTGGTATTTACCCAAAGAATAAGAAAACACTAATTCAAAAAGATACCTGCACCGCTATATTTACTGCAGCATTTGCAATAGTCAATATATGGAAGCAGCTGAGTCGGTAAAAAAATGAAGACGTGTTATACACAATGTAACATTAGCCATTAAAATAAATTCAATATTTCCATTTGCAACATGGATGGATCTAAACGGTATAATGATGGGGCACCTGGGTGGCTCAGCCGGTTAGCATACGACTTCAGCTCAGGTCATGATCTCACAGTCTGAGTTCGAGCCCTGCGTTGGGCTCAGTGCTGACAGCTCAGAGCCTGGAGCCTGCTTCAGATTCTGTGTCTCCCTCTCTCTCTGCCCCTCCCCTGCTCATGCTGTCTCTCTCTGTCTCAAAAATAAATAAGAACATTAAAAAAAACTTTTAAAAAATAAAAGAAATAAAGGGTATAATGCTAAATAAGTCATTGAAGGAAAGACAAATACCTTATTTCACTCAGATGTGGAATTTAAGAAACAAAAGAACCAAGAAAAAGACAAATCAAGAAACAGACTCTTAACTATGGAGAATAAAGTGATGGTTACCAGATGAAAGGTTGGTGGGAGGATGGCTGAAATAGGTAAAGGGGCTTAAGAGTACACTTATCCTGATGAGCATTGAAAAATATATGGAATTATTACAATCATTATACAATTAGTACAATCATTATATTGTACACCTGAAACCAACAACAATGTATGTTAACTATACTGGAATTTTTTTAATTTAATAATTATAAAAATTAAAAAAACAATCTGTATTTATCTATGCAATTACCATGATCATGTCTGATACTCATTCCTTTGTATACATTTTCATCCAGTATCAGTCATTTATCTTCTATCTGAAGAGGTTTAATATTTTTTTATAGTACAAGTACACTGGCAATTAATTCTTTTAGATTCTATGTCTGAAAAGTCATTATCGCAGTTTTATTTTTTAAAGATATTTTCTCTGCCTGTAAAATTCTAGGTTGACAGGTTTTCTTTCATTACCATCGAAAGCTTGCTACACTATCTTTTCCCCTGCATAATTTCTAACAAGAAACTTGCTGTTTTTATCTTTGTTCCTCTGTTTATAACATGTCTTATTTTCTCTGGCTACTTTGAATTTTTTCTCTTTATCACTGGTTTTGAGTAATTTGATTATGAAGTGTCTGCCTGTGAGTAGTTGTCTTCATGTTTCTCATGCTTACCATTTTTGAGCTTCATGGATTAATCAGTTTATAGTTTTCATCAATTTGGGGATCGGGGGTAGAATCATTTCTTCAAAAATTTTTCTGTCTCTCCACTTTTTTTTTCAGGACTGTAATTACACATTAACAGGCAATTTGAAGTTGTAACTGAGCTCACTGATGCTCTGATAATGTTTTTATTTTTTTCCTCACTGTATTCCATTATGGATAGTTTATACTGCTATGTGAAGCTCACTTATCTTTTTTTCTTGGGTGATGTCTAATTTATTATTTCCATCCTGCGTCTTTTTCATTGTACATCTTGTGGTTTTTATCTCTAAAAGTTGAGTTTGATTCTTTTTTTATATCTTCCATTTCTCTGAATTTTTGAATGTGTGAACCACCTTTGTAATAACCATTTTAATGTTCTTATCAGCTAATTCTAACATCTGTGTCAGTTATGGGTCACTTATGATTTTTCTCCTTTTATGGGTTGTATTCTCCTTTGAATGCATAGCAATTTTTTTAACTGGATTCCATACATTAGGAATTTTACTTCATTGAGTGCTGGATATTTTTGTATTGCTATAAATTTTCATTAGCTTCATCTGGAATATGGTTTTATTACTTGGAGTCAGTTTGATCCTTTGGGGCCTTGCTTTTAAGATTAGGCAAGAATAGAGTAACATTCAGTCTGAGGCCAATTATTCTGCACTACTGAGGCACAACACTTCCACGTGCCTCATTGAGTTACTATGAATTGTTAGGTTTTCCAGGCTGGTGGGAACAAAAACTTTTCCTGGTACATTTATGCGTATCTGGTGTTTTCCCCTCTAATCCTTTTGATTAGTTCCTTCCTTGCTTCAGGTGGTTGCATTACCTTCATGCTGATCAATACCTGGCTAAATACTTATATGCAACATTCTGCAGATCTTTGCGGTTCTCTCCATGTGTGACTCTCTTTAGTCCTCTGTCCTGTTAACACTGGACACCTTTGTCACTTCATACTCCCAACCTGTCTCCTCAACTCTTGGTGTCTCCCTAACATGTGCCTCCACCTGATTTCTCTCTCTCTGCACCACGGCCTACAGCCCTCTCAACCTGAGACAATTTTAGAGCTCACCTCATTTGTTTCCTCTCAGAGATCATTGTTCTTTGGTGCTCAGTAACTTGAAATCCATGGTTTCACAGACTGTATCCATATTTTTTTGGTTGTTTTGGGTAGGAGGATAAATCCAGTCCTAATACCCCAATTAAATCAGAGGTAAAATCCCAAGTCAATATTAATCTATCAAGGTAGAATTCCATCTGTAAAACTGATGACAAGAGGCGTGTTATGGTGAAGTAAAATAAGCATGGATTTAGGAGTTTTCAATTCCTGTTCCTGCTCCTCAACTGCCATGTGGCTTTGGACAAGTGACTGCACATCTGTGAACCTCAGTTTTCTCCTGAATAGAAGATAATTGCAGATTTCATGTCCTAACATTTATTCATTTAAAATTACAACTACTTTTATATATACACCTATATGTGTATAAAGTGAATAGATGAATTCAGAGGGAGAAAGAAAACCCACATTGTGCCAGGCCTTGTCCTGGACTCCAGGAACATAGCAATAAACAACACAAGACTTAGTTTCTGCCTTCATAGAACCTGAGACACTTTTTGAGACACTATTGCATTCTAAGGGGAATTTTTGAATGTTTTGATTTATCTTATTCCATCTATGACTGAATATTTTATTCATACTGCACGGCCCAATTAATATTTTATCTCTTCTTTGAGGTATTCTGTAATACATCCTCTTACCTCTGATCTAAAAAAAAAATACATACACACAAGCTTTCAGATACATACATATATACTGAGTGTTACGTGCTTAATTTATTAATTCTTTTTAATGTTTATTTTAGAGAGAGAGAGAGAGCGCGCAAGCACAAACAGAGTAGGGTCAGAGAGAGAGAGGGAGACACAGAATCCGAAGTAAGCTCCAAGGTCTGAGCTGTCAGCACAGAGCCCAATGCAGGGCTTGCACCCACAAACATGAGATCATGACCTGAACTGAAGTCAAATACTTAAACTAACGGAACCACCTAGGTGCCTCTTTACATGCTTACTTTATATCTCTTAAGATATTCATTCATTTATCCATTTATTCATCTGTTATAAATTCAGTACATACTCTAGGCCAGGGCATGTGCTAGGTATCAAGGATACAAACACTAAACAAATTTCAGTTGCTTCTCAAAATGTTTACAGTAAAGTATACAATAGACTAGTATAATGCAGGGTATGTGATACAACGCTTCAGTTGGGAGAAGTATACAATGCACTTCTTCATTGGAATATGAAGAAAGGATACCTACCCACACCTGAGAGAATCATGGATGATATCTTGTTAAGATACTTTTTGGGGCACCTGGGTGGCTCAGTCGGTTAAGCGGCCGACTTCAGTTCAGGCCGTGATCTCGTGGTTTGTGAGTTTGAGCCCCGCATCGGGCTCTGTGCTGACAGCTCAGAGCCTGGAGCCTGCTTTGATTCTGTGTCTCCCTCTCTCTCTCTGCTGCTTCCCCATTTGCACACTGTCTCTCAAAAATAAATAAACATTAAGATAATTTATAAATTGAGTTAAATAACAATTAATAATTAGCCCACCTGAGTTCTCCTTCTGCTTAAAATGTAGAAAGATAACAGACACCTTTACTCTGCCAAACAACATGAAATTACTACAAACACTCAGAGATAGACTGGGACAAAAAAAAAAAAAGCAAGACCCAACTACATGATGTTTGTAAGAATTATACTTTAACTATAAAACATCATCAGATTAAAACTCAAAGATTTGAAAAAGATATGCCACACAAACCCTAAATATAAGCAAGCTGGAGTTTTGGGACACCTGAGTGGCTCAGTAGGTTAAGCATCTGACTCTTGGTTTTGGCTCAGGTCATGATCTCATGAGTTCATGAGTTTGAGCCCTACATTGGGCTCTGTGTGGACAGCACAGTGCCTGCTTGGGATTCTCTCTCTTCTTCTTCTACCCCTCCCTGCTAACACTCTCTCACTCTCTTTCAAAAATAAACATTTTTTTAAAAAGCTGAAGTTTTAATGTTTTAAAATCTGGAGTATCAAACAATGTTAACTTCAAGAATATTAGAAGGAGAGGAGGATATTTTAATTTTTTTAATTTATTTATTTAAATTCAAGTTAACATACATAGTACTGGTTTCAGCAGTAGAACCCAGTGATTCATCATTTACATATAACACCCAGGGCTCATCCCAACAAGTGCCCTTCCTAATACTCATCACCCATTTAGCCCATACCCCACCCACCTCCCTTCCAGCAACCTTGAGTTTGTTCTCTGTATTTAAGAGTCTCCTATGGTTTGCCTCCCTGTTTTTATCTTATTTTTCCTTCCCTTAGCTTATGTTCACCTGTTTTGTTTCTTATATTCCACTAATGAGTGAAATCATAAAGGGTAATTTTATGATTAAAAGATCAATTCACCTGCAAGGCCTAACAGTCATAACATTTATTTAAATTATAGGAAGTGATAGTTGGCAGATTTGGAAGAGTGAAATAAACACATCAGTAATTACAGTTCAAGATTACAACATTACTTTCTTAGTAACTAATGCAAGAAATGGGGGGCAGGGAAAAACCCAGAAGATTAGACCAACACTATCAATTTGGTAATGTCAACGTTTACAGAACTACCATCAATAACTAAAGAATACATTTTCTTTTGAAGTTCATGTGAAACATTCAGAAAGATTAACCATATGATGCTGGCTCATAAAAAAAGGTTTTTTGTTTTTTTTTTTTTATAAACTCAGCGACTGAAATCACAAAGATTATATGCTCTGACCCTAACATTAAATTTTAAGTCAGTAATACTTTGTATAAAAAAGCTACGTCTATTTGAAAATGAAGCAAGACATATCTAATGCCCATAGCTCAAACAAGATATTTCAAAGAAAATTTAAAAACATATTTAATGGAATAATTCTAAAATATTAAAATTAATGAGATGCAGCTAAAGCAGTCCTCAAAGGAAAATTTATAGCCTTAATGTTTGCAGTAGATAAGGCATAAAATAAATGATTTGTACTTTAATCTTAAGAACCTAGAAATATGAACTAAAATTTAAGTAAAATGAGGAAAATAATAAATATGAGACAAATACTGTTATTAGTTGAAGAAATCAACAAAGAAAATAGTTTTTTTTAAGATTAATAAAGTTGGTAAATCCATGGCTAGATTAATCGAGAGAAAGAAAGGGCAAATTCTCTGTGTCATTAGATCCTACAGTCATAGGACAATGAGCTTATATTTTTATGCAACCTAATTTAACTGCTTAGGTAAAATGAATAAAGTCTTTTAAAAACACAACTTACCAGACTACAAGAACTAGAAAATTTTAACCATATTAATAAACACTTCCTCACTTTCAGAAAATACTTGCTTCCCAATTCATTTTAGAAGGCTAGCAAAATCATGATAAAAAATCCTTAAAAAGGATATAAAAGAAAAACTACAAATACCCTTCATTAGTATAGGCACAAAAATTCTAAACAATTTAATAGCAAATTAAATCTATCAACATATAAAATGATAATACATCATGACCAACTGAAACTTATTCTGGGAATGCAAGGTTGGTGCAATACTCATATTAATTAATTCAATACACTACCTAAATAGAATAAAGGAGGTAGGAACATGATCACAGTACAGGCAGAGAAGTATTTGTGTTTAAAAATGTTTATCCCTCAGCAAAGAAAACAGGATTTTTCTCAGTATGAAAAAATACATCTATAAAAATCCTATAGTTATCATGGTGGAATACTAAATGTCTTTACAATTAGAAATAAGACATGTTGGTCCATCTTTGCTATTTCTATTCAACATTATACTATAGGTCCTAGCCAATATACTAAGTCAAGATAAAAAGGTAACAGGCATGAAGTTCAGACTATAGTAACAGACATTATGACTGTTTACATAGAAACTCTAAGGAATCTACAAAAAAAAAAAAAAACCTATTATCATCAATAAGAAAAATTATCAAAGACATGGGATACAAGTTAAATATCCAAAAATCACTGCATTTCTATATACCAAGAATTATAAAATGAAAATTAAGAGTACAACTTACAATATCATCTAAAACCAAAATACTTTAGAATACATTAACAAAAATGTATGAGATTTCTTCACTATAAAATATTACAGAGAGAAACTAAAGATGACAAATTAACTTAGGAAAAATAAATCTTATTCATAAATTGGAAGATTCAATATTGTAAAATTGCCAAGTCTGCCAAAATTCATCTAGTTAAAATCTCAGGAGGTATGGCAAGCTAATTCTAAGATTTTATTTAGAAATATAAACAACTTTGAATAGCCAAAACAATTTTGAAGAATAAAAATGAAAAAAATTATACAACCTGATTTCAAGATTTACTATAAAGCTATAGTAATGAAGTCAGTGTGGTATATGTGAAGAACACACAGATAGACCAAAGGAAAGAATATAGATCAAAGATAGACTCACATATACACAATTAATTTATTTTCAACAAAGCTTCCAAGGTAATTCCATAGGGAAATTATATTCTTTTTGACAAATACTACTGGAAAATTCTGGTATCAACATAGTACGAGTTCATTCTTGATTCCTACCTCAAACAATACATTGAAGTTTATTCAAGATATCCTAACCATAAAATCTCGAATTATAAAACTTCTAGAGGAAAATATCACCACATCCTTAGTGTAGTCAAGGTTAATCAGGACACATGAGTTATAAAAGAAAAGATTGATAAACTGAATTTCATCCAAGTTTAAAACTTCTCTTCAAAATATACTATTAAGAAAATAAAAGATAAGCCCAGATTAAGGAAAAATCATAATATAAAGATATAACAAAAATGAATTCAGAATATGTAAAGAACTTCTATAGATTTTTTAAGTTAGACAAATAGTGGGCAGAAGACTCATACATTTATCAAAAAAGATATAGGAATGTCTTAGAAGCACATGAAGAAATAATTAATATCATCAGTCATTTGGGAATGCAAATCAAAAACATAATGAGATACCATGTCACAGCCACTGGAATAGTTAAAATTAACGAGACAAACAATACCAAGTGTTGTTAAGACTATGAAGCCACTGGAACTATCACAGGCTGGTTGCTGGTGTAAATCCCAAAAGACACAAGCACTCTAGGAAACAATCTAGGAAACAATCTGGTTCATCATATATCTACCAGTAATCCTCCTAGATGCTTACTCCAAAGAAAACATGTGATCACAGAGGGAACAGGGGCTCCTCAGTGACTCAGTCTGTTAAACATCTGACTTCAGCTCAGGTCATGGTCTTACAGTCTGTGAGTTTGAGCCCCACATCGGGCTCTGTGCTGACAGCTCAAAGCCTTGGAGCCTGCTTCAGATTCTCTGTCTCCTTCCCGCTCTCTCTGCCCCTACCCTGCTTGTTTTCTTCCCCCCCCCCCAAAGAAGAGTACAAAAAAAGTTCAAAGAAGCTTTAATTCATAGTATCCAAAATTAGAAATGTCCCATATAGCCATCAACAGATGAATTAATTTTAAAAGTATGACAAATTCATGCAATGGATTCAGTAATAAAATAACACCAAAAAGAAAAACACACACACACACACAAAAAAACCCATCACAACATCATGAATGAATCTTAAAAACATTATGGTGATTAAAAGAATCCAAACACAAGAGTGCACACTATCTGATTTCAGTTATACAAAACTCTAGAAAAGGCAAAATTAAGCTATAATAGAAATCAAATGATCACCCAGGCCGAGTGTAGACAGTGAGTTGATTAATGTATCAAAAGAATTTAAGTGATAAAAATGTTCATTATTACAGTGGTGGCTACACCAGTGTATTTATTTGCCAGTACCTAAGACCTGGTTATATTGTCACATGTAAATTATACCTCAAAAGTGTTTAAGAGTGCCAGTCTTAAAACAGATGAACATAAGGGAAGGGAAACAAAAATAATATAAAAACAGAGAGGGGAACAAAACAAAAGAGACTCATAAATATGGAGAACAAACTGAGGGTTGCTGGAGTGGTTGTGGGAGGGGGGAATGGGCTAAATGGGTAAGGAGCATTAAGGAATCTACCGAAATCATTGCTTCACTATATACTAGCTAATTTGGATGTAAATTTTAAAAAATAAAAAAAATAAAGTTTAAAAACAAAACACTCTTCTACCTACAAAAAAAAAAAAAAAAAAAAAAAAAAAAAAAAAAAAAGAGTGCCAGCCTTGGGTAGATGCAAAGCTTTTCATACAATCGAACCACTTTTGCAAAGGCTCAGAAGGGAAAAGAAAATCAGTGCTGCAAAGTGGTTTATAAATTACCTACTGGATGCTTTATAGCCAATTTTAATCCTAACTTACCAGTGTGTTTTAACTGAATTGTACACTCAAGTTCTTGGTAGCCTCAGAATATATGCATGTATGGTATGTATGTATATATATAGTGTGTGTGTGGCATGTATGTATGTATGGTATGGTATAGTTTAGGGCTAGGCTCTGGAGCCAAGATTTAAAACCTAGTTCAAGTCCCGACAGTACCTCCCCCTCCTGTTTAGTAGCTCTGAAAGCTTAGTCAAGTATTTAATTTCTCAGTTCCTCTATTTACATATCTCTAAAATGGAGATGATGATAATACAACATTGAAAGTGAGGTACTATGTGAGCTAATACATATAAAGTAATTATTTATAACATGATGGGCATAAAAAATAATTATAATTGAGGACGGGGTCTCTATCTCTTATTTACCTCCACTGCCTGGTACATAGTACGATTCCCAATTGAATTTACAGGTTGACAGAGCAAAGTGGTCTGTTGGATCCAGAAAACAAAGAAGAGAGAGACACCAACAACCCATGTCTCTCTTGCAGCCCCCAGGGTGAAAAATATACATTTATAGATATACATATTTATTTCTACTCTTGGTGTTTTCCTTGCAGATGGAAGCTACTTTCAACACCTCTAATACCACATCCACCAAAATCATCTTCTCCTGTGCAGCTACAGGAGTTAATTCATCCTAAGATGCATGAAGAAAGTAAGAAATAATTTTAGTCTCAACTATCTTAATTTGCTTACCTAACATTTCATAATGTATGAGCATTAAAAATTGTGTACAATTCTCACTGACTAAGGTACTTTCCACTCATTTATTCACACCAACATAGCATAAATAAAATCTTTGATACGGCCCCTACTTCTTCTTAGGCAATAAAGTTAATCATAAACCATATTCTCCAAGAAAATTCACCATAGTCCGTTACCTGCCCCATTCTGCTATTCTCTCAAGGATTTATCGTAAGTCCTCTAATTACTGTACTATCCTCTCAGAGTCTGATCTCATTGGAACTGGTCTCCTGATCCAGAATCCCTACAAAAGTCTGGAAAACACAAACTGAGTTAAACCACCCTATTCTGAAACTGAGAGCCAGAGAGGTGAAGTCTCTTACCCAATGCCACACAAGTTGGTGTTCAATACACATAGATATCAATTAACAAAGTGTATAGAGTGACAACTATGTGGCTTCTATTGGACACACTCTAGATCTTCAGAGAAATAAGAACTAGTCAGAACCCAAGATGCCAGCCTTCCTTCTGTTCACAATGCTTCAAAGGAAGAGAAGGAGAGGAAGGTATCTCCAAGAGGAAGATCAGGAAGAACAACAATGGGATTTGGAGTGGGTGAAATTGAGGATAGCTTGATAAATCTCCCAAATCACTTTCCTAAGGGGCTGCCTGTGATTTACTCATCTTTGTGTATCCTAGGATGGCTAGCAGTGTTATATCCATAGGAGAAACTTCTGTTTGTTGTTCAATAAACAGAACAGAACAGTTGTTGCAGAGTAAAATTTTCCATCCACATCAATTATACGGAGCTTACAAAATGGAATGAGAAAGACGGAATGGAAGGGGATGGGATGAATTGGGATGGGAGGGAAGAGGAAGTAATCTGATGACCTTTAATGGAATTAAATCAAATGAAGTCCATAATAAATGGGCAGGAATCTATGTTCATCCATCTATATTCTCACTCCCCCCCCCCCCCTTGTGGCAAGGAGGCTGGCAACATTTGCTGAGGAAAAAAAAATACCACATACCATTTTGGCCTCTGAGCTTCATGTAATAAACTACTGGGTCTACTAGTCTCAACCAGAAAGTCTAGGATCTCCAGCATGTCCCAACTAAATTAGAAGAGAGCACTTGCAGGGAAAGAGATATGCTGAGCCTATTATAACATCTCTTACACAGAAACACAAAGTAGAATCAGAAAGTCGTCAGAGTTTCAGCCTGCTTTCCCTACACCAAAAAGACAAAGCTCATGACCATTTTGAGGGCAAAAGTTATGTGGATGGATACAGCATTCATTACTTGAAGAAAACAGATCAGTCAATACTGCACATCCTAAAGAGAGAAAGGTATGGAAAAAAGGAGTCCAGGATAGAGTCCAGGACCTTCTCCAGCTTCATCCTGCACTAAGACTGAGGGCAGCACTGCTGCCCATATCTGTATCAGGATCTTCATGACTCTGAAATCTAAGGCTGTGATTCATCATTATCTCAACAAGCATTTGCTCCATGCTCACTTCAAAGTTCTCAATACCCTCTTGCAGCTTCTTCAATGACTAGAACAACTTCATGACGAGAAATCACTTCCATCAACACAAAGCAGATTGGCAGCACACTGAAGCATAGCATCTGAGTCAAGCCTGCTCAGAAAGATCATTTTACCTCTTCTTTAATTCCTCATGGCTGCTGTGTCAGAGTATTTTAGATTATTTGTAACTCAGAATACGCTCACTTGGGGCAACAATGAGCCACAGACACAAGGTTTGACTGCCATTGTTCTCTCAATCTCTGTTTGTGCATTAGCTCATTGTCCAGCCTGATCTACCTGTCTTGCTTTGGTCCAGCAAACTCCCCACAAATCCTATATCACCCTGTAGCTTCTGACTTTGCCTAACCACTTAGCCCTGCTACATATAAAAATAGAGAATAAATGTCTCTTTCTCTGTTCTTTTTCAGATGGCAGCTGAAAAAATTAGTCATAGGTTAGAAAACTCTACCATAGAAAAAGATGACTCAGTTAACTTCAACTTGGTGATTTACAATGGGAGTAAAGTAGGGCAGATTTTTGGATTGGGCATTTATTCATTTCTGCACATTGAAAATTTTTACCATAAACGCAGTTACCTGTAATGCATTAAATTCTTTATGGTCATTAAGTCACTCAAGAAAGCAGCTCATTGACTGCCTTCAAATAACAGGAAATGTCCTAGTCACTGGAGAATGAGGTGATTTCAGTATCTAGCACAGAGAGTGGCACATAGATGTTGTTCCCCACATGTTATATTCTTTTAGGACTATTACATTCACTACTATTATTGTCAACTCTGCTTGTGGACTTTCCTTTTCTTGGACAGGGGATTATTCTTACCTGTGGCTGACAACAGTGACCTTTATAATGTTCCTTTCATTATTTCTGCCGGTTATCAACAGTGCAAAGTCCACCTCCCATACATTCAACTTTTCTTCCAGATAATAGAAAGACTGTCTGCTTTTTTTGGCCTCTGTTGGCAGCTTTAACTGGGATTTCTAGCTCCTGTTGCTAACGTATACCAGAACTCAGAAGTCTTACATACTTTGGCAAAGCCTATAAAAACAACAGAACATGTCAAGTCGTTGACTGGCAAGTCAGCCTTCAAATGAGGCCTGGCCTGTGGTCCCACCTGCTGCTTTACCACTTACAGGTGGTCCTAGGCAACAGTGGGAAGCAAAAAAAAAAAAAAAAAATTGATGCAAATGACCTGCCATCTTCTATCAAAGTATATGTCACAGCTATCCTACCAAGCTATAGGAAAATTAAAGAAAAATGAGTACAGCTCCTTTGAAAATCTTTCCATGAAAGGGATTTTTGTCCCCTTCCCTTGAAACTGGGCAGGCTTGTACCTTAATTATAACCAACAGAATGTGCTGGACTTCTGAGGCTCAATAAGAGAAGGTGATACAGCTTCTGCTTTATTCACTGAGACACTATTTAAGAAGTCCAACTTTCTTGAGGCCACCATACCACTAGAAAGTCCAGGCCACATGTATAGGCCACCTGTAGGTGTTCTGGTCAACAGCGCTGGCTAAGGTCCACACTAATGGCCACTATAGATTCCCAAACATAGAGGTGAGGTTGCATTCATAGGAGTCCAGTCCCAACCATAAAGTCACCACTATTCATTGATGGTGAGATAAGGCATTCCCACTGTGCCATATCTGGAATTGCTGACCCACAGAATCTATGAACATATTACAATGGGTGTCCCAGCAAGAGTAACTGGGACAAACAGTGTTTAAAGTCAAACAAGCCTACACTGAAATTCTATCTCTATCCCCTATGTGAAGTTCACCAGCAACTCAATCTGAGTCTATATCTGATGTGTAAAGTAGTAATAACAAAACTTATAAAGAATTTGTGAACTAACGAATACGGAAATAGTACCCCTCCCTTGGGTGTCTATTTCCTTTCTCCCTTGCCACTCATTCCTCAATCTCAGAGCTGAGGAACCAAATGGAAGTTCATTAATCATTGCTATCAACAGTGCTAATGTAACTAATGCATTGCCTTTCATCTGAAACCTAATTAATTTATATAAATAAAGAGCAGTTGAGGGAATGCCTTGCCCATAAATAAAGATTTTCCCTCATCCTGGCTGCTCTCTCAAAGGCAGCTAACTTGGCTTCAGGCCAACTAGAGACATTCCCACCTTCAGCCAATCTTTGTGAGGGCTCTACAATTCCCTAACAATTTCTCCCCATTTTCTCATGCATTCTTCACAACAAACCGATGAGCAGGAATGATTCTGCCCTTTCGAGGTTAAGAGATCGTGAAGGAGAGTCCACAGTACAGCACTAGAATTTATGAGGGCAGCAACATCAGGTTACTGTGGGTAAGCAACTGGTGTTGTCATGCTATAGCTGGTCCAGGTGTCAACTCAGCTCTTGGTTGGCAGCTATTTCAGAAGATAGCTTTAAGTGAGAAAATAGAAGAGGCTAATTTCGGCTTTTATGTAGCCTAAGTTACTGATATGGGGAGAGAAAATAAACATAACGAGCACTTAGCATGTGCTGAGCATTCTGCTAGCTGTTTTCCTACATTATATATTGCAATTCTCAATACATTTATTTTACAGATGAGGAAACTGAGGCTCAGGGATAAGCAAATTTTCTTAAATTCACGCAAGAAGAAATGATGGTATATGCTGCAAGTCTAGTGTATCAGATTCTAAACGTATAGTTTCCCCTCTAGCGTCTCTTATTTCCAGGAACAATGATTTCTTGAATCAGTGCTATGTCAGTCAATGAACTTGTGCAGATTTGATGGATTGGTTAATTTATTTACAAATTAGTTGATAAGGCTTAGTTGGATTCAATATATCTTTTGGCCAAGTTAGTCCACAGTTTCCTCACTGACTTCCACGGGCTCAAGTCTACCTATAATTGATGTACAAATAAATTAGCCTGAGAGTAGAAGTTATTGTACTGAGAGCCTGGATTTCACTGGGTTCTGCCTGCTCAGGGCTCACTTGTTGGGCTTCTCTCCTACAAACAGAGATTCTCAGTAAAGGCAGCAAACCTGAAGACATCGTAAGCTTGGAATGCAAATTAACTTGAGTCTTTTATTCTCAACTTTCCTCAAATTTCATGGGAACCCAGACTAGATGTAAACATACAAGCCAGCAAAGGGAGAAAGAACGACTTTAGCCCAGAATTGGATAGAAAAGAAGTCAGAATTTATTGAAATTAGATGCAAGATGGCAGATTTCTGAGGGACCTCTCAATAGCAAAGAGAAGTGGGGCAGCAGATGGCCTTAGTTATACCAAGACTGTGAGTCTTTCATTTGCTCACTGACTTAGGTTTTAAGGAACAGCTTCAAACTAGCTTTAGATGAGGAGGGTTGATTATAAGGAATCAGAAGTACTTTACAGGATGCAAGGGCAGGAAACACAGCCGAGCCATATACAAAATGCAAAATCTGTGAGCTGCTCCTTTGTCCAGCTCTTTCATCACTCTCTGAAGCAACATGGCCTCTTGTCTCTGCTAGAAACTTATTACATTCCTTTATCTTTTTCTATGAACTATTTTCTCTTCTTCCTAAAACCTCATAATTTCAATTTGCATGGAGCACTGTGTTGCCATGGTGCTGACTCTAGTTGCAATGGGACTTCACAGCTCCCTTACCAGTTCCCATCTGACAACATCTGGAGCATCAAGTTCTGGAGAGAGAATCTGATATTCAGTTCAGGGTCAGTAACAACGGAGTTGAAAGCACTTCATACAACATTGCTCCATCCTTTCTTGACTTGGGTGGTGGCATGGCTTGAGAGGAACTTCCAAAGAAACTCAAAACATACCTAGTACATAACTTCGGGGATGGGGGTAGAAATAGCCTAGATAGAATCTAGCCTAAAACCCAATAGAGGCATAAACAGAACCAAGATAAGGTCCCCTCAAGTGTTTATATTTTAGATTTTTATCCTCTTTTGTACAAACTATCTTTGTACATGAAACGTACCCAAACTCAAGCCTGGGTTTGAGTGACAGCTGTACATCCCATGGGCCTTCATTTCCTTATCGGTAAAATGAGCTGTAAGGACACCTGAGTAACTCAGCTGGTTAAGCGTCCAACTTTTGATTTTTGCTCAGGTCATGATCTCACAGTTGATGGGATCAAGCCCCACATCAGGCTCTGTGCTGATGGCTCAAAGCCTGCTTGGGATTCTCTCACTCTCTCGCTCTCTCCCCCACACCTGTGCCGTTGGTCTTTCTCCCTCTCAAGATAAATAAACTTTAAAATGAGGTGCAATAAAACCATTAAAATGTTAGTCTTTTTCCCTGAGTCCCTAAAATAATGAGGGCCTGCTCTGTGCTAGACTGTGCTTATCACTGGAGATACTGGTCTGTGCCCAGAGAAGCTAGTGTAATTGCAGAATAGACAGACCACCTAAAACAAATAATTATACTGTCAGATGACACCCCAGGTGGAACAATGAGCTCCAATATTAGGGTTTATAAGAATCTTCTGTGTTCCTGCTTACAAGGCAGAGTCCTAGGTCTTACCCTACATACACTGAGTCACAAACTCTGGGGTTGGAGCCCAGGAATCTGTATTTGGGGCAAACTCACAGAAAATTCTTTGAGTGCAATGTTTGAGAACCATTGCCCTCTTAGGTATATTGTCACAGTTGAGACCATGCCCCAGCCACAGGAAAGAGTGACTCCCTGTGCATAAGAATTAGAGAATGCTTCCTCAAGGGGTGACATTTGAGTTGAGTCCCAAATGTGTTTTCCAGGAAAAGGATAAAGATCAGAGAACCCTAGGCAGAGGGAAAAGCAAAAGCCCAGAAGCATGAAAGTCAAGGCAGGCTCTCAGAGGGCAGAGAAGACACCAAACATTTGCAGAAGAGCAGGATAGGAAGGAGACTGGAGCCTGTGGGGGGAAGAGCTAAGTATACAAGGCTTAAAAACAAAAGGTTCAAGGAGTCTTTTAAACAGTTTCTCGGACTTGTATTTTCCTTTAATACCATTTCTCCAAAATTCTCTTTTCTTGCCATTGCCCTGGCCCACGAAAGGCCTCCACAATCTTCAAGGAGCTACTCATCAAACACAACTGTTGAAACAAAATGGAGACAGAGACCCTGGAGCTGGTTAGATCTGATGCCATTCACTGGAAGGAGAATTGAAATGCATCTTGAGATCTGTCAGCGCAAGGAAAAAGGAGACTGTTCCTCAAACTTCTCTCTTGAAAGCCTGAGCAGACTGGGGATTGCTTTGGCCGAAATCAAACAGTGTCAGCCAATGTCCAAGAGCTGTTTTGTCTCTTTGCCAGACAGGAGAGGCTGGGATTCTCCAGTGACTTCCTTCCCCAGGCCAGGAATATCCATTTATCTTGAGCCAAACCTCAATACTGGCTGCTTCCCTCCCAGAATCTGGCATTTCAATTTCTAAAAGTCTTCCAAATAGCCACATGCAGGGCAAAAACCCACACCCAGAAATGTTCTTTCTTTCCTTTTTCAAGAGGGACAATTTGCTTTTAAAATAGTCACCTAAGGTGTGATTGATGGGAAATCAGTACTTGTCATTTTTGGCTCTGTAGGAAATGTCATTTAGTCAAACTTAACTAAGCCTTTTATTTCCTATATGGGCTCCCTCATGAACTGGGGCCTGTCAGCCACCCTTTCCAGAAACAACAGAGAGCCTGAGTATGCTGCAGTATTTTCACAGAGCAATGCCTCCAGCCTAACAGATCAGATTTCTAGGTCTTTTTCTTCTCTCCTCAAAAACAGACACCTCTCCCAGAGCTGCTGGTCTAACTTTACTTAGGTACCAGTGAGAACAAAGGACAAGGGCTTAATTTTCTGTTTTCCCTTCTCTACACCTCCTCCATCCACCACCTGTATCCAGCAACACTGCAGGAACCCTGGCTTCCTGAGAAAGCCAAGTAATCTTCTGAGATTCCAACATTTTCCCTCTCACACTTCCAATCTATAGAATTTTGAGGAGCTTGCCTTTAGGGCCAGCAGAGATGTCAATGTTCAAGGGCAGATTGAGCCTGCCAGGGCTCACGTGAAGGGCAAGGGCTTTGAAATCAGAATATGCAGGATTTAAATTCTAACTCTCCCAGATACTAGCTGTGTTACTTAGCCAAGGTATTTTCTTTATGAAACTTCAATTTTCTCACTTGTAATGGACAGTGATATTGACATCTGTCAAGTTTTAGCGTGAGCATAATTGTGGCAGACACTGTTTGATGGTCACTTAGCACCTTCCACCTTAGAGGCTAAAAGAGCTTAACCCTCACTTTCCTAGGCTCCCTCTCAGTGAGGAGTGGGTGGCTAGATAACACAGTTATGGGGAATAGCATAGAAGCAGAAGACTTTAAGTGGTTCTGCAAAGGTTTCTGCTTTCTTAATAAAAGGGACAGATGAGGCTGACTCTCATTTTCCCCTTCCTCATTCCTTGAGCAAAGATGTGATGCCTGGAGTAGCAGGAGCTTTCTTGTGGCCAAGAGAATATCAGTATCATCAGCCCTGACATCAACAGAGACGTCATCAACACATTGAACCAATGCTGAATCCATCAAATTCCAGATTTCTCATATGTGGGGGAAAAATGGCCCCTCTTTATTTAATCCACTGCAAGTTAAACTTGCTATTTCTTGCCAGCAAATGTATTCCTGATATGTGTAAGTGACATACATACAGCAGCTACAATAGTCACTGCTATTTGATAATTTTAGTTCTGTTATCCTCCCCTCACTCAAAATGTGCAACCCTAATCTCCACCATGGGGTTGTTCATGTTCATGGTAGGGTTTGGGCCCAGAATATGGATCCAGACTGACTTTCGAGGCCTCTGCAATCTGTTTCTTCCTCTCATGACCACTTGCATACTGCTGTCAAAATCCTAGTTAATGCCAGCCAAGCCAGTTGGTTACACTGCACATGTACTATACTCATTCTATCCCCAACCCTCTACTCTCCATTCCTGCCTTCCTTCCTTCTTCCCCACCGCCCTTTCCTCAGCCTTCCTGAATCTTCTCCATCTTTCAGTTCTTAGCTGCAGCCCTACCACCTCTCTAAAACATACTTTCTGATGCAGTCAGACACAGTCAGGAGACGCAAGAGAATCCTGTGTACAAACATGGTCGCCCCACGGGGCAATGAGAATGAGCAAACAAGAAAACGTGGCTAGTCAAAGGAGCCCTGGGAAAGGAGGGATAAAGAGTTTTAATAATCAATAACAAAAGACAGAGTTGTACAGGGCAGTTGCAAAGCAGATCTCTGGGCTTGACTTTGGCTGCTATATTAATGAAAAGAACTGGAGAGCCAAGGTCACTCAGGCGCTGCCCTTGAGGTGGCAAGAAGAGGTGCCCAGGGAATGTAGGATACAAAGACAGAAAGCACAGCGCATGTAGGGTCCCCAGAAGCTCCACATAGGCCCTGACCAAAGAAAAGGATAATCAAATTGCCAAGGCTTTGGAAGACTTCTTCTGCCACAACCCCTCAATACAAGGAGTGGTGGATTACCAGGTAGTTAACCAGATGAACAATGAACAATGACAGGATCAGCTATATTGGCCTTTCAGGCAGACTCCCTGGGGTCTACCAGCAGCTGCCATAAAGTCCCTGTTGTGCTCTTCTTGGGTAAACTGTGACACCTGCTGGTTTACAACAGAGAAAAACCAGGCTTCTGGATTCGGTTTAAAAAAAAAAAAAAAAAGTTGCCTGGTGCCAGTGCAGGACAAAGACTCCCAAATAGATTAGGTTCTTTGCTAGTGAGATATTGTGCATCTTTGAGATTCTGTGGCCACATGCAGATTCAGCTTCCTATGGCCACAGTTGTTTTAGAGTATTTGAAGGACAGTGGAAGTAACCAGAAGGTGAACCACTATAATAAGAAGAGGTAACAGGGAGACTAACCACAAAGGGACTTGATTTTAGTTTCTGGCTCTGCCAAGGGGCTCCTGGCTCAGTCATTAAGTGTCCAACTTCGGCTCAGGCCATGACCTCTTAGTTTGTGGGTTCGAGCCCCACAGAGCCTAGAGCCCAGAGCCTAGATCCTGGACCCTGCTTCAGAGTCTGTCTCCCTCTCTCTGCCCCTCCCCTGCTTGTGCTCTGTGTAGGTCTCTCTCAAAAATAAACATTAAAAATTTTTTTTTTTTAGAATCTGGCTCTTCCTCTTTGTGGCCTCAGGACAGTCAGTAAACCACTTGTTTTGTTGTTGTTCTTTTTAAAGAAGTTAATTATCTGTATTATACCTACCTTATAGTTCTTCATGTAAGGAATGAAATGATATGTTTATTGAAACCAAAAATGTGTTTTGTAAGCATTATTTGAGTACCTACCATGTGCTATCTAACATAGTACTAGAGATACACATATACTTATATACACACATATGCATACTTTTGCACAGTACATATAGTGCTGATACACAAATGAACCAACCACAATACTAGTCTAGGAGGACGGACATACATGCAATCCAAAGAATCCTGTTTTCTTTGCCTGAAACTCTTCCCCCTCAGTATCTTTTTCTAGTCTCAGTTCACAGGTCACCTCCTCTGGGATGCCCTCCATGCCCATCAAGACAGGTCCTTTTTATTTATCAAATTTTTAGTTTAATGTTTGTCCCTCCCACAAGACTATTAACTTCAAGAAGGCCAAGGTCTTATCAGTTTTGTTCATACCATATTTTATGCATCTATCACAGTATCTCAAAAACAGTTTCTTCCTCTAGAAAATTCAAACTGTATTTGCAGGGATACTGTAAAGATTAACAGCAATAAAACCTCCCATCAGCAGTAATGTAGGTAGCATGAAGCCAATACATATGTATGTATTCAGTTGATATTATCAATAAAAATGAAGTCCACACAGTGTCCAGAAATACTATAGAAAAGGTGGTGAATTTTACCTGGGAATAGGGAAGGATACCTAAGCAAGGTCTTAAGGGATGGAAGGAGTTAGCCAAACAATCTATGCTCAGTTGTGTATAGAGAGAAATAGAATCCAGTCTCTGCCCTCCAGGAAGCGACAATTCCATGGAGGAGGACATCTTTCCCCCAGGTGAGGGTCCTTTGGATGCACAGAAAAGGACAGCCTAATCCATAATGTCTGGTCAGAGAAGGCTTTCAGAAGGTGACCCAGAGTAGTGCCATACAGACAGAGAGGGGTTAACCAGACTAGGACCCAGAAGAAGTTTCATTATGCAAAAAAGCAGGAGACAGTAAATGCCAAGGAACTGCAAAGAGTTCAGGCTTAGGGTATATGGGCCCAATTGGAAAGAGTACAGTTGGAGAAACAAAGTCAGGAGATAGGTAATGAAGAGTCAGGTAATAAAGCCATGCTAAGGAATTTGGATTTCATTCAGTAAGCAATGGGAGTAGTTGAAATATTCGAAAAGCAAGAGAGAGTGATATGGTCACTCTTACATTTCAGATAGGTCTTTCTACAAGGACAGTCAGACAGCAGCTGGGAAATTAGTCAAGAGGCTTTTGGAAGAATCTTGATAGGCAATGGTGATGGCCTGACTGAAGAAAGTAGAAGTGATGAGAGATGTGAGTGAATTAAAAATATAATTAGGATGTAAAATCCACAGGACTTGTGAACAAATTTGATGTAGGAAGTGATAAAGAGCAAATGACCCAGAATTTGACTTGGATGACCAGGTAGATTATGGAGCCACACACTGGTTCAAAGATAACAAGAAAAGCAGCAAGTATGCAACAGGAAAAAGACCAGCATGGTTTTGTATATATTTCATTTGGGGTTTCTAAGGAGCCAATAACAATCCTCTTCTCTTATATAACATCATTTCCTCATGCACAAGCCACCTGCAGGGTTATATAACCATCCCCAATCTTTCTCTTTCAGCTCCTACCAACTCACATATTGATCTGGCAACACCACTGGTTTTCTGGCAATGACTGTGTCACATGGTCAATCTGCCTACTTTCCATAGCTTTTCCCTGGCCTTCAGGATAGTGACTCAGACTAGCAGGCAACCAGGTGCCCAGCTAGCAGCTTCATGGACAGAGCTGGAACACAGGGCAGAATCAGAGCCAGACATATACAGTTGTGAGTAATCAACAGTTTGTGTAAGGGCAGCATGGAAAACAGCTCAGCTCACCCCAGGAAACTGTGCAGGGTAAGAAGATGAGCACAGATGGAAGCCTGAGGAGCAAGAAGAGAAACGTTAAGAGCAAGGCGGAGAAAGGCTGACAAAGGAGGAACAGCCAGAATGACATAGGAAGAAAACCAGGATAAACTCAAGGGAGGGGATAACTAAACACACAGTGGTCAGAGACATTCCATGCCACAGGGAAGTCAGTACCAAAATCAAAATTCAGGGCTTGTGGATGCTCAGGTGGTTTCAGTAGACTGGTGGGAGCAGTTGAAGATGGAGGAAGTATAGACACTATTTTGTGAGGACAACTCTTTGGAGAAATTTGTAAAAGAAAAAGAGGGCAAAAGCTAAAAGTAGTTCAATGTAGAAAGTATTTTTGGTTTTTATTTTGGACATTAGTGCTCATGGTATGGCAGCACGTGTTGAAGTTCATGTATTATAGCTCAGCTTATAGAGCCAGACCAGCTGGGCACCTTCCTCAACTTCTTGGGATCCAATTTTGCTCATTCATAAGTTGGAGATACTAATAATACTGCCTATATATAGTTGTATTTAATAGTTACAAGTGTCAAGTGCTTACATGGTTCCTGAACCACTGTAAATAATAAATATTAGCTACTTCTGTTGATATTCCTATTTCATAATAGGGAAAAGTGATTAAAAGAATAGAAAGATAAGGAATTAGTGATGGAGCAAAGTTCCTGAAGAGGCAGGAGATGGAGCAGAGCACTAAAGGAGGAGTAGCCTTAGACAGGAGGAAGGACTACCCTCCTTCCATCAGTGTGCTCACTGAGAGAGCTACAGGAAATCACCAAGGGAGTTCAGATTCCAATCTGTTGGTCTTGAACAAGACACATAGTTGAGAGAGCCTCCATTTTCCTCTGTGAGATATGAAACTAGGTCATCTGCCAAGAATGAAGAAAAGTGGTGACATGGGGAGAGGGTTGTCAGGAGGCATGAATGAGAAAGGTCTGCTACTGAGGCCATGGAGAGTCTAAGTCTGGGGCATGACTCTGGGGAGGAGTCCAACATCCCCCAGAGCACTAATGCATGTAATATCCTCAGGAATCTCAACAGCCTATGGAAGAGTAGAAATGACTATTGGTTGGACTGCTCCAGAGTTGAGACTTTGAGAGTCTGTGACAGAAGTTAAAGAGATAGGGACACAGAGTGTTGAACCGGTACAGAGTCCAAGCTAGAAGGTGGGGATGTAAAGCCAGAGAGGAAAAAGATGGAGGCACAAAAGGAACAGAGGTCTCCACCAGTAGACACAACAAAATAAGTGAGTGGCACATAGAAGGAAAGGAGCTAGTAGCCAGAGACATTGTTTTTAAATATTGTAACAGATTAAACAGGGCCACAAATTCATTGTCATTTCTCCCAGTGAGAGGTGGAGTCCGATTTCCTTCTGCTTGAATCTGTGCTGGGAATAGTGATTAGCTGGACCAATACAACACGTTATAACTGATTATCTGGGCTTCACAGTCTGGATCATGAGAACTCTTACACACAGACCTCTTGGAACACTTGCTCTTCAAGTCCCAAGCAGCATTATAAGCAGTCCAGCTATTATTCTGAAGTCCCCAGGCTGGGGAAACCATGTGGAGATGCCACAGGGAAGGAAACTGGGATTACAAGAAGAAAGAGATAACTAGCCAGTCATCCACCATGCCAGGACCAGTTATTTGAATTATCCAGATGAGGTCCCAGATGCCATGAAACAAAGACTAATTGTTCTTGTTGACTCTTACCACCTTGCAGATTTAGGAGAATAAATGGTGGGAGTTGTTTTGGGTGGTTTATTATGCAGCATTAAACAACCAGAGCAATTGGAAGAGCTAAGCTTTCAGGCATGGTACAGACTAGGCTGCAGAGACAGCAAATGGCCATGATGACTGATAGCTGAAAAAGATGAAACTAACTGGTATTAAGAGTTCAATGGGAGGAATGATAGTAAAGATGGTGGCGTAGGAGGATGCTGGGCTCACCTCATCCTGCTGATCGCTTAGATTCCACCCACATCAGGCTAAATAACCCATAAAACTGTCAGAAGACTAGCAGAATGGACTCTCCAGAGCCAAGGGTAGACAAGAGGTCCAGAGAAGAGGGCAGGAAGGGAAGAGAGGCAGTGCATGCTACACAGACTGGCAGGAGGGAGCCGGGGTGGTGGAGGGGCAGCCCACCAGGCAAGGCAGAGCCTCTAAAGTCTGGCTTGCAAAAGCAGAGGGGCTGGACTGCATGAGTTCTGACAGCCAGTGGGACTTAACATCTGGAATGTTAAAAGTGAACGGCTCTGCTCTCAGAGAGCAGGGAAGGTGAGAGGATGCTGGGAGGGAGAGTTGTTGAGCCCTGTAAGAAGAGCTCAGCTTGGCAGGGGAAAAAGGTTCTGGGAAGGGCCATCTCCCTTTCCCATTCCCCAGCCATACTCCAAAGGGAACCAGTTCCCGTCACGGAACTTGCTTGCACTGCAGAAACACCCAACTCTGTGCTTCTTTGGATCCATCTCTGATGGGTCAGCCTCCATCCTGGTGCTGCAGGGCCCCTCCCACAGGGGACCACCATTGGCAAAGCAAGCTAGGCTGCCCCTCCGGCCACTGTGCACCTTGCAGATCCACCCCATGTAATACGCCCTTGACCAGATCCCATCAAAGCAGCACCACAAGCCTGGCAGTGAGCAAGTAGCCCAGACAGGGGCCACACCACTCCACTGCCGCTGGGAGAGGGGAAGATAAAGTACATATCAGTCTGACTGTGGCCCCAGCAGTGGGCTGGGGGCAGACATCGGGTCTGACTGTAGCCCAGCCCACCAACACAAGTTTCTCTGGACAGCACAGGGGAAGAGCCCTGCTGTTTGGAGCCACCACAGTGACTACCCAAAATGATGAAACAGAAGAAGTCTCCTCAAAAGAAACTCCAGGAAGTAGCAACAGCAAATGAATTGCTCAAAAATGATTTAAGCAATATAATGGACAAAAATTTAGAGTAATAGTCATAAAATTAATCTCTGGGCTTGAAAAAAGCGTAGGGAATGGCAAAGAATCTATTGCTACAGAGATCAAGGGACTAAAAAATAGTCATGAGGAACTAAAAAAAACGCTATAAATGAGACGCAAAATAAAATGGAGGGGGCCACACATTGGATTGAAGAGGCAGAAGAGAGAATAGGTGAACTAGAAGGTAAAATTATGGAAAAAGAGGAAGCTGAGAAAAAGAGAGATTAAAAAATCCAGGAGTATGATGGGAGAATTCGAGAACTAAGTGATGCAATCAAACAGAACAATATCCATATCATAGGAATTCCAGAAGAAGAGAGAAAGGGGTTGAAGGTGTACTTGAACAAATCATAGCTGAGAACTTCCCTGATCTGGGGAAGGAAACAGGCATTGAAATCCAAGAGGCACAGAGAACTCCCTTCAGACATAACTGGAATTGATCTTCTCCATGACATATCATAGTGAAACTGGCAAAATACAAGGATAAAGAGAGAATTCTGAAAGCAGCTAAGGATAAATGGACCCTAACATACAAAGGTAGACACAAAAGGGTAGTAGCAGTCCTATCTACTGAAACTTGGCAGGACAGAAAGATATGGCCGGAAGTCTTCAATGTGAAGGACAGAAAAAATATGCAGCTGAGAATCCTTTATCCAGCAAGTCTGTCATTCAGAATAGGAGACATACATGTATTCCCAAACAAACAAAAACTGAAGGAATTCATCACCACTAAACCAGCCCTACAAGAGAGACTAAAGGGGATTCTGTGAGTGAAATGTTGCATGGGCCACAAAGTACCAGAGACATCACTACAAGCATGAAAACTACAGATGTCACAATGACTCTAAATCCCTATCTTTCAATAATAACACTGAATGTAAATGGACTAATTGCTCCAACCAAAAGACATAGGGTATCATAATGGATAAAAAACAAGACCCACCTATTTGCTATCTACAAGAGACTCATTTTAGACCTGAGGACACCTTCAGATGGAAAGTGAGGGGATGGAGATCTATCATGCTACTGGAAGTCAAAAGAAAGCTGAAGTAGCCATACTTATATCAGACAAACTAGACTTTAAAGGCTGTAACAAGAGATGAAGAATGGCATTATATAATAATTGTAGGATCTATCCATCAGGAAGAGCTAAATTATAAATGTCTATGCACCAAATTCAGAACACCCAAATACATTAAACTAATAACACCTTGATAATGTGTTAAATGCAGGGACTTTAATACTCTACTTACAATAGACAGATAATCTAGACATAGAATCAGTAATGAAACAATGGTCCTCAATGATACATTGGATCAGATGGACTTGACAGATATATTTAAAACTCTTGCTTCTTGAGTGCACATGGAACATTCTCCAAGATAGATCACATCCTGGGTCACAAAACATCCCTCAATAAATATAAAAGAATTGAGATCATACCATGCACACTTTAGATCGCAATGCTATGAAACTTGAAATCAACCACAGGAAAAAATCTGGGAAACCTTCAAAAGCATGAAGGTCAAAATGACCACTAAACAATGAATGGGTCAACCAGGTAATTAGAGAAGAAATTTAAAAATATGTAGAAACAAATGAAATGAAAATACAACAATCCAAATGCTTAGGGATGCAGTGAAGACAGTCCGGAGAGGAAAATACATTGCAATCCAGGCTTATTTCAAAGAACAAGAAAAATCCCAAATACAAAATCTAACAGCACACCTAAAGGAAACAGAAGCAGAACAGCAAAGACACCCAAACCCAGCAAAGAAGAAAAATAATAAAGATCAGAGTAGAAACAATATAGAATCTGAAAAACTGTAGAGCAGATCAATGAAACCAAGAGTTGGTTTTTTTGAAAAAATAAACAAAATTGATAAACCCCTACCCAGGCTTCTCAAAAAGAAAAGGGAGATGATCCAAATAGAAAAAATCATGAATAAAAATGGAATTATTACCACCAATACCTTAGAAATACAAGTAATTATCAGGGAACACTATGAAAAATTATATGCCAACAAACAGGACAACCTGGAAGAAATGGACAAATTCCTAGACACCCACACACTACTGAAACTCAAACAGGAAGAAATAGAAATCTTGAACAGACCCATAACCAGCGAAGAAATTGAATCGGTTATCAAAAACTTTCCAACAAATAAGAGTCCAGGACCAGATGGCTTCCCTGGGGAATTCTACCAGACATTTAAAGCAGAGATAATACCTATCCTTCTCAAGCTATTCCAAAAAATAGAAAGGGAAGGGAAACTTCCAGACTCATTCAATGAAGCCAGCATAACTTTGATTCCCAAACCAGACAGAGACCCAGTAAAAAAAGAGAAGTACAGGCCAATATCCCTGATGAACATGGATGCAAAAATTCTCAGCAAGATACTAGCAAAACGAATTCAACAGCATATAAAAAGAATTATTCACCATGATCAAGTGGGATTAATTCCTGGGCTGCAGGGATGGTTCAACATTCACAAATCAGTCAATGTGATACATCACATTAATAAAAGAAAAGAACCATATGATCCTGTCAATTGATGCAGAAAAAGCATTTGACAAAATTCAGCATCCTTTCTTAATAAAAACCCTCGAGAAAGTCGGGGTAGAAGGAACATACTTAAACATCATAAAAGCCATTTATGAAAAGCCCACAGCTAACATCATCCTTAATGGGAAAAAACTGAGAGCTTTCCCCCTGAGATCAGGAACACGACAAGGATGTACACTCTCACCAATGTTGTTTAACGTAGTGTTGGAAGTTCTAGCATCAGCAATCAGACAACAAAAGGAAATCAAAGGCATAAAAAGTGGCAAAGATGAAGTCAAGTTTTCACTTTGTGCAGATTACAGGATACTATACGTGGACAACCCAATAGACTCCACCAAAAGCCTGCTAGCACTGATACATGAATTCAGCAAAGTCACAGGATACAAAAATCAATGTACAGAAATCAGATGCATTCTTATACACTAATAATGAAGCAACAGAAAGACAAATAAAGAAACTGACCCCATTCACAATGGCACCAAGAATCATAAAATACCTAGGAATAAACCTAACCAATGATGTAAAAGATCTGTATGCTGAAAACTATAGAAAGCTTAAGAAGATATAAAGCAACCTGGATGGAACTGGAGAATGTGATGCTAAGTGAAATAAGCCATACAGAGAAAGACAGATACCATATGTTTTCACTCTTATGTGGATCCTGAGAAACTTAACAGAAACCCATGGGGGAGGGGAAGGGAAAAAAAAAGAGGTTAGAGTGGGAGAGAGCCAAAGCATAAGAGACTGTTAAAAACTGAGAACAAACTGAGGGTTGATGTGGGGGTGGGAGGGAGGGGTGGGTAGGTGATGGGTATTGAAGAGGACATCTTTTGGGATGAGCACGGGATGTTGTATGGAAACCAATTTGACAATAAATTTCATATATTAAAAAAAATAAAGAAAAAAGAAACAGAAAAGCATTCCGTGCTCATGGGTTGGAAGAATAAATATTGTTAAAATGTCAATACTACCCAAAGCTATCTACACATTCAATGCAATCCCAATCAAAATTGTACCAGCATTCTTCTTGAAGCTAGAACAAGCAATTCTAAAATTTTTATGGACCACAAAAGACCCCGAATAGCCAAAGTAATTTTGAAGAAGACAACCAAAGCAGGAGGCATCACAATCCCAGACTTTAGCCTCTACTACAAAGCTGTAATCATCAAGACAGCACGGTATTGGCACAAAAACAGACACAGAGACCAATGGAATAGAGACTCCAGCATTGGACCCACAAAAGTATGGCCAACTAATCTTTGACAAAGCAGGAAAGAATATCCAGTGGAAAAAAGACAGTCTGTTTAACAAATGGTGCTGGGAGAGGTGGACAGCAACATGCACAAGAATGAAACTACACCACTTTCTTACACTATTCACAAAACTAAACTCAAAATGGATGAAAAACCTCAATGTAAGACAGGAAACCATCAAGACCCTAGAGAAGAAAGCAGGCAGCAACCTCTTTGATAGCAGTTTCTTACCTGACACATCCCCAAAGGCAAGGGAATTAAAAGCAAAAATGAATTATTGGGACCTAATCAAGATAAAAATCTTCTGCACTAGAAAGGAAACAATCAACAAAACTACAAGGCAACAGATGGAATGGGAAA
Source organism: Prionailurus viverrinus (assembly GCF_022837055.1). NCBI lineage: Eukaryota > Metazoa > Chordata > Mammalia > Carnivora > Felidae > Prionailurus > Prionailurus viverrinus. Next base: position 45,554,521 of record NC_062570.1, read on the forward strand.
AGATATTTGCAAATGACATATTGGACAAAAGGCTTGTATCCAAAATCTATAAAGAACTCACCAAACTCCACATCCAAGAAACAAATAATCCAGTGAAGAAACGGGCAGAAGACATGAATTGACACTTTTCTAAAGAAGACATCCAGACAGCCAACAAGCACATGAAAAGATGCTCAACGTCACTCCTCATCAGGGAAATACGAATCAAAACCACACTCAGATACCACCTCACGATGGTCAGAGTGGCTAAAATGAACAAATCGGGAGACTATAGATGCTGGAGAGGATGTGGAGAAACGGGAACCCTCTTGCACTGTTGGTGGGAATACAAACTGGTGCAGCTGCTCTGGAAAACAGTGTGGAGGTTCCTCAAAAAATTAAAAATAGATCTACCCTATGACCCAGCAATTGCACTGCTAGGAATTTACCCAAGGGATACAGTAGTGCTGATGCATAGGGGCACTTGTACCCCAATGTTTATAGCAGCACTCTCAACAATAGCCGAATTATGCAAAGATCCTGAATGTCCATCAACTGATGAATGGATAAAGAAATTGTGGTTTATACACACAATGGAATACTACGTGGCAATGAGAAAGAATTAAATCTGGCCTTTTGTAGCAACGTGGATGGAACCGGAGAGTGTTATGCTAAGTGAAGTAAGTCATTCAGAGAAAGGCAGATATCGTATGTTTTCACTCTTATGTGGATCCTGAGAAACTTAACAGAAGACCATGGGGGAGGGGAAAGGAAAAAAAAGTTAGAGAGGGAGGGAAGGAAACCAGAAGAGACTCTTGAAAACTGAGACTAAACTGAGGGTTGATGGGGGTGTGGGAGGGAGGGGAAAGTGGGTGATGGGCATTGAGGAGGGCACCTGTCGGGACGAGCACTGGGTGTTGTATGGAAACCAATCTGACAATAAATTTCATATTAAAAAAAGTTAAATGGGAGAAAGACACCCTTGCCTTGTGGACACAGGGGAAGCTAGATCAGAGAGAGAGGGGATGAGGAAAGACTTGTCAGAATGTACAAAACCCAGAATAGTTTTATTCGTAAGTACCACAGAAACATCTATTTTTATTTGAACACACTTATTAGGTTTCAAAGCATTCATGCAAACTGGCCCCAAGGAACATACTTAGCAACTGTTTAAATTTAGAGTGTATGATGTTGCCCTAGGTGATCACTCTATAAATGTGAAATAATAAATTGCACTTCTTTAAAATAGTGCTCTTAAATATAGATGTTGTGTTACTCAATGATTACACCACCTCCCCCCCAACTCCCATGTATTGCCATATATAGTTTTGTTTCTCACTCTTATGATATTAAACATTCAACAAGTCTGTAGGGAGCATCTGCTATGTGCCAGGCTCTGTGTTAGGTGCTGTACTTAGATCTTAATTAGTCAAGAAATGTCCATCTTTGGGGACTGCAATGAAGATGTTTAGCAAGCATTTAATATAGGCTAGGCCCTATACTAGGCACTTTATAAGCCTTATCCCATTGAAACAATGAGTGGGTTCTGTTTCAGGCAGGGCTCAGTCAGAGAAACAGAGCCACCATAAATATAGAAAGATTTGTTACAGGGGGTTTGACTTTATACAATCATGGGAGCTGGTTGTCCTCACATCTGATGTTGGAGCTGGAAGTCTGTAAAGGAGACAGTCAGCAAGGGAAGAAGGATGTAAAGTGGAGAAGAGCAAGAACAAACTGGAATATACAAAGTGGACTGAAATCGCATCAGTTTGTTTCTGATTTTCATGATATGAGCGTCCTGTAGAAGCCAGGGCCTTGTCCTGGAGCTAAACAGACATACCCAGCCAACAAGTGAGAGAAGCCAAGGGAGGATCTGGGGGAGGCTAAGCCATTGCAGGCCTGATTGCTACCTCCCCCCACCGAGGTGAGCAGATTAACAATGTGTGTGAACGACCAAATGACTGTTGCTTTCCTTGCACTTTGCAAATCTCCCACCGGAATCTCTGTTGGGGCCACTCTAACCAGAAACATACAAGAAAGGAAATTCTGCTAAATGTGGTTCGGCCCCAACGAGCTGTCACATTACAAAGCCACCATAGAAACTATTCAAACAACAGAAACCAGTATGCACTATCATCACTGAAATTTCAACAAAGGCAGAAACAGGTGCTCTGTTCTCAGGAAACGACGCTCCGAGCAGACAGACTTGGACCTGCTTGATACCAAAGCCTGTGCTTTGAGCCATCACACACAATATTCTTGGCTTCTACTTCAGGAAAGTTTAAAATGGCAGACAAATAATAAAACATGTTGGTCTCCTTACCCCTCAGCTGACACACACATGGTACCAGAACCTAGGACCTTTGCAGATGCCTAAATAAGTGGAGACCTGACAAAAGAAAATATATTCATTGCAAAGTACAAAAAGAAAACTTACAATCCAAATGAATATATGCTTTATTACATGTCAACACATCTTTTACTTACCTAAAACTTACATGAAATTTTAATTTTTTTTATCATGCAAGATTTAGATGAACAACATATTTAATATGAGAGAAGAGCTCCAAAACTAAGACACCTAGGGCTTACCAACTTCTTCTGGACAGAGGAAAATTTAGTGGGGGCATGGGGGGAACACATATTAAAACCCATTTTTTTGGAGACCACATTTGGAGCAGGTACTGCAGTCCTGCCTTACTCAGCAATTCAGAATTGCAGATGTGGCGTGAAAAGGAACGGCACTGATATTCACTGGGGTTTTATATAAAATGAAGGAAAAAATGGGCAGCTTGGTCCTGGCACACTGCCCACCTTGCTGATATGTCGGGAGCATTTTAAACATATCACTGCGGGTGGTTGAATGAGAACAGAAACCAGAAACGTAGAGATCGAATTTAGCAGCAGATTGAATTGTGCTCACCAAGACGTTTGCCTCTATGCCTGTTCCCTTCTTCCTCAGCTCAGGCTGCAGGATGCCTAATCACAGAAGGCAGCCTTCTAGCAAATTCAATTAACCAAAGAGATCCTTGTGTGGGTTAACGGATAAGAGAAATGGAAAGAGACATAACTGCACAGAAATGGCCACGGGCAGGGTGGGAAGAATTCAGTGCTCAGCCAGACCGAGCTCATCCTTCTTGGGGAACCAGTTATCCCCCCAGGTATAACAGCTCCATATCCAAGGTTGGAGGGTGAGGGAACACTTAGCTCTGAGACAGAAGCAGACTGCATCAAGGAGAGAGTTATACCTCTTCCTCCTCCCTTCCAGATGCCCATATTCTAAGATATAACGACAATTTGTTCACTTAACCTATCTCTGTGGTATACCTAGCTCATCCCTCTTACCTGGTCTAAAGTGACCTAGGTCTCTTTCTCTGGAAACTTCTGACGGGCTTAGTTTTTAATCTCAAACTAAATTAAATTGCATCATGAATTGAGAGACAGCATTGGTTAAGAGTGTGGTCTTTGAAGCTACATAGCCAGAGTTTGAATTCTAGCCCTTATCATTTATGGTCTTATATGTACAGTCTTGAGGCTTTATACTTAAAATCTGTCACCCTCTGTTTTCTCATCTTTAAAATGGATATAATAGTGCCTACCTCATATAAGATGTTGTGAGGAATAGCCTATATATATATATATATATATATATATAATATGCTTAATACGTGTCACATAATCCTCAAAAAATACTGGCACCTAGCTCTAATAGAAATTGCTAATGAGTGTGCTGGGCAATGAAAATGACAGAAGCTCACACTTTAACTGAGGAAGCAGGCATTTAAGTATATAATCTTAATACAATAGTATGAGTACTAGAAGCCCAGAGATAGTGGTTCACAACCTTCCTTCTGTCCCCAAACTCTTGAGGAATAAGATGGAATCCCATGAGAAGCAGTGGCTCACCACAGGAGTAGCTGACCTACCAGGATGGAGGTATGAGAGGCCACCCTACATCCCATTTCCCACTTTCCAACCGGCCCAAATTACCTGAGCAACTCTGATGACATACAGATTATAGCCCATTGTCTCTTGTCAACAAATGTTTGTTAAACACAAATATGCAAGGTCCTGTTTTACAGTGTGCATAGTGTTTGCAGTCTAGCAGAAGGACAACATTGAGCAAAAAATTAGGGTGCCTGGGTGGCTCAGTTGGTTAAGCATCTGACTCTTGATTTTGGCTCAGGTCATAATATCAGTTTGTAGCATCGAGCCCTGTGTTGGGCTCTGCACTGACACTGTGGAGCCTGCTTGGGATTTTCTCCCTCTCACTCACTCGCTCCCTCCCTCTTTCTCTCTCCCTCCCTGTCCCCTGCCCCCGCTTGTGCTATAAATAAACATTTTCTTAGGAATTCCAAGTATTCTGAACATCAACAAGTAAAGGTGTTGAGGCCGAGAACTTAAAACTTCCTAAAGGACAAGAGACCGAGGTGGAATAGTAGTTAGTTCAGAGAAGGGGGTGAGAAGACTTAAAAGCACATTTGTCAAAATAAAGAGACTTCAGCCAAAATTATAATCTATACTCTACTTAAATGCAGATGTATAGGGGCACCTGGGTGGCTCAGTCGGTAAGCGTCCAACTTCGGCTCAGGTCATAATCTCACGGTCCGTGAATTCAAGCCCCACGTCAGGCTCTGTGCTGGCAGCTCAGAGCCTGGAGCCTGCTTCAGATTCTGTGTCTCCCTCTCTCTCTGACCCTCCCCCATTCATGCTCTGTCTCAAAAATAAACATTAAAAAATTTTTTTTTTTAATTTTTTTTTCAACGTTTATTTATTTTTGGGACAGAGAGAGACAGAGTATGAGCAGGGGAGGGGCAGAGAGAGAGGGAGACACAGAATCGGAAGCAGGCTCCAGGCTCTGAGCCATCAGCCCAGAGCCCGACGCGGGGCTCGAACTCACAGACCGCGAGATCGTGACCTGGCTGAAGTCGGACGCTTAACCGACTGTGCCACCCAGGCGCCCCCCAAATTTTTTTTTTTAAATGCAGATGTATAAACAGATACAGAACCCCTTAGGATGTAGACTGAGGACAGAACTCTACCTCCTTAATAGTCTGAAAAACTATTTCATGAATAGAACTAACAGTTAAAATCTTTAAGGATACCATAATAATGTGTAGCCTTTAATAAGGACAAGGAAAACAGCTACTTCAAACAGGTAAGAGTGTAACTGTAAATGCAGTGGTGTATAATTTCAATCAGTAAGAACATGAAACATACATGTAGACAGATATACACACTGTACCTTGGACCTCTTCCTCTCTGCCCCTAGAATTTCTCTTATGGTTGGCAATGAATGCTCTTATCTCATGAATTATCAAATCAAAGGCCATTTTATATTCACTCTTGATATAATTAACCAATAAACTAATTAAATAAAGCTGCCACCTTGCTTTTCCTCCAAGACCTAACCTTCCTGCCTTGAGCAGGCCACTGCTGTTTAGATTCTAGTCATGTCCTTCTGGCTGTCTCTACTGTCTCCCAAGAAATGCCATCTGGGGCATCCACATCCTCCCTCACAGTCTAGGAGATTAATGGACCCATCGCAGCACAGGTCAGAGGCAGCCTGGCAAGGAGGCTTTTCATGGTCTCTGAGTTTCTTAGAAATGGAGGAAAGAAGACTTTAAATAGAAAAGTCTACAAATAAACTGGAATTAGACAAAAATGGCAGCTGAATATACAATTTTAACATACAATTTAGTACACTTTTAATTCCAGTATAATTAAGATAGTGTTATATTAGTTTCAGGTGTACAATGTAACGATTCAATAATTCTATATATCAGTGTTCATTATGATAAGTGTACTATTAATCCCCCTCACCTACTTCACCCATTGCCCCATCCACCTCCTATCTGGCAGCTACCAGTTTTTTCTTTCTAGTTAAGAGTCCTTTTTGTCTGCCTTTTGTTTGTTTGTTTTAGTTCTTAAATTCCACATAGGCATGAAATCATACGCTATTTCTTTCCAAATAGCAATCTTAATACCATGAGGACAGGGTGACAATGTGCCCAAGGAGATGACCATACCTCCCCCTCTTCATAGCCTGGCAGTTAGGAGGCTCAAGGTCACAAGCAAGAGAAGCCATGTCAGAGAAGCAATCAAAGCAGTAAGGGTTTTAGAATCATGCAGAGTTCAATTTGAAACCCAGCCTTCCCACTTAGTAACTATGTATTCTTATACAGGTATCCTGAACCGGGGTTTTACATCTAAAAAGAGAAGAAGTATATCTCATAGGGTAGTGGTAAGGATTATAAACACTTTATTCAAGCCAATATATCTTGAATCAAAAAGCCCAATTCAAACTATTTTAAACTTAAAAACAAAACGTGTGTACCATGTAACTAGGGAATCCGGAAGTCCAAGGGAAGAACAAGTCTCAGAGACACAAATAATGTTTTCTCCTGTGTGGTGGGCCCATTCTAGCTTAGTGCAGACAGCTTTCTTCCATGCAGCAGTGAGAGGAGAGGAGGAGAAACGACCACAGGCTAATCATCTGCCAGCAGAGAAGTAAAGCCTCTCTTGCCCAGCCTCTGCAGAGGATTCCATCAAAGTCATTTGGGCCAGGTTGCACCCTACGCTCATCCCTGTAACCACCACCTTGGCCAGCAGTGTGAGGTACTAGAATGAGCTAAGCCAGGTGCCATGTATGCCCTGCAGGTGAGGGGATGAGATTCCTGGATTCCAATCAGCCTCATCCATTCAATACTTGACCCTCTCCGTCTTCCTGCATTTGCAAAGTGCAACACTCATCCTGCTGAGATAAGAATAGCATATGGAGAAACAATATCCCCCTTGGCACTTCAAACTACTCTATCAATGTGAGGACACTGATCTGTATCTCCACTATCATAATTATCATTTAGTAACCAAACAGACCAGAAAGCAGATGCCTTTTATCTCGGGCCATTCCCTTATGCATGTACTTGTTATTTCATACATCCATTCATCACTTACTGAGCATTTATATGCGTCAGTGCACTAAACCCTTTATGTGCAAGATAGCATTTAGTCTTTGCAATAACATTAGAAAGCACTGTTATTAGCCCTACTGCACAGTAAGAACACAGAAGCTCAGAGAGGTTAAGTAACTTGCCTGATACTTCACAGAAGTGGACTTGAACCTGGGTCAAATCAAATGCCATGTTCTTAACTGCTGGGCTTAACAGTTGGTAGCGGTTTGAACAAGACAGAAGATCATGGGAAACTGGGATTAATTTTGTCCAGGGGAAGTCTTGAAGGGTCAGACAGAATTTGCCCAATAGGAAACACAGGAAAGGGCACTTGAGGCAGAGTAAGAAGGTGCACAAAGGTGTTGTGTGCTGCAAGTGTTCAACATTTCTCGTCAACATCCAGGGGATCCTGCTAACTCAAACTACTAGACAGGACAGTCTTCGTTAGTGAAAGGTAAGAACTACGTCCTTTTATAAACAAAAATAAATGCAGTTCTATTACATTTCATTTGCTTACAAACACAAAATTCTCCAAAGAAAGGACAAGCTTATTAAGAGACCTGCCTGCTTCGTTTAGCACAGACTATTTTGGGCTGCATGGACATAGTGGACAGACGTCGGTCTTCCCTGAACCATCTTAGAAGCATCACACAACCTTTCTTTCTCTGAATTCCCACAGCTATCTTTTCCAGCCCAATTATTTGAAGGTTACTTCACGTGTTAACCTGCTAATGAAGACCTATAGAAGACACCACCCATGTCGGGTATTTTGTGAAAATTAAACTTCATTTATATGGGGTTTTTGCATGTAAGGGGACAATTACTATCTTTGGAAGAAAATCAGGAAAGGTGTAAGTAGTCATAGGAAGTAAAACACAAAGACTGAATTTCCTCTTTCCTGTGATAAATGGTCTCTCCCCCCACCTCAATAAATACTACCTCCTTCACCCAGATTATCAAGTAAGAAAGTACGGCCAACATCATTCACTCCTCAAACCTCACATTCTCTCTCCCTTCCTCTTCAGGCAATTCCTTCATTCTGTGGGTTCTGCCTCCATATTTTTTACCTTTCCCTGGCTCACTGTTTCTTCTGTTAATGTATCAATTCACAATTCATCACCTCTCTCCTCCCTGCCTCCGGTCTTGCTGCCTTCCTACCTGTCCTGTGGAGTAAGCTTTTTGGTACCCAAGGCTGTCCTGTATCTCCCATCACTGTCAAGATTGGTCAGTCCAGACAAGGCTAACTAGAATCCTTCCCCAGATCTGTGATACAGATGCTGACAAATTCAATGTCTCCTCGTGTCTTCTTCCCTGTGGGGAAAACTGAACGCAATAGGTGAGGCTAAGGCCAACATTTGAAAAGAAGGAGAGGTGGATGAGCAATGGTCAAATCCTTTTGGATTTGCCAAGGCCAAATCCTTGGTTCTCACCTTGATCTGATTCCTTATAGTTACCCCTGTATCATTATTAACCACCAAAGCCAGAAAATTTCTTTTTGCTCAAAAACAAAAATTTCTGGTTGTATCATCCCTGGATCTATGCTAAGTTCAAGCTTGTGAGTCGGCAAGCTATAGCCTTCATAGCACGCCTTCTATCTCCCACATCCAGACTTATCTTGGCAGCCTCTTTCACCACACTCAAAGTTCAAAGCTGTATTCATACTGAGCTGTTTTGCTGTTGCTTTTGCTATGGCAATTACGGTCATTGGTGCCCGGACTTCACCACCCTCTTTGATGCTAGACCTCTGTACTTCACATAGCCATACTTGGATCTGCTGAGCTAAATTCTATCTGTCCTTCTGAAGGCTCCTTCCTGACCAAACCCCTTCTCTACATACCTTTAACCTCTAAACACAGCTCTACTGTAGCAAAATAAACACACCATCTTGTAATCTTATAAATATATTTTCTTTTTTGCCTTCTCCTATTCAATGAAAATGGGGAAGGATTGTTTCTTTCTCCTCCATAATTAACAGTGTTGCTTTATAAACTGGCCCACATTCACAGAGGAAAAGGAGCAAATGAAGAGGTAGACCACACCAGAATGGTAGGTGGCAGTTTTAATCCACAAGCGAACTTACACACAAGGCTTGTTTTTGGTAGCTGTAAGATAGGCAGATCTCTACCCATGCCCACCAGAATGTTAAAAGTTCATGTAGAGGCCTTAATGGGATTGAGGCAGGTCTATTGCCCAGATGGTCTCAATACACCGGTCTCTGAAGGTGGCATCCTTAAAACAGCTGTCGTAATGGTGGAAAGAATTTATTCCAAGGACAGAGGAGATGGTGAGGAACCTCCAATTGCCCAGACCCACCTCTTAGGTCAACTGGTGGTAACATCCTCTCAATGACCTCCTCCAATATTCCACTCCTTGTGGCTGGCTTTTACACCTTCTATGTTCCCTCTCCTTCCACAGTGTGCCCTGAGTGGTCAAAGGGTTTTACTAGCTTGGAGGTAGCTCATTGGTGGCTATCTGGCTGCACTATCCCGGTAGGACATTCAATTGCCAACTCTAGTAGGTAACACCTCTCCCAGGTATGATGAAGCTTGCTGTTCCCAGCAGCATAGCATGCTGATCCACTCTGAGAGGCAGGGAAGTATGTGATTTCCATACTTTTGTGGTGCTGGGTCCTTCAGCAGGGTCCCCAGTCTGGCATATGGGGTGACAGATCCTATTGGTTGATCATTAAGATATATTAAAGCCTGGAGTAGTTTTTCAGCCCACCTATCCAAGGTGGTTTTGTTAGTGGTGTAATTTATATTATAGAAAATATTTAACCAACCATGTTGCTTATGGGTTATTGGGGAAATAGAATCACCACATAATGCCCTGTTCTTTGGTCAGTTTTGTAGAGCGTGACCTTTGAAGTGCGCCCCACCCCCATCATGATCTATCCAACAAGGGTATCCATACATGGTATTCAGTTTTTCTAATCTTCTAATGACTGTACCCTGGTTCACATGGCAAAGGGAAAAAGCTTAAGTCAGACAATGTGTCCACACAAACCAAGGCATATTTAGAATCCTCACTCAGAGGGAGGGGACCAATTTCATCAATTTCCTAATCCCTCACCGTTGGTAACTCCAGTGGATGGTCTCAGAATTCTTTGGCAGTTACCTTAGGCATTGTTTAGAACACACAGGACATGCTATGACTATATTAAATGGCATCCTTGGCTCCCACCCAGGACCAACAGTGGTTACTCTTTTTATGCTCCCAATCTACTATATCTACAAAAGGGCCAGATCTTAGGGTTCATACCTAGGTTATGGCATCAGCTTCTCCATTGCCGAAGGGTATCAGTGCTTTATGAGCTAGGACTTGGAAACAGAAAGGATTGCCTTAGGCTCTTGCTGGTGAACTTGTCTTATCACATATCCTAAATCCACAGGGGCTTATTCATGACCATCCACCCCTTGGCTTTCCATTGTTCAAGCCACAAGGTTAATCTCTTTAGAACAGCCCAACTAACAGCACAAAGGGTTAACAGCCAGTGATCATGAGTGATCACCAGCCATCCCTGAGTTCAGCTCACTAGCTACTGTAGTTCCTTCTAGTTTCTATCCAAATGAGGTCAGTGTTGGGCTGAATAGTGACTGCAGTCCATGTGCATAGCTTGCCCAGACCAGACCCAGCTGTATACCAGGCATCAGGGGTAATAGTGGTAGGCACATTTGTAAGATCTACATACTCTACAGGGACTAGTAGCATCCACATTTCTAGTGGGCTGGCAAACAGGTGCTCCTCTGGTGCCAGTAGGCATGATACTTAGTACAAGTGGGAATTTGAGCCATGGCAGAGGCAGGTTGATGGAATATATTCTTACCCCACTCTTTGCGAAGAAGGGGAGTTCTTACCAGGGAGAGCTGTACCTGTAGGAATACTATATACATGATTAGGACCTGTTGCTCTAGGCACCAAAATCCTAACAGTAGCCTTTCCTTCTACTGATTGTCACAGTGCCAATCCACACCTTCTGGAGTGACAGATACAGTTAATTCAAGAGGCATCCCTGCTTGGGAGACTTCCAAAGCTTTAATTTATTTCACTGTATTTTTGCCTTTAAAAGCAACTTGTTGCTCTGATCCCTAGTCCCACACATGCCCTTCCTTTACCAGGTAGTATCAATGGCAAAGGACAGGTGGAGAACAAAAATTCCCCAAACCCTCAAATCCCTACCAAGGCTGCACCTCTTCTATGTTTTTAAGGGTTGTATAGGCTTGCACCTTGTCAATCACAGCTTTTGGGACAATGCACATCTTATCCATCAAGTGGCTCCCAAAACTATGGCAGTGCCTGGGTCTGGAATTTTCTGTGGGTTTACCACCTATCTTCTCCCTTGCAGATGTTCAAGAAAAGTCTGCAAAGTACCCTGCAGCAGAATCAAGTCTTTACATGGTAATATACTTGACATAACGGACCCATTTTACTGTTGTGGAGGAGAATGGAGATATGATCAGGCTACCATCCCAGGACTTATTATGGAGCTATGCCCATAGCTTTGGGGAAGTACTTGAAAGTTCCATTATTGCATCCTCCCACATGAAGGCAAATGGTCTTGTGACTAAGTGGCCAGGGATATCTTGCAACACCCATTTGCTTAATTCAACAGGGTACACTCCTACAACCATGGCCAAGGTGTCTAGGATAGTGGTGGGGCACCTGGGTGGCTCAGTCGGTTGGAAGTCTGACTTCAATTCAGGTCATGAGCTCATGGCTTAGGGGTCCAAGCCCGTGTTGGGCTCTGTGCTGACAGCTCAGAGCCTGAAATCTGCATCAGATTCTGTGTTGCACTCTCGCTCACGCACACATGCTCGCGCTCTCTCTCTCTCTCTCTCTCTCTCTCTGCCCCTCTCCTGCTTGTGCTCTGTCTGGCTCACTCTCTCCTTCTCAAAAATAAATAAACATTAAAAAAAATTAAGATAGTGGCAAAATTAGGCATAGCTGCATGGATGGGGACACAATCCTGTTCAATTTTTGGTAGTCCACAGTCAACTGCCATGAGCCAACCAGCATTGTTACCAGCTGTACCAAGCTATTGAAACCAACATGGGCAGAGTGTAAAACACCCATTCAGTGCAGTTCTCAGATAGTTTCTCTTCTTATGCTCCCCTCACACCCAGGCAGTTTCTGTTGTTTGACAGTTAAACTACTCTTCCCAGGCATGGTAGACTTAATGGTTCCCAGGTGGGGTTTCCCCCTCAGCAGTGCTTTAACTAGTCTAACCCAGAGAAGAAATTCATCAACAGAGATTTAAAGAGTTTGAGCTTGTAGGATGTCCATGCCCAGTATGTTCTCTGGTATTAGAAAGATAAAAGCCTCATTCTCTTCTAAGTGAGAACACCCAATTTGCAGTTTCAAAGGACCTCTCGGACCATAATAACCTGTTCTTTGTAACCACCAATAGCATTGAGGGGCCAGAAGACTTCTGAGGGTTACTGTGTATTAGAGTGTATTTGACTCCAGGATCAACCAGAATTCTTGTTTATTTCACGGGGAGGCAGCAGAAAACTAGTGAATAAAGAGCTCAACAGGATACCCCGATTGCCTCCAATGGCCCTCACCTGGAGACAACCTTGGCCTGGACCCTGTACCCAGGGCATAGGAGGCACCCATCCCATTTGGACTACAACCTAGAGGCCTCTGAGGAAACAGGAGGTGTGTCAGGGACAATAGAGGCAGGGAGAGTAGATTGGAAAGGTCTGTTCAGGTGTTAAGGTTTTCCACATCAAGATCAACATAGAGTTGGGCTATTGATTTTACTTTTTAGGTAGTGTCTCCATAGCAAGGGCAAACCACTTACAGGTTACCTTTCCTGCACACTTTACAGACAATTGGGATAGCCTTTTGGCTTTCTGAGTTTCCTCTTTGTCTGGGATCTTTCTTACAGTTGGTACTAGTTCCTGGAATTTGTCAGTTTCCCCCAGATCAGGAGTAGACATCATAAATGTCTTGTCCTACAACTGGACTCAGCAAGGATATCCATGTCCCATACCAGATTCTTGGGGCATTCCTGCAGTAAATGTGGCTCCATCAAGGCCTAGGTGGCCTGGCTCATACCCAGCACCCTCAAGATTTATACCTCCTCTATGGATTTCCAAGACCCCATAACCAGGGAGATGACCCTCACTGAGCCAAACCTACCTACAAGCTAGAATAATCCATTTATAAGAGCATGAATACCTTAAACTCCCACCCTGCCCCCACAAGGGGGTACAGGCACTATCAGAGGGCAGGGTGTGTGGTGATGACGCTCATTTTCTCTGCCTCCTTCCCAGAGAAATGCCACCTCTCCCCATCCCCTTAGTGGCACTAGCCACACCTGGCTACTTACCCTGGCTTTTTGCTGAAATTTGGCAGCTAAACTAGTGAACTCAGTGGGAATATATTCTTTCATCATGAACATTTCCTGAGTTGGGGGCTGCCCTGTTGGCCAGGGTTCTTGTTGGTGTGCTTTTGTTTTCCTTTGTATTATTAGGGGTTAGACAGCATGGGGCATTCTGTCTGTTTCACTATCACAACATCCTCTCCTTCATTCTCCCCACTTTGCCTGGCATCCTCGTCTTGTCCCAAATGCACAGGCTTTAATCCACCATGGGCCCGCCCAGCTTTGCAAAACTGCAGGCTAAGTTGCCCAGATGATTATCTTGCTCTCCCACCTTGTCTGCTGGCCCCAAAGCCAGCGGAGTAGGGGGCACCCGCCCTTCTCCAACCTCAGCGCTCCCTCCTTTCTAACGCGAGCTCCAGCCCCGAGTGGGGCATCTAGAGCCCGCAAAGCTGCCCCCTTAGAGGCCAGCCCACCGTGGCCGCCATGCGCTTCCCTTCTGTGCGGCAGTGGGTTCGGCCCAGTTCCTCAGACAAGCGCGTTTTGGGGGGTGTCCCAGGGTGGTCCACAGCTTCTAGCGTACAGGCCACCCCTCCCCACAGAGGTGGGTGGCCAGCTCGGGATTTCCCCCCACAGAGGCCTCTTCCCCAAGACTCGTTTCCGCCGACCCCGGCTGGCTCACCAATTGCTGGTTTGCAAACCGGTCCCGTACCCAGAGGACGAGGACACGCTAAAGAAAGAGGCTGCTCCTGGATAGGTCCGTGGCAGGTTTAGTAAGGGAACTTACCTGCGGGCTTGTCTTGGCCCAACGCAAGATGAGTAAATCTCTACACCCGCCTGCCAGAGTCTGAAGTTTATAAAGAAGCCTTAAGGGGGTTGAGTCATTACACCATCCAGATGGTCTCAATAATACATTACCCTCTCCAGGTTTCATCCTTAAAACGGCTCCAGCTGTGAGAATGCTGAGTGAAACAGACATCCCAAGGACAGGGAGGGGCGCTAGGAGCCTCCAATTGCCCAGGTGCACCTGTTGGGTCAACCAGAGGTCATGTCCTCTCAGTGACCTCCTCCAATACCTAGGGCCTGGACTACATAGCAGGTAGCCAGAAATGTTTGTGGAATAAATAAATGAATGAATATACTGAGACACTTCAGTTTGGACATCTTGGAAATTATATGGTACCAACTTGCTTTAGAAAATCCCCTAACTTGGGCCGCCCTGGTGGCCCAGTCGGTTGAGCGTCCGACTTCGGCTAGGGTCATGATCTCACAGCTTGTGGATTCGAGCCCCGCATCAGGCTCTGTGCTGACTGCTGGCTCAGAGCCTGGAGCCTGCTTCAGATTCTGTGTCTCCTTCCCTCTCTGCCCCTCCCCCACTCACGCTTTGTCTCACTGTTTCTCAGAAATAAATAAAATGTAAAGAAAACAGAAAGAAAATCCCCTAACTTGTGCAAGGCAGAATGGCAGAATCTTCTCTCTGCCACTACACCTTCACTGAAGGCTGCAATACACATATATTCAACTCCTAGGTTAGATTTTCTTGTGATTGAGCTGATTTTCTTAAAGAGTTTAATATTAGCTTTTAATTACATCCTGCCATGCAACAAGTACTTTAATAAATGTAAGGGAAGAAACCCCTCTGCATATCAACAGAGGCTAATTCAATTCAATAATTCTATTTAATTAAGCATTTTTGTGCTCTAATAGTCAAATTGCTACAGGAGATGTCATTTCCATAAGCTCGTCAACAGAGAATGCTGAGCAGTTACTTGAATACTTTCTAAGGGCTTCCTGTTTCAAAAGGGTTTTTAAATGATTTCCAAAGGCCAGCCAGTTCCCTCACACCTTCCCAAGAGTCTCTGCAACCTTTTCACTCTCCCTCCCAAAAGCAGCAGTCCTGGGGGCTGGGGGCTTTTTTCATGCTGCTTCCCTCACTTCTCATGCAACATACACCCATCTCCTTGCCTCCAAACAAAATGGTGTCCTCCTTTTCAAAGCTCATTCCAGAAGTCACCTCTTCTATTAAGCCTGCCCAGATTTACCAGGCATTGGTTTGGACCTATCAAAACATCCTCATTGTGATCCCTTAAAGCAGGACTTTCAAGATAATTTAACCCAGTCATGACCTCAGTAAAATGAATGGATCTTCATGATTCACCTCCCTGAACTGTAAGGGAAGGAGTCCTGGACTGGAAGGCAGAGAATCCTATATAGGAACCCTAAGTCTACCGAATAGTTGTGCAAATTACAGCATCTGTCTGGGCCATAGTTTCTGCACCTGTAAAATAGAAAATATTGCTGACCTTCTAGGCAGTAGAGAGGATTCAAAGGCCTAACATGTGAAAGTTTATCACCTCACACCTGGGATTCAATCACTGATCAAATCACTTTTTCCAGCCATGACATGTGGGACTAAAATGGCCATCTGATCATCACACTAAAGAGGACATCTGATAAATACACTCAATTCTCCTTCAACCAGATTTCTTACCCAGTGGTTCTCAACTAGGCTGTGCATCCAAATCAGTGAGCAAAGGTTTTTCAAAATATGAATTCTGAGCCCTACTGAATCAGAATCTCCAAGGTAGGAGCTGTCAAACATGGACATACATTCATTTGTTCTGCTGATGTTGTTAAGTAGCCAGCACAGAAAACTTCCAAACAACCTGCAACAGAAGTACCTCTTCAGCTGAACAGGCAACCAGACAGGAGGAGGTTCCATAACCACAAATTCTCAGCTCACAGTAAGGTAGAAGTGAGCAATTATGGAAGTAATTGACTAGAGAAGGGGAAACTCCCCAAACTGTAGGCAACCATCACATCAGCTCATCCAGGTGCACTGGAATAAAGAGGAAAAGCTCCTGCCTTTCTGACTGAGAGCAGTCGCCCCAGCAGGAGCATGATCAAAAAGACAAGTGTGTTTGGTGCACACAAGTGAAAGCTGGCACTATTCCACACCCACAGTATCTGTTTGGAAAGGGGGTAAATGAGGTGTGGCAATAAGGTTAGCATGGCCTTGCTTGCTTCCACTTACAATGTGCTGGATACCATGCCTCCTACAGATACCGTCTCTTACAATTTACACAATAGCTAGCCCCATCAGGTAAGCATTATTATCCCCATTTTACAGAGGAGGAAACTAAGGCACAGAAAGATTAAATGACTTTGCAAGTATAGAGCAAGGCTGGACTCGAACAGAGATTTGCCTGACTCCAAACTCTGTCTCTAAGAGTTTGGGAACAATATGTCATTATTTCAATTCTATGAGCCTGCGTTTCTTTATCTTAGATAATGGGGATTTTTCCTATTGCAAAGAATAAGAGATTAGGAAGGACACATGGCCATCACCAATAAATGATAGCTAGTATTGTTTAATGCTGCTAAAGGCCTCCTCTGAAATAGGACCACATAAGGGAGTGAGGTCTGAGGAGCAAATATGAAGGCATTTGCAGAGGAGATGTAAAAGCCAAATTTAACTTTTAAAGATGATGGCCTGGTTGAGATTTTTTTGTTACTTATTCACAACAACACACTTTGTTTTACCCTTCTTTGTCTTTTTTAGTAACTCTCAGAAAGTGATTAAAAATGTGTTCTATTGAGCCTTATATCGGGCTCTGAGCTGAACATGGAGCCTGCTTAAGATTCTTTCTCTCCTGCCCCTCCCCCACTCATGCGCACACGCATGTGCTCTCACTCTCTTTGCTTTCTCTCGCTCTCTCGATAAAAAAATAAAAATGGGGCCCCTGGATGAGTCAGTTGGTTAAGCATCTGACTCTTGATTTTGGCTCAAGTCATGATCTCACGGTTCATGAGTTTGAGTCCTGAGTCAGCTCTGCACTGACAGTGTGGAGTCTGCTTGAGATTGTCTCTCTCCCTCTCTCTCTGCCTCTCTCCCATGTGCTCTCTCTCTCTCAATAAATAAATAAATAAAAGACTTAAATTTTTTAAAAATGTGTTCTTACTTGCAAAAGTCCTTCAAATTAAAAAGGAGTCAGTTACTCACAGTTGAAAAGGTAGATAATGTTGTAATGTGCTGATACACAAAAACCACAGTCTCCTAACAGAAGTATGATTCTGGACATTTGTTCATCCTGTGGCATGTACATATTTGAGAGTCTGGGTTCCTCTTGCCTACTGAATCAGGGGTATCTGTGGGAACAGAAGGCACCCTTGCCCCATCATGCCTTCTGCCAAATGCCTGGGAGGCTACTGTGTGCCTCCTTGCTTCCTTCTCTTTTGTTCCTTCTCTACCCTTGCACCAGGCCATGCTGCAACACTCCATGGGATTCCAGACCACAGTGCCCCTCTAGGGTAGAGGACAACTTCCACCAGTCCCTCAAGAAGACAGACAACCTAATTGGTTTGCTTCATGTTACATAATTATCCCACATTTGCAACTAGGGTTTTGGTACTTAACCACTTCAAGCCTACTAAGTGTGTCTACCCAGCATACAGCACCTTGAATTGAGTTAGCACTATAAACACTACATGTGTGTAAACTGTGAAGAGCTAAGCAATGTTGGCCATGTCACTCTTATGTGTGCTGTGTCTTCTCTGTATCACCAGTGAATGCTCTGCTGTAACTGCCTGTTTGGTTTTGAATAAATGCTCAATGAAGAAATAAAAGACCACAGAGTCTTTTGGAGTAAATAAAGTCCTAGGGAAATGGTCATATACAGTCCTGAGAACTGCCGAGGGCTCTCATTTACAGAGCACTTCCCTGTGTCAGCCACTAAGGATGTCACACATGCTCACAGAGGTGCTTTGATAGGAGTATTATTATTATCAGCCCCATTCTCCAGATGAGGAAATGGAAACAAAGAGAGGGGCAGGCACTACCCCAAGCCACCCCTGAAGTAAGTGACAGAACTGGAGATGGAGCTGAGACACTCCAGCTCTGGAGCCTGTGGCCTTAATTACCATGCTCAGCAAACATAAATTCAGATTTGGAAGAAAATGTGGCCATTGATGGAATCAAGCACACATATTTTGCTGATGATGAATATAAGACACAGAGCAATTCCAAACGACATCTATAGCCCTGAGGAGTGAAAAGAGCTTAGGGTTTTATTCTCAGAACACGGTGGGTTAAAATTCAAGATCTGACACTTAAAAGCTGTGTGGCCTTAGGCATATCACTGAGCCTCTCCGAGCAACAATTTGTTGTTTAAATGGCTGTTCCCTTTGGAAACCTGGGAAGGGGGTATGTCATTTCAAGTCTGTTGCCAGACTTAGAGATGTTGTGTATAAACACTCAACAAGAGTATCACAGAGTAGGTGCTCAACAGATGGTAAAATTGTTAGCTTTTAATAATCTGCTTCATGCCACTATCTCTTTGAACCTGTTTTCCTCTTCTCTCATGTTCCTGACACACTCCTGCGCATCCTTAAAGGCTGCAGCTCAGGGCCTAGGCCGTCCATGGAACCTCTTCTGGCCCTCTCTCCAGCGCCCCCTCCTCACAGAGGTTCTCATTCCTTCTTTAGAGCCACAGAAGCTTCTGGATGTAGCAGCAAATCTCCGTAAGAGACGGGGGACCTGGCTCTGGGGCCAGGCCCCTCCCCAAAATAAAAGAGGACAAACAAAGACATTGGAGGACAAACTCAACAGTTATTGAACATCTGCCATGTGCCAGACATGGTTCTAAGCACTGAGGAAACAATGTTGAATACCGTATGCTTCCTGTCCTGCTGCAGATAAATGATAATGTGGAGGAGGATACAAAGCAACTCACCCCTAAAGAGTCATAAGGGTGAAATCACACTGCAGGTAGGAGGAGTCTGAGGTGGAAAATTCTCCGACTACACTTTGGAAGACAGGCAAGAGTTTGCCACGGAAAGGAAGGTGGGAAGGGCCAAGACCGCTGGTCAGTCAGAGCAGCTCACACAAAGTGCAGGTGTAGAAAACTGGGCACCCTGGCCTTGATCCTTAAAAATGTGTGGTGCCCCTAAAGGAATGAAGTGGAAGAGAAATGGGGTGAGATTGACTTTCTAGATAAATGCCAAATCCCTCCTACCCTCATGGCTCATTCTATTTCTTCCCACACATTCATTAAGACAACACTTCTCTCAACACCCATGCTGAGATTTGTTACTTTCGCCCTCTCAGATGTTGACAAGGACTGAGTCTTGCCTTACAGAGTAGAGATTAATGTAGTCCAACAGCACGGCTTCAATTACATGAAGAAATGTGATAAAGTGGTGAGGAAAGCTGTGAAGGATTTTTTTTTTTTTTTGAGAAAGAGAAATACCAAGACACTTGGCAGAACACATTTTATCATCTTGTGTTATTATCAGAAAAAGAAAGTCTGGTTCCCCTGCTCTGTAGGCCTTCTCCACCACTGTTCAGTGAGTAGTCTGCAATCAATCAGGGAGACGGTACTTGAATTCTGGATGGCCTGTCTCTGTCCGTCTCTCCCTGAGATGATTAAGAAAGACTCTTTTCATGACAGGGCCATTTATTAAAAGCAAGGTTTCAATACCCTTTGTGTGATAAAGCAGCCAGAGTCAGCTTTGGGCCCATTCTGTGATCAAGATATTCTACCTCTTCAAACCTCAGCACAAAGACTTACATCAACAAAGCTATTTATCTAAGAAGAGAGGAAGTCTCCCCAAAGTCCCTCATCTAAGATATCATAATTTTTTAACACTTGCTTTCTTATCTCTCTCTGATTTAGTATTTCTCTACCTAGTTCATGGACATTGCTACTTCTTTAGCTAATGCTGAATTCATTTTCTAGAATTTAATGGCATTTTAATAATAATGTCTTATCATTATATAGCTCTTTATGATATACCAAACCCTTTAATTTATGTTACCTGGTCCCCAAACCAAATGACCTCTCAGGTAATAGGTTTCTTGATTTTTTTTTACTGCATTTAACAATCCTCGTAACCTTGAAAAACTCCCTCTCTTGAAACCTTTGGTAGGATCTTGGGTCCTAAGTCTATGCCCAACCTACCTGTTGGCCAGCCTAGTGTATCAGTTAGTTTTCACTAGATAATGTTGGGGTAATAAATATTCCTGTCATAACTCAGATTTTTTTTTCTTAAATCAAGACCCTTTCTATGACATCAAGACACCTAATCAGCTACAGACAAACTTCATTGAGTTTGCCTTCATGTGCTGTGGAGATGAGAAACTGTGATCCAGAAGATAGTGTGTTTAAGTAGAATTGTTCCTGGTTGAAAGAATATAACCAAAGAGTACTGATGAATCTGTCCATGCTCATCTTAAAGGAGGTCTCTAGAAGTATACTGTAGGAATATTCTCTAAGTCTTATCTTTGCCTACATTTTTCATATTTATTATATCAACAACATAAAGATCACGCTGTGACCGTCACCGGCACTGTTCATGAAATATCTTTGAGTACATGATAGAATTGCAATTTCCAACCTCCATGTGGTTGATGAGGCCATGAAACTAATTCCAGCTAATGAGCAAAATTAATGTGTATTGTTTGCAGGCATGGGCACCCAGTTGCTAGTGTGGAGTCTTCGAGAGTCTTCTTCCTTCTGCCATCTGAACCAGCAACATTTGAGGTGGAGGTTTCTCTCAGCCTGGTTCCTGGAGTGAAGAGACATGGAACAGAATACCAGGCAGTCCACGATAGACTGTAACACAAGCAAGAAACAAGCTTTCGGATTTTATTAACTACTGGGATTTAGAATTTGTTTATCCTTCAATAGAACCAATCCTATTCTGACTCTCATATTAACAAAATCTATTAATATAAAACAAAGGTGAGATAACCAATAGAATGATTGGCTAACTTACGGTGAAATAGGATTGCAAGAGGTTGGGATTAATGACCAAATATTTCAAACAAGATAGACTTTAAGAATGCAAATGTAATTTCCTGTGCTTAGGTTTCAGAAATCAACAACAGTTCCTAAGGGGAAATTGTGACCTATAATCTTAATAGAAATCAATATTACATTCTGGATGCCAAAAATACTAAACTTGTTGTGGTGTGTATGCATTAAAAAATGTAGTATCTAGGGGCGTCTGGGTGGCTCAGCAAGTTGAGCATCCGACTCTCGATTTCAGCTCAGGTCATGATCTCACAGTCTTGGGATTGAGTCCTGTGTTGGGCTCTGCACTGAGCATGAAGCCTGATTGGGATTCTCTCTCTCTCTCTCTCTCTCTCTCTCTCTCTCTCTCTCTTCTCCCCACTCAAAATGAGTAATAAATAAACATTTTTTAAAAGGTAGTATCTAGATATCAAGAAAATGAATAGTCCTCTATACCATAGAAAACATAACAAAAGCACCAGCCTTCAATGAATGAAATATAGCTGATGGAGAATAACTTAAAGGCTGAGGAGCTGAACACTATGCCAGGTAAGGAATGGTTAAAGGATCTGGGCTGTGTATCCCAGAGAAAAGGAGACTTAGGAGGAACATGGTGCCCTTCTGTGAATACCTGGGGGAATGAAATGAGTGAGAAAGTTCTATTCAGTTTTGCATCAAAGTCCATAAAAAGGAATAGCAAAAACTATAAAAAAACAGAAGCAGACTTTGGGAAGTCTCCCCTGACTTCCACAGAAAAGTGTGTCAGCTCCTCCCTCAGACCTATAGACAAGCTTGGCCTTTATTGAAACAAAGATCACACAGAATTTGTATGAAGATGTTAGAAAATTGTGAAATTCTTCAGGGGAAGGGGAGTGCATTACTTATCCAAATTCCAATATTCAGTGTACATTCAGTATTTATAGAATAGAGTTCAATCAAAAGAAATGTCCTAATATGCAGAATCCCACAGCAGTGCAAAGGGCACAAATGCCCACATCTTTTGGGAATTCACCCAGTGAGGCAAGGGCTTGAAGAGAATTTTCTAAAATTTGTTCCAACTCTGCTTTCACCCTTCTGCAACTCAACTGAGTCTTCCCTGGAATCTGGCATAGATTAAACCCCACCTCCGATCTATGTTATGTTAAGACATATGTAATTTGTGCTGTCTTCTTTTACATTTTTTTTATGTTTTTGAGAGATAGAGACAGAGCATGAGCAGGGGAGGAGCAGAGAGAGAGGGAGACACACAATCTGAAGCAGGCTCCAGGCTTTGAGCTGTCAGCACAGAGCCTGACATGGAGCTCAAACTTGTGAACCGCAAGATAATGACCTGAGCCAAAGTCGGATGCTTAACTGACTGAGCCACCCAGGCACCCTGTGCTGTCTTCTTAAGAAAAAAAGAGAAGCTTAGAGTTCAAAATGGTAGATTATACTCCATACCTAGTTTCTTTGACTATATTCCAGTACCTGAGTTTCATTAGATGGATTTGTAAATAAATTAGTGCTATACTTTTCTCTTAGATCCATGTTTGACTTTCAAAGGCAGTGTGTGTACACGCATGTGTGTGTGTGTGTGTGTGTGTGTGTGTGTGTGTGTGTTTAACTTAAATAGAAGACCTTGTAGTATTGTATAACATGTCTGATATAGAGACAAAATGAAATTCCTTAGGGTAACTCTACATGAGAAAATATAGGTACATTCATTTAATCAAGAAATATGTATTAAGCTGTATGGTACCTCACACTGTACTAGGCTCTGATCATATAAAGATTAGATGGGTGGAGCCCCACATTCAAGGCACTTACAGTTTAGGAAGAATATAGACAATTATAATATATGAGAAGATGTGCACAAAAATCTAGGTGCAAGCAGGTTAACTGTAATGCTATTAATTAAAAAAAAAAAACCTAGGAGAAAAAGCCTAAATATCTAGAAATTGGAAACTGATTTAATAAATTAAATTTACACACACTTAAAAAATACTAAAATTTTAATAATTGACTACTGTGGTAAATATGTCTGAGGTAAAAAGGATTTTGTTTTAATTAATAGAATTTATTTCTCAGAACAGACTTCAGTTCACAGCAGAATCAAGAAGAAAGCATGGAGTTCCCATTCCCACACCCCACCCCAACACATATATGCACGGCCTACCTCCTGCACCAGAGTGGTACATTTGTTACAATGGTTGGACCTATGCTGATATGTCATTATAACCCAAAGTACATATTTCGCATTAAGGTTCTCTCTTGGTGTTATACCTTCTGTGGGTATTGACAAATATAGAATGACATGTATCCACCATCGTAACGTCATACAGAATAGTTTCATTGCCCCAAATATCCTCTGTGCTCTGCCTATCCATGACTCCTCTGGCAGGCATTGATCTTTTTACTGTCTCCATAGTTTTGCCTTTTCCAGAATGTCATATAGTTGGACTCACACCATAGGTAGCCTTTTCAAATTGGCTTCTTTCCCTTCATAGTATGCATCTACAGTCTCTGTCACTTTATGGCTTGTTAGATCATTTTCTCTTAGTGTTGAAAATATTTCATTGTCTGAATATACCACAGTTTATTTATCGATTCACCTACTAAAAGACATCTTGGTTGTCCCCTATTTTTTCAATTACAAATAAACCTGCTATAAACATCTGTGTGCAGCAACTTTTGTGTGGACATAAGTTTTTAACTCATTTGGAGCTAAGGAGTGTGATCACTGGATTGCATGGTAAAATATGTGTAGTTTTGTTACAAACTGCAAAACCATCTTCAAAGCTACCATACCATTTCTTCCACCAACAATGAATAAGAATTCCCATTGTTCCACACTTGCCAACAGTTGGTAATGTCTGTGTTTTGGATTTTAGCCATTCTAATAGGTGTGTCGTGGTATCTCATTATTGATTTTTTTTGACGGGGGAGGGGTGGAGAGAGAGGGAGAGAAATTCTTAAGCAGGCTCCACACCGAGCACAGAGCCTGACACGGGGCTTTATCTCATGACCATGAGCTCATGACCTGAGCTAAAATCAAGAGTCAGACACTTAACTGACTGAGCCACCCAGATGCTCCTCATTATTGCTTTAATCCAGTTTTCCAATGACATATAATGTTGACAGTCTTTTAATATTAATGCTTATTTGCCATTTATACATCTTCTTTGGGAAGATCATCAGATGTTTTGCCTCTTTTTTAACTGGGTTATTTCTTATTATCGTCTTTAAGGGTTAGCTATATATTTTGAATATAAGTCCTTTCTCGTATAAATGTTTTGCAAATATTTCTCCCTGTATATGGCTTATATTTACTTCATTATCTTAACAATGTCATTAACAAAACAAAACTTTTTAATTTTAACAAGTCTAACTTAATTTTTTCTTTTCACGATTGTGCTTTTGGTATTAGTTATAAAACCTTATCATCAAACCCAAGGCCACCTAGATTTTTTTTTCCTGTATTATCCTCTAGATGTTTTATAGTTTTACATTTACATTCAGGTTTTCCATTTTAGTAAAATTTTTTAAAGGTGTGAGGTCTGTGTCTAGACTTATTGTTTTCCTCTTTGTCCATTTTTCCTTTTTTGTGAGGATGGAAATAACTTCTAAACTCTTTATATGTCAGAGCCAAATCCAGAATTCATATTTTCATCAAGAATAAATACCATAAAGGTATAAGAAAATCTGATTTCAAATAATAATGACAGGAAAATGTTTAATTTAATGTAAGATGAAAAACAGCACCTTTAAAAATAGTATGATGAGAGAGAGAGATTTTTTTTATCATTGTATATACATACAAGGGGAAACAATGGGTTATCCCAGAGCTGTACATTATCTAACTGCTTTTCATTTTTATATGTGATTTTTTTTCAAATATGCTACAATAAATATCTATGAATTTTATACTTAGAGAAAAACAATTAGTATTTTTTTGTAAAAGTAAAAGGAAATTTTCAAAGGTAGAGAGTATCAAATGCTGCAGTAGAGAATGGGCCAGACGCTTGGGGTCACAGGATGGGGTGGCTACTTCATGCTGACGGATTAGGAAAGGCTTCCCAGGGCCACTCCAGGGCAGCCCAACACACATTCAACCCAACGTTGCCTCAGATAGTTACACCAGGGATAGAGGTCATGGCTTCTGAACTTTACCCAACTGATTTGGAAAACACAGTAAAATCTCTTAGAGAGTGTCCATTAGTGTGCCTAAACTCTGCATCTTTCTTTAATCAATTAAAACCTTGGTGGTAAAAAGCTCCCTGGGTTGCTCCCTGTTGCATCAAGTGATTCTTTTAGTTTTCCTTACATTGCCTTTTTTATTATGCAAGGGCTGTCTCTTCATTCTATTTCCAAATTCATATTTGGTGTGCAGTCACTTACAGAGGACGGCACCCTTCCCAAATTATCTGGAATGGGCCACAGGATTAAAATGAGCAGCTGAATAAAGGAGGCAACATTATGTAGACCAATGCAGAACTGGCCCATCCCTAAAGATGTTATGGGTGCAAGAAGATTTCCAATTCATAGTGGAATAGAGTAGCAACAGACTCCTAGAATCAGAAATACATTTGGGTCAGCCATGTTTAACACTTCAAGTTGAACTAGCTGGAGCATTATTCCAAATTCAAGATTTGTCTTTAAATGGGAAATCTGCATTGAGAGAGAGAGTTATCAGAGAAACTAGTTCTATTTTAATATCACAATTTTAAAAGATTGTACTAAAGTGACACATAGTAGAAAATAACTTAGGCATGACAGGATAAAATCACCTTAATAAAAAGTCTATCTGGGCTTCTGGTTTAAATGATGGATCAAAACCATATGCTCATTACTGTTTCTTCTGTCTATATTCATTTAAAATGATATCACAAGGATTCAAAAAGTATAAACCTGCAAAGGGAATGAATGGGAGAAATACAGATGCCAACACATTTTGGGAAGATAGGAAGTGGAAGAAGATGTGAGTGGACCTGAGGAAATTGAATACCAGGTGCTGCAGAAAGGATGTCAGTAAGACATGGTCCATTCATTCTGCACAGCTCCAGAGAAGCCAGTGTAGAAGATGCCAATTTCCACCATAAAGGAGTTTAAGGCAAGGGAGTGAGTTGAGGTCTCTCTAACAAATAGCATCTCAGGTTCCCATCCCCATTTGTTGAAGCTAGCTAACTACCTCTTCTGCTCAGGCAGGAAACTGGAGGAATATTTATGCGAGAAACTGACATAGAGCAGTTCTTGATTTGGGGTTACCAGGTAGAGTGGAAGAGGGCTATATTGGAAATAAGGAAATTCAGTGAAAGTCTACATACTTAACATGAGATCCCCCTAATGCCACCATGGTTTCAGGAATGCAGTTAGCCAGTGTGTTCTTCTCAGGTAAGAGATTAGTTTCCTGGAAAAATCAAATGCCCCACTGAGAAGATCCATAGACTCAGGTATTTGAGAATCTTCCAACAGAAAGGTCTGGGAAGTGCCCACCAAATCAACCCACAGTGGAATTCACATATGAGATTAGAGAGGGGAAGATGGCGGCATAGGAGGGTGCTGGGCTCACCTCATCCTGCTGATCACTTTGATTCCACCCACACCTGCCTAAATAACCCAGAAAACCACCAGAAGACTAGGAGAACAGACTCTCCGGAGCCAAGTGTAGACAAGAGGCCCACGGAAGAGGATAAGAAGGGCGGAGAGATGATGCACACTACACGGACTGGCGGGAGGGAGCCAGAGCAGTGGAGGGGCAGCCCGCCTGGCAAGGCAGAGCCCCTGAGTCTGGCTTGCAAAAGCAGAGGGGCTGGACTCCATGAGTTCTGACAGCCAGCGGGACTTAACATCTGGAATGTTAAAAGTCCACAGCTCCGCTCTCGGAGAGCAGGGAGGTTGAGAGGATGCCAGGTGGGAGAGTTGTTGAGCCCCGGAAGAAAGAGCTAAGCTCAGCAGGGAACAAAGGCGCTGGGAAGCACCATCTCCCTCTCATATCCCCCAGCTGTAATCCCAAAGGGTACCAGTTCCCATCACCGAATTGGCTTGCACCACTCAAACACCCAATGCTGTGCTTCTGTGGATCCACCCCCTGACAGGTATACCTTTCTCCTGGTGCTGCAGGGCCCCTCCCGCAGGGGACCACCAATGGCAAAGCGAGCTAAGCCTGCCACTCCCTCCCCTGTGCACCTGTAGATCCACCCCATCTAATATGCCCTTGACCAGATCCCATCAAAGCAGGACCACAAGCCTGGCAGTGTGCAAGTAGCCTGGACAGGGGCCACACAACTCCAGAGTGAGTCCTGCCCCTGGGAGAGGGGAAGATAAGGTACACACCAGTCTGACTGTGGCCCCCGCAGTGGGCTGGGGGCAGACATCGGTCTGACTGTGGCCCCGCCCACCAACACAAGTTACTCTGGACAGCACAGAGGAAGTGTCCTGAAGTTCTGTGCCACCCCAGGGACTACCCAAAATGACAAAACGGAAGAACTCTCCTCAAAAGAAACTCCAAGAAGTAGTGACAGCTAACGAATTGATCAAAAACTATTTAAGCAATATAACGGAACAAGAATTTAGAATAATAGTCATAAAATTAATTGCTGGGCTAGAAAAAAGTATAGAGGACAGCAAAGAATCTATTACTACAGAGATCAAGGGACTAAGAAATAGTCATGAGGAGCTAAAAAAAATGCTATAAATAGGGTGCAAAATAAAATGGAGGTGACCAAAGCTCGGATTGAAGAGGCAGAAGAGAGAATAGGTGAATTAGAAGGTAAAATTATGGAAAAAGAGGAAGCTGAGAAAAAGAGAGATTAAAAAATCCAGGAGTATGATGGGAGAATTAGAGAACTAAGTGATGAAATCAAGCACAACAATATCCATATTATAGGAATTCCAGAAGAGGAAAACAGAGAGAAAGGGGCTGAAGGTGTACTTGAACAAACCATAGTTGAGAACTTCCCTGATCTGGGGAAGGAAAAAGGCACTGAAATGCAAGAGGCACAGAGAACTCCCTTCAGACATAACTTGAATCAATCTTCTGCATGACATATCATAGTGAAACTGGCAAAATACAAGGATAAAGAGAGAATTCTGAAAGCAGCTAGGGATAAACACACTCTAAATTATAAAGGGAGACCCATAAGACTGGTGGCAGACCTATCTACTGAAACTTGGCAGGCCAGAAAGGAATGGCAGGAAATCTTCCATGTGATGAACAGAAAAAATATGCAGCTGAGAATCCTTTATCCAGCGAGTCTGTCATTCAGAATAGAAGGAGAGATAAAGGTCTTCCCAAAAAAACAAAAACTGAAGGAATTCATCACCATTAAACCAGCTCTACAAGAGATCCTAAGGGGGACTTCTGTGAGTGAAATGTTGCAAGGACCACAAAGTACCAGAGACATCACTACAAGCATGAAAACTACAGATGTCACAATGATTCTAAACCCATATCTTTCTATAATAACACTGAATGTAAATGGACTAAAAGCTCCAACCAAAAGAAATATGGTATCAGAATGGATTGAAAAAAAAACACCCATCTATTTGCTGTCTACAAGAGACTCATTTTACACCTGAGGACACCTTCAGATGGACAGTGAGGGGAAGGAGCACTATCTATCATGCTACTGGAAGTCAAAAGAAATCTGGAGTAGCCATACTAATATCAGACAAACTAGACTTTAAATTAAAGGCTGTAACAAGAGATGAAGAAGGGCATTATATAATAATTACAGGGTCTATCCATCAGGAAGAGCTAAAAATTATAAATGTCTAAGCGCCAAATACAGGAGCCCCCAAATATATAAAACAATTCATTACAAACATAAGCAACATTATTGATAAGAATGTGGTAATTGCAGGGGACTTTAACACTCCACTTACAGAAATGGATAGATCATCTAGACACACATTCAATAAAGAAACAAGGGCCCTGAATGATACATTGGATCCGATGGACTTGACAGATATACTTAGAACTCTACATCCCAAAGCAATAGAATATACTTTCTTCTCCAGTGCACATGGAACATTCTTCAAGATAGATCACATACTGGGTCACAAAAGAGCCCTTCATAAGTATACAAGAATTGAGATCATACCATGCATACTTTCAGACCACAATGCTATGAAACTTGAAATCAACCACAGGAAAAAGTCTGGAAAACCTCCAAAAGCATGGAGGTTAAAGAACACCCTACTAAAGAATGAATGGGTCAACCAGTCAATTAGAGTAGAAATTTAAAAATATGTGGAAATGAATGAAGATTAAAATACAACAATTCAAAAGCTTTGGGATGCAGTGAAGGCAGTCCAGAGGGGAAAATACATTGCAATCCAGGCCTATTTCAAAGAACAAGAAAAATCCCAAATACAAAATCTAACAGCACACCTAAAGGAGATAGAAGCAGAACAGCAGAGACGCCCAAACCCAGCAGAAGAAGAGAAATAATAAAGATCAGAGTAGAAACAATATAGAATCTAAAAAAACTGTAGAGCAGATCAATGAAACCAAGAGTTGGTTTTTTGAAAAAATAAACAAAACTGATAAACCTCTAGCCAGCCTTCTCAGAAAGAAAAGGGAGATGATCCAAATAGAAAAAATCATGAATGAAAATGGAATTATTACCACCAATACCTTAGAAATACAAGTAATTATCAGGGAACACTATGAAAAATTATATGCCAACAAACAGGACAACCTGGAAGAAATGGACAAATTCCTAAGCACCCACACATTTCCAAAACTCAAACAAGAAGAAACAGAAAACTTGAACAGACCCATAACCAGCATAAGAATTTAATCAGTTATCTAAAACTTCCCAACAAATAAGAGTCCAGGACCAGATGGCTGCCCTGGGGAATTCTACCAGACATTTAAAGCAGAGATAATACCTATACTTCTCAAGCTGTTCCCAAAAAAATGAAAGGGAAGGGAAACTTCCAGAATCATTCTATGAAGCCACCATTACTTTGATTCCTAACCCAAGCAGAGACCCAGCAA
The DNA here is from genome assembly GCF_022837055.1 of Prionailurus viverrinus. NCBI lineage: Eukaryota > Metazoa > Chordata > Mammalia > Carnivora > Felidae > Prionailurus > Prionailurus viverrinus. Next base: position 45,584,554 of record NC_062570.1, read on the forward strand.
AAAAAGAGAACTATAGGCCAATATCCCTGATGAATATGGATGTAAAAATTCTCAACAAGATACTAGCAAATCGAATTCAACAGCATATAAAAAGAATTATTCACCATGATCAAGTGGGATTCATTCCCGGGCTGCAGGGCTGGTTCAATATTCGCAAATCAGTCAATGTGATACATCACATTAATAAAAGAAAAGATAAGAACCACATCATCTTGTCAATCAATGGAGAAAATGCATTTGACAAAATTCAGCATCCTTTCTAATAAAAACCCTTGAGAAAATCAGGATAGAAGGAACATACTTAAACATCATAAAAGCCATTTATGAAAAGCCCACAGCTAATATCATCCTCAATGGGGAAAAACTGAGAGCTTTCCCCCTGAGATCAGGAACATGACAGGGATGTACACTCTCACTGCTATTGTTTAACACAGTGTTGGAAGTGCTAGCATTAGCAATCAGACAACAAAAGGAAATCAAAGGCATAAAAAGTGGCAAAGATGAAGTCAAGCTTTCACTTTTTGCAGATTACATGATACTATACATGGAAAACCCAATAGACTCCACCAAAAGCCTGCTAACACTGATACATGAACTCAGCAAAGTCACAGGATGCAAAATCAATATACAGAAGTCAGCTGCATTCTTATACACTAATAATGAAGCAACAGAAAGACAAATAAAGAAACTGATCCCATTCACAATTGCACCAAGAATCATAAAATATCTAGGAATAGACCTAAACAAAGATGTAAAAGATCTGTATGCTGAAAACTATAGAAAGCTTAGGAAGGAAATTGACGAAGATATAAAGAAATGGAAAAACATTCCATGCTCATGGATTGGAAGAATAAATATTGTTAAAATGTCAATACTACCCAAAGCTATCTACACATTCAATGCAACCCCAGTCAAAATTGCACCAGCATTCTTCTTGAAGCTAGAACAAGCAATCCTAAAATTTGTATGGAACCACAAAAGACCCCGAGTAGCCAAAGGAATTTTGATGAAGAAGACCAAAGCAGGAGGCATCACAATCCCAGACTTTAGCCTCTACTACAAAGCTGTAATCATCAAGACAGCATGGTAGTGGCACAAAAACAGACATATAGACCAATGGAATAGAATAGAAACCCCAGAATTAGACCCACAAAAGTATGGCCAACTAATCTTTGACAAAGCAGGAAAGAATATACAATGGAAAAAAGACAGTCTCTTTAACAAATGGTGCTGGGAGATGTGGACAGCAACATGCACAAGAATGAAACTACACCACTTTCTTACACCATTCACAAAAACAAACTCAAAATAGATGAAAAACCTAAATGTGAGACAAGAAACCATCAAAACCCTAGAGGAGAAAGCAGGCAACAACCCCTTTGAACAGCAATTTCTTACTTGACACATCTCCAAAGGCAAGGGAATTAAAAGCAAAAATGAATTATTGGGACCTCATGAAGATAAAAATCTTCTGCACTGGAAAGGAAACAATCAACAAAACTACAAGGCAACAGATGGAATGGGAAAAGATATTTGCAAATGACATATCAGACAAATGGCTAGTATCCAAAATGTATAAAGAACTCCCCAAACTCCACACCTGAAAAACAAATTATCCAGTGAAGAAATGGGCAGAAGACATGAATAGACACTTCTCTAAAGAAGACATCCAGATGGCCAACAGGCACATGAAAAGATGCTCAACGTCACTCCTCATCAGGGAAATACAAATCAAAACCACACTCAGGTATCACCTCACACTGGTCAGAGTGGCTAAAATGCACAAATCAGGAGACTATAGATGCTAGAGAGGATGTGGAGAAATGGGAACCCTCTTGCACTGTTGGTGGGAATGCAAATTGGTGCACCCACTCTGGATAACAGTGTGGAGGTTCCTCAAAAACTTAAAAATACAATAGCACTAGCAATAGCAATAGCACTGCTAGGAATTTACCCAAGGGATACAGGAGTACTGATGCATAGGGGCACTTGTACTCCAATGTTTATAGCAGCACTCTCAACAATAGCCAAATTATGGAAAGAGCCTAAATGTGCATCAACTGATGAATGGATATAGAAATTGTGGTTTATATACACAATGGAATACTATGTGGCAATGAGAAAGAATGAAATCTGGCCTTTTGTAGCAATGTAGATGGAACTGGAGAGTGTTATTAAGTGAAATAAGCCATACAGAGAAAGACAGATACCATATGTTTTCACTCCCATGTGGATCCTGAGAAACTTAACAGAAGACCATGGGGGAGGGGAAGGGAAAAAAAAGTTAGAGAGGGAGGGAGCCAAACCATAAGAGATTCTTAAAAACTGAGAATCAACTGAGGGTTGATGGGGGGTGGGAGGGAGGGGAAAGTAGCATTGAGTAGGGCACTTGTTGGGATGAGCACTGGGTGTTATATGGAAACCAATTTGACAATAAATTTCATATTTAAAAAAGGAATTCACATATCAGTTATCAAATCCCTCCCACAGACAGTTAGTATATCCAATCATCCATTAGGATGTCACTTTTAACCATGATTGGGCAGCAAAGGATCACCAGACATTTGTATAAAGTTTTCTATATGAAAGACAGAGACCAAAATAAATATATGTTTTAAAAAAGTAATTCAACCCAGCGGAAACATAGAAAAGTACATGGGAAAAAGATTTAGAAATCTACAATTGATAACCTTGGATGGCTAGAAGAGGAAAAATAGGATGCTATTTGTTTAAAAAAATTTTTTTAGGTTTGTAACAAAACATTTATAGAAAAAGAAGAAGCACTAGTAAATTAAAAACATGATAAAAGAAATGCAAATTCAATAGAATGATTTGAGAAAGAAAATTGAGAATAGCTCTGGGAAAGGAGACCAGGTGATAGAATATATGGAAAAATTGTTAAAATGGAAATCAGGCTTCAAGATCCTCTGATCAGACAACCCCATGTAAATCACATAGGAAAAACATAATCTAGTTTATTTCATGCATGTAAATAAAACAAGCTATTTCTTGTAAATACTTCTGATAATCATAATCAAAGTTTACATCATCTTCCTAAATCAATGTAAGATAATCACCTTTGCCAGTTTGGAAACCTCCATCAAATAACAGTCATTGTAAAGGCTGAACAACTTCCTCATTCTCACTTTGGAACATCATGCCTCTGAGCTTCATTCCTGTTATGGGTTCAAAGTCTACCAGTTTGTTTTTTGCTCAACAAAATATCCATATTAAGTAAAGCTCTCTGAATTTTCTTTTGACAAAAGAAAAGAGAATCAATTAAGAGGTCCAACATGCCGTATTGCAGAATCAGGAAAAGAAGAAAGGGCTAGGCAGGAGGAGGTTATATAAGAAACAATACTAGAAGTTTTTCAGAACAAAAGGATCCTAGTTTCTGAATTGAGTGTTCCCACTTACTGCTTGGAAATGTTAATGGAAAAAGGTACATATTTTTGTCAAATTTCAGAATTTAGAGAACAAAAAGAAGAGCTTAAACCTTACAGAAAAAAAAACATAAGTGATATACTAAAGACTAAGAATTGCTATTGTATCATTTATAGCAATATTGGAAGCCAAAAATAAATGCATCAAATCCTTCCCAATTCTGAAGTTTCTAACCCAGAGTCATGACCAGACATGCTGTCATTAAAGTGTGAGTGTGGGAAAAAATACATTTTTACACATATAACTTCTCCAAAAAATTTTTTCCTTAAAACCCTTTTCCAGGAACTAGCAGATGACATTCTCCACCAGAGTGAGGAAATAGATCAAGAATGAAAAAATATATATCCCAGAAATAGGAGATCTAACATAGGAGAGCAGTGGGGGGAAGTCCCAGGGTAACAGCTGTCAGGTGTGCCTGGAGAGCCCCCAGTCCGGGCTGTATCAGAAAGACAAAGGATCCCAAAAGAAAGGGATCCAGGAAATAAATAGATTAATAGAGTATATAATACCTGATGAGTTTGGCAATGTGGCTAATAATATTTAAATGAGCTTTTAAAATTAAGTTGAGCATTTTAAGAATTAATAATAGGATCATAAAAATGTAGGTAAAATTCCAGAAAAAAAGTTATCACAACACATGACTTACCTCAGCAGTAAAAAACACCTCCTCACACAATCTGACCCACTTCACACAATTACTGGAGTCACTTAAGACCCATGTTATTTCTCTCGTTAAAACATCTTACTGTATTGTTAAATTGGGTTGCTAGTATTTTTTTGAGAATTTTTGCATCCATGTTCATCAGTGATATTGGCCTATAGTTCTCTTTTTTAGTGGAATCTTAATCTGGTTTTGGTATCAGGGTAATACTGGCCATATAGAATGAATTAAGAAGTTTTCCTTCCTCTTCTATTTTTTGGAACAGTTTGAGAAGAATAGGTATTAACTCTTGTTTAAATGTTTAGTAGAATTTACCTGTGAACCCATCTGGTTCTGGACTTTGGTTTGGTGGGAGTTTTTTGGTTACTGATTCATTTTCTTTGCTGGTTATCAGTCTATTCAAGTTTTCTATTTCTTCTTGTTTCAGTTTGGTAGTTTATATGTTTCTAGAAATGTATCCATTTCTTCTAGGTTGTTCAACTTGTTGGCATACTTTTTTATAACATTCTCTTTTAATTGTTTGTGTTTCTGTGGTGTTGGTTGTGATCTCTCATTTGTGATTTTATTTATTTGGATCCTTTTTCTTCTCTTTTTGATAAGTCTGGCTAGAGGTGTATCAATTTTATTAATTTTCTCAAAGAAGCAGCTCCTGGTTTCATTGATCTATTGTTTTTTTTAGTTTCTATTCATTTATTTCTGGTCTAATCTTTATTATTTCCCTTCTTCTGCTGGAAGCTGGATCCAGGCTTCATTTGTTGTTCTTTTTCTAGCTCCTTTGGTGTAAGTTTAGGTTGTTTATTTGATATTTTTCTTGCTTCTTGAGGTAGACCTGTATTACTACATACTTCTCTCTAGAACCACTTTTGCTGCATTCCAAAGATTTTTGAACCATTGTGTTTTCATTTGCATTTGTTTCCATGAATTTTTTATTTCTTCTTTGATTTCCTCGTTGACCCATTCATTGTTTAATAGCATGTTGTTTAACCTCTATGTGTTTGTGGTCTTTCCATAATTTTTCTTGTGGTAAACTTCTAGTTTCATAGCATTGTGGTCAGAAAATGTGCATGGTTTGACTGCAATCCTTTTGTATTTGTTGAGGTTTGATTTGTGACCTAATATATAATCTATTCTGAAGAATCTACCATGTGCAATTACTGTTAAAATGTCTATACTATCCAAAGCAATTTACACACTTAATACAATCCCTATCAAAATACCAACAGCATTTTTCACAGAGCTAGAACAAACAATCCTAAAATTTGTATGGAACCACAAAAGACCTTGAAGAGTCAAAGGAATCTTGAAAAAGAAAAGCTGAAGGCATCACAATTCCAGACTTCAAGTTACATTACAAAGCTGCAGTAATCAGAGGCACCTGGGTGGCTCAGTCAATTAAGTGTCCAATTTTGGCTGAGGTCATGATCTCATGGTGTGTGAGCTTAGGCCCTGAATCAGGCTCTGTGCTGACAGCTCAGAGCCTAGAGACTGCTTCAGATTCAGTGTCTCCCCCTCTCTCTCTGCCCCTCCCTGCTCACATTCTGTCTCTCAAAACTAAAATAAAATAAATTTAAAATTTTTTTAAAAAGCTATAGTAGTCAAAACAGTGTGGTACTGACACAAAAGCAGACACAGAGAGCAAATAAACTATAGATAACCCAGAAATCAACCCACAACTATACAGTCAATTAATCTTCCACAAAGAAGGACAGAATATCCAATAAGAAAACAACCTCTTCAACAAATGGTGTTGGGAAAACTGGACAGCCACATGGAAAAGAATGAAACTGGACCACTTTCTTACACCATAAACAAAAATAAATTCAAAATGTATTAAAGACCTAAATGCAAGACTTGGAACCATAAAAATTCTAGAAAAGAACACCGTAACCTCTTTGACATTGGCCGTAGCAACTTTTTCCTAGATATGTCTCCTGAAGCAAGATAACAAAAGCAAAAATGAACTACTAGGACTTTATCCTTCATCCTGTAAAAAGCTTCTACACAGCAAAGAAAACAATCAACAAACCTAAAAGGCAGCCTACAGGATGGGAGAAGATATGTGAAAATGACATATCCAATAAGGGGTTAGTATCCAAAATATGTGAGGAATGAATATGACTCAAAACCCAAAAAATGAAAATCCAATTAAAAAATGGGCAGAAGACCTGAATAGACATTTTTTCCAAAGAAGACATTTAGATGGCCAACAGACACATGAAATGATGCTCAATATCACTAATCCTTAGGGAAATGCAAATTAAAACTACAATGAGCTATCTCATCACTCCTGTCAGAATGGCTAAAATCAGCAATACAAGAAACAACAGATGTTGGTGAGGATGTGGAGAAAAAGGTACCCTCTTGCACTCTTGGTGGGAATGCAAACTGGTGCAACCACTCTGGAAAACAGTATGGAGACTCCTCAAAAACTTAAAAATAGAACTACCCTAAGATCCAGCAATTGCACTAGTAGGTATTTACCCAAAGGATAAAAAAATACTGATGCAATGGGATACATGGGCCTCTATGTTTACAGCAGCATTATCTCAATAGCCAAATTATGGAATGAGCTCAGTGTCCATCAACTGATGAATGGATAAAAAAGAGGTGATATATACATACAGCAGAATATTACTCAGCCATAAAAAGGAGTGAAATCTTGTCATTTGCCATAACATGGGTAGAGCTAGAGAGTAAGCAAAGTAAGTCAGAGTAAGACACATACCATATGATTTCATTCATATGAGGAATTTAAAACAAAACAAATGAGTAAATGGAAAAAAAGAATAAACTGAGGGACAGACCCTTAACTATAGAGAACAAACTGATTGTTACCAGAGTGGAAGGGATAAGGGAATGGGTTAAATAGATGATGGGGATTAAGGAGTGCACTTGTCCTGATAAGCACAGGATGATGTCTGGAAGTGTTGAATCACTGTGTTGTACACCCGAAGCTAATATTACACAGCAGGTTAATTGACAGGAATTTAAATGAAACCTTAAAAAAAAAATACCTCAATGACTTACTGTGTCTTTCAGGGCACTCCATTTTATGAACTTAAATGAATTTCCTCACTTCAGTGAGTAAACTAAGTATCAGAGAGGTACTTCCTGCCTTACCCAAAATGGTTAATCAAGTCACGATTAAGCCTGAAAGAATCCAGATCTCTGTCCCCCAGTTTATCACCCCTTCCACTGTCAGCCAGGCTGCAGAATCACATCTCCTATGATTATTTTACAGTGATCTGTGTTCTGACATTCCCAGTCATGCACAGTTCCCAATTAGAACATACACTCAATTCCAAGAGCTAGTCACTCTTATTCAGCTATCCCAGCTATCCCCTAGCCATTACATACAGAACAACAAAGGTTTGTTCCTTTGATACAATTATGTGAAAACCTACAAAGAGACTTGAGAAACTGGAATAAGCTACCATGAGATGCTCATTAACTCTGGTTAGGCTCTCACCTGCCTCTGTCATGCTGTGTCACCTACACTTCCGCATTCCCAGTTTGAGCAAGGCATGAAATAACGGGCAGTTTTAAGAAAGATAATGGGGACAAGAGGCATCTAAACCTCAGTGCTCATGACTTACGGCTGCCTTGATCCATGTCAGAACACCCCCCGCCCTTCACTTGCCATCTATCAAGGTTCCAGGCCGCTGCTGCAGTAGAAGTGTTGTGGGAACACTGTCCTTTTTCCTTGGCATTTATTCATTCACTAACCACATTTTTATTGGGTGTCTGCTCGGGTTCAGGCAGTGCTAGCATATACAGCAGCGAGCAAGAGAGTCATAGTCCCTGGCGAAGATTAAGGGCAAGACTCTGGTGAAAGTTCACAGTGTGCACATGTGAAGGTGGAGCATGGTGGGTAAGAAAAACTGCCTCACTCACAGCAACATGCCCTCCTTAGCATAACCATGGTCTGCCTGACAAACCCAGGCTCTGAAATAATGGATCAGAATAGGCTGCTGCCTTGGAGCAGAAAACTTCCTATCATGAAAGATGTTCAAGTGTAAGGTGATTGGCCACAGGTAGAGGATTTAAGCTGCAAGCCTGATTTTAGATGGAAAGTCCTCTACAATCTCTGCCCTTTCCCACTTTGCAATGCCTGATAAAATTCTGCTCTTCCTCCATCAGAAACAGGTTCACACATCCTGCCATGAGTCATATTTATCCTGATACCTCTCAACAGTGTCTGTTATCTCCACTCTGGGCTGCTCTAGCATGCTGGTCTGTTCACTACTGTTTCCCTTGCACTGTTTCCCGGGAGTGCCTGGAGCATAATTTTTTTTTTTTTTTTTTTTTTATTCACGAACCTATCTCTTCCACCAGGGAGTGGATGGTGTTTCTCTTATCAGCAAATCCCTGGTGCACTGTAAGTGCTCAACCTGTTTTGTTAAAGGAATGAATCCAAAGCTTCACCATAAAACCAATCCTACCCTCTCTAATCTGTGGCTGATGGTCCTCAGCCTCCTCACATGCCCCAAACACACCAAGGTCACCCTCACTTTCTGATTTTAGCATATGCTGTTGGTCCTACCTACAATGAATGCCCTCAGCTTTCATTCTTTCAATGAAGATTTTTTGAAAGCTTACTGTGTGACAGACCCGGTGACAAATACAGACAAAACACTTTCTCCTCTCACATGGAGTGTACATTCTAGAGGAGAGGCAAGTAAGCAAGCAAATAACTGTGAATTGGCATGAGAAGTGGGGATTCAAGGACACACAGGGCACTGTGGGAGCCTACATTTGCTCCTAGCCCCATCTCATGGAATCAGAAAACTGTTACCAGAGGAGGTGGCAATGTTGCCAAATCCTGAAGGAGCAGCAAAGAAAGACTTGGATTCAAGCTCTTCTCAGCATTTTTCCTACCTTGAGGCCCACCTCCTCCAGAAAACCACTGCCCCCTTCCCTGCCACTTTAGCTCTCACTGAGCACTCTCTTCATTTTATCCCTGCATCAATGTCATCTATGACTGTGGTTCCAGTAAAGAACTGATTCAGATGGTTATTTAAGGGGTGCCTGGGAGGTTCAATCAGTCAAGCATCTGACTCTTGATTTCAGCTCAGGTCATGATCTCATGGTCATGAGTTCAAGCCCCTTATTGGGCCCCATGCTCATGGTGCAGAACCTGCTTGGGATTCTCTCTCTCCCTCTCTCTCTGACCCTCTCCTGCTTGCATGCTCTCTCTCTCTCTCTCTCTCAAAATATTAAATAAACATTTAAAAAAAGAAATAGATGTTTAAAAAACATAAGGGAACACAAAGCACAGATTTCTGGGTCTATCCTCACATACCCTAATTTGATAGAAACATATAGTTTCTGTGGGCTCCCCAGGTGAATCTAGTGTCTACCCAGGCTTTGGAGTTACTATGGTACACCATTCCTTTTAGTATATTCTACATTGAGCTATGTTTATTTTCTAAGATGTTAACACTATTTTCTCACCTCTGTTAGAATCTTTTTGATCTTGAAATTGACAAAAATTCTGTCACATCCACTGTCAACCTTATTTCCAACATAATGCTGCCATAAAATAGGCACTCAATAAATAGTTTAAGTCAATGAAGAACATATATGCATAAGAGCCAGAAAGACTAGAAAAAGATAGACATTTGCCCTTTGAGGCTAAAATTCATACCATATCAGTGAATGATTTTGATATACGACATTTATATGGTACTTTGCAATTTAAAAACTGTCTTCCCAGATGATTTTGTAGATGATCCAGCTACCCCATGGGGTGGGTAGGCAGGAATATTATTTTTACAATTTATAAATTACCAAACTTAGGCTCTGAGACAGTAAGAGGTTTGCTCAGATTCAAGAAAGAATCAAAACCCAGTCTTAAAAAAATCCAAAAATCTCCTTTGCATTTCTTTCCCACCCATCACCTGTACAAAGAATCTTTTTTTAAAAAAGGAAGGTAAAACATTATTTTCCTAGCTTAGATGGAGGGTGAAAATATTGGGGGTGGAATAAATCTCACGTAAGGGATATGTTTATCCATTGGCTAGCCAGTAATGAATTTGTGTGTACCAAGGAATCATTCCAGTCTGGTAGGAAGATAAATGTTTGCATTTGGCAGGAAAAAAAGATGATGATGGCAAATAAAGGCCCAGGAGCCTCCAGAAGATTTTGTTGTTGTCCTCTGTGACACGATATCTGAAATGATTAATGGAAACTTTTTGTACAGTGATAGTTAATCTCTGAGTTTGGGGAGTTAAATTTAAACATTCAAACAGTGAACAAAATTTCTCATCAAAGGCAAGATCTTGGGCTCACAGACAATATGGAAATGGAAGAAATTTGGAGAGCTCAACAAAGTTACAGGGAAATGTGGACAACCATGCCTCAACTTACCCAGCTGCTGGTTCTAGGACTTTCTTTTGGGGAGGATTGGTCAGATTATCAACTCCTTACAGGATATTCTCTCCCTGGAAGATGGCTGCAAACTGGGCTTTTGACTTAGGTGGAAACTGTTCCCTTCTGCTGGAATAGCAATGGACAGAGATACCCTTAAGCTTCACAAACTTGCTTATCATCACAGGCTTGCTCAATCATTTTCATGCAAAACAAAATGTGATACTGCTTGGGAACCTTGAGTCAATCAGAGGGTCCTGAAGACAGAACACGCTGTCAAGTAAGCAAGCATACATACTTCAAGCCCTGGGGCCCCTCCCCTTCTCCTTCAGAGTCACAACAAACTTAAACAGAGATGGTGTGCACCCCACACATTGACAGTGGAAGCACACTGTTTCCACGCCCACACCCTGTTCCCAAGACCATCCTCAGCCTCTCCCTCCTCCTCACTCGGCATCAGCTGAGCAGTAAATTGTGTCAGCCGGCTCCCTTCTCTTCCTTCTCATGGCCACAACTCTCGCTTTTGTTTGGAGTGTTTCTGTTGGGTGGAGAGGCGGTGACCACCATTGAAACCTCCAGAGTGTTTTTCCTCCTTTTGGGTTTTCTCCCCGTTTCCCCCTCTAACCTCCTGCCTGAGTCATTCTTCTAAAGCAACCATGGCCAGTTGCTTCTCTGCTTCAAATGCATCAAGAGCCCTTTCTTGTTAGGGAGGCGGGGCGGGGGTAGGGGTGGCACGGAGAGAGAGATCCTGAGGTACACAAGTTGCTTGCATGCCTTTAAAGTCCTTCTTGATCTGAGCCCAGACTGCCTGTTTAAACTTCCTTTCCATCTACCCACCCCCCGCCCTCCCCTTCAAACCCACCATGGACCCTCAGGGCCCTATCACCATTCACCATCCCTCCTGTCCACTCTTGTGGTCCACATCAGGTCTTTATTCCTGATGTTCTTCTTGCCAGATCCACCCTTTCCTTCTCTCCACTCCTCACCTCTGTGTTTCTCAAGGCACAGCTCAGGAGTTCCTGTGCTATGACATCTTTCCAGAGCTACCCCCTCGTGGTTGCTGGTTCTTGACTCGGGTGTTCTCGTAGGCTTCTGTTTACACTTATGTCTTGGAATGTGGCATTTTGCATGTATTTTAGTTAGTGTGTATGTGGGTTTTTTTTTCCCCTCACAAGATCCTTGAGTATAGTTCATGTATTTTTCGTCTCTGTTTTACTATAGTGCCTAGTAGGGAACAAATGCTTATTAAATTAGTAATTGTGGAACTGCATGGAACTGAACTGAAAAAACATTAACTGATTTTAATTGAAGACCCTTTTGAACCACTAGAAATAAGCTTATCATTCCTTTAATCTATTGCTTTAGCAAACTCAATCTCTCAAGATCAATTCAAGCACAAAGGAAGAAATTAAAAACATAATCCTGCTATGCAGAAATAACCCTATTTTGCATTTTAAAGCTAAAATGGTCCTACAACTAACTCTGGTCCCCAAAGCCCTGTATTAGACTTCCTAATTCCCACTGATGGAGACCCTCCTCCTTTCCCCTTCCTCCCTTCTCTCCAAACCTGATTTTCATGGTCATTCATTGCTTTCTTTCTTTTTTCATACTCACACGACCCAAGTTCACAACCCTAAATGCTATTGTCTAGATTTGCCCATTTCTGGACTTTACATAAATGTATTCATACATTACACACTCATTTTGCTCAGTATTATGTTTTGAAAGCTCATCATGTTGTTCTGTATAACTATAGTTTACTCATTCTCATTGTTGTACTATATTTCATTTAACTCTCAATGGATATTTAAGTTGCTTCCAAGTTCTACCTATTTAATGTTGCTACGAACATTTTTGCACACATCTCTTGGTGCATGGGTCCACACCTTTCTGCTGGGTACACACCTAGGGTATGTACTTAAGGTAGACTTACTGAATATTTGCAATAAAAGTACAGAGTAACTTCCATCAATAGGGTAACAGTCCTTAAAGGAGATAAATATACGTCATATAAGGTGATACATGCTGTCAAAGAGGACATGTGATCACACAAGATATCATGGAGACCCAAAGATGAACATCACATATTAGCCAGAATGTGAAACAGTGGTAATTCTTATCCAATGCTGGTGGGAGTAAAAATTGGTATATCATTTTGAAATTATTTTGACATCTAATAATGCTACAGATATGCATATTCCCATGACCCAGAAATTTTCTCTGCCTGATATATTGCTAGACTACATTTCCCAGCCTCTCTTGAAACTGGAGAGAGAAGGCACACAACTGAGTTCTGGCTTTAGGAGTACAAGTAAGTAGGAATATTTGCCATTTCCAGGACCAGTCCATAAAAACCTGACACATATTATGCTCTGTGCTCTCTCCTCCAAGCCAGTGACTGTGAATACCAAGTACTTGACAAATTTAATTGCACAAAAGCTTATAAAAAGAAGGAAGTTTTAAGCAGTGTGGTTGCACGCACTGCACTCAAGAAATGCACATAACTAGCCCAGGCCATTTTGGCATTACTTTTGATTACTGGAATGTGATTATCTATCTACTACAACACTGTAGGATTGGACTACATGCATAATAGTTCCAAAAGAAGTAGAGATCAGTCAATACATTTTTAGTGAAAAACTATGTGTCAGACTCTGAGCTTGGTGCTGAAGAAAAAAAATTGAATATGACATAGGCCCTGCCATCAAGATGCTCAAATACTAGTGGAAAGGACAGAAAAGTGACCAACTGAATGCCCTAGAGTGGGGTGGGTGCTCTCGTAGAAGTGGAGGCGGGGGGCAGGGAACTAGCCTTCTTCCACCTTGTGGCCCAGCCACCTTCTCAGGGGAGATGGTAAGGACAAAAGTACACAAGGGTTTAGGATAAAGTTAGGGAGAGAAGAAAGGAATAGAGTAGGAGAGACTTGTTAGAGCCATAAAGAAAAATTAATATTGGCCTAGGAAAAAAAGGGGAGAGAACGAAAGAGATGAGAAGGACCTTCCTGACAAAGAAAACAGTGCATAAAGATGCAGACCAAGAGAAAGGGTGGTGGGTGCATCACGCAATTTGCAAGGACAGCAGAAGCTCTTTTATAGACCTTGCTTAACCAACTGGTTGGTTTAGCTGTTATTCTCCATTTCCTGTAAAATATATGGAGTGATGCCCACAGTACCCAGATGCCCACAGCTAGTCAGCTTCCTCCTCATGTGTCTGCTCATGCTGTGCCCCCCAGTTGAGTTGTGTGCTACAGAGAATCTGTCTTGTCTGTACCTACATCTGTGCAATCCAGTTGTACTTGATATTGTCATTAAATCATTTCATTAAATCCTAGGTAAAATTAGGAACTTCCGGAATGAAAAGAAAGAGAGTTGTTTTTTCTATGGAAACTAAATACTTGGGGAAAACTTGATAAAGTTATAAGAGAAACATCTGTAAAAGATACAGGAAGAAAACATAAATATCCAAAGGATGATAAGCTTAAGTTGATTGATTTTCAAGTATCCTTAGGATCTTAGTCTACCTTAAAGGAATCAATACTAGAAATGGCCAACAATGCAGTAAGGATGTGTGGCTTGTGCAAGGAAGATAATACGTAATTTCAATAGTGGAACATGATCAAGGAAAAAGAGATTCTGAATTCCTGTCTGGGATGAGGTGAAGGGAGGACAACCTCAGGGCAGCTGCTCAGCGTCCCAGGACACAGCCCTAAAGAACCTTCCTCTGCCCACATTCCCTCCAACGGCTTTCATTTCCTATGCCTGACATTTCCCCCCAGCTTTCAGGTCAGGACTGTCTGTCTGCAGAGAACCTGGCCTTCAGCCATCATGAGAGCAGTGGCTCCCCACTGTCACTGTCAGGAGCACCATGAAAATGGTATAGGTTAATTTTCATAGCAGTCTTGCAGGGTAGGGGCTCAACCCCCCCAATTCGCTGGTGAGACAACTGAAACTCAGATGAGATGATCTTGACAGATCTCTCCAGCTGTAACTGCTCTTTGTAAATGATCTGTGTGTTCAAGATGCATTTCTCATTCCTAAAGAGCTCATTCCTAAAGACAGTTCCTTTTTGAACTGTCAACCTATTATAATTAAGTGATTAATAAATAATCATTATTATTACAAAAAATTGCTGACATTTCTTGAGAATTTATTAGGTGAATGTGAAAACCTGCATTATTTCACTTCATCCCACAATAATCCTTCCGTGGAAGGTATTATCATGACCCCATTTTATAAAAGACCAGAAAGCTAAGGCTTAGAGAGTTAATAATCCAGGTTGGTGTGTCTCAGATACTGGCTCCCCAGCCTCAGGTAAAATGCTGCCTCCCTGACTCCTCCCAATGTATGTTTGCAGATGCCTCTCTTGAGTCATACTGTGATCATTCTTTCCTTTGTTTCTCAAGTTTACAAAACTCGCTCAGTATTGGAGAGTCCTGGCGGGTTATAATTAGTCAAAACAGCTTGTCAATTGGGCCAAAAGTGGCTTGTCATCATTTTCCCTCACCTCCAGCACCAAGGACCTTACCATCTGCCACCCAGCAAGGATGAGATTGCTCTCTCGCTTGAGGGAATGAATCGATGGAAGTTTTCACTTCAAAGAAACTGGGCTCAGAGAAGATTCAGGCCACCTTGTGGCCTTGACAAGCCTGGTTGCACAGCATCTATCTGCCAGCATCTGGGGCTTCATTTACCTGGAAGCAGGCAATGAAACGGCATCTCCAAGACCCCAGTGCACTCAGTGAGGGTGTACCCTCCAGTCTTGAGGGTAGAGCCCATTATCCATCCAGGCTAGGAGTCACATCAGCAAAGTCCTGGCAGATGCTCCGTCAGCCAGAATGATTGTGCCAGGGAGACTCAGAGCAGTGAAAATACAACCTCTTGTCCCCAGGACTCAAATCTGTTACTGGTAGGAAAGGGTTTAAGGCTGGAGAGGTAACAGGGGCACTTGGATGGTTCAGTCAGTTAGGCTTCTGAATTCATTTCAGGTCACGATCTCATGGTCTGTGAGTTCTAGCCCCGCCCGCGTCAGGTTCTGTGCTGACAGCTCAGAGCCTGGAGCCTGCTTTGGATTCCATGTCTCCCTCTCTCTCTGTTCCTGCCTGCTCACACTCCATCTCTCTCTCTCTCTCTCAAAAATAAAAATTAAAAAAATATTTTTAAACGCTGTAGAGGTAAGAATCATGACATCAAGTCTGGGGCCATGAGGCTGGAAGGGACCTTTGTCATCATCAAATCCAACCCTGTTGTTTTGCAGATGGCAAAGTTCTCGCTTCCTGTTACCTGCTGAACCCATAGCTAATCTTTAGATCTCAGATCAGATGTTGTCAGCCTTCTTCAGAAAACCTTCCCTAACTCTCTCTAAATTAGATAGGATCTCCTGATGCACACAACCATAGTCCCTGCACTCTCCCTAACATGGCTTATCTTTTTGTCTACATACCAACCTCTTTGTTAGACTTGGAGTTAGTCCTGCTCACAGCAAATACTTGTCCAATGATTGGGAAGCAACCCACTCATTTTGTCCAGGGGAGCTGGGACTTCAGACTCAGTAAGTGAGGTTGAGTCACAGCCTCCTCTTTTATTCAAAATCAGGGCTTCTACCTCCCTCCTGCACACAACCGAAGTCCTCACAAAACCTCTACCTGCCCAAAGATCCCAAGGTGTCCCGTGTGGCCTCTCCTGGGTTGACAGTCTCTTCCCTAGGTCTCTCTCCTTCTCCTCTCCATTCTTGGAATGCCCTCAGTCCATATTGCACAGTCTCATGGAGTCTCAAAAATGAATCCTCAGAGGGTCTCAGTAACTGATAACAAATGTTGCCTTCCAGGAGTGTTTCCACAATAACAGAAAAGTTGTAGAGATACAGTATGATGCTTTAATTAATCTCTAACTATGCTCTGTTCTTCAGTTTATTGCCCTTTGTGACCTTGACAATTTGAACTTATTTTGTAGAATGTCCCCCAGTTCAAGTTTACCTGATGCTTCTTTCTAATTGTTTTTAGAATCAACCTTCTTTGTCAGAAATACCACAGATGTGGTGTTTATCTTTCTTTGTAGACCATTTCAGGAGACACAGAATGTTGGCGATCATGTAATCATATGTACACTTCTGGTATATGTTTTCAGAACGCTTCACCCAGGATGGAGTGGTAGTTTTCACCCCACAGGGCAGCCTCAGCACAATGTTGTGACTGCCCAGAACCACACAATAAGAAGGACTGTCAATACTCTGTGGAAAAGAAGGCCATGATCGGCCAGTATTGTCTGCCTCAAATACAGGTCACCAGAGAGGTGGAGCCGACATCATAAATGTGCTTTCCCTATTCTAACTCATTCAGCCTTTTTAAGTATAAATTATCTTAATGTTTATTTATTTTTGAGAGACAGAGAGAGACAGAGTGCGAGCTGGGGAAGGGCAGAGAGAGGGGGAGACACAGATTCCTAAGCAGGCTCCAGACTCTGAGCTGTCAGCGCAGAGCCTGACTCAGAGCTCAAACTCACAGATCACGCGAAATCATGACCTGAGCTGAAGTCGAACACTTCACCAACTGAACTACCGAGGCGCCCCTCATTCAGTCTTGATAGAAAACCTGAGGGGTAGGCAGGCCAGGAATCCATATCTACCCTTCACAGGTTTTATTTGAGAAAGCCACAGGCAGAGATCCAGACTGGGTTGATTGAAGGTGGGTAGAAAGCAGTGACATATTTATGCACCTAACAAAGAGGGCGCCCTTGGACGGGGGTGAGGAATGTTTTTGAATTTCACTTCACACTCACCAAAACCTTTTTTCAAGGGGTGAATCTCATCAACAAGGATAAATGACCTTCCATATCCCCGCTGTGAATAAGCTTTTAAGGAAACGTATGATTTTAATTAAAATGAGAAACTTTGGGTGAGTTGCTAAGAAACAAGACCCTATCTGTGGCCGTAGGAGCTCATGCCAATAACTTCTGGTTATAGATGGGTTTCCTTGGAAACAATTCACAGGCATTCTCAAGTATTAATGCTGAGCAAGAATAAAGTCATCTAACAGATGTAGATGAAGGCAGTAAAAAAGAATTGCTAATTGAGCAAACTGGCCAACAGAAAAGGTAAAATATGCCAGTAAAAATGATACTCAAATGCAATAACCTTCTTTCAATCTGTTCCCTGTTATGTTTCATTCTGGTTTTTTTTTTTCCTTTATAAGTTTATAGGGAAATAATTCAAATAGTAAGGAAGGGACTAAAGTGAGAGTAGAACTATCCTTTTCATCCTCCACTCCAGGGTTCTTCCTAGAAGTAGCCACTATTAACTGCTTCTCAGGTGTCCTGTGAGATATTTTCTTCTCAGGCACATACATGGATATGTATAGTTTTATTTCATACAAATGAAAATTGTATATCCCCTTCACAGAGACTTGCAATTCTTTTTCTCTCACAAGATGTCTTAAAAGGCTTTCCATGTCAGGATATAGAGACCTGCCTCATTCTCCTTGACACCCGCCCTCCAGCCTGGACAACACTGAAGAGAATGCTCACAACCATTCTCTAATATTGGCTCATAGTGTTTCCATTGTTTGGCTATCGCAAACAATGCCGTTACGAATGCCCTGCGTCTATCTCCACAGCATTAGGGTAAATTCCTAAAAATAAAATAGTTAAGTCAAATTTCATACATGTAATTTCTCACTTTTGCCAAAATCAGCCTCCAAATACATAACACCAATTTATTCTACCACTGACAAAATAGAAGGCTTCCTATTTCTGGCCCCCATTCCTGCCCCTGAGCAACATGGGGTATCATGGAATCTAAAAGGTCTATGGCAATCTGATTAGGAGAAAATAATACCTCACTTTTTACATTTAGCATCTTTTATTTTGAATGGTATTGTGCATCCTTTCATATGCCTGTTGTCCATTTACATTTCTTTATTGACTGCCTGTTTGCAGTCTTTTGCTCACATTTGCATTGAATTCTCTTTTCCTTACAGATGCCTAAGTACCCTTTGCTTACCAAGAAAATGAGCTCTTTATGTTTCCAAATATTTGTTTGCCTTCTCCCTTGAACAGAGGGGTCAGTTCTGCTGGCTTCACAGGGCTGTGCTAAGACTGGGTGAGATAATGGCATACGTGAAAGCATTTTTTACTGATGCAAAGCCCTACCTGGTGTATATATTTTTATTACTATTATCGTTTTGTTCATATTCTCAAAG
Source organism: Prionailurus viverrinus (assembly GCF_022837055.1). Classification (NCBI taxonomy): domain Eukaryota; kingdom Metazoa; phylum Chordata; class Mammalia; order Carnivora; family Felidae; genus Prionailurus; species Prionailurus viverrinus. Next base: position 45,603,219 of record NC_062570.1, read on the forward strand.
CAGGAGAATCTGGTGGAAAAAGCACACCATTTGGAATCTGAAGAAAGCAGCTGAGATCCTGGCTCCTGCCACTACTCACTGAGGTAGACCGAGCAGATGAATGGCCCGACTTCACAGCCTCCCTCTTCCTGTGCCTACGGCCCTGCAACCCGCAGTCCCCTCCCTCTGCCTCTGGCCTCAGCAAGGTGACTTGGTTTGCCTGTGCAGCACTAGCAAGCTCAAAGCCTGGACTTGAAAAAGTGCTCCCTCATTTCTGCTTCCTCTGTCGCTTCTGTGCCATCGCTGTGAGGACATAATCGTGTTACCCTGAGAAGAGAGACCATGTGGAACAGAGTTCCTCTCAGCCAAGACTCCAGGCATGTGGAAGAGTCCAGCCAAGATCGGCAAGGTCATTCAGCTCCCTATAAACTCATGAGCAGCGATAAGCCACTGATGAAGGGGTTGTGGATCTGCTCTGCCATAAGAGCTAGCTGATATACTATTTGTGTAATTAAGCTCACTGCATCTCAGTTGTCAAATTTATAAATTAGGGATCACATCAACTTCATAGGGCTATCATGGGCATAAAATTTCACTTATCCTAGTATTGATGACAGCCCAGTTCTTTTTTTTTTTTTTTAATTTTTTTTTCAATGTTTATTTATTTTTGGGACAGAGAGAGACAGAGCATGAACGGGGGAGGGGCAGAGAGAGAGGGAGACACAGAATCAGAAACAGGCTCCAGGCTCCGAGCCATCAGCCCAGAGCCCGACGCGGGGCTCGAACTCACGGACCGCGAGATCGTGACCTGGCTGAAGTCGGACGCTTAACCGACTGCGCCACCCAGGCGCCCCAGATGACAGCCCAGTTCTTAATACCAGGGAGGAAACTCAACTACACGGAGTGTTTGGGAAAGTGGTGCAAGGCATATCAGTGGTTATATGTGCAGCCCAATGAAATAAAGGGATTGCTACAGCATGCATTTATCACTAAGATCTTCTGCTAAACGTCCAGGTCTACCAGAGTTGCTTAAAAGTACATGTTTAAGCAAGTGGCTTGACCTTTCTGGGTTTCCCACAGTCTCCTCCATCTCCCCACTGCTTTCCAACCTGACACATTCTCTCAACTGTTGGACTTAATCTGGGTTTGCAAACGTTTGTCTTCATGTCTTTGTTCATAAATCCAAGCCCTCCCCAACCCCCCAGCTCTCCACCTCAGTGTATCCCTCAAACTTCTATTACAGTAATAATTCTAAAATACAGGCTTGCTTTTGCAATGGGGCACTTAGCCCTCCACAGCTTGCCCTAGCCATGAGGAAGAAATGTATTCCTCAATGCAAGGACCCCACATCCCATCTGACCTGTCTGGCCTCTTCCCTGGTCATTGTCATTGCCTGTGCCAGCTTGCATGTTGTCACATAGCTCCCAGGAAGTGCCTGCTTAGAGTTTCTGGGCCATCAGACATGCCATCTTCTCTGCCCTGCAGTACCCTCTCCATCACCTTGGATGTCTTGCCAATTTCACCCCCTAAGAAGCTTTTTCCGATCCATAGTTGCTCAAGCTCAGTGCTATTGACATTGAGGCCAGATAAGTCTTCGCTGTGGGGTGCTTTCCTATGTATTGCTGGATATTCAGGAGAATCCTTCCCTGTCCTCTCCCCACTTGATTCTAGTATCACCCCCTCCCAACTTGTGACAACCAAAACGGTCTCCAGACATTACCAGATATCTCCTCTGGACAAAATCATCCCCAGTTGAAAACCAATGCTCTAAGCCTACTCTTGGTCCTACCTCCAAAGGCAGATTTAATGCTCACTGCCTTCCTGGGCCTAATTATACTGAAGCACTTCTGCTATAAGGTACATGTCTCTTACCATCCTGTCTTTCCCATTAAAACTGACACAAAAATGGTGCCTTTTATCCTTATATTCCTAGGTCTTTTCCCAGGTTCTAGAACAGGGAAGGTGTTCAATGAATATTATTAAAGATAAATAGAATAGCAATGTAAAAAATGAGCAACTATGGTTCCCAAACCTGACTGTAAATTACAGTCACCAGGGGGATGTTTTTAAAGTACAATTCCTATATATAAGCCCAGACTCTTGAGTCAGTACCTCAGGGAGCAAAAACCAAGGAATGTTTACTGTTTAAACTCTGAAGTGATTTTAACGCAGCCCTTCCACAGGAAAAGCTGATCCAGAAGACAAATGGAAGTGACCAACATTTACCATCTCTGCAGACTATCTGATAATGACTTCCATGACAGAAAAAAAAAAAAGATAAAATATTCCTCCAGAGAAAGGTAAATTGTTGTTTTATAAGGTGAGTGAAGAAGTCTCCAAGAAGCTTCCAGAAGAGACTAAGAGGACCTCTACATGTAGTCAGAGGGACCCTCCAATCAGGATGACAAGTAGCATTTATGAAAACATTCCCTTCTGAGGCAGAACATTTTTCCTATTCCCATGGCCTTCCCATGGCCAGTGGAGCCCTGCTCTTTAAACTCCATGGACCATGCATGGCTCCTCGCTCTGGTAGCCCGCTCATTCTCAGCAGCCTTTCCTTCCAACAGAACTCAGAGGAACTTTGTGGCGTCAGCTTGCCCCAGGAGAACGGGATGAGGGCCCGGGTTAACTCAGAGCAATTTATTATAAAAGTATGCACCATACAAAGCAATGCTGAAAATACATTTCACACTAATAGAGTTGTGCCTGGTGAAAATTGCTTTGTGAGAGGCTATGGAGGCCAGGTCTGAAGGAATAACTGATAGCCAGAAATTCATCGGGAGGCAGGGCAGTGGGGTGGAACTGGGTTGGGAAGTTGACAGGCTTGAAAAGAACATCCTCATTCACTCATCCCTGACAGGCTATGAGTAAATGTTAATGGGGTAGGCCATCTGAGCATGCAGGAAGTTCTCTCTCTCTCCCACTGGGGGGACCAGCCATCTCTGGAATCTTTAATGATGTTATCCATTCTGAAAGCTATGGCTCTGTCAGAATGCTTTTCAGTCCAGGATGTCTGTATTAGTTTGCTAGGACTGCCATAACAAAGTACCACAGGCTGGATGGCTTAAACAACAGAAACCATTGTCTCACAGTTCTGGAGGCTGCAGTTGGAGACCTAGGTGTTGGCAGGGTTGGCTCCTTCTGAAGGCTGTGAGAGGAGGGTCTGGTCTCTCCTTGGATAGATGGCCATCTTCTCCCTATGACTATTCACATCATCTTCCCTCCTCATGGGTCTGCCTCCAAATTTCCCCTTTTCACAAGTGATATGGGATTAGCACCCATCCTAATGTTCTCAATTTAACTTGATTACCTCTGAAAAGACCCTATATAAGGCCACATTCTGAGGCACTGGAAGTTGGATCTTGTATATGTGAACTGGGGAGAGGCCCACATGCTTCAACACACAACAATATCTGACCCTACCAACCTACCCGCCCCCATCTCACATCCTGGGCATGCCCGGCTGCTCTTGTCTTCTCCCTTCCTCCAGGTCCCTCAACTGTTTCTGTGTGGCATCTTGAGGAACCTTGGGAATCCACCTCATCCCAACAAAACAAATTGTGATAAACTAGAACCATCATGTGCTCTTGGATAAAACAGACCTGGGTTTAAATATTGGTTCTGAGCTATAACAGCCTTGTGCCTAAAACAAGTTGCTTATTTGTTCTGAGCCCCAGAATCCTCATTTTATAGAACAGGTGCCTGACGAGCCATATCTTTAAATTACTAGTCATCTCTGTATCTGGAAGTGAAAGCCAGGAGTTTCCCAGAAGCAAATTCTGTTCTTGTTGAGGAAACATTAATTGAAGTGGCCTTCCTGAGTTTCCAAGTAGAAAGGAGTAGTCGACACCTATTTCTCTGGGGAAAGAGTATATGGAACCTTTTGTGGCCTGTCAAAATCAGATCCTTGACCATAACTCAGGGTATGATCTCTGAGAAGGAAGTGAGCATATTTTCCTAAGGCCAGGAAGGATCCTTAGTATAAAAGTCTAGAAACTGCATTCCCTCCTTTCAGGTATAAAGCAGGAATTCTCAAACTACCAGTAGCAAATGATATTTTTTTTAAAAATCCCAATCCATCAGAGATGCATATTTTAGAAAATGCAATGAAAATGTATTATTTAAAAAATTAAACAAAAAATAAAACACATGTCATTATTTTCTATTATGAGATTCAACAGAATTTAATAATAACTATCCAAATTGCCATACAATGTTTCTAGATGCTTGCTGTCAATTTCTAAATGCATGTTTTTACAGGCTAGTTACAAAAAGTCCATGGACAGGTCCCTGTCCAGGCACCACATGTGAATTAACACCAGTTTAAGGTAGAACAAGGGAGTCTTCAGCCCCCATTAGAATCAACAGAAGACATCTATCTGTGGTGGTGGGTGATTAAGGTTGTAATATTAAGAATGCAATATTCAGCTTCAGACATTCAAGTAAATTTTTTGTCATCTATAGCAAGAAAACCAACTTGAAAGTCAAGCTTTGTCAAGAGAAGGAAAGAGTAGTAAAGTTGTCTCTTTCCACCTTTAAAACATCAAAAGCAAATAATCCAACTAAAAAATGTAGAGGACCTGAATAGACATTTTCCCAATGAAGTCATACAGATGGACAACAGCCACATGAAAAGATGCTCAACATCATAACCATCAGGAAAATTCAGATCGAAACCATAGTGAGGTATCACCTTATACCTGTCAGAATTCATAGAATCAGAAAGACAAAATAGCAACTTTGGTGAGGATGTGGAGAAAAAGGAACCCTTATGCACTGTAGGTAGGAATGTATATTGCTGTAATCACTATGGAAAAGAGTATGGGAGTTCCTCAAAAAGTTAAAAATACAAATACCATATGATCCAGTAATTCCATTTCTGGGTATTTACCTAAAGAAAGCAAAAGCATTAATTTGAAAAGATATATGCACCTCTGTTTATTGCAGCATTATTTAAAATAGCCAAGATATGGAAACAAACTAAGTGTCCATCAATAGATAAATAGATAAAGAGGATGTGGTATATATATTCAATAGAATAATACCGAGCTATAAAAAGTTGTGAGACCTTGCCATTTGCAACAACAAATGGGGTATTATGCTAAGTAAAATAAGCCAGACAGAGAAAGACAAACACATATGATTTCACTTACATATGGAATTTTTAAGAAAATGAACCAGCAGACAAAGCAGAAATAGACTCATAAGTTCAGGGAACAAACTAATGTTGCCAGAGGGGAGGGTGGTGGTGGGGGGGGTGATAAGCAAAATGGGTGAAAGGGGGTGGGAGAGACAGGCTTCCAGTAATGGAATAGATAAGTTATGGGGATAAAAAGTACAGCAAAGGAAATATGTTTTAAAAATCAAGATGCAAATAAGAAAGATCAATTTTGCTTTATGTCCAGAGTAAGGAGAAAGTGGTCCACTTCTCAGGGAAGTTGAACATTATTATTAATATTTAAGATCACAGTGTTAATAGAAATAACATATTCCAGGGGCACCTGGGTGGCTCAGTTAGTTAAGCATCCGACTTCGGCTCAGGTCATGATCTCACGGTCCGTGAGTTCGAGCCCCGTGTCGGGCTCTGTGCTGACAGCTCAGAGCCTGGAGTCTGTTTCAGATTCTGTGTCTCCCTCTCTCTCTGACCCTCCCCTGTTCATACTCTGTCTCTCTCTGTCTCAAAAATAAATAAACATTTTTAAAAATTTTTTAAAAAGAAATAAAATATTCCATATGTATAAGGACTAACAGCGTCCAAAGTTCTTTCACAAATGATGTACATTTACATCTCACTTCCCCTAAAGTCATATTTTATCCCCATCTTATAGACAAGGAAACTGAGGCAAGATTAGACTCAGGGCACTATTATCTTTCCCAGACATGGAAGGAAGGTTGAGGTGTATTTTAAAGAGTCCCTGTGGGAGAATACTTGTGCAGATTACATTTGGGAGTGGAGCAAAGGAGTAACTGGTGCAAGTAAGGGAGACATCTCATCCTTGTCAGAAGTCAGATGCCCTCATCACCATCATGAACCAGCATTTGGTTGGCCCTATCATGTCCCAAACAAATGGAGACAATGGGAGGAAAGACAGAGTCCCTGCCCTCAAAGACCTTACAACCTGCTGTGTGATTTCAGGCAAGTCGCTGAGCCTCAGTTTTCTCAATGGCAGATTAGGATAACAAAACCATCTACCTCAGTGTGTTGTGAGGATTTAATATAAAATGCACATAAACTATTTAGCACGGTGCATGGTGCACAGTAAATGTCCCCTATTTCCAACCAATCCTATACGAATTAGCCAAATAGAGATCTGTTGGCTAATTTGAATGACTAGCACACCATTTTGCCTCTAGTCATTTCTATATGCTTTGTCTTTCAAATACCTTTCATTTTCAAAATCCCTAAAGAATTCTATCTACTGTGAAATTAAATAACCAACCATCAACTGAAGAAGATTCTACAGAAGAACCCATCCTTGGAGCATCTTGATATTACATGTTTCCACCAAACACTTTCAACAAATTCAGAGTAAGCTCTGTGTTCCATTCAGAACAGACTCTCCTGACCACTGCCCTTTGCCAGGAGTCTCTGTGTGAATTTCCTCCCAGCCCCTAGCTCAGGCTCCTCCCACATTACATATGGTCCCCTTTGGTTCCATTGCCACAATCTTCTCAGCTAGGGGTGGGATGATCTCCTGTAAGGGACTGAGCCCCTGAGATGACTCTAATACTTTCCACCACTGCACCTACTAAGAATCATTTGCAATATAATGTTAATGTGAACTGTCAAATCAGTCCTTCAAATGGGGACAAAGACAATTGCTCTTGGCCCTGAGCTGGCATGGGGAAGGGTGCAGGTGCTGGGTGCATGCAGAGGAGGAGCAGCTTCTCCAGAGTGCTCCATCCCACCTCTACTTTCATTCTTAAAGCAGAGAAAGTATGACTCTGCTTGGACACATTCTCAAGCTTCCCCTCCTATTGTTTTGTTCCTCTCCAAGGTTGCCTTTGTGTCCACTGTAACATAATTCTACCCTGTTGAAGTTGGTTTGTCCTGCCATCAGGAAAGGAAGAATGAAGAGGAAAGACTTCTGAGCATCAGAAAACCTAGATGCTTGGCCTGGCTCTGGGACTAATTAGCTCTTTGGGCTGGTCCTTTTCATTCTCTGGGCTCAAGGAAGTTTAACCAGTGTGCTTCTATGATCAGGTAGTCTGGCCCTTAACATAATCAGACTGGATGTGTGCATGTGTGTGTGTGCACACACATACAAAATGGCAATAAAAACGGAAAATTTAACAAAGGCTTAATTATAAATACATTATTGTCAACATTATTGTCAACAATACATAAGGCACAATGTGGTTTTGACAGTCCATCCACTCCACCCTAGAGACCAGTAGTCCCATCATCATCACAGAGTCCTGACCTACCAGGGGATAGGAGGTCACAGATGACCTGGAAGGAGCCGGACATCTGGTAAGTCCTTCTTACACCACTAGGTGTCACTGTCCTACCTGAAATGCCCCTCGTCAAATTCTCAACCAGATTAACTGGAAACCCTCCCATGAACTTCTTGGTTCTTGGCACATGGATCCAATTTGCATCCACCTTTCTAGGCCTTTTTCCCCCTCTCCCAAAAAAGACTCAACACAACTATTTACAACACAACCTTATCTCCCTGCCTGACAGGTTTTCTGAATTGATCAGTGACATGGAATGTGAAGTGTACATCTGCCCAAGCTAATGGGCCTACACCTTTATTCATTCTCATTAAATCATGAATTTAATGAGCACCTGCTATGTGCCAGGTCCTGTTCTGGGAGCTAAAGACTCAAAGAATAAAGGCACATCCCATGCCCTCAAGAACTCACAGAAGACATGTCAGTATTACTACAATCTTGGCAAATCTTGAAAAGAAGACCCCATGCTATGAGCATACAGGAAGAGCCCTTGGGTAGGCCTGCCTTGGGTAGGTAGGGAGGCTTCACAAGATTTGTCACAGCATTTGGGCTGAGACTTAAAAAATGTACAGGTCTTGTGCAATTCATAAGAACAGACCATTCTAGGCTGAAATCAACTTAGACCTAGTTACCTTGCAGGGCAGAAAGGAGGCCCCTACCCCATTTTCAATTTACATACAGTCACAGTTGTCTGTCTTACCCTTGAGAGCAGAGATGTGACTTTTCATTTTTTTTTTTTTGTATCCTCAAAACTGACCACAATGGAGAATAATATATTCTGAGGGTACGAATGTATGAACAATTTGCTAGCTAAGCTACTACAAAGACCATTCAATTTCAAAGAGACCTTTTTCAGAAGGGAAACTGAGGCACAGGCCCACCATTAGAAGAGCCATACATGCCTCCTTTTTCCTGAAGTACTTTCTGAAGAGCCTGTACCAGCTCAGTCTTTCTCTGGGTAATTGACTCTTCAGGCTGATCAAGCTTAGAGAATTTCCTATACTTTTTTTCCTTCCATAGATTGTCTCTACTTCCCTTTCAGGAACACTGCCTGGGGGCAGGGGGTGGTGTAAGGAACTTGTGAAAACACAGAAGTTGAATCTAAGAGCAGTGCGAAGTCATCCACAGGCTATTCTCACAATCTAGACCCCTTGGCCTTTAACAGAAGTTAAATAACCCAATAATTTATACTGAGGCAATTTTTTTTTACTCCCAGAAAATCATTATCAAGTTTTTGCTTCTTCCAAAACTTATTAGGAGCTTTGACACCTGGAAGAGTACACACTAGAGGAAAGGTAGGGAATGGAATGTGCAAAACACAGGAAGGAAAAAGTAAAGGGACCACAAGAATGAGTCTGGCTCTGACCAGGTGTTGTGAATATTGGCTGAGGAGAGCTTGGTTGGGGTGTGGGAGGGAGGAGGTCAAAGTAGGTGAAAAGAAACTCTTCAGTCTGGCTCTGCCAAAATACTTCCACACATAAGCCCCATTTCCAATGGAATGACGTCCAAACTCCTTAGCCCAGCATTCATGACCACTCTGGTCTAGCCCTGACCTACATTTTCAACACTTGCTCCCACTAGTTTCCATTCTTTGCCCACATACCAGCGGAATGGTCCTGCCTACCCTCACCAGAAAGGCCTGTTGGTTGCCAGCTACCTCTCAAACTTAGCTCTTGAGGGCTCCTCGTAGATCCATTTCATTCCACATCTACCTCTCCAGGTGGTCCATGCCCTCTCATACTACATTTACTTTCCTTCTTTAATTGCCACATTTCTACTTAACCTATTTAAACTCCACATCATTCCATTTGAAAGTCTTCCCTGATTCACCTCCTGCTTGAACTTTAGGACCCTCATCTTGCACACTTTGTACCTACAGTTATCATAGCTTTCTTTACCGTGCTGAGAAATTATCAGTTTGCATGTCTCTGAATTCTGAGCATCTTAATGACAGGTGTCATGTCTCTTATTGTTACAGCACCATCTCTAGCATAAAGCTTAACACACAGTAAGTACTTAAGTAATATTTAAGCATAGAGTGCTAGGGCAGAGACTAGATAATATTCATCTTTGTGTCTCTAATCTCTAGATCATTGCTTGATGTGGAGAAAGACTTCAACATGTTTGTGAAATTAATGAATCTGCTACATGAAAAGAGGGTTAGTTGTCCACATTACAAGAGTTATTATGGTGGGGTGACCAGCTTATCCCAAGACAAGTACTGAAAGTCCCAAATCCCAGGAAATCCTTCAGTCCTGATCAAAACAGCTGGTCACCCTATGCTATGGCCACAACCCACTATGAGGATGGACCAGTAGCAGCTCTGCACATAAATTCATATTTATTTTTTAATTTATTTGTTTTGCCAACAAATATTTCCTGAATATATACACAAAGAACAAGACTCTAAAAATATAGTAATTTACAAACATGTGGATCCATTTTCTTACTCTTCTCAATTCACTAGTTAGAGCTAGTCATAACCTGGGGCTATGCTTCACCTTGCCCAACCTTGGCAGAATGAATAAAACTAACCCTCTCACTGAGCAGGAGATGCTAAAGGATCCCACTGAAAGGAAGAAACATCATGGTCTGCACTGGAGCCCAGGGATCTAGTTTTACTCCAGATAGTGGTGCCCTGGCTAGTTGGTTTATCTATAGAAGAGGAATTGATAGTAATACTGGAGCTTGTTTGAAGACCTTTTGTGAAGAGCAAATGAAACCAAGACTGTAAGTTAAAAAGCAAGCAGCAAATACAAGCATCCTCAGTTTCACCAGCCTTTGAGGTGATTATAATTTTGACTTTACTCCAAACTCCTGATGGTGGGTACATTCTGTTGCCAGCTAATTGCAGGAAGTCAACCTTTTCCCAAAATCCTATTTCCCAAAAATTTGAGGGGAATTCCAAGGAATGCTTTATACTCTTATCTCAAGATCAGTGAATATGGCCACTCCATGCAGCAGCCAGTGCTGCCCCAGATACCAACAGTTCCACAGAGGCTCTATGCCAGCAGTGAATCTGTGTCCTGAATGCTACTGCTGATATGGAACAAGCTGCTGCCCCTTGAAGCCAGGAGGAAATAGTTCTTTCAGTGTTTTATGCAGATGACGGCAAAGGTTCCCACAGCAACAATGTTTCAGCCCAAAACCTCATGAGCATTAGTGACCCAATGCTTACCTTCCAGGATTTATATAAGCCAACATAGTAGATGGAATAGGGTAGGTGCTGACATCAGCTACCTCCATGTATCCAGAACCAGCTCTCCTTTCTGGCATTCAGGACTTTCCTGGGATCTGTTCACTCTGTCGCATATTTTCTTCAACTGGAGATGATTTTGCACCACCAACCCAGGGTACACTTGATCATCTCTGGAGACATTTTGGGTTGTCACAACTGGAAATGAAAGCTACTAATGGAATTAAGGGGTAGAGGCTAGGGATGCTCTAAAACATCCTATAATGCAGAAAGAAAAGCCCTCCACATGAAAGGTCAATAGTGCTGATATTGAGAAATTCTGTCTTTGAGTAATTTCTTTCTCAGGAATCCTGATTGTTCCGCCTTCTTATTTGGCCTCCATGGAAACCATTCTTGTATATCAAACATGTTTCTCTGCATCTAACTCCAAGGTGGATGGATTTAAATCTTAGTCTCAGTCCTTGGTCCTTATGTAAATTAGCAGATAAAAATAATTATGTATGAGGCTTTCTCTTAACTCTTTCACTCATAACATGTAAGCCCCCCAGCCCCTGCCCAGTTACATTATTATGTTGAAAGTAAGTTATTACAGATTCTTCCATTCAACAAATATTTGATGAGCACCTACTACATACTAGGCATGATACTAGACACTGGATACACAGTGATTAGCCAATAGACATTGCCCCAGCACTCATGGAGCTTACAGTATGGTCTGAGAATAAAAGTTAACACATGGATGTATAATTACAAATTTTAATACATACCATGAAGGAAAGGTAGAGGGTACTTTGAGGGCATATAATAGCTCAATAGGAAAGGCAGAGAATGTCTCTCTAAATAAGTCACTCTTGGGCTGAGGCCTGGGAGAGGCAAAGAAGTGAGTGTACTGAAGAGAGGGTGGGAAGAACATGTGCAAAAAGTTCTTGAGTGGGAAAACAATGGTGCCATCAAGGAGCAGGATGTGCGGCCAAGTGTGATGAGATCTAGTTTATATTTTTTAAAAGACTGCTCTGGCTGCCATTTGGGTGATGGGTTGAAGGGTTATGGGTGGAAGTGAGAAACCCATAGGAAGGCAGTGGTCTTGGAGGTAGACAAGGGTGGCCTGGATCCCAGGATAACCGTGGAGACAGAACTGACAAGTCAATGAATGAGGTGCTGCTCTCTGAGGCAAAGAAGTCTATATCCGGGGCTGGGCAGTGGCTGAGACACTTTGAGACACCAAATATCACCACCTAAACAACTTTGGAGAGTTGTCATTCCTCAGAAATCAATACTCGCCTTCCCTGCTCAGCATTTCTGTTGGGAAGGAGCCACAGACATCATGGTTGGGTAAATTTTCCTACACTGCACTCGGGTTTTGGCCATTTCTTTTGTTTTTTTTTCCTTTTTTTAAAAAAAATTTTAAGCGTTTATTTATTTTTAAGAGAGAGAGAGAGTGCAAGCAGGGAGAAGGACAGAGAGAGAGGGAAACACAGAATCTGAAGCAGGCTCCAGGCTCTGAGCTGTCAGCACAGAGTCTGACACAAGGCCTGAACTCATGAACTGAGAGATCATGACCTGAGCCGAAGTCAGAGGCTTAATCAACTGAGCTACTCAGGTGCCCTGGGTTTTGGCTATTTCTTCACCTGGGTGAAATACTGAGTGGAATGTTTGTACATGTTTACTTGTGGCTGTTGGGCTGGAGGGAGGGGGAAATTAGTGATCTGTCACAAAACCCAATTTCCTATGTTTTCAAGAACCATTCATCACCATCTTGGTTTGATGCCATTTCTTTCTGGAATGAGGCTAACCAGGAGCAACCTGTAGCCAGGGTCTTGGAATCTTCTCCCTGGAAAACCTCACTGCTGGGCCTGGGCAAGGCCTCCTTAACCTCAAGTTGAGCCCCAACAGAAGCAACTAGTTGGGTAGTCAACAAGACCTCTCCTTGCAGGGAGATCCTTGCAAGCCCACTCTCAGGGGGGTTGACAGCACCAAAGAGCCTGAACTCACAAGGAAAATCATCTCATCAGCCTTCATGGCCATGGGTGGCAACCTTCATCTCTTCAGAGAGGTCCATCCAACATGTCAGTGCCACTGCCATCCAGACCAGAAGGAATCATCAGGCCTGGCCTAGATATGAGAGACTGGAGGGTCTGTGCTACAGCAGGGATCACCTACCTGGGAACAGCTGAGCCCCCAGGGCAGATTGTCGAGGGCATCTGTAGTTCAGCAGCATTCACGTATGCACCAGGAGCCCACTAGAGGGGAAGTCCAGGTGGAAGGATTTAGTGAGCACCTACAGGTAGCAAGGCCCGAAGAAAGATGAAAACCATAGTTCCTGCCCTCAAGGAGCTGGTATTTAGTACGAGAAGAAGACGAGTAGATGAATAGTACTAACACAATGAGTCCTATGATGGAAGTGAACACATAGTATTAGGCAGCTGGAAGGAGAGAAAGGAAGGGGCTTCTGACTCTGCCTTAGGGTATCAGGGAAGACTGGCAGGAGAAGGTGATGTTTCTCTGTTTCAAAGACAGCCCACCTGAATCTACAGGGTTTAATTAACTATGCTTAGAGTAATGAAGAAATGGAAAGGGCACATTTTTAAGGGTATACCAGCTCCATTATCCTGTGAAAAATAATGACCAAGTGAAATTAATTTCCCTCATTGATTTTTTACCCTATAAAATTATCCCTGAAGGGTGAGTTTTCAAATATAAAAATATTCCTTTAAAGGCAGATTGCTTTAGGGGCACCTGGATGGCTCAGTTGGTTAAGCATCTGACTTCAGTTCAGGTCATGATCTCACGGTTCATGAGTTCGAGCCCCGCTTTGGACTTGTGCTGACACCTCAAAGTCTGGAGCCTGCTTCAGATTCTGCATCTCCCTCTCTCTCTGCTCCTCCTGCAACTTGTGCTCTCTCTCCATCTCTCTCTCTCTCTCTCCCAAAAAATGAATAAGTGTTAAAAAAAATTAAAGGTAGATTGCTTTAATCTTGGAATTTAAATCCAAGCTCCAGGGGCGCCTGGGTGGCTCAGTCGGTTAAGCGTCCGACTTCGGCTCAGGTCATGGTCTCTCAGTCTGTGAGTTCGAGCCCCGCGTCGGGCTCTGTGCTGACCGCTCGGAGCCTGGAGCCTGTTTCAGATTCTGTGTCTCCCTCTCTCTGACCCTCCCCCGTTCATGCTCTGTCTCTCTCTGTCTCAAAAATAAATAAAGGTTAAAAAAAAAATTTTTAAATCCAAGCTCCAGCAGTGTCCAAGCTATGCAGGAAATCTGCCCTTGAGATGCACCTGAAAAGATTTCAGGAACAGGGGCTTTGTTGTGGGGAGATAACAGATAAAATGTGGATTGAGCCACACTTGTCCAGCCCTGGTCTCCTATCACAGACACATTTCCAGGACCAATGTATGGAGATGGGGAGAGGCAGGGAGAAGCAGGAGTAACCTCCATTTGATGCCTACGTCCCAGGCTGCAGAAACAGGTGAAATTTGAAGCCCTGAGCAAAGACCCTTATCAGAAATAAAGAAAATTCTGGGATTATTTTTTCTAAAATAAATCTTCTTTTTTTTAATTATTTTAAGTTACTTTATTTTAAGAGACAGAGCAAGTGGGGGAAGGGTAGAGGGAGAGAAAGAATCCCAAGCAGGCTCTGCACTCTCAGCACAGTGCCTGATGCAGGGTTTGAACTCATAACCGTGAGATCATGACCTGAGCCAAAACCAAGAGTCAGATGCTAAGCAAACTTCTTTTTAAAATTTGTATTTCTTTATTTTGAGAGAGTGCGTGCACTCATGCAAGAGCACAAGCTGGAGAGGGACAGAGAGAGAGGGAGAGAGAATCCCAAGCAGTCTCCCGTGCATGCTGTCAGCACAGAGTCCAACACAGGGCTCAAACTCACAAACCATGAGATCATGACCTGAGCTAAAATCAAGAATCCAATGCTTAACTGACTGAGCCACACAGGTGCCCCCAAAATCAACTTTTAAAGAAAAATTTAAGTGTCATACTTTATCTTGTTTGCCCCAAAGAGTAAACATGATATAAACTGACAGATACAAAAAAGAATTAATAGTCCACTTCCATTTTCTGCCGTCCTCCTAGTTTTTGGGAAGAGAACCAGTAAGTCATTTGTATATCATCACTGCCCACTCTGTATGGGTGACACTGAAGTCTGCAAGGCTAGGGATATGCAAGGATGCAGAGATGGGGTGGGGGTGGGGAAGGAATTATAGTAATTCATAAGAATATAACATTTTGCCATTTATAAAGTGTCTTCACTCATATCATCTGATGGGGTCTCTCCAATCATTCCCTGAGGTAGCAGATCACAGATTTATTAAAGAGTGGAGAGAAGATTCAAATAAATTCATGAAATACGTGAGCTATGAAATCAAAAGAAATTATTCCGACACTAAGATACAATTATAAAAAACAAAATTCACATCACAAACAAATGTAGCCAAGCCTGAAAAGGAAGAGATCAATTCTGAATAGAAGTCATGAAAAAGCTCCTGAATTATTTGATAATCCAATTAATGAAGAGGAGGGAATCATATAAATCCATTGGAAGGTTTTTGCTAATTGACACATTGAAAATGACTACATATAACATCAAAGACAAACTGATTAAAGAACACTCTCATTTCAGAGAGTGTTTAATACAAGTACTATCCAATGGGGTGCCTGGGTGGCTCTGTCAGTTAAGTGTCCAACTCTTGGTTTCTGTTCAGATCATGATCTCATGGTTTCATGGGTTTGAGCCCCACATCAAGCTCTGCGCTGCCAGCTTGGAATTTTCTCTCTCTCTCCCTCTCTCTCTGCCCCTCCCCCACTTGTACTGTCTCTCTCAAAATAAATAAACTTTAAATAAAAATACAAGTATATCCAAGAATACCTGAATACAGCATATATATATATGTGTGTGTGTGTATATATATATATATATATATATATATATGTATATATATATATATTTTTTTTTTTAATTGACAGGCTTCCCAAAATTTTACACACTAGTGAAGCTAAGAACCTCTCAATACTCTAATAATAAAATAAAAATGTTGATGAGCATACAAGAGGAAAGAATATAGTATCTTTCTATTCTCTCTACAGACATTGATATTAAAAAATTATTATTCTATGAAAAGGTAATCAGACAGGAATAAGGCACAAAAGGTGAGGAAAAACAGTATTGCCAAGGTATGCCTAGCAGCTAAATAATAATAGTTTATTATTTTTCTAAATTATATGATATTTTTGGTATTTTTTTAAATTTGGTTTTTAATTTGTAGTTTGTGGTGATTTCCTTTCTCATTCTAAATGTAAGCTTTGTAACTGATTTTGTATTCATAATCTTGTGTTCTTTTTCTTAGGGCTCCCAAATTTGGCTCCCACAAAACCTGGATTTTATGCCCATTTCCAAGTGGGAAAATAAACCCAAGAGAAGTCTCACCCTCACCCTGGGTCACAGTGATAGAAAGCAAAGAAGCCAGAACCCAAAGGTCATGTTCCTCCTTCTCCACCACATTGTCTCTGCCAAGGGCCATTAACGCACCAGATCACCCCCCACACATTCCCTTTGGAGAGGCACTAATAAAAGTAAGATAGGACATTTAAAAAACCCACAGGACTCGCTCAACTTTCTAAAGAAGGACCCAACATGACTTATAGTGCCCATCCCTTCTCCCTTCAAGACCCGTGTCTGCACAGAAGAATTCAACATACTGTCAGCACCCAAGTCACTATCACAGGCTCAAAGCAATGCAGGAATCCAGCACATGGGGTGGGGGTGGGGGATAAAGATGGGGCCCATGAAGTGCATTCTAGAAGTACAGGCTGACTAATTCTTCCTGAACGCCTCCAGACACTCACACCTGCATTTGTCTTTATCCACATGAACAATTCTCATCTTTCTAAGGACAAGAAAACAGACACTCAGAGTGGCCCCACTTCTCACAGCTAGTAAGAGACAGACATAGACTGCAAATCCAGATCTGCGCTGCCCGGAAGCCCACACGCCCAGTTCTCCAGGAGCAGGTTTTGCACTAGAGCTGGTTCACACTTGGGCAGGTCACTTCCAGTCAGGTGACGCTGACAGTGTCACATGTCCTTGTTTCTTGGCCCCTCGCATGTCAAAGCAGTCAGGTGGTCATGTTCTTCTGCAAGCCCAGGTGAGCAGATGAAAACAAATATCCCTTTAAACCATACCTGGCACTAACTCCCCACCAGATTTGAGGTGATTCCTCTCAACCTCACCCAAGACCAGAGCCATCTGTGCAGGGTAGGAGACACCAAATCACAAGGGTAATCCCAATGTCCTGAGGCCACACCACTGTGGGAAAACGGGGTCACACTGTCTACAAGTGGTAGCTCTTGGCTCTTGCTCTCATCTAGTATGAAAACTGGGAGCCCAGGCCTCCCTCGAAAGCATGGTGGCCACCAGCCTCCCACTATTTCTGGGACTCCCCAAGGACTACCTACCACTGTGTCCTCTCAGCTCCCTCCATCCCACCCTCGCCTTCCATGCTTCTGAGGAAACTAGACTGCTAATGCCAGTGCTTAAAATCCATGCCAAAAGCCACCAGCATCTGCTTCTGACAGAGGTTCACTTCTGTGCTAGCCCACTCAAACTTGACGTTCCTCGGTGTGCTGCCCCTTGTCAGACCATGTTCACTCTCCCCAGCTGACCTGATGCATGGCCGGGACTCCAGTCACAGCGGACTTCCCTGTAAACCCTGGAACCTTACTGGGAGTCCATATCTCTCTCCTTGGCGGCTTTCAGGATGCATCAAATTGGAGGTCCCACAGGCATCTCTAGCCCGGCATATCCAAGTTAGATAAACCCACACCCTCCCCACCAGTCTGCCTCTCAGTGGGTATTACCTAGCTCAGAGAAGGGCACCCCCTCTACGAGGATGCCTGTGCCAGAAGCATGGGGGCGATCCCCGGTCCTAGTCTCTCTTCCACCCCTCTGCTGAATCCTCACCCACATTCTGTCACTTCTACCTCGTCATGATCTTTTCAGTCTGCCCTGTTCTCTCCAACCCCACTTCCTCCACCGTCATCCTGGCTGTGTGCTATCAGACCCCTAACCTTCTCCAAACAAAGTGTTTATCCATATTATGTAGTACATAATGCCAGGTTGAAATTGTTTTCTATATCTTCCTGCAAGAACGAACTGTTTCTCAGTCAGTGTTGTGTCACAGGTTCCGGGACTGTACTGGGCACAATATAAGCCCTTGATTAGTATGATGAATTAATGAAACCCATTCTTTCCAAATCCACAAATGCTTGTTTCAGCTTAATGCTATCTCTTGGCTCGAGTATTTCAAAGTCCTAAGGGAAGGGCATTCCCAACTTCAGGCATTCTTTCAGGGATAGCAAATCCCTCAGGCCAGAGGTGCAAGAGGATTGGTCACCCTCTATATCAGGTTATGGTAAAATGTTTCTTTGTTAATTCATTCATGACATCAGTACATTCAGTCATTACATCAGTAACAATTTGCTATGGCAGTTATTCACTACTTTAAAAAGATTTTCCACGGTATTTATTTCTTATTCTCTTTATAACCAATTGTAATAGTCTGACTGCATTTTTGATGTTTGCTGATTTCTCTTAGGCCTCACCCTCCCTTCCCTTTGGCCTCACATCTGGACAGGCTGATAAGAAGGCCTATGACCTCACCTCCTTTGGCACCAGCAGGAAATTTAAATCTCCCAAGTGCAGGAAATTCTCCCCAGTCCCATTCCTTAGCCACTATAAAGTCTCAAACCCACTACCTCTGCTTTGCCCAAGCCAACCTGGACTTGCTTGCACGTGCTCCACTCTTCCCCGGAGTCCCTCCTGTGAGTAATAAACTTTCTCTCCAATTCTTTTGGTGTGTGGACTGTCATCAGCCTCAACATCCAAACCAAATTTTGGGTGGGTCCTCCTGCTTCTACAGGGGGACAATACAACACCAGTGACCTGCATTAAACACTCACACACATGGACACTGAACTGCATCACATGTCACAACAGTTTGCTATCAGTTCCATGTTGATTCAGGTTTACATTCCCATCTGACATGTTAATATAGCCAGAAATGGATTCCCATTAATTCCATTTCTGCCACAGTGAAAATTGTGACAAGGTGAAATCTAGGAGGGTCTAGAAGGTGTCTCAGAGAGTAGGACGGCGACTAAATTCCTGCCTGTGATGTCTTCCTACACTCACCCTCTCACCACACATCTGAATAAGGCACAGGTTTCAATAATTAGTAATAACAACGGCTACACTGAGCTTTTACTAAGCGTCAGGTATTGTGTTCAGCATTTTAAACACATTTTTTCCTGTGTTCAGCATCTTGCATAACTAAAACTTTATGCCCATTTATGGTGAAGCTACTCTTCACCTCCCCTACCCTGTAACCTCTGACAACTACCACCTTCCTCTCTGCTTCTATGGTTTGACTCTTTTGCATTGCACATCTAAGTGAGATCATGCAGTATTCATCCTTCTGTGCCTGGATTATTGCCCTTAGCAGAACTGATATCAAGTCAGTCATCTGCTCGGAATCCTTCACTGCTTCCTATTTCACCCTGGAGTAAAAACCAAAGACATTTTAGTGCCCTGCAGTGGCCTGCACTCTGCCACCCACCGCCTCTGTGACATCATCGGTTACTTCTCAGCTGTGCCCTCCCAAGGCCAAGCCACACTACCGTCTGTGCTGCTCCATCAACCTGCCAGGCCCACCGTCACCTCAGCACCATCATACTGGCTGCTCTCCTGCCTGGAACCATCTTCCCCCAGCCTCCACCTCCACCTCTAACTCTACATACCCAATCCCCCTCTATGCTTAATTTTTTTCCTTTTGTTAATTTCTTTCCATAGCTCTTATCACCTTCAAATGCCAAAGTTCCATGAGAACAAGAGATTTTGTCTGTTTGCTTTCCTGGTGCAGTCTAGCCCCCTAGGTGAGCAACGGGCACATAGTAGGCACCCAATAAATTGTTACTGCATGAGTGAAGGACAACGTAGAATGTAAGAACTCTGGCTCTGAGTCCACTGCACCTGGCTTCAAAGTCCAGGGCCACCACTCATGAGCTGTCTGATCTTGGACACATGTCCTGAACTCTCTGTATTCCCATCTCCTCAGCTGAAGAAAGTCCTTTTGGTTTAAGGAGTGCCCTTTTGTTAGTACATATCTTTCACCCTGAGCACTAGTCCACCCTGTTTTAGCCCTGAGGAGAACGATTTTTAGGGAGGTTCTGTAACCTGCCAGGGCCACACAGCTGGAAATGTACAGCTCAGATTTGCTGTACCATATGTGACGACCCAAGAGAGATTGTTGATATTTCCTCCACAGTACAACCATTTTATAAGCATCTTAAGGACTCCATATGATGTAGGCCAGTGAGGAAACTAACAATCTTTCACATTTGTGTGGAACTTTTTAGTGAGAAGCAGATGTTCTCTCTAGGCAGGAGTTTGGGGTGAGTTAGGGTACATCAGAATTACCTGAGAAAGCCTTGCTGAAACACATATGCCTATGTGTACCCCCAAACCTCTAGGGGTGGCCCTGTGCAGGGACAGGTTCAAAATGTTTCTCAGATGATTCTGACATATTTCCTGCTAAGCACCCACTGCTTTAAATAACTGAAGTTTGTCCTTAAAACAATCTCATAAGATATATTTCATTGTTACCCCAGTGTGAAGGATTAGGGAAATGAGACTTAGGAACACAGAGGGATGTGTACACAGCCATACAGCTGGTGAATGGTATGGCTGGAACCCCACCTCTACCCCTGCGATTCAAGTCATGTTTGACAGAAAGCCAGCGACTGGAGGTCAGTGGGTCTGGATCCTAGCCTTGATTTCTCCCTTCAAAAGTTAAGTGAATGCAGCAGGTCATTTCACTGCTCACCTTTCATTTTGGGGACAAAATATTATTGCTTATTTCTTTGAGGCAAAGAGGATGAGGAACAAATGGGAGAATAGCTATGAAATAATAAAGGCATTGTTTATCAATTATCTATTGAAAAAGAGAAACTCCCTACATTATCACACTCAATCTTCATAAGTGTCCAGCAGGACAGGTTTTATTACCTTTACTTTATTGAGAGAGACAGAAATATAAGCACAAGGCTGATACGGGGTGGAGAGGGATTCAAATGTCTGTCTTTCTGATCCCAAAGCACACATACTTTCCAATAGGCCTTCCAAAGAGGATACCAGGAAAATTAATATCTGTAAGATAAATATTAGATATAAATGGGTTGACAGGCCATATATTACAAGTCCTATATATCTACTACACTGTACATAAGCAGTACAGCTTTTGTTGATGAGATCACACAAACATTGATTTACAATTACAAATCATATTCAGTTAAATTCAAATGAACTTCCTAGGCACCTTCTAGGCCCTGTGGTGGTCAGAGAGATGAATAGCATTCAGCTCTTCCTGCAATTAGCCTGGCACATTTTCCCAGCAATGGCACATATAGCACTAGCCCTCAGTTCAGATTTATAGCATGCAGCAGCACTCCTTCATACCTCTTTCTTTAGAAACAGTGAATGCACGTTTATTGGGTGACTTTGGACAGGTACCTCCAGGGCATGGAGGCTGAGTAGAAAATCATCTGTTCCAAGACTGTTAGGACCCTGCCTACTGCGCCTCATGATTGGTCAGATTCATCTGAGGCCCTGGGATTCAGAAAGACACTCACCTAGTTATGCCTGAAAGCTAAACCAGACAACAGTTGGTAGAAGGCAGAGAGATGGGCAAGTAGTAAGCACCCTCTGGTTCCTTCCAAGTCCCTGACAAACCCGATAGTGGTCCTGGCATTCAAAGGGCTCCAGGAAGCAACAAAAATAGGAGAGACCTTTACCGTGAGTATCCCAAGCCCACAACCCAGTGGGATAATGTGAGTTGTAGCTATGCGTAAAGCAAATATCAGTACCTAGGGAGTATTAAGGACTAAGTTCAAACACAGAGCAAGAGATCTTGAGCTAAGATCAGGAGCAGGTTGGAAAGCAGGTTAGAAAGGGAGATCAAAGGTTTCAGAAAGCAGGCCATGAAAAAGTTACAGCCAACAGATTTCTGTTCATTTTTTGTGTGTGTGATAAACATGTTAAATACCATGTTTCCATGGGTAATGGGAAGAAAAACGATGCTTTGTTTTACAGTAAATACTGGCCATCCATGAGTCCCTCGGGCTGACCACGTGGGGCATCAGCAAGAGTATTATACATTGGCCTTTGCTGAGTATAAGTCATTAAATGCACACACAGGGTGGGCCACTTCAGGACAAGGCCATGGAATATCTTATCTCCAGAGAAGGCCAAGGTTAGAATCATGAGACTTAATGCTGAGTTCATAATGAAAACTGACTCCAAGTATATGGTTGTTTTTATTTGTTTTATCTAATTCTTAACCCTGTCTCTATGGTTGTATTATTAATAAAAATCCCACTGGACACCATGGCCTTAACAGCAATGGACTAGATTGAACCTAATATAATAGTTTGGACAGTTGAAGTTAGAAGCATTAACAAGACAACTGATGACTTCCAAGTGATTTAACTGACATATGGCCCCTGGAATTCAGACAAGCAAAGCCTCAGGGAGGCTTTGCTCTGAAGGGAACTGGAGAAAGGACTGGGAGCCTTTCCAAGACTAGAGGAACTGTGATGGATCGAGGGGGATGAAAGGCATTCCTTTGCAGCCCCAGCCCCAGCTCTAAAAGAGCCTGGAGACCTAGGGAGCCAAGGTCAGGAAAGGAACAGCTTCTGCTCCCTGACAGAGGCAAGTAGGGCCTGGGGAGCTTTGGTTTACATGTTTTATTTTCTCCAACCCTTACCCACAAATTCAGGATGACCTCTTCTCTCCTTTAACAACCTTGTGGAGCAAAAGGCCTGATCCTGGGCCCAATAGTCCCAAACCACTCCTGGAGAAAGGAAATTCCAGGTATCCTTAGAGGTGTCTGAGATTGAAAAGAAGGAACATTGTTTATAGAATCCAAACTCCTGGCTATGTGCATTCCTCTAACCTGCCACTCATTCAAATTTTAACTAAACCAGAGTGGATTCACTCCTTGGCGAGTCAGAAACTGCACCAGGCTGAGCTGTTGCACAAAGAAGCTTTTATTTGCAGCAAATAGGGCGATCAGGGCAATGGATTCCAGAGCTGTGACTCCCAAGAGAGGGACAGAGGGTGAAAGGGTTCTTTGGTTTAGGGTTAGGATGAATACTTAGATATTAGATAGGGAAGCCTTGTCATTATATGTAGAGGCAGACACAATGTCACCTATGCACCTTCAGGAAATGTGCCTATGCATACATTGTATGTTATGTAAACAAGGCTGAAGCTCTTCCCTGGGTGAAGATTTCAGTATTATAATGAGGTTAAGGTGCTGTAGGTCATTTCAGAGGTCACTCCATGACCCATCTGTGCGGGTGAGTCTCAGGTTTAGCTCAAAGGGTCTGGGTAGTCTGGGCCAAGAGAGACTTCCTCAGAGCAGTCAGTCTCCCATGGGTGGTTTCAGGTTTCCCTTACCTGAGTGAAGGGGAAAGCCTAAAGAAGAACTTAGGAAAAATTTTAGACAAATGTTAGTGAGTACAAGCAGGTGGGCAATAGAGGCCAAGTCTTGGGATTTAGCTGGTGACAAAATCTTATGCCTTTGCCCTTCATGAACAATTTCCTCTGTTCCAAGAAAGTAATACATATTATCAGCACTTTTCCCAATTCACAGTAAGCATTACTGATAGAAAAATTACCAAAAATACAACAATGAAACAGATGACAATGAAAACTCTACAGGCTAAAATTGGTTATAGGCAAAAAGAAACTGAAGAATCACATATTATTGAGTACATTGCAAAATGCAAAAAGAAAAAAATAATCTGAGGGAAAAAAATCTGTTTTGAGGAAATAACAACAAAAAATAAAACTGTCAAAAGTTAAAACTTCACTCAGTAAATCTAGCAAAATAATCAAATATTGCAAATTTTACATCTAAAAAAGTTTTATCTGCAAAAATTCAAGTTAATAAATCAACAAAAATTTGCAATAGCAAAACAAATGGCAATAATAAAATTAATGGCAACATCAAAGTTTGTTGTAAAATATACACAGAAAGCATTAATCCATGTCAACATTGGTAAAATAAAAGTAAAACTGGAACTGGTTTGACTGCAGTGTACAAAAGAATTCATCAAAGAACTAGATTAGTGCAGAGACCTTCCAAAGAAAAATGTTTTTCTCAATAGACATTCATCACTAAGGCACAATCCTGATTTAGATCTTTATTGTTTTTAAATGTGGAGGTTAAATACGCTAAAGGTCAAAACAGCCAGATCCAAACACCCAGGAAGTCCAAACAAGAGTCAATAGAATCAAAATATCTCATATTCATCTCACAGGATTGAATCTTGGCTCTGAAGCACATGGCTTTGATTCTAATAAACCATGTGACTTTGGCAAAGTCACTTAATGTCTCTAAGCTTCAATTAAATCATCTGTCAAATGGACATGTTAATTCTATAATACTCTTCCTCTTAGTATTTATACTGGATATTCCAAGAAAAGCCATGAGAGACCTTGCACATACCTTTCTTCTGAGAACTTCCCTACCCCTAGATTTCCATGCTTTGTGTCATATAACCTCAGGCTCTAACCATGAGCTCCTGAACTAAGGATGAGTACCTGACCCAAAGATAACTTCCTCTGCAATGGCCAGCAGCCTGGTACAAAAGCATTACCCAGAAAGACACTTTATATTAAATATTATCAGATAATCCAATCCATTAACTCCACTCTTAGGAAATTTTCCTACCGGATGTGCAAAAACAGTGAGCAGAGGGTAGGATCAATCAGCAGAAGCAGAGGGAGGCAAATAGAAGGCAAGAGGCAGAGGCCATGTGGGGACATGACTAATGAGTAAGTAAAAGGCATGAGCAAGCAAGGTAAAAGAAAGGTTGAGAAGTGAAAGGAGAATGAGTCAGGAATGAAACAGGAAGAAGGTGGTGGGGAGAAACACAAAGATGGAGTTGCTGTATCATAAACTCAGAAGACTTCTCAGATTGTTATTGGGGCTCAGAGCTATTGACAGACTCTTGGTGCTGCTGTTGAATTATATGTGGTGACAATGTTCCAGGTCTCTGGAGTCCTGGTGCAGTCTTCCTAATTCTCCCACGTGTCCTTAAAATAGATGCCCAGTGCTAGAGAGAACCACCACAATAACAAAAAAGCAAATGGCCTTGTGCCATATGAGAAAACACTCACCTTCAATCATAAGATAAAAAGATAAATGTAAATTAAAACTAAGCTCAGGTTTTTTTTTCTCACCTCTCAGGCAGGTATTCAAAAGTTTGTTAAGAAATCTGTGATCAAGGCTTTGGGGAAATAGGTATTTCTTTGCTGGTAGGAGAACAAAATAATACAACTCATAGGTAGAGGAATTTGGTAATATCTAGCAAAATTACATATGTATTTATCATTTGACACAACAATCTCATTTCTAAGAGTCTATGCAAGCAGCCATAGGCAAAAATATAAAAAGATGTATGCACAAGACTATATATGTAAAAAAAAACAAATCCTAAAAGTTACATAAATATCTAATCTATAGGAGACTAGTTGACTAAATGTGGTACATCTACACAATGGTATATGGTGATCTTAAAGAATAAGGAATGTTTCTATGTACTAAGATGGAATGATCTCCTGTATTTAATATTAAGTGAAAAAAAATCAAAGTAAAGAAGGGTACACATAGTACGTTAGTGTTTATCTAAGAAAGGAAAGTACTGGAAGATGGTGGCATAGGAGGACACTAGGCACACCTCATCCTGCTGATCACTTAGATTCCACCCACATCTGCCTAAATAACCCAGAAAACCACCAGAAGAGTAGCAGAAGTGATTCTCCGGAGTCAAGCGTAGACAAGAGGCCCACGGAAGAGGGTAGGAAGGGTGGAGAGGCGGTGCACACTACACGGACTGGGGGAGGGAGCTGGGGCCAAGGAGGGGAATCCACAGGGCAAGGCAGAGCCGCTGAAGTCTGGCTTGCAAAAGCAGAGGGGGTGGACTGTGTGAATTCTGACAGCCAGTGGGATGTAATTTCTGGAATGTTAAAAGTGCACAGCTCTGCTCTTGGAGAGCAGGGAGGGCAAGAGGACGTCTGGAGAGATAGTTGTTGAGCCCTGGAAGACAGATCTGAGTTCAGCGGGGGAACAAAGGCAGTGGCAAGCGCCATCTCCCTCTCCAATCCGCCAGCCAAAATTCCAAAGGGAACCACTTCCTGTCACCAAACTTGTTTGCACCTCGCAAACACCCAACGCTATGCTTCTGTGGATCCATCACTCCCACAGACCTGACTCCCTCCCAGTGCTGCAGAGCCCCTCCTGCAGGGGACCAGCCACTGCAAAGCGAGCTGAGCCTGCCCTTCCTGCCACTGTGCACCTTGCAGATCCATCCCAGCGAATACACCCTTGGCCAGATCCCATCAAAGCAGCACCACAAGACTGGAAGTGTGCAAGTAGCCTGGACAGGGGTCACACCACTCCACAGTGAGTCCTGTCCCTGGGAGAGGGGAAGGGAAGGTACACACCAGTCTGACTGTGGCCCCAGCAATGGGCTGGGGGCAGACATTGGGTCTGACTTCGCCCCTGCCCACCAACACAAATTACTCCGGACAGCACAGGGGAAGTGCCCTGCAGTGTGGAGCTACCACAGGGACTACCCAAAATGATGAAATGGAAGATTTCTCCTCAAGAGATTCCAGGAAGTAGCGACAGCTAACAAATTGATCAAAAACGATTTAAGCAATATAAAAACAAGATTTAGAATAATAGTCATAAAATTAATCGCTGGGCTTGAAAAAGGCATAGAGGATAGCAGAGAATCTACTGCCACAGATATCAAGGGACTAAAAACTAGTCATGAGGAGCTAAAAAATGCTATAAATGAGATGCAAAATAAAATGCAGGTGGCCATAGCATGGATTGAAGAGGCAGAGGAGAGAACAAGTGAATTAGAAGATAAGATTATGGGAAAAAAGGAAGGTGAGAAAAAGAGAGATTAAAAAATACAGGAGAATGAGGGGAGAATTAGAGAACTAAGTGATGCAATCAAACGGAACAATATCCGTATCATAGGAATTCCAGAAGAAGAGGAGAGAGAGAAAGGGGCTGAGGTATACTTGAACAAATTATAGCTGAGAACTTCCCTGATCTGGGGAAGGAACAGGCATTAAAATCCAAGAGGCACAGAGAACTCCCTTCAGACATAACTTGAATCAATCTTCTGCATGACATATCAGAGTGAAACTGGCAAAATACAAGGATAAAGAGAAAATTCTGAAAGCAGCAAGGGATAAACAGGCTCTAACTTATAAAGGTAGACACATAAGAATAGTAGCAGGCCTATCTACCGAAACTTGGCAGACCAGAAAGGAATGGCAGGAAGTCTTCAATGTGATAGACAGAAAAAAATATGCAGTTGAGAATGCTTTATCCAGCGAGTCTGTCATTCAGAATAGAAGGAGATATAAAGGTTTTCCCAAACAAACAAAAACTAAAGGAATTCATCACCACCAAACCAGCCCTACAAGAGATCGTAAGGGGTACTCTGTGAGTGAAATGTTGCAAAGTACCAGAGACATCACTACAAGCATGAAACCTACAGACATCACAATTATTATAAACCCTTATTTTTCAATAATAACACTGAATGTAAATGGACCAAATGCTCAGACCAAAAGACATAGGGTATCAAAATGGATTAAAAAAAACACCCATCTATTTGCTGTCTACAAGAGACTCATTTTACACCTGAGGACACCTTCAGATGGAAAGTGAGGGGAAGGAGAACTATTTATCATGCCACTGGAAGTCAAAAGAAAGCTGGAGTAGCCATACTTATATCAGACAAACTAGACGTTATATTAAAGGCTGTAACAAGAAATGAAGAAGGGCACTATATAATAATTTACAGGGTCTGCCCATTAGGAAAAGCTACTAATTATAAATGTCTATGTGCTGAATATGAAAACCCCCAAATATATAAAACAATTAATCACAAACATAAGCAACCTTATTGATAAGAATGTGGTAATTGCAGGGAACTTTAATACCCCGAAACAACAATGGATAGATCATCTAGACACAGGATCAATAAAGAAACAAGGGGCCTCAATGATACATTGGATCAGATAGACTTCACAGATATATCTAGAACTCTGCATCCCAAAGCAACAGAATATACTTTCTTCTCGAGTGCACATGGAACATTCTTCAAGATACATCACATACTGGTCACAAAAGAGCCCTTCATAAGTTTACAGGAATTGAGATCATACCATGCATACTTTCAGACCACAATGCGATGAAGCTTGAAATCAACCACAGGAAAAAGTCTGGAAAACCTCCAAAAGCATGGAGGTTAAAGAACACCCTACTAAAGAATGAATGGGTCAACCAGGCAATTAGAGAAGAAATTAAAAAATATATGGAAACAAATGAAAATGAAAATACAACAATCCAAAAGCTTTGGGATGCAGCGAAGGCAGTCCTGGGAGGAAAATACATTGCAATCCAAACCTATCTCAAGAAACAAGAAAAATCCCAAATACAAAATCTAACAGCACACCTAAAGGAAATAGAAGAAGAACAGCAAAGACATCCCAAACACAGCAGAAGAATAGAAATAATAAAGATCAGAGCAGAAATAAACAACATAGAATCTAAAAAAACTGTAGAGCAGATCAACAAAACCAAGAGTTGGTTTTTTGAAAAGATAAACAAAATTGATAAACCTCTAGCCAGGCTTCTCAGAAAGAAAAGGGAGATGATCCAAATAGATTAAATCAGGAATGAAAATGGAATTATTACCACCAATCCCTCAGAAACATAAGCAATTGTCAGGGAATACTATGAAAAATTACATGCCAACAAACTGGACAACCTGGATGAAATGGACAAATTCCTAAGCACCCACACATTTCCAAAACTCAAACAGGAAGAAATAGAAAACTTAAACAGATCAATAACCAGCATAGAAATTAGATCAGTTATCAAAAATCTCCCAACAAATAAGAGTCCAGGACGAGATGGCTTCCCTGGGGAGTTCTACCAGAAGTTTAAAGCAGAGATAATACCTATCCTTCTCAAGCTATTTCAAAAAATAGAAGGGGAAGGAAAACTTCCAGACTCATTCTATCAAGCCAGTATGACTTTGATTCCGAAACCAGACAGAGACTCAGCAAAAAAAGAGAACTACAGGCCAATATCCCTGATGAATATGGATGCAAAAATTCTCAACAAGATACTAGCAAATCGAATTCAACAGCATATAAAAAGAATTATTCACCAGGATCAAGTGGGATTCATTCCTGTGATGCAGGGCTGGTTCAACATTCGCAAATCAATCAATATGATACATCACATTAATAAAAGAAAAGATAAGAACCATATGATCCTATCAATCGATGCAGGAAAGGCCTTTGACAAATTCAGCATCGTTTCTTAATAAAAACCTTCGAGAAAGTCGGGATAGAAGGAACATACTTAAAGATCATAAAAGCCATTTATGAAAAGCCCACAGTTAACATCATCCTCAATTGGGAAAAACTGAGAGCTTTTTCCCTGAGATCAGGAACACGACAGGGATGTTGACTCTCACCGCTGTTGTTTAACATAGGGTTGGAAGTTCTAGCATCAGCAATCAGACAACAAAAGGAAATCAAAGGCATCAAAATTGGCAAAGAAGTTAAGCTTTTACTTTTTGCAGATGACATGATATTTTACATGGAAAATCCGATAGACTCCACCAGAAGTCTGCTAGAACTGATACATGAACTTAGCAAAGTTGCAGGATACAAAATCAATGTAAAGAAATCAGTTGCATTCTTATACACTAATAATGAAGCAACAGAAAGACAAATAAAGAAACTGATCCCATTCACAATTGCACCAAGAAGCATAAAATACCTAGGAATAAATCTAACCAAAGATGTAAAAGGTCTGTATGCTGAAAACTATAGAAAGTTTAGGAAGGAAATTGAGGAAGATATAAAGATATGGAAAAACACTCCATGCTCATGGATTGGAAGAATAAATATTGTCAAAATGTTAATACTACCCAAAGCTATCTACACATTCAATGCAATCCCAATCAAAATTGCACCAGCACTCTTCTTGAAACTAGAACAAGCAATCCTAAAATTTGTTTGGAACAACAAAAGGACCCAAATAGCCAAAGTAATTTTGATGAAGAAGACCAAAGCAGGAGGCATCACAATCCCAGACTTTAGCCTCTACTACAAAGCTGTAATCATCAAGACAGCACGGTATTGGCACAAAAACAGACACATAGACCAATGGAATAGAGACTCCAGAATTAGACCCACAAAAGTATGGCCAACTAATCTTTGACAAAGCAGGAAAGAATATCCAGTGGAAAAAAGACAGTCTCTTTAACAAATGGTGCTGGCAGAACTGGACAGCAACATGCACAAGAATGAAACTACACCACTTTCTTACACCATTCACAAAAGTAAACTCAAAATGGATAAAGGACCTGAATGTGAGACAGCAAACCATCAAAACCCTGAGGACAAAGCAAGAAAAAACCTCTCTGACCTCAGCCACAGCAATTTCTTACTTGACACATCCCCAAAGGCAAGGGAATTAAAAGCAAAAATGAACTATTGGGACCTCATGAAGATAAAAAGCTTCTGCACTGCAAAGGAAACAATCAACAAAAGTAAACGGTAACCAACGGAATGGGAAAAGATATTTGCAAATGACATATCGGACAAAGGGCTAGTATCCAAAATGTATAAAGAGCTCACCAAACTCCACACCCGAAAAAACAAATAATCCGGTGAAGAAATGGAGAGAAGACATGAATAGACACTTTTCTAAAGAAGACATCCAGATGGCCAACAGGCACATGAAAAGATGCTCAATGTCACTTCTCATCAGGGAAATACAAATCAAAACCACACTGGGATATCACCTCATGCCAGTCAGAGTGGCTAAAATTAACAAATCAGGAGACTATAGATACTGGCGAAAATTGGAGAAATGGGAACCCTCTTGCACTTTTGGTAGGAATCCAACCTGGTGCAGCCACTCTGGAAAACAGTGTGGAGATTCCTCAAAAATTTAAAAATAGATCTACCCTATGACCCAGCAATTGCACTGCTAGGAATTTACCCAAGGGATACAGGAGTGCTGGTGCATAGGGGTACTTGTACCCCAGTGTTTATAGCAGCACTTTCAACAATAGTCAAATTATGGAAAGAGCCTAAATGTCCATCAACTGATGAATGGATAAAGAAGTTGTGTTTTATATATACAATGGAATACTACGTGGCAATGAGAAAGAATGAAATATGGCTATTTGTAGCAACGTGGATGGAACTGGAGAGTGTGATGCTAAGTGAAATAAGTCATACCCAGAAAGACAGATACCATATGTTTTCACTCTTATGTGGATCCTGAGAAACTTAACAGAAGACCATGGGGGAGGAGAAGGGAAAAAAATTTAGAGAGGAAGGGAGGCAAACCATAAGATATTCTTAAAAACTGACAATAAACTCTAGGTTGATTGGGGGTGGGAGGGAGGGAAAAGTGGGTGATGGGCATTGAGGAGGGCTCCTGTTGGGATGAGCACTGGGTATTGTATGGAAACCAATTTGAGAAATTTCATATTAAAAATAAATAAATAAATAAATAAATAAATAAATAAATAAATAAGAAAAGAAAGTACTAAGTACACACACACACACACACTACAGAGTCAATTCTTGTTATTCTTATTTTTGGCACTTATGTTCTATAAAGCCACCATGATCACTGAATGAGCAAATACTGAGCCTTTTCTCCTAGGGGGTATATAAGGGTATGTTCCTGTAAAATTGTGGTCACATTGTTGCTGAACAGTCATTTTATAATTTTATTTTATGTATGTTTCTGTTTAAAGACATCTTATTTATATATATTTTAATTTTTTAACCCTGAACTCACAGCCAAAACGCACTATAACTAATGCCTGAATGAATCTAATCCCACACATGTAAAATCTCTGTAAGGCATATCACAACCTTCTTATACTTAGGGACATTTCAGCAATATGCTTGGGGGCCATTTTAAACAGTGAAATCACCAGCAAAAAGCATAAAATGCAGCCCTAAATACACTGCAAAAAGGACACTTGATTACTTATGAGAGCTGAAACAAGAACAACATTCTTTGTTCAACATCAGCTAGGAATGTCCACATCACATTGAGGTGACTCAAATTTTTCAGTGCTCTACACATGTCCATGAATGACCATGAAATGCTACAAATAAATGATTTCAGGGTTACAAATACATTTTAGCATGTAAGTGAATTTGCAAACATAGAATCTGTGAATATTGAGAATTGACTCTGTATTTTTCATATTTAAAAAAAAGGAAAAATAAGCTATAAAGTAAATAAAATGTGAGAAAGGAATAGTGCAGGGATAGAGAACTAGAAGATAAACATTTCTGTATATTCCTTGTTTCATGATTTGAACTTTGAACCATGTTGAAGTTTTGTAAAATGCTAGAACAATATATGGGGCGCCTGAGTGGCTCAGTCAGTTAAATGTCTGACTTCGGCTCAGGCCATGATCTTGTGGTTCGTGGGTTCAAACCCTGGGTTGGGCTCTGTGCTGATAGCTCAGAGCCTGGAGTCTGCCTCGGATTCTGTGTCTGCCTCTCTCTCTGCCCCTCCTGCTAGTGCTCTCTCTCTCTCTCTCTCTCTCTCAAAAGTAAGTAAACAATAAAAAAAAGTTTTTAAATGCTAAAATGATATAAACCAAACTGAAATTAAAAACTGTCTAAAGTTGAATATGAAATATTGGCATTATATCATGAGGTACTTTCTTTTTAAAAATGCCTTTCCAGGGCCCCTGGGTGGCTCAGTCAGTTAAGCGTCCGACTTCGGCTCAGGTCATGACCTCGCGGTCTGTGAGTTTGAGCCCCATGTCGGGCTCTGTGCTGACCGCTCAGAGCCTGGTGCCTGTTTCGGATTCTGTGTCTTCCTCTCTCTCTGACCCTCCCCCGTTCATGCTCTGTCTCTGTCTCAAAAATAAACGTTAAAAAAAATTTTTTAAATGCCTTTCCTAGCCATTTTCACTGTTAAGACCTAGAAACAATAACCAATCAAGTAACTTTGAGCACTTTCATAACTTAATTATGGTCTCTAGTATTTATCACTAAAAGAAAACAGACCCCTTTGAAAAAATGGCTGGTCTAGATCTGGGGCCAGAAGTCTACAAGATGATTCTAAAACATCTTTACATTCAAAAAGTAAAGAAGCTACCAAAGACTACTACAGTTCTGTCAGAAGGACTCCAGGGACAAATTATAGAGAATCTCATTGCCTAAAGATGAGATTATTTGTGTACCAATAATAACTCCAGTTATATATATTATTATCAAATATATTTAAATCCATTGAGTTTATAATCACACACATACACATCCAACTCGTTGTCTATTTTGAAGGATACTAGGAACTAATTCATTATTCTAAAAATTGTTAATTAAAGGTAAACAATCAAGCACTTTTTTCTCCCTTTCTTATATGAACTGAACTTTAGAACAATAAAATACATGCTGAAGAAAATTTTCTTTCTCTAGGAGCATTTCAGCTTACAAATAAATGAGGAATGATAGAAAACTATCTTTTCGCAAGCTCCAGACATAAGGATATGGCAATAAACATTAATTTCCACCAACTTCACAAAAGACAGATCAGACTTTATTATTGTTATTGTTACTTCCTCATGGAAGCACACATCACCATGAAACGGTTTTGTTTTAAAATTTCATACATCCAAGTCGTATGAAGGGTTAGTTAGCTATAACCACTAATTAAAAGAAAATGGAAAGAATAGAGGAACTTGCTTCATGACACAGTAAGGCTGCAACCAATGCAACTCAGAATATGGAAAAACGTATACATCAAATGACTCTGTTTCTTCAAGAAAATAATACAAGAAGGAGAAACTACAGAATAAAAAATATCAACCAAATGCAAAATATGGGCCTTCTTTAGATGCTGATTTGAACAAACCAAAAGTGTGTGTGTGTGTGTGTGTGTGTGTGTGTGTGGTGTGAGAGAGGAGAGAGAAAGGGAAAGAGAAAGAGAGAGACTTGAAATTTCACTAGATATTTGAGCATATTAAGTAAATTTTTAGGTTAACTTTTAAATTCTTGATATAATATATCTAGTATTTGCTTCAAAATAATCTAATTGTTTAGTAGGAAAGGATGAGAGAATGTGGGGAATAAGCTTAGGAATCCCCTGGGCTTACATCAAGGGGTTAACAAGGCATAAAGAAGTACAAAGCATAGGATGCTCACACCAGAGTTTAGGTAAACAAGGTTACCACCCAAGAATAGGGAGATGCAAAGGCACCAAGAATAGGGAGATGTAAAGGCAACAAGAATAGGGAGGTGCAAAGGCACTCCAGAATAGAGAGGGGGTGCAGAGCCCCCAGAATATAGAGGGAGGGGCAAAGGTCCCAGAATAGAGAGGGGGTGCAAAGGCGCCCAATATAAATGTATATGAGGTAAGCAAGATTAGGCATTCAGGGCAAAAACGCTTTGGAATTTAGTACTATAGCAGAAAGCTGCTTTCACAGGAGGGAAGGACCAAGTTAGGTAAACAGGTAAATTGGGCTATAGACTGCTGTGCTGCACTGCAGGTGAAGCAGCCCAGAGAGGAGATGATTAACAAAAGAAAAGGTGCTTTGTTAACCCTGAAGCTATTTTCCCCCTCTGTCTTACCCCCTAAGCTAGCTAAGATAAATAGACACGGTGCCTCCTGTCTGCCATTAACAACCATCTGTCCATCTGCCTGACACCAGGATTTTGTTTTATGTTGACCTAAACCTCAAACACCATCTATCTTCAAAACCCTCTTTCCCTCATGCCCATGAGTTAATGTTCACAGATTCACTGTCTCTTTGTGCACATCCGTCACGTTTGTAAGCCTTCTGATCTTAATAAATATGGGCAAGGACCCTTATTCAGGGCATCTTGTCTTTTCCCAGCCATCTCTCGTTTTCATGCTGCATCCTGCTCTCTAGTTAAGCAAGAGAGAACTTTAGACCCAGAGTCTATGACAAGACAGGGTGTACATAAAACAAGAACTTTTGTGGGGCGCCTGGGTGGCTCAGTTGGTTAAGTGTCAGACTTTGGCTCAGGTAACGATCTCACAGTTCATGAGTTGGAGCCCTGCGTCAGGCTCTGTGCTGACAGCTCAGAGCCTGGAGCCTGCTTCAAATTATGTGTCTCCCTCTCTCTCTTCCCCTCCCACCACTCACACTCTGTCTCTCTTTCTTTCTCTCTCAAAAATAAATTAAAACATTTAAAAAATTTAAAAAAATAAGAGCTTTTGTGAATTAAGGTAGGAATTGTGATAGGTACACAGGCTCCATTTTATAAGTCTAAGTTTAATATAAGTTTGAAATTTTTCATATTAAATTTTTAATTAAACATTTAAACCCCCATTAACCAGCAAACAATATATCTTTGTTTCTTGTATATTGAAAGAATCCAGCCAGTATAGAATTCTTGTCAAGATTGCATGAAGTAGCCTCTGTAGAACAGAGTCTGGTGGTTGGCAAAAAATAAAGTGGAGCTCCAGATATTGTGGTTAAAATATTATTATGTGTCAGGATTTCAGCCTACTTCTGTTTGTTTGTTTGTTTACCTCAGGCCTATACAATTCAAAGAAATACTATTCAGCCCTATGCAAATAATATAGAATCTTCTCAAACACTGGTGTCCAGCCAGGGAGGCTTCCTTAATACCAACCTACCTGATGCACACTGTACTCCCAGACTCGGCACTGAATAACTGAGTAGCTCCTGACATCATTAATTTCTATTGTTCCTTTTCCCTACGCAGTGCACAACTGCCCATTGCTTCCTTCAAGTCTGATACATCAAGTTACTCTCTCCACCTTGATCTTGCTTCCTCTCAAGGCCCATTTCATTTCTCCAGCTAGACTCAGCTCCTCAGAATAGCACTTCCAACTCCTGAGGCATGGGTAGCTCTGCCACCAGCTTCATCATGACATCCCATGGCAAAGCTGACATACATTCCAAATGCCTCCTCCTTGTCCATCCTAACACCCCAGACCATCTCGCTATCCAGCCCAGCTGGTGTAAGTACCCCTTTGGTGTCTCTCTTTCTGCAGACACTTTGCGTCCATTTTGCAGTGGACTTTGTCCAGATTTTACAATAATCAACGAGTTCAGGATAACAAGTACAATGGTCTCATGTTGCCCCCCTAAAATTGTTACCACATTGTTGTTGACCTAGTTATTACATTTTACTGTTACCAGAAATCAAATGCTTAGGTAACTTTGAGAGTATTTTGCATCTATTTATTTTATTTCACTAAGGAGGATGACCTTGTAGA
This sequence comes from Prionailurus viverrinus, assembly GCF_022837055.1. Lineage (NCBI taxonomy): Eukaryota > Metazoa > Chordata > Mammalia > Carnivora > Felidae > Prionailurus > Prionailurus viverrinus. The sequence goes on from NC_062570.1 coordinate 45,639,286, forward strand.
ATTCAACTGTTTATTCCCAAAAGTGGACCTAATGGTTGGCATTTTTAAAGCTTATGCAATTTCCAGGAATGCTGGATTCCATATATTGTTTGAAGGAAGTAATGCAGAACTCTGATTTTCCACCCCTGCCTATTCTAGTTGGGCCAAAAGACTTAAAATAATTTAGTACCCAACAGGACATATATTCAGCATAGAAAGAACAGAGAGATTAGTATTGTCTTCCATTAAATTCCATCTCCTAGGCTTCAGTTTTATCACCAGTAATATTAACAGTTTTTTGAAATTTGTGTCAGTCCCTTGGAAGTCTTGTATGTATCCTGCAAAGAGTCCTTCAAAGTCAGGGACTGTATTTCATTTTCTCTGTATCTCCAATGCCAAACACAGTTCTGTCAAAGAGAAGACATTAATTTTGAATGACTGTGCAAGGTTCTGTAAAACTGTGACGTCCATGGAAGTATCCAAACCTCCTGACACCATCAACAGCTCAGTATGGCAGTAATAGCCATCCACTTGTGATGAAAAAGAGCTCTCGTCACATTAGAAGCCTGTTCCAAGTTACAAGATTCAATTCGAGGCCATGATCTTGGAGACGTGATGGAGTACAATGGAAAGTGTGCCAAAGTCTCAGCAATTAAAGGGCGCTCTTGAATCTGTGCTGTCATGGATAAAGACTGACATGAGGAAACCACAAATGACAGGGTCAGAGAGACCTTAATGTGAAGTGGGTTCCATCAGTCCCCCACTTAAGTTTTTGGTTGTAAGAAACAGAACTTTGTTGAGCAATACTAAGCAAAAGGTGGGATTTTTTTGTTTTGTTTTGTTTTGTTTTGTTTTTGTTTTTGTTTTTGTTTTTTTTGGATAAGGAGAAATATCAACCCAAACTCATAAGCAGGAGGGCAGACAGGCACTAGGTCTTTCTAAACTTTCAGAACTTCCAGAAACTAAACACATACCCTCCAAACCAGGCCATAGACCCATCCCACTACTGAGTCCCGCTCTCTCTGGGGCCACATGTTCTCTCATCCTGTTTCCTATCCCTCTGTCCCTCTCTCTCTGCAGAACCATTTTTCTCATTCCACTTGTAAACAGGCTGAATATGGCTGCTCAGACCCTATTTTATTCTCAGTGTGCAGGTCAAGTACCCACAGCGGCTGGCTCGTGGCTCTGAGGTTTATTTCCAATTTTCTGGGAGATGCAGTCTGATTGTCTCCCTCTGTCCTGGACTGATGATCTCTGTGGGCCCACTCAGCAGAAGCTGTAGGAGTGTACTTTCTAAGGAAGGGTGGTTTTATTCAGGGATATCAGATGGTCAGGTTCCCATTTTATGGACTCAAACTGCAGAGTTATGAAACATATCTAAGGCTGAGATTAGTTCGGTGGGTATTGCATCAAACCAGAAATGAAATGATGAGAGCTTAAGCAAAATCAGAAAAGCTCTCAGGGGATTAAAGGAGGAAATGAATGTGGGAAGTATCAAAGAATTAAAGTCACAACAGTAGATGTGGGAGATGAGAAAGGGAGGTTTCTGATCTCGAGAGGGAGGAATGGCAAAACTCATCAACCATCAGGGAAGATGAGAACCAGGAGGAATGGCAAGTGTGGGTGGGGTTGGGGGGAGAGGGGAGGGATGAACAAAGGCATTGCATTTTAACAAAGAACAAGAATCTGAATGAACAGATTAGGGAGAGATATCAAAGGTAAGGTAAAGAAAGGATGGTCTGTAATGATCAATTACAACTGTCTCTATTCTTATTTCTGCACTGATTAAACACCCCTCAGCAGCAACTATTACTAAAGGATAAAATCCAGTCTCTTATGCATGGACCTCACAGCCCTTCATTACACAGCTTGTGACCACTTCCGTTTCCCAGGTTTTAGTCACAGCAAGCAATAAAACCAGCTGCAGTTTTCTGAATGCACCATCTTCTCATGTCTCTGTGCATTTAGACATCTTGCCCTCTCTGTTTTAATACCCTTCTTCCTTCAGCTGCCTTCTCCTTCTATTTGTCCTTCAAGACACCTCACCCATCCAAGGCTACCTTACTTGCCCTTTTCACTTGGTGTTCTCTGGGCCCTTAGTAAACTGCTAAATTGCAATATGACATTTTGGCCTGACTCCCCAGACTATGAACCCATGAAATCAGGAAGTGCAACTTGCATCTCAGTATCCTCAATGTCTGCCACATAGTCACACCTATCAAATATTTGTGAAATAGCTGGAATGGTAGAATGACCTCTTCACAGTAGGCACACAAAACCCTTAAGGCATTTTCCCCTGACAGTGTAACTCACCTCTCTCTCTCTTTCTTGTCTTTTTAAAAATTTTTTAAATATTTATTTTTGAGAGAGAGAGAGAGAGAGAGAGGCAGACTGTGAGTGGGGGAAGGGCAGAGAGAGAGGGAGACACAGAATCTGAAGCAGGCTCCAGTCTCTATGCTGTCAGCACAGAGCCCAACTTGGGACTTGAACTCACGGACCATGAGATCATGACCTGAGCCGAAGTCAGATGCTTAACCGACTGAGCCACCCAGGTGCGCCTCTCTCTCTCTCTCTTATTCTTCTGCTTTTCCATTACTGTGCATGTCTTCTTTGAGTGAGGATAAAGGAAAATGGATTCAGCCTCTGCATTGAATGTGAATCCCCATGGCCTTGGTATTAAAAGAGCCATTGACCTCACAAAATTGTGCAGGGAAGGAAAAGAAAAAGAGACTTGTTTTAAGTAAATCAAAATATAATCAGGAACTGAGTCTACATGAGCTGCAAATATAAGGAAGAAGAGAAAATAGAATTCTTAAAAATTTACAGTGGATCAACCAAAAGAAGTTGACTCATAGATTTTAGATTTAAATGTTTAAAAGTTGGATACTGTACCCAAACATATCCCCTCTCATTTTTTTCTCAAGCCAGATTGCAATAGGATGGAGAGAATGAGAGACACAGAAGTAAAGAAAGTGAGACAAACTGCTCTTTCAAGAACTTCAGAAACAAAGTACTGAGAACCATGAGGTGTAAGCTTAGAGAAGACTGGAATGAAATAGGTGTGTGTGTGTGTGTGTGTGTGTGTGTGTGTGTGTGTTGAAAGATAAGATGTAAGCTTATCTGTCGGTTGAAAGAGAAGATAAAAAGGAAGGGAAGAGCTCAAAGGGGACATCATTGGAGCAAGATCCTGGAGAAGGTCAAAGGGAATGGAGCCAGGAGCACAGAAGAAACACACTTCTTCCTCTCAGATGATAGAGCCCCTAACAGCTTTTCCAGCTCCTCTCTCAACTGCCCTAAGACATCCTCCTTTCTAGGCCTTCTGTCTCTCTCTCTCTTATCATGCCATACTTTTTCAGGCCTTGATGGTTTTGCACATATAGTTCCTTCTACCTGGAATGCTGGTCACCTGTTTCCTATTGAATTCTGACTTACCCTTTCAGACACAACTCACAGATCACTGCCACTGGGAAATTTTCCTGATTCTTCCATTTGAGCAAGGTAAATGCTCCTCCTTTGGTATTCAGACTTGTAAGATACACAGTTACTGGTATACTTACTTATTCTGATTTCCCATCAGAGTAGGAGCACCCTGAACAGGAAGGACTGTGCCAGATTTAAAAAGATCAAACACTCAAGAAATGTTGAATGAATGAATGAATGAATGAATGAATGAATGAAAAGCCACTGGGTGCTTTAGGAGTTTGACATGGTGAAGCAAAGCATAGCCCCATGCTGGGCTGAAAAAGGATGAATGAGCTGAAGATTAAGGAGAAAACAGAACTGCCCTGAGCAGTCTCTGTTGCAAAGTCAGAGATTATAGAATGATTTAGAGGCACAGTGAGAGCTGAGCTGAGGTTTGCATGCCAATGGCACCAACTAATAAACAGAAATTCACAAAATGAGGTTCATGACCTTTCTGCAAAGTGAAAAGCAACTTTCCCACAGTCAATAGCTTTATCTGGGAAATAAATTAAGAGTGATCAAATCAGATTTGTGAGACCTCAGGGACAGAGAGTCTCAGACAGCTGGGGCTTTCTAAAAGTCATAAAAATACCAACATTCTGTCCAAGTCCATGATCAAAGGCTTGCCAAACTCACTCATGAAGAAGAAAATCTACTTAACAGTATTAAGATAGTCTTTGATTCCTAATCTTTTGCTGTGCAAAAATCTGAGTTTTATTCACCAAATGGCATTAAGTGTCAATTAGAATGTTTTTAAAGTCTGTATTGTAACTGATGTGTGGCTAGTGAGAAATCACCAGATATAAATCCAATATAAGCTTGAGTGGACTTGTCTCATTTCATTCCCTTTCCTGGAACTCTGCAGTTCCATCACACAATGTTAGAGCTCTAAAGAACCTTGGAGAACATCTAGGCCAATAGACTCATTTTACCAGAGGCCAGGGTGGAAGAGTGGATTTCTCAGGCCTCCCATCTCATTAGTGGTAAAAGTGAGCTGGAAACGTGACTTTTCATCATATGGTCTTCCCTTCATACCATGTCACACACACACAAAAATTATCTTCAATGTTCTTATTTCAATTAGCAAATTATTCGGTATAGTTCAAAAGTTTCCTGTCCAAAAGAATTAAGTTAAATAATGTTTTCATGCCCAAAATGGTAACCCCTCAGTTAGGCAGAAAATACCGTTTTCTGCAACCCTTCATTTCCTTGGACAGCTTCAGAAAGAAGAAATGGCAAGTGTTCTATGAGTCTGTGACTAATGTGGGAGATGGTAGTAGATGAGGGAGGACAGAAGCCTTGAATGGAAAGCCTGGGAGCATAGATTGACCATGGAGTCCAGCAGAATGGCATTCCTGACTAAGATAAAGGAGGGTATAACAATGGAACATTCAGGGGGCCCTGACTGCCAAATCTGGATTGGAATTAATTTGTTTAGAGCAGTGTTTCTCAGAACACACTCCATAGAACACTAGTTCCACACAACGTGCTCCATAAAAAAATAAGGTGGTGAAAGTTAATTCTGTTTGAAAACAAGATTGAGAAATGCTGTATACCCCACTACACATTAGCATATGAAAAGTACCAGGTTTTCCTATGGTCAAGTTTCTTTATTTCTTATACAGTATTTTAAAAATGTAAAAACTATTCTTAGCTCAAGGACCATACTGAAACAGGCCACTACTTAATGTTTAGCTCTTAGCTGACCCTTGGCATAAAGGCCTCTTTCATGTTCCTTTTTTTTTTTTTTTTAACATAATGCTTATTAATGTCCAATTTCTGCTAAATAGGCTCTCGGACCCAATCTCAACGTGTGTATGAGGGGGTGTGTGTTCCCCACACCACCGACAATCAATGTTCTGGACACAAGCTGGATGTCCTACAATTCAGCTCAATTCTGACACTATCTACCCCAAGATAGCATTGGATTCCACGGAGTAAGGGCTCAGTCCTATAGGCTTGCCTCATCTCAACTTCAGATGCAAAGTGCCAGCCGGAATGTTACCTGCGTTTCTGACTGACCAGCTACAAATTAGAGGTTCCAACAACCCACTTCAATTCAGGATGCCAATAGCAAGTCCAGGTTGTTGCCTATACTTCTGACCAGCAGGCTACAGATTGGAGGTTCCCACAACCTTCTTCTTGAGTTCCATTAATCTGCTAGAATGCCTCACAGAACTCAGAAACATTTTACTTTCTAGATTACCAGTTTATTATAAAAGTATATAACTCAAGAACAGTCAAATGGAAGAGATGCACAGGACAAGGTCTGGGAAAAGAGCACAGAGCTTCCATGCCCTCTCCAAGCACACTACTCTCCCCACATCTCAATATGTCTATCAATGGAAGCTCTTCAATCCCCATCATTTCTGGGTTTGGTTACATGGAGGCTTCATACGTGGGCATAATTGATTAAATCACTGGCACTTGGCGACTGATTCAAACTCCAGCTCCTCTCTCTTCCCTGGAGGTCAAAAGGGTGGAAATTGGTTGGTTCCATTGGTGACCAGCCCCCATTCTTAGGGGCTTCCCAGAAATCACCTCATTAACATAACAAAAGGTACCTTTATCTCTCCAACATTAAGGAAATTCCAAGGTTTTTATAAGCTGTGAACCAGGAACCCTGAGTAAAGACCAAATATATGTTCTTCATACTTTTTGGTTATCTGAATGACCAAATGTATATTTCTTACAAATCACAGTATCACAGCTTCTAATTCTGCTGGAGACATTTTATAAAATACAATTTAGGAGCACCTGGGTGGCTCAATCGCTTAAGCATCTGATTCTGGATTTTGGCTCAGGTCATGATCTCACGGGTTTGTGAGTTCAAGCCCTGCTTCAGGCTCTACACTGGATCCATGCTTGATATTCTCTCTCTCACTCTCTCTTTGCCCCTCCCCTGCTTGTGCTCTCTCTCTCTCTCTCTCAAAATAAACTTTTAAAAAAAGAAAATATAATTTAGAGAAATGGCTTTCAAACATTGAAGATGACCATCGACCAAAGCGCTGGTTAAATGCAGTAGATTTGTGGATCTGGAATCTATATTTTCAATCAAGCATTCTAAGGTGATTCTGGTACAGGTGGGCCAAGACACATTTAAGGGAAAGCTAACAGTAATGGAAACATAAAGGTGATGATGACCTTGAGGTTGAAGGTCAAGAGATGACTACATACCATGAGGGCAAAAAAAGGGAGGTAGATTTTAGTTAGAGAACATTTTCAAAGCTTCTTTAGGGAAAAAACTGCCATCTCTCTTAAATAATCAAATGGAAGAATATGTTCCTGACAGGAGGAGCAGCCACAGTCCCCACACCCCTAAGATTCCCTGTGCCCTTGGGGACATCTCACCAAGCATCTGTGTCACACTACTTGAGACTGGTCACTTGAGACTAGTGGGTGTGAGCCAGAAAGGTCTTCATCCCTTTCCTAAATACCCAGTGGTGGAGCTGAGCCAGGAGAGGCATTCATTCAGTGCTTTAGGAAAGTCTTGTAGGAAACAAAGAAGGAAGAGAGCAATATATAATTATTTTTTTTCAACGTTTATTTATTTTTGGGACAGAGAGAGACAGAGCATGAACGGGGGAGGGGCAGAGAGAGAGGGAGACACAGAATCGGAAACAGGCTCCAGGCTCCGAGCCATCAGCCCAGAGCCTGACGCGGGGCTCGAACTCCCGGACCGCGAGATCGTGACCTGGCTGAAGTCGAACGCTTAACTGACTGCGCCACCCAGGCGCCCCACAATATATAATTAAATAAAGTAGCTCTCAAGGTTTTACTCAGCTCAATAACAAGTTTTATTTTCCAGAGCTTGCAGGCTCCACCCCATAGAAGTTTCTAGCTTGTTTCTACAATGTGGGTGACTTCATTCCAGAGGTGTGCTGGAGCTGGGTCACTGTGTGCATCTCTTTTCAGCTCCTGTTCAGTGAGGTGTCTTCATGTTGGCAGTGTGAACTTGACCATAGTGGGAATATTTACATCACAGAAATCAGCAAACATCAGGACATTCTTATTTATTTCTGAGAGCTGGTTGTTAAATAGTTACCAGCACATCCCTGCTTCAAATCCACTACCCAGAACGCATAATAGCTCCACGGATAAAAGTGCAGGCTATGTGCTATGCGTTTTAGACGACCTGGTTTTGAATCCTATGACCATCCCTTATAGCTATGAAACTCTTAATCTTTTAGAGTCTCAGTCTACCTCCTGTAAAAATGGAGATAATTCCTTCCACATTAGGGCTGAGAGTTTTGAAGCAAGTACTATACGAAGAAATTTAGCCCAAAGCCTGGCACGTGGTAAATACCCACAGGTGAATCTAGACATCATAAGGACTTAAAAGTAGAACAAAGAAAGGCTCCAAGAAAGACAGGAATTCTCTATCCCTCCTGTGTAAGCTCTTTACTTTCCTGCCTCTTCCATGAAAGACTGACAGTGAGAATATCCTCAGAGAGAGTTCTCTACACACAAGACCTTTTCCTACCGATTAAATTGACTAATCCTATCAGGATGTGACCTCACAAAGTCCAGCTATCACAAGACACACATATACTTTTGAGGTATGTTTTATTAAAGAACCTCCAAACCCATAATAATGCCATGTCTAGAGCACTTACTACTTTCTTCACCAGGTGAAGGTCTCAAGGACAAACACTGTGTCTGGTTTTCTGCATACACTGAACACTGATTTCTTGAAGGACTGATATGGCAATTAGCAAGAATGTAAAATTTTCATTAATCTTGAGATAGATTTCACTACTCTGCCTTAGTGGGTAAGAGCATTCTGCATGTGGTCAAGCTGTTCCCAGGTGTCTGATGATGCTCTGGGGCCTCTATGTCCTCCTCATAAACACAGTCCTCCCTTCCTGATACAGTAGCTAGAGACGAAGAAAATTACAATAACACAGTATGAACCAAGGGACAGCTCAGAGACACTGGTTGGGTTTGGACTAAAGTCCTGAAATTCTATCGTTTTCTTGTTATTTGCCCCTCCTAAGAGTTAAGAAGATTTACAGTGGATTGTGAGGCACCTTTCTACAATCCAAATTGATTAAGGTTTCAAAACCCAGATCTTACTTATCTGCCTCTCCTCTGGCCACGATTGGGTGAAAGCAGAGCTAGGAGACCCACAGTTTCCCTCCCTTCTGTCCTTTCCAATCTCTTTGAAAGAGCCCCACTGTCTTCGATGATTCCCCAAAGGGGGCAGGTTTTTTGTTCCATAAGACTTTAATCGATTTAGAACAGAAATTAGTATGTAACCCACAGTCCCAGATATGTGAGCAGTGACAGATCAACATGCCACTTATTTCATTAGCTACAATTTAATTACAAGCAGAAATTCTTTCCAGTTGTGTTTCCAATAGCCCTTGATGTTTAGAGTATAAGGACAACTTCATTTGGATGCAGGAAAGTTTTCAGAAAGAACTTCTGCAAAATCAAGCTTGGGAAATTCAAGTGTCTGCAAGAGATAACTTCAAAAGTATGAGTAGCCCAATCCTTAACATCCAACTTTTATTCACTATATATCTAGTAAAGGCCTTCTATCCCTGTGGCATGATGCTGGAAGTACAGGACAAAGGAGACCCCTGTCCCATGAGGGAGCATGCATGCCAATGAAAGACCAAACCTGAGACATGGCTGACACTAATAAAGACGTGATGATAAATGTAGGCAAACATCATGAAAGACAAGTGCAAGGAGCTACTAGGGGAAGTGGTGTAGCTGTGCAGGAGTTAGGGATGGTCCTCTGAGGAAGGGACATTTAGGTCGAGATTTAAATTTTTTTTTTTCAACGTTTATTCACTTTTGGGACAGAGAGAGACAGAGCATGAACGGGGGAGGGGCAGAGAGAGAGGGAGACACAGAATCGGAAACAGGCTCCAGGCTCTGAGCCATCAGCCCAGAGCCCGACGTGGGGCTCGAACTCACGGACCGCGAGATCGTGACCTGGCTGAAGTCGGACGCTTAACCGACTGCGCCACCCAGGCGCCCCATAGGTCGAGATTTAGAAGCTGAGAAGTGGGCATGGGATAGCATAGGGACAATTTTAGAATAAAGGACTAGCAAGAGGGAAGTCCTGAGGGAAAAAGAGCAAAACAAAAAACTGAAAGGTCAGTGAAGCACAGTGAGGGCAGACAGGCAGTGCCATGGAATGGTCAAGTTAAGGATTTTGGTCATTATCTGAAGAGAAAAGGGAAGCCATGAAAGGGTCTTCGGGAATGAGTGACATAATCAGCTTTGTGTTGTTTAATGATTCTTCTGGCTATCATGTGGTGAATGCGCTGGAGGGTGGCAGGAGAGATTCTGGGAGGCCAGCTAGGAGGCACTGCTGTAGTCCAGGAAAGTACTATCAATGTGCTCTCAAACCAGAACATTGGAGATGCAGCCCACATGAAGGAAAATTCTATTCAACTAGAGCTTCCAGATCTACTAAGAGGTGGGAAGGAGGTGAACACTGTCCCTCAGACCAGAGACAAGTGGCTCAGCAACAACGATTTCTCGAGTACGAGCCTCAGTGTCCACAGAGACCCCCTGGCGGGGCCTGGGTCACTGGCTGCAAGCTGTCCTGTGTCATTTCTACTGGGACAAATACTCAGCTACACTACACGGCAACCCAAACATAGCTCAGCCTTTAACTGAGTGAAGAGACACCAGGCAGAGGAGGAAGAGGCACAGGAGAGGCAGGACTTCGGGTCAGACATGGAGCAGAAGCTATTTAGTGGCGTTGTGACCTTATACCTGTTGCTTAACCTCCTGTGTCGTTTCTTCATCTCACTGCAACATGAGGCTGATACAGAGGTCCCACGGAAGTTTGTGGGGGTTCATATAAAGTAAATGGTTTATATGTATAAAGCAGTATTTAGAACAGAACCTGCCCCAAAAGTCTTAATGAACGGCAGTTGTCGGCTTTCTTATCTGGTTGGCCCCATGGAATGTGGACCAGGCCCATGTTTGAATCCCACCTCTGCCACTTAGGCTTTGTGACTTTGGGCAAGTTAATAAAGTTCTCTAGGTCTCAGCTTCCACATCTGTTAAAATGGGGGTGAGAAAACCTACCCAAAAAGGTGGTCGTGGAGATCAAAAGCATCAATGCAGGTCACTTTGATTTCTACCCGGGCTTCTTCACCGGGAGCAGCCTTCTCCCAAGGCCAGAGCAAGCACTGCAAGGTGGTGGGTAGAGGGAACTGAAGGGAGACAACTCTGAGTGCAGATGGGAGGACTTCAGGGCATCCAGGTAACACTCTCACTCCAAACACTCTCACTCCATACCTGCATCTCTGCACAAAGGGGCTGAGAAATATTCAGGGTGAAGCTGAATCTGCCAGATATCCCTGGGGGCAGACTCTAATTAGCATTTAAAGAGATGCTAGGAATAGATATCCCTGATAAGGTAAAACCCTTCAGCTTGGAACCCACTGCGCTAAAAATGTGCATCCTGCTCTCTGGGCAACAAAGGAAACCTCCACAAGTCCTTTTCCTGTTTTTCAATTGAGGAAGGGTGGTTTGTGCTTTTTCTGCCAGCTCCAAACCATCAGCGTCCAGCGAGCTTGCTCTGGGCGGTGCACTTTTTTCCCTTATTCAACACAGTCATGAGCATGGACTGAGAGCCAGACACCTCACTATGGGATGCATTGGCGAGGAGAGGGGCTTGGTGTGCGCCTTGAGGTGCTTACAGTCAGTCAGGGCAAGGACAACAGCTGAAATGTGGGGAAAGGCCTACCATAAGGGCCAGGACACTGAGCAGCACACAGAGACTTTACAGAGGGAACATCTGAGCCATGTTTTGTACTGTGAGTAGAAGGAAAAGCAAAATAAGCACTCTGAACTGGGCAGTGTATGAACACCATCCCGAGGTGGGAAGAAAGGTCGTGCAAGTAGAGGAAAGCAGCAGCACAAGCAGAAGTGGAGGGGATCTCAACCCCTGAGCTGAGCCACAAAACGTCTTGTGAAATAATAAGAAATATGTATGCTGGTCTCTGCCCCCTGGTTCCCAGCACAGAACTCCTGAAACCCTTGTAAATTTCTAAGTGACAGGAGGACCAGAAGGATCTCTTGTTCGATGAAACGACTCTGGGTAGGCTCCTAGATGGCTCCAAGATGGGGGCTGGTCACCAGAAAGACCAGACCATGATTAGAAGTTTGGAATTTTCAGCCCCAACTCTCATCCTCCAGAGAGAGAAAGGGGACTAGAAACAGAGCTCATAATTGATCATGTCGACGTGAGGAAGCGTCCATAAAACTCCAATAGTGTAGGGTTTGGAGAGCCTCCAGGTTGCCAACACATCCAAACTGGGAGATGATGCATCCCAATCCCCAATCCCCTATGCATGTCTTCCATCTGGATGTTTATCTGTGTCCTTTATCATATCTTTTAATAACTGGTAAACAGGTTTCCCTGAGTTCTAAGAGCCATCTAGCAAATTAATTGAACCCACGGAGGAATTGTTGGAACATCCGACCTATAGTTGGTTGGTCAGAAGCACAAGTGATAACCTGAGTTTGCAAATGGCATCTGAAGTGTTTGTGTTGGGGGTGTGGGGTGGGGAAGGGGACATAGTGTGGGACTGAGCCCTTAACCTGCAGGAACTGATGCTATCTCTGGGAAGATAGTGTCAGAATTTAGTTAAATTTTAGGGCACTCAGCTGGTGCTGAATAGAATTGCTTGTTGTAGTGAAAGACCCCCATGCGTTTAGTGACCAGGAGTGTCAGAAGTGAAGCGTGCTTCCAAAAACCATAAAATACCTAGGAGTAAAGCTAACCAAAGAGGTGAAAAATCTATACATGGAAAACTTTAGAAAGCTTATGAAAGAAATTGAAGAAGACACAAAAAAAATGGAAAAATATTCCATGCTCCTGGATTAGAAGAACAAATATTGTTAAAATGTCGATACTACCCAAAGCAATCTACATATTCAATGAAATCCCTATAAAATAACAAAAGCATTCTTCACAGAGCTAGAAAAAACAATCCTAGAAAATTGTATGGAATCAGAAAAAGCCCTGAATAGCCAAAGCAATCCTGAAAAATAAAACCAAAGCTGGAAACATCACAATTCTGGGCTTCAAGCTATATTACAAAGCTGTAATCATCAAGACAGTATGGTACTGGCACAAAAACAGACACTCAGATCAATGGAACAGAATAGGGAACCCAGAAATGGACCCACACATGTATGACCAACTAATCTTTGACAAGCAGGGAAGAATATCCCATGGAATAAAGACAGTCTCTTCAGCAAATGGTGTTGGGAAAACTGGACAGCAACATGCAGAAAAATGAACCTGGACCACTTTATTACACCATATACAAAAATAAACTCAAAGTGGATGAAAGATCTCAATGTAAGACAGGAAGCCATCAAATTCTTCGAGGAGAAAGCAGGCAAAAACCTCTTTGATCTTGCCCACAGCAATTTCTTACTCAACACGTCTCCGGAGGCAAGGGAAACAAAAGCAAAAATGAACTACTGGGAATTCATCAAAATAAAAAGCTTCTGCATAGTGAAGGAAACAATCAGCAAAACTAAAAGGCAACCGACAGAATGGGAGAAGATTTGCAAATGACATATCAGATAAAGGGTTAGTATCCAAAACCTACAAAGAATTCATCAAACTCAACACCCAAAAAACAAAGAATCCAGTGAAGAAGTGGGCACAAGACATGAATAGACACTTCTCCAAAGAAGACATCCAGATGGCCAACCGACACATGAAAAATGCTCAACATCACTCATCATCAGGGAAATACAAATCAAAACCACAATGAGATACCACCTTACACCTGTCAGAATGGCTAACATTAACAACTCAGGCAACAACAGATGTTGGCGAGCATGTGGAGAAAGAGAATCTCTTTTGCATTGTTGGTGGGAACATAAGCTGGTGCAGCCACTCTGGGAAACAGTCTGGAGGTTTCTCAAAAAACTAAAAATAGAACTACCCTACGACCCAGCAGTTGCACTACTAGGCATTTATCCAAGGGATACAGGTGTGCTGTTTCAAAGGGACACATGCACCCCCATGTTTATAGCAGCACTATCGACAATAGCCAAAGTACGGAAAGAGCCCAAATGTCCATTGACTGATGAATGGATAAAGAAGGTGTGGTACATATATACAATGGAGTATTACTCGGCAATCAAAAAGAATGAAATCTTGCCATTTGCAACTACGTACATGGAACTAGAGGGTATTATGCTAAGCAAAATTAGTCATAGAAAGACAAATATATGTCTTCACCCATATGTGGAATTTAAGATAAAAAACAGATGAACAGGGGCGCCTGGGTGGCACAGTCGGTTGAGCGTCCGACTTCAGCCAGGTCACGATCTCGCGGTCCGGGAGTTCGAGCCCCGCGTCAGGCTCTGGGCTGATGGCTCGGAGCCTGGAGCCTGTTTCCGATTCTGTGTCTCCCTCTCTCTCTGCCCCTCCCCCGTTCATGCTCTGTCTCTCTCTGTCCCAAAAATAAATAAAAAACGTTGAAAAAAAAAAATTAAAAAAAAAAACAGATGAACATAAGGGAAGGAAGAAAAAATAATATAAAAACAGGGAGGGGACAAAACATAAGAGACTCTTAAAGAGAAAAAATTTGAAGGTTGCTGGAGGGGTTGTGAGTCAGGGATGAGCTAGATGGGCAATGGGCATTAAGGAGGACACTTGCTGGGATGAGAACTGGGTGTTATACATAGGGGATAAATCACTGGATTTTACCTTTGAAATCATCATTGCACAGCTAACTTGGATGTAAATTATAAATAAATAAATAAATAAATAAATAAATAAATAAATAAAAGTATGCTTGTGACCTAGTAAAAGAGGATAAACATAGAAGATAAACATACAGTAGGGAAAATGGGGTTTCTCCCTACATAGAAAGGGAGAAACTTTTCTACTATACATCCCTAAAAAGAAAAGCCAGACTGACAGAATGAAGATTGAAGGCTTAAACACTATCCAATATTGGAAACAATCTAAATGTTTAGTACTAGGATAATGATTGAATGAATAACAATGAAACCACTCAATGGACTATTCCTCAGCTATTAAAATTTTACAAATAATAATAAAATATCCATAACATATTAATAAAAAGATATAAAGTAATGAAAATAATATCTAAAAAAAGAAAACAGAAAAAATAATTAAAAACTGAACCAAAAATAATTGGAAAATGGTTATTTCGGTAAATGGTAATGAACTAGAAGTGATTTTTAATTTTATTTATTCATTCATTCATTAATTCATTTATTAATTTATTCATTTACAGAGAGCACAAGCAGGTGAGGGCCAGAGAGAGAGGGAGAGAGAGAATTCCAAGCTGGCTCCACACTGTCAGTACAGAACACGATGCAGGGCTCAAACTCATGAACAATGAAATCATGACCTGAGCCAAAACTAAGAGTCGGACGCTTAAGTGACTGAACCACACAGGTGTCTCAAACTAGAAGCGATTTTTAAAACTTTTAATTAGTTTTTTCAAAGTCTTTAATTAGTACGTTGTACCTTTATACTACTAAGGTATGCACAACATATATACATAAATATTTATCTGCCTATGGAAATTAGGTTTCTCACTCCACCCTCTTTTGCTGGAAATAGTAAGCTAGCCATGTTTCAGGTCAGTTAATAGGCAATCTGTGCACATCAACTTGTGTGCCCAAAACTGTGCAACATACTGTGGGAGATAGAAAATAAAAATTAGGAGACGCAGACCTGAGTTCACAATTCTTAGAGAAGCAAGACTAGCCTAAGTGCAGATTCTGGCGAATGGCAGGTCCTCATTACCCCCTGCATGAATGAGTGAATGCATGGATGGCTACAGGTCCATGCCAACTACACATATGTAGGCAGGAGTGTCTGTAATCATCTCAGCAGCATCCTGATCCCAGCCACTCAGGGGAAATGCTCAGAACTAGCGCTAGAATCTCTTCTTAGTGTGGTTCTCAGAACTAGCACTAGAATGCCTTTCTAGTGTGGTTCTGGGTCAGTCTTCCATGGAGAAACTCTTGAAGGGCTCTGGAAGACTGAAGAGAAAGAGAAGTCAATATTCCCCAGGGGCAATTATTTGCAGGAATGGGGCATTTGGCAGGAGGCAATGTTTGGGGGATCACCCCGAGAATCATCCTTTTCCACAATGAAAGCCTGAATCACCAACCATTGGCAGCCTTCTGGGAATTATTCCCCTTGGAGACACAGTTGAGGTCAGGGGCAGCTTCCCTGAGAGGGCTGTACTCATGGTTTCCTGAAAACAGAATCTCCATCTTCCAGCAGCCCCAGAAATGGCTAATTCCCTGTGTGAAACCTCTCCCTATTTGGAATACCTAGAGTGGCTTCTGCTCTGACACAATCATGACTAATACAGATGACATAGAGTGAAATGCAAGACTGAATGGATCCTGATAGTCCATAAGCTCTCAGAATCCTTCAATCCTTCCTTCCCTCATTCAAGTTGCTTTCTGTATCGCATCTGCCTCTTTATCATCAGGGGACCTGAGAAAATCATGTCATGTGCTTTTTTAAAGCAACTGCTAATAAATATTGATTCTCCCCAGGAGGATCTCACTTGAGCAATTAGTTTGGTTTCTTGGCAGTGGTGGCGACCTTCCTGAAATAAGCCAGAGGTAAATCTTTGCCAAGTCAGAGACCTCTCAAACCCAGGCCACCCATTTCCTGAGAACCCTATACCCAGAGACCATGGAAGAGCAGAGCAAAGCCCACTCCAGTCTGGCAAATTCACTCAAGGCCAAGGACAGGTTTGCCCATCTCATTCAGACTCACTGTCCACATATTCAATACACACATGTCAACCTTCTACTCTGTGCTGGGCACTGGGTGGGTGACTGACACACAAGGACAGCAAGGCATGGGTCCCGCCCCCCATAGCAACAAATGCTAAAACTGAAATTGTAGAAGGATGCTTCTTTTAGAGTCAAATAGTGTTTTCAACCTAAGTGCTATTACAAAAATAAAGACTAAGAAGCTGAAGATTGAGCACTGAGTGGAAGTCATTTTACTCCCAGGGAGGAGCAGACAGCTGAGGCCCTGGAAGACGAGGCTTGGGAAAAAGAAAATGGAGTTTGTCTTTTAAAGTTGAAAAATAGCTGCAACTCTGTCTCATTTAGGAAAACAAGCCTCCAAATGCCACTGCCTGGCTGGTGACATTGAGGCTTCATGCTTAGGTACACGCAAGTGCCAGGATGGCTGCACAGATTTGTGCTGCATACAGGACACACCTGCCCTAGGACCATGGCTTCTGGCTGCCTCTGCTCCTTACCCTGCATTGTCTAATTTTGTATTATGGCTCCCACTTGTCATTTTAGCAGAAGTCAGGTCCGTACCAGTGGCAGCAGATGACATGGCAGGGTTCATGAACAGGGTGACCATATAATTTACCATCTCAACCAAGACACTATTTAGAGTAGAAGAGTGAAGCTAATAATTATAATAGGACATCACAACAGATTTAGCTGGGACTGTCCCAAGGAAGGCAGGAATTGGCTAGAAGAAGAATCAGGACTAAAGCACAGAGAATACTGCATTAGGAACAGTGACGTAAAAGAGCCTTTAAGGACACAGAGAAATAATGAATGATTCTGTTTGTCCAGAGAGAAGCGGGGGGGGGGGGGGGGGCGAGGAACACAAATAGGGCAGCTAAGACCTCGTTCCTTCCACTCAGCACTGCCTGGAGGAAGCCACCCATGGCTCAGCTGTGTCCGCCATGTATCCCAACCACAGTAAATGGGTCAATAGCAGGCACATGTTCCAAAGTGGACCAACAAAGACCTTCCTGGACACTTTTCTTCCAGATCTATTTTTAAAATCTTCATTCACCTGGGGTTGCTAACTGGGTAGCGTGTGAGTGGAAGCTGTTAGAACCATCTTGCCATAGTGTAGAGAAAGCTTGTCAGCGACTTGCAGCCAAGGTTAAAGACACTGAGAGAGACAGATAGAGAAAAGGAGACAGAAAGAGCACCCAGAATACACAGCTTAAAATTCTGGATTGAGCCATGCCTGAAATTTGAATTTTACATGTCTTGTACAGTCCAGTTATATAAATAAATAATTTTGTTTTCTTGAATTCTATGGGCTTTTTTGTCCTAATACAGTGAATCTAGGATACAACCGGGCCATCCAAATAAGTATGTCCAAAATGTGTCTGTTGTTCAAGAGACAAGTCATGAGGCACCGATAAATTTGGAAATATCACCACAGGAACTGAAACCTCAGAAGTGACTGCCATTGTCAATTGGGGACACATGGGAATAAAGGGAAGTGGACTAATGTCAGAGCCCTGGGGAGAGTAGTGAAGGGGAACCCAGCCGACAAGACTGAGAAGGAGCCATAGAAGGAAAGCAAGGAAAGAGTCTAAGCCAGAAGCTGAAGGATGAAAGCACAAAGAAGAGGGACTGCTCCTCAGGGCCCCATGTCACAGAAAAGTGAAAGGGATGGTCTCCTTACAGGACAACTGGAAACACACACACACACCCCGCACAAGGCTATAAGGTAGAGTAAGGTAATTTCTATAGGAGGGGTCAAAGTGTAACTGAAGGTCAAAGGCCAGATCCTATGACCATTTCTGCTTTCATCTTATTTGTAACAGTTGCCCATCCTTGACTATCTCTTCTCTCACTTTCGGTGCTACTATCTCCCTCCCCTCCACTGGCTTCTGGTTCCTTTCCTTCTTGGGGTTCTTTAGAGCTTCCTCATTCCCTAACCAACCTTGTCAGGATCCAAGACTCTCTTCTTTTTTTTTTTTTTTTTAATTTTTTTTTTCAACGTTTATTTATTTTGGGGACAGAGAGAGACTGAGCATGAACGGGGGAGGGGCAGAGAGAGAGGGAGACACAGAATTGGAAACAGGCTCCAGGCTCTGAGCCATCAGCCCAGAGCCTGACGCGGGGCTCGAACTCACAGACCGTGAGATCGTGACCTGACTGAAGTCGGACGCTCAACCGACTGCGCCACCCAGGCGCCCCTCCAAGACTCTCTTCTATCCTTGCCACACACTCTTCTTGGGGCCCAGAAGCACCCATGACTGTTAAGCCCCTACTGTAATCCCAGCATCCCCAAACCCACACCTCCAGCATGGGAGCTGATGTGGCTGTGCAGTCCGCAAAGGGCATCGTCTCTGAATAGACCTCAAGTATGTCCATCAAGAATTAAGAACAAAGAAGTCCCCTGATGTCAGAGCCAGGGCCCACCAGAGATAACACCTACAGACGTGTAGGTTGAGCACTGCATAAAAAAATGCCCAGCTGAAACTCAGTTGAGGAGCTGAAATTCAGCCTGTACTCCCTTCTCTGAGCTGCTCTCTCTAGCATGAGACTACATGCACATTGGAGAAGGGCTTCACGTCTTCATTAGCCCAGAGGCACCTCCAGGTTGCCAAAGTCACACACCAGCGAGGCTGCAAACACCCAGAGGGAAGCCCTTTTCTAACGTATACAAAGATGGAGTACGTAGCCATAGAGGCTCAGAGGACACAAGAGGCAATGACTAAGGGAGATCCTTCCAGAGAACAGAACAGGGGGCTGACAGATGAGACAACCCAGGAATCTACACCTCTACGAAGGTAAGGAGTCTTCAGAAACTCTGTCCTGGAAGATCGCTCATCGTGTCAGGCCTGTGACTGTGCCACATCTCCCATTCTCTCCTTCCAACAGTGTTTATAGTGGTTCTCCTGCTGCTACTCCACCACTGCACACTGAACATGGGGGTGGGGGGAGGTGCAGAGGGGACGTGGCCCTCTAGTGTTTGCACCACTAGACAGTAGGGATGTGCGTGCACTGCCCATCATCCAGAGATCCCGCAGTTCAAGCTGGTTGAGGTTTCAGGGTTGTCCCCCTTGGGAGGGGCAAGTGTGTTCTCTGTGAAGGAACAAAGGTATTTTTGGTAACCAAATGGTGCAGTGGCTGGTGGCAGTTGCTGGCTAGATGATGACACTTCTCAGCCTCCCTTCCACTTACATGTACCCATTTGATCAAATGTCATTCAGTAATGTGTAAACAAAAGTTGCTGAGTAGGACTTAAAAAGAAGATAAGACAGTTGCAGTCGTAGGCATTTTGTCTGGTTTTATCTTTCATCCTTTCTCCTACTTCCTGCCTAGAATGCAAAGATGATGACTGGCACTCTAGCAGCTATATTTGACTAGGAGGCAATTCTAAGATAGCACATACTAAAATGGTGAAGCAGGAAGACAGAAGGGTTCCTTGCTCCCCAAAGACACTATGGAATCAACACATCCGTCCTTTAATATTAAGTACAACAAACTTTCATCTTGTTTAAGCCACTGTTTCTCCTGGTTTTTGACAATACAAGTAACAAATACACTAACAATATACAGAAGACTCCCAGATTCATAGTTGTGATCTCTTCCATTAATTACAAAGCTGCCCTCTAGCTGTCTCAAATTCAAAGTTCTCAAAATCAAATTTATTATCACTGTATCCAACCTCATCCCCCACTGAGTTTGTTCCTCAGCTTGGGGTGTGTGGGAATGAGGAATAGAAGAGCTGGCAAGCAATGAGCCCTGGGACCCAGGAAGAGGGACATGCACAGGACTGGCTGCCTGAGAATTCAGGGAGGAAGGGCTTCCAGCCATATAGCAGGAACCTTCCTGGGCTAAGATCCCACTATAGACTCACTGCAGGCTCCGCTTGCTCCAGACTAAAGGTCTGAGGGTATATACGTCTATCATGAGTGGGGAAGGAGGGAATGAAAACCCAGTCTCAAGAGGCTCTGGGTGGTTTTTGTGGGAGTGGAAAAAGTATGGACCAGTTACTACTATTGGAAATGTCTAGTAATAGTTGATGAAGAAACAACCTTGGAAGAAATATGAAGAAAACCTATCTATCATGTAACACAGACATCAGACAGGAAATGGCCATGTTTTCAGGTTTGTTGGGCCTGAGGAAGGGCAAGGGCATATGGGCCATGTGTGTAAGTTTGTGCAGTGCAGGACCCACAGTTATTTTAAATGGAGGTGGTAAGCAGAAAGGGGAAGCAAGCTAGGGCTGCCTTTCCCGGAACGGAGTATCTAACATGTTGGAGGGGGTGACAATTTATGAAGTATCTTCCTATCTATGCACCCATGTGGGCCCCACTAAAGTTTGTGAGGTCAGGAGTAAAATTGCTCTTGCTTTTTCAAGAGGAGACTGAGGCACAGAGAGGCAAAATCCCATTAAAAGGAATGCCCTTCATGGAGGTGTCACGATGCCAAGCCACAGGAGAGCCATGGGAATGCTGGTACTCTTGAAGGGAGAGGACATAACAGAGTTACTGAGTTTAGTGTCCATCCATCAGAGGCTCTGGTGTCCCAGATGTGCACTTACCTGGCCATCCACTCCATCGCTGTTCACTGGCTCAGTCTCAAACCTGGATTCGGGCTCTCTTGCACAGCAGGCCCGCTGACCCTGGCTGTGTGACGGGGGGAGACAAGGTGAGAGGCTTGCGTGACCACAAGATGCTCTCACAGGAGAAAACTGGCACAAGTGGGGAGTGAGTGGAGGAGGGGGCATGAGGGATGAGACAGTGGGCAGAATTTAGGTAAATCGTGAATACATTCCAAGCTTTCATTCTTTTACATTTAGGCTCCACCTGATTGAACTGCAAAGCCCCAGAGATTATGCTCTAAATGCCTTCTAAAATTGGCCCGCACAGCCCTGCATGTAGTTTCTGCAACATCCTGCACACGTGAACAGCTGCACCGCACCTGGCCCAGCTGGGAGCGAGAGGGAGTACAGGCCTGGGTGGCCCCGGACAGACGACTCACCCTTCTGGGTCTTCACTTATTCCAAGTAAAATTAGCAGGAAAGAGAAACTGCTCGCTTGGACACTTGGGGCGAACGTGCAAGCATGTGTGGGCACGCAGTCCAGCCCGGCACAGGATGACATTGATGGCGTGGGGCCGGGCCTGGGAGCTTCTGACCAGGTACCCATGCTCCTTGATCTCTCAGCTTCCACACCGAGCTCATGAGCTCCTCTTCTCTTCCCTTCCAGATCGGCCTCTCTTCCCATGCCAGTCTAAGAAAAGTGGAATTCTAAAGAGGTTTACAGGTTTGCAAGAGGCCTCAGCATCTGTCAGTGGAGAAGACAGAAATCAGACCCTGGACCCCC
This sequence comes from Prionailurus viverrinus, assembly GCF_022837055.1. Classification (NCBI taxonomy): domain Eukaryota; kingdom Metazoa; phylum Chordata; class Mammalia; order Carnivora; family Felidae; genus Prionailurus; species Prionailurus viverrinus. The sequence continues at coordinate 45,660,843 of NC_062570.1, forward strand.
AGCCATGGATCCGATCACTTCTTCCTTCCTTCTTTCCACACTTCTTGTATATACCTTCTGCATATCAGTCACACAGCAATAACCTGGATGGGGTGCCTGCTGGAGGTACTGAGAAAGGGAAGTCACCGGTCACCAGGTGGTCACACGGTGACAGTGACAGTGTTAGGACTAAATAACCAGTCAACTCCAGGGAGGCAGAAGAGGGTCCATGCTGGGTTCTGCCCAGGAGAACTGGGAACCACTCTGTGCTTGCCCGGCACTCATCACAGTGGGAGAGTGAGCCATGGTTTGCAGCCCGGTCCTGATGCTGGCCCCGGAAGGGGCCATCCCCATGGGCCTCACTCTGTGCCTCTGGACTCCAGCTTCCCCATCCCCCCCCCCCCATCCCTGGCATGTCCCCAGACATTCAGGAGGCCCCGGCTTCGATTCTTTCCCAGAACCTTTGCTGCAGGGGCTCAGAACCCAGGAAGCCTCCCTGTACCACTGGGCCCTGGGGTGCGGGGGATTCAGGGATTGGGTATTAAGCTGAGAAGTGCACACTTGCTTCCCTTTTAGTCTTAGCTACTGGATAGGGCTGCTCGGGTCTCTGGGAGAGTTTTATTCCCTTCCCTCCATGTCATTCATGAGTTTTCTTTCTAATTTTGCTTTTAACAAAATATGTAGGTTATTTTTCTCAGCTCTAATCTGTTCCCATCAAAGCTGTTGAATATATATATATATATATATATATATATATATATATATATATATTTATTCTGTTATGGTAAATGTCATGAGGTGAAAATGTCATCTCAACAGCTGGCCCCAGAGTTCCTCTTAAGGCAAGAACTATTCTTGTTTGGGGAAAATACTTTGACAAGCACCTTGGGGAAGAAGATGAGACTGACAGAAACCACTGGCTGAATGGACCTACAAGAAAACGATGAGAATTTGCTCACTCTGGAAAAGAAGGGGCGGAGTATAAAGCCAAGGGAAGGGGACTGGATGGAGAGAAAGCAGGAGAATTAAGAGTAAGCCTAGGTCTAGACAGTGAAATTCCTCACAGCAGGGTGGAGTCCAGATCCCAACCCCAGAGATGGTTTTGTGCCAGGAAATTGCAAGAACAGGGATGCCTAACATTCAACTCAAAAGTGTTTCATTGCTGTGGTGTAAACCCATCCATCTCCCCAAAGAACTTCAGCAAACTGTGTCACATTCATGCACCTTTGAGCGGGATATTTTTTAAGAACTAGTTTCTTGTCTAAATCATGTCACGGAGAATGAAGTGTTTGTGAGATGCACTGCCCTTACTCCCTGGAAACCTGCAAAAATCTTTGGCTTAACTCTGGACTTCTGCAAAAGAGTTGTGGTTTGAGGAGGCCCAAGTTGACGTGCTATTTCACATAAACGCTAAACAATTAAACAAGTGACTGAGGGCACTGAGCCAAGAATCTAACTGGATGTAACTGTGCACAGCAATATCAATACCCCATGCTTGCAAAGTGCTTTATTCTCAAGCATCGTCTCCTCTCACCTCACACCACCTCTAGGGGGCAGTTTAGGCAGAGCGGCTGGTCCTTATTTTAGAGGTGCAAAAGAGATGCCTCCTTTTCAGGCCCTTTCTGGCAGGGCCTTTCCCAGGGAGCTAGTAACCCTCCTACTGGGCTCCCCAGGAGTTGGAACCAGTAGGCTTGCTGAGCTATGGAAATTATAAGACCTGGAAGACCAGTATCATTAGAAGGTACAGGGGTGGAGAGGGGGCTTTGTTCAGCTTGGAGTTTGGAAACAGTGTGTCCAGTGCTTCTGTGGTTTACCAAGATGCATTCTGGTGTAGAGCTCACTGGCTCAGGCATCCCCAGTGAGCAGTGGATCCTGATGTCCGCCCCCAGCTCCTCATAGAGGGCTCAGGAGAGCCTCCACATTCCTGAAGCCTGAACCGTGCTCCTGAGACCCACCTCATTCCCACTTCTCAGCAAGCCCCAAGTTCTGCTAATGACCTTTCTCCTCCAGCTGCTCTCCTATTCTCAGCACTAGGACTCTGGGTGGGATTTATAGGACTTACGCCTCTACTCATGCTTGTTCTCAGGGTTCACCTGAGGACCAGCTGCTTGGCCTCGGATCTGCTAAGGGTCTGAGTCCCCAAGAGGCCCTCCTGGATCAAGGCCCAGAATCTGTGAGCCAACACAGCCTCACCTCCATTTCATGCTCTGAGGCTTGGGGTGCTCTCTCAGATGTAGCCTCTTCCTGTGAGTTTTCTTAAGTGGGGGAGAGGGTATTTTAAGCTCTTTGCAGGGAGGAGTCATTTCCTGGCTGTGATCCAGGCACCGCACGGCTCACTCTACCCTGCTTTCTTTTCAGTCCCTCCCTGCCTCCCCACACCAAACCCAAAGTCACAGCCTTCCTGGTGCTGTGGCTCTTCCTGTGTGACATATCCCACAGAGTGTGTGTGTAGTAGGGGCGGGAATGGGGACTAAGGACCTTACGTCCTGTGCCATATAGGTCACATAAATGCCTCAAAAGCATCTTCTTGGGTTCCCTGGCTGGCTGTCAGAAGAACATGCTACTCTTGATCTCGGGGTGGTGAGTTCGAGCCCCACTTTCAAGGTAGAGATTACAAAAAAATAATAATAAGTTAAAAATAAAAACATCCTCTCTTCTAGAATTCTGCACACAAGATATGGTTGTCATAGATACAGAAATACATGAATATATGAGGGATCTAACCATTGCCCCTTTGTGACTGAGCATAAAACAGACAAACTAGGGCACCTGGGAGGCTCAGTCGGTTGAGCGTCTGACTTCGGCCCAGGTCATGATCTCACAGTTTGTGAGTTTGAGCCCCGCGTCAGGCTCTGTGCTGACAGCCCAGAGCCTGGAGCCTGGCAGATTCTGTGTCTCCCTCTCTCTCTGCCCCTCCCCTGCTCCCACTCTATCTCTGTCTTAAAAATAAATAAAACATTAAATTTTTTTTTAAACAGACAAATTAACCCCTCTATTTCCACGAGTCCATGCACACTTAGAACTCTGGTTTCCACATGATAACTAACAGCTCCCAACAGCCTCTGAATGGGAAGTGGACAGTCTGGACAGACTGTGCCCAGAGCATGGTACCCACTGACAGCTGAGGGACAAGATGGGAGGGCTACATAGCCCAGGCCCAGCAGGAAAGGAGCCTCTGCTGGGGAGATGAACTTGAGACACGGCTCCAGAAATGGAATGGCATATGTGGCCAGGCCTGGCCCTGGGCACCCTGTTCACCTGCCTGAGCACATAAGTGTGTCCTCCTTGCAGGAGGCTACCTCCAATCTCCCCACAACCTGCAGTGCCAGCCTTTTCTCGCAGGTCAGCTGCTATTCAGAGGAAAAGCCAGTTAATGCTGGTCATAACAGGGACTGGCAGATGTGTGGCATTTCTGACAGCGGGCTAGGTGCAGGGAGGCAGGACAGCAGGAGGCTGCCTGGAGAACGCATTTTCCCACACCACTGTAAACACCTTGTAAACACCACTGAAGGGCAGACTCTATGACTGAGGATGCTGATAGCTCACGGCGTCCCGCAGGCGCTAAGCCCTCCTATGGCCAGACAGGCTGCCTGGGAGAGAGGCCGTCACCCCGGCTGCAGGGAACAGAATAAACACAAACAAAAGGCTTGCGGAGGAGGGGCGCGTGGAGCCCCACTTGGGTGCTCAGCAGAGTGAAGACGGATATCGACTCATGGCTCGGAGAGCTGGGGTTCGGTTTATGGCCCTTTGATTCCATGGGGCAGCGCTGAACCACCATCTGGCCGGACACTGGATGTCCCCTGCACCCCTGCAGGATTCCCAAGGCTGGTCTCTGGCCAACAAGCAGAGCTATGCCCGAGACGAAGCCTAGCACAGTGAGCCGCACTCGTAGAGCGCGGGTGCCACCTGGTGGCCAGATCTGGCGTGACAGGCGCGCCCAGCGCCCGCAAGACCTACAGAACCAGCCAGGGCAACGAGGATCACCACTGCAGTGACTGTAATGATAGCAACACCTTATGAACACCACGCATCTTCCCAGCCATTCTGTACTCCGCCTTCTCTGTGGTTTGGTCAGGCTGGTCTCTCTGTCCCTACAATGATAAGGGTAACATCCACACCAAAAATAGCCACAGAATGTCCACCATGGATCAGGAAATTACTTTCTGCCATGCACTGAGCTAGGCACGAGAGTGAAAAATTACCAAGCTATGGTCCCTTCCTTCAAGGGACTCCTATGCTCAGATATTTACAATTAACCAAAATACAAGACAAAGGATGATGAGAAATTCAATAAGCTGAGCAGGCCCAGATGAGGTGGTAACTACTGAACATCAGGAGCTTAAAAGGAGGCATCACTGAGGCTGTGAAGTATGGACAAGATTTCAGCAGGTGACCAAAGGGCGGACATTCCAAGCAGAGGAACTGTCCTGGCAAAGGCAAAGACCAGCGAAAACACCCAGTAGGTCCAGGAACCAGCAAGTGTGGCCACGGAATTCTGTGGGAGGGGTGATGCACGAAGAGATGAAACTTTGAGGATAATTTGGGATTGAGGTGAGGTACGCCTTATACAGGCTAGGTGCTGGGTGTGAACATTTCTCCTGAGGGCTAAAATAAGCCACTGAAAAGTTTGAAGCAAGGGCATAACTAGGTTGATCTTTAAAAGATCTGTTTTAAGAGGCAAGTGTGCAGGGAGACTGGTTAGGGAGAATGGATGCGGCATTCCACTGACAGGCGAATTCCTTCAACCTTCAACAGACACTTGGCAGGCCCGCGGTGTGCCAGGCACTGTTTGTACAAAATGTCCTTCCCTCTTGGAGCTTACATTCTAGAGCATAATGGAGTAGGTAGGAGGCATGAACAGGAGGTGACAGGCGAGATATTGCAGAATCTGAAGCTCCATGACTTGATGGTCAGTGGTAAGAAAGATGGGAGAAAAGATTTAGTGTAAGTGACAGTGAGAAAGTAAGACCATTCAAGGCTGGACCACAGCAAGAGCAGGTTTGAGAGGGAAGGAAATCAGACTACTTTTGAATGCGATCAGGAAACAGAACATGGAGCTAAGAAGCAAAAACTCCAAAAAAGTCAACTTTACAATGACCACCGCCCCATCCCCTGAAAACTCAGAGTAGGTTTTGCAGAAATTTCTCCTGCCTTTAGAGGTGAAAACTATATTGAATCAATTGTCAAATACAAATGTCTGTAAACAGATTCATTATGTGTTTGCTGAGGGAGCATATGGATAATAGTAACTGCTAATGTTTACTGAGTGCTCAGTGGGAATGAAACACTATGCTCATTTACTGCTTCCTCCAGTTGCCATATTCCAGTCTCATAAGTGGGCAACGAGTAGGTCCAAGTCACACAGTTAGCAGGCATCACAAGCTCCTCAAGAAGGTCTGGATCTGTTTTTTACCCTCTCCTCCAGCAGGGGCTGGGTGCAGTAGACAGTTTTCAGCCTGGTGACACATCTCCAGCCATTTTCCTATGGTGGTCAACCTGCCTGAAGCTTTATTAGAAGAAGCTTCCGGCCCTTCCTGACTGGCCACAGTTAAGAGAGGTAAGGTACCAAAAAGTGAGGGAAAACAGACCTTAGAGAAATAAAGAGCTAGAGTGCTGGTAGCATGACAGGGAAAAGAAGGGTACAATTGTTCTTCTCTTGGGAAGATGAAAAAAAGGAAATGTGGGTTTCAGTGGTGATGTGAAGGTGCAAGGCTGGGCAGCAGCAGTTATTTCTGCCTTCTAGAGGCTCGGACTCTCCCTCTGGCTCTTCCAGGCCCGTGAAGAAAGCAGTTGCACAACTTCTCCAACTAGAAGGAGCCAGTCCAGGAAAGAAGCCCATCCACACAAGGTTCTGGGCCCTCCTGGGCCCGAGACTCCGGGATAAATGACACTTCAGTCTTATCTTAGATGTGGAAGAATTTAATTTATCTTTGGCAATCCTAACTTCCCACTATTCTTACTGTCATATTGAGCAGATCGCTTAATTAGTATAAAAGCATTCAAAACAAGACTGAAAAAAATGCCTAATTGAGTGAAACCTTTATAATAAGAGTAATAAAAATATATCCCTGAAGTAGCCCCCAGAAAAACTGTCACTTGACCCATATGAGGAATAAATATGGTCACACTGATATATATGTATATATATATGTATATATATATATATATGTATATATATATATATGTATATATATATATATATATGTATGTATATATATATTTAACTAATTACAGAAAGAGAGAGAGCATGTACGCAGAGCCCAAGGCTGGGCTCCACACAGGGCTTCGTGTGTGACTCAAACTGACAAACCGTGAGATTATGACCTGAGCCAAAATCAAGAGTTGGAAGCTTAAGCAATTGAGCTACCCAGGCGCCCCTGCTTTATGGTTTTTTTCAATTGATTACTCTTATAATCAGGAAGTCCAGTAACCATTTGCCAAACGCTTGCTATGTTACAGAAACTCTTAGGGGCTACCTCTTAGGGACAGGTCAGTGAATGAAACAGATTTCCATCCTTGTGGGGCTTACTCTCTAGCAGGGGAAGAGAGGGAAATAATAGATTTAATAAATAATTTAGCACATTGAAGGCTGTCAGTCGTGTTAAGGATAAAAAAAAAGTAGAGGTGGACAAATGGGTCTAAGATGCAAAGATGGGGTAGGCCTCCTTGAGAAAGTAACATTTAAACAAATAAAGCACCTTGAAGAAGGTGACTTTGGCCTTCACAAAGCTACAGAAGTCCTAGTTATACCCATACTCCAGGACAAGTATCCAGTGCCTTACATTTATACTATTAAGATGGACCTCTCAAATAGGACTTGTTAGAACAAATTTTTACTTCATTGGGTGCCTGAGTGGTTTGGTTGGAGGGTGTGTGACTCCTGATCTCACGGTCATGGGTTCGAGCTCCATGTTGTGTGTAGAGATTACTAAAATTAAAAAAAAAAATCAAAACAAAACCTTTTACTTCAAAATGACCTACATCAAAAAGTAGCAGCAGTTTCTCTCACCAAAAATGTCAAGTTCTGCTCCCACAACTTATAAAACTAGGGTTATATTCCAAATAATAGCTTCATAGAATACCAAGGCCAGTGGTACATCTGTAGGTCTGAGATCACTCAGAGATATTCCCTTGGTGTTTATTAGAAATAAATCTGTGCGAAGTTCCCAGGAGGTGACAGGGCACACAGAGAATGCTCAGCCAATTTTAATGAAAGTTACCCTCCATTTTTCTAAATCTTCCACAACCACTCCCCTGGGCTCAGGCACATGGCTTTAGGAAAGCTCATGTGGCCCCTGTGAAAAGCTTACATTCAGGATCACTGATACTACCTTAGGCCTACAGTCGACTCCCAGTAACAAGAAGAATTACTCTTTTAAAATTGAGAAAGATCCTCTTCCACCCAGAATTGTCTGTAGACATGAGGCACACAATGAATGCTTCCATAAATAATAAATTCTCTGCTTCCAGTAATGGTGGGATAGATATTTCACACACACAAAAAAATCCTCCAAATGAAAAAAGCCATCAAAAATGGGGGAAATATGAAAGAAACAACTTCTTGAAGGCATTACAGAGCCAATTAGAAAATGAATTAATGAGCCAGATCCATAGGTAAGACAAGCCCAGAAAGATGAGACAAGCATTTGGTGTTGCTTTCGCTGAGAAACTATGAGACAGGACAAAGCTTTGACAGCCACAGAGCTCTGTGGTAGTATAAGCTGGAATGGCCACGTTCCATAGAAGAGGTTGATCTAATAAACTTGAAGATGTGCAATCCCCTAAGCCCCACCCACAGGTCTATAACCCATGGAAAAGTGTGTGCAGGGCACCGAGACTCATATACAGAAATGTTAACAGTGGCATCTTTATAATAGCCCTACACAAGAAACAACTCCTGTCCGTGGTATATTCAGAATATTGTAAAAAATAAAAATAAACAGATTACAGCAACACACAACAATCTAAAGCTGAGAGAAAGAAGCCAGATACCAAAAACAAAACGAACAAAACAAAAACATCATGCATAATTCGATTCACATAAAATTCAATTCACTAGCCAATGTAATCTCTGCCACTTGGGAATGCATGTTAAGGCAGAAGTGACGATGGTAAAAAGGACACTGGCTACGTTTGAGGTAGATAAGCTTAGTGACTGCAAGAGGGTACAAGATCAGCTTCTTGGTGCTGGCAATTTCTTGATCTTGTTGGTGACTACATAATTATTTGTTTTGTGATAAATACTGAACTCAAGTTTTTGTGGGATTGGAGGTTGTAATTTTGTATGTTTCACGAGAGGTTTAAAAAAACCCGTTAACATGTTGTTGCATGTATCACTAGTTAATTCTTTTTTATTGCTGCATATATTTTATTGTATGCATATACCAAACTTCATCCTTTCACCTACTGGAAGACATTTAGTTTGTATCTACTTTCCAGCTATTGCAAAGAAAGCGGCTCTGAACATTTACACACGTCTTTAGTATGGATATAGAATTTTGTTTCTCTTAGGTAAATACTTAGGACTGCAATGTCTGACTAAAATGACACTACATGTTTGACTTTTTAAGAAACTAGCAAATTAGTTTCCAAATAAGTTGTTCCATTTTACATTCCCATCAGCTGTAGGTAAGTGTTCAGGTTGGTCCATATCCTTGCCATCCTTAGTACACATCCTTATTATAGTCAGTCTTTTAGATTAGAGTCATTTTAGTGAGTGTGTAGTGGTATCTCAGTCTGTTTTTAATTTGCAAGGATTTTGAGCATATTTTCATGTGCTAATTTGCCATCCATGTATCTAACTCTACTGCCTACTTAAAAAATCAAATTGTTTACTTGCTACTGAGTTTTAAGCACTTTGAATGTGTTATTCCATGGTCTTCTAACCTCCACTGTTTCTGCTAAGTCAGTTTATAACCTTATTAGGGTTCCCTTGTTAAATGGTGCATCTTTTCTCTTGCTGCTTTTAATTTTTTTATTGTCTTTAATTTTCAGCATTTTTACTGTGATGTGTCTATTTGCAGATCTCTTTTGAGTTTATCCAACTAGGAGTTCACTGAACCTCCTGGATGTAGGTTATAGTTTTCCAATAAATTTGGAAAGTTTTTAGCCACTATTTCTTTGAATATCTCTTCTCTCTCTTCTCCTCCTGATACTCCCATTATGTATATATCAGGGCATTGAAGGTGCCCATCTTCCTCAAGGTTCTGTTTATCATTCTTTTTCCTTTCTGTATTCTTTGGCTTGCACAACCTCTGTTGATCTATTTTGAGGTTCACTTAAGTCTTTCTCCCATCAGTTTAAATCCATTGTTGAGTTTCTCCATTGAATTTTTTATTTCAGTTATCATACTTGTCATCTCTAGAATTTCCGTTTGGTTCTTTTTAAACATTCAACCTCTTTATGATATTTTCTATTTGATGCTATATTTTCATCATACCTTCCTTTACTTGTTTTAATCAAGCTTTCCTTTACTGTGAACTTACTTGTAATGACTGCTTTGAAATATATTCCCATTAAATCTCACATCTGATTACTCTCACAAGTAGCTTCTGTTGCCCATTTCTTTTCCCTGGGTATACTTCCCTGTTTCCTTGCATGCTTAATAAATTTTCATTGGAAACTGAACATTTTAGATACCTTGTAGCAACTCTGGGTTGGAGGTCTCCCCACCCCCAAGACATATTGTTCTTACTTACTTATTTGTCTAATGACTGGTTGAACTATTTTAGTGAAGTCTATTTCTCTCTCAGCCTCTGTGGTTACTCCTGGGGGAGTGGGGGCTCATATAGCTTTGGGTAGCCTTAGTGAACCTGAGATGACATTAGTAATGGTAAGGTTCCCTTCCATTTTTCCTTGACTGTGGAGTTGGGAGTAGAGACAATGGCAAGCTTCTTTTGGAATGACACTTTTACTCTTGGAGCTGAGAGCTCAGTGGAGGTGGGGAAGGGCAGTAGCCTGAGGTCCTCTTGGCTTGCTTTTCACAAGATGGAGAAAAGGCTGTCAGGGCCCCAGTATTCTCAGTGTGCTGCATTCAAGGGAGAGCCCTCACTCCATGATGAGGGTTGGATAGAAGAAGAGAGTTCTCACCTCTCAACTGCACTTGCCAGGGACTTCGCCTCAGCATTAGTCAGCTGGGGACAGGATGAGAACCACTGAAGTCCTGCAACTCGTGAAAGAAAGCCTTCTTGCTAGCAGCTGGGTAGTGAGAGAGACCTATATTCTTGGCTGCAGCAGTATGGAGTGGAGTCTCCACAAAGCTGAGCTGGGAGGGAAGTGGGGAGGACATTGGTTCAAATACAACAGACTTTTTTTTTTTTTTTTTACTGAAAGTAAGATTCACCTTTCTTACTCAAAGTAAAATTCATCTTCCTTATTAAATTTTCATAGAATTTCTTGAAGAAATGGTTCTTCATTTGCTGTTTGTTCTTTGGGCCATTTCTAGAGGCTTTAAATGAGTGAATTTTAGCAATAATTTTCACCAGTTTCACTGGAGAGTGAGTCAGCAGAGCTGTTCATGCTGTTATGCCAGAAGTCATCTCCCTACTGAGTTTTACAGAGTTCTTCATATATTTGGATAAAGCCCTTTAATAACTGTGATTTGCAAACATTTTCTCCTAGTATGTCAACTGTGTTTACATCTCCTTCAAAGTGTCCTTTGAAGAGCCAGTTTTCTACTTTGTTTGTTTTTGTGTTTGCTTTTGCATATGGCTACCCAAATGGTTCGGCACACGTGCTGAAAAGATTATCCTTTCCCCACTGAATTACCATGACATCTTTGTTAAAAATCAGTTAACCAAAAATATCTAGGTTGATTTCTGGACTTTGCATTATGTTTGACTGATCTATTTGCCCATCTTTGTATCAGTACATAGAATATTTTGCTTTTGGTAGCTTTATAATGTCTTAAAATCAGATAGTGTAGGTCCCCTTTGTTCTTTTTTGAAGTAGTTTTGGCCATTTTATATATTTTGCACTTCTATATACATTTTAGAATCAGCTTACAAAATTTATCAATTCTAATAGTTTTGTACAGGTTTCTTAAGATTTTCTACATAAATGAGCATATTGTCTGCCACTGAAGACAGTATTTTACTTACTGTTTTCTAATTTGGCTTATTTTTCAAGTCTTACTGCAATGGCTAGAACTTCCAGCACAATGACATATGTGTCATGTTGATATTAGAGGGAAAGTATTAATTAATTCATAATTAGGCATGATGTTAACCATAGGTTTTTTTTTTTTTCTGGTGGGTGCCCTTTATTAGAAAATTCCTTTCTATTCCTAGTTTGAAGAGATTCTCCCCTATTCCCAGTTTGCTGAGAGTTATGAGGAGGAGATGGTGAAATTTGTCAAAAGCTTTTTCAGTTCTCTTGAGATGATCACATTTTTTTTTTTCCTTTTTTAGCAGACTAGTATGATAAATGACACTGATTGATTTCCCATGTTTGCATTCTTGGGGTAAATTTCACTTGGTCATAATGTGTTCTCTTCTTTATTCACTTTCCTAAAATTTCGTTAAAATTTTTTGTCTACATGTTCAGAAGGATGTTGGGCTTTGGTTGTCTTGTCATTTCCTCGCCTGTTTTTGTTATTAGGAAAATGTTGGCCTCATAGAATCAGATGTGAAGTGTTCTCTCTTTAACTTTCTGAAAAAGTGTGTATAGAATTGGTATTATGTCTTCCTTAGATGTTTGGTGGAACTCAAAAAGGAACTGAGCAGATCCTAGAGTTTTGCTCATGGGAAGGCTTTTAACTAAAAATTCTATTTAAAAGACTGCCAGCACTATTCAAATTATCCAGTTCTTCTTGCAGAAGCTTTGTTAGTTTGTATCTTTCAAGGAATTTGTCCAGTGACTCTAAATTGTCAAATTTATTAGCACAAAGTTGTTTATAATACTCACAATTTCTGAAAAATCTGTAGTGATGTCATGCCTCTCATTCCTAATAGTCTTGTGCTGACCTTTTATTTTTTCCAACCCAGCTAAAGGCTTACCATTGCTATTAATTTTTCTCAAAGAAACAGCTTTTAATTTTTCTCTTATTTTTCCATTTTTATTTTGATTTCTGATCTTACTACTTCATTTTTTTTTATTTAATTTGCTCTTTTTCTGGTTCCTTAAGGTAGAAGTTGAGATCACTGATTTGAGAATCTTCTATATAATGCAGGCAACTAGTGTTATAAATTTTCCTCTAAGTATTGCCTTATCTATCTAATAAATGTCAATATATTGTGTTCTCATCTTCATTCAGGTCAAACATTTCTAAACTACTTTTATTTCTTCATCATAAGCATTTTGTTTACTTTCCAAATACTTGGAGATTTTCCAAATATCTGCTATTGATTTTTTAGTTTTTCTTTTGCCAGAGAATATACTTTGTATGATTTGAACCCTTTATTTATTGTGACTTGCTTTATGGTCCAGAATATGGTCTCTGTAGGAAATATTCTCCACACACATGAAAAAAAATATATATATATAGTGTTGTTGGGTGATCTATAAAGATCAGTTATGATGGCTGACAGTGTTTTTCAATTTTCTAAATAGTTGTGGATGTTGTCTATGTGTCTTATCAATTATTGAAGGTGTTGAAATATCCAACTATATTTATGGGTTGGTTCTTTCTCCAGGTAGATCTATCAGACTTTTCTTCATCTAGAAGTTCTGTTATTATGACATACTTAGGATTGTAATTTCCTCTTATTGAACTGACACCTTTATCATAAATAACCATCATAATCCTTAATCTTGGTAATATTCTCAAGCTCTGAAATCTACTTTGCTAGTGTTATAGTATATCTGCTTTCTTTAGGTTATTATATATATATATATATATATATATATATATATATATATTACATACCTTTAACTTACCAGTTTTCCTTCAATATTATACAACTTCGTGTATAGAATTCTATACTATGGTAATCCTTCCATCTTCCCCTCCTTAAACTTTTGTGTAATTATTACATTTTACTTTGACATTTTGCTATATTTGCTTTCAGCATTATCTTTTAAAGAGATTTAAAAATAAAAAAGCTTTCCTTTTTACATGTTAATCATATTTTCACTGGTATTATTTCATATCTGATTTTTTAAAACATTTCTTCAACAGTGAGAAATGTAATACTGTACCCCTGAAACTAATATAACACTGTATGTTAATTGTACTTGAAGAAAAAATAAATACAACATTTCTTGTAATGTAGGTGTGCTGGTGATATATTCATTTTTTGGATGTTTGAAACATTATTTTGCCTCTGTTGTCTGAAAGATATTTTCACTGCATATAGAAGTCTAGGTTGACAGGTTTGTCTGTTCTTTTTACTAATGATATTTGCTCCATTGTCTTCTGTCTTCCATTATTTACAATGAGAAATCTCCTGTCATTTTTATCTGAAATCCTCTGTATGTGCCATATCTTTTTCCCCTCCTTTACATGCTATAGAAGATTTCCTTTTTATCACTGGTTTAAAGCAATTTGATTAAGACAAGCTCTGACGTGACTCTTCCTGCTTCTTGTCCTTGGAATTCAGTAAGCTTCCTGGATCTGTAGGTTTCTAATTTTCATCTAATTTTAAAAGGTGGCCATCATGTCCTCAAATGACTTGAGTGAAGATGAAAACACAAAACATTTTTCTGTACCTCTCTCCTCTTCACACCTATCTTGTGTTCCTTGAAGACACTCCATTATATGTACATCAGGCTGCCTGAAGGTGACCCACAGGTCACTGAAGTTCTTTGGTCCACTTTTTTTTTTTCAGTAATGAATGTTTCACTCTAAAGTTTTGGATAGTTTCTGCTGCTAGGTCTTCAATTTCCATAATCTTTTCTTTTGCATCTAATCTACTATTAATCACACTCAGGTTTTTGTTTTCCTCAGACATTTTATTTTTCATCTTACAGGTTATTTTCTGGTCCTTTTTGTTTTTTTTAAGTTTGTTTATTTATTTTGACAAAGAGAGGGAGGGAGAGAATCCCAAGCAGGCTCTGCACTGTCAGCACAGAACCCTATGGGGGGCTAGAACTCACGAACCATGAGATTATGCCCTGAGCCAAAATCAAGAGTGGAACGCTTAACTGACTGAGCCACCCAGGCACCCCTCTGGTCCTTTTTATATCTTGCATGTCTCTACTTAACATGCTCAGCCTTCTCTCTTCTTCCTAACTACCACCTTCTTAAGGATATGACATATAGTTACAATACTCTTTTGTACTCATAGTAATTCTACTATTTGTGTCATTCTGGGTCTGGTGTTTTGTTGTGTGTGTGTGTGTGTGTGTTCCCCTTTTCTTATGGGTTGTATTTTCTGGCACTTTGCAGGCCTAGCAATTTTATTAGATGCCAAACATTTGGAATTTTACCTTGTTCTATGCTCAGTACATGTTTGTATTCCTATGTTCTTGTACTTTGGTCTAGGAGAGAGTTACTTAGAAACTGTTTGACACTTTTGAGCCTTTAGTCCACGGCTAATTTTGCTCTCCTACTGAAGCGACACTTTTGACTCTCCTATCTGGTGCCCTTTGAATTACAAAATTTTCCACTCTGGCTAGCAGGAAGGCAAACTATTCATTGCCTTGTGCAGACTTCAATGATTAGCCTCTCTGCTCCTTTCAGAGGAGGCTGGTTCTTTCTCCAGCCTCAGGAGCTTCCTTCCAAGCATACAGAAGTACTCAGCTTCAGTCCCAAGGGGGACCCCTTTTAAAACTCTCTGCTTCCTCTCTGTGCAGCTTGCTCCTCTCTTGTACCCCGCCTTATCAACGTCACCCATTTTGGCCTCTCTGGACTCCCAGGTCTGTTTCTTCACCTCAGGAAGACCTCTGGGCACCGTGTGGTGCTCCCTCCCTGAGTTGTAACCTGGAATCTCTCTCTGGATACTAGCTGAGGTGATCACAGGAGTCAACTCATTGATTTTCCTTCCTTCAGGGATCACCACCCTGCAGCGCTTGATGTCCAGTGTCTGAAAACTGTTGTTTTATATACATATTATCAGGATTTGTTAGTATGTTTTGTTTTTTCAAGTGAGAAGGTAATTCCAGTTCTTGTTCTTCTATCTGAGCTGCAAGTAAATGTCAAAATCATTTTTGGAGGCATGATTTTTATTACAATTTTATACGATGATTTTTAAAAGAGGGGAGTAAAGATGCCACTTCTTGGCAGGGACTGTTATATTCTGAGAGAAAAGAAAAAGAAAAAAAAATTAAAACTTTCAACTCTTGGAGATCTGAGCTCCAATTCAGGGAATGCCACCATGGGCAAATCATCAGCCTCTCTGATTCCCAGTTCTCTCATTGGTAAAACAGAACCAGTAATATCTACCTCCTAGGCTCTAAGGTTTGAATGTGATATAAACGACCTACCCTCTATCACAGGCACCTCATGCATTTCATTCCCCTTCCTTTCCCCCTAAAAGTATCCAAAGAAGCTATTTGTTAAGGGCCCTGCCTATATTTTAAGAGTGATCCCAAGCCTTTCTCTCTCAAATATTTAAGATCCTCTCTGTTATAGGGAAAAAATAACCCTAATACACGATTGAAAAGCCAGACATGAAGTGTAATTCTAGGAAAACTGCCTGTGAATTTTTACACTGTGAAAATGAATGGGAAGGAAGAGACTTGTGTCCTGCCCTGTCTACTTCTGGTTTAGATTTGGCAGTTTTTAAAGTGGGGAACAATCCAGAATTCCAGCTCTGTCAGGAAAAAGCAAACAAATGAAACAGATGACAAATCATTTCTCTAAGACCTGAAGCCAAACTGGCTCTAATAGCTGCTGGAATGGTAGTAGGAGCCAATTTCCTGGAGTATTTACAAAATCATTTATAAAGATAATGTTTTCCAGACTTTTACATGGATGGCTCAGGGTAGGTTTTCAGTCTGCAGACTCCACAAAGTTAGTATGTATTCGGTTGCTGAGACCACCACTTCCCACCCTAACACTCCACCCCACCCCTCAATACAAAGGCCTAGTTTAGGCACAGACATGGGGGGATAAGCTGTGATCTTTGCCCTTCACATATACACACAATCTTTTAAAGGAGCAACAGGTGAGCACACAGCTAATGAGACTCAAATGGAATGGGCTTTGTGGGAAGAATTAGCAAACTGCTTCAGGAAGACAGAGATAAACGATCAGCAAAACCTTCCAAGAGGTGACTGAATATTTCAGGACACATGCAGAAGTGGAAGAGGGGAGGAAAGCAGAGCACATTCTAAATCAAGGAAGGAGAGTATACAATGGGAAATGAATCTGAGGTCTGATCTATATAGGATTGGAATGTGTCGATTAGAAATGTTTTTAGCTGGACATAACAGAATCCTTGACTGAGAGAGCCTTAAGTGATGGAGATTTGTTTTCTCAATTCTCAGAGTTATGTGGTTACTGGCATTGGTTCAGTGGCAGAAGAATGTCATCTGGGAGGCAGGTTCCTTCCATTTTTCTGCTCTGACATCTTTAACATAATGGTTTTTCATCTTTGTACTCTTCACCTCGTTATGTGCAAGGTTGTTGCCACAGATCCATATCTCATTAACTAGTTTTCTGAACAAGAGAAAAAGGAGAGCTAAAAAAGCTTTCCTTTAATCAGGGAGAGAAAATTTTCCCAAGAGCTTCCCAGATTTCCCATTACATCTTACTGGCCCAAACTTGATCACATGAGCAGCTTCAGCAAAAAGGATGGAAAAATATCTGGACAAGAAGAAAGGAGTGACATATGAAACACCTAGAAAAAGCATGATCCATCACCTCAGCTGGGCATACTGCTGTCTTAAAATCAGTGCTCCATCAGCAAGGAATAAGGATTAAACAGCCACTAGGTGAGCAATTAACAACGGCTTGCAATCCATTTTTGAAATTTAATTCGAGTTATATGAGGAGTTCTAGTGGGGGAATAAAAATGCCCATATGATTTATTTATACCTCTAGTTTTATAGATTTATCCATCCTGCCTCTTTAGGTCTTTTTTATTTTTTATGTTTATTCATTAAAAAAATTTTAATTATCTATTTTTGAGAGAGACAGAGAGTGAGTAGGTGGGAGAGGGGCAGAGAGGGAGACAGAATCCAAAGTAGGCTCCAGGCTCCAGGCTCCAGGCTCTGAGCTGTCAGCACAAAACCTGCTGTAGGGCTTGAACTTACAAACTGTGAGATCATGACGTGAGCTGCAGTTTGGATGTTCAACTGACTGAGCCACTCAGGCACCCCTATGTTTATTCACTTTTGACAGAGACAGAGACAGCGTGTGAATAGGAGAGGGACAGAAAGAGAGGGAGACAAAGAATCTGAAGCAGGCTCCAGGCTCTGAGCTGTCGGCACAGAGCCTGACGCAGGGCTTGAACCCATGAACTGTGAAATCATGACCTGAGGGGAAGTCCCACGCTTAACCAAATGAGCTACCCAGGTGCCCCCTGACTACTTAAGGTCTTAAGGAAACCCAAATTCCTGAGAACGATATGTTTTAAAATCTGCAGACTCAGATTTAGATGCAACTGAATTTCTTCCTGTAGTTTTGCAGATTTTACCTAACATACAAATTACAGTTCAAAAGGAGGAATTTTAAAACTTTATTCTTATAAAACCTCTCTTAATACATTGAACACATTTTCAAATTACTGTGGAAACAACTGCTGTCAGTCTTAAGCATTACAAGGCCATTCAATCAAGTCATGCCACCAACATTGAATACTTTGAGGAAGCAAAGCACCTTGTTAGTCAATACCTAGTTTGACCACTGGCCTCCAGTCAGGTTCATACACATGTATATATGTATATACATATATACATATACACATATATACATATACATATACATATACACATATACATATGTATATACCTACACACACTCACACACATACATATATATAAAATGCTTGCAAACATGGCCCCTACACTAATAATTCTGAGAAAAATCCCCATTCCTTCTCTTTCATAGACTGTGTCTCTTCATTGTGCCAAGTCTGGTAGTATACACCTGTCTCATGTGTCACTGGAATATGACTCTAGATATTCCCATTTTGAATGAATCCCTCTCTGACTCACTTCTGAGGGGAGAGGAGAGGAAGAAAAGCTATCTCTTTTTCTAACACATTCCACAATATTCCTGCAGGCTCTTCTTTGACCGATGCTTAAGTCTCACCTTCAGTTCTCTCAGAAACAAAAAGGAAAATAAGAACTTTCTTTTTCCTTCTAGAGAACTCAAACTGAAGAAATAAATGTCAAAGATGTGGTAGGACAGCACAGTGCTTGGAAGGTAAGAAATAGGGAAGAGGGGAGACTGAAACGTATGTGTGCAGTTTCCTCTCACCCACTCCTTTTGGCACCCCACCCCATAATGACCAATGACAGGAATACTTCATGCTTTAAGCTTTTATGGGCCTTTGGCACCAATCCATCCCAATAACCACAGCATACTCTTGTGTGACCAAAACAATCTGAAAAGAAAATTCACTTGAGGGGTTGACTGATGACTGAGTCAAGTTTAACAGACATTGGGGAAGCAGGCACCAGAAACTGCCTGGTCCAAAGTAAGGGACAGAGGAAAGTAATACTCCTGGATGATTTCAGCCATTATAGGCCCACAGATCCACTTGTGGAAGGCTGGACCTCCCCAGCCACACAGAGCTGCTGACACTTGTATGTTGTGTGCCAAGACCAGGAAACATCCTATTACCCACAGCTTGGGGTTTTCTTACAAGATTAGAATGTTATGCTTTAGGGTGGAGGCAGGGGAGGTGGGCACTAAACTGAACAAAAAACTGAACAGGCAAAGTGCAGGGGCTTGTGAACTGGAGAAAAAGTACAAATTGCACCTGACATCCTGATGCCTCTGCTGTGGACCAGATAAAGTGTGTATGTGTGGTGTGGCGTGTGTGTGTATGTGGTGTGTGTGTGTGTGTGTGTGTGTGTGTGTGTGTGTGTATGTGTGTGCTATTACAAGGATTTGCAGGTTTGCAAGGACAAAGGATAAAGCCCAATACATGATTTCACTTAGGACACATCTGGAGGAATGAGAGGTGGAAAGAAAATGGAGAAAGCAATAGGAAATAGGAAATAAATTCTTGCTTCTTCCATGTAGCCACAGCAAGTCAGGTGATGTCACAGGGATGTTAAGAAGACAAGGACTGTCTTGAATTTAAAGGCCCCACATTCAAAGAAGCACCTCTTTCCACACATGTACAATTATCCTCTATACGTTCTGCCCAAGAAATGCAGAGCTATATCAAAAGTCACTGTCCCTGAAAATGGTTATTCCATTTTTATGATCCCATTACAGCCTCCCCACCTTCCCAGCTGCCACCAAAGGGAGCAAGAGAGTGTTCACATTCAAGGAGATAGTTAGTGGAATGTAACACCAGTTGGCAGAAAAAAGGCAAGAGGCTTGGGGATGAGCGGGGTGGGGGTGGGGGGGCGGGCAACACAAGGTCAGCTAGAAAGATTCCAAGGCTGGGAAGGAGGAGAGAGGAGAGAGCTGGGGCAGAGGTGAAGGAGAGAGAGGCCACGTCACAGAGTAAGAGAGCATTACCAGATATTAACTCTTTCTCCCAGTTAAGTCACTCATTTTTCCCTCATGTAAAGTAGCACACATCTTACTCCCCACAGCTGGAAGCTTAAGGCTATGCACTGCCCTGCTGCACTCCCAGGGCTGGGACATCATGGCCAAGTTCCTGCCCCTTCTCCACTTCCAGAAATCACACACCAGTGTCAGTCTCATGTCTTTGTCGTTACCCTTTTCACAACCATAGTGCAAAAGCAAAGTCACCTGAGGCTACAGATGAAACAGAAGCACAGCCTCAGTCCTGGGGTCCCCATATCACAGGCTTGAGGGAAGAATCATAACCCCAGGATCTATGTCCACACCCCTGATCTCAGTCCCAGACACCCCCTTCCTCACCAATTCGACAAGAAAGAAGTGCAGAGCTAGCTAAGGCACCGACAGGAAAGGAGCTGTGAAAAGGAGGGTGCAGGCTTGAGGCAACTATAAGAACAGTCTCCTGGGCATCCACAAATAACTAATCTTATTTATTATTCATCACAGTTTCAACCCAGCCCTAAAGGAAACACTCATTTCTTACTCTTTTTCCTGTATGTTTTTCTTGGTTGTTCATTTTCAGTTATCCAAGTTCACCCCATGAAACTGAATACCAGGCTGATAAGCAGCAACAAGTGAAGGTGTTAGGGGAGATGACGTTTTTCAGATATCTTAACAATTCAGAAACGAATACTTTTGTAAAAAAAAATCCATGTAAGAATGATCTTGTTGCTCTGTCAAACTACCTTTTTTAAAGTTTATTTATTTATTTGAGACAGAGACAGTACGGACATGGAACGGGCAGAGATAGAGAGAGAGACACACACACACACAGAGGGTCAGGCTCTGCACTGGCAGCCCCTGATGCGGGGCTTAACTCACAAAACCGTGAGATCATGACCTGAACTGAAACCAAGAGTTGGACACTTAACTGACTGAGTCACCTTCTGTCGATCTACTTTCTGTCTTTACAGTACAGATAAATCACAGAAAGAATTCAAGGACTATAAGGGCGTGGCGGCGTCTCTGATTCAAGGCAGTAAGAACACCAGGCCAATGGTCCCAGTGGGCCCGCCCCTCTGGCACTGCTGAGAGGCTTCTTGATCACCACAGTGAGGGGGATGTGACCTAAGACAATGGACGAAGCTCTTTGCGGGAAAAGGAAATCGATTTTCATTAACTATACACTGGCAGGGGACTCAGAAACTTGGGACTGTGATACCATACAAGCAGAATACAATTTTGTCAGTATTAACAACTAAATCAAATGTCAGCCTGAGCACAGTCCACAAGGAGACAAATGCTCAAGCTCAACAAAGAAAATACTAGGACAGCTGACCAATTTGGGTTTAATCACACAAGACATGTTCAATATAGAAAAAAGCAAATTATAAAATCGGAGAGCAAAGAATAAAAAGATACAATTTTAAATAAAGTAACAACTGACTAAACTTCAGATGAGTACCAACAATAAACTACATATCAGCCAAGTGACAACCATGTGCACAGACCAAGAAAAAAGTTACCAAAGTGACCACAGAATTTATGAAACGGCATAACCGGACCAAAGGTTTTATTCCAGAAATGAGTAATAAAATGGTCTAAAACTATCTGACGAAACATTGGCAAGGCTTGAACAAATCGGAGACAATTTGTTATCTTGCAACCTCAGTCTTTACTGGGTTGGTACAAACCCTAGGATTTTATGACACAGGAAATAGCAGTGAAACAACCACACTACTACAAATACTCCGATGCACTGTTTTGCAGTCTACACATTAATGTTCGCTGTAACCAGTTCTGGTGGAAACTTAACATAGGCACAATTTCCTTAGTGTATAAATGGACTAAAAAAACCATCTATTTGACTTTATTTACGGTGTCACATGGTTTATTGATACCTGATTGGTTAGAGGTAGAGAGATATCATTTTGATTGTCTTCAGGAGCACAGACACAGTGTCTGTTTTCTCAAACAGCTACACTGTGCAGTCTGCCTCAATGAAATCAAATTGGATTTCTCTTTTCACCCCTGAAAATTCATTAATTATTCACTAAAGCTATACATTCATTATCATGTTCTGCTTCATGACGGTTATTTCATTTTACATTTTATATTAAAAAATGACTATAGCTTGAAAAAAAAGGAAATCATAGAAATGCACCTTTTGACAGTAAGATTTTACTAAACAATCTCATCCAATTTCAGTAGGATTTGCCTTTAACACCATAGCCTTTTTAATGTTCATGAAAACAGCAACGTATGAATTAAAATGTTTTTCTTTTAAACTGACAGGAAAAATATTATAAACATAATTTCTAAATAAAGAAAATGAGGTACAGGAAGCAGTGCTTTCTTCACTGCTATAATACTTCATTTTTAAAATTAAACACAGTACCAATCATCATTTTGATTCCAGGAATAAAAACTGAAAACTTAATTTATTAAGCAATTTTGAAGTCTGAAACCAAAATGATTCCTTAACAGTATTGCCTAATAGTCAAGTCAATTCTAAAAAATTAATCACAATGCAAAATTTTGACCTCATTAAAGTGGCTCTGTTACCACAGTATCAGAGTCTGTCTTTTTGTTGGGTTTCAATTTGCCATAACAACTGAGGACAGGATTACACATGAACAGAAATATACAGGGCTTGGTGAAATTGAATACGGCAGATTAAGCATTTTAAAAGTCTGGGTTATAATTCTTGTTGCAACACAAGTTATACTGCATAATTAATTTACAACAGCCCAAAACTTTTCAGCAACAAAATGATATTAAAAAAATATACCATTATCCCTATATGTTGCATTAACTATAGACATCATAACCACTTAAGCCTTTTATTAAGTTAGAAAAGTATGACTTTTCCCTGAAAAACTCTGAAGAGTAATCATATTTCAATCACAGCTGTCCCGACCTAACTCATAATCAACACTTACTATATTTTGTCACTTCTTTGTTCTAACAGGAATAAAAACAGTAAGTTTTTGAAAAGAGGCTGGAGAACCTGAATCCCATAGTGATGAAATGGACTTTTTAACAACTACTGGATTTTTATATTGTTTGTAGCTGTAAAATATCCACTGGTGGGATGGTGGAGAGGGAACAAACTGACAAATTTGCCCAAACTACTTTTGATCCCTTCTAAGTCAGCAATGGCAGACAAAACGAGCTATGAAGAATTCAGTCCTTATAAATGCAAACAAACACCGTACACCTTCACGAGGTTTAAAAGCAACTTCATTTGCTTTTAAATATTCAAGTGTAATGCTTCTGTAAAAGATTAAAACATACATTTCAGCTTTATCAGATATGTCAAATTCCATTTGCTCCTAACCTGCCATTAGTACATAGGCTCACTGGGCTGCCAGACAGCCCAACTGACCATGAAGAGAGATGAAGGTATCAGTGGAAGGGGAGCATGGATACCACGGCATTTATCCGAACAGCACAAGACCCGTCTTCGCATCCCTGAAGTGAGAATGGCCACTTTCTTCAATTAAATTTCTTCACACTAAAGCAGCATTGTCTGGGAAGAATTACTTCAGTTCCATAATATTTCACTACTATAGTTACCAATTCAAAAGTTAAAAAAAAAAACAGACCAAATCCATGTACCCGTGATCCTTTGTATCCTAAAACATAGAAATATTCTTAGTTTTAACCAAGAATTATACTGGAATGAACTAAAAACATCTTTTAAAGTAATTTTAAGTATACTCTTATTTGTTACTACATTTCTACATAGATTATTTAAGATTGCTTGTAGACATAATTTAATCAATAATATATCATAATGTCAACCACTACAAGTGACCCAGAATCAGATTCTGGCTACAGAGGGTGCTTAATTATTAAGCAACACCTTCCTAAAAAGCTTCTGTACTTCTGACTGGTAAGAAAAACTAACAAGAAAAGAGTATCTCTCATTGAAATAACACTGAAGTTCAAGCTCAAGACTCCTTCTTTGTGTTTCAACACAGTTAACTCTTCAGGATAAAATAATGAAACATTAAGTCACATTAATAAATTACAGTCATCTTCAAGAAAACTCGATGGGCAACTCTGGTGTTACAGTTGTATATCTTGGATCCAACCTAGGGATAAAATCCTGAAAGTGTTTAGATGCACCAGTACCAAAAACATCAAGGACTTTTCGGTTCATGACAGCAAATCTGCAAAACAGAGGACACAGTGAACAAGTATTTAATGAAGTTTATAAAATAAGATGATTCACTTGACCTATCTTTCATGGAGTGGGAAAACAGAAAAGATTGACGTGATGAAGAACTCAATGGCAGATTCAAAGTGGCAGAGTCACTTTGGTACTCTACCTCAAGATTCACTGTCTCATATTTTGTTTAAAGAGATCAGAATCCCTAGACCCGAAACCCCAGAAACCACCATTATAATTTCAAACCCCTCTCAAGTTCTTTCCACCAGATTGTGTCAAACAGAAAAACAGATACATGACAATTTTTCTGATGAATGAAATCACAGGATATCAACAATAAAGGAGCTTAATATTTGCCAATGAGGCAAAGGTACTAAATGTAATTTCTTTCATAATTGACATTTTGATGTCTCACAATCCACAGAAAATACATCCGAATGTGTAAGTATTTAACAATTAAAGGGAAAACAGCATATAGGTTTTTAAATTTCTAATAGACATGATGAAGTAAAAGCATACCCTCATTTTATCCATCACTTAATTTAAAAGGTAAAATAATTTATTTTACTTTTACTTTTATTTTTTATTTTTTAAAATTTACATCCAAATTAGGTAGCGTATAGTGAAACGATTTCAGGAGTAGATTCCTTAATGCCCCTTACCCATTTAGCCCATCCCCCTTCCCACAACCCCTCCAGCAACCCTCAGTTTGTTCTCCATATTTATGAGCCTCTTCTGTTTTGTCCCCCTCCCTGTTTCTATATTCTTTTTGCTTCCCTTCCCTTGTGTTCATCTGTTTTATCTCTTAAACAGATGCAGAGAAAGAGGATCTCTTTTGCATTGTTGGTTGGGAATGCAAGCTGGTGCAGCCCCTCTGGAAAACAGTATGGAGGTTCCTCAAAAAACTAAAAATAGAACCACCGTACGACACAGCAATTGCACTACTAGGCATTTATCCACGGGATACACATGTGCTGTTTCAAAGGGACACATGCACCCCCATGTTTATAGCAGCACTATCAACAATAGGCAAAGTATGGAAAGAGCCCAAATGTCCATCAATGGATAAATGGATAAAGAAGATGTCATACACACACACACACAATGGAGTATTACTCGCCACTCAAAAAGAATAAAATCTTGCCATTTCCAACTACATGGATGGAACTGGAGGGTATTATGCTAAGTGAAAATAATTTTTAAGGACATATATTTAGCTAATGTGCAGGATGAACCCATATCTCTATGCCCGATCCCAAGCATTTCTTCTGGGGAGAAGACAACAGGGTTAATTTTGAGCCAATGGCCACCATCACTATTCCAGGAACGATAAACGTAACTTTCGGTGCCTTTCCAAAGTTAAGTTCCCTCCCAAAATAATCAACTGCTTAAACTCCTTAATGGGCAAAAATCTAAATGACAAAGAAATAAATGATTAATAATAATAATATAAAGGATGCAGTCTCATGGCTAAGAGGAAGAATGCTAAAGCCAGACTGCCTGGCTCACAGCCCACAGCTCTTTTATTTGCTAGCTGTGTGACTCTGGCGAGTCAGCTGACCTCTCTGTGCACCTCAGTTGACTCAAATATAAAACCAGGATATTAATAGTACTCATCTCATAGAGCCATTTTAAGGATTAAACACATATGCATGTGTACACGTGTTGTATGTGTATGTCTGGGACACAGTACAATACTATACAACTGCTGGCTATTAAAACTACGAGTGATAATGATAACAGCTACAATTTATTAAGTGCTATTACACAACCATACAAAGAATGTATTACTGTTTCATAGTAGAGAGTGAGAAACTGAGGCTCATGAGGTAAAAAAACTTTCCACCAATAACACAGCTAAAGTTATCAGAGCCAGAGTCAGAGTCCATGGTCTCTCTAGTAGGTCAAGCTGCCTCCCAAAGAACTAGATCAAGATCAGAAAATGCTAACTAAAACAATAAAGAACATGATAATAAAGGCAAAGGAAAAGTATTCTTACAGAATCAAGCAAAAGAATATGATTATTTTTCTCCCACTGGAAACCATTCGATTATTTAGGAATGATTTCTAATGAATCTGCTGAGTATTTCTAATCAAAAAGAAGAGATCAAAGATTATAAAAGTGAGACTTAAGTGTGTTATGTAGCAACTAATTAGCAATTTTCAAATCAATACAGTATTTTCCCACAACATTTAAAATATCTAAAATAATACAGGGAAAAGAAAAGTCAAAATAATGTTACCAAAAGAATACCCCATGTTATACATATTAAGTTGGACATATTTGATTTACATGTAGATGCTTACTTTATCACTGGAAAAATATTCCCTCAAAAAGATGAAAAGATTCAAAATCTTTTTAGGGGGAAAATGTTTTTTTTTCTATGGTCAGGTACAATATCTCAGTCACTTACTTGCCCTTGGTGAGTCTTAAAAGAAACTTCCAGTAAGATGGTCGCAAAGTCTGAACTTCCATCACAGCCTAAGATTAGAGTATTCAATTTGAGACTTCTTCAGTAAAGAGCAAATATAATTAGTCATATTAGGCAACAGAGCACTTTTTTATTTTTATTGCTCATTGGATTTTAAAAACAACAGTGATGATAATAACGAAAATATGTATTTATGTTTAACTTGATAACTATCAAGAATATTGCTTATGAAATAATAGTTGAGTTAACTCATTATTATCAGGAAAGCATTTACTGAATATTCATTAGATAGCTGGTACTTCCTTAGTTATAATAAGTTTATACACTTGGCAGCATTACTCTGAAAAAGTGCAAATAAAAGTGGTCCCCCCGAATTTTGCAACAGTCCTAAAACCACTAACATCAATAATGATGATTACATAATTTAGAGAAATTGAACAATGCTTCTAATAGACTAGATCCTACCTCTATCCTCGCTGCCTGAGTAATATGGGGGAAATGCAATTATTCTTATTTATGCTCATGGTATCTGTCTTCTAGTAGAAGTATAACTAAAATAGGCATTCTAGCCAAGGTACTAGTGTAATAATTTGCCTATAAATTGCACTCAATTTAAACCTAAAAATTATTGTGTTCAGAAAATTTTAAAAATGATCTAGCCCATTAAGTTAGCATGTTTACTGATTTGAAACTTGCAAGCTATCTTGGTAAAAAAATAAAAAAATAAAATCTAATCCATAGAAATTTTCCCAGGTCTTTATTGCCTACCCCCCCCCCCATTGATTTAATGTAAAGAAATAATTCATTTCTCATATCAAAAAGCTATACTTACTGCCTGGAAGCAAATTGCTGTAGAGATGGAATAGATGATAGTATCTGCATGGGGAAAATAGGGAACCTTTCCTGCTTCAATGCCTTTGAAATACATTGTCTGTAGAACAAACATAATGTAAGATTTAGAAATAAACCCACAACTTTAAATAGCATTAACAATAGAGTGGAGCAATAGACTCACTTGCTATCTACAACTATTTTGTCTACCTTCCAAACCTAATAATCCTTTCTGAGCTCAAATTACAGGTTGCACCTTCCATGACATTAGTTAAGTGTCAGCCTTTTCCTTCCCTCATCCCAAACCAAGATACCAGTAATAATGCTTTTCTGTGAATATAGTAACATTGTATTTCTACTTCTTTTATATCATTTATACCTCAATGTTTGTTTGTTTGTTTGTTTGTTTGTTTGTTTGAAGTTTGCCTTATTCTGAGAAGTTTATCTTATTCTGAGATAGAGTGCACACAAGTAGGGGAGGGGAAAGACAGATAATCCCAAGCAGGGTCTGTGCTGTCAGCACAGAGCCCGACACGGGGCTCGATCTCACGAACCATGAGATCAGGACCTGAGCCAAAATCAAGAGTCAGACACCCCACTGACTGAGCCACCCAGGCACCCTTCAATGCTTTTTGTATAATCCTCAGGTCTCCCTTCCCTGCTAGATCTAGTCATTCACTCATTCATTCATTCATTCATTCAACATTTAATGCTGTTAACTAATGCTGTTAACACTATGCTAGGAGCTAGGAATTTAAAAATGAATACAATAACATCTAAGTTAGTGCATAAGAGAAATAGCTAATGCACTTAGATATTTAACTATATATATGTTTAGTATGTGTGTGTGCATTTTTTGCCCCCCCCCCCGAGGACGGAACAAACTGCTCTGCCTAGAACAAAGGAACAAGGAGAATTTCAGAAATGACTACATTTGAATAGTGCTTCTCAAACCACCTGCACTGAAGCAACACTTCAAAAAAATTTTTTTCCAATTGCCATAGCTTGATACTTTTATAATACAATAAAAATAAATTACTAAAAACTGAATTTTAAAAACACAAAGTGAACCAAAATTTCACTTTTGTATTAAAAAAATAAATTACTCTGTCAAGTTGCTACAGAAGTTTCCAAATGCTTACTCTCTATTTCTATGCTTACTATGAACTGGTAATAAACAGGTCATGGACTGGCACTAGTCTGCTGTCCACACTTCCAACAGTGCTGCCTCCTAAGAGGCCTAGTATTAACAATGAGATAAGAGAGAAAAAGCAGAAAAAGCAGGGGTAATGAACTGGGTGAAAGTACACAATACATATGGGGAAGGCCCAGCTAATTTATATGGATAGAAGATGTAATTATTCACGGCAATAGTTTCTCTGAAACATGGGAAAGCTCAAGTAGAACTAGTAAGAAAAGAAGAAAGAACCAAGAAAGAATGATGTTACAATCAGGTGGAGGAAAGTTCAAGAAGACACGGGTGGTTCATGAACTAAAGAACATGAAATAATTTTTCCCCAATCTGGAAGATATGTACAAAAAGCTACACTCTACTTAGGAAGGAAGATATACATGCACCACTATTTTGAATATACTATACAGTATATTACAAGGTACAGGTATACTGTAGTGTATTCATGTTGACAAAAATGAAATTCAGATGTGGTAGAATAGCATCATAGAAACATTATATAACACAGGTATCTCCTGAAATATGTAACAATTGTGTTCCTAATTTCTTATAATAAACCTTATCTATTGAACCAGATTCTAAGTTAATGAAGGGTGGGAACCATATCCCACAGTTCTATATGCTTACCAGCACTTCATACAGTAGTGGGAACATAATAGATATTCAATATATACATCTTGGAAATAATTATTTCCAAGATAAAAGTTATCTAGTCAGCTGATTTTTATTTAATATTCATTATATAGTAATGCATAATTTTAATATAAAATTAACTTCAATCATAGGAAACTGATTGCCTATTACACCACAGTCATTAATTCCACAAAGGACCTATTAGTAAGCTTACATTTGTAATTTCCTAAATTAAAAATAAATTCTTATCAGTACATTTTATCTCTAGTTTCTTCTGCCAAGATCAAACATGGTCTGTTGATATAAGAAAAGAGCTATGCCAAGGTGCCTATGTGGCTCAGTTGGTTAAGCACCTGACTCTTGATATTGGCTTAGGGCATGATCTCACAGTCCTGACATCAAGCCCAGCATGGAGCCTGCTCAAGATTCTCTCTTTCCCGCTCCCTCTGCCCCTTCCTTGCTCGTGTGCACTCTCTCTCAAAAATAAAAACAAAACTAAAATAAAAATAAAATAAAATAAAAATTTTAAAAATTTAAAAATAAGTTAAAAAAGAGCTATGTCACTGCTTGGCTTAAAAAACTCTAGCCATGTAGGGAAGCAGCTATAAAATACAGGTTTTACAAACCAGATCTCAATATTGGATTCTCCCTGTGTCAAAGAATGTATTTTTGCTAGCTAGGGGATATTTTCTTTCTCTGACACTCCTTTTCCCCTCCATTAGCAAGTCTTGTCACCCTTACCTCCTAAACATATACCAAGTCTGTGTATTTCTCTCTATCCCTACTGCTACTATACTGGCACAAGCCATCATCTGTCTGAGACTAATTGTTCTCCCAGCTTCCAGTCTTGCCTCTATTCCATTCTTTATATAATAGCCAGAATGTTTTCTTCTTCTTAAAATGTGAATTAAATCATGCTATTTCCACACTTAAAACTCTCCAATGACTTCCAATTGCACTGAGAAAAATATCAAACTCACATTCTCTCTCTCTCTCTCTCTCTCTCTCCCCTACACACACACACAGACACAGACACACCTGAATAAAGCAAGTATGTAATCCTCTTAATATCATTAGGGCCACAGATTTTCAGTGAGATAAAATTTTTCTTCTCTTTTTTTAAAATTTTTATTTATTTGTATTTTTTTAGTTTTATTTTTTTAATTTACATCCAAATTATTTAGCATATAGTGCAACAATGATTTCAGGAGTAGATTCCTTAATGCCCCTTACCCATTTAGCCCATCCTCCCTCCCACAACCCCCCCCAGTAACCCTCTGTTTGTTCTCCATATTTCAGAGTCTCTTATGTTTTATCTCCTTCCCTGTTTTTATATTCTTTTTTTTCCCTTCCCTTATGTTCATCTGTTTTGTATCTTAAAGTCCTCATATGAGTGAAGTCATACAATATTTGTCTTTCTCTGACTAATTCCACTTAGTATAATATCCCCTAGTTCCATGCACACAGTTGCAAATGGCAAGATTTCATTCTTTTTGATTGCCGAGTAATACTCCATTGTATATATATGCCACACCTTCTTTATCCATTCATCCATCGATGGACATTTGGGCTCTTTCCATACTTTGGCTATTGTTGATAGTGCTGCTATAAACATGGGGGTGCATGTGTCCCTTCGAAACAGCATACCTGTAACCCTTGGATAAATACCTAGTAGTGCAACTGCTAGGTTATAGGGTAGTTCTATTTTTAATTTTTTGAAGAACCTCCATACTGTTTTCCAGAGTGGCTGCACCAGCTTGCATTGCCACCAACAATGCAACTTTATCCACATCCTCACCAACATCTGTTGTTGCCTGAGTTGTTAATGTTAGCCATTCTGACAGGTGTGAGGTGGTATCTCATGGCGGTCTTGATTTGTATTTCCCTGATGATGAGTGATGTTGAGCATTTTTTCATGTGTCGGTTGGCCATCTGGATGTCTTCTTTGGAGAAGTGTCTGTTCATGTCTTGTGCCCATTTCTTCACTGGATTCTTTATTTTCTGGGTGTTGAGTTTGATAAGTTCTTTATAGATTTTAGATACTAACCCTTTATCTGATCTGTCATTTGCAAATATCTTCTCCCATTCCATCAGTTGGCTTTCAGTTTTGCTGATTGTTTCCTTTGCTGTGCAGAAGCTTTTTATTTTGATGAGTTCCCAATAGTTCATTTTTGCTTTGGTTTCCCTCGCCTCCAGAGATGTGTTGAGTAAGAAGTTGCTGCGGCTAAGATCAAAGAGGTTTTTGCCTGCTTTCTCCTTGAGGATTTTGATGGTTTCGCTTCCTGCCTTGCATTTAGGTCTTTCATCCATTTTGAGTTTATTTTTGTGTATGGTGTAAGAAAGTGGTCCAGTTTTCCCTGCATGTCGCTGTCCAGTTTCCCCAGCACCACTTGCTGAAGAGACTGTCTTTATTCCATTGAATATTCTTTCCTGCTTTGTCAAAGATTAGCTGGCCATACGTTTGTGGGTCCATTTCTGGGTTCTCTATTCTGTTCCATTGACCTAAGTGTCTATTTTTGTGCCCAAGAGATAAATTTTTTCTAAAATGAAGTCAAATAAATCTATAATCTTAGCTTTGAATTAGAAATATCAATATGCTCATTATTTTCTCTTTCTCTAAAAAGAAAGGGGGGAAAAAGGATTCTCTAGCTCTTTTTACTGGGAAGGCCAAAAAATAATAACTAGCCTAGAAGCAAGAAGTACCCAAGTACCCAAATTGAAGTCTCTAAATACCATTTCCCACCAAAAGAATAGGGGTCATTGGAGAAAAGACTGATTCTGTTTCTAGGGCAGGAAATGTCCAAAATGAGCCTGGACCATTTTGTTTTATCACAAAGCAAGAAAGTTATCAGAGATATTGGCATTATATAAAAAAGAAACAGAAGTCAACTTGAAGAGGCTCTCATGGTCAAAGATAGTGTAATTCCTGGGTTGAAACAAGACCAAATATTCTAAACTTTACATCTTCATAATGACATTTAAAAATAAAGACTCATAAATAAGTCAGTTTTGCAGAATGCTAGGGGCCAATTCATTCTGAACACTGTTAAGTAAAGGGAAGTAATCAAGCATTTTATTATTTCTTTGTGAACAAATCAAACCATTTCAGAGTAACCAAACAGTTGAAAAGGGAAAAGTTTTTTTTTAAAAGAACTCATGGGGCACCTGGATGGCACAGTTGGTTAAGCATCCAATTTCAGCTTAGGTCATAATGTCATGGTTTGTGAGTTCGAGCCCTGCATCAGGTTCTGTGCTGACAGCTCAGAGCCTGGAGTCTGCTTCAGATTCTGTGTCTCCCTCTCTCTCTGCCCCTCCCCTGCTCATGCTCTGACTCTCTCTCTCTCAAAAATAAACATTAAAAAAAGATTTTAAAAAATCTGCACAAGTAAATAATTAGAAGAAACAATAATGTTATAATATCATTTTGCAACTCTCAATGAAATAATAAACCCTGGTAATGATTAATAATGGGTGCTACAACAATTAAGTGAAAGCCTAATGGGGAACTTTATGTTAGTTGTGTTAACAGAGCCCACTGATCAATCTTAGAGTCACAAAAAGAGACACAACTAATGTGCTTCCTAATGTGATGCAATAGGAATTCATACACATAGTAAACGTGAAGTATTTCTGTCCCCTCCACCCCCTAAAAATTGAAACTGAATTGCTTAAACCTCTATATCTAACAAACAGTTCATAGGAAACACTTGGGTTAAAGAAACATATTAGTATCACCAGTAAGGATATAATTAGCAAAATCCAAAATGTGGGAAATTTCCCAGAACTAATAACATAGATCTTCAACAAATAAATGGCAAGGAAAAAAAGAAAGGGGGTTAGGGGGAGGAGGTAGCTATTAAAAACTAAAAGAGACTTTGGATCCCAATTAAAACAGATTGCAGAAGATATCTGTGAGATATGAGAATATAAGCTCTAATTGGATATATGATAATATTAAATTACTAGGTTTTTTAAATGTGTGACAATAGTATTTTGATTGTACTTTGGTAGTAGTGTTGATTTGTTTTTAAGGAGTCTTTATCCTTTTAGCCATAGTCTTTAAGGAGTCTTTACCTTGAGTTATTTATGGAAGAAGTGATATGTTATCTGGGATTTGCTTTAAATTAATTCAGTACTTGTGGGGTTGGGACAGTACAGGTGGAATAAACTGGTCACATGTTAACTGTTGAAACTGTATGATAGGTACACAAGAGTTAGTTACTTTATTCTTTCTACACTTGTGTATATTTGAAAATAACACACAAAAAGAAAGAAGAAGAAACAGGAGAACTGACTTTGTCAGTACTTTTATAGGATTGACTAGTCCTTGTAACTGGGATATGGAAGGCTCTACATCCTTTAGAGCTGTGCATGCATCAAGATGTTTGCTTACCTCTACCAACTTGGAAGCTAAATACATGGAAATTGTTGTACTTTTATAAAACATCATTGATACTCCTGCCAAAAAGCCTGAAACAACAAATAAAGCAAAACTGATCAAATCTCAAAGTATTTCTTTGTTATTAAGTCATTCAGAAATGTTCACTCACTTAAGTAAGACACAATCGGTTTGTAGCACTGCCCTTTGTTATACAAAAATAAGCACAGTAATATATGTGATGACATTAAAATGAGGTGAATTTGATATCACACATTTTTAAATTATGAAATTGACTTTCAGAGTTAGGAACACACAGTTTTGACATATATATTACAAAGACACTTTATATTCTAAATATAACTTTAAAAACAGTAGTCTTAACAAATATAATGATTTTCAAAAGTAATTTTTAAAGGTTATTGATACCATTTCTCATTTTAAGTGAAAATATTTATTAATCAATTCTTCTAACAGCTCAAATTACTTTTAGTGATATCCTCAAACTTCTTTCCATAGTACTGCCTTTGTTCCATAAATGGGAAACAAAGGCAGAGGGAGACCCGGAATACTGGTAGCAGGAATATCACTAATAAATATCTGTAAACTGTCAATTTTACTTAAGTAGCATGTATGCTGTACTTGCAGAAAATGTTAATCTTGAGTTCTTATTTTTATGAAACTAATTAAGTTCTTTAAAAATAAAAATATATATGATTAAAATATATGTCACTTGCCAGTGGCAAAACCAGAATGCTTCAAGCAATATAACTGTGCTTCCATTAGTCACAAAATTTTTTGAGTTTTATGTTCTTTTATAACACATTCCCTAGGATTCCTGGCCTGTAGCAGGCCAGATACCCAAATCATTATATTGCCATTTCAAAACATCAGATGGCAAGAATGCCTGGGTATGTTAAACTTGGCGCATACAAAATGTGTGGACTGGTCCCTCAGTAGGGATTCTATTATGGAGAAAAAGAGTTATACAGAAATCAGATGAATTTGGAAACTATTTCTGAGTCATTCCTACCACGGATTGATGCAACTGCAGTAACTCTTGTGTTATCATTGCCTTACCAGCTATAATAGCATGCAATTCATCATCCAGGTTTCTGACCCAGCGCAGGAAGCAACTAGTACCCTACATCAAGAAGAAAATGCAGTGACTTCAGTTGTTTCATTTCTAGAAAACATGCATGTAACATCTATAATGAGTGAGTCACTAGCAGACCTTGATGGCAAATTGGTGATCTAAATCAAACTATTTTAAATATATGAGTTGGAAAACTATCAACAATAACCTGTTATAAAGTTATTGTTCTGGATAGACTCTATTAAGAAATTATACATAATATTTTTATTGTCAAGGCACCTGGGTGGTTCAATCAATTAAGCATCTGACTCTTGATTTTGGCTCAGTTCATGATCTCACGGTTCGTGAGATCAAGTCCCACATAGGGTTCTGTGCTGACAATGCAAAGCCTGCTTGGTATTCTCTCTCTCTCTCCTCTGTCTCTGTCCCTACCCTGCTTGTGCACTCTCTCTGTATCAAAATAAATTTAACAAACTTTAAAAAAAAATACATAATATTTTTATTGTAATTATTTTCCAAAATGAAGGCATAAATTTTCCTTTGCCTAGATGTAGAATCACTCCCACTGTAATAAGAAGAAAAATCAAATACACTATAACTCTAAGCCAGAATTCCATACTCAGAGAAAGTATTTTTCAATATAATGGTGAAATAAAGACTTTTTCCGGTAGATAAATACTGAGACCCACATAGTAGCTCTG
Organism: Prionailurus viverrinus; assembly: GCF_022837055.1. Classification (NCBI taxonomy): domain Eukaryota; kingdom Metazoa; phylum Chordata; class Mammalia; order Carnivora; family Felidae; genus Prionailurus; species Prionailurus viverrinus. Next base: position 45,695,790 of record NC_062570.1, read on the forward strand.
TAAGTGATGAATTTTCATAAATGGTAAAAGGTAATTTTGCAGGCAGAAGGAATATAGTATCATTTAGATCTGAAAAAAGAAATGAGGAGCTCTGAAGATGGCAAAATGAAGATAAACTTAGAAGACATTTTTTTAAATATCATTTCTTTATATAAAAATAAACTATCAAAAGAAGAACTATCAAAAGAACTATCAAAGAAGGGGTGCTTGGGTGGCTTAGTCATTTAAGCATCCAACTTCAGCTCAGGTCATGACTTCATGGTTCATGAGTTTGAGCCCCACACCGGGTTCTGTGCTGACAGTTCAGAGCCTGGAACCTGCTTCAGATTCTGTGTCTTCATCTCTCTCTTCCCCTCTTCTTTTTTTTTTTAATTTTTTTTTTCAACGTTTATTTATTTTTGGGACAGAGAGAGACAGAGCATGAACGGGGGAAGGGCAGAGAGAGAGGGAGACACAGAATCGGAAACAGGCTCCAGGCTCTGAGCCATCAGCCCAGAGCCTGACGCAGGGCTCGAACTCACGGACCGCAAGATCGTGACCCGGCTGAAGTCGGACGCTTAACCGACTGCACCACCCAGGCGCCCCATCTCTTCCCCTCTTCTGCTAGCGTTCTGTCTCTGTCTCTCTCTCTCTATCAAAAATTAATAATAATAATAATAATAATAATAATAATAAAATATCTAAAGCAGTGGTCATAAAATATGGCCCACTAGCCAAATCTGGCTTGCCAACTGTTTGTATGTGGTTCATGAGCTAAGAATGTTTTTACACTTCTCAATGGATAAAATAAAATTGTAATATTTTGAGACATGTAAAAATAAAATGAAATTCTAATTGAAGTGTGACAAAGTTTTATTAGAACATAGCTATGGGTGGCTCAGTCGGTTAAACGTCCAACTCTTGACTTTGGGTCAGGTCATGATCTCACAGCTCATGAGTTCAAGCCCCGTGTTGGGCTTTGGGGTGACAGTGCAGAGCCTGCTTAGGATTCTCTTTCTCTTCCCTCTCTCTGCCCTTGCCTCACTTGTGCTCTCTCTCTCTTTGAAAAATAAATAAATAAACTTTAAAAAAAAGAACATAACTATGCTCCTTTATTTATATATTGTCTATGGTTGCTTTCACACTACAACAGCAGAGTAGAGTAGTTATGACAGAGACTAACCGTATCAGCCACAAAGCTTGAAACAGTTATCATCTAGCCAATTACAGAAAACGTTTTCTGACTCCTGGTCTAAAACAAAAATGGTAACAATAGATCATGGGGTTTATAACACATGAAAAGATAAATGTATACCACAAAGGATGAGAAGGAGGAATTTGAGGTATAGTATTCTAAGAGTCATACACTATACATGAAGTGGCATAATATTTGAAAACAAAAACTGATGAATTTAAAATGCTTATTATAAATGTTAAGGCAGTCACTGAATTAAAAAAGAGGTATAAATAGTAAGCCAAGAGTGAAGATAGAATACAAAAATACAAAAAACAAAAATAAAAAACTAAATACATAAATTTTTTTTTAAAATCCAGGAGGAATAAAAAGGAAAAAAAACAATGGAAAAAATACAAAACAATTAGCAAGAGGTAGATTTAAACTGTACCATTATCAAAAAGTACATTAAATGTAAATAGCTTAAACATACCAATTAATAGACAGAGATTATCAAATTGGATAAAAAAGGAAGAACCAACTACATGTCATCTAAAAAAATCAACCTTTAAACTGAAGACACAGTTAAGACTAAAGTAAAAGGACAGAAACAATGTACTATCAAATATAATCAAAGGAAAACTGGAATAGCCATATTAATATCATACATTGTAGACTTCAGAGCAAGGAATATTACCAGAAATAAAGAAGAACATTACAAAATGAAAAAAGAGTCCATTCCCTGAGAAGACACTGAAGAAATATGAATTGCTGCTCTGCCCTTCTCCCAATTACATCCTTATAAAGACGTTAATGGCATTGACAATTTTATTTTAAATCCCATATGGCTTTGGAACACACTGTACCATTTTTTTTATAAGGGATTTTCTGACCCGGTTGTATTTTTCTATAGTTTAATACCATTAGTTTGTATTACCTGAGCAAATAAATAGTAACAGAAATTAAAGCAAACAAATGAAACATGCTCTGAGATATATATGCTGGATGGTGGAGAATAACCAATTTGGGATAAAAATGTTGGGAGACAATCCACATGCGACACTTAGGGTTTATGTTAAGAATAAACATAAACACTACGACATAAGAAATGAAAAAGAATATGAACATATAGAGTTACAAATATTCTGTCCTATTTAACTCTTGTATATTCAAAGACAGTAATGTTTCCTAATCAAAACTATTGAAAATATTTTCAATATTAGTAATATTTCATAACAAGTAATTAACTATAGCTTACCATTTGCTACTACTGTTCTCCTTTCCGTTTAAAAATACTTCCCCTATATGTACCTTATATAAATAAACTTTTACATAAAATGATACATAACCATCTTACCCAAAATGACTCCAGAATTCAAGTTTCCCTGCACTATTATTATTATTATTATTTTCAATTTAAAAACAATGTGTGTGTGTTTGCATATAGTCAACCTTAGTTAACATATTTTACCATTTGGAAACTACGTTTAGGTTTATAGTCTAAATTTTAGATGTTTAATAAAATGTCAGTAGTATGACTTATATATGAGTGATCCCCATTAAACAAAAGGCCATTACTTAAAATTTCAGAATACTATGTCATGGATGATCCTTACATATGTGTTTAGGTGTGCTTATACATGTGCTGGTATGTTTATAGGAACATGCAAAAACGGTGGAAGAATGTTAACAATGGTTATTTGAGAGAGTGTAATAGGAATAGTGAGTATATCAAAGAGGGATAACAAGTCATTTCTTACATAAGTCACAACAAAAAATCTTTACTGGCTCTATCAAGTGTTGATATCAGCTAAAAGGGTCTGAAATATGTTTAAATTAATAACATATGTTATGTTCAGTAAGTATGATCAAGAAAAACAAAGAGACCAGATATATTAATATCATTTTTGATGTTAGAAATATAAGTTAAAATTTTTCAGTATCTACATTACTGAAAAAAAAGTAAGTCTTTGAAAATCTTTCATATTATATATAAATGCAAATATATCCACACTTTGAAGCACATTAAATAACATTTTAAAAGAAATTTTTCCAACCTCAATTCCCAATATATATTGTATATATACTTGGAGACATTAAAACATTTATGAATACAACAGAAAGAAGCATTAAAAAATGATAGATGGGTTAAGGCCATATCTCATTCTAATAATAGCCATGTTATTTATTTCCCATTTTTCTCTCCTCTGCTGAAAGCCTTACCTTGTATATACTAACAAAAGAGCCCAGAAAAGCTCCGAGCTGGAAGTTTTCTTTATTGTAGAAGAGAGAAAATAGCCGGGATGGCTGTGTAAACAGATGCCGAAATGCAGAGGGAATTCGGAGGCAGCACTGGATCAAGTATCCCACGCTAAACATTCTGATGAAACCCTAGAGAAAATTGGGATAAAATTCTGATTTACATCCAAATATTTAAGTCTGACAGATATAAATTTTACTGGTTTAGAATCAAAACAGAACTCAAAAATAAATAAATAAATAACACAAGTTTATATCAAAGCATTTTCAAAATTAAGTCCTAAGACCTCAAATAATTTTAAAACAATTACCTTAAAATAAGGGTAAAATTTTTCAGTGATTACACTTTCTTTGATTTTCAAAACCTAGGAAGTCTCACAAGCACTGGCCAAACTTGTCTATGCAACAAACTTCCATTTCTTGACATTCTGTTAACAATAACCAGGATTTATGATTCCTAAACCACAACTGAATTTTAGGAACAAAAGCAATGAAATTCCAAAAAAATAGTTTACAAAACCAATGTGTTTTGGAAATTTTAACAGGGTACTTTTCTTTTTTTTCTTTTTTTTTTTTTCATGTTTATTTATTTTTGAGAAACATAGAGTGTGAGTGGGGGAGGGGCAGAGAGAGAGGGAAACAGAATCTGAAGCAGGCTCCAGACTCTGAACTGTCATCACAGAGTCCCACATGGGGCTCAAACTCACAAACCACGAAATCATGACCTGAGCCAAAGTCAGACACTTACTTAACTGACTGAGCCACCCAGGTGCCCCAATAGTGTACTCTTCTTAATAACTGGTGTAAGTAGGAATTCTTTTGGCAGAAAAAAATAACTTTATTTTTAGACCTTTGGTATCAACTTTTTAAATGATCAGGTTAAAAGAATTTTCCAGAAAAAAAAATTATACCTAGGTTTTTATTTCTATGCTCAACTGTGTCAGGCCAAAACATCTCTAAGAATCAGTAGCTTTTAAGGTACACTAAGCAAAACTTGAAAAAGCAAATGCACTACAAAGGCATACTTGCTGCCAACATTTTCCCTCCAACTCTTTACAGGGCACCTCCAACTCTTTACAGGGCAAAAAAGAACAGAGAGGATGACTAGTGCTGGTCAATTTCATTTCAGTATTTAAGGAAATGAAATTTAAACATCACTTCTTACTGACAGACTGAAAAATTCTTATTAGCACAAAACCAAATGCTATCTAAAAGAAAAGTATTTTAAAAATTCATGTTTATGAATGTTTATGAAGTTTCATGCTCATGAGGAGGAGCACATAAGTCAGTGAACAAACAAAATAACTACAGATTAGTGTAAGTTTATGCAGGAAATAATCAAGACTCTAGGAGGGAAATTAACAGGCAGCCTATATTAAATTGGGTGATAAGGGAAAGCGATGGAGGATGTATCATTTAAACAGACAGAAAAGAGGAGCTGGCATGATGAAAACATTTCAGATAGCTTGGACAGAAAGCACAAAGACAAAACAGAGACTGGCAGGTATGAGGAATCAACAAAAAGTGTGAATGGAGCATAGTGAGTTGAGGGGAAAGTAATTTGTATATTTCCTCAGGGATATGATTTAACATGTGGTGTAACTAAGCTGATGGAATAATGAGGTACACTGTCAAAATATATTTACTATATTTATGGTGTAAATTCCTCACCTACAGGTCTCCAAATAATTTTACATTCACAGACATATTACTCCAATTTATATGAAAATTGCCAAGTTTACAGTGTTGGTACACATTTGCTGACACAATGACTAGATTTATTCAATCCTCAGTAATTCTCCATAACATTCCCAGATAATTTTTAATATCACTTCCCCTCTTCCCAAACTTTATCAAATACATCTGATTTAATCAGAATATTTCTCTTAGTTACCCTCCTGAAGTCTTCCCTTGAATTAGCAGTACGTCCAGTTGGAGGAAATAATGACTCTCTGGGAGCTGGCAGACCCTGAGGCTGCCAGCAACGTTGCTCTCCTCCCCATTTTAAAAGTGGGGCAGAAAATCAGATTTAGAAGCAGTGTATCAGAAACCACTGCACAAGTGAAAAAACACTCTACTGCTTTAACCTCTGGTCATATCCTTGGGGACTCTAAGGTAAGTGTTGGCTTAGGCAAATGCCACCATCAACATTAGATCACAGGCACTCATGTTCATAAGCACTAATGTGATACAATCCCTCTCTCCCAGAATGACTGCTGAGAGGCTGTCTTTTTTTTTTTAATTATTATTATTATTATTATTTAAAAAAAATTTAACCTTTTTAAATTTATTTTTGAGGCGGGGGGGGGGGTGCGCAGAAAGAAAGGGAGACTCAGAATCCAAAGCAGGCTCCAGGTTCCAAGCTGTCAACACAGAGCCCAACGCAAGGCTTGAACCAACAAACCGAACTGTGAGATCATGACCTGAGCTGAAGACAGACACCTAACCTATTGAGCCACCGAGGCTCCCCCGGAAGGCTACCTGTTGGGGATGCTGTACAACTCTGCTCTTCTCATCATCAACTGAGTGGGGATAAGACATTGTAAGAAAGAACATAAACTTTTTGAAGTATCAGGATTGTGAGAGCCCCATCCACAACCAAAGAACTTGTAGCAGATGGTGCCACCTGTGCCAGACTAACTGCAATTAAAATAACTTCCATCCCAGAGTTGGTGGCAATGGAGGATGGGGGGATGACAGGCACAGAATGGGGGATGGGCGAGGAGAGACACTCTACTACACTATTACGGAGTGAAGAATTTATGCCAGTGGGCATAGCTAACTTCCTTCATATAGAGCAACTGTGGACATGCTCCAGTTACATCCATGCCTTAAAAAACGTAACAACTTTACAAGTCCAACACCAAATGCCACTGTACCAGCTTGTGCACAGTGTATGTATGAGACTGCTCACCCACTAGTACACAGCATACTCCAGGGACCTTGATCTAAAATGTATTCTAGTGAGAATACATTACAAAGTACAAATTTTAATAACTTTCTTTTTCTGTCTTTTTTGCTATGGTTGCTTCAGCTTCTCTTCTGCTTTGAAATTTTAACACTAATTTTTAAATAAGCGGATTTTAAAATTATTTAACAAAGGATCTGGTAAGTGAATACTAAAAGCTAAATTGTTACCTAATTTTCACAAATTCCTTATTTCTCAAGTCAAATGCAAAGCATAATAGCAATTACTGTCAATTTTTCCATTTACTTTGAAATCATGTTTTAATTATAAAGTTATTTCTATACATATTTCCTGCAGCGAATAAAGTGATACTTTCATATACTTACTTTAATGCAATAAGAGATGCAATTATCTTCATAGTGTTTGCAACATCTATGCCTTGGTCCATGCTTACATCTGAAATAAAACACAAATAACAAATTATGTGTTTATATGTGTGTATGTGTATATATGTGCTTAAAACTCTGTAACCTAAAAAGGAGAAAATATTACCTACTTGTATTTAAATGCATACATCTTTTGGTTTCTTGGGACATAAAAAAGCAAATATAACAGATTTTTTTTTCTTTGCAGTTCAGCATTTGACACAGTGCATAAAATATGTGACTGCAGTCAAAATACTTAAATGTGGAACAGAAAAAACATTGGTAAATATTTGTGACTAAGTATGAAAAATATGTATATATTATCTCTATACTCTGCCAAATCTTTTGGAAGCTTTAAGTTGCTTACTGTAGAGCATAACAGTCATAAATCATCCATGAAGTCAGTACTTGAGCAAAAATCATAATGGAAAGTGCTCAGGTTACTGGAATGTATACTTAATTATATTTGAAAGAAAACATCTGGAAAAGAAACATGATAGAGTATTAGAATTCAAAATTCAATTTTAAAAATAAATATAGAAATAGATCATGTGGGAATTCAAAAGTAGGTTATTTGTGATTTGACTACAAACCACTTGGTCCTCTTGTGTTTAGTAAACCTTTCTGCAAGGAAGACTACTGTTCAAGACACTGAAGATGCTGACTCCAGGACTATATATACATTCACTCGAGGCTTAAAAAAGTAAGTAACATATCTAACATGGGTCTAGCTCTCCCCCTTTCCCTCTGAAGAATTCATGTTCCAAAATGAGTAGTCTTTATAACTCTTGCAGACTGCAGTTAATTATCTTCATGGTTACATTAACTTTCTTGTTGATAATAATTTGTAGAGTAATATTCTGGCTCAAGGTCTCTCTAATTCCATTTGCAAACTGATTAGCAAAACCTTTTGGGAAATCCAATTCTGAGCCACAGCTGGAGTATGCAGGCAGCCTTTCATACACAAGGATGACAGCAGTAGTTCCTACTGACCGTAGCCCTTATGTCATTAGAATGATGGGACATGTCTGGCCATGTGAAGTTGAGGGCTTAAAGCTGGAGCCTAAAAGAGGTAAATCAGAGAAGGGTGGCCGTATGTAAACCATCACTCTTCATACTTCTAAGTGTCCTCTTCAAAGACATTCTTCAGCCAGTGCTACTGGAACTACACAGAGATTGTTAAACTCTCTTTGCTAGTGAAGTTAAATTCTGATAGCAGCTATACTGTCATTTAATCTTTCCTTAGTCTGTTCTTAAAACTTCTCAAAACCTGGACTCCCCATCTCCTGTCTTATCTGCTCTGCTTATGCATTACCCTGCATCTGCTTTCACAGCAGTGGGTACTCTGACAAGTTCTACCACGACCTGATTAGCTCTGATACCCAAGGTATCATTCATCCACATAATACATTCTCTGCACTTCCCTCTGATTCTTGGTGAACATGATTTCCATGAATAGGGATTCCCTCTCTCTTTTCTCCACTTAGGTGATTCATAACTATTTTGAACTTACTTAAGAAGTTCACTACCAATCACACCACTGGATATTTACCCCAAAATTACAAAAACACTAATTCAAAGGGATATATGCACTTCTATGTGTATTGCAATGGTATTTACAGTAGCCAAATTATGGGAGCAGCCCAAGTGTTCATCGATGAATGGATAAAGAAGAGGTGGTATGTATGTATGTGCGTATGTGTGTACACACACAGTGCAATATTATTTAGCCATATGATATTGCGCATATGTGGAATTTAGGAAACAAAAAAATAAATGAGCTAAGGGGAAAAAAAGGAAAAAAGAGAAAAACCAAAAAACAGTCTCTTAACTATAGAGAACAAACTGATGGTTACTAGAGGGGAGGTGAATGGGGGAATGGGGGGATGGATGAAACAGGTAATGGGGGATTAAGGAGTATACTTATCATGATGAAAAAATCAAAACAAGAAAAAAAGATATACATAAAATTCTTTTAAAAAGTTCACTACCACAATTATTCCTGCCATCTGTTATTCCTTCCTTGCCTCTTACCTTCTGCATGTGGTTTATACTAAAATGAAGACAAACTCTTTAAATTCAGTAAAAATTCTGAGTACCTACACTGTGCTCACGTATGTGAGGCCACTCACATGTTATTTCATTTAATGCATACAACATTCTTTAACAAAGATCATTAACCCAAGTTAACAGATGAGCACTTTAGGATCCAGAGTGGTTAAATCACTTGCCCAAAGTCACAAAGCCAGCAAGGGGTAAAATGAGAGTCTAACATAGGTCTTCTGATTCCCACTTCAGCTTCCTATAACCGATGTCTAACTTTCTATATTGGTTATTCATTCGATACTCTCTCAAATATCACTACCAACATTATTTTTATTAACTAATGTTCTAATTTTAAATCATTAAGTTAATTTTCTTCAATATCTGTACTAGAAATACAAATATTTGTATGAAATTCAGACTTATTTGCATAATATACAAATAAAGTTATCTTATTCCATTTCTAACGCCCTGAACATTTCCACTCTTGCAAAAACAAAAACAAAACCCTTTACTTAAGGTTTGCTCCTTGTACCTATATCTTCTTGAATCTCTCCCAGAACTTTTCTTTCTCCTTCCTACACTTAGCATATTTGATTAGCACATATTAATCTGTTTCCCGAAGTTCCCCATTCCAGCCTCCTGCAACTCTGCCTAGTTAGACACAGAAAACTATTATAAGTTCATATAAATCTATTAAAAATACCATATGATGGTCTATAGTCCAGACAAAAATAATAAATAACATTGACTTGCTATTATGTGCCTTTTATAAAACTCTATGCATTGTTTTTTGCAAAAAAAAAAATACATCATCACTGAAAAGAAAACAAAAACACTTTGACATGGTACAAATATCATAGAAAACAGTGACAAAGTGTGCTAAGTATCAAGATAAAGAACTTACACTGAATCCACAAGTTTCCTGATTAGAGCAATTACATTCATTCTTCTTGGCTTTTCCTCATGTTTCTCTGTCTTCTGTTCCACTTTTGCATATGCCGCTTCTGGTGAGTAAGAATGTGTGGGAATTTCTTCCTTCCCTACAATAAACCTAAAGAAAAGAGCACAATGTGAAGAATTTTTCACCTTAAAAAAAAAAACCAAAAAAAAAAAACAAACTTGACTTTGTTAATATACAAATACATTTTGGATAGTACCTTATCATTTAAAGTAAGATTTTTCAAAATTTACATAAAATCTTATCCTTTAGAAATACAAGCTTTAAAAATCTGAATGCTTCGTAAATGTTGACAGCCATTTCTTTAATAATACAAATTCTTCCACTAAGTTTTTTCTTTTAATTCCAGGATAGTTAACATACAGTGTCATATTAGTTTCAGGTGTACAATATAGTGACTCCACAGTTCTGCACATTCGTCAGTGCTCATCATGGTAAGTGTACTCTTAATACCCTTCATGTGTTTCACCCAATGCCCGCAACCCACCTGCTCTGTGGTAACCATCAGTTTGTTCTCTGCTTAGTTAAGTTTCTACTTCTTGGTTTGTCTTTCTTTCCTTTTTTTCCTTTGATCATTTGTTTTTGTTTCCCAAATTCCACATATGAGTAAAATAATATAGTATTTGTCTTTTTCTGACTGGCTACTTAGCATTAATTATACTCTCTAGCTCCATTCATGTTGTTGCAAATGGCAAAACTGCATTCTTTTTTGTGGCCAAATAATATTCCATTATATGTATATACCATTTCTCTATTCACTCATCAGTTGATGGACACTTGGGCTGCTCCCATAATTTGGCTAGTGTAAGTAATGCTGCAATACACATAAGGGTGCATGTATGCCTTTAAATTAATGTTTTTCCATTTTGGGGGGCAAATACTCAGTACTGTGATTACTAGATTGTAGGGTAGCTCGATTTTTTAACTTTCTGAGGAATCTCCATACTGTTTTCCAAAGTGGCTGTGCCAGTTTGCATTCCCACCAACAGTGCAAGAGGGTTCCTATTTGGAGAAATAGGAACACCAACACCTTTTGTTTCTTGTGTTATTGATTTTAGCCATTCTGACAAGTGTGAGGTGATATCTCATTGTGGTTCTGATTTGCATTCCCCTGATGATCAGTGATGTGAGCATCTTTTCATGTATCTGTTGACCATCTGGATGTCTTCTCTGGAGAAATGTCTGTTTATGTCGTCTGCTCACTTTTTAAAAAATCTTTATTTATTTATATTGAGAGAGAGCACAAGCGGGGAAGGGACAGAAAGAGAGGGGGAGAAAGAATCCTAAGCAGGCTCCACACTGTCAGCACAGAGCCTGATGCAGGGCTTGATCCCATGAACCTGAGATCATGACCTGAGTGGAAACCAAGAGTCGGACATTCAACCAACTGAGCCACCCAGGTGCCTCTCATCTGCCCACTTTTTAATTGAATTATTTGTTTTTTGGGTGTTGAGTTATATAAGTTCTTTACATTCTTTATATATAAGTTCTTTATATATAGTTCTTTATATTCTTTATATATAAGTTCTTTATATTCTTTATATATAAGTTCTTTATATATAAGTTCTTTATATAAGTTCTTAGTATTTTGGATACTAACCCTTTATCAAATATGTCACTTGCAAATATTTTCTCCCACTCTGTAAGCTTTTAGTTTTGTTCATTATTACCTTTGCTGTACAGAAGCTTTTTATTTGATGTAGTCGCAACAGTTTTGTTTCTGTTTTTTCTTCCCTTGCCTTGGGAGACAAATCTAGAAAAAGTTGCTATGTCCGATGTCAGAGAAGTTACTGCCTGTGCTCTCTTCTAGGATTTTTATGGTTTCATGTCTCACATTTAGGTCCTTTTGAATTTATCTTTGTGTATGGTGTAAGCCAGTGGTCTAGTTTCATTCTTTTGCATGTTGCTGTTTAGTTTTCTCAACACCATTTATGAAGAGGCTTTTTCTCATCGTGTATTCTTTCCTCCTTTCTCAAACATTAATTGACCATATAAACATGGGCTTATTTCTGGGCTCCCTATTCTGTTCCAACGATCTATGTGCCAGTACCATACTGTTTTGATTATTACAGCTTTGTAATAACTTGAAGTCTGGAATTGTGACACCTCCAGCTTTGCTTTGCTTTTTCAAGATTGTTTTGGCTATTTGGGGTCTTCTGTGGTTCCATGCAAATTTTAGGACTATTTGTTATAGTTCTGTGAAAAATGTTGTTGATATTTTGATAGGGATTGCATTAAATCTGTAGACTGCTTTGGGCAGTAAGGACACTGTTACAATATTTATTCTTCTGACCCATGAGCATCAGTTTGTGTCATCTATTTGTTTGTGTCATCTTAAATATCTTTTACCAACATTTTATAGTTTTCTAAAAATATGTATTCTATATTTTATAGAATACAAGTCTTATAGTTTTCTAAAAATATGTATTCTGTATTTTATAGAATACAAGTCTTTCACCTCCTTGGTTAAAATTATTCTTAGGTATTTTATTACCTTTGGTGCAACTATAAATGGGATTGCTATCTTAACTTTTCTTTCTGTTGCTTCACTATTAGTAAATAAAAATACCATGAATTTCTGTATGTTGATTTGGTATCCTACAACCTCACTGAATTCATTTATCAATTCTGGTAGTTTTTAGATGGAGTCTTTAAGGTTTTTTATATATAGTATCATGTTGCCTGCAAATAGTGAAAGTTTTATTTCTTCCTTACCAATTTGGATGCCTTTTCTTCCTTCTTCTTTTCTGATCGCTATGGATAGGCATTCCAGTACTTGTTAAATATGAGCGGGAAGAGTGGACTTCCCCATCTTGTTCTTAACCTTAGGGGAAAAACGCTCTCCATTTTTTGCCACTGAGTGAAATATTAGCTGTGGGTTTTTCATATATGGCCTTTACTATGTTGTGGTGTTCCCTCTAATCCTATTTTTTGAGTTTTTTTTTTTATCATGAATGGATCTTCTACTCTAGAAAATGCTTTTTCTGCATCTATTGAAATGATTTTTTATCCCTTCTTTTAATGATATGATGAATCTCACTGAACCACTCTTGCATCCCAGGAAAAAATCCCACTGGATTGTGGTACATGATTTTTTTAGTTTTTTTTTTTAATGTTTTATTTTTGAAGGAGAGAGAGAGACAGAGCATGAGCAGGGTTGGAACAGAAAGACAGGGAGACACAGAATTCAAAGCAGGCTCCAGGCTCTAAGCTGTCAGCACAGAGCCCGATGCGGGGCTCAAAGTCACGAACTGTGAGATCATGACCTGAACTGAAGTCAGACACTTAACCGACTGAGCCATCCAGGTGCCCCTGTGGTGCGTGATTTTTTAAAGTATCATTGGGTTTGGTTTGCTAATATTTAGTGGAGGATGTTTGCATCTATGTTCAACAGAGATATTGGCCTGTAGTTCTCTTTTTTTGTAGTGTCTTTATCTAGTTTTGGTACCAGAGTAATGCTGGCTTCGTAGAATGAATTAAGAAGTTTTCCTTCCTCTTCTATTTTTTGGAATAGTTTGAGAAGAATAGGTATTAACTCTTCTTTAAATGTTTGGTGTAATCCATCTGTGAAGGCATCTAGTCCTGGACTTTTGTTTGCTGGGAGTTTTTTGATTAGTGATTCAATTTCATTGCTGGTAATCAATCTGTTCAAATTTTCTATTTCTTCTTGATTGAATTTTGGCAGTTTATATGTTCTAGGAATTTATCCATTTCCTCTAGGTTGTCCCATTTGTTAGCATATAATTTTTCACAATATTCTCTTACAACCTTTTGTATTTCAGTGGTGTTGGTTGTTATCTCTCCCAGTTCGAATTCTATTGTTTTGAGTCCTCTTTCTCTCTCTCTCTCTCTCTCTCTCTCTCTCTCTCTCTCTCTCTCTTTTAAATGAATATAGCTAAAGGTTTATCAATTTTTTGATCTTTTCAAAGAACTGGCTCCTGGTTTCACTGAGCTGTTTTGTTGGTATTTTTAGTTTTTATTTTGTTTTTTTCTGCTCTAATCTTTATTATTTCCTTCCCTCTGCTGGTTTTGGGTTTTGTTTGTTGTTCTTTCTTTAGTTCCTTTAGATGTGTGGTTAGGTTACTTGGGATTTTTCTTGCTTCTGAGGTAGGCCTGTATTGCTATAAACTTCCCTCTTAGAACAGTTTTTGTTATATCCCAGATTTTGGACTGTTGTGTTTGCATTTTCATTTGTCTTCAAGTATTTTTTAATTTCATCTTTGATTTCTTGGTTGACCCATTCATTGTTTAATAGCATGTTATTAAACCTCCGTGTATTTATGTGCTTTCCATGTTTTTTCTTGTGGTTGATTTCTAGTTTCATAGTGTTGTGCTCAGAAAAGATGTATTTTATTACTTCAATCTTTCTGAATTTGTTGAGAATTGTTTTGTGGCCTAAAATGGGATCTATTCTGGACAACGTTCCATGTGCACTTGAAAAGAATCTGTATTCTGCTGTCTTAGGATGGAATGGTCTGAATATATCTGTTAGGTCCATCTGGTCTGATATTCAAAGCTATAGTTCCTTGGAGATTTTCTGCTTTTTATGATTGATTACACATTGTCTTTCTTTGTCCCTAATTTCATGAAGCCTTTGTTTTAAAGTCTATTTTGTCCAATATAAGTTGGTACTCAGGTTTCTTTTCATTTCCATTTGCATGATAAATGGTTCTCCATCCCTTCACTTTCAGTCTGCATGTGTCTTTAGGTCTGAAATGAGTCTCTTATAGGAAGCATATAGATGGGTCTTGCTTTTTTATCCATTCTGTCATCCATGTCTTCTGACTGGAATGTTTAATCCATTTACATTCAAAGTAATTATTGGTATGCAATTATTTATTGCCATTTTGTTACATATTTTATGGTTGTTTTGTAGTTCCTCTCTGTTCCTTTCTTCTCTTGCTCTCTTCTTTCATGATTTCTTGGCTTTTTATAGAAAAATACTTGGATTCCTTACTCTTTATTTTTTACAAATCTATTACTGCTTTTTGATTTGTAGTTACCATTAGGTTTATACATAACACCTTCTGCATATGAGTCTATATTAAGCTGATGGTTGCTTACTTTTGAACTCATTCTTTACTCCTCTCCTCTCCACATTTCAGATATTTGGTATCATACATCCTTTGATTTTGTGCTTCTCTTGACTGATTTTTAGATATACTTTCTGTTTTTATTTTCGTTTGTGTACTTCTCATTTCTTCTCACTCTTACTTACGGTTTTTGTTTTTCCTTTTACAAAGTCCCCCTGAGCATTTCTTGTAGGGCTGGTGGAGTCGTCATGAATTCTTTTAACTTTTGTCTGAGAAACTCCTTCTACTATTCTTAATGACTGCTTTGCTGGATAGAGTATTCTTGGCTGAAGACATTTCACTATGAGCACTTTGAATATATCATGCCAGTACCTTCTGGTGTGCAAAGCGTCTGTTAAAAAATCAGCTGATAGCCTTAACAGATTTCCTTTGTATGTAACTGTCTCCTTTGCTCTTGTAATCTTTAAAATTCTTTTTTTATCACTATTTTTTTGTATCATTTTAATTATGATGTGTCTTGGTGTGGACCTCCTTAGGTTGAATTTGTTGGGGGATCTATATGGCTCCTGAATCAGGATCTCTGTTCCCCGCCCCGCCCCCACCCCCTCCCCCAGCAAGATTTGGGAAGTTTTCAGCTATTATTACTTCAAATACATTTTCTGTCTCCCTTTCTCTCTTTTCCTTCTGAGATCCCTATACTGTGAATGCTATTACACTTGATGGAGTCACTGAATTTTCTAAGTCTAGTCTCATACAGTATTTACTTGTCTCTCACCTATTCATCTCGATTGCTTTCCATTACTCTATCCTCCAGGTCACTTATAGGCTCCTCTGCTTTCTACAGCCTACTATTTATTCCATCTCTTGTATTTTTAATTTCATTTATTAAGTTCTTCATCTCTGATATGTTACTTTTTAGCTCTTTGGCAAGGGTCTCATTGATGTCCCTTACCCTTTTGTGAAGTCCAGTGAGTATCTTTATGGTCATTACTTCAAATTTTCTATCAAGCATATTATTTTTGTTTTACTTAATCTCCTGCTGTGATTTTGTCCTGTTTTTCATTTGGAACATATTCCTCTGTTTCCTCACTTTGTCTATCACTCTGTGTTGGTTTGTCTGTGTTAAGAAAGTCAGCTACATCTTCTACTCTGGAAGGTAGTGCCTTTATGAAAAAGAGGTCCTGTAGGGCCTTACAATGCAGTGTCCCCTGTTCACCAGAACCTGGTGCTTCAGGGGAATCTCCTGTTTGTGTTGCTTGTGTCCTGCTGTTGTGTCTGAGTCACTTTCTTTTAGTCCAGACGTCTTTACAACTCTGTGCCTGATGTGGCCTTTGCTTGCTATCTGTGGTGTTAGCGAGACTCTGGCTGCAAGCTCTGAGGAGGCGGCACTGCAGGATGGCTCAGAGGTCGGATGGTGGTGTTAGCAAAATCTACACAGAGCCCAGGACTGAGGCCAGCAGGCTTGGAGTGGGCCAGTCTTCAGGAGAACACATGGGCAAGGCACATCGCTAGCAGGTTAGATAGCAAGTGTCTGTGCAACACCTCCCACAGGTGGCCCTGTGTTTATGCTGTGGGGCAGATGAGGAAAATGGTGCCTGACAGCTCCTTTGTTCTCAGAGAAGTCCCCCAACACACTTGAAATCACTACAAGGAGACCTTCCTCCCTCCCATTTGTCCCAGGCACTGTGCAAACTGTAGCTTCTAGGTTGTCTATGGTCTTTTTAAGGGCAAGACCCAGCTATCACTCACCCTCCCATCTTGCCCAGCACTGAGTCAGCTGACTTTTTAAGCCCCAGGCTCTAAATCCTGCTAGTTGTACAAACCCATAGAATTCAGCCCCTCTGATTTTCAAAGCCAGATGTTATGGGGAGTCATCTTCCCAGTTTGGGCTCCCAAGTGTGAGACAGCAAGACCGTTTCTTTGACCTCTCTGCACCCACAGTTCCCTCCCTTCTGTGGGCAGCTCCCAACCACTGTTTCTGCCCTTCCTAATTTCCTAAATGTGGCTTCTTCTCTACATTTAGTTATGGAGTTTGTTCTGTCAGTAGTTGGATTGCTTTCTGTTATTTTACACAGATGTGGATGATATCTAGTTGTAAACATGGGATGAGGTGAGCTCAGGGTCCTCCTACTCCACCATCTTCCTAAACTCTCAACAATGCAGGTATTTTAAAATCAAATTAACCAAGTAAAATATAGCATAGAGCTTTTATGACACACTGTTTTAACTTAAGTCACCACTTTTTAAAGATATTACACACCTTAAAGTTTTTTCAAAGAAGCAAGTGAAATATTTACTTGGGTCTACTAATTGATCACAAAAATTCTATTCTTGCTCTAAATTCTACTAATAGTTACAACTGAATGAGTTTCTCATTTTTCAGTATAAAGTTATATCCCATCACTTTGAGTCATAAAATAGCCACATTGTGGTAGAAATTCATATAACAATACTCAGGGAAACGGAGGGAGCTGCAGAATGAGGATCATAAAACAGTCAAGAGTCCATGTATTCTCACAAAATTTCATTAGAAAACCTTAAATTCCATGTTATCCTAATCTATTTATTTATCTTTGGAGAAATTTAGTATCAAGGAGAAGACACTATTCTTATCTCATTAAAACTGGACTATTTTTTTCCCAAAGACAATGCGAAAAGAAAAGAGAGGGGAAAAAATGAAAGAGTTGCCACCATTAGATATCCCTCAATCAGTATCCTTCATCTGTTTTCGTTTTTGCTGTTTGTACCTTCATTATAAGAGTCATTGCTCTTTTAAAGAATAACTAAGCTTTCCCAAGAGAACTCTACTTGCCGAACTTTCAGGAAATACCTTGAAATGCAAACAAAAACTAGGGATCAATAATACTACACTAAGGTTCTGGAACGTGGGACCTATGACAAACACAGTAAGAAAATGTAAACACTCAGAAAAGAGAGGTGAAAAAAAGCTATTACTATCAACTGCAACCCAAGTTTGTTAGGACAAACTTGATAAAACATCTAGCTTATTAAATCATAAGGGATATGCAATGAGATTGTGTGCCACAAGATGGCAGTTGTGCAGTCTAAGTAGCTCTTATTCCAAAAGAATTTGGTTCTTATTCGTGGGTGTGCATGGACAATTTAAGATCTGTACTACTGTTCTTTATGAACAAGATAAAAACTACGTTGGAACAGTTATAATAATCTCTCTTACACTGTTCATAACACTGTTGCTCTTTTAGCCAGGACTGACCATCTCAGATTAGAGGTAACTTCCTCAGAGAAGCTGTCTCTGCCTAATCTGGAGTGAGTTAGCGATCCTTCCTTTGTGCTATCATGTCCCAATAAATCCCCAATAGTAGACGCACCTTGTTAGTAGGCTACGTCCCCCGTGAAACTGTGGGGTCTTGAGAGACTCTGTACATCTTCTTTGCTATTATACCCTAATGACTGGTATAGTGTCTGGCACACAGTAAACATTTAATTAATATATATTGAATGAGTGACTATAGTAATAATTAGCATTTTTGGAGCATTTACTAAATGATAGGTACAGTAGTGATATTAAATCATTTAACCCTCATAGCAACACTACAAACTAAGTGCCATAATTTCCATGAGAGTGAGCATGAAACCTTGCCCACACCCACAGCCAATAACAGTAACTATTTGAAATCAGAATTGTCTGACTCTAAATCCTGGGTTCTTAACCACCAAGCTGTATATACTTGTAAGTATTAAACTATGTTGATCCAGGCTTACTATACCTTAAGGCTCCTGAACTGGCTCTTCCCCTTTGGTTCTACTCTTGACTCTTTCTATCTACTCTCATAACTTCTACTAAACTTTAAGCAATAAGTAATAACCATTTTTTTCCAGAACATTTTCCTCTAATACAGAGAAAATTCTAAGTACAAAAAGTCCAGCCCAGTCCTTCATTTTAAGTGGGTTTGAAGAAGAGACACAAAAATATCTGACACATTTTAAGTTTTTGTAAGGATTCTGGGAGCCTAAGGAGAGACACGGGAGAAAAGGCTAAGTTTTCTCTTTACGAAAACCAACTTTTGGTTTTGTTATAAACTTTCAATTTAACACAGAATCCATTACAACCAGTGCAACAACAGCAACAATAACAAGTTATTTTCTAAAATGTTTCATCATCTGTAAAAAAAATTTTTTTAACGTTTATTTATTTTTGAGAGACAGAGACAGAGACAGAGTGAGAGTGTGGGAGGGGCAGAGAGAGGGAGACCCAGAATCCAAAGCAGGCTCCAGGCTCTGAGCTGTCAGCACAGAGCCCGACCTGGGGCTTGAACCCACAAAGCATGAGATCATGACCTGAGCCAAAGTCAAATGCTCAACTGACTGAGCCACCCAGGAGCCCCCATTATTTTTTAATGAAGAATATAATATGAAGAAATCACTGTTGTGTATACTTAGTTATTGCTACTACAGAGTTTCCACAACCAAAGATATTCAAACAGTGGACTCAATCTGTCCCCTCCCAAACTAGTCTTGTTGCATGCCATCTGATTTTCTGTTAATAGTACCTTTTGTCAGGTACTTAGGTTTTCAACACTTGGCTCCTATCAAGGATTGGAGGGAAGGAGAAAAAAGGAAACTATCGGGCATTAGGTCTTCATTTTCTTCTACTGCACGTCTCAACTTTGCCTCTCTCTCTTTAATCCTCCACTATCACCCAATCTCAGTCCTTTTCATTTCATCTTTCTTCTTTCTTGTTCTTTCTGTATACAAGGTCCCAAATACTGTGGCCAGACTAATCTTTCTGAAACAATGTCAACTACCCTGCTCAAAAACCTTTAGTGGGCCCTTACTGGTCATCTTATCAAATTCAAATCTGTCTTCTTTTCGTGTTGTTGTTCAGGTCTTCCATAATGTGGCCCTGCTTGATTCATCATTAAAAAAAACAACAAAAACAAAAACAAAACAAAAAAACAAACAAACCTTATAATCCCTAATATAAGCTTTTCATGCCAATTAAATTCCCACTCTTACTTCACATTTCAGGTTTATAATTTTCATGCTTTTGCTAACATAATTCCCTTCCACCCAGAAGGCTCTTCCCTTCCCTTCTAGTTCTCTAAAGCTACCCTTCAAGTACACTTTAAGGCTTATCCCCATAAGAGTACTAATGTAATAGGAAGCGCCTGGGTGGCTCAGTCAGTTAAGTGTCCATCTTTGGCTCAGGTCATGATCTCATGGTTCGTGGGTTTGAGCCCCACGTCGGGCTTTGTGCTGACAGCTCAAAGCCCGGAGCCTGCTTCAGATTCTGTGTTTTCCTCCCTCTCTCTGCCCCATCCCCACCCCCCCCCCCGCTCATGTTCTGTCTCTGTCTCTCTTAAAAATAAACATTAAAAAATTTTTTCTTAAGAATAATAATAAATAGCCAACAATTCTTGAGCACTATGTGCCATGCACAGTTCTAAACATTTTTCATGCATTAACTCATTTGATCTTCAAAATAAATCTTCTAGTATTGAAATCCACTCTTTTCCCTCCTATACTTACAATGAATACTACACTGTTAATGTTCACTAAGCATCTACCGTATGTACTTAGGAGAACAAAATAGGCAACATTTATGACACAAAATAGAAGAGCATTAGGTTTCAAGTAAGTATATATATACAGTCACTGTGTGAACATTAAATTAGTCAAGCATTCTTAAGCCTCAATTTCTTCTTCATGACACGTGGGCATAAAAATGCCCATCTCACAGAACTGTTGTTAAAATTTTCTAATCGATGTGAAAATGCTTGGTGAACTATAATATACAATGTTGGTGCTAACCAACGTTTCCACAGTTATCTACCATCTGCCAATAACTACGGTAAGAGATGGGCTACAGGGTGAAAAGCAGATTCTAGTGACTCTAGTGAAGCTAAGAATCCGAAATGTGTCTGACATGAGCCCTGCCCAAATGAAGTCCAGACTGTGGTACCACAGAATTCAGTATTTAATTTTGCAATCATTGTCCATGTGTAGCTTTGTCTTTCCAAACCTCCTTAAAGAGAGAGTTCTTGTAATTCTTTTCTAACATCCAATGATATGAGGCACACAATAGGCCCCAAAAGTATTTGGTGATTGACTGGGTTTTAGGGGAAAAGAAATCTAATAAGTTACTCTTTTAAGAAATATCACAAAAGTGACTTTGTGACTTCTACAATTATTTTCGGCTAGAAAACTGAGTAGATAAATATCTCTTATAATATGTGTAATGGTATTACTTTTTGAAAAAGTTAACTTGCAAATTCTTTCTTAACATGAAGTTAAATAAAATACGTTACTTACCTGAGGGCAGAGAATGTAAATCCTTTCAAACCATCTTTGCATCTAGAACAATAAAAAATTTTATGCTAAGATAACATGTTTTGAGATATAAAGTAGTATATTAAATAGCTATTAAAATTTTTTTCTGAAATAGATTTTTTTTTAATTTTTTTTTCAACGTTTATTTATTTTTGGGACAGAGAGAGACAGAGCATGAACGGGGAAGGGGCAGAGAGAGAGAGGGAGACACAGAATCGGAAACAGGCTCCAGGCTCCGAGCCATCAGCCCAGAGCCTGACGCGGGGCTCGAACTCACGGACCACGAGATCGTGACCTGGCTGAGGTCGGATGCTTAACCGACTGCGCCACCCAGGCGCCCCTGAAATAGATTATTTTTAAAAGGTGAAACTCTTGGGGCGCCTGGGTGGCACAGTCGGTTAAGTGGCCGACTTTGGCTCAGGTCACGATCTCACGGTCCGTGAGTTCGAGCCCCGCGTCGGGCTCTGTGCTGACAGCTCAGAGCCTGGAGCCTGTTTCAGATTCTGTGTCTCCCTCTCTCTGACCCTCCCCCGTTCATGCTCTGTCTCTGTCTCAAAAATAAATAAACGTTAAAAATAAATAAATAAATAAATAAATAAAAGGTGAAACTCTTTTAGGACAGTGATCTGAGCACTATAAATGCAACAAACAATGAAGCAAGCCATCTTACACAGGATGATTAAAATGTCCTATGCCAAATTAACATAATTTAAGGCTCAACTCTCATATTTGCAGGTGGAAGATAGATTTATGTATATCTTCTCAGAGCTCCATGTGGACTTCATTTTTGAAGGCTGGAGTGGAGTGTTTCACTTTAGGCAATCCCCAGGGGAGCAATTTGTTGAGAAGAAAAGGCCACATACACCTGCTGGGTATTATGAATAGGTCAATTCGAGGTCCTGACTTCTCCCTACTTAATAATTCAGTGAACGTGGAGCAAGGAAGAGTTGGCAGACACAAAAAGGCTTCAAGTTTAGTTCACTGGTTTTAACTTCTGAGCGAGCCTAATCGGAACGGATAACATATCCTGGGGAACACAGTGGGGCTGAGGGGAGGGCACAGGTGCAGAAGCCCAAATAATATTTACTGAGTACTTACTATTGCTGGGCATTGTTTTGGGCCCTTGATGTGTATTGTCTCATTTAATTATATCACACCTCTTTGAATAGGTATTTCTCTAATCCATAGCTGGGCAGAACCCCCACTCCTGCCCCCAAATGCAGCAACTTCCAAGAGATCACAAAATAAATAGCAATACGAATTTAGGAAAAAAATTTAAAAGTCCATCTGAATTAAAAGCTATGGTTTTCTCTTATACCTCCTTCTGAAACACTGTATTCCTTTTAATTGGGGGAAGATTCAAACTGTGTGACAATTAAGAAAAAATGATTCTCAGATCTGCAAAAAATATTTAAAGAAGATTTTAAAACAGGAAAATTACTAGACTAGTTTTAATGGCCTGCTTTATAAGTTATGATCAAGTTAAAGATAAAGTAAAGAATTACTGGGTATCTAATATCAAAATCCCTTGGAGAAACTATAGAGATTGGTGATACAATGACGCTCTAATGTATGTTAATTTTAGACACTGGATATTCCTGGATAAAATGTACAGCCTCAAATCTAATTGGGCAATTCTCACAGTATGCCTTTTATATGAAAGGTCACAAAGGAAATGCACAAAATATAAGAAACCTATCTTAACAAGTTTAAATATATACATTTTTACTGGAGGACACATAGAATCTCAGAAAAGAATTTAATTTAATTTAAAAGATCAGAGATCTTTTAAAACACTTAAGAATTCATTTTAATTAAGCAACATGATCTACTTTGTGGTCATGTTAGCAGTGAGAAATGTAAGCAAAGAATTTAGCGAACATACTAACATAATTATCCACCCCACACGGACTGAGGGTAAAGGCAAAGTAATTCATACGTTAAGCTAAAAATGTGCATGGGAAAATTGTAGCATTAAAATTCTTAAACTTATCCTTTTCCATCTAAAGAAAGTGTTTCTCAGTAATTTAAAACCCATAATTGGGCAATTTCTAGATAGGTGGGGTGGTGAAGGGGTAGGCTAAGAGTCTATTGACTGGAAAACAGCGGCAGATTGATTAAAAGATTATATACAAGGGGGAACAAATTTTTGGCTTTGGTATGTTATTGTTAAAAGATAGCCATTTATCTTTGTGCAATGCTGAATAGATAAAGGATTCTGACAACTTGGTCTAGTCAGGATTGCATATTTGTGACCTTAAACAATAAATCTAATTGCAGACCAAACATCAAAAAGTAGCTTTCAAAAAAAAAAGGGGGCATGCACAAATGAATTTGCAATTTCATTATGATGGAAGTTTGGTTCTTTCAGCAGAACCCTGTGGGAAGCACTTCATATTGATAAAGTCTTAGCCCGAATTCAAAAGAGGCTATTCTTTTTTCCATTCATGTGTATAAGGTCTGTTAATGTAATTGAGGGTCAGATGTCTATGTCAAAAGAACAAAAAAGTAATTATTCCCATAAAAAGAATCTTTAAAATAGTAATATCTCCCTGAATTTTGATACCAAGGGTATTGTCTGAGCTTTAACCTAACTAGGAAACACTATTGTAATTGGAATTAAATGTATAAAGTCTGATACACACACAAAGATTTATACAAAACACCCCATTAGAAGGGTGCCTCACTATTTAATGGATTTGGTTATTATAATGCAAATCAAATTACATTCTCCATTCACGTATTAAGGTTCACTGACTTACTCAACAAATATTAACTGAATGCCTACTATGAGGAAGCACAAGTTTAAGTTTTAAGGATGTAAAGGTAGACAATACAGAATCTCTGTTTTCATACAGCTGACCCTCTATGTCCGGGAAAGGTACGACAGAACAAGTAAATATGTCATGCGGTGATAACTGCTATGGCAAAAAACAAAGCAGGATAAGAGGAGAAACAGATGGGAGTTAGGCCTTATTATTTTACGTAGTGTAGTCCAGAAGGGCCTCTCCAAGAAGGTGAAATTTGATAATTTGATCAGAAGCCTTTGAGGGAACAGCATTGACTTGAAGGAAGAGCAAGTACAAAGTCCCTGATGAGGAGTGTTCATGGCATGTAAGGAGAACAGCAAAGTAGATTACTGTAGCCAGAGCTGAACAGGGAAGGGAAGCAGTGGTAGGAAATGAGGTCACAGTAACAGTGTGGAGGGAAGGAGTGGTCTACAATTCTTGTATGGCCCTCTAGGCACCATGAAAACTTTGGGTGGTTCTCAACAGAAGAGTGACAAAGATCTGTCTTAGATTTTAAGATTATCTTTGGCTGCTAGTTGGAAAACAATAGGAAGACAAAGTTAACAACAAAGAGGCTAATCAGGAGGGGAAAGATGATTGTGGCCTGACTAGATAATGAAGTGGCAGAGGTAAAGACAAGTGGGAGGATTCTGAATGCATTTTAAAAGCAGAGTTGGTAGAATTTCTCGATGGACTGAATGTGTAGTACAAGAGAAAGAGAAAATGTACTAATTAGTAGAATATTTGGGGTTTGAGCAAATAGAAGGATAAAATGTCCATTTACTGAAGTGAAGAAGACTATAGGAGAAAGAGGTTTGAGGAGAAAATCAAAGTTTTATTTTGGACATGGTAAGTTTGAGATTCATGTTATCTATAAATGGAAATGTTAATGAAGCAAGCAGCTGCTATACAGGTTTGGGTTCAAGGAAAAGGTCTATTCATTTATAAGCAGAACTTGAATCCACAGGACTAGATACAATCATCTAGGAGAGAAGTGCCAATAGAGAAAATATCCTAGGACTGAGAATATTTTATTCCTCCATATTTTATAGTGCAGAAAATCTCTTCTAAAGGGGTGGGGGGAAACAAAGTCCTTTCTCTTTCTAATAAAATCATTCTCTAATACAAAGTCTTGTTGTTATTTTTGAGTGTGCATAAAAATATAATGCATATAATGCATGTATACATAGACTTTTCTATTACAGTTAACCTATGTAAATGACATAAATAACTAGTATGACTCCATCATAGTTAATGAATCTCTACATTTGCAATGTTATGTGCAGGAAAGAGAAGGAGGAAAAAATTGCAGCACTATATCAAACAACTTAGCTGACACAACTAATTATAGAGGTTCAGGCTACAATTAAATAGTGTATGAGAAAGTTTAAAGTTTATTGTTATTAGAATATACTTGGTCAAATGCCAATGTGAAGGGGAGCCCACAAACACAATTTTTTTTCAATTATAAGTGTAAACGATAGTTAAAAAAACAATTCTGCCCACAAAGATTCTTTGTTTCATGCTTAACTTCCATGAAATTACTTCCAGGAGATACTTTTATCTTTATTACCACATTATACCAGCAGATGTCACTAGTAAACCATTTTTGGAAGAATTTCAAAATTAGAAAAGATTCCCCTTTGAATCTTGGCAGGAATAAGTTCCACATCAGTAAGTATTACAAAAACAATAAGCAAATATTAGTAATAACATTAATAGCAGCCAGTATTCTCAAGACAAATTAAGGATTTTTTGTTTTTTTTTTTACGTTTTTTTATTCTCAATGTTGGTGAGATAATCTGTATTACTAGTGATTTAGAAAAATAGTTTAATTTAAAACATCAGTACTTGAATACTTAGAAAAAAGATTAAATGGTGCAAAGTTATTCATCTCTATTTCACCAACACAATGCCAGAGAATGTGAACTCAAAGTGGTCAACTTCACTAATAAATACTGCTATCAAAGTTTTGCCAGAAGGCATAAAATTACTAATGAAAACAGACGGTTTAGATTAAATTTTTTTGAAATTATGTTCCCAATGAACATGGACAATTGGGTGACAACAATGATAAAAAAAAACTCATTAAGTATCAATTTCAGAGTTATTTTGTTCATTTTTAATCACTGAATTGGTTAGAAGGAGACTCAAATATTGTTTGAATATTACATCTTCTATCTTTATTGCCTCACAAATCATTAATTTATTGAGCACCTAATATAAAGAAGACACTATACTGCTGATCTCTCTTTTTTTTTTAATGTTTACTTATTTTTGAGAGAGAGAGAAAGAATGCGTGTAAGCGTGAGTACAAGCAGGTGAGGGGCAGAGGGAGAGGAAGACAGAGGATTCCAAGCAGGCTCTGCATGACAGCAGCAACCCTGATATGGGACTCTAATACACAAACCACGAGATCCATGAACTGTGAGATTATGACCTCAGCCAAAGTCATACTCTTAACTGACCGAGCCACCCAGGAGCCCCTATACTGTTGATCTCTTGAGGAAAGCAAAGATAAATTATACACCACCTCTGACTATTAAAAAAAAAAATGTATTTGCGAATTTATGTGTAGGTTTGTCATATAAATAAAAATAATCTTGACTAAAAGTTATGACACAGTTTCTTTCATCAGTAGTGCTGTCCAAGAGCTTAATTACTCTATTGTACTTTGTAAGCTCAGCTTCAAATTTTAGTCCAGGCTTTTTCTTCATCTATCTCCTTAAATTATTATTTAATTTGACAAAAGTAGCATATGCAATACCATAATTAAAGATGCTAGAAAACTGGAAAAAATAAATAAAGATAAATTAAATTTAAAATAGTTGAGTATATTGATAATTATTAAAATAATGTGTTGATTATATCATAATCACCTAAGTCAATCAGAATCAAAAACAAGTTGCATTATTTTATGTGAATAAAATTATTTAAAACAGAAAATGCTTCGGGGCGCCTGAGTGGCTCAGTCGGTTGAGCATTTGGCTTTGGCTCAGGTCATAATCTCGCAGTTTGTGAGTTCAAGCCCCACATCGGGCTCTCCGCTCTCAGCACAGAACCAGCTTGGGATCTCTCTTTATCTCACTCTGCTCCTCCCCCACTCACCATCTCCCTCTCAGAAATAATAAATAAATAAATATAAAATAAATAATTTTTTTAAAAACAGATGTTTAAAATTCAGTCATACTGAAGGTATAAAAAGAATGACATGAAGTTAATTATGAATAATAGTTACAGACAATAGCTGAATCTTCAAAATTTTGATTTGTCTAATTATCTAATAATTACTGGAACTAAAAACATAAGTATATTTTGGAATGAATACAACTGAAAAGTTTAATTTGAAATTCAAAAAGCAACCAGAATGCCTATTTAAATGCCTCAAATTTGTGATTCACTGTTGTATTTATTATAAAGGAAACTTATGCACGTTTACATAGTTCATTTTTAATGAAAGAAAAAGTAGCATGATTTTATTGAAATGTTTTAGTACAATGTTGGAAGACCTTAAAATCCTATATTCTAAACCAATACAAGCGCAACAAATGACGTACTTCTGAACCTAGCTGGCGTTTTTCTGACAAAGTTATAATATGGGTACCTGTAAGTTGACTAACAGAATTTATGTTAGAGGCTGAGCAGCTTTGGTATATTCTTATTTCTCGCTCCCCTTTTTGACTAGATATATGCCAAGTCCAGCCCATTCAGCTGAGTTGGGCAGGACCAATGTATTTGGTGGTTTCTCAGTGTTAATGAAAACTTAAATGTTTCCACAAGGGATGTGCAAGTTCTGGGACTAGGCTGCTCTTAAGGCCATCTGCATCATCTTTGTCAAATTGTATAGTTTCTTTTTTAAGTTAAAATTTTCTTATTTTGTTTAAAAAACTAACATACAAGAATAAACCCCTTTTTCTAATTAATTATCCTAATTTGAATAATTATCAGTACTCAGTTATAATTTACTAATTGAAACTTGATCAACTACAGCATTTTGACTGACACCTGTTTATCATAAGAATTATCAAAAAAAAAGATTGACATAGAATTAATTCCAGCCTTTTATTTTTGTTTAAAAAACAAAAAATCCTCGCCATCCTAATCACATAGCATGCATTTCAATTTACTACTCAGAACTAAGGGTGTGCGATTAAAATACATTACATTGCTTATATACACACAACAGCGTTTTCCTCTTAGGTCTAATATTACTTGAATAATAGAGTTCAGTTTCAGACTGCATATGTCATTTTATATAAGAAAACAAAATAACTGATGTTATGTTCCTATCTTAAGGACATCATACAAAAATCTTAAATTGGAATAGTAACAAATTAAGAAATTTGAAGAAGACTATTTTGTTTGCTTCCCAAACACAAAATAATTTTCAATTGGATTTCCTTAAATACAAATGAAGTCTCCCAGTGCTTTAAAAATATTTTTGATTCTGGTAAATACTTTACAGTACTTATTTCCTATGCAATGGAACACTGGTGCTTAGCTTTGTTCGCAAGAACCTAAGAAAGGCTGCAGAAGCAGGCGGCACTTAAGGGGTAATCAAGTGTCATTGTAAATCCCCAGATGATTACTGTGCACTTTTTTCTGGTGCGTCCTAAGTATAAACTGGAAACATTTGGATACAAACTTAAAGTAACCACTTCAGTAGAATTGTATTTCTCCTTAAACTTGCAGAGGCTGGAACTGGTTTTGCTTTAAAATCCAGACTAAGGAAGGTCATACTCCAAAATGTCTTCAATTGCTAAAGAACCAAGAATCCCCTTCAGAATGTTTCCACAAGAAATGTTAATTAGGAGGAATTTCTCTCTCAAAAGGAACTAGTCATAGCAATACTAGTCAAACTTTAAAATACTTGTAAAAGGAGTAGATTTTAGTTGTCCTGGACCTAACCTGGAAGACCTGTTTGCAGTTGCTGAGGAAATGGCACGTTTTTAGATCTGACAAATTAACTAGGGGCAAAAAACAAATTTAAGATCAAAATGGTGTTTTATATACATCCAAGGAAAAACTTAGCAAGCTTCTTAAAATCAAGACACTGCTATGACCACAAATTATTTACATTAAACTTAATTATAAGCACAATTCTGAACCAATCTATTTTTTAAAGACCTCAAGACTGGCAAGTATTTTCATTTTTCCCCTCCTATAATGGTTGTAAAAAAGATCAAAAGAAATGTTTTCAATTTTAGAGTCTTTGAATCAACATTAATTTATTGTCAAACGCATGTCAGTATCTATGTCATTAAAATAATGGCAATTGGTTTTCATATTGGAACAAAATGAGCAACTATCAGAAGCTATACTAGGCCATGCTTCTTCATAAGTTTATGCATACTTAACATCAAGGTTCAAATGTAAAATAAATAAAATATGCATCTACAGGTAATGGAGCACAAAGAACACTTTAGAAGCTTTTAGAAAACTACTATCTTCTGATGAACTGATCACTATAGACAATCCTAACTCTGAAAGAAACATACTCACTTCAAATACTGCCGCTTACTGCATGCATCTCAAAGACTATGAACTTAACTTGTGCTATGTATAATGGACATTGGGCAAGTTAACACATATTGGAATTTTATTGGCCAAAAGGCACTGAGAAAAATGGAATATTGGAACTTGGGAGAATTATATTCTACAGATTAAGAAACCAAGAGACAGGTTAAGTGATCTGCCTGAAAACAGTTGTTCCTAGATATCCTCAGACAACAGTAAAATCATTCTACCTCCCAGGCAACTACCTTTTTGCCTGCTGAGGTCTCACTGTGAAGGAGAAACACTCCAGAGAAGCAGTGCAATCTTGGGCTATAGAAGATAAACCACAAATCATCTGAATGAAGGGAGAAAGCAATGTTCTTCCAAGTGGAACCAATTTCCATTTCCTCCCTTCCACATGTCTCCTATCTAAACCTGACTTGCCTGAGAGTGGGCTTTGGTCAGGACTCCACACTGGCTTCTCTCACGCGCTTCCTTGTCACAATAGCTATCATTCACTGCAGTCTTCCTGCACCTCCTGGACAGTCCTCAGGCCTACCCTGGGTATTAATTTGCCACCTTCAGCAACGGAAATTCTCAAAGCACCTCAATCCCAAACATGACTACCAAAAACATTACTGAGTTGAAGCTCCATTGTGTTTCACGTTATAGACCAAGAATCTGGACACTGTCCCTTTTATCTGTCTCTCAGTAGCAAACTCTGCCAGCAGTTATGTTCAGATGCATTTCACACTTTCTCACCTCTCCCATTCCATATGCAATGCCCTCTTTAACCACCCTCCTTTGTTGAGAGAATTCCTTACTAAGTCCATCAGGACGGTATTTTCTCCCACCATTAGATGTGACTGTTTCTTTCTCAAACTCCCTTTGTTCTTTGTATATTTTTAGCAACTTTTATGTAAATCTGACTAATATGATAGTAATTTCCATGGTTATCTAATCCACTCTGAATGCTGTGATGGCCGCCTCCACTTTCCGGGTACTTGGGGGGTGGGCCGCTGGGCCTTGGGGACCCCTAAGCTGTAGGTTATGGAGCCTGCTGATAGAGAGGAGAGCATTTGCTGAGCCAGACCTGTCTGGAGCCCATCTTCTGGGTCCCCCAACTTAGTCCACCCTGGGTTACCCGACACCCACCTCTGGCACTAGGGAAAGGGCTAGTAGGGGCCGGGGTAGCAGTGGCAGGGGCCGGTGGGCCCTTGGGCAGGATGGTGCTAGTGGCCAGAGAGTAGATCAGGCCTGGGGGGGCCTGGGATGGCTGGCTCAGGGGTGCTGAGGAGGTGGGTGCAGGGCTGCCAAGGTATAACGCCATGAAGACAGGACCTCCGGGGCCTATGCAATCAAATTTAGGGTTTCTTCCGGCATTTTGTGTACCCATGCTCCAGAAACCAAAGGAATGGTTTAATGGAGTTTACTTCTTTAATAATGAAGTTGGGAAATATTCTGCATTTTGTTGCTATAACATTTATTGAGTTATTAAAGTATCTAAGACTATGAACTAACAGGCTGTATCAGTCAGGAAAGGCTAAGTCAGTGGTTCTCAAAGTGTCGTCCCTGGAACACCTAAGCATCAGATAGTAACTTGTTAGGAATGCAAATTCTTGGTCTCCATCCCAGACCTACTGAATCCAGAAACTCTAAGTATGAGGCCCAACAATCTGTAAAACCTGCACAACCATGTATTAATAAAATCTTCACATGATTCTAACGCATGCTCAAGTCTGACAACCACTGGGCTAGGTTATGTTGCAGTAATAAAATTTCCATGGCTTTCAACAACAAAACTTTTCTTTTTCTTGCTCATGTGACATGTCAAACAAGGGTTGGCTATGGTTCAACTTACGTGTCGTCCTTATTTCAGACTTTAGGGTGAGGAAGAAGCATCTATTCAGATCTGATTGTCATAGTAGAGAAAAAAGAGAGAATATAGGACACTATGTTCTGACTTAAAGCTTCTGCTCTCAAGTAAACATAAATCATTTCCACTCATATTTCATTAGCCAAGGCAAAACTAGGGCCTGGCATGATGTCAGCAGGATTGGGCAGTATAATGCTTCCCCAGGGAGGAGCAGCAGAGGTTTTTGAAAAATAACACAGTGTACCACACAGTCCAAGTATATTATTGCTCAAGATCAGTTGTATTTGTTTATTATACTTAAGGAAATTAAAATCACAAGTCCCCTTTTCCTCCCAAATCCTACCACCATTTAGTTTTTTTCACAATAACTTTATTATTTCACTTTAAATAATCTTAAAATCTTTTAGTACTGGTTTGAGAAATAGGCTTATCTACAACATATTAATTCATATTTTACATATATGCACAAACACACGTGTATGTTTGTGTATGTGTATACTAGGCTCCATTTTTTCTAGTTACTAAAGCATTCAGGAAGTTAACATTGTTCAGTTATGTATCCCAAGTGCCTACATCAACACATAGCAAATAAGTCACTCAACAGACATATACTGAAAGACAGAAATTTTTATAATCTGTGTAGTAACTGAAAACATCATACTTCATAATAATTATATTTCTAATTGGGTACCAACTTTCTTGAATTCATTTTTTTTAACAGCAATTCTAGAGTTTAGGGTTTTTTTAATATTCAGTTTCTAAAGAAATCTGTATATTTTTAAATCAGCTAACCCAATACTTATTTAAACTTTTTTTTAATGTTTATTATTTTTGAGATAGAGAGAGAGAGAGAGACAGAGAGCAGGCAGGGAAGGGGCAGAAAGAGAGACACAGAATCCAGGCTCTGAGCTGTCAGCACAGAGCCCGATGCAGGTCTCAAACTCACAGACTGCAAGATCATGACCTGAGCTGTAGTCGGCCGCCCAGCCAAACGAGCTACCCAGGCGCCCCAGCTACCCCAATACTTATTAACAGCTCCCAGTGATTGTCTTTAATATCAATTTGTATTAGTTTTTTTACACTAACAATTTGGCATGAATTTACACTTAGACATAAACATGCATAAATAAGGGTCCACATAGGAATCTCTAATCTTTTCTTAATGAGGAGTTTTTTTTAAGTAGGCTCCACACCCAACAAGGGGCTTGAACTCACAACTTTGAAGTCAAGAGTTGCATGTTCTTTTATTTTTTTTAAGCTTATTTTTAGTTATTTTGAGAGAGCAAGCAGGGGAGGATCAGAGAGACAGAGAGGGAGACAGAATCCCAAGCAGGCTCCGTGCCATCAGCACAGTGTCTGATGCAGGGCTTGAACACAGGAACACAAGATCATAAGCTGAGAGGAAGTCAAGAGTCGGACGCTTAACTGACTGAGCCACCCAGGCACCCCAAGAGTCGCATGTTTACCAACTAAGCCAGCCAGGCGTCCCTGGAGCTTTTTTTTTTTTTTTAATACCCCAGATGAAACAGAAGTGACTGTAATATAAAACTGTCAAGTCTAAAAGGTAGGACTGGGGATGCTGCTATAGATAGCTTTGTTAATTTTCAAGGAATTGTAACTGAGTAAAAAAAGTGAGACCATAGTTTGTAAGATGGGGCATTATTCACATTCATTCATCATGCATTCACATATTCACACACTTCAATATTTCACAAATATTTACTATGAGTTGACTACGTACCAGGCAGGTCGCCAAGGATAGCTATTGTCCCTGTTTTCCTTAGAATTTCACAATCCAGCATGGCATATATATAAGTGAAAAATGCTATAACATTATAGAAAGTACTTTAATATAAGGTCCACGGTGTTATAGGAGCACAAAGGTGAGATGCCTAACCCTGGCTTGGTCATCGAAGTCTATCCAGAAAAATGACATAGTTAAGGTGATATGTAAAGGAAGAAGTGGAGGAAGAAAGTGGGGAGAGACAATATACAGAATTTAGAGAAAAGAGAACTTTGGGTGTTTGGGGAACTGAAGAGGTTTAACGTAACCTAGAGAAAAAGAAGCAGAGTGGAGAGAGACTGGCACAGGTGAGACCATGCCAAACTAAGTTTGAAATTTACCCACAAGGCAAAAGTCACCATGCTCTAGAAGAATGGCATGACCAGATTTGTGTTTAACAATGATATTCCAAGTATAGTTTTCATGACCTACTACTGAATCTCATCTCGTTGTTTACTTCTAAACTAATCTCACTTAGTAATATTTGTTTAAACTTCTTAGTATGTCAACTTACAAACTTCTGTTGAAAACAACAGATATTAAAGCCATCTAAAAATTTACATTGTTCTTTAAGATAACAGATTAAACCACGCGAACTTTTAATACCCTAGATTAACAAATAGATTACTCTCAGTGCTTTTAACATAATACAGATCTGTTACTTGCCTGTTACTATCCAAGTAGGAATTCATGCAGACTATCTCTACCTCAGAAACTAACCTCATTTTCGGCAACCATAACGGAGTTCTACATATTGCTCTGTGTGTATATGATTAATAAAGTCACATCATTCATTTATTGCGGAAACAGGGAAGGATGATGACAATGAAGACTACCAACGAGTCATAGTAGATGGAGTTATATAGATGCTTTTGTGTTACTGATACCATATCCAGAGAACCCTGAAGTCATGGTTATTCATTTACACATTCACTCATTTGTTCCATAATTATTAAGCAATGAGGCAGCAGAGTTAAAAGGGAGGTCTATAGAATCAGACAAGTAAGATGTATAAATTCTGTGTTTCTCTGTGTAAATTGCAAAAAATAGCACAAACTTCATATGATTATTATACTAAGTGCTCAATAAATATCACCTATTACTACTGCTTCTGTTATTACTACAATAAACTACAAAGATGAATTTGTGGCAGTTACTGTCCTCAGCACTGGAACTATAAAGAAAATATAATAATCCCTATCCAGAGAAGAGAATGGGTTCCTGAAGTCTTAGTCCCTACTATGAGGATCTCTTAAGTTTGATGGCTCTTACCAGCCTTACAACTCCATTATAGTGAACACTGGGGGGGGGGGGGGGGGGGTGTTGAGTAGGGGAGGGAAGAAAAAGGGACTGGTTGCAGGGACACCCTGGTATTTTTTGAGAAAATTAAAGGAAGATGTGTTTTACTCCCTACCCCCCTCCAAGCTTTATTGAAAATATAATTCTATACAGGTAGAAAACTAAAATAAAAAGGCTTTAACTCACCAGATTATGTGGAAAAGCAAAGTTTTTTTTTAATACACACATAAAACATGACAATGGATTTATATATAAACTATCATGTGTACCTTAAAAACAAAAACAAACCCTATCTGACCAGCCTAAACGAGGAACCATTAGTGTTGCAATAGAGAGTTTACTAAACAAACAGTAAAGCCATCTGGAAGATATTTCTGAGATATCAATCATGTGGCATTGATAATTTTTTTTTTAATTCTGGCTCTTTGAACAATTAAAAAACCTTAAACACAAATGTTGGTTTCTGAGCTTTTAGTTTCTCCAAGTAGAAAATGAAAGAACTGAATTGAAGGGTCTTCCAGATTCCTCAAAACTCCAAAATTCTGGTACAAAATATTATCTACAAACTTTTATGATTTGCTCAAACCTGATACTGTCCCAATCTGATTCTAGGTTTCAAAGTAAAAAACTATAATTGAATCAATACCAGATTTGTATGAGGTACAAAGGAACATTCAATTCTACAGACAACTGAACATATATTCTATGTTCTAAAAGTAGAAAAGAGTATTGTATAATTAACATGCTACCCAAAGTAAAAGAACTTGTAATACAAAATGAATATTCAAATATTCAAAATTATATTTTACTTTCAAGGGCTTACCTATTTCTATATGTCTATATAATATTTCCCTATGTGGAAATTACCTGAGTTCTGTTGAATTAAGTACTGTAGCAAATAACCTACTGTTCACAGTATCATCTATATTTTCTCTAAGCTGACTTTCTGCAACATGCTCTTGCTTTTATCAGCTCTGAAAGGTGAAACATTCATGTGCTACATTTTACAGGAAAATATCTTAGAGTATTTAATGTATATATGATCTAATATTTAGCAAGAAAATGTCTTAGAAGATTTAACAAACTTCCCTTAGGAAACGTTTGAAAACATATTAAAGAAGCTAACAAGATTTATGCACACACATACTTTTAGGATTATGTATGTTCTTTTACAAAGATGGCGCAAAAAAAAAAAACACTTCTAAGTGATTCTAATTACATCTTAATTCTCTCTTTAAATACCATACTAGCTAATGCCTATTCTTTATAGTTTTATATTTTCCTTCGCATATGTAAATTGAAACGCTGCTGAGTCAAAAGCAATAATATTATTTAAAAATGCAAAAAATATTTTTTCAATGCTACATGATTAGAGGTCCCTGTGGAGCTTGGCAGTAGGGGGAAAATGGGAGGAAAACTTTAAAACTCCAAGCTAACTTGGCTTTTTTCACTATGAGACTAACTTGGTGAAAAATGTACTTTGTCTTCCAACAAGTTTGTATGCGTGGGCTATACTTTAGGTTTTCAGTATCCTGCCAAGCAAATACTTAATACACAAAGTCATTTTTTTTTCTTAATTTTTGGCAACAGTATATCAAAACTCCACATTCTTAGAGTTAGTCCAGTGCCCTTTCCTAGAACATATAGTCACCTAACAGTCAAGTGACTAACAGGCTTTGGCCTTAAGGAGCCTGTAACGGTTGCTAGAACTTAAAGATGAGAATTTAATTTTGACTTCAAGCCATGCCTTGTTCTGCATCTCATTTTTGTAGAAAAAAAAGGAAGGAAATTCAAGCTTCAGAGGCAAAATTCCAAGAGGCTAAAGAGGAGGGAGAGTCCAGTGAAAGCACAAAAGACAATCATACAGTATGATAGAAGAATGGAACAGTCTTGTATTTAGTTTGAAATAAAATTACCCAATGTAAGAGTAACACTTCACATATTTTTTTAAATAGAAAAATTGTAGAAGTCTGAATGTAGAGATAAGAGCTTCTCAAATAATCATTCATCTGAATAAAACAGAAGATGAAGAATAGGTTAAAGGTTATTTATTCTAGAAATACAACAGATGCCTCTTTTTTCCTTTTCCTTTTCCTTTTCCTTTTCCTTTTCCTTTTCCTTAAGGGAAAAAAAGATTTCTTTAGAAACCAGTGCGCTTACAAATCATATTTTATAAATGTCCTGTCTGGCCTTCTTTAACATGAGCACATGGACTTAAAAATATGGTATTTATTTCTCAAGAGTTCATTCACTCCTGCCACTAATTCTCCACTTGAGTCAAAATGCAGATTTGCCACAAGACCTCTAATGCACAAAACACTTGGCATATTTGGGGTTTTCTAAAAAACAAGTCAGAAAGTCAGAAGGTAAGAATGGACTGGTAGAACCTGAGAAAGACGTGTATGGGGTAGAACACCGGGGAGCTAGAAAGCAGAAAAGCATGGACAGAGAAGAGAGCTTTGAGGGAAGCGGGCAGAGATTGTTATAAGCCACATTTGTGAAGACATGTCACATAAGTCTGGAGTTGGTCCTGAAAGTCACAGCAAAATGCCCAGACTTACAATTACCATTTAGCCTTGCCTACCAGTAAGGGGAGTAGCTGGCAGAAGCAAGAGCTGGGTTCTAAGGGAATGGGAGCAAGAAAACCAGACATTGAGAGGGTTTCACTTTTAGTGTTCAACAGCTTGCAGACCTGTAAGTTCCACTGACATTTTTAGCCTAGGAAAGGAAGGCCTTCTGAATGACTGCTACCACCCTTTCTACCCACTCTAAAGACTGGCCTTGAGATCTGTTTCCCAAAACAGTACAAAATTCATTTCATAAATATTATATCTATTATCCTTGTTTAAAAATGCTCAAATTTCATTTTGTTTTCTAGTGCACTTGAGACCAACTCGATATACATCATTAGCACAGAACTGGAGTGCCCAAAAGTAAACAGTGCTTACCAAATGGTGGTGGGGATGGGGGTGGGGGGATGGGGGGGTGCAGATAAACAATAAAGAGGGACTTGAATAACCTAAAAGCAAGTTACTTAACATGCCTGGTCTGCTGTAGTTCCTTTCTCTATAAGGTAGGAGGAAAAAAACAAAACTCCCTTAACAAATTGTAGTGAATACGAAATAACAAGAGGTAACATAAAATCATTTTTCAAGGGCAGTGCCTAGCACATGACAGGTATTGTCATGAATACCTTAACATCAAAGTGTTATATTCCTTTCTCCCTTCTCCTCAGACCTTGTTTTCTACAATATGTGGTGTTGTCCCTCCTCCCCCCTTGGTGTTTGGAACTGTTCTCTGAATCTATGATATCAGCTATTAAAAATCTACATGCAAATTCCAAGTGATGCTTTCCATTCCGTGGGCAATATTATGTATTTGTTCTATTTTTGTTTACAACTATAGTCTGTTAGAAGGACTGAAGATTGTAGAACTACATCAATGGATGAGGGAAAGAGAAGACTTAAAATGATAAGAGTAAACAGCAAGTAATAAACAACACTAGGAAACCACAGTACTCTTGAAGTGAAGTGCTGTCAAGAAGAAGGCTAAAAGGCTACCTCTAAATAAGAACATGGGTAGGCTGTAACAATATTTAACCAAACTTGTCTTTTCCATCTAGATGTTCTGTGAAACCTAAACTTTTAAGAGAAAAACCTCAAACAGCTGGAACCTAGCTGAGAATCACAAAATTAATCACTTCTCACTGAAATTCACTCTCAAAACCTCTAATCAGGTTTCCACGAGCAACAAAACAAAGAACGTCAATAACACTAGTAAACTGAGTTTACTAATTGCACAGCAAGAGAAAAAATACAACAGCAAAGAGGAGACAGAATAGAATTGTTAAATCCATAATCATCCATCCAGTATTTTTGACGCTTAAGGTCAGAATTTCATTCCTAACACTCTTGAAATAAAGATGTAAAGGGTTTTCTCATTCTAATTCAAATCCTAGGTCATTTACTGGAAAATGAAATCACCTAAAGTGTGATAGTTGACAGTGTGTATAATGAACAAGTCATATAAATATTTGTATTCAGACCATCTTTAAAAAAGAGTAGGTATACTAACCTCCTCTGGAAATAAACAAGACTTTACTCAGCTATCCTGCATTCCAAAGCACACTGTCTTGTAGGGAAATAAGAATATGGATCATGACATTTAGTTTCATATATAGGTTTTTTAAATGTATATCATGCATACTTTCTAATTTCATGAAAACTTTTTACATGCTACCAAAAGCCATCATGAAATCCAAGCTGTGAATAAAACAACAAATAAACTTAAGTAACTATTTGAAGCTTAATATTATCTTCAGTGGGGGGGAAAAAAACTTCCAATGAAATGTTTTTCCTCCAAAATACTTTTGCTTTTCTTTTTCTGTATAATAAAACCTGCACAACTCCATGTGGAATCAAATACAGCACATCATCCACTCTTTAAAAGGGGGTGGACAAGAGTACTTCTCTCCTGAGAGAGAATTAGGAAGGAACTTTCCTCTGATCATTTAGGACTTTCTCAGTTCAATAATCAATCTTTTCCTACATACCTAAATAAATGAACTAAGTAAGAATTTTTCATCCACTCCCTTCCCATGTAGGAACAAGAAGCTCAATTTAAAAATACTGCTTTTGGGGCACATGGGTGGCTCAGTCGGTTGAGCGTCCGACTTCGGCTCAGGTCATGATCTCACAGTTCGTGGGTTCGGGCCCCATGTCGGGCCCTGTGCTGACAACTCGGTACCTGGAGCCTGCTTTGGATTCTGTGTCTCCCTCTCTCTCTGCCCCTTCCCTGCTTGTGCTCTCTCTCTCTGTCTCTGTCTCTCTAAAATAAATAATCATTTAAAAATAAATAAATAAAAAATTCATTTAAAAAGTACTGCTTTTTATTAACCTGTTAACACATTTTATGTGAACGTCTAATCCAACTTCCCTTGTCACTGTGTGGAAGACTTTTACTCCAAAGGAAAACTACAGTAATTATGACTTATACCCTCTCCAATTTGCTGTTTGTGCTACTCTCAACTATATGCCATGAGTGCACCCAAATCCCCATTCTATGGTTTCTCAATCCTTCTCTTCACCTGTGTCTGTTATTTAAATTTTCAGTTCGAAATGTGCTGATAAAATCAGTAAAAGACCAGTATGAAAAGATGTGGATACCAAGGATGGTATCTAGCAGACTGCTGGATACTTAGCTAATACCCATTCTCCCTAAGAAACAAATCCATTGTCTAGTTAGGCAAGCTGCTATCCAGAATAAAGGATCGCAATTCCCAGCTTGTATGGCCACATGACTTAATTCTAAATAATGAAATGACAGCAAAAGTGTTGTGTGGGATTTGTTTAAAGAAAGTGAATTTTTTCAGAAGCGCCCTCTCCCTCCGTCCCGAGGCAGTGGGTCAGGACATAATGACTAGGGAGTTGACATATGCACGACTGCCTACCTCAGGTCTTCTTTTATGTAAGAAATAAATTTCTCTCACCTTTAAGCCACTGTATTTTGGGTTTTTCAATATTAAACACTGAAACCTAAGTAATCCATAGGGACTAAAAAAATAGGAAAGAGAATGTAAAAGAAAAGTTTTATTTTTTTATGGGCCATATTCTTCCTGATATCACAGTTTAACATAATGTTTAAGATCATAGACTCTAGATTCAGACAGCTGGGTCCAGGTTTTGGCTCTGCCACTTATCAACAGGTTGATTAACCCTCTGTACCTCAGTTTACCCATCTATAAAGTGGGATGATGACAATAATGGTACCTACCCCCGCGGGATTGTTTTGAGTATTAATTGATGCATGTAAAATACTTAACCAATACTTAGCACAATATAAGTGTTACATGTATGTTAGCTAACATGATTACAGCCTTCATTATAAATTTGTATTTCAATAGTAAACAGATTTGAGGAAAATGTTCAACACAAGGAAATTTTCTCAAACATATACAGAGTCCAACACTGGAAGATGGGTGCAGCCAAATATATCTGTCTAATAAGAAAAAATTTATTCTACTAGGAAACTTTAAAAAATATTTCCAAGAAACTGCAATGACCTCATTCAATAAGAAAACAATTTTTTATTTAGAAAAATAAAACAATTTTTATCACTTAGCAGGTTAAATAAATCATTAAACAGAAAACAACTTTTATACTATCTTGATAATTTATAGCATGATCATATGATTATTAACTCAAAGGGCATAAAACTTGGAGGCATGTTCTTGAAACAGCATGAGACATTGAGGAAAACTTAATTCCAACATGTGTATAGTCAGTTCATCACATTCACAAATAGAAGTCTACAGTCCTTAGCCTGTAAATGTTTCATTTGACTTACAAATTTTGCACTGATTTCGCCCATAGTTTCTCTTACCCATCCTAGTACTACTGACCTCATCTCATTAATCTTGAGATGATTAAAGTCTACCTGTAGTATGTATACTCCATTCCAAACACTAATACACATGAACCAAAAGAGATATGGACATAGTATCAGTGTTTAAAATCATCTTTTACAACTCAATATATCACCTTTTACTGGGTACATGTTACTTTGTGTGCCATCCTATAATCTTAACTCCATCTTGAAAAGGTTTTGTGTGTGAATGTATGCTTTTTTTTTTCTCTTTGTCTCCAGTGAAAACTAGCTGTTCCTTAAAGACATCTATGCCCTGTAGCCACCTCAAACAAAAGCTATTTGTTTACTAATTACATTCTTCCTTGCTATTTCTAGCTTTATGCCATTTATCTCTAATTCTTTAGTAAAGATCCTGATCATTGGAGGTTCACACCATTCAGTCATACCACACCCTTTGCCTCCTCATCACCATTGTATCTACTAATCTCTTGTCATTCTCCTTTATTCATCAAAGGCTTTGGAATTTAACTCACAGTCTTTCTCTCAATTCCAAATCCTTCCATTATTCTGGGTGACTTCCATATATTCACATGTGTGATCCATGTAGTACTCTGGACTTCTCAATCCCAGAGAGTAACTCCACTTCATTTCAGCCATCTATTTCCACGGTTATTACAATAAGCTTGTCATCCTAACGGCTCTTGAATCATTTATTTAAGCACTTTCTCCATTACTTCTAATTCTCTTGATGAACTACTCACACCATGAAGGTCCTGTGGTCTCTTAAGAGACTTCTAATTCATTAGCTTCATATTTCTTTCCATCTATGAGTGCTTTCTTTCTTCATTATCCTCCTAATCCAGTTTAAATTCCATGATCCTAGAAAACATTCTATTACTCTAAACTCTTTTCCCATTTAGTCCATGCATTGCCTCCATTAGCAAAATTGCAATCATTGTGAAACTAACTACTTTCTCCATAACTATAATGAAGCTAGTGTGTGCTACTAAGGAAAACTGCACAGCAAAATATAATCACAATGCTCAAATGAATCCTGAACATGGACCAGCAATCCTATTCTTTTCCTATGATTTTTACAAAACAAATATTCCAAATCCTCTTAATTCTGTTCAGGCCTTTGATGCACTATCCTTAGTTTCATAAAACACCCTACCTTCTACCTTCTACTTTACTGACAAACACAGAGGTTAACAGACATGACTTTTCAACGAAAAGTTGAGGGTATTCATGCCGACAGCTTCTGCTTTGTACCATTTTGTCTTTCTTCCCTCCTACTACATTAGATAGTAGTTAAAGCTATGAACATGGGATAATTCTCATTATCAATATCATTCTCATTATCAATATCAATGGGATATTCTCATTACAATGAGAATATAGAGAGCTTAGAATCAGTCTCTGAAGAATTCTAAGATTTGATGGCTGAGTAGAGGAGAATGCAGCTTCAAATCAAGGTATGAATTTTACACTAAAAGCAAGTCAGCTACATTTTGGGTTTGTGTATTAATTCACACATTTCAGCTATATTTTGTGTATGGGTATGTATATATGCATTCATACACACATATACACATATTTATACAAGAAACTGGTTTTGAAGGCATATATGACTCTAGTGTTTTCCAACAATATTAAACATTAGTCCTTTGACAGATGAAATTTGGAAATGTTATTATTACTGAGTTCCAAAGAAATCTTTTCCCCTGTGGAAATGAAATAATCTTGGCAGAATTTTACGAGCCAAGGGTGGTGGGGAGAAACATGAAATTATTACCCTTTGTAGACATAAAACTTTCTAGTTGAAACAAAGATAGCTCTTGCTCATCAAGAGCATATGTAGATTTAAGATCCTTAACTATAAACAGTAGGCTTCAGTCTTGGGTGGTCTGTGTTATGTCCAATAATATATAAATTGGCTTATTCTCAAAATAAATATTTCCCTTTTTCATAACTCTGAGCCATAGAAAAGATTCAATCTTTGTTTAAAAAAGAAAGGTTTTCACTAAGGTCTTTTAGCTATAAGTCTACATATTCAATAGATAGTTCAGGATACTATACTTCATTTAATACCTGTAAAAAGATCTTAAATGATATTCTCAGTATCTCAAGGAACACTCAGTAAACTGGGAGATGCTTAGTGAGAAGTGAATCCTCTGCATAGAATGATCACTGATATTTTTTTGCATAGTGTTTAATAATGAGCTATACGGGGCGCCTGGGTGGCGCAGTCGGTTAAGCGTCCGACTTCAGCCAGGTCACGATCTCGCGGTCCGTGAGTTCGAGCCCCGCGTCAGGCTCTGGGCTGATGGCTCAGAGCCTGGAGCGTGTTTCCGATTCTGTGTCTCCCTCTCTCTCTGCCCCTCCCCCGTTCATGCTCTGTCTCTCTTTGTCCCAAAAAAAATAAATAAACGTTGAAAGAAAAAAAAAAAATAATGAGCTATGATCCAGGGGATGAAATGAAGAACAAAATATCCTGTATTTCTGCTTTTATCTCAGAGATAACTTATTACTATACTATACTATTTGGTATAACCCACAAGCCACCTAAAAACTATTTTTCGTGTACATGTCTTTCATTTTCTTTAAATTCTATATTAAATGATAGCTGATTAGTTTAAATGTGTCTTTAAGAGAATAAGTGAATATTTTATAAATGATGCATACAAATTATTTTCAAGGTTTCAGATCCTTATTGAAATTTGGTCTAAAGATAAGGAAAATTAGCATAAAGTGAAACAGAATTTCTTTCTTTTTTTCATTCTTTAAAAAAAAAAAAAGAGGGAGTAATATACTCCATTTATGTACAATATGGCAAAATGGCTCCATGAAACCATCCAAAGAATTGTTTTTCTCTTTCAGGATGAAAAGAATCCAGTATTCTTCATGCATGATAGGAACTTGGTCTGACTCAGGATTTGTTTCCATACCTGCCTAATGACTTGGCCAGAATATATTCTAAAGTCATAACAGAGACATATCATCAGTGTGTAAAGATTCCAAAATCATCATGACCAGATGTGTAGGACTAAAAATCTTGGCTTCTGGCTGGATTTCTCACAGTTGGTCTATAAAATGAGCATTAAATATTATTTGTTCTAGCTCTAAATTTCCTCCTTCTAAAAGAGCTGATCTAAGTGTGAAACACTTTCTCTATGAAAAGTTAATGAACATTATGAGGAAATGTTTTAGCTGAAACTGGCTATTTTCCAGATGGTACATATGGACTCAGATGTTCACTCAACTCTTACATAATCCGATTCTCAGAACTACAGTTGTGGAACACTAACTGTACTTTTTCCCCCTATATTAATATGACACTTTTTATTT
This sequence comes from Prionailurus viverrinus, assembly GCF_022837055.1. Classification (NCBI taxonomy): domain Eukaryota; kingdom Metazoa; phylum Chordata; class Mammalia; order Carnivora; family Felidae; genus Prionailurus; species Prionailurus viverrinus. Next base: position 45,739,841 of record NC_062570.1, read on the forward strand.
TATTATTTAAACGTTAAAAAATTTGACCTTCAATTCTTAATACTGCAGTTTTTCCAATAACTGAAATTTGTGACAGACACCAAAACCACCTTTTAACTGAAAAAAATCTTTATTTTATTGGGATAAAACAGGTAGAAAAAAGCTACACGTTTTTGATACGGAGGAAGGTAAGATTTAACTTGAGTCTGAATCTAAGCATTATGCTAATATTACTAGGTACATTAAACTAAGTCTAAATAAATAGAAACCTAATAATGTTAGGGGGTGGGGAATGGACATTTGAAGTAAAAACTATACATTTTTAAAAAAGAGAATGAATAATAAAGAATACACGCCATCTTTACATTATTCTAGTTAAAAAATGAAAACAGTTTCTTTTCTTCCCTATTATAAGACTTTATTAACAGGAGCCATAAGCATGCAATACAAGAAACCTTTCATGTATTTATAGAAAACTTCACTTTAGAATTATAATTTAAACATTAGTAATTGCTTTATAAAAGAAATATTTCATCAACCCTTGGGTGTGTCCATTCTGGAAGAGTGTATGTTTTCTATAATAAATTTCTTCAAGGATGACCCTCTTTCATATTTGTCTCACTCATAATCCTTACTCTGATTATTATTATACAAAATTCTGGGGTATAATATACCATTAAAACAATGACTTGATAAATTAGAATTTTATTATAATATTTCAAATAGATCAAAATTCTGGATAATATACTGTCATTTTATATGCTAATCAAAAGTAGCATTAGTTATTCAAAAACTAAACATTCTTAATGAAATTCAACTCTTACAAGGCATGAAATAATAATGAAGAATATTATAACATTACTCAAACATAAAGCAAGATTATTTCTAAAACTAAACTAGAATTTGTTTTTAATTTTTTTTTTATTGTTTATTTATTTTTGAGAGAGAGGGGCAGAGAGAGAGAGAGAGAGAGAGAAGGATACACAGAATCAGAAGCAGGATCCAGGCTCTGAGCTATCAGCACAGAGCCCGATGCAGGCCTCAAACCCAAGAACCATGAGATCATGATCTGAGCCGAAGTCGGACGCCCATCCAACTGAGCCACCCAGGTGCCCCTAGAATTTGTTTTTAAACTGTTTTTAACATTGGCATTTGCCACCAAAGATGCTTCAGCTACGTATCACTAAATCTATTAATTTTGTCAGTTCTTTAGAATCCAAATATATACAAAACTTCCTGACATAGATTAGGATAAATTTGCAATTGTGGGATGTTTTTAACTTCTGCCTAAGTTTCAGCTGAATATTGCCTCTCTTCTCACATGGCAACAACATTCAGAAAGCCCTAAACAGGGAAACAAGATTTTTTCAAATGCAAGACAATAAACAAAACAGGACTTGAGATGAGAAATTTGCTTCATCAACAACCTTTTATTGTCAGATGAGCACAAAGCAAACAGCATTTTGATGATTTAATTTAACAGAAAATTTCAGGACTAATACCTATTCATATAGGAAAGTCAAGAATTAATATCTCTCTATTAAATATGGAGAGTTTGCATGTATAAATATGAGCATGAGAATTATGTTATGGGATATTTAAAGAAGAAATTCAGTGTAACCTACTATTTATTGAGGGACTACACTACAGACAGAAATGAGGACCTATTTTGATAGGGTACTTGGTAGGCTTCTAGAATTTAAAAGAGTTCATGCCCTTCACGAAACTGTCTAGTGAGTTCTATGTAATATTACAGAAAATAAAGGGATTTTATAAAGGATACAACTCACAAGAAAATAAACAGTATTACTCCTTTCCACAATCATGTATAAAAAGACGGTCTTAAGGTATCAGCACCACCTTTTGCAACAAATGTAGTTAACAAGAGGGTAGAAGGACTCCAATATTTTTAGCACCTTCTCAATTATAGTCACAGAGCTAAACATTTAATATGTTATGCCATATACATTAGCTTCTATTTTTACATCATCAGAAGGTATTACCCTGCCCATTTTATGAGTACGAAAACAAAACGAAAAGAAATTAAAGAACTTGCCAAACATTAAGAAGCTAAAGCAAATGCTACGCATTTTCACCCAACCCCCAAATCAGGCAAAGCAGATGCTCAGCGAGGCAATCATAACAGCAATCTACGTGGCAACAATGAGCCAAGCATTGTAAAATACTATTCATCTATAGTTCCTAACCTTCTTTTATCTTGCTTTCAGGACCTGTGGTGTTCAGTGGTGTTAAACAACTACTCTCACTGTTATCAGACCTGGGGTACTCCACATTAAATGAAACCCAGAGGTTTTACAGCCAAACAATGTACCCCAGCCCCATGTTACTCCATAAGCATACTCATTAAGAATGTAACTTCTAGATTCCAACATGCCATTTAAGCAACACATTCTTATAAAACATATTATCTGTTTTCAAAGGCCAGGGTGCTCAAGATTAATTTTGAGTTAAAGAACAATCATAAGTAATTTGTGTTTTCTAAAGGTCAAATCTTCACTCAGACCAAGTGAAGACTTTGCTTCATTCAGATAAAAATTGCAAACAATTTCTGAGTAGTTCTGTATCACTCAGGACATGGTTTTAGAGCAGTAAGGAACTATGCCCCAATCTCAAAGGCAAAATACAGTAAGTTTATTTCTAGCTCACACTGCAAGGTCAGCAGAAGAGCTCTCTCTGTTCACTGCAGTCACTCAGGAACCAGGCTGGTGGGTGATCCATCTGGACACATATTTCCTGAATCAGAGAAACAGGAATAGGAGACACGGCAACTGACACACGAGCTCTTAAATCTTCTGCCTGGAAGGGACATACATACATCACATTCATTCACATCCCTTTGGCCCAAGACTGTCTGCAAGTGTCGGTAGAGCACACTCCTACCGAGTAACACAACGTACGTGGACAAATCAAGATATTTAGTGAATAACACTAATAACTACTACAAAACCTAACAAATATTTGTTAAATATTTCCTAAAATGAAATATCTTCCTTAAAAGAAGTGGCCCAATCCCTACAAATTTACTGAGTACTTACTATGTATCAGGCATGGAACAATGCCTTACCAGCATTGTCCCTAATCCTCAATACAATCAGCGTAGGAGAAATTATTGGTATTTTATGAATGAATAAATAGACTCCAAGAGAGTAAGTAGGGGCGCCTGGGTGGCGCAGTCGGTTAAGCGTCCGACTTCAGCCAGGTCACGATCTCGCGGTCCGTGAGTTCGAGCCCCGCGTCAGGCTCTGGGCTGATGGCTCAGAGCCTGGAGCCTGTTTCCGATTCTGTGTCTCCCTCTCTCTCTGCCCCTCCCCCGTTCATGCTCTGTCTCTCTCTGTCCCAAAAATAAAATAAACGTTGAAAAAAGAGAGTAAGTAAATTGCTCAAGGTTGCACAACCAGTGAATGGTAAAAGTGGAATCTGAATCCAGATTAATCTAATTCTAAAGCCTGTGCTCATTCCACTACAAAACCGCTAACAAAAAAGGAGGGAGAGAGGGAGTTTAATACTACATTTTCCCTCACTCCAAATTCAAACTAAAACGTCAGGAAAGATTATCTAAAATCACTGATAGAAATATAAATAGTAAAAAAGAGAAACCTAATCCCCAAAACTTCATTTCCAAGATGTTATTTAAAGGGGCAATGGGGAATCAGAAGTCACCTGGAATACAAATACACTAACTAAAACAAATAAATATGTCTGGAAGAAAAATCATCAAAGAAAAAAGTCTTCTTCTATCTGGTATTAGTGAAAAGCAGTAAGTCATATTCCCTTTATAAGCGCTCAATTAACTTGTGAATTGTATTGTCTACATCTCTAAATCCTGACAATTAAACACCTAGCTTATAATCTCTGTATCAAAGAAATAGAAAGAACAAAAGACTTTAATATTCTGAAAACTAAAAACTTTTCATAGTTTTGGCCTGCTAGGGCAAGCTATCAAAAAAAATATATACATATCAAAATTAACTTGTAAAGATTTTTTAAAAGAAAGAACAAAAAGCAAACTGCAATAGGTATGCAAGATAGCAAAATAAATCCGGGATGAATGACAATAATTGTTAGATAATCTTTTCCAATGAAATGAAAGAAAAAGGCATTACCACATAGGTGGCAACCAAAGCCAATCTGTCCTCACAAGAGAATCCAACGTGTTTGGTGTTCAAAAATACAGTACTTGTTGTAACACCGTTTAAAGTCTATTACAAATAAAATAAAAACCCAATATAAACATCCCAAATCTGTAGACAAAACTCCTGTTCCAAATGCTCTCCTTTCATGAAATGTACTAAGCCTACAGAGTCAGACTAAATCAAGCCTGAACAGAACTTCTAAATTGTCAATAGGATATTAGTTCTTTTTTTATATTTGCAAAAGTACAAAAGGCCAAAGAGATGGACATATTTAACACAAGTTCCTCTAAACACAAATCAGAACGTTTCACTTAAAAGCCTGAAGTAATACAACATGTCAAATATTTATGTATTTTTTGCATTTGAACATTGACTATCATATTCCCCCAAAATCCTTCATGTTACAAGGCTGATGCTTGGAATTTTTTTCTTTCTACTTGCTGAGACTATAATTTATTTGAAGAATATATTTCATGCATAAGAAAGTTTAGATAAATACACCATATTTCATATACACTTAAAAATAACACTACATTGTTGTTAAACACTACTAGAAAAGGAGACAGAGAGAGAAACCATGTGTGTGTGTTTGTGTGTGTGCACTGACTCAAAAGACTTGTGACAGATAAGGAAAAACATTTAAAACATGAATAATTGGAGGACTTCTTTGTCATCTATCTGGATTTGAATTCCAACTCTACATTTGATCAGACTGCCTAATTTTTTATGCTTCAGTTTCCTCATCTCTGAAACAGCTACAAATAATATTTCTGAAAGCTCTTTCAAGGAAAATAATGCACATAAAATGTTAACACAGTGCCTGGCACACAGTAAGAGCTCAATAAACATTAGCTGCTGCAGCTACCACTGCATCTATTATCTTTTTTAAAGGACAGATCAAATTTTCATAAGATATCTTCTTCTTTTTTTGAAATCCTATGGTGTTCAAAAGTCTATATTCTCAGTTGGCACCTGGCATATCAACCATTTATATTTTACTAGTATGTATCTGCAATAATCACTCATTTCCTCATGCTGCCCATATATGCTGAAATCACAGAAATCTTTGGACTCTAACAAGTGAATGGCCATATTAAGTGACGCCCTAAGAATGGACTTTATAATCATGGATTTGGGTAAGGTAACAATTGCAGTAATAAGAGTTAACATGTTATCAATGAATTACTACCTACCAGGTAATGTACTAACAACTCTTTCAATCCTAGCAATAATCCTAGGCCTTATCATTAGCCCCATTCTTTTCTTGTTTTAATTTTGTTTTTAATGTTTATTTATTTTTGAGAGCAAGAGAGACAGAATGCAAGCAGCGGAGGGGCAGAGAGAGAGGGGGAGACACAGAATCTGAAACAGGCTCCAGGCTGAGCTGTCAGCATAGAGCCTGATGCGGGACTTGAACTCAGGAATGGTGAGATCATGACCTGAGCTGAAGTCAGATGCTTAACCAACTGAGCCACCCAGGGGCCCGTCATTAGCCCCATTCTAACAAACCAAAGAACTGATGCAAAAGAAACATAATTTGTCCAACATCACACAGTAAGTGGTATTCAAATCCAAGCAGTAGACTCCAATTCCTGGGCACCAGACCCAATTGAAACCAGACCTTTATAAAAGGCCTTATAAATAAAAACACCTGAAAGAGTATAGACTTTACTCTGAGGTCAAAAATTACATTGAATGCTTTAAACTGGAGTCACAGGATCATAATACTCTGGTTATAGTTCGGAAATGAACTGGACAGGTGAGACAAGAGAAGTTTGGAGACCTATAAGGTAGTTATGGAATCACGGCAAAGAAGGTCTTGAATAAGGAGTAGAGCAGCAGTAGGGGGCATGGAGAGAGTCTCAAGGATTCGACATATATTAAGGAGGTAAAATAGACAATTCTTGGTGACTAAATATATTGGACTAACTGAAAGGGAGAAGCTTAGGATGGTGGCCAAATTTCTAACTGGTAAGTGGCATTTCCATTCACTGAAATGAACAGCTAAAGAAAAACAGAGTTTGGGGGAGAAGAGGTTAGGGGAGGGGTTGAGACAGAGACAATAAATTCAACTTGGGGGACACTTATTTGAGGAGCAGTGAGACAACGAAGCAAGCAGTTCAGGAGAGATCTGAGACACAGATATGGATTAGGGGGTCATCAGTATATAGATGGTAACTGAACCCAGAGAAATCTGTAAAATTATCCACAGGATGTATGAAGAGTAAGAAAAGCTGAGGTCCTGGAAAAGAATACCGAACATAAGAACACTTAGGGGATGGTACAAGTAAGGAGAAGAATGAAGAGGAATGACGAGACAAGAGAGGAAAAGTGTGACTTCAGGGAAACTAAGGAGAGATTTTAAGGGATGAGACATGGGAAATAATGTCATAACCAGCTGAGAGACCCAATAAGAACATAAAAGTGTCCATCAGATTTAGTTATGGGCTGTCTTTGATTATCTCAGTGAGGTCAACCTCAGGCATAATACATGGAAATCAGATTACAGTGGCACGAAAGAAAAGCTAACAGCAAGTGTGGGCAAAGGATTTGAGAAATTTGGCTATAAAAGGAAGAAAGAAATAAGGTAGTGACTGGAAGAAACAATGGGGCAAAAAAGGGTTCTTTTCCTCATCTCGTTCCTCCCTTTCTTTTTAACATGTAAACATTGTTCTAAGCATCTAATACTATCAACTCTATCTGCATTACTGCCCTCATCACCAACCTCTTGTGTTTAACTTCTACTAATCTTTCAAAGCTTAGATAAGAGGCTATTTGTTAGTGAAACATTCACTATGTTCACTAATTAAAACCAATCACAGTACCCTTCCTGTTTGTTGCACTTTGTTCATGCCACTGCTACGACACTGCACATGTCGTATTAAAGTAATTTATGTACAAATATCTTAGCCCATTTGAGCTATTTTAACAAAATGCCATAGACTGTGTAGCTCATAAATAATAGAAATGTACTGCTTACAGTTCTAGAGTCCAAGATCAAGGCACCTGCAAATTCGGTGCATGGTGAGGACTTGTTTCCTGGCTCATGGATGACACTTTCTTGCAGTGTCTTCACATGGCAAAAGGAACAAAGTATCTCTCTTGGGCCTCTTTTGTAAGGACACTTTTCCCATTCATAAGGGTTCTACCTGCATAGCCTAATCACCTCCCAAAGGCCCCTCCTTCTAAACCATCACCTTGAGGGTTAGAATTTTAATCTATGAATTTGAAGGGAGAATGTGAATCTTTTTAACTACCAAAGCACTGCAGAGAAATACTCAAATGTTTCCTGAATGAACAAAACTCAACCATCAATTATATATGTTGTTATTATTACAGAAATAGGGGGAAAAGAGAGAGAGAGAAAGAGCGAGAGCGAGAGAGAGAGAGAGAGAGAGAGAGTTGTAGAACAGATCTGAGAACACACCACCAATCCAAATTTCCACCACCAGGCCCATAATGATAAGGTGAGCTGGAGGCATTGTGAACTTAAGAAAAAAAAGCATTTACTTCTCATCTCCTATTTTCTACAGAGACAATGTAGTGTAGCACAGAGCTTCCCAAGGATGTGCCTGCCACAAAAGACTGAAGAGGATGACTAGGTACTAAATCCTTCTTTACTTTGACTTGACTTGGTGGGGGGATAAGGGGAGACCTCTATAGTATCCATAACCTACAGGTCAGTTGCCTCCAGTTGTAAGCAGCCTTAGCCACTTTCCCCACCATGTGGGGAAAACATGTGTAAAAACACACATGTTTTCTATGTACAACATGATGTGGAAGAGACTGGGAAGTTCTGGTGTAGTCAGATAGAGTGAGAATTAAGGAGAATAAGCTCTGAGATTAGAGAGACCCAAATGCAAATCCAATCCCTTGTTTATCTCTAGTTACAAATCCTTGGCAAGTTACTTAACCTCTCAAAGCCTCAGTCTTCTCACATGTAAAACAGAGAAAATATCAGTACCTACTTTACTGTGTAGTAGTAGTAAGGATTAACCCAATACTATTTATAAAACACTTAGCACAATGCCTGGCACATAATAAACATTCAACAAATATTAGCTAGCTATAATAATTTCATTTTTCATCAAAGCCTCAACATCCACAGCCCTCTCCAACTGCAAAAGAGGGACACACTGGCTCTGAAGCTCTGGGAGACACTGACTACTATGGTGGGTTTTTTGAATCATGTGAACTTCATATGCTATTTACATAGTAATACATGACTCCTTCAAGTTGATAAAACTTCAATATCTGTTCCTCAGATTCATGCTATTTGTCTCTTTCATTGGTGTGATATTAATTCTTACCATAAGAATTTAAAACTTCTTCTACTTATGTTGCATACCCAGAAATCAGACTTTCTGCACTATTTCCTATAGAAAAGTGTTTCAAGTATGGGTGAATATGTGCTTAGGGTACATTAGTCACACTCCAAATAAAATTAGGCACTGGAATAAGGCATACTGTGCCCCAAGTGTGGCCTATATAGTGACTCCCACCTTGTACATGACCACTTATATGGTAGATATAACTGGCAGGGGAAAAAAAAGGGGGGGGGGGGGAAATGATGCTTTAAGAGATATGTTGAATTTAAACAAAAAATTCAACAGCCAAGAGAGGTAACCTGTTAGACTTGCAGGGTTAGAAACAGGGCACGAGGTCAAGATCTGGAGCAGATCTAGATGTCATTCACCCATAAAAAGTTAAACCCAGAGGAATTATGATTTGGAAATAATACTTTTATTTATTTGTTTAAGTTTATTATTTATTTTGAGAGGGAGAGCACAAGGTGGGGGAGGGACAGAAAGAGAGGCAGAGAGAAAATCCTAATCTCCATGCTTAGCGTGGAGCCCAACATGGGGCTTGTTCTCACGACTGAGAGATCATGACCTGAGCTGGTATCAAGAGTCAGATGCTCAACCAACTGAGCCACCCAGGCACCCCTCGGAAAGAATACTTTTAGACATGACAGAACATTATACAAGGTGGATGTTTAATTCAGTTATGGGACAAGAGGAAACAATATTTGACTCTAAAAGAGAGATGAAAGCTGAACAGAATTAGAACTAAATTCAGTAAGCTAAAAAAGGAGAGTTGTGAGATGTGTTAGACACACAATAAAATTCTAGTCAATCTCTTTTATGACAACAGCTGTTAGTAACATTCCAGTTTCTGCTCTATGTCAAAGTTTCATATTTCAGTTGTAGTTTATTATTACTATAGTCAACTTGATCTGAAAACCAAGAATGTAAAACCTGTATTCTACAACATAGTTTCAGACTCATCTTATGAAATTTCAAGTAGTACAAGAGCTTTAAAAAATAGCAATTGTTTTATAAACTTCTGTGGAAATCTAGTCATTTATTTTTTAGCACAATAAACTTTAATAGTAGCAATAAAATAATGTCCTCAAAGGGAATAAACACAGAATAAAGTTTAATATGTTTCTGATGTCCTATATTAATATATTAAAATATCTTACATTTATAAGATTAAATTTAAATGACAATTGACTATATGCACTGGCCTTAAGGCTGGAACTACATTGTGGAAATTAAAACAACTGAAATCTTTAACATGCAAAAACTGCTGTTCAAATAAATGTTTAATGCATATTTATTTACATTTCATAAAAACAATCAATACATGATAAAATTTTAGTGATGATTATAAATATATGCTAATGTATAGTTTCTTCCTCTTAAGCAATTAATAATAATGCATAAGGAAAGGGTAAAACAAATTTAATTCCATTCTAAAATGCTATTCATTGACATATTTGGCACATTTAAAATGACCTAATGGATATTTAATGGTAAGTTCATAAAGCAATTCCAGTTATTTCCTTGACAATATATATGAAAGCAAAAACAAAACAAAACAAAACCACAAACCACAAAACAAAAAACAAAAATATTAAAAAAGAAACAGGATGGTGAAGAAGAAGACAGGTAGGAAGAGAGGGAAAGAGAGACACTGAGACACAGAGACAGAGAGCACAGCAATATGACTACAAAGGAACTTTTCGCCTTTCTGGTTTAAAATCTAGTCATAGGCAAGGAATTCCAAAGATTTCACTTTTTTAAAAAAAATTTTAATGTTTATTTATTTTTGAGAGAAAGAGACAGAGCATGAGTGGGAGAGGCACAGAAAGAGAGGGAGACACAGAATTAGAAGCAGGCTCCAGGCTCTGAGCTGTCAATCAGTATAGAGGCCGATGCCGGGCTCGAACTCACAAGCAATGAGATCATGACCTGAGCTGAAGCTGGACGCTTAACCGACTAAGCCACTCAGGCGCCCCTCCAAAGATTTCTAATGGCAATAATCAGAAATATTATTTCAAATATAAATACGAATAATTTCATGAGACACTATTTCTATTATAGTTAAAACTATTTCAAACACAAAATCCAAAATATGTCTGAAGAAAATTTTGACCAAACATCTATCTTCCTTAATTTCTAGGTCTGTTTAATTTCATCTTTCCTCTCAAAAAGACTTTCCATTATATTGTACATTTAAGACTAGAAAAAGAGCTGAATCTTTTGCCAAGTTCCTCACATAAATTTCTAAATATTCAACTGTTTTGGAATAATTTACGGTATTTAATGCAAATTATTCAAAATTCTACTTCTACCTCTGCCCTAACTGCTAACTGAGCTAAGACAAGTCACAAAAATCCTCAGAGATTCCATTTCTCACCAGGCAAGGGATAATGCTATATTATATAATCTCTAATTTGCTCCCTACTCTAAAAATGTATGATCCTCTGAAACATTAAGTATTGGTATTATTCACTTTAAAGGAAAATACTTTTGTTTACGGAATTGTGCAACATATTAAACGACCTTAAAATAATATAGCCCATGAATTTCTGAACCTCAGTAATTTTTAGGCTAGAATAAATAAGCATCAAGATCTATTTCAAATACATAAACTGATTCCTAGAATAAAAGTATTACCGAAGTCTGGTTCTACTAGGATAAATAATAAGCTCCCTCCCTGCCAAAAAAGGAAGGAAAAAAAAAAAAACAAAAAAAGGTAAGAGCCAATTTTGAGGGCTTTAAAAGGCATAGAAGAAATCTTCAAAGAATGGAAAAGAAGCCAGTGATGGTGATACTGCAGAGATAAAAGGTGTAGAGTCAGAAGTTGGTAAATATGTTTTAAATGTGCTCCTTACTATAAAAATTACCTAATCTCCATTTAGGAGACTACATTTAATAAGACAAATTTATTTTAGCTTCTCTCTTTTCTCTCTGTATAACATTCTAATGGTCACATTGATTGCTCAGAGATAAAAACACCACTCTCAAATTTGACCACATACACATCTGTCCATACTAGTTGAGTTATATGTCTGTCAACAATCAGTTGTGTTTGTCCCCAAATGTGTTAATGTCATTTATATTCACTAATGTAATTATGGAACTGACCTATATATTACATACACCAAAAAGGACTGAATTTTTTTTTTTCCATGGAAACAGAGTTGAATGTTTTGGAACAACAATACCTTACAAGTATGGTTTATACAATGAAAACACCTCAGAACCCCAGCTAGAGAACTCATACTCAAAGAAAATGCCTTGATAAATGAGCGGGTATTTGTGTGTGCTAATACAATACACACACACAAATATTTCGGAGACGGAGTTAGTGAAAACAAATCTCATACCACTGCCATGAGGACAGCTTTCCTTGCATAACTTTTGTCCCCTCAGCTTGGGCATCAGAATGAACACACATGAGGAACAAAACTGCCCTAATTGACCCAGAGACCTGCAGTGTGACACAGAGCTGGCCTGGCCAACTTGTTTCTTACGTGGCTATGCTAGATACATAATTTGCAGCTAAAACTGGGATAATAAATTAAAGTAAAATACATATTAAATGCTAAAAGAAGTTGATGTTGAGAAGAATGTAAGAGAGAGAAAAGGAAGCCTAATAATCTCTAAGCATGTAAAGTGAGTATATGAATAGCTGTTTTCTGTCTCAACTAAGAGGACTTAGTTTTCCTCTTGTTACAGATGTTTAGGATATTTGGGGGCAATGTCCTGATTCTGTATGTTGTCAACTATTACAATACATTGCCAAGAGTGGCAATGAGATTAAAGTCTCTGGATTTTTATTTTATTTTATTTTAATCTTATAATTTATTTCTTGAGGTGACTTACAGATTTGCTGCTCAGAATGCGATCACAGGGCCAGCAACACTGGTATCACCTGGGAGCTTGCTGGAAATGCAGGAGCTAAGATGCCATTCCAGACCAACTGCATTTTAATAAATCATCATCTGCATTTTAAGAAAATCCTCAAGTGATCTGTAGGCACATTAAAGTTTGAGAATTCCCTAATAGCTTTTACGTAAGATATCTGAATTTGCAACAGTTCAATTTACACCTCTTGAACATGAGTAACTGTATATTTTGGAATCAATAAAAAGGAATACCTCATTTAACAACAAAACCTTTCTTTATCATCCTTATTAGAACTATTTTATTTCTGCTTTTCTAAAAAATAATTTAAATGAGCTCTAATTCACTAGGCCTATATTCTTTTAAGGTGAAAGCCCTATCAGTTCAACTCATTCATTCACACAGTTCTTCCTATCATTAGAATGTAATAGAAAATTATAAGAGATATGAGCTAAAATCCAAAAGAAAGAGTCAATAACTTTAGTAAAGTGACCAAAAACTTTGATGATCATAAAAGTCTTAGGACTCACGTAATTTCAACAAGGTTGACTTGCTATAATAAAAACCTCAACATGTTTCATACCAGAAGTTGCTGGTGATTTTAAAAGGCAAGAGGAGTTTCACCTTTCATTAAGAGTCCCTGAAGATATCTTAAAATGACACCCTGCCAGAAGGGTTTGTCCAAAATATTAGAATCAGGAATTATCCAGTTGCAAGAGCATCTTTTTAACACTCAAGCAAGAAACAGAAGTTAAAATGGCAATTGTGCTTCTATTATCAGAGCTTGAGGTTTCTTTGATAGAAGAAATTAAATCTGATAAGCTCAACTGCTTTCTATTATCTGATTCTGAATATCACTCTTGTTCTGACTGTGCCTAAAGCGCTCAAATCCTAAGAATTACATACTCCATTTTTTTTAACAATCACTTCAGAAAGCAATCCAAGGTAGCTTGGATTCAGAGGTCCTGGGCTGCCACAACCAACTTCTTCTCTGAGGCCTGAGAACCCAAAGTTACCTTCTCCTCCTCTTTTTATTTTGCATTTTAGGATGACAGGAACATGATAAACAGCCAGCACTCAATCACCATCCAGTACAAAGAGGCTTTGTGATTGACAACAGAATATAAAAAAGGGAGGAGACCCACTTTTTTCTTCCTCTAGGGAAGACTATGGCTGAAATTTTAGAACTTAAAAGCTTCTCCCATTTCGACCAGCTCACCTTGCAGGTAAACACCTTCCTGGTTCAGTGACTCAGTCACACGTTAGAGACAGAATCTGTGCTGAAAACTGATAATGGTGGAAAAATACTCTTTTAACTGTGAATTTCAGCTCAGGGCAGCTGTAGGTAATGTACTTCCTCTCCCAGTAAGCCCTGTCATTAAACCTGTGCAGCACGAAAAATAAGCATTCATAAGTGAATATTTTATTTGAAGTTTTAAGGATAGAGATTAGAATAAATCCAAATACTCCTCATTTTTGCTGTGACTTTTTAGAAAATGTCTAGAATAGACCATGAAAGAAAAATAATTAATATTCTATATGATATAAATATTAATATAATTTCCTTCTATGCCTCTCTATTCAAGTCAATAATTTTCTATGGCAAGGACAGTGATTTTGAAACATCTCTCCCCCAAATAAACAGAAACTACAGCAAAATTCTTCAAAATATAATCAATGTCAATATATGTATAATCAAATGTAGCCTATGAAATATATATTCAAAATATAATCAGGTTATTAACTAATAATTTAAATTCCAAAGACTGTAAATTTAATTTTCATTCAAACTACATTGGAATGTATTAGCAATGAACTTCCTAGGTATTTAAAGAACATCCTCATGATTGGTCTTTAGATGGCAATCCATGGCTTTTCATTTTGAGACAAATGTATCAGACTTATATTTGAGAACATATTCATTAAAAGCCTGTTTCAGGGGCGCCTGGGTGGCTCAGTCGGTTAAGCGTCCGACTTCAGTTCAGGTCTTGATCTCGTGGTCTGTGAGTTCAGGCCCCACATAGGGCTCTGTGCTTACAGTTCAGAGCCTGGAGCCTGCTTCAGATTCTGTATCTCCTTCTCTCTCTGCTACTCCCCTGCTCATGCTCTATCTCTGTCTCTCAAAAATAAATAAACGTTACAAAGATTTTTAAATAAATAAATAAATAAAAGCCTGTTTCATAAAAATAAGTTTATTTCATCCTTCATCTTATTTTCTTGAATTAATAAGTACTTTTGATGTTGTGCCATATCTGCATCTATTTCTGAAATTAGTCTTCATTGGAAGGCCTATAAAACTTTTAAGTAAAAAAGTTAACACCTTAACTCAGTAAAAAGTAAAGTAAAAAAGTTAACATCCTAACTCAGAAATATAAAAAAAAACCAAAACAAAACAAATTTCAGCACAATGTTATGTTAACAATCTATATACACTTGTGACTTCTACTGTCGCTTCCTCTCTCGTTTCCCCTGTAACTCCAAAGTGTAGTGTCTCACAACTAAGAGTATGCATATTCTAAACTGCAGTTCTGACAACCCTGGAAAGAGAGCTGACAAGCCTAGCAGTGCATGTACATATTCTTCATTCTGTCAATCTCCAAGGGAACGCTCCTTCAAATACACCTGAGAAAAAGGTAAGTCTCCCAATGTGCTCTTTCAGTGCATGTCTACGTATCCACAAAACCAAGCAACATCCCTGAGATGCAGCACCAGGGATATTTAATGTTGATAACACAAGAAACACCATGCCACTGTGCAACAAAGATCTGTTTCTAGATCAGATTTTTTAATAACTGCTATGATTTATGTAATATACAACTCCCTATTTGAAGTATACCATTCAGTGGTTTTTATAGTCACAGATTTGTATAGCCATCATCATAATTACCTTCAGAACATTTTCATCACCATTAAAAAAAACACTCATTTGTAGTCTTTCCTCATTCCCTTCAAGCCCCCTTGTCATAGGCAACACAAATATACTTTCTATCTCTATGGATTTGCCTGTTCTGGACATATCACCTAAGTGGATTCATACCATATGTGACCGTTATAGCTCAGATTTAAATAATAAAAATAGCAAACATTTATTGAGTGTGTACAATAATTCTTAATTCTTACTTAATAATTAAGTAATTCTTAATAATTACTTAATTCTTACAGTAATCCCATGAGGTAAGTACTATTATTATTCCCACTTCAGGATGAGAAACCTAAGGCACAGAGTGGCTAAGTAACTTAGCCGCGATCTGAAAACAAGTTAGATGAAGTAAGGATTTGAACATATGCAGCCTGGCTTCACAGTGTACCCTCTATAACAATGCTACTACACTATGGTGTCCTTTAATTACCTCTAAGAAAACTCATGCAGTAGAAAATAATAGAAACATACAGTCAGGCTTGAAAAAAATCATAGTGAATTATAGCATTCCTCGTAACTGATAAAATATGCAGTTAACTTTGCTGATGCAAAGTCTAAGAACTTTCTGTGATTAATAATAATTCTCCTTAAACAAGAAAGAGCACACAAAGGATTCCCAGAACTTGATGGAATGATTATTTCAGTCCTGTTCACATTATTAAGAGTTATCACCAGTTTTCTTGGTGAAGAATCGAAGCCTGGTATCAGAATCCTTTCTCCCACTTCTAATAATTGGTTACATATGCCTGTGCGAGTGGGTGTGAGTACAGGTGGTGTAATTAAAGAGAAGACTTTCTGCTTAGGCTAATCACAGAAAGATCTTAGTCTTTTCTAATGCAGATATGCCAAGAAAAGGCATTTCATCATACAACCTACATGATATGATCTCATTTGAGAAACCAGAGGAAGAACATGAAAATACGTATATGGAAGGAGAGGGGAAACAAGTGAAGGAGGGAGGAAGAAAAGGAGGAAGGAAAGAAGGGAAAGAGGAAGACAAGAGAAGGAAGGCAGGTAGCCAGGAAAGAACGATGTGGCAAATGGCCAGTAAGGATATACATAAGGTGGTAATCTTTCTCCAAAAGATTTTGTTTAGTGGTATTTTCCTACAATGAGGAAAAAAACAAAGAAAAAAAATATATATATTACCAAAAAAAATCAATATAATCTTAATTTGAGGCTATTTGCCCTCTAATGTGTTCTACAAAATTCTGGTTATTTTTCTAATTCACAAGGCATCTGATCTCATTGCAGAGTAAGGTTTATCATTCTCCTAAGCTCACCATAATTCCCAAATTTAAAAATCTCTCTAGGTATTATATCATAACCCAACCAAATAAAGCCAAAAGGTAATTCTTAAAAGAATCTGCAAGTATTTCTTCATCATCTTTTCACACCTAAATAGCTTCAAGCTTCTATATTTATCACTTATAAATTATATTCAATTCCAAATAACTTTAATCTCATATTTTCAAAAACACGATATTTATATGTCAAGCCCAAAGGGGATGGAGTAAGTTACAATTATGACTATGGTGTGTATAGCTGTGTAAGTTTGTATAGCTGGAATCCCTGGTTTCAGCTAATACAATAAATCGTCTAATAATATTTAGCCATAACGTGGTATTTGGGTTAAAAATGAATAATAAATTCAATTCAAAGAATTTTATAATTTCATACTTCCTTTTAAAGACCCCTATTAATGATAGGCATTAAGGAGGGCACTTGTTGAGATGAGCACTGGGTATTACACGTAAGTGATATATCACTAAATTCTACTCGTGAAATCATTATTACTCTATATGTTAACTAAATTGGATTTAAATTTTTCAAAATTTAAAAATATATCGAAAACCCCTATTAAAAGACTTTCCTTTAAGAGAAAGAAAGCTTACATGGAGATATTAGCTAGCCTCCACCTTGGGGTAGCAAGCAGGTCTGCAGGACAATTTTTTTAATAGACACCTGAAATATTAATGCACTAAATCAGAAGGTTGAAAAGCCCTTCCCAGTTGTTTTAGTCAGTTCAAGCCATTATAACAAAACACTAGACACTGGGTGGCTTATAAATAACACTAATCTAGTTCTCACAGCTTCAGAGGCTGGCAAGTCCAAAACCAAGGTGCCAGCCAACAATGCCCACTTATTCACTGGTAGCACGCTTCTCACTGTAATCTCACATGGCAGAAGGGGCACAGGAGCTCTCTTGAGCCTCTTTTATAAGGGCAATCAATCATTCCATTCATGAGGACTCTGCCCTCATGATCTAATCACCTCCAAAGGCCCCACCATCTAATACCATTACCCTGACATATCAACATATGAATTGCAGGGGAACACAAACATTCAGACTATAGCACTAGCTTTTTAATCTACCAAGAGGATGACATACCAGCAAATTCTGGAAAAATACTGCCTTTTAACTACATTGAAGATATACAAAAATGAATGTAAATCCTTTAAATACATATGGCTACTCTGGCCAACATTACTTAGGCCTCCTCTTACCCTACTGCTTCTAGCAATTGTTTTCTTTTTCTTATTCCTCCTCTTCTCCAACGTTCCCACCCTTACAGGCAAGAGGTAAAACAGAGTCAACTGTATGAAAACAAGATCAAATGCATGGCAGCTGTTGGATTATGAAAAATGACAAAAAAATGTTGCAGACACTTTCAGGAATCACTTGTGGCTTTATTTCATATATAATATGATGCAGTATGATGCCTAGAGAGATTTGGAACTTGGGAGGGAAAAGGATACCCTGATTGGCTCCATTCTTCTTTCATTAAGTTTTTATTTTAAGTTGTTAGTTAACATACAGTGTTACATTAGTTTCACGTGTACAATATAGTGATTCAACAATTCCATACATCAGCCGGTCGGTGCTCATCACAGCAAGTGAACCTTAATCCCCATCCTTTACCCATTTTAACCTTGTTAGATTTTTTTTTAATCCAGTTTTCAATGGATGGACTAGCAGCAACTAGTTGAGAGTAAGGCTGGCAACAGAAAGACCCACCCAGCCAAATCTTGCTGCTCTGGGAATTTGGGGCCAATACACTTCTTTTCTTCTCACTCCACTCCCCTCCTCCTACCCTCAGCCCCCACAGTGCCCATCCACCCTATACTTCTAAGACCCTTTCTTCTCTAGCCTCACTTACTCTGCTGCCCCAACACCCCTCCAGTCAGATGGCATCAAAGTAGGAAACAGATGGGAGAAGAAGAAAGAAAAAGGAAGACAAGAGAAAGGAAAGCCCCAGGTTAAACCACAATCCCAATCCCATGGCTCTTAAATTTGCAGGATTAGCCTGCTTTTACCTTGTTTTTAACCACTCTCTTCCTAAGAGGTCCAGTTCTGTTCTTCTACCCCTTCACTTCCCTTCTCCTATGCTCTGAGCTCTTGTTGGGACAGAGGACTCTGTCGAATAGCTCAAGAATTGGATAAGTCCCAATCCTTCTGCTTTAGCTCTACCACATTGGAAATGAATGCATTTTTCCAAAAATACATTATCATAAATATTATTTGTTTCTATAGTACCACTGGCACTATACTCCAAGTACATTTTATAGATTCATTTATAGGTTAACTTTTAAAGATTGGCTTGGAAACATAAATATCATTTAAAAAATTATTTTCTTGTAGGAGCATCTGTTCTAAATTCTCATAGCCATAGGGATAACTGTATGAATAAAAAATTTAAAAAGAAACCAAACAAATAATTTGCTGAAGCTACAGAATTAGTAAGTGCTAGAGCCAAAACCTAAAGAGAGGACTGTTCAAATGTGTGGCATCAAAGACTATACAATTTCTATTATACCATAGAACCTCCAAAAATACATCTGTGTTTTTCATTAAGTAAATGAAAATTCTGAAAAGCTAAAATTTTACTTCTAATCATTAGATATTTTAAATTCAGTATCATTTATTAAAACACTTCCTGAGTATCCTTCTACCCAAACCACATCCAGTAATAATCACCAATGCTAATAAACTATTACTGACATTATCAGGGAAAAAAAAATATTTAAATTATTTCAAGAATTCGCCACTATTGTTAAAAATCTATCATATTATTTCTCTTACCTGTGCACATTTGATTTGCTCATACTTCTGTAAAGGGAACAGATTCTTATACCCAGGAAGAATTCCTTATTGCTCAAAACTAAAATGTTTATTGAAAAATGCTTTTCTCAAATCTTCTATCATCATTTCCAAAACAAAACATTTTCATTTCTCCTAACTTAAGAAGAATTATTTATAAGAATAATTATTCTTTTCTCAATAAAATAAATACAACTGTAGAACATGGAACAAAAGACTTTTTGCTCATGACACAGCTATTACTACTATTAAATTCTAGCTAGATCATATCTTACAGATTCATTAAAAAATAAATTCAACTATATACTGCCAACTTGATTTAGCTGAACAATGCAAAACGAGGTTAAAAGGGTTTTAGGTCAGAAGTGTAAATCAGGCTATTAGTAAAAAAAAAAAAAACAACATACTTATGGTTTATCCTTTTTAATGTTTATTTATTTTTGAGACAGAACGAGGGGTAGGGCAGAGAGAGAGAGAGAAACAGAGAATCCGAAGCACACTCTACAGGGTCAGCACAGAGTCCAATGCGGGGCTCTAGTTCATGAACCGTGAGATCATGACCTGAGCCGAACTCAGACACTTAACCAAATGAGCCACGCAGGTGCCCCATTTATGGTTTATCCTTTATTATAACTCGAAACTGACATCTTGATTCACAAAGAGGCTCCGATATCCAGTGGAACCTCAGGACCACTATAGGACTAGAACAAGCCAACTGGCAGTGAATGACAGT
The DNA here is from genome assembly GCF_022837055.1 of Prionailurus viverrinus. Classification (NCBI taxonomy): domain Eukaryota; kingdom Metazoa; phylum Chordata; class Mammalia; order Carnivora; family Felidae; genus Prionailurus; species Prionailurus viverrinus. The sequence continues at coordinate 45,759,927 of NC_062570.1, forward strand.
AGTATGTTAATGGCATAAACTTTTCACTGATTCAGTAATGTGTAGACATCACCACCTCTTGAACTTTGACATTAGTAAAAATAAATAAGATACTTACACTTAGAAAATCCCCTAAAAATACCATTTTTACTTTTGAAAATAAAATTGCAAAGACAACTGACCACTTCTACTGTGACTGTGTCCCCTTAGGTCTGTAAGGATTTGCATTTTAAGTTGACAGTACTTCTCCAAACAGTATTTCTCTTTGATACTAAAAACAATAAACATATTAGACATCAAATATTTGAATACAGTGTATTTGTTTATATGGGCACAGTATATCATGTGGCTGACAGGCAAAAAATGAAAATAGACTTGCCACAACTTCCACCCACAGATGGAAGTACATTCACCACATGGGCAGACTAATTTTCTCCCCCCAAAAACAAAGATCAGAGTCAAATGGCTTGAAAATAAGCTCTCTATTGTCAGAGAAAGTGATTTACAACATTTATGAACCTATGTTTTCTCACCTTTTCCATTTGCTTTGAGGAAAGCGACAGTCCTAATGATCTCTATATTTTATCTTTGCATAGGGCAGAATTTGCGTTTTTGGTAAGCTCACTAGCTTAGTTACCTATTATGGAAGTACCTCGATTCACTTGCATATATCTTCTGAGAAATACTGGTTTCCCAAGCCCATATCAATTTTTATTAACAAGTTAATTTACCTTTGGAGAATGGCAATGAATTTACGAAGCCAAAGGCCTAAGATTTTTCTATTTACTACCTCTCCTATGTATCAGTCCTCATCCACTTAAAACCATATGTTCAAGGCTTCCAAACAGAACGTCAGTATCCTCCTAGTCATTTAACATGCTCTCTCCCAGACAAGCAGGTTTAACAATCTAGCTATCTATGTTTACATTCTGCACTGCATGTTAAGCCATTTCTCTCCTCTTTCTCATTCCTCAACTTGTCAATCTCTCCTGCTTGCATAACTTTCTTTTACCCACTGAAACTTTCCCATGGTCTGGTCTCTCTTGTCTAAAAAAATAATAAACTAAGAAAGAATCCAAAAGAAAAACCTTAATCCTGTAACAACTTGCCTTATCCTCTCAAACTTCTTGAGTTTATTATACTCATTTCTACTTCCTCATCTCACACTTTTTTTGCATTTATTTAAAAAAATTTCCCAACTTTCTCAAAAAAAAAATTGACAAATCTAACTATATATATTTAGAATGAACATCATGTAACACAATCTACTCTTCCAACTCAACAAGAAAAACTTCTCCAGCAGTTTACCACTCCCCACTAAGTTGCTAGAGCAAATAAACAATTTTTAGCCCTTATCTTAAAGAATATATTTATAGTATTAACACAAAAAATAATGCCCTCATTCTTGAAATCCTCCATTTTAACTAACATTCTTTCATAGTTTAAAAACAATAATGCTGACTGGGAACTCTACTTCTGCTAAAGTAATAATCACGGTGCTAGGTGCTCACATGTATTAGCTTGGCAGTTTTCTCACTGCTATTGTTACCCATTAATGGTTCAATGCAGCTTCTTAAATAAATAAAATAAATTAGAATAAAAAAGATCCAAGTGTATTCAATGCAGTAAGGCTAAGTATTATTCTGGAAAACTTATGTGTGTGTGTGTATTCACAACATACAATTTAGCTCTTATTTTGGGTCATATTCAAAAAAGTCTGAAAGACACTGTGTCTAATTTATTCACCAGAACCCTACCAGTGAGGTCCATATAATTTACACTTTTTAATAAAGAAAAAACTAAGTATACAAAAGTTGTATAATTTGTCTGTAGTCAACCAGTTGGTGTGACATTCCAGAATAGCCTCTGTTTATCTCCTGATCTTCAAATACCCAAATGGTATCTATATTTCTCTATGCAAATATCTTAAAACACACTCCAATCTCAGAATTTAAAAAAAACTGTACTCAATTTCCACATGTTTCTCATTTGCTAATTTCCAGTGTTTCACTCTTCATCATCCAAGCATCAATCCTCATATCTTAGATACAACCACTCTTCACCATGTCATTACCACAATAACCTTCAGTCATGACCCACCCTTTCTTTCTAGAATAACTGCAAGAGTATCCTACCATTACCTGTCATTATGCTCCCTCCAAGCCTCCAATTCACTCTCTGCTTTGCTGGAAGAGATCTCTTCAAAATATAAATCTAGGGGTGCCTGGATGGCTCAGTCAGTTAAGTGTGCAACTTTGGTTTCAGCTCAGGTCATGATCTCACGGTTTGTGAGTTCAAGCCCCGCATAGGGCTCTCTGCTGTCAGTGCAGAGCCACTTCAGATCTTCTGTCCCCCTCTCTCTCTGTCCCCCCACCTCAAAATTAAATACACATTAAAAAAATGTTTTTAATATATATAAACGTAATTATTTAGGGCAAACTCTCCTAACTCTACAGTCAAACTGTAAAGTTCAAATGCAATACATAATTTCCTAGAATGGATTTTTGTGTACTTTGGGCAGTACTTTAAAAAATAGAACCCAAATGATATTTAAAGGACTTTTATTAAAATCAATAATGGTTGAAAGACCCAGATCAAAAGCTCTTTACTTGCTGTTAATGTTACTTCAAAGAAAATAGGTTACATTTACATACGGATAGTTTCAGGAACAATCACAAATGTCTTTCACTCAAAAATTGCAGATAGCTAATAAAATATGCCATTTTCCTAAAAACAAAATACATCCATATCTTGAGACTAATGAAAGGGTTTATTATTTGTACCTTCACAGAGAGTTGACTAGAATTCATCAAATGGCAGGCATCAATGCTGTTTCTAAATAACGTTTCAAACACAAAAACAATAAACTTTAATTTGTGCTGGTTTCTTTTTTTTTTTAATTTTATTTATTTATTTTGAGAGAGACAGACAGTGCAAGCAGGGTAGGGGAAGGGAGAGAGGGGGAGAGAGAGAATTCCAAGCAGGCTCTGCACTACCAGCGCAGAGCCCGATGGCTCAAATTCACAAAACCATGAGACGATGACCTGAGCCAAAACCGAGAGTCAGATGTTCAATCAACTGAGCTACCCACACACCTCTGAGTTGGTTTCTAAATAAAAATGCAATGCTTTTCAATGTTTATAGCAGATTAAGATATGTCTACTGTGAATCAGTCATACACAGTCTGTAGATTATCTGCTATGACAACACTTCTGAGCCCTTCAATCTACACGTTTAAACAAACTGTTGGATTTGTTGCTTCGCAAAGACAGGTGAAAAGAATTTCTAGCTAAGTACTCACTAGGATGTGATCAGAGTTTTCAAAATATGCTTTATGATACTATTTTAAATTAAATTCTTTAAAGAAAAGTGAAGCTGAATCATTTTATTTTTCTAAACTATGTGTTCTTCATACACATATATTTAGTGTTGAAAATAAAACCAATCAAATAAATTGTTTAAAAGTGTAGCATGCATCACTGTTTTTTTGAGCAGGATTAAGTGTAATAGTTTTGGCATGATTTTTGCGTTGTTGTTGATTCTTCCCTTTGCTTTTCAGTTAAAACAAAAAATAAGAGCTAATGATTCAAAAGAAACTCATTTCTTTTCTCCACATGACTATTGGAAAGATCCTAATCAAGCCTGAATCAACAACTATAATAAATCCTTGACTTAAAAAAAAAAAACACAAAATAACAAGTTGCTTTACTCACAAATACAGGTTTGTAAATTGAAAAAAAAAAAGTGCTTTACAGGTATACATGAGACAAAATATTCTACCAAGTTTTCAACCAGGACTTCTGCTTCATAGTGATAGGCATTTTTCTGAGGCAAAGTTATGACAACATGCAAAATAATAAGACGATTGAACAAAGGAGGCAGAATCATTATGAAGAATGCCCACTAGGGTTGTACAGAGAGACTTCTTTCAAAACATCTTCAAAATATTGTACCCCAGTTCCTAACAGAATTGATTTCTGGTACACAGACTGAAAATCAAGATCGCCATGTATGAGAAAATGTGTGTAAAAAAAAAAAAACCAAAACTACCTCTTAAAAAAAAAACAAAAGAGCTATTCAAAAGTAAGATACTTTCACTACACATTTAAATAGCCATAATTTCAAAACTAAGAACACTGGTTTGTTTTTTAAGTAAATTCATACAATAACCATCACATCCTATATGTCATTTTTAGAAAATACTTATAGAACTATTCCTCAAGTTCCTTCTCTAAATAAATAAAACTGGCACATTTTTCTCTCTGTTGAGAAAAAAATCTATTTCTATTTCCCTTTTTCCCATTTAGAGGCTAGGATAAAAAGACAGGTTGATTAATTTCTAACAAAATGTTTCCCTTATCCTCTCTTTTCCAAAGGAAGTTACTATGAATGGGGGCTGAGGAACAATATCATTTGATATTTATCTAATTTTACACAAGTAAAATTAAAATTTTAATAAATGGAAAAATGTGACCTCAAATATCCGTACCATACACCTGAATTTTAAGAATAGAATATTCTAATGCAATTAGACTCACTAACTCCTATGTACAATATTGTTTGTTCATTGCAAACACATGCCGGAATTCAGCCAAACATGTAGCAGTGTTTTGTTTGAGTGTAGTACTTTATAAATGGTTTTTTTTTTTGGCATTTGCCAAACCTCTTTTGTTGAGTTATTCAAACTAACTTCTGCCAAGAACACTAGGAATTTGGTGATAGTGCTTCTTTTAGGAGAAAACAACCCCTTTCCTCAGAAAACGGAAAATGTTTATCTTGGCACTAAAACCTTGTATTGAGCCTTCTGGAAAGTATTTTAAATTGTTGTTTTTAACCTAGACTTTGTGACTGAAACAGGAAAAGGTTTCATAGCTCTACACCAAAATACATATTTATAGGGCTGATTTTCTTTCTACACCAAAAATACTACGTTGATGGCAGCAATTTTCAAGCACAATTTCCTAGGACCATGCTAAAGTTTGGGCATTATCACTATATTCAACATACAACTTGTTTTTAAATCTTAAAACTAATGACTAAGAAATGATAAATGATGATCAAATATGCTATCCTTAGGTGTCATATTGGGAAGGATTGTTGCATTTAACTATGTTCTTTTAGGAATTATCACAAAAGGAAAATTTACTTGATATTGTACTTTCTTCCTGTGGATGTCAACAAAAGAAAGGTTTCTACGTTTTCAGCTTTTTTATATTTTCCCCACTAAGTATGCTTTATCTTCAGACTAGATGAACATAAAGATCAACCATGTGAACTTTTCACAATATTGTCCTACTAATAATCTGAATACAATATGAAGTTTTGGAAAATTGATACAGTCTTTGTCCTTAACACCTCTACCTCGCCCCTAACAGTTCAAACAATTTCACAAAGACCTCTAAAGAGCTGCAATGATTTTTCAGTCACTAATAACCAACAGAAAATACTATGTATGCACTCATTACCAATCCTTTGCAAATCAAGCCACCCTAGCCTGAAATTTGATCCATTTTTTTCCCTTCTATGGGCCTGGCTGTCCTTTTACAAGAGTAACAGCAGCAGTATCACTTTATAATGCATGTAAAATAGCTGATAAAGTGAAAATAAGTTAAAATCATATCATTGTGCTTATCAAATATTTATTAGGGTGTTCTGGAAGAAAATTGTTTTAAAATTCTGGTATGGTTAAATTGTCTTATTTAAAGGTATCTATAAAATATATCTTATTAAAACATGTAACTGCCTTTGTTAATCAAATACAAATTTTAATTTTAAAAGTTTGGTCCTTCCTGCTGTGATTGAATTCTGCCTATATCCAGAAAAATCATGAAAAATTGTCTTCAAATTAGTGTAATAAGAGTGAGATAAATGGAAATTACTGGTATCACTGATGGAAATTACTGGTATCACTGACAGAAAGGTTATGAAGGAGTGGACTCTTCCCAGTGAAAAATCCCATCCCTGTACTGCTGTGGCTATACAGCGATGGTATCCTTTTTATTGGCCTTGAAATCCTGAGCCATCCTAACACTCCTCCACAGGCCTCACAGTTCCAGTGTCAATGAGAAATATAACTCCGACATTACGGACTAACACAATACTTTAAAGACTATGACGAATATGCTAGTTTATCCCCACAGAAAATTTAGATTAAGCTCTACCATCACTTTTCTCTCATCTAAATCTAAAATGCTGACTGTTTTACAAGGAGAGTGAAGAATATCTAAAATCAGGTCCAGAAAAAACAAAAATTCACTTGTCAGAATTTGAGACTATTAATTTACATATTCTGCTTCCCAAGATGAACCTATAAGTAGAAAGTCAAAAAAAAAAACCAAAAAAAACAAATCTTCTTTCCCTCCCTCTATTCACTAAGAAGCAGTGATTTATCTCTAACTATTCTAGAGGAAAGAAAAAAAAATACAACTCACGCCACTTGTGAGAAACGATTATTTAGGGAACAACTTTAGTTATATGGCTGATTCAAAAAACCACAAAGGACCACTATTTTTTTCCATTAAAATAAATAGGTATAACAGTACATACCTGAAAAAGAACATGTACATGGCAGCTGTGATGCAGAACAAAAGGACCTACAACAAGGAGAAAATACATTACTTGTAAAAGACCGCTGACATCATTTGTGTGTCTTTCTTTTCAAATTTTAATTCCAGTATAGTTAGCATACAGTGTTATATTAGTTTCAGGTGTACAATATAGCAATCAATTCAACACTTCCGTACAACACCCATTGCTCCTTACAAGTGCCCTCCTTAATCCCCATCACCTATTTAACCCATCCCCCCCACCGACCTCCCCTCTGGTAACCATCAGTTTGTTCTCTCTAGTTAAGAGTCTGTTTCTTGATTTGTCTCCCTCTCTCTCTTGTTTCCCTTTACTCGTTTATTTTGGTTGTTTTTCTTTTGTTTTGTTTCTTAAATTCCACATGTGAGTAAAATTATATGGTATTTGTCTTTCTCTGACTGACTTATTTCGCTTACCATAATGCTCTCTAGCTCTATCCATGCCATTGCATCATTTGTATGTTATGAAGGCAAAATTCTCACTATTAAATCTTGTGCCTGAAACAATTTAAAGATGTGCACAACTAGTCATGCATGTACCACATTCCCTGTCTTTCAAATAAACCATGTTAAGGCAATAATGAGTCTGTTCACACACACAAACACAAATGAAATTATACACATTATACAATATGTATATATATTACAACATGTATATGTGTATATAGACTGGGTAGAAAGGTAACATGGTTCAAGAGGAACGATGAATTTTTTAAATTATCTGTAAGAATGCCTGAAGAAGCATAAGTAACTTAAGAACAAAGACATTTGTTCATTTATATAATGAAGTCAGCAAATAAATCATAAAGCTTATTAACTATTATGCCAAGATGACCAGATTTGTATTCAAATGTAAAAAATGTTTCAGTGGTCAGCCAATTCTAATCAATAAGAAAAACTCCTATAATTATAATCATCCTTTGTGGGATACAGACTAGCTGTAAAACAAAATTCCTCTAAAAGCAGGCATCCGAACACAATAAATCTAAATTTAAAAAGCTCCTCTCAAACACAACATAATAAGGTGTATGTGGAAAGAATCCAGAATCCAAGTCCTGACCAAAAGCTTAGTTATGCCAACAAAGTGGATCTCCGTAAGGTGTTTTAAATCACTGAAAAACAAGTTGTAAAAATGTGTTCTTGTGTTAACAGTATAAACTAAAACATGATTGTCAATGGCCTCACATCACAGATAAATGACAAACGAGCAATCTTTAACTGTAAAAGGCTTACCACAAAGTACAACAAAAATGAATATAGGACAAAATAGTGTTTTGGTACTTCCAACACAATTTCTAGTCAACTAAGAAAAGCATAGTAGTTTTGCTATTACAGTTAAGCTTGACAGGTTTGCCACCTTGGCTTAAGATAAGCATTATAAACATAACCTGAATGGCTTAGAGATCTATAAACCCAAGACCCAAAAGAAAATAGGTATCATTTACTACAAAACAAATATTTCTATTATTATATAGAAAACACATAACATCTCCTTCTCTATATAAAATATATAAAATCTCTTTCTAATAAACACACACAAAATCTTCTGTCCTCTCTCCTTCCTTTCCTCTTTCTCTTTTCCATTGCCTTAAAAAATACCCTATCAATGACACGTAAGGTGTATATCACTGTTTTTGTAAACATAACATAAAGTGTATGGAATAACTTTCAATTACTGATTAACCAAAACCAATTAAAAATTAAAGTTCAAGTGAGTTTGTGTACTGGCTGTAATTTGCCAGCCAATGACCCAGATCATGAAACTCAATTTTTAGTTCCCTATCATTCTATACCCTTTGGGCAAAGCCTTAGTTCCCAGATGTTCAAGGTTTCATTCTTTCCCTGAGCTAGTCATTTTTCCCCCTTGCAAACCTACTCACAAACCTCTCTAGAAGTGTCCCACAAATCTTTTCCATACCCTCCACCTTTCTCTAAGGAAAATTTCTTTAGTCACTTTCTCTTAAAATGTTGCTATGCTCTATCCTAATGTTCTAAACCTATCGATGCTCATGTTAAACTAACATTTATCTTTGCAAATAATACACCTGAAAATGGGAAAAAGTACAATGTTAAAGATCTCAAGCTCTGGAATACAGCAGATCTGGGTTTGAGTCTAGTTGTATGTGACTTTCAATGCCTTATATAATTTCCCCTAAGACATAGATCTCTTGTCTATAAAGTGAGAATTGGAGTTCACTTTTTTATACAGTAGAGATTCAAGAGATAAAAATCTATACAAGCGGGGGGGGGCGAGGGGGGGACCTAAAGGATATTAATATACAATAGATCAATTCATTTAACAGATATTTACTGAATGCCTACTATGTTCCAGAAACTGTTCTAGAACCTACAACAGTACACAAAATGGGCAAAGTCCTTACCCTAATGAAAATTATCTTTTAGTCAGGTGAAAGAAGATATTAAAAGAAAATACTATGTTAAATAGTGATAGCAGTTTGGGAGAAAAACAAAGCAGGATAAGGAAATAAAGTGCAGGAGAATAGGGGTCGTGGTTTTAGACAAAGTGGTCAAGGAAGCCAAGACTTAGTAGAGAGAGTGAGGAGATGAGGAGTAAGCAAGGGGACTGTATCAACAGAACCACTGGAAAGATTCTGATTTTTATTATGAAAGGTATTCAGTACTGTGTTAATTAAAGGTGCTAAAGAAACGATTTAATTTTTAGTGATGTAGTGTTTTCAAAGTTTTTTAAATTAATTGTGCTAATTTATTAAACATGGTGTCTTCAAAAAAATGCTGTTCCAAATAAATGACAATCTGCAGTTAAATAAGGAAGAATATTTTCTGTTCTTCAAAATTCAGAATTTGAAGGCAAAAGGAACTTAGATAAACCTCTATTTTTTTTTCATATCAGGAAACTAATGTCCTGAGAAGTTAAGTGATACATCCATGCTTACCCCAATAGCTGTATTTTGCATTTCCTTCATTAAACAAATATTGGTCAAATGAGTCACTCTAGAGCTGCTCTATACAGAAAATATTTAAATACAATTTAGACCCTCAAGACACTTACAGATAATGACTGCTCCATTGTCCAAATCTGTAGCTGCTGTTCACATGTGGCTAGTTAAATTTTTAATACCTTTACTGAAGTAAAATTAACATATTTAAAGTACACAATTTTGTAAGTCTTGACATAGGTATATATACCTATAAAATCATCATCGTAATCAAGATAACAAACACATCCATCACATCAAAAAGTTCTTAACCTCATTCCCTTATTATCATCTTCATATCTGCAGAATCTATAGTAATGTCACCTCTTTCATTCCCAGTATTTGTAGTTTGTATCTTATTTTCTTGATCAGTCTGGATACAGATATAGTAACTGCATTGATTTTATCAAAGAACAAACTTTTGGTTTAATTAATCTTCTCTGATGTTTTTCTGTTTTCTATTTCATTGACTTCAATTTGATCTTTATTAGTTCCTTTTTCTGTTTGCTTTAGAATTCATTTGCTTTTCTTTTCCTATTTTCTTAAAGACAGAAATTTAGGCCATTGATCTAAATTTTTTTCTTTTTTAATATCAGTATATAATTCCAAAATACCTGTTGTACATGTATTCTGATAATTTTGGTAAGTTTGTTATTCATTTTTGTTTATTTAGAATACTTCTCTTAATGTATTTATCTATTAACTTATTTATTTGCAAGGGGTGGGGAGAGAGGGAAAGAAAGAATCCCAAACAGGCTCCATGCTGTCAGTACAGAGCCTGATGCAGGACTCAGTCTCACAAACTGTAAGATCATAACCTGAGATGAAATCAAGAGCTCAACGGACTGAGCCACCCAGGCACCCCAATTCAGAATACTTTCTAATTCTGCTTTTGCTTACCGCTTGTAATCCATGACTTAATTAGAAGTATGTTAGTTCCCAAATATTTGGGGATTTTCAGTGACTTTTCTGTTGTTAATGACTTACTTGATTCTATTATGGTCAGAAAGTACTTTATATGACTTGATTATTTCCAAATTTATCAGGACTTATTTTACGTTCCAGAACACATCAGAATATGTTCCATATATTTGGTAAATACCCATGTGTATTTTATTTATTTTTTTTAAGTTTATTTTCTTCTTTAGTGATCTCTATACCCAACATGGGGCTTGAACTCTCAATGCTGAAATCAAGAGTCAGACAGAGCCAGCCAGGTGCCCCTCCAACCATGTGCATTTGAAAAGAATGTGCATTCTACTTTTGCTGGGAAGAGAGTATCAATTAGGTCAAGCTGGTTGATGGTGTAGTTCAAATCTTCTGTATCCTTATTGGATAAAGGGCTAGTATCCAAAATTTATAAAGAACTAACCAAACTCCGCACCTGAACAACAAATAATCCAGTGAAGAAATGAGCAGAAGACATGGACACTTTGCCAAAGACAACCAGATGGCCAACAGACACATGAAATGATGCTCAACATCACTCATCATCAGGGAAATACAAATCAAAGACACTCAGATACCACCTCACACTGGTCAGAGTGGCTAAAATGAACAAATGAGGAGATTATAGATGCTGGCGAAGATGTGAAGAAACGGGAACCCTCTTGGACTGTTGGTGGGAATGCAAACCAGTGCAGCTGCTCTGGGAAACCGTGTGGAGGTTCCTCAAAAAATTAAAAATAGATCTACCCTATGACCCAGCAATAGCACTGCTAGGAATTTACCCAAGGGATACAGGAGTGCTGATGCATAGGGGCACTTGTACCCCAGTGTTTATGGCAGCACTTTCAACAACAGCCAAATTATGGGAAGAGCCTAAATGTCCATCAACTAATGAATGGATAAGGAAGATGTGGTTTATATAAACCATGGAATACTACTTGGCAATGAGAAGGAATGAAATCATGCCATCTGCAGCAATGTGGATGGAACTGGAGGGTATTATGCTAAGTAAAATAAGTCAGAGAAAGACAAATACCGTATGTTTTCACTTATATGTGGATCTTGAGAAACTTAACAGAAGACCATGGGGGAAGGGAGGGGGAAAAAAGTTACAAATAGAGAGGGAGGGAGGCAAACCATAAGAGACTCTTAAATACAGAGAACAAACAGAGGGTTGATGGGGGGTGAGGGAGAGGGAAAAGTGGGTGATGGGCACTGAGGAGGGCACTTGGGATGAGCACTGGGTATTGTATGGAAGACAATTTGAAAATAAATTATATTTTTAAAAAATCTTCTGTATCCTTAATGATTTGTCTACTTGTTCAATCATTGAGAGAAGTTATCAAAATGTCCTGCTGTAATTGTGAAGTTGTCTCCACAATCTCTCCTTGCAATTCTATCACTTTTTCCTCAGTGTATTCTGAAGCTGTTTTTAGGAACATAAATATTTAGCATTATGTCTACTTTATCATGATTAAATTACCTTCTTCATCTCTGATAATATTCCTTTGCTCTGAAATCTATTTTATCTGACAGTAACTCCAGATTTCTTTTAATACTATTATCCATATTTTTACTTTTAACTGATGGAGTCTTTATATTAAAAGTTCATTGTGCATAGGCATCTTGTTGTTTCTTGTTTTCTATTCTATCTGAAAATTCTCCATCTCTTCATTGGCACAGAGTGTTTAACATGACTACTGGTAAGTCGAGAATTAAATCTATCATCTTGGTATTTATTTTTCTATTGTTTCTCATTTGTTTCCTTTTTCCTCCTTTCTACCTTTTCTGGATTGAGTATTTAAAGGACTCCAATTTTTCTCTTTTGTTGGCTTATTTTAGTGTTTGTTTTAGGGTTTACAGTGTAGATCTTTAAACTGATGCAGTCTCCATTCAAGGGATATTATACCACTTAATATATAATACAGAACTTTACAATAATATTCTTCCATTTCTCTTCTCCTGACCTTTGTGCTACTCTTGCCATCTATCATACTTTAACCTATATTATAAAATGGCTATATTTTAACCCTTTTCTTCAGAAATGTAGATCTAAAAATAATTCCTTTGTTTTGAAAGATATTTTTGCAGGGTGTAGACTTCTAGGTTGATAGACAGTTTCATTTCAGTAGCTGGCTCAACAAATGTCACTCTAGTATCTTCTTCCAATTTGATTACCATGTGCCTTGGAGTAGTCTTCTTCATGTTTCTTGTACTAGGGCTTCATTAAATTTCTTGAACCTATGGGTTTATAATTTTCACCAAATTTGAAAATGTTTTAGTCATAATTACATCAACTGTTTTTTCTTCCCTCCTTTTGACCTTTAGGAGCTCTAATTAACATACAGTAGGTCTCCCGAAGTTGTCCTACAAGTAATGTTCTCTTTACTTTGTAAAAAAAATTCTCTTTACTCTGTGTTTCATTTTGAGTTGTTTCTACTGTTATGTCTTCAATTTACTAATATTTTCTCCTGCAATGAATGTCGACGCCATTCAGTAAATTTCCCATCTGATGCATTGTAATTATCTCTATAAGTTTGATTTATATTTTCCCCCTATTTTCCTTGTCTCTAACTTTCTGCAACTATGGAATTCAGATATAACAACTCTTTTTAATGTCCTTGCCTACTAACTCCAACAGCTTTGTCATTTGGGTTTGGTATTAATTGACAGATTTATCTTCTCATTACAGGTTAAATTTTGTTTCTTCTTATTGCATGCCCAGTAATTCTGACTGGATATCAGACATTCTGAATTTTACCTTGGTGAGTACTGGATATTTTTGTATTCTCATAAATCTTCTTGTTTGTTCTGGGACACAGTTATTTGGAAACAGTTTGATCATTTAAGGATTTGCTCTTAAGATATTTTAGGAGGGAGTGGAGTAGTGCTCAATTTAGAGCCAATTACTCTCCATTACTAAGATAAGACCTGTATGTGTACTTTACCCAATGCCACAAGAATCTTGAGATTTTCCCATCTTTTTTCCAGAAACAGACACTATTCCTGCTGCTATCTGAATGCCAAGCAATCAAGTAAGGACCTGGAATCCTTTCAAGTTGTTCCTTCCTTGGCCTAGGGCATTTCCCTCAGGTACAGGCCCTAACTGGTAAGCAGCTGTGCACTTTTCTCTCTGGTCTTCTGTTCTGTGAACTCTATCCACCATTGTTTCCTCTCGCTCTCTACTCTGTTTCTTCAACTCAGGAAGTCCTTGACTTTGTCTGAATGCCTCTTCTTTGATCCAAGCCTAGAAACTCTCACAAGCATTAAGCTAGGGTACTCATTGTTTCCCAGCTCTGAGGGCCCTCTGCCCTTCAGTGTCTAATGTCCAGGACCTTGAGATCGTTGTTTCATGTGTTTGTTTCATGTGTTGCAATTTGGTTGTTGCAGCTGTAAGAGTAAGTGCTACCTGAATCAACCCATAACTGTTATTTATTACATCAAGGACAGAAGCAGAGTGTGGTTCTTTAAATTTAAATTATTTACAATTAAATAATATTAAAATTCAGTTCTCCATTCACACTAATCATTTTCATAGAATCCACACCCACAAGTGGTTGTGGATTCTATAACAGACAGGACAGCCACAGAATATCTCCATTACTGCAAAAAATTCTATTAGACATGCCTGGCTAGTGAATGATATTTTCACTGTGAATTGTGGTAATGTTATATAGCACTTAAAATATTCTCTCTTCGGTTGTAAAGTAGACATCTGCATACATCTATTTTTATACTTTATACTTTTATGTCTAAATCAACACAAAATTTATAGTCCTACCACTTACTTTACTCATTTGTAGAAACAATACAATACCATCTCTTACATATATGTATGGAGTAAATGAAATAACATACATAAAGCCTGAAAGAGTTACTAGTATATCAAACATGCTCAGTAAATAACTACTAACAAGAAATAATTTCTCTGTAATTCTCTTCCATTTCACAACCATTGCACAATACACTTACGAAGGATAAGGAATTTTGCAATTGCTTTTTTCACTTTAATTTTGTAACATTTTTTTTAACTCAAAAAGTAATGTAGGGTATGCTACAACATGGATGAACCTCAAAACATTATTTAACTGAAAGAAGCTAGTGACCACATGTTGTATAATACCATTTATATGAATTCCAGAAAAGACAAATCTATTTACAAAAGTAGAGTTAATGGATGTCTAGAGCTAGGGAAATGAGGGGTGACAGCAACTGTTTGCTCATGGTACAAAGTTTCTTCTGGGTGGGTGATGAAAAGTTTCTAATATTAGATTGTAGGGATAGATGCAGAACTCTACATACTAAAACTCATGTAATTAACACTTCAAAATGGCAAATTTTATAGCATTTAAATTACATGTCAAAAACACTATTCAAATTGCTTTTTACACAGTAATGCATATACACAATAAAAACAAAACTGCAAACAACAAAAATACAAGGAAACGAAAGTTCCCTCCTATTCCAGATCTCTCATATCCTGTCTGTACCTACATCTGTACAGAGACACATATCTAATAAAGTATGTTTTATCCTTTTCTTTTAAATTTTACACACACCCATATGGAAATGCTGACATTTCTTAAAACAGTCTATGAATAGACATTTGGAGTGAAAGGAGCCAGTAAATACTGAATACCAAAGTACATTTTATAAAAAAGCGCACTTACATCTCGAGGTAAATTCTTAGACCTGAATTCACTACATTAAGGCCTATCAGCATTTTTTATTTTGATGCACTCCCATCAACAGTATTGAGTGTATCTACTTCCTTACACCAGCTATTTCCCTATACCCAGAAAAACTGTTTTATCAAACTTGTTTATCCTTGCCAATCTGATGGATGAAAGAGGTGGTTTCTCATATTAGAGTTGCTTTTTCTATCAGTAAAACTAAGCCTCCCAGATTTATAAACCATTTTGGTTTTTGGTCGATCGGTTTCTTTTTCATATCCTTTGCCTATTTGTGGATTGTTGATCTGTTAGAAACTATTCTTATTTTTTGAAACTGCATATATTTATATAAAAACATAGAACGAATTTCATTATTATCTATTTGCACCAAGAATGAGAGTGGTTAAATAAAAGTAATCATATGAAGGAAATCTCATAATGTACTAAACCAAAAAAACATTTTAAGCCAAGAGTATACACAAAGTATAACAAATGATGTGAAACTAAAGTTCATTCAGCTGAAAAATACTGTTTTTTCTGGAATGCCTTTTTAAGAAGTGATTGTTTTACAATACAGGGCTTCCTGCTATAGAGTTTATAAAACTTCCAAAAAAAAAAAAATGTACTATTCCTCTCCTCACTATGTCATGCAGAATTTTATGAAAACTATCCCTTCTCAAAGATGTAACAAATAAACAGTATCACAATATATGAATACTTTAAAATCCTAAAAACAACCAGAAATATTAAAAATGTGAATATGGCCCAATGTGAATACGTCCTGGAAAAGAGAGCTGTTTTTAACATTTAAGCCTCAAAAATGGTTAAAACACATATCCTGAAGTCATTTTAGAGCATACTAGAGACCTGAACAGATGGTGCATTTAAGTATTTCCTACCACAGAGCTCTACTGCTTTTCTTTAACATACTCAATTAAATGTTCTTTGTCCCTGATCACTTCTTCTTGAGTGTATCCAAAGACAATGATGCCCCTTTGCTGCTTAGCCTTCATTACTCATTAAGCCCATTTCCCCCCACCAATCCATTGAGCCTTCTTCTTCCATTATGCAAATAAGTAATGAAATCTCATTTCTGTTTTGGGAAAAGAAGCAACAAGCTTCGCCTTGCCCATGTGGACTTTATTAATATGTTAGCCGTGTATCCAACCCACCCATTCACAAAAATTGATCTAGTGTCTATGTGTTGCTAACACTTTGTGACGTAGCAAGTCAAAAAGAGTGAAAAAGAAGAAAGAACCACAGGTTCTCACCCTCATATTTGCTACACTGCCAGTACACTGGGGAAACAAAATTACATAACACTTGATACCTATTGCCCTTCTGATGTCAGTCTAGGGGGAATGTAGGCATATTAAGAAATCACTCCAATACAATACACTAGGACAGAATATTTACACTTCATCCTACAAGAGATACTCACCAAAACACCTGATTATGTTATTATTGAAATTACTCAACATATTTAGGCAATGCTTTTTTGGCCATCTATATATCTTTCTTAATGTCTGCACCAGAACTTACTTGAAATACAAAGTACCAAAGGACAGAGCCTTTACTTGTCTAATTCCATACATGGATACATTTCTTTACATGTAACCTTTTAATAATGATGTTTGTTTCTATTTATAGAATCCATCTTTCAAAAAAATAAACAGTTCTCCTATTCATACACTATTTAAAAGGCTGAACTTTAGACTCTAAGCATCTTTTCATTTTTTTCGCAAACACAAATCACCACATGGTCTCTCGGAGAAACCACTCTTACTGGATGAATGAGTGCATCATAACTTGCAATGTATAGATTTTGACTTTAAATACACTATGTATCATTATCATAATACTGACTGACTTTAGGTAATGCATAATCTCAAACAGCACTATTCCCATGTTAAATAGCTATGTATTGCTTTATAATCTTAAAAAATCTTAGGTAACTAAAATCTCATTTAATATATAGTCCATCTTTATAATCTGTCCTTTTGTTTTAGACTGGCAGTTTTACTTACTGATTTTTTAAAAATTTCCCTCCTTGACAAAACAAATACAGGGACAGTACAAAATACCTTGAGAGGAATTTTAGAGCCACAAATGCCAGACTTGAGGTAAGAAAGAAGTCTTGGGTCTCCAGAGTAAAACTATAAATTTGATCAAATCACTTCCATTTTTTTTTTTTATTTCTATCTTTTGTTACTTTAGACAGAGCATACGTGTGTGAGCAGAGGAAAGGGGCAGAGGGAGAGAGAGAATCTCAAGCAGGTCTTGATCCCATGACTATAGGATCATGCATGACCTGAGTCAAAATCAAGAGTCCAACATTCAAATGGACTCAGCCACCCAAGCACCCCAAATCACTTCCACTTTTTAAACCTTAACTTTTTCATCTTTAAAAGAAGTTATATTAATCTCTAGAATTCTTCAGAACTCTAAAATTCTACGATTCCATGTATCAATTTTTTTCACCACAGAACAAAGTTATTTCAAAGCAAAGAGTCACTAATACATCATGAGAAAAATCTCAGAATATATGTGTATAATAAGCAAATTAAAGTATTTGCTCTGAGCGAAGTGTAGGAAATTACATGATGTATGACAAAAACTTGGGGCCAGTCTCTTCCTTGCACTGCTCACTATTCTTGATTTATACCTTCAAGGTTAGCAAACAGAGTCTGGCAACACAATAACCTTGAAATTTTCCAGTTGTAAAAGAGTTAGGTTAGATAGCAGCTGGGAAGTATAGCCTATGTGATATCCTGTCCTTTTATGGTAAGTGAGAAAACTGTACTTGTTTTCCATAAAAATAAAACAATTTAAAGTATACAACTGTGAAAAATTTCAGTACACAGGAACTAATACAACTTATAAGTTAATTCCTTATAACAACAAAATTCTAATTTCTGCTAGCAGATTTTTAAAAAACAAATAGCATTAAACAATTCACTATTTAAAAGACTACAGATAAAGGTTTATACATAGAAACAATGCTTATAAAAAATTGCTTTAAAACTTAATGGTCAAGTAAAAGCCAAGACATGAATTTATTCACTGAACAATACTCATTGAAAGTATATTCTCAGAACTGGGCTATCAAAACCAATTAGACATTATCATTACATACCCACAATATTTTATTTGCACCTCAATTATGATCAAGTAAAGAAAATAAATGCAGTATACTGGAAGTAAGGTTTGGACACTGACTTATATTTAAAAAGTTAACAAGATCTCAACTGCTTTTTCCACCCCCCCCATACCCATTTCTCTATTGTATGGTCAATTCACTGGTCATTAAAAGTCATCAAAAATGCACCGGGGCGCCTGGGTGGCTCAGTTGGTTAAGCATCCAACTTCGGCTCAGGTCATGATCTCACAGGTTCATGGGTTTGAGCCCTGCATACGGCCCATTGCTGACAGCTCAGAGCCTGGAACCTGCTTCAGATTCTGTGTCTCCCTCTCTCTCTCTGCCCCTCCCCCTCCCCCTGCTCATGCGCGCGCGCTCTCTCTCTCTCTCTCTATCTCTCTCAAAAATAAATATTAAAAATTTTGGGGGCGCCTGGGTGGCGCAGTCGGTTAAGCGTCCGACTTCAGCCAGGTCATGATCTCGCGGTCCTGGAGTTCGAGCCCCGCGTCAGGCTCTGGGCTGATGGCTCAGAGCCTGGAGCCTGCTTCCGATTCTGTGTCTCCCTCTCTCTCTGCCCCTCCCCCGTTCATGCTCTGTCTCTCTCTGTCCCAAAAATAAATAAACGTTGAAAAAAAATTAATTAAAAAAATAAATAAATAAACGTTAAAAAAATTTTTTTTAATTTTTGAAAAAAAAGTCATTAAAAATGTAATTCAAAACAAACAAGAAAAGAGCTAAGTATGAAAAGGAAGCCAAATTAAACCACAGAAGAGCTTAAGATACAAAGTCAGTAAAGGTAAGTCAAGACAATCGAAAGGACCAGAGAACATGGAGAAAGAAGAAAGTAGAGAAATAAAACAGGTAACAAGCTGCTATGGATTAACAGTGCCAGGTACTACAAAAGAAATTTTTAACATACTGTTGACTTTTAACCCTAACAATATCTCTTTAAGGTAGGTTTCTATTACTCCCATTTTAAAGATGAGGCAATTGGGCTTGGAAGATAAATTACTCACCTAAAGTTACAGAATATTTAAGTGGTTGAAGACTATTCTGATTTCAAATTCAAGGCTTTCAATTATACTCCTTTGCCTCCAGAAAATATTTTATTCTTATTAATGTTGATTGATTATAGTGCTTCCATGATAAGAATAATCCCCATAATGCTTCCACCAATGTATTATTTTTTTAACCAGTGTCTGTCATTTTTAAAAAAAAGGGAATGAGGGGAAATTTTTTAGAGTTCAATATAATAATAATTAAAATAACGGTGTTGGGGCACCTGGGTGGCTCAGTCGGTTGAGCGTCCAACTGCAGCTCAGGTCACGATCTTGGGGTTTGTGAGTTTGGGCCTTGTGTAAGGCTCTGTGCTGACAGCTCAGACTGGAGCCTGCTTCAGATTCTGCATCTCCCTCTCTCTGACCCTCCCACGCTCATACTCTGTCCGTCTCTCTCAAAAATAAATAAACATTAAAAAAATAATAACAATGTTAACAACAACATCAATTGCTGATGTTATTGAATGCCTGCTATATGTCACATGCTGTTTTAAGTGCTTGATGTGTATGACCTTACATAATCCTTAAAACAGCCTGCGATATAGGGATTATTATCCCCACTTCAGAGAAGAGGTTTAGGGAGACATACATAGTTACAGGATTGACACAGATTTAGAAACCAGGTGTGATAACAAAGCCCATGAGCTGTCATGGATTTCTCTCAAAGTTTCCTTTTAAAAGCCTCATTACAGCATTACAGCTTTTATAAGTTTCATTCAAATTAATTATGAAACATCTCTTATTTTCATGGACAGCAGAGAAAAATAGTAAGTTAAGATACAGTCTCTGTGTAAAAGAATTATTTGCATAATGAGCCAGATTTAAGAAAAGCAAAGATGACAAGAAAATTCCATAATCCTCAAAACTTGTCTAAAATATTTATTCTAGTAAAGAAAAACACATCTAAAAATATTTTTCATTTCCAAAATAAGTAATTTAAATATTACAATAAAAAACTAAAACAACAACAATCAAAACAAAACTCAAAATCCTCCATGTTTATATATTGAGATGAGAAAAAAGTGGCATGAGCCAGTTTTCCAGTATGTTTACATAGCCTATATAAGGGACTATTCTTTGTCCTAATGTGGCCAAACATGTTACTTTTTCATTTAAGAAAAGAACCAAACAACACAAAAAAGCTTACATGTCATTCAGCACATGGAGGAAAAAGGTTTTATATGGACTCAGAGCAAAGTCAAAGCTGAAAAAATATTGTGTTTTCAGCAGGGCAAAGTAGACAGGTCACCTAAGTGAAACTTCATTATTATAAGTAGACAGTTTGTAGAAGTTTAGTTATTTTCATCCAAATGGTGGTACTCTCCTTAACTTCAAATAAGAACGAGGCTTAGGGTGATACTCTGTTTCAAAAATAAATTACAAAAATAAATAAATAAAAATTACAAAAATAAATAAATAAATACATTACAAAAATAAATTAAAAAATAAATAAATAAATAAATAAATAATTTATTACAAAAATAAATAAATAAAATTACAAAATAAATAAATAAATAAAATAAATAAATAAAAGCACCCAGATTATTTTAGAGAGCTCATAGCAGGGCTACATATAAACAGCACATAGCAGTATGTAATTCAGATTTTCATCATTTTTTAATTTTATAATTTAATGTAATTTATTGTCAAGTTAGCTAACATACAGTGTATACAGTTTGCTCTTTGCTTCAGGAGTACATTCTCATGATTCATCACTTACAAGTGACCTCCTTGATGCCCATCACCCATTTTCCTCTCCCCCCACCCCCCAGATTTTTATCATTTGATAAAGGTAAGAAAGACCATTAAACTGAGAGTTATTATTATCCTAACCAAGGTGCCCAGTGAGACAGCACTCACTACCTCACCAAACAAAGCTGTGCTGTGGACCAAAGGCCAACAGCTGCCCTCCACCTGGGTTCCAAATGTTTTAGGTGTCCACTGAGAACCAACTCAATCCCAATGCATAACCTCCCACAAAACAGCTATCAACAATAAAGAACAGGATATATAATTTCTTTACTGTTGTTTTAAACACAGCATATGGATAATTTTACTCATGCATTGGTATAATAAAATGTCATTTAGTTTTCCCAAATAGTATACTCCATGCCCATTCTTTGGGCATATGCTTATTCCAGAACTCATTTGAGAAAATCCTTCCTTGATTAGGCATGGCATTGCTCATATCTTAGTTCTCACTTTTTCTATCCAGCTGCTGATTGCTCTCTGCATAGGTTCCCACTGACTACCACTTTTTCAGGCAAGAAGGTCCAGAACTGATGGGCTATTTTATGTTGTTTTGTTTTTTCCTAATGAATATTTTTAAAGTCTTACAGCATAATGTAGTCAGCATTACCTCTACCAAAAAAGTGAGGGCGGGGCGGGGCGGGGGGAGTGGTTATAGCTTGTGCTTGAATTCTGAATCAGATAAACTATGGAAGACTTTTCAATCATCTCTTCCAAACTGAATCCACACAAGATTATTCCTTTTGAGCTTCCTATGCTTATTACATCAAGAAAACACAACAGATCAAGGCCTCTCAGTTATGCTGGGTTAACAAATTTTAAGAAACCTTCATTTTCTGTGTTTTTTTTTTCCCTTCCCAATCACCAAGACAGATTCAGTACCTAGTTTATCACTAAGAGACACAATGATACTGAAATGTATACTTTTTCAAA
Source organism: Prionailurus viverrinus (assembly GCF_022837055.1). NCBI lineage: Eukaryota > Metazoa > Chordata > Mammalia > Carnivora > Felidae > Prionailurus > Prionailurus viverrinus. Next base: position 45,781,947 of record NC_062570.1, read on the forward strand.
ATACCTACAAAAGCATCTTAACAGTTTAACAGAAAAGATAATGATAAAAAGACTTTGAAAAAATCACCAATACCTTTTAAAAGTCAACTTTGTTTAATACTTAATGGGTCTAGCAATGGGAAAAAACTTAAATGCTTATCTGGTCTTGTTACAACAGTAAAAATGATTTAAGAATAAACAGAAATAAAAATCTAGCACAAATGTAAAATGAAGTTTACATCCAGTATTAGCTACTAGTTATGGATTGCAAAATGATTAAAAAAAAAAGAATTAAAGAGTGGATGTTATTTCTATCATGGACATCTCTACTGCATGTGGTCAACCAACATCTTGTATGAAATTTGTGTATAGGCAGTTTCAAGGATGAATGTGGACCATATGACTTAATATGCAGGCAGGAAGTGTTTGTCTGTCTAAAAGTCAAAACCACAATTTTAGGCACTAATACCTGGGAATGTTCATTCGGACTCTTCACCCCTTATAAATACATTACTCTTAACAACACTGACGTCAGTGTTGTGTAGGTATGTATGCATGTATATATATGTGTCTGTGGAAAGACAGACAGAGACAGATAGGTACATAGGTTGCTTTATATTCAACAGTTCAGAATTCTCTTACCAAAGGAGAGTATTCCCTGAACTTTCCAAATAAACTCAAAATAATGTACTGGCAAACCTGAGTACAGGCTATATTTGGAGAAATTTCTACCTTGTTTTTTTTTCTCCCCATCTTACTTGCTCTTTTCATAATGCCTCCACCTAAAAGGACGAGGAGTCTTCAGAATGAAGAGTGCTTTAGTCCCTCAACTATGTTCACAACCTGATAATCATCTACTCCTAAAGAAATTGTCACAAAAGGAAAAATAAGTTTTGTTTTTCTTCTCAATCCTGAAATGAACAAAAGTCTTCTTAAACTTTCTCACAAAAGTATTATTAATGTTCTCAGTCTTTTCTAGTAGCAATTGGCATAGCTGCAGTTATAACTTACTTCTCTTGCATATTACAAATACATCCATATTAATTTTATTTAAAAATACCCAAAATGTGAATTTATACTTCCTCTAGGTCCTATCCCAAAGAAGTGCCTTCAAAATGCAGATTATTGGACATATAGACATATGGGACATAGATTCATGGTTAGGAACAAAAAACCCATTCATTTAAGTTATAGACTTAGTTATTTCTCTCATCTGACCTGAATTTTTTTGAGGTAGCTATTTTAAAGGTATCTTACAGTTTACAAAGTTACAGGTTTTTCAAAATAAAATTCTGAAAAATAGCATACACAAAGACACCCCTGGCATATTTCTGAAATACCATGTCTGAACACCACTGTTGCCTGCAGCCACAAAGTTACAATGAGGTGCACAAGCAGGGTATCAACAGAGCAGAACAACCCAGTACAGGACTGTCATGCTGGGAAGAGGATTAGAAATGAAACAGACTAACATCCTAAAAAATAAGTCCTTTCAACACCCAAAGCACTTTGAAACTGATATGACATGGGCTTCTCAGTCTTCAAAATTTAATTAGTAACAATAAACCAAACTAATTGGGAGTAGAAGTTCTGAAGAGTATTTCTAAATGTAATTTTCTCAGTGTATTAAATACAGGGCATGGCAAAAATGAGGTATGCATGTATGTCAGCCAAAATTTTCACATGGAAATTCTGTCTATAACAACAAATAGTCTGATTAATATTTTAATAGAAAAGGCCCCTAAGGAAAGCAGGTGGTTCCTGGTACACACAGTCTCAGTGTCTGAGCTATCCTAAGTGTACATTCTTTCATCTTAATCAAGCTAGGAGCCAAAGTATAAACTGACATTTGTGGAAGCATGATTTCATTATTATGAAAATAAAAAAGGGTACAATGACCAGTTTTCAAATGAAACCTAAACATTAAAATATCGGTAATTACACTGCTTCAAAAATTTCATTAGAAATAAGACATTCACATATATTGAGACCTAGCTGAGCAAAAAATAAATTCTTCAATTAAATATACTCAGTATTTAGTAGTGAGCATAGTATGAATGACTGAAGAAAACTTTCCCCATTATCTCTAACAATAAGGTGACATTTGTATTTCACTTTGGATTACTAAGTCACCAAGCTAAAGATTAAAGCACTTTATTTATATAAACTAAATTTCAACACAAAACTACTGCATGATTCCATTTCTGTACACATATGTAAATAAAACTGATGGTCACCTAACCTTCAAAAGTTAAGTGGTCTCCTGGGGGCACCTGGGTGGCTCAGTCCATTAAGCATACGACTTTGATTTCAGCTCTGGTCATGATCTCACAGTTGTGGGACTGGGCTCTGTACTGGGCATGCAGCCTACTTAAGATTCTCAGTCTCTCTCTCTCTCTCCCTCTCCTTCTGCCCTTCTCCCATATGTACACACACAACATGAACAATAAATAAATAAATAAATAAATAAATAAATAAATAAATAACAGTGAGTTCTTTAGGGAAAAAAAGGTTAAGTGATCTCTATCTCAGTGACTGTAGATCATTCTTAGTATTCATAATTTCCAGTACTCAAATTGCTTTCATTGATACTTTAATCTCGGTTGGTAGCTCTAATTAGCTTCATATAAATATTTGAAATATTTCTAATGTCTTATTTGAATTTTTATTTAAATCATTTGGAATAGATATTAGACAAGAATCACATTATATTGCTTTAATAAACTATTCATATATAATCTGTGCGAATGACAACTTGCAAATTTTACAGCCCTGTGAGTAGATTCCTGGCCATCTTGGACAGCAGAATCACCAGGAATCACCAGGGGAGAAAAAGAAATTCAGACATTATTACCAATTAAGGAAAGAACACTAAATCAAGGAATAGGCATATTCATTTTCCTATTATCTACGTAATAGAGAGCAGACTGAAGAAATAGGGCCTAAGGGAGCAAAGTTCAATGAGATCAAGAGTCATTAGAGAGGACAGGCCCAGAAGGATGGACAGAGGCAGCAGACCTTCAAGAGCATGAGAGCAATGGAATTTACAATGTGATGGGCAAGGCAAGAAACTGTTGAAAATAATTGTTTCCTACTTCACACCTCTGCCTAAGGCCAGCATCAGTTGCCTTACACTAGTCTAAACAATAAATTAAATAAATAAATAAATAAATAAATAAATAAATAAATAAATGTCAAATGGACCACCATCTAAATCATTCACTATGCCAAATCCCTAGAACCAAATCCCAGAGTTTCTCACCCTTGGCACTAGTGACAATTCTTTGTTGTTAGGGGTTGTGAAGTGCGAGGCTGTCCCGTGCACTGTGGATGTCTAGCAACATCTCTAGCCATCTCATGGCACCCCCAATACCAGCGAGGGCAACCAAAAATGTCTCTACACATTACCAAGTATCTCTTGGAGGATGTACAAAATTGCCCCCAGCTGGAATCACTGACCTAGAGGAAGCCTACAGATTTTTTTACTTGGACCACTCATATAATCAAACACTGACAAAACCCTGTGAACTATCTAATATAACCCCTTCTCTGCTATATGACTCCCTTCTGTGATGACCATAAAAGGTCACTATATAGCTTTTGCTTAAAAATCTCCTAGAATGAAAAACTCTCAACTTTACCAGGCAACCAAATCCATCTTCCAGATACTTATATTTGAAAATTCTTCCTCATCAATGCACTAAAATCTATGTTCTCTAAATTATGCTTGTAATTTCTAGTTCATTTAAAAAAAACAAAAACAGAATCTTCCACAAAACCAGTCCTTCAAAGATGATCACCTCTATACCTTAATCCCTTTGTAGGTCAGAACTACAAGTGACACTTAAACAATCTCAACCAGTATTTTAGGCACCCAATGGTAAAGGAGTCACCCAAGCTATTCCACGGAGGTACAGAGGAACTGGACTATCTTTCCGCTCCAGACTGGTCCAGTCCTGGATCACATATGCATTGATAGCAACACTTATAAACCCTTTTGTATTTTTTTTTTCATTTAAACCCTCAAAAATATACCTGTAACTTACAGAATAACTTTCTTTTCTAATTATTTCCTTTTCACTTAAATAAGCATTCAATTCCTGACAAAGACTAAATTTTAAATTCTTTTAAAAAATATCTATTCCCTCACTGGTGGACTAAATGATATATATTCCCTACACATAGTAAGACTTGTCATTTTGCTGCTTTACTATATTCATTGTCTCCTTAGATGTTAGTCCTTAATTCTGTATAATTTCTGTGTGTGTGTGTGTGTGTGTGTGTGAGTGAGTGTGTGTGTGTGTGTGTGTGTGTGTGTGTGTGTGTAACTGGTGCTCTGAATCCGGGATTGCCAAGTTTATAGTACATGTTTTTAAAGTATCTGATAAAAACTAAAGCATACAACTTCCCAATTTAGAAAATGTATTTTAGAAATGCTTAAGGCAAAAGTATTTTTATAAGGCCTTAGATCATTTGTGTTTTAACTATATAATTAACCTCATATATCCAAAACTCAGCTGGTCAATAAGTATAATTACCTAAAATGGCAGTTTTGTTTCTTAAGCAAATAAACTCTTTGTTCAAATAATATAAAATCTATAAAAACCATAAGTAAAATAAATAAATGTAGAGACGTTCTGAGGTACTGCTTTGTCTTCCATACCATGCACACAGTAGTTCTTGAGAGGTTCTGCAAAACTCTAGATATATGTGAAGAGTATCTTAGGAAAGACTATCTTGGCACATAGTTTAAAAAAAATGTTCAGAGCCTGAAAGAGATGCCACAATTAGCATGTACTTGATTTGATTTATAGTAAATTATCTCACAATAAATCTGTTTCTTAGTTTACATGTCATTCTAGCAAAGTGGATTAAGTGGTTTCAAAAAGATAGTAGCAAATTCAGCATAGGAAGGAGAGGTAAGAGACGGGATGCCAGAGGAAGGCACAAAAATAATAATGAAAGCAAAAGCAAAATAGGAAATTGGTTAAGAATGATACATTATTTGAAAAGTTGGCCAAAATTTCTCCTATCCCTGTATACATGCCCTCTTGCGATTTGACCCCACTGCTCTCTTCATTACAGATAGAGACAAGTTTCCCTCCCTTACTGGGTTAGCCCTATGATTTGGTTTCACCAAAAGAACGTGGTAAAAGTAACACTATGTGACTCCCAAACCTAGGCTCCAGTATCACCCTTTGGATCCTCGAAATCACTGTGTAAAGAAGTCAAAGCTAACCAACTTGACAGCGAGAGACCAGGAAGACAGAAAAGTGAATGACTATCTCAACATCATCCAAGACCATGAAGTGCCCCCAGTCAAGGCACTCGAAGACTGGAGTTGTGTGAATCTAGAAGAAGAAATGCCCAGCAAAGCTGGGCAGACTAAATTGTTGATGTACAGAATTATAAGCAAATAAAATTGCTGCTGTTTTGAAGCCACTAAGTTTAGAGGAGGTTCACTATACAGCAATAGATAATAATAAGTAAGCTAAGCTCAAAATTAATAGTCATGTGCAGATCATTTAGTGTAGAATAAAGAACCTTACCTTTTTTAATAGGTCTTAAATGTATAAATATTATAGGATTAGAAAAATTTGTATTAATAATCTAGGATGATATGAAATATTTTAATTAATCCAAAATGTATAGAAAACTTGGGATTTTGCATTACTAAATACCAATGAATTGTTGGTTTTAAATATACAATAGAAATTATAACAAGTAATAGAATAAAATTCTTTAGTACCTATATTTCCTTATATATTATTCCATCAGTGTTGAACAGGAAATCAATTATGGATATATAAAACCTAGAACATACTTTTTATGACCTAATAAAGATGCATATTTTGGCAACTAACACATCTTTATCTAATACTTTATTCAAAAGGTTGGCTGAAAAATATCTTAGAATCATTCAATTGTTGTAGCAGCAGAAACTGCATAAGTGAACCATAGCTTCAGTCTTTCCTTCCCATAACATTCCATAGTGATGTAATACTAAGGGAAAATGTTTTAAATACTTAAAATAAGACCATTTAATTAAGCAAACACTATAATAACTAGCATATATATGTGTGTGTGTGTGTGTGTGTGCATATATATATATATATATATATATACATTTATAATTTGCTTCATAACCTGGTACTGTAGCCAAAAGAAAACACCAAAAAAAAAAAAAAAAGGAAGAAAAGAAGAGAAAGTATTACAGAGTCCAAACTACATAGGTAGTGTATTTTTCTTAAAGAAAACTCTCCTTCATGTGATGACCTACAGCACAGTCTACCAAGAAGCAACTTACCAATCCAGGTATTCTGTGAATAAGGTTTAAGCATACATAGCACCAATCTTACTAAATACAAGAAAGTTTGAAAACAGGCCGGTTTTTACTGGCAAGGTACCTACAGAAGATCACCTAGTGGCCCCACAGATCCTTAGCAGGACTACCTTACATTGAGAATTCACAACAATGTAGAACAGAGGTTCTCAACCTTTACTCAGAGCACTGTAGAATTAAGACTCCAAATAACACCAAAGTCAACAACGCTTACAACTACTACAAAAGAGCAATATACACGGTTTCCATAAACGACTTCATTTTCACTAAAAACTATTTTCCAACATCACATTATGTAATGTAATGAAAAGGAAAGACTGAAGTAACAGTTCACTTATACAAACTTTCTCCTGCTAAACTGAACAGCTATAAGGTCTTTTTTAATCACAGGGCGCCTGGGTGGCTCAGTCGGTTAAGAGTCCTGCGTCGGCTCAGGTTATGATCTCGCAGTTTATGAGTTTGAGCCCCGTGTCGGGCTCTGTGCAGACAGCTCGGAGCCTGGAGCCTGCTTCGGATTCTGTGTCTCCTTCTCTCTCTACCCCTCTGCCACTTGTGCTGTATCAAAAATAAGTAAACATAAAAAAAAAAATCTTTTTCAATCACCACTTCGAAGAGAATAGGTGTGTTATCAGCCAAAATATGACCTTTATTAGGTCATTAAAGAGTATGTTCTGCAAAAGCTAAACAAAACAAACAAAAACACACAATAAAAGAAAGAATAAAGACGTGTGAAGAAACTTTTGGATGTGATAGGTTTATGGCATTTACCATGGCAATAAATTCATAGGTGAATGCATATCTCTAAACTCATCAAGTTGCATACATTAAATATGTAGTTTTTTGTATGTCAACTGTACCTCAAAAAAGTAGCCTTTCTAAAAAGAAGTGTATTCTGTGTTTTATATGTCCACAATTGACCTCCTATGCAACACTGATTGAATATTCATTCTATTCACCCATTCCATCACAAAAATTTACTGAATACATACTACCATGCTGAGGATCCAGTATAGAACAAGAGATATAATATCTACTAGTTTGGAAGCTTGAAAAGCTGCCCTTCTATGCAGTCTGAGTATAAGTGGATGTTCCTCTAACTGTATTTTGTCATTTACTCTCGAGGCAAAGTTCTCAAATGGCCCAGAAATCTGTCTTTGGTACTGGATTCTCATCACAGTGTACCTATCTCAGGTTATGTCACTTTGCATGATTCATTCAGGTCAATGTTCTGCCATATGATGTCATAATAGAACTGTATAGTTGCAGCAACAATAAAAAGTTTGTATTTATTGAAACTGGTAGCACACCTTCCATGGAAAACTACTGCAGGGGCACCAATTTGACTCTCAGCAGGCAGGCAAAGAAATCTGATTTCTTAGCATGCAAAGAGACTATTTACAAATGCTTACTGACATTCATCAGGCTATCAGAGACAGCTCTAGCTAAAATGTAGTTTATAGGAAGATGGCGGCGTAGGAGGACGCTGGGCTCACTGCGCGTCCTGCTGATCACTTAGATTCCACCTACACCTGCCTAAATAACCCAGAAAACCGCCAGAGGAGTAGCAGAACGGAGTCGCCAGAGCCAAGCGCAGACGAGAGGCCCACGGAAGAGGGTAGGAAGGGCGGCAAGGCGGTGCTCGCTCCACGGACTGGCGGGAGGGAGCCGGGGTGGAGGGGCGGCTCGCCGGCCAAGCAGAGCACCCGAGTCTGGCTGGCAAAAGCGGAGGGGCCTGACGTACTGTGTTCCGACAGCAAGCGCGACTTAGCATCTGGGAGGTCATAAGTTAACAGCTGTGCTCGGTAAGTGAGAAGGCTGGAGGACAAAGGGAGGGAGAGCTGCTGAGCCACCAGACAACAGAGCTCAGTTTGGTGGGGAACAAAGGCGCTCACCAGCGCCATCTCCCCCGCCCATCCCCCAACCAAAATCCCAAGAGAACCGGTTTCTGCCAGGGAACTTGCTCGCTCCGCCCAAACACCCAACTCTGCGCTTCTGCGGAGCCAAACCTCGGGCAGCGGATCTGACTCCCTCCCGCTGCCACAGGGCCCCTCCTGAAGTGGATCACCTAAGGAGAAGCAAGCTAAGCCTGCCCCTCCTACCCCTGTGCACCTTGCCTAACCACCCCAGCTAATAGGCCAGATCCCCAGCATCACAAGCCTGGCAGTGTGCAAGTAGCCCAGACAGGCCAGGCCACCCCACAGTGAATCCCGACCCTAGGAGAGGGGAAGAGAAGGCACACACCAGTCTGACTGTGGCCCCAGCGGTGGGCTGGGGGCAGACATCAGGTCAGACTGCGGCTCCGCCCACCAACTCCAGTTGTACACCACAGCACAGGAGAAGTGCCCTGCAGGTCCTCACCACTCCAGGGACTATCCAAAATGACCAAGCAGAAGAATTCCCCTCAGAAGAATCTCCAGGAAATAACAACAGCTAATGAGCTGATCAAAAAGGATTTAAATAATATAACAGAAAGTGAATTTAGAATAATAGTCATAAAATTAATCGCTGGGCTTGAAAACAGTATACAGGACAGCAGAGAATCTCTTGCTACAGAGATCAAGGGACTAAAGAACAGTCACGAGGAGCTGAAAAACGCTTTAAACGAAATGCATAACAAAATGGAAACCACCACAGCTCGGATGGAAGAGGCAGAGGAGAGAATAGGTGAACTAGAAGATAAAGTTATGGAAAAAGAGGAAGCTGAGAAAAAGAGAGATAAAAAAATCCAGGAGTATGAGGGGAAAATTAGAGAACTAAGTGATACACTAAAAAGAAATAATATACGCATAATTGGTATCCCAGAGGAGGAAGAGAGAGGGAAAGGTGCTGAAGGGGTACTTGAAGAAATAATAGCTGAGAACTTCCCTGAATTGGGGAAGGAAAAAAGCACTGAAATCCAAGAGGCACAGAGAACTCCCTTCAGACGTAACTTGAATCGATCTTCTGCACGACATATCATAGTGAAACTGGCAAAATACAAGGATAAAGAGAAAATTCTGAAAGCAGCAAGGGGTAAACGTGCCCTCACATATAAAGGGAGACCTATAACACTCGTGACTGATCTCTCTTTTGAAACTTGGCAGGCCAGAAAGAATTGGCACGAGATTTTCAGTGTGCTAGACAGAAAAAATATGCAGCCGAGAATCCTTTATCCAGCAAGTCTGTCATTTAGAATAGAAGGAGAGATAAAGGTCTTTCCAAACAAACAAAAACTGAAGGAATTCGTCACCACTAAACCAGCCCTACAAGAGATCCTAAGGGGGACCCTGTGAGACAAAGTACCAGAGACATCACTGCAAGCATAAAACATACAGACATCACAATGACTCTAAACCCGTATCTTTCTATAATAACACTGAATGTAAATGGATTAAATGCGCCAACCAAAAGACATAGGGTATCAGAATGGATACAAAAACAAGACCCATCTATGTGCTGTCTACAAGAGACTCATTTTAGACCTGAGGACACCTTTAGATTGAGAGTGAGGGGATGGAGAACTATTTATCATGCGACTGGAAGCCAAAAGAAAGCTGGAGTAGCCATACTTATATCAGACAAACTAGACTTTAAATTAAAGGCTGTAACAAGAGATGAAGAAGGACATTATATAATAGTTACAGGGTCTATCCATCAGGAAGAGCTAACAATTATAAATGTCTATGCACCAAACACCGGAGCCTCCAAATATATAAAACAATTACACATCAACATAAGCAACCTTATTGATAAGAATGTGGTCATTGCAGGGGACTTTAACACCCCACTTACAGAAATGGATAGATCACCTAGACACACGGTCAATAAAGAAACAAGGGCCCTGAATGAGACATTGGATCAGATGGACTTGACAGATATATTTAGAACTCTGCATCCCAAAGCAACAGAATATACTTTCTTCTCGAGCGCACATGGAACATTCTCCAAGATAGATCATATACTGGGTCACAAAACAGCCCTTCATAAGTTTCCAAGAATTGAAACTATACCATGCATACTTTCAGACCACAATGCTATGAAGCTTGAAATCAACCACAGAAAAAAGTCTGGAAAACCTCCAAAAGCATGGAGGTTAAAGAACACCCTACTAAACAATGAGTGGGTCAACCAGGCAATTAGAGAAGAAATTAAAAAATATATGGAAACAAATGACAATGAAAATACAACAATCCAAACGTTTTGGGACGCAGCGAAGGCAGTCCTGAGAGGAAAATACATTGCAATCCAGGCCTATCTCAAGAAACAAGAAAAATCTCACATACAAAATCTAACAGCACATCTAAAGGAAATAGAAGCGGAACAGCAAAGGCAGCCTAAACCCAGCAGAAGAAGAGAAATAATAAAGATCAGAGCAGAAATAAACAATATAGAATCTAAAAAAACTGTAGAGCAGATCAACAAAACCAAGAGTTGGGTTTTTTTTTTTAATTTTTTTTTCAACATTTATTTATTTTTCGGACAGAGAGAGACAGAGCATGAACGGGGGAGGGGCAGAGAGAGAGGGAGACACAGAATCGGAAACAGGCTCCAGGAACTGAGCCATCAGCCCAGAGCCTGACGCGGGGCTCGAACTCCCAGACCGCGAGATCGTGACTTGGCTGAAGTCGGAAGCTTAACCGACTGCGCCACCCAGGCACCGCATGGTTTTTTGAAAAAATAAACAAAATTGACAAACCTCTAGCCAGGCTTCTCAAAAAGAAAAGGGAGATGACTCAAATAGATAAAATCATGAATGAAAATGGAATTATTACAACCAATCCCTCAGAGATACAAACAATTATCAGGGAATCCTATGAAAAATTATATGCCAACAAACTGGACAACCTGGAAGAAATGGACAAATTCCTGAACCCCACACTCTTCCAAAACTCAATCAGGAGGAAATAGAAAGCTTGAACAGACCCATAACCAGCGAAGAAATTGAATCGGTTATCAAAAATCTCCCAACAAATAAGAGTCCAGGACCAGATGGCTTCCCAGGGGAGTTCTACCAGACGTTTAAAGCAGAGATAATACCTATCCTTCTCAAGCTATTCCAAGAAAGAAAAAGGGAAGGAAAACTTCCAGACTCATTCTGTGAAGCCAGCATTACTTTGATTCCTAAACCAGACAGAGACCCAGTAAAAAAAGAGAACTACAGGCCAATATCCCTGATGAATATGGATGCAAAAATTCTCATTAAGATACTAGCAAATCGAATTCAACGGCATATAAAAAGAGTTATTCACCATGATCAAGTGGGATTCATTCCTGGAATGCAGGGCTGGTTCAACATTCGCAAATTAATCAACATGATACATCACATTAACAAAAAAAAAAGAGAAGAACCATATGATCCTGTCAATCGATGTAGAAAAGGCCTTTGACAAAATCCAGCACCCTTTCTTAATAAAAACCCTTGAGAAAGTCGGGATAGAAGGAACATACTTAAAGATCATAAAAGCCATTTATGAAAAGCCCACAGCTAACATCATCCTCAACGGGGAAAAACTGAGAGCTTTTTCCCTGAGATCAGGAACACGACAGGGATGCCCACTCTCACCGCTGTTATTTAACATAGTGCTGGAAGTTCTAGCATCAGCAATCAGACAACAAAAGGAAATCAAAGGCATCAAACTTGGCAAAGATGAAGTCAAGCTTTCGCTTTTTGCAGATGATATGGTATTATACATGGAAAATCCGATAGACTCCACCAAAAGTCTGCTAGAACTGATACATGAATTCAGCAAAGTTGCAGGATACAAAATCAATGTACAGAAATCAGTTGCATTCTTATACACTAACAATGAAGCAACAGAAAGACAAATAAAGAAACTGATCCCATTCACAATTGCACCAAGAAGCATAAAATACCTAGGAATAAATCTAACCAAAGATGTAAAGGATCTGTATGCTGAAAACTATAGAAAGCTTATGAAGGTAATTGAAGAAGATTTAAAGAAATGGAAAGACATTCCCTGCTCACGGATTAGAGAAATAAATATTGTCAAAATGTCAATACTACCCAAAGCTATCTACACCTTCAATGCAATCCCAATCAAAATTCCACCAGCATTCTTCTCGAAACTAGAACAAGCAATCCTAAAATTCATATGGAACCACAAAAGGCCCCGAATAGCCAAAGGAATTTTGAAGAAGAAGACCAAAGCAGGAGGCATCACAATCCCAGACTTTAGCCTCTACTACAAAGCTGTCATCATCAAGACAGCATGGTATTGGCACAAAAACAGACACACAGACCAATGGAATAGAATAGACCCCATAACTAGACCCACAGACGTAAGGCCAACTCATCTTTGACAAAGCAGGAAAGAACATACCATGGAAAAAAGACAGCCTCTTTAACAAATGGTGCTGGGAGAACTGGACAGCAACATGCAGAAGGTTGAAACTAGACCACTTTCTCACACCATTCACAAAACTAAACTCAAAATGGATAAAGGACCTGAATGTGAGACAGGAAACCATCAAAACCTTAGAGGAGAAAGAAGGAAAAGACCTCTCTGACCTCAGCCGTAGCAATCTCTTACTCGACACATCCCCAAAGGCAAGGGAATTAAAAGCAAAAGTGAATTACTGGGACCTTATGAAGATAAAAAGCTTCTGCACAGCCAAGGAAACAACCAACAAAACTAAAAGGCAACCAACGGAATGGGAAAAGATATTTGCAAATGACATATCGGACAAAGGGCTAGTATCCAAAATCTATAAAGAGCTCACCAAACTCCACACCCGAAAAACAAATAATCCAGTGAAGAAATGGGCAGAAAACATGAATAGACACTTCTCTAAAGAAGACATCCGGATGGCCAACAGGCACATGAAAAGATGTTCAGCGTCGCTCCTTATCAGGGAAATACAAATCAAAACCACACTCAGGTATCACCTCACGCCAGTCAGAGTGGCCAAAATGAACAAATCAGGAGACTATAGATGCTGGAGAGGATGTGGAGAAACGGGAACCCTCTTGCACTGTTGGTGGGAATGCAAATTGGTGCAGCCGCTCTGGAAAGCAGTGTGGAGGTTCCTCAGAAAATTAAAAATAGACCTACCCTATGACCCAGCAATAGCACTGCTAGGAATTTATCCAAGGGATACAGGAGTACTGATGCATAGGGGCACTTGTACCCCAATGTTCATAGCAGCACTCTCAACAATAGCCAAATTATGGAAAGAGCCTAAATGTCCATCAACTGATGAATGGATAAAGAAATTGTGGTTTATATACACAATGGAGTACTACGTGGCAATGAGAAAAAATGAAATATGGCCTTTTGTAGCAACGTGGATGGAACTGGAGAGTGTGATGCTAAGTGAAATAAGCCATACAAAGACATTTACCATATGGTTTCACTCTTATGTGGATCCTGAGAAACTTAACAGGAACCCATGGGGGAGGGGAAGGAAAAAAAAAAAAAAAAGAGGTTAGAGTGGGAAACAGCCAAAGCATAAGAGACTGTTAAAAACTGAGAACAAACTGAGGGTTGCTGGGGGGTGGGAGGGAGGAGAGGGTGGGTGATAGGTATTGAGGAGGGCACCTTTTGGGATGAGCACTGGGTGTTGTATGGAAACCAATTTGACAATAAATTTCATATACTAAAAAAAATAAATAAATAAAATAAATAAATAAATAAATAAAAACATTAAAAAAATTAAAAATAATAAACATTAAAAAAACAAAAAAAATAAATAAAATGTAGTTTATAAATTTATACTATATAATTTAACTGCCAAAGCAACAATTCATTCTAAGTCTCTTCTCCATTAATACTCTCCCTAAATGTAAGCTCCATAAGAAGCCAGATTATAACCAGAAGATTTATTGGTGAACAAAGCATCAGAGCAAGATGAGTTAATCGAGGTTTGAATACATACTGACGTCAAGCTAAAAAACAAAAACAAAAACAAACAAACAAAAAACACCACTTCTATTAAATCAATGGAAATATACCTAACACACACAGGACAATTTACAAAGTTCTCCTTTAGAATTATTGTTATATTCAGTTATATTTCAGGCGAATTTTATTCTGATCTAGGAACTGTTCTGACCCTAGAGAAATTACATATCTCTGTTTTAAGGCATCCATTTTGTAACTCTCACAATTGGGGCAAGAGATATTCAGTTACTACCATTTACTGGTAAGAAAAACAAATGCAGAAGAGCTAAAGTGGGTAGTGTTAAAGTAATTAAACAAGAAAGCCTTTACACTGAGGTGGCTCTAATGCCTTGGCAACCTTCATTAGCAAGCCAAAACCTAAACTAGAATAAATTCCTGTAAATGCCTCAAGATAAAGAAATCTAGGGGTACCTGGATGGCTCAATTGGGTCTGGACTCTTATTTCGGCTCAATCATGAGATCATGGTTCCTGAGATGGATCCCCATGACCCAGCTCTATCAGAACAGCATGGGGCCTACTTTGGATCCTCTCTCTCTGCCCATCTCCTGCTTGTGTGTGTGTGTTCTCTGGCTCACATGTGCTCTCTCTGTCTCTCTCGCTCTCTCAAAATAAATAAACATTAAAAAAAAAAAAGAAATTGAAACCTAAGAACAAACAATCACAGCAACCAACAAACCAGGCTTTCCCAAATAAAGCAACCACTTAAGCTATAGCCAATCAAATAATTTCCTTGCATTTCTACCATTTCTGTTCTATAAAAAAGCCTTTCCCAGCTCCTGTCCACAGGAGCATCCCCAACCACTTTCAGTTTAGTGTTGACTGATAAGAGTTTTTGTTTGCTTAAATAAACTCTTATGAATTTTATTGTGTCTCAGTCTATCTTTTAACAGTGCAAACTGAAAGAAGTCTACAGGTTTTACTCAAAAACCAATGGCTTTTCCATAGATGAATGACCCAATGCTAGTACCATCCTCATTGGGGAAAATCTGCAGCTTTCCCCCTAAGGTCAGGAACAAGACAGGGATGTCCACTCTTGCCACTGTTATTCAAAATAGTATTGGAAGTCTTAGCCTTCCAAATAAAAGAAATAAATAGGCATCCAAATCAGCCAGGAGGAGGTCAAACTTTCACTCTTCACAGATGACATGATACTCTATATGGAAAACCCAAAAGATTCCACCAAAAAACTGCTAGAACTGATTCATGAATTCAGGAAAGTTGCAGGATATAAAATCAATGCACTGAAATTGGTTGCATTCCTATACACCAACAATGAAGTGACAGAAAGAGAAATCAATGAATCGATCCCATTTACAGTTGCACTGAAAACCATAAAATACCTGGGAATAAATCTAGCCAAAGAGGTGAAAAATCTATACACTGAAAACTATAGAAAGCTTATGAAAGAAATTGAAGAAGACACAAAAAAATGGAAAAAGATTCCATGCTCCTGGAGAGGAAGAACAAATACTGTTAAAATGTCGATACTACCCAAAGCAATCTACATATTCAATGCAATCCCTATCAAAATAACACCAGCATTCTTCACAGAGCTAGAACAAATAATCCTAAAATGTGTATGGAACCAGAAAAGACCCCGAATAGCCAAAGCAATCTTGAAAAAGAAAACCAAACCGGGAGGCATCACAATCCCAGACTTCAAGCTATACTACAAAGCTGTAATCGTCAAGACAGTATGGCACTGGCACAAGAACAGACACTCAGATCAACGGAACAGAATAGGGAACCCAGAAATGGACCCACAAACGTATGGCCAGCTAATCTTTGACAAAGCAGGGAAGAATATCCAATGGAATAAAGACAGTCTCTTCAGCAAGTGGTGCTGGGAAAATTGGACAGCGACATGCAGGGAAAACTGGAGCCACTTTCTTACACCATACACAAAAATAAACTCAAAATGGATGAAAGACCTAAATGCAAGGCAGGAAGCGAAACCATCAAAATCCTCAAGGAGAAAGCAGGCAAAAACCTCTTTGATCTTAGCCGCAGCAACTTCTTACTCAACACATCTCTGGAGGCAAGGGAAACCAAAGCAAAAATGAACTATTGGGAACTCATCAAAATAAAAAGCTTCTGCACAGCAAAGGAAACAATCAGCAAAACTAAAAGCCAACTGATGGAATGGGAGAAGATATTTGCAAATGACATATCAGATAAAGGGTTAGTATCCAAAATCTATAAAGAACTTATCAAACTCATCACCCAAAAAACAAAGAATCCAGTGAAGAAATGGGCAAAAGATCTGAACAGACACTTCTCCAAGGAAGACATCCAGATGGCCAACTGACACATGAAAAAATGCTCAAATCACTCATCATCAGGAAAATACAAATCAAAACCATAGTGAGACACTACCTTACACCTGTCCAAATGGCTAACATTAACAACTCAGGCAACAACAAATGTTGGCTAGGATACGGAGAAAGAGGTTCTCTTTTGCATTGTTGGTGGCAATGCAAGCTGGTGCAGCCACTCTGGAAAACAGTATGGAGGTTCCTCAAAAAACTGAAAATAGAACTACACTACGACCCAGTAATTGCACTACTAGGCATTTATCCACGGGATACACGTGTGCTGTTTCTAAGGGACACATGCACCCCCATGCTTATAGCACCACTATCAACAATAGCCAAAGTATGGAATGAGCCCAAATGTCCATCGACAGATGAATGGATAAAGAAGATGTAGTATAAATATACAATTAAGTATTACTCGGCAATCAAAAAGAATGAAATCTTGCCATTTGCAACTATATGGATGGAACTGGAGGGTATTATGCTAAGTGAAATTAGTCAGTCAGAGAAAGACAAAAATCATATGACTTCACTCATATGAGGACTTTAAGAGACAAAACAGATGAATGTAAGGGAAGGGTAACAAAAATAATATAAAAACAGGGAGGGGGGCAAAACAGAAGAGATTCATAAATATGGAGAACAAACTGAGAGTTGCTGGAGGGGTTGTGAGAGAGGGGATGGACTAAATGGGTAAGGGGCATTAGGGAATATACTCCTGAAGTCATTTTTTCACTATATACTAACCAATTTGGATGTAAATTTTAAAAAATTAAAAATAAAATTAAAAAAAAAAAACAATGGCTTTTAAAACGCAGATTACACTCACCTGTTAATATTCACCATTAGTTACTGGGTGTTTGCTATGTATCAAGTCTTATTTTTTATACATGGATAGACAGATGTATAATATCTGATTTTGTTCTTTTACTAAATCATGAGTATACATCACTGTGCACATTTTACATGAGAAAATACTAAAAAAGTTAATAAACATGCTATGAAGTCAAAGAGCCCTCTATTAACCAATTTACAATTGGCTATACTATCTCAAGAGAATTTCAAAGCTATTTACTTGGCAATCTTTACAAACAGTCTCTGTAGGAAAGAGTGGTTTAAAAACAGATCTCTTTAGTTACTCTGTCTTCCCAAACTCCATCTCCCAATCAACTTAAATGCACTTTAAAGGGAACAAAGGGAAGGTAATGCACACCAACTCAAGAGAGTGAATGGCTGAAGTTACCATTCTGTAATTGCTCTTGCAGCCTCCTCAATTCTACAAGGTCTCCTTACTTTCTAGGTTTTATTCCTAATTCTCTTCAATATACTTATTTACTCTGTGGATCTCACTAAGCCTGTGACAAAAGGATGCCTAGAAACAGAAGACCAAGGACACAGTATGTAGCAATAGCAATGATGGCTCTGCTTCTAAAACCTTCCATGAAACAGAAATATGAAAAGTATACAGTTATGTGATGGTAATAAACAGAATATTGATAAGACATACCAAAATCCAACTTTGTTAAAAATTTCATAGTCCAAGAGGCAGTGTGTTATTCTAGAAAGTACTAAGGCTCTGAAGTCCTTATTGTGTGTGTCCTTGGGCAACTGAGATAGCCTCTCTAAACCTCAGTATTATATTTGTAAACATTGTGCTATGAATGCATACCTTTTGAGCTATTTTGAGCAGTTAATAATACGTATATAAAGCAGTTAGCACTTTACCTGGCAAGGTGATGAGGTTCAATAAATGGTAGTGATTATTGCTACTACAGCTTGGAAAATTTAGGTTTTCAATTAAGTAAACAATGTTACCTAATGACAAATCATTAAACTAGGAACATGTGATCTTTGAATCCCAAAAAGAGATCTAAGGGACACCTGGAAATTCTCCTGAAACTATTTCAGGTATAGCAAAGATCACAGGGAATCAGAGAATAAGAGCCATAAGGTAAGAGGATCACAGCAAAACTTCCAAGGCAATACAAAAGCAGAATTATTACTTTCACAACCTTAGGTAAAACTTTAAAATATTTTAAAACATAAAATTTGGTGCTGCTTTCAGAGTCTATCCTAAGATTCCAATGTCCCAAAACAAATAGCCCAAAGTTTCAAAATAAAACATATCTGAGCTACAATTTCTAAAAAAGTTTCCTACCTCTCTTTCCTCATCCTTTGTTCCATTACCGAGCATTCTGTTCTGTATTAATCATCAATGCATTTAATCAGAAAAATCCCTAAGAGTGGTAGCTAGCTACTACTTTGGTAGGCATACTGTCTCATCATGGCTTGCCCAGATAAAATGCATGTCTTCAAAATTTTCAGCATTACAGCAGGCTAGGAAGAGAGAATTTTCATTAACCTTACCTTTAAGTGGGCTATTCTGACCAACACAGGTTCTAACATACCAACTAAAATCAAAAAACATATTAAATTAAAGAATCCAGGAATGGAGATAATTTCAAGTCTAGTCATCTATGGCAACAACAGTGTATAAATGAGACTTTAATGAAAATGAAAATTAAGTCACCAAAATAATGCTTCCTGCTAGAATGGCTTTTAAACTATTAGTATCCTGCCAAAATAAATTTCAAGACTAAATTTGTATAGACTGAACTTTTTATTCTGATTAACTACACTACACACATGTAATTAATATTCTTAAAACTAACATTAAATGTGAATATTCCTAACAGATGTTTCTGATTACTCTCTTAGCAACACTACTGCAGGTTACATTATGGATACTTTAGAAAAATTTGCCCTTACTGTGAGATGTTATTACATTATTTTATTTAATAAATCTTCATCTCTGAACAATTATGGAAGTAATCTGTACCATGATATAGAAAGAAGAGAGCATAACATTTAAAAATTCCTGATGAGTTAAATGTACCATCATTTGCCTTTCTATAGTCCTGGAGTAATTTGAGGTTAATTATAACAAATTTTCACAATTCTCAATTTTTATCCATGCTATACAGACATGTATTACTAGCATTATTGAATACTAAATCACATTTCACACAAATGACTACATATTACTCTCAGATGCAGTTCCTGAAGTTTTGCCAACAATCTGGAACAGGGCATGGACTTTTCAAACCAGATGCATATCATTTCCTCACTTTATGAAATGTTACTACAAAGCTGTGTTTCAATAAAAGTATTACAAAATGAATTACATTTTAAATGACTAGAACAGTAGTTCACAAGCACCTGTGCAAACATAAGTGACCAGTCAGGCCCAGTGATAAAAGGAAAATGAAGATCTATTACAATTAGTAAGAAAGTGAATCTCCAAGTTCATCCTATCAAGCCCATCTGCCAAAGAGGTTACCTCTGTGAGGGGAGACAAACAGTCACCAAGGCGCTCATTATTTTTCCTAATTCTCCAATTCCCCATCCTTTTGATCAACAGTGTGTTGAGAAACCATGTAGGACAGAGCATGGGATATGGACTTATCACAAGGAAGGGACACAGCATGAACAAAATGTAACAAATTACTATGTTCAGCGAACTTTTAGGTTTGAAAAAATAAACTGTCTCCTATTCATCTGTATCTCTCTAGGGCCTATGACATTAGCATCACCAATGTTAAGTAATTAACTATACTTTTTAAAAATTTGGCTGTAACATCACTTGCTATATCAAACTTTCAAAGATTATCAAAGTTTCAGAAAAAATGTGGTATTCAATTATGTCCCTCTACAGAAATAGCAATGTCCAGCCTCTGACCCTCCCAAGTGTTAGTTTTAACACTAAAGTATTTATGCTGTCCAACAATACGAATATGTTCTCGCTAGCTTCTTAGTATTTACTTCTCCAAATCCATAGTATATTGACAGACATTCTTTCCTAATGAACCATTTTCATCATCCCATTCTTACTCAAATATCTACAGTGGGCCTTCATTGCTTACTGAAAATCCACAGCCACCATTCCATCAAACAATCTTAGAACTACTCGATCCCACTTCACCTTACTCCTTAAAAGAACCCTAAGTTTCGACCATGTTCCTATATCCTTCTTAAAACTTATCTCCACACCTATTTTTTTCTATCTACATAACTTCTCATTTCTACTTCTAAAGCTCACAGCCACCATTTCTTTCAGCAACAGATATGCAAAGAATACAAATGACATAGCCTCTGACTTTTGCCATTAAAAAAATAGCAAAAATTGTTTTAATACAACAATAATTAGCATTAAATAGGAAATACTGACTTAAAATTCAGTAGGAGCTCACGAAATGCACATTCAATACTGTCTTGAGAGAGTTTCATGGAGAAGGTAGAGCAGAACAGGTAGAACTCAGGAAAGAACTACAAAGGACATTTCAGATAGAAGAAACAATATGAATAAAGAATAGTTATGGAAACAAGTATGATATTGTACTCTGTAGTGAAGCAGTAGGAAGAAAAGTTGAATAGACAAGAAAGGAACAAATTATAGATGATCTAAATACTAGCCCAAAGGGCCTGGGTTTGATGGGTCATTTGTATGAATATTCAATCCATCCATTCATAGAACAAAGACTAGCTAAGTAAACCTATTATAGATTCATAAGGGACTTTCAGAAACAGGCCAAAACAAAATGAATGAGAACAACAAAAAGCAAGGGAAAAGACCTCCCAAATTATCTATAGTAATTGAGTCAAAAGTGGACAAGTGTACAGAAATGGGTAAGGGCAGTGAAGCTGGAGAGAAAAGGATAATTCTAAACATTATTTGCATGACTGAGAGGAACCTAGGAAAGACTACAGAGAGGTGAAAGGAAAAGAAAGAATAAAGGCAAAAATATTTTACTTGGGGAGACAATATAACAAGGAACAGTTAAAAGATACACTCTAGAATCATTCTACCAACATTTGACTGAGGGGAAAATTCTACATAGGTCTTTCATGTTTCTGCATGTCTTACAAGAGAGGTACTCACGTTTTATTCTAAACTATCTTTCAACAATGTCTGTATACAGTGAACAACTTTAGAAGATAAAAAGGCATGCTTACTGCCCATTATAAAAGATTTGGGTTCCCCAGTCTCAGAGTTTTCTTCTTGTATGCAATCTACTGTGCTTGCAGGTGTCACCTGGAGCTCTTCACTTCACCATAGAGAACTGGGGCTCAAGAAATCATCACATCACAAGAAAATGATGATATTCTGTCTAGTGCCATTGATGTAATGAAGTCTTTTGTCTCTGAACAGAAATCTCATGTCTTCTACCAGCATCCATGAAACCAAGGCAGGCTAATTTGTTAGCCTGAAAATAGGATAAAATTTCAAACTCTTTATAATTCGTTTTTTTTTTTTAAGATTTTATTTTTAGGTAATCTCTACATCCAACATAGGGCTCAAACTCACATCCCCAAGATCAAGAGTCATAGGCTCAACTGACTGTGCCAGTCAGGTGCCCCCAGACTCTTTATAATTCTTGACAATATCCCATTCCTCAAGAGTGTGATCATGTGGCATTTAGTTCATTTCAAGTCCTAGTTTTCTGTAAAATGAAAATAA
This sequence comes from Prionailurus viverrinus, assembly GCF_022837055.1. NCBI lineage: Eukaryota > Metazoa > Chordata > Mammalia > Carnivora > Felidae > Prionailurus > Prionailurus viverrinus. The sequence goes on from NC_062570.1 coordinate 45,804,004, forward strand.
CAATAGCATCTACTTCATAGGTTATCCACATTAAAAATGAGAAAATCCATGTAAATAACTCAGCACAATGCTTGAAAACAAATACCAATTATTATTTACATGTAATATGTTATACACACATCTGCATAATATAAAAGTATATTTTATATGCATACATGTGTGGTTTGCCACTTGTCCCTCAAAAGTCATATAGATTAATAAAAATGCAAACTACTGCTGTGGTAATTATGGAAATACTTTTATAAAATTTTCTTTAAAATAAAAACCAAAAGCATGTGTGTATATGTATGTGTGTGGGTGTTTTTAAATCTCCTACTATGTCAAAGAAAACGTAATCACATGACAGATTCCATTACAGTACAATACATGTGTAATGGTCATTAAAATTAAGTTCCTTAATGGCTTAATATAAATTCAATATTAATAAATTTTAGCAAACTAAATGAAAATTTTCAGCATAGTAATTATATATGTAATTTTTTAAACTGTCAGTTTTTTGAAAATATGAGATAAAAGGCACATTATACATGAAACCAAATCACTTCTCACATTTCCCGCGCTAGGAACTTTGATAACATACAGCTGACATTAGCTATCATCATAGGATAAAATTAACTCCTTTAAATAATAGGCATTTAACAACAACCTAAACAATTAGCATATTATATTCACTGACTGCATCAGGAAAGATACATAATTTACAAGATTACAGAATGAAAACCAGGACACACTTTGTTCTGCATAAAATCCTAAAGTTAGTGAAATTTAAACCGCATCTACTAACACTCTATTTAAAACCTCAGTAAAATGTCAATATATACGACAGACTCATTACATTTTCTTTTCCCAAAGCAGTTTATTTATTTTCCATACAAAAATAATGTTAATGGATAGAATGTGAAAGATGTAAAAAGATAGTATTTTTAATAAAAATTTAGTTGCACTTAAAATTGCAACAATTAATATTTTATATATGCTAACATATTCCTTCTCCGAGACAGGATGATAGAGCAGCAACAAGATCTTCTGGGATTCAATTCCTAAATTTATAATCCCTAGCAATGTGATTTGGGGAAACCTATTTAACTTCTCTGTACCTCATGTTCCTCATGTGTGAATAGGAATAACTGTACTTGCCTTCACAAGGATGAAAATTAAAAAAAAAATTTTTTTTTAAATAACAGCACTAACATATGTAAGCTTCTTCCATTCCTAAAAGCTAAACAAATACAATGGAATTTTATTCAGCACTTGAAAAAAAAAAAGAGCTATCAAGCCACAATTAGACATGATGGAAACTTAAATGCCTATTACTAAGTGAAAGAAGCCAACCTGAAAAAGCTACATACTGTATGATTTCATCTATCTATATGACATTCTAGAAAAGGCAAAAAGATTGTAAAATTATCAGTGGTTGCCAGAGGTTTGCAGAGAAGAAAGGATGGACAGATAGAACACAAGGGATTTTTAAGGCAGTGAAACTTTGTATTATGCTGCAATGACAGCTACATGTCATTACAGATTTGTCATAACCCGTAGAAGGAACAACAGCAAGAGTGAACTCTGAAGTAAACTCCACACTTTGGTTGGTAATTATGCAGCCATGTAAGGTTCTTCAACTGTAACAAATTCACCACTCTGGGGGTATACTGAGAATAAGGGAGGCTTAGAGAGGAGTAGGTAATATGAGAATTCCCCCTCAACTTTGTTGTAAACCTAACACTTCTCTAAAAAATAAAGTCTATTAATGTCAAAAAAAAAAACTAAAATAAATCCTAAAATAACGTATACATTGTAAAGACAACCCATTATATAATGTTGACCATCTTGAATTCTAAGATTACCAAACACCAAACAAGATAATTCAAATATCCAGTTAGGTTACTTTCCAAATAATAAGATTTTTGTTTTTGCATGTATGTAGACAAAGACTAAAGCCCTGTGAATGCCCATATTAATGATAATATTTAGGTAGACAACCTATTTCTTATTAAAAATAAAATTAGCTATGATCTCATAATTTAAAACCCACATTTCACTTCTGTAAAATAATTATAGAGTCAAGAATTACTAATAATTACATGTTTTAATGAGGCATTTATAACAATTATTAAATAAGACTAAGAGAAAGACGAGTTATATTGAAATTAAAGTAAAATTCCATTATAAGTATATGGGCTCAAGGAAAAGACTAAGGCTAACAATGGCAAATTTCTCTCCTGGCGTTACAAACCCAAGTTCTTTCTCCCTCTACTCACTTCTTAGTCCTATGCTAGTTTCTTCAAATGTCTCAACTAGAAATCTTTAAGCGTCCATCTCGTGCCCAACAAGCTCAATAATTATTAAATACTACTACTCCATGCTCGGTTGGGTAAATTATTGTTCATTCAAGTTCACAGTCAGTAGTTCCAAAGTGAATGCTTATACATCAAACAGAGCTCTGAGTAGAGGTCACAGCTTTCTGTGTTTACAGCTTCCCCACACAATTAATCTTGCAGCTGCACTTGATTAGTTTTTGACATGAATGCACTGTCTCAGAGAGGTCAATACAAGGAGGTTTCCATCCTTTTGACACTCCCTCTAACCTCTGCCATTCAGAAACATTAAACCACTTGTAATAGCACTGCACAAGGACTTCCCAGTGTCTACACTCTAAGAAAGTTCTCTTTGGTCACTGCTGCATTCCCTAGACTGCAAAAGGTACTTTGAACGTGTCCTTCTTTGTGAAGAGCTTTTTGAAAAAGCGAAAGTTCATTTTTGTTCAAGCATCAGCCCAAATTTCCAATGATGATGTCATGCCATTTCAGTAGAAACAGAGCTGAAATAATAAGGATAATGACTGCACACCCAGGATTTGAGGTTAAATTCTTCTCCCTTTAAATATAAATTACTAACCTGTCTTCATTCAAACAGAAATCATGATGAACGGTAATTCACACCAACAATTATGTTAATATAACAAAGAAATGGATGAATATAAGAAAAGTGATACATATGTATGAAATCATTAAAGGAATGAATTATGAATTAATTTTCCCGAAAGGTAGAAAAAAAAAAACACAGTTCAATCAAATACATATATATACACACATTTTTTCACCATGGCTTGTGAAAACTAATGAGTTTTATCCAAACGAGAATGTTGACAAAATGTACCACACTACAGAGCAACAGTTAAAACTGGAAAAAAATTAAAAATTATAAAAGCACATATATGTATACACACACACAGGCAATTACACAGAGAGAAGGCTTACATGATATAGGTGTATTTGTCTCATAAAATTAGCCTGTTTGTAAAGTGGCAGAACTATATAATACGGGTAGGATACGCCTAATTGCAGAAAAAAGCTTGTTTCTATGATTAAGGAGCAATAGCTTGAAAACACTTCTACAGTTAAAAAACAAGCTAATAAAAAAAAATACAACTTAATTTTTACAAAGTAAATAAACAACAATTTCATGCCCAACTCACCATGTTTGTTGTCAAATATGGCATGGCTTTATGTGATCCTTATCAATTTGCAAGGTCCTTTCTGAGTGCCCTTAAGTCAAGAGCTGTAAAAATTGCCATATGCCTTCCATTCACTCCACTGGTGTAGGCTTTGAGTAAAAACTAATCAGTTAGAGGGGAAACACTACCACAGACTTAACAGATTATAACAACTGTTAACTAACACTCTTGGACTAATAAGGTGATGTAGTTATAAGGACTTCTAACATTGTCATTAACTTCAAAAATTGACTTTTGGGATGTGGGGTTGTGGGTTAAAAAAAGAAAAAAAAAACCATAAAAAATTTTGTTTAGAAGACAACTACTGTTCAAATCTAGCCAATAAAATAAAATGCTTCGGAAATGCCAAAACAATTATTAAGCATCTCAAGAGAAACATTTACTTATTTCCTGAAAACCTCTTGGACTATTTTAGTTTGCATTCAACAAATAGAATCTAATTTAAGTTAACAAGTGACCCACTAATCTAAAGTCATTATGTGGCACATCTAGTTTAACTCTGGCTGATCTCCAGTGCCTTTTATGACTATTTTAGTTCTGCATTATGCAAAACATTCATATGAGGTAAAAATAGGAATTTTAATTCACAGGGCCATTGTAAGAGTTTACTATTTTTCTTCTAACCTGTATATGCTATAAGCCACTCCTAATTTATTATAAAATAACCAAAAAACTAAGCTTCACAAAATCTTTCTTCTAACATTGGATAAATATGTTCTCATTTAAATCTTCTGTATTTCCTATCCTCAAGTACATATTATCAATTCCATTTATAAAGATAGCTGAAGACAAATTAGATACTTAATAGAAGGCAGATTTCTCTAAAGAACACATCTTCACTATCTTTTCAAAAGAAGTCAAAATCTTCATTTGAATTTTCTCCCCAAATTGTGAATATTTTTTGTCAAGGAAAATAGGAATGGCAGCTAAAGAAAGACAAAAGTTAAGTAAAATATACTCAAAAATGAGATTCTGTTATAAAATAATCAGCATGACTCACATTGAATGCAAATCTTAGGGCTTATCTAGGATTTATTTCCATTTTCCCTCCCAATAACTTGTCTTTAATTAAAGAGCTTTCCTATTTGCTCAGTATCCACCATTCATATATGTTTTTAAGTATTCTTAGATGTGAACCTAGAGGAAATTATGTTTAAAAATGAGTAGTAGCGGGGGTGCCTAGGTGGTTCAGTTGGTTAAGCATCTCAGCTGGTTTTGGCTCAGGTTAGAATCTCACGGTTCATGGGTTCAAGACCCATGTCAGTTCTGTGCTGACAATGCAGAGCCTGCTTGGGATTCTCTCTCTCTCCCTCTCTCTCTGCCCCTCCCCTGCTCATGCTCACTCTCTCTCTCTCTCCCTCTCTCAAAATAAATAAATAAACTATTTTTAAAAAATCAGTAGTAGCAAAAACTCTAATGGTAATGTTAATTTCCTTTATATTAAACACCTATACTTACCAAGGTCTTTGGAATGAATAAAGCTCTGATATGGCAATAAAAAGCAGAATCTCCAGAAATGTATTTATAAATCCATAAGAATCACTAATAAATATCTAAACTTGTATATTCTAGAGAAATTTAAGACCTTACAAATTCTGGAATTCAGAAACCTTTTTTCTTTTTTTTTTTTATGTTTTTCTTTTATTTTTGAGAGAGAGAGAGAGAGAAAGAGAGAGACAGTGAGAGCAGGGGAGGGGCAGAGAAAGACGGGAGACAGAATCTGAAGCAGGCTCCAGGCTCTGAGCTGTCAGCACAGAGCCTGGTGTGGGGCTTGAACTCACACTCTGCGAGACTGTGACCTGAGCTGAAGTTGGATGCCCAACCAACTGAGCCACCCAGGTGCCCCAGAAATTCAGAAAATTTTTAAACTTTACCTTCTATTACATTCTTCCACAATTTCCAATAAAACTGATACACTAAAGTTCCCAAACTTCTTTTTGTTCTTTTTCTATTCCAAATTTCCTCAAAATACTGGGAAAAGCATGAAGTTTAGAATTAAAAACAATTAAATTTCTCACTCTCTCCCAAAATCAAAATTGTACTCTAATACTGCACTAATTAAGGTTGGCCTTACATTACAATTTCTCATATATTTGGTGGTCTTCAAACTAGACTTGAGGTCCTAGGAGAACAAGGACAATGACTTACTAATATTTGTATGCCCTATATATTTTAATCAGTATTTTTTATAATTTATCTATACACAAATTTAATATTTTTTATTTACATAAAATTAGTGTAAATATAGTGTAAATATTTTTTATTTACACTATAAAACATTTTTAACAAATAATTTTCCTATCATATTCAGTTTTCTAGGATATTTATGCCCTTTACTGTGTCAACAGTCAAAAATATCTGCCAGCTGACAATGACTGTCATCAAACCCACTGGTCACTCTTAAAAGAAGGGAAGATAGGAAAGAAGGAAGAAAGGGGAGGAGAAGGGACAAGGAGAGGAGGTCCCTTGGTTGGAGAGATAGAGATAGCTATTTTGGTAGTATCTATACTGATTCTGGGCATCCTACAGGTCAAGTCACTAAATACTTGAAGGCAGAAACCATGCCTTTTAACTTGGTTGCATACAGAATTTAGTACAAAATAAAACCTACTTTGACGCATTAGCAAATATAAAAACTAGAAGGACCAGAGAAAAGTCTAAATATGTCTTGGGTTTAAAATATTTAAATAATATCAATTTCTACATTGATCCTCAGAATACTGCCTTTGATTTTGCTCTGACAATTATCAACATGTTGAAAATGGGTAAAAATGTTAAAGTGGTTTATTATCTTTAAAGTTATTATTTGTAATTATTTATATTCTACTGATACTATTTTAAAAAACCTTTTTACACGGTAGTTTGGTCAGAAATAATCAGATGTTGATCAAAACTCCAGAACATAACACCGCAATCTATTCCAAGAAGCCCTCTATTAACACATGGGTTATCATTCAAACGTTTGTTTTTAAATTATTTGGGGGTGGGGGAATTTCAATACTACTATATGTTAGATAACACATAAACTTTTGAGAATAAGACTTAGTATCTAAGAAGTTTTGAAATATTTTTCATAGGGTAAATTTACGGTTGCAAGAAGATGATGAAGTAGGGACAACACATATTTTTAGCAGACTGACCTGATAAGAAACAAATATGAGAGCAGCTCCAAGAAAGCTTATGTTCTGAGTATGCCTATAGCCATCCCTTCATGTACAGTGACAACAAACAACATTTCATTTTCTGAATGAAACATATCTTTCCCTATTCCCAGACCACAAGCATGGTGACCACATACTCCCCAGAATATGGGGAGAAGATAACTCAGTACCAATACAGGATGTTTTCCCACTGCCACCTATCTATAACTCTAAAGATTCTGGGTGTGCAAAAATGCAGGCTTGAAATTCATAAATTCTGATATTAACTAGATAACTCTCAATAACACGAGGTGTCTGAAAAAGGCCTCCAAATATCAACATAAAGAATCTTTTTTGAAGGCTAAGATACTCCCCTGGTACTTTGTATACACTTCCATGATACCACCAGATATTTTTACACCTCTTATGAGCAAAAAATCCCTAATGCCTAGCAAAGAGACTTTGAGAATCCATTTAATGAGTTTACAAAACCAGACACTCAGTCATATGATCTCCATTTCTAAGCATCTTTTTTAACTCATTTCATTTCCATTCACTTGTTCCCACCACCTGCCATAGTGCCTGAACATAGGTGTTTAATCATCATTTGTTCATTCACTGAGAAACACAGAAAGGAAAAGAAAAAAAAAAAAAAAAGGATGAGGGAAGAAAGATGAGAAAAATCAGAGAGGGAGGGGAGGGAGGGAAGAGAGGAATGAAAGAATGAAGCAAAGGAAGGAAAGGATGAAAGGATGACATCAACTAACCAATCTCAGTCATTTCCATATTTAGAACTTGGAAAGTCACCATGTTAACTTCTTTCATTGTTTTTTTTGTTTTGTTTTGTTCACTTTACTGTTTAGAAATACCCTAATGGTTTTCAAGGGTTCCCAAGGTTCCTCTCGAATTTGCCAGCTTCTAAATAAATTATGATTAAAAAGAAGTATCCCAATAAAAATAATGAATCAAAATACAAATGGACTCTGAGATGGAATTAATTTGTGCTTTGTTAACTGTTTTCCAAATAAATAAAATGTCAACTTTCTTCCCTGATAACATATACATTTTAAAATTTTTATACACTTTTCATTCCAATTAGCATTGTATTTACATGATACCCCAGATAAAATATATTTGGATTTGCAATACTTCAAATAATTAAACATGAAAAAAAAAAAACCTTAAGCTTAGATTCATGCCTCCGTAAGTGACAGGTTTTTGCCAAGCCACACTAAAAAAAAAAAAAAAAAACCCACACTGGCCACAAATAAATCAAGATAATGAAAAACTACTAATTTTAATAGAACCTTTAAATACCATTATAAAGAAACTTATCACCTCAATAGCAAATAGCACTTGCTAACTCAGAAAGAGATATTTATCTCATGTTAAATTACAGGTTATTGTCTCCTTCCTTGATTCTGATACAGGAATAAAGTGTTTTCTCAACACAAAGGAATTCATTGAATTTCTCCTTTTATATTACTTAACAATATTCTATATGAATGCGACGTATGTTTTACCATTTATGCTGAATTGCAATTTCTTGCATTAAATTAAAAGAATGCATAATCATATAGATTTCATACCTTCTGTTTATATCAGAAAATTTCTAAGAAGAGTATGAATTTTTTTTAAGAAAGAATACTTAATTTTGTTTGTCTGAAATAAAAAATAACCTAAACCTGAAAAATATTTTATTTCCTTTTTTTGGTACTGTAAATAAGTTCAGCTCAGTTTTTTTAAGAAACATAATTTGCTTCATCAATAGCCCCTCAATGTTCTAAATCTTAAATTTTAAAAACCCATATTTAACATTAGATAATAGGTGTTACAAAAACATGAATCTATACATAAACTAATTTCAATTCCCTTTTGGCTGATAATTTCAAAAAGAATTCTTAGTATTTTTTGAAGCCCACTAAAAGTATATACAGTATGATCCTACTTGTAGGATTATGCAGTAAAGTCTAAAAGTTCTGTTTCACTGAAAATTTCACTCAATCTGTGTTTTGCCTTATCATAAAGTCAGGAAATGCCGAATAAGTGGCCAGATTGTGCACAATTATATTTGGAATCTACTTCCTGACAACTCTGAAAAGATCTTCCTGTAAAACTAAGCCTCAATTTCAGGTTCCCCGCACCAAATTCCATAAAAATAATGGTCCCAACTGTGCACAAAAGAAAAAGAAAACATTCTAATAGCCAGTAATCTAAATCTGACATAATCAAATTACAACAAGTTTTAGACTACAAACACTGGCATATCCTAAAATAATCAAACGTATAGTGGATTTCTGTGACTTTATCATTCTTTTTAATTTTATTTCCTCAGCATTTGTACTAAGTTAACTAAGTTAACTACAGTGAAAAGGAAAAAAGAAAAGTCTATTAAATGGTAGTCAATGTAATTTTAATAACAATTTTGATTATAAGTATAGCAAAAGTTATAATATGAGCATACTTGCAATTATGTAATCCAGTATTTAACTTAATTTCTGAATATTTCATCACTGGAAAGGTCTATGAAAGTAACAGACCACTTTTTAGTGCAAAATCCCCAAATATTTGCCAATAAAACTGTCACAAATATTTTCACATGATCTTATTCCCTCAACCAAAAACAAAATAATAATAAAGGGAGATTTTTTTAAACTGGCTTATTTTTTTTATAGTTTGCAGCCAACAGAATGGTATCGTTTCATACAAGTTTATCACTGCTGTAAAATAGTCTTTACCAAATACTGAAAATTGTTTTAAACTGCTATCATAACAAGCAAATGCCATATTTCTGAAATACCTCAAATTTTACTCATTGTTATTAACATGGAACATCAATACTAGAAGGCAGACTCCCAGAAACCAAAGGCTGAAAATAACAGACAAGCAAAAATAATGTTCACTTGTGCAGAGTGGGGAAATAACTTTTTCCATGTTAGTGACTGAAATTTATCATTCTTAACAGCAGCACCTTATGAAAGAAAAGAAAAGGAAGAAGGTGGAAAGGGAGAAACAAAAGAGAGACATTTCACAGTAAATTACCTAAGTTTGGCTTCTACAAAGAATACTCATTTTTCTAGGTAAAATATAATTCAGATTTTAATAAACTGCCTTCAAGTAACACACAAGTAGGACTTGATTTTTTTATGTTTAATTATTTTGAGAGAAAGAATATACATGCACACGTGCACATGAGCAAAGAAGGGACAGAGAGAGGAGATGGTCCCAAGCAGGTTCTGCACTGTCAGCACACAGTCTAACACAGGGCTCGATCTCATTTCCACAAGATCATGACATGAGCTGAAATTAAGAGTGGGTTGCTTGGATTTTGGAGGAAAATGGAGGCGTAAGAGGACGCTGGGCTCACTGCGTCCTGCTGACCACTTAGATTCCACCCACATCTGCCGAAATAACCCAGAAAACTAGCAGAACAGACTCTACTCAGCCAAGAGGCCCACGGAAGAGGGTAGGAAGGGTGGAGAGGCAGTGCGCGCTACACAGACTGGCGGGAGGGAGGAAACCGGGGAGGTGGAGGGGCAGCCCACCAGGCAAGGCAGAGCCCCAGAGTCTGGCTTGCAAAAGCAGAGGGGACAGACGGAGTATGTTCTGACAGCCAGCGGGACTTAACATCTGGAATGTTATACGTCAACAGCTTAGCTCCTAGAGCAGGAGGGCTAAAGGACAATGGGAGGGAGAGTTGTTGAGCCCCCACAGCAGAGCTCAGCTTGGCAGGGAACAAAGGCGCTCGCCAGCGCCGTCTCCCTCACCCATCCCCCAGCCAAAATCCCAAAGGGAACCAGTTCCCCTCACGGAACTTGCTTGCACCTCACAAACACCCAAAGCTGTGCTTCTGTGGATCCATCCCTCCCACAGGTCTGCCTCCATCCCGGTGCCGCAGGGCCCCTCACGAAGCAGACCACCGAAGGCAAAGCGAGCTGAGTGTGCCCCTCCTGCCCCTGTGCACCTTGCGGATCCACCCCAGCTAATATGCCAGATCCCATAGACAGCACCACAAGCCTGGCAGTGTGCAAGTAGCCCAGAGAGGGACCACACCACTCCACAGTGAGTCCTGCCCCTGGGGGAGGGGAAGATAAGATACACACCAGTCCCACTGTGGCCCCAGCGGTGGGGTGGGGGTAGACATCAGTCCAACTGCGACCCCGCTCACCAACACAAGTTACTCCAGACAGCACAGGGAACTGCCCTGCAGTTTAAAAAAAAATTTTTTTTTCAACGTTTATTTATTTTTGGGACAGAGAGAGACAGAGCATGAATGGGGGAGGGGCAGAGAGAGAGGGAGACACAGAATCGGAAACAGGCTCCAGGCTCTGAGCCATCAGCCCAGATCCTGACGCGGGGCTCGAACTCACGGACCGCGAGATCGGGACCTGGCTGAAGTCGGACGCTCAACCGACTGCGCCACCCAGGCGCCCCTGCCCTGCAGTTTAGAGCTACCGCACGGACTACCCAAAATAACCAAACAGAAGAATACTCCTCAAAAGAAACTCCAGGAAGTAGTGACAGCTAACGAATTGATCAAAACCGATTTAAGCAATATAATGGAACAAGGATTTAGAATAATAGTCATAAAATTAATCGCTGAGCTTGAAAAAAGTATAGAGGACAGCAGAGAATCTATTACTGCAGAGATGAAGGGAGTAAGAAACAGTCAGAAGGAGCTAAAAAAATTCTATAAATGAGGTGCAAAATAAAATGGAGGCAACCACAGCTCAGATTGAAGAGGCAGAGGAGAGAATAGGTGAATTAGAAGATAAAATTATGGAAAAAGAGGAAGCTGAGAAAAAGAGAGATAAAATTTCCAGGACTATGAGGGGAGAATTAGAGAACTAAGTGACACAATTAAACGTACTAACATATGGATAATTGGGATTCCAGAGGAGGAAGAGAGAGGGAAAGGTGCTGAAGGGGTACTTGAAGAAATCATAGCTGAGAACTTTCCGAATCGGGGGAAGGAAAAAGGCACTGAAATCCAAGAGGCACAGAGAACTCCCTTCAGACGTAACTTGAATCGAACTTCTGCACAACATGTCATAGTCAAACTGGCAAAATACAAGGATAAAGAGAAAATTCTGAAAGCAGCAAGGGATAAACATGCTCTAACATATGAAGGGAGACTGATAAGACTAGTGACGTATTTATCTACTAAAACTTGGCAGGCCAGAAAGGAATGGCAGGAAATCTTTAATGTGATGAACAGAAAAAAACATGCAGCCGAGAATCCTTTATCCAGCAAGTCTGTCATTAAGAATAGAAGGAGAGATAAAGGTCTTCCCAAACAAACAAAAACTGAAGGAATTTGTCACCACTAAACCAGCCCTACAAGAGATGCTAAGGGGGATCCTGTAAGACAAGGTACAAGAGACACTGCTACAAGCATGAAACCTACAAACATCACAATGACTCTAAACCCATATCTTTCTATAATAACACTGAATATAAATGGACTAAATGCTCCAACCAAAAGTATAGGGTATCAGAATGGATAAAAAAACAAGACCCATCTATTTGCTGTCTACAAGAGACTCATTTTAGACCTGAGGACACCTGCAGATGGAAAGTGAGGGGATGGAGAACTATCTACCATGCTACTGGAACTCAAAAGAAAGCTGGAGTGGCCATACTTGTATCAGACAAACTAGACTTTATTTTATTTTTAAAAATTTTTTTTTGCGTTTATTTATTTTTGAGACAGAGAGAGACAGAGCATGAACAAGGGAGGGTCAGAGAGAAGGAGACACAGAATTTGAAACAGGCTCCAGTCTCTGAGCCGTCAGCACAGAGCCCGACGCGGGGCTCGAACTCAAAGACCGCAAGATCGTGACCTGAGCCGAAGTTGGCCGCTTAACCGACTGAGCCACCCAGGCGCCCCCAGAAAAACTAGACTTTAAATTAAAGGCTGGAGAATTCTGGGAAGATGGCGGCGTAGGAGGACACTGGGCTCACCGCGCACCCTGCTGATCAATTATATTCCACCTATACCTGCCTAAACAACCCAGAAAACCGCCAGAGGATTAGCAGAACGGAGTCGCCAGACCCAAGCGCAGACGAGAGGCCCACAGAAGAGGGTAGGAAGGGCAGCGAGGCGGCACGCGCTCCACGGACTGGCAGGAGGGAGCCGGGGCGGAGGGGCGGCTCGCCGGCCAAGCAGAGTCCCTGGGTCTGGCTTGCAAAAGCGGAGGGGCCTGACGGACTGTGTTCCGACAGCAAGCGCGACTTAGCGTCTGGGAGGTCATAAGTTAACAGCTGTGCTCAGAAAGTGGGAAGGCTGGAGGACAAAGGGAGGGAGAGCTGCTGAGGCCACGGACGACAGAGCTCAGTTTGGTGGGGAACAAAGGCGCTCGCCAACGCCATCTCCCCTGCCCATCCCCCAGCCAAAATCCCAAATGGAACCGGTTCCTGCCAGGGAAATTGCTCGCTCCATGCAAACACCCAACTCTGTGCTTCTGCGGAGCCAAACCTCCGGCAGCGGATCTGACTCCCTCCCACTGACACAGGGCCCCTCCTGAAGTGGATCACCTAAGGAGAAGCGAGCCAAGCCTGCCCCCCCTGACGCCGTGCACCTTGCCTACCCACCCCAGCTAATACGCCAGATCCCCAGCATCACAAGCCTGGCAGGATGCAAGTAGCCCAGACGAGCCACGCCACCCCACAGTGAATCCCGACCCTAGGAGAGGGGAAGAGAAGGCACACACCAGTCTGACTGTGGCCCCAGCGGTGGGCTGGGGGCAGACATCAGGTCGGACTGCAGCCCCGCCCACCAACTCCAGTTATACACCACAGCACAGGGGAAGTGCCCTGCAGGTCCTCACCACACCAGGGACTATCCAAAATGACCAAGCAGAAGAATTCCCCTCAGAAGAATCTCCAGGAAATAACAACAGCTAATGAGCTGATCAAAAAGGATTTAAATAATATAACAGAAAGTGAATTAGAATAATAGTCATAAAATTAATCGCTGGGCTTGAAAACAGTATACAGGACAGCAGAGAATCTCTTGCTACAGAGATCAAGGGATTAAAGAACAGTCACGAGGAGCTGAAAAACGCTTTAAACGAAATGCATAACAAAATGGAAACCACCACAGCTCGGATGGAAGAGGCAGAGGAGAGAATAGGTGAACTAGAAGATAAAGTTATGGAAAAAGAGGAAGCTGAGAAAAAGAGAGATAAAAAAATCCAGGAGTATGAGGGGAAAATTAGAGAACTAAGTGATGCACTAAAGAGAAATAATATACGCATAATTGGTATTCCAGAGGAGGAAGAGAGAGGGAAAGGTGCTGAAGGGGTACTTGAAGAAATAATAGCTGAGAACTTCCCTGAATTGGGGAAGGAAAAAAGCACTGAAATCCAAGAGGCACAGAGAACTCCCTTCAGACGTAACTTGAATCGATCTTCTGCACGACATATCATAGTGAAACTGGCAAAATACAAGGATAAAGAGAAAATTCTGAAAGCAGCAAGGGGTAAACGTGCCCTCACATATAAAGGGAGACCTATAACACTCGTGACTGATCTCTCTTTTGAAACTTGGCAGGCCAGAAAGAATTGGCACGAGATTTTCAGTGTGCTAGACAGAAAAAATATGCAGCCGAGAATCCTTTATCCAGCAAGTCTGTCATTTAGAATAGAAGGAGAGATAAAGGTCTTTCCAAACAAACAAAAACTGAAGGAATTCGTCACCACTAAACCAGCCCTACAAGAGATCCTAAGGGGGACCCTGTGAGACAAAGTACCAGAGACATCACTGCAAGCATAAAACATACAGACATCACAATGACTCTAAACCCGTATCTTTCTATAATAACACTGAATGTAAATGGATTAAATGCGCCAACCAAAAGACATAGGGTATCAGAATGGATACAAAAACAAGACCCATCTATGTGCTGTCTACAAGAGACTCATTTTAGACCTGAGGACACCTTTAGATTGAGAGTGAGGGGATGGAGAACTATTTATCATGCGACTGGAAGCCAAAAGAAAGCTGGAGTAGCCATACTTATATCAGACAAACTAGACTTTAAATTAAAGGCTGTAACAAGAGATGAAGAAGGACATTATATAATAGTTACAGGGTCTATCCATCAGGAAGAGCTAACAATTATAAATGTCTATGCACCAAACACCGGAGCCTCCAAATATATAAAACAATTACACATCAACATAAGCAACCTTATTGATAAGAATGTGGTCATTGCAGGGGACTTTAACACCCCACTTACAGAAATGGATAGATCACCTAGACACACGGTCAATAAAGAAACAAGGGCCCTGAATGAGACATTGGATCAGATGGACTTGACAGATATATTTAGAACTCTGCATCCCAAAGCAACAGAATATACTTTCTTCTCGAGCGCACATGGAACATTCTCCAAGATAGATCATATACTGGGTCACAAAACAGCCCTTCATAAGTTTCCAAGAATTGAAACTATACCATGCATACTTTCAGACCACAATGCTATGAAGCTTGAAATCAACCACAGAAAAAAGTCTGGAAAACCTCCAAAAGCATGGAGGTTAAAGAACACCCTACTAAACAATGAGTGGGTCAACCAGGCAATTAGAGAAGAAATTAAAAAATATATGGAAACAAATGACAATGAAAATACAACAATCCAAACGTTTTGGGACGCAGCGAAGGCAGTCCTGAGAGGAAAATACATTGCAATCCAGGCCTATCTCAAGAAACAAGAAAAATCTCACATACAAAATCTAACAGCACATCTAAAGGAAATAGAAGCGGAACAGCAAAGGCAGCCTAAACCCAGCAGAAGAAGAGAAATAATAAAGATCAGAGCAGAAATAAACAATATAGAATCTAAAAAAACTGTAGAGCAGATCAACAAAACCAAGAGTTGGGTTTTTTTTTTTTAATTTTTTTTTTAACATTTATTTATTTTTGGGACAGAGAGAGACAGAGCATGAACGGGGGAGGGGCAGAGAGAGAGGGAGACACAGAATCGGAAACAGGCTCCAGGAACTGAGCCATCAGCCCAGAGCCTGACGCGGGGCTCGAACTCCCAGACCGCGAGATCGTGACTTGGCTGAAGTCGGAAGCTTAACCGACTGCGCCACCCAGGCGCCGCATGGTTTTTTGAAAAAATAAACAAAATTGACAAACCTCTAGCCAGGCTTCTCAAAAAGAAAAGGGAGATGACTCAAATAGATAAAATCATGAATGAAAATGGAATTATTACAACCAATCCCTCAGAGATACAAACAATTATCAGGGAATCCTATGAAAAATTATATGCCAACAAACTGGACAACCTGGAAGAAATGGACAAATTCCTGAACCCCACACTCTTCCAAAACTCAATCAGGAGGAAATAGAAAGCTTGAACAGACCCATAACCAGCGAAGAAATTGAATCGGTTATCAAAAATCTCCCAACAAATAAGAGTCCAGGACCAGATGGCTTCCCAGGGGAGTTCTACCAGACGTTTAAAGCAGAGATAATACCTATCCTTCTCAAGCTATTCCAAGAAAGAGAAAGGGAAGGAAAACTTCCAGACTCATTCTGTGAAGCCAGCATTACTTTGATTCCTAAACCAGACAGAGACCCAGTAAAAAAAGAGAACTACAGGCCAATATCCCTGATGAATATGGATGCAAAAATTCTCATTAAGATACTAGCAAATCGAATTCAACGGCATATAAAAAGAGTTATTCACCATGATCAAGTGGGATTCATTCCTGGAATGCAGGGCTGGTTCAACATTCGCAAATTAATCAACATGATACATCACATTAACAAAAAAAAAGAGAAGAACCATATGATCCTGTCAATCGATGCAGAAAAGGCCTTTGACAAAATCCAGCACCCTTTCTTAATAAAAACCCTTGAGAAAGTCGGGATAGAAGGAACATACTTAAAGATCATAAAAGCCATTTATGAAAAGCCCACAGCTAACATCATCCTCAACGGGGAAAAACTGAGAGCTCTTTCCCTGAGATCAGGAACACGACAGGGATGCCCACTCTCACCGCTGTTATTTAACATAGTGCTGGAAGTTCTAGCATCAGCAATCAGACAACAAAAGGAAATCAAAGGCATCAAACTTGGCAAAGATGAAGTCAAGCTTTCGCTTTTTGCAGATGACATGATATTATACATGGAAAATCCGATAGACTCCACCAAAAGTCTGCTAGAACTGATACATGAATTCAGCAAAGTTGCAGGATACAAAATCAATGTACAGAAAGCAGTTGCATTCTTATACACTAACAATGAAGCAACAGAAAGACAAATAAAGAAACTGATCCCATTCACAATTGCACCAAGAAGCATAAAATACCTAGGAATAAATCTAACCAAAGATGTAAAGGATCTGTATGCTGAAAACTATAGAAAGCTTATGAAGGTAATTGAAGAAGATTTAAAGAAATGGAAAGACATTCTCTGCTCACGGATTAGAGAAATAAATATTGTCAAAATGTCAATACTACCCAAAGCTATCTACACCTTCAATGCAATCCCAATCAAAATTCCACCAGCATTCTTCTCGAAACTAGAACAAGCAATCCTAAAATTCATATGGAACCACAAAAGGCCCCGAATAGCCAAAGGAATTTTGAAGAAGAAGACCAAAGCAGGAGGCATCACAATCCCAGACTTTAGCCTCTACTACAAAGCTGTCATCATCAAGACAGCATGGTATTGGCACAAAAACAGACACACAGACCAATGGAATAGAATAGACCCCAGAACTAGACCCACAGACGTAAGGCCAACTCATCTTTGACAAAGCAGGAAAGAACATACAATGGAAAAAAGACAGCCTCTTTAACAAATGGTGCTGGGAGAACTGGACAGCAACACGCAGAAGGTTGAAACTAGACCACTTTCTCACACCATTCACAAAAATAAACTCAAAATGGATAAAGGACCTGAATGTGAGACAGGTAACCATCAAAACCTTAGAGGAGAAAGAAGGAAAAGACCTCTCTGACCTCAGCCGTAGCAATCTCTTACTCGACACATCCCCAAAGGCAAGGGAATTAAAAGCAAAAGTGAATTACTGGGACCTTATGAAGATAAAAAGCTTCTGCACAGCCAAGGAAACAACCAACAAAACTAAAAGGCAACCAACGGAATGGGAAAAGATATTTGCAAATGACATATCGGACAAAGGGCTAGTATCCAAAATCTATAAAGAGCTCACCAAACTCCACACCCGAAAAACAAATAATCCAGTGAAGAAATGGGCAGAAAACATGAATAGACACTTCTCTAAAGAAGACATCCGGATGGCCAACAGGCACATGAAAAGATGTTCAGCGTCGCTCCTTATCAGGGAAATACAAATCAAAACCACACTCAGGTATCACCTCACGCCAGTCAGAGTGGCCAAAATGAACAAATCAGGAGACTATAGATGCTGGAGAGGATGTGGAGAAACGGGAACCCTCTTGCACTGTTGGTGGGAATGCAAATTGGTGCAGCCGCTCTGGAAAGCAGTGTGGAGGTTCCTCAGAAAATTAAAAATAGACCTACCCTATGACCCAGCAATAGCACTGCTAGGAATTTATCCAAGGGATACAGGAGTACTGATGCATAGGGGCACTTGTACCCCAATGTTCATAGCAGCACTCTCAACAATAGCCAAATTATGGAAAGAGCCTAAATGTCCATCAACTGATGAATGGATAAAGAAATTGTGGTTTATATACACAATGGAGTACTACGTGGCAATGAGAAAAAATGAAATATGGCCTTTTGTAGCAACGTGGATGGAACTGGAGAGTGTGATGCTAAGTGAAATAAGCCATACAGAGAAAGACATTTACCATATGGTTTCACTCTTATGTGGATCCTGAGAAACTTAACAGGAACCCATGGGGGAGGGGAAGGAAAAAAAAGAAAAGAGGTTAGAGTGGGAAGAGCCAAAGCATAAGAGACTGTTAAAAACTGAGAACAAACTGAGGGTTGATGGGGGGTGGGAGGGAGGGGAGGGTGGGTGATGGGTATTGAGGAGGGCACCTTTTGGGATGAGCACTGGGTGTTGTATGGAAACCAATTTGTCAATAAATTTCATATATTAAAAAAAAAAATATATATATATATATATATATATATAGGAAAAAAATAAAAAAAAAATAAATTAAAGGCTGGAACAAGAGATGAAGAAGGGCATTATATAATAATTACAGCGTCTATCCATCAGGAAGAGCTAAAATTATAAATATCTATGCACTGAATACAGGAGCCCCCAAATATATAAAACAATTAATCACAAACATAAGCAACCTTATTGCTAAGAATGTAGTAATTGCAGGGGACTTTAATACTCCACTTACAACAATGGACAGATCATCTAGACACAGGATCAATAAAGAAACATGGGCCCTGAATGTTACATTGGATCAGATGGAATTGACAGATGTTTTTAGAACTCTGCATCCCAAAGCAACACAATATACTTGCTTCTTGAGTGCACATGGAACATTCTCCAAGACAGATGACATATTGGGTCACAAAACAGCCCTTCATAAGTATACAAGAATTGAGATCGTACCATGCATACTTTCAGACAACAATGCGATGAAGCTTGAAATCAACCACAAACAAATGAAGATTAAAATACAACAATCCAAACGCTTTGGGATGCAGCGAAGGCAGTCCTGAGAAGAAAATACATTGCAATCCACGCCTATCTCAAGAAATAAGAAAAATGCCAAATACAAAATCTAACAGCAAACCTAAAGGAACTAGAAGCGTAACAGCAAAGATACCCCAATCCCAGCAGAAGAGAAATAATAAAGATCAGGGCAGAAATAAACAATATAGAATCTAAAAAAAACTGTAGAGCAGATCAATGAAACCAAGAGTTGGTTTTTTGAAAAAATAAACAAATTGATAAACTTCTAGCCAGCCTTCTCAAAAAGAAAAGGAAAAGGACCGAAATAGATAAAATCATGAATGAAAATGGAATTATCACAACCAATCCCTCAGAAATACAAGCAATTATCAGGGAATACTATGAAAAATTATATGCCAACAAACTGGACAACCTAGAAGAAATGGACAAATTCCTAAGCACCCACACACTTCCAAAACTCAAACAGGAAGAAATAGAAAGCTTGAACAGACCCATAACCAGCGAAGAAATTGAATCAGTCATCAAAAATCTCCCAACAAATAAGAGTCCAGGACCAGATGGCTTCCCAGGGGAATTCTACCAAACATTTAAAGCAGAGATAATACCTATCCTTCTCAAGGTATTCCAAAAAATAGAAAAGGAAGGAAAACTTCCAGACTCATTCTGTGAAGCCAGCATTACTTTGATTCCTAAACCAGACAGAGACCCAGTAAAAAAAGAGAACTACAGGCCAATATCCCTGATGAATATGGATGCAAAAATTCTCAATAAGATACTAGCAAATCGAATTCAACAGCATATAGAAAGAATTATTCACCATGATCAAGTGGGATTCAATCCTGGCCTGCATGGCTGGTTCAACATTCACAAATCAATCAATGTGATACATCACATTAATAAAAGAAAAGATAAGAACCATATGATCCTGTCAATCGATGCAGAAAAAGCATTTGACAAAATTCAGCATGCTTTCTTAATAAAAACCCTCAAGAGTGTCGGGATAGAAAAAACATACTTAAAGATCATAAAAGCCATTTATGAAAAGCCCACAGCTAATATCATCCTCAATGGGGAAAAACTGAGTGCTTTCTCCCTGAGATCAGGAACACGACCGGGATGTCCACTCTCACCGCTGTTGTTTAACATAGGGTTGGAAGTTCTAGCATCAGCAATCAGACAACAAAAGGAAATCAAAGGCATCAAATTGGCAAAGATGAAGTTAAGCTTTCACTTTTTGCAGATGACATGATATTATACATGGAAAATCCAACAGACCCCACCAAAGGGTGCTAGAACTGATACATGAATTCAGCAAAGTTGCAGGATACAAAATCAATGTACAGAAATCAGTTGCATTCTTATACACTAATAATGAAGCAACAGAAAGACAAATAAAGAAACTGATCCCATTCACAATTGCACCAAGAAGCATAAAATACCTAGGAATAAACCTAACCAAAGATGTAAAAGATCTGTATGCTGAAAACTATAGAAAGCTTATGAAGGAAATTGAAGAAGATATAAAGATATGGAAAAACATTCCGTGCTCATGGATTGGAAGAATAAATATTGTTAAAATGTCAATACTACCCAAAGCTATCTAAACATTCAATGCAATCTCAATCAAAATTGCACCAGCATTCTTCTCGAAGGTAGAACAAACCATCCTAAAATTTGTATGGAACCACAAAAGGCCCCAAATAGCCAAAGTAATTTTGAAGAAGACCAAAGCAGGAGGCATCACAATCCCAGACTTTAGCCTCTACTACAAAGTTGTAATCATCAAGACAGCATGGTATTGGCACAAAAACAGACACATAGACCAATGGAATAGAATAGAAACCCCAGAACTAGACCCACAAAAGTATGATCAACTAATCTTTGACAAAGCAGGAAAGAATATCCAATGGAAAAAACACAGTCTCTTTAACAAATGGTGCTGGGAGAACTGGAAAGCAACATGCAGAAGGATGAAACTAGAACACTTTCTTACACCATTCACAAAAACAAACTCAAAATGGATAAAGGACCTGAATGTGAGACAGGAAACCATCAAAACCCTAGAGGAGAAAGCAGGAAAAGACCTCTCTGACCTCAGCCGTAGCAATTTCTTACTTGACACACCCCCAAGGGCAAGGGAATTAAAAGCAAAAATGAACTATTGGGACCTCATGAAGATAAAACACTTCTGCACAGCAAAGGAAACAATCAACAAAACTAAAAGGCAACCAACGGAATGGGAAAAGATATTTGCAAATGACATATCAGACAAAGGACAAGTATCCAAAATCTATAAAGAGCTCACCAAACTCCACACCCGAAAAACAAATAATCCAGTGAAGAAATGGGCAGAAAACATGAATAGACACTTCTCTAAAGAAGACATCCAGATGGCCAACAGGCACATGAATAGATGCTCAATGTCGCTCCTCATGAGGGAAATACAAATCAAAACCACACTCAGGTATCACCTCACACCAGTCAGCATGGCTAAAATGAACAAATCAGGAGACTATAGATGCTGGAGAGGATGTGGAGAAACGGGAACCCTCTTGCACTGTTGGCGGGAATGCAAATTGGTGCAGCCACTCTGGAAAACAATGTGGAGGTTCCTCAAAAAATTAAAAATAGACCTACCCTATGACCCAGCAATTGCGCTGCTAGGAATTTATCCAAGGGATACAGGAGTACTGATGCACAGGGGCACTTGTACCCCAATGTTTATAGTAGCACTCTCAACAATAGCCAAATTATGGAAAGAGCCTAAATGTCCATCAACTGATGAATGGATAAAGAAATTGTGGTTTATATACACAATGGAGTACTACGTGCAATGAGAAAGAATGAAATATGGCCCTTTGTAGCAACGTGGATGGAACTGGAGAGTGTTATGTTAAGTGAAATAAGTCATACAGAGAAAGGCAGATATTGTATGTTTTCACTCTTATGTGGATCCTGAGAAACTTAACAGAAGTCTATGGGGCAGGGGAAGAAAAAAGAAAAAAAAAGAGGTTAGAGTGGGAGAGAGCCAAAGCATAAGAGACTCTTAAAAACTGAGAACAAACTGATAGGTAATGGGGGATGGGAGGGATGGGAGGGTGGGTGGTGGGTATTGAGGAGGGCACCTTTTGGGATGAGCACTGGGTGAAATATGGAAACCAATTTGACAATAAATTTCATATTAAAAAAAAAAAAGAGTCGGTCCCTTAATCAACTGAGCCACCCAGACACCCTAGCACTTAATTTTTAATATGTTTCACACTCTGTAAAAAGGCATGCTTTGTTTTAAAGAAATACGGTTTTAAAGGTTAGAAAAATAGAATCCAATATTAAGTGGCTTATGCATGCATCTCTTTAGGAAGATGTAATTCATCTATTCTGATGTTATGCAAAAGCTGAGACTATGACACAGCATCAAGAAATTAGCGAGACATCTAACAATTTTCTAAAAATACCACATCACACGTGGCTTGTTATATATTGTAGATACTTCAATGATGAAAGAGTGATGCATTTGTTCACAGTTAACTGTCATCAACTTCAGTGGGGCTCTAAGCACCCTAGGTTAGATTCGTATTTCTCTCTTTACTTCCATTCTTATAACAACAGTAACTTCAAAGAAAATTCTAGGAAATTGATAGACGATGTGAAGGGTAACAGGAATCTTGCTCAATGTAGTAGATTAGGAATAAATGGAAATCATTTTAACATGAGTTTCATGGTTACCTAATTTGTATATTTTGTGACAGTAAAATTTTCCATGATACATAAATATATTGGTATTATTGGTGTTCATATTATTTAACATTATTGGCATTGATATTGGCATTATTCTTTAAGTGGAAGTATAAAATGTAGAGGAAAATAAAAAGAAATCGCTCCAAAGAAGACTTGACATAACTGTAGAATTCTGAAGTCTGTGTCCACTAAATTATTTAAATGTTTATTTATTTATTTTGAGAGAGAGAGAGAGAGTGGGTGTGAGCAGAGGAGGGGCAGAGAGAGCAGGGGAGGGGCAGAGAGAGAGAGAAGGCACTTGTTGGGATGAGCACTGGGTGCTGTATGTAAGCCAATTTGACAATAAATTATACTTAAAAATAAACAAATAAAAATAAATAAATAAAATCTTAAAAAACAACAAAAATAATACTATTTCTTACTGCGAAAATACTTTATCACTTTCCACAGCAGTGCTTCAATACACACAAATAGAATAGAAATTTACAGGGTAATCTACTATATCCTAGCATGACCCTAGGGCTAGCAAAAATTCATAAGTATTATACATAATTCTCCTCATTACTGAACATCAAAGACATGAATATGAACCAACTAAAGAAAAATAAAAGAAAACTGAGCTCTTAACTCTATTTTTCTGATTACACAATGAAAAGAGAATTCAGGTAATCTTAATGTCATAACCACAAAATTAAAAGCTTAACACTTATTTCATGGGTACTTCATAGAAATTACTCATTTCCCCCAAAAAAAGGGTTCATTTCCAATACTTAGTATCAAACTAAAATAATTTTGGCATCTGGAGTCTCATTAATATTTAGGTTTATGGTAAAATAAAATGGGAAAAACCTGAAAAAATTATATAAATTACAAAGAAAATGGATAAAAATTAACAAAAGCTAAACTGTTGAGAGATCCATATCCTCAAAAAACTGAAGACAAAATGATTTTATAAACCTCTCTCACAATTTTCAGACATCTCCTAAATATTTCTTAAACCACTGTCTCCTAGTTTAGAACCTATTACATACAAGTTCCTCCTCAAGAGCAAGTACCAAGTGTCTCCACTTTTGTATTATCACCCAATTCTAACCTAATGGTGGACTACAATATTTCAATATTTCAAAAAAAAAGGAATGAGTTAGCAAAGAATGAAAACCTGACAACCAAAATATTTACTAAAAAGAGTATCACATAGCTCATTCACATTATCACATTCTTACCAATATGTAAACTGATTTTATAAAGAAATAAACTCAAGGAAGAGTGTTTAATTGGGAATGGATCTAAAAACAAATTCAAATCACTATATAAAAGTCACACAGGATAAAGATTATCTCTCTCATTAGTACTAGGGTGACTTGACTGATGCCAAGCAATACAAAAAAATACATGCTTGTTTGAAAATTCTTACATTCATTCATATTTACCTAACTAGTAATCCCTCATCTACAGAGTAAAAAACAAATGTGTGTAAGAAAGGTATACTTCTCTTTAAAGAAATATTTCTGAGGTTTGCCTATATATAAAATATGTAAGTCTGTAGTAGCATTTTTATTTTATTGCCATTGGCTTATAGTATAAAAAACAAAAGATACAGACTTCTGAGTACAAATTTGCTTTTAGAAGTGATCTTTAAAAAAATACTGAAATTGGTACCAGATATGGCTTTAATACAGAAATTCTACTTAAATCAAATATTATGAAAAAAATAGAAAAAGTAGTTAACAGTACCCAACAAAAGAAACCTCATGCTCAGAGAGTTTCTCAGGAGAATTCTAGCATACTTTTAAAAACTGTAAACACCCAATGATACTTGAAACTATTCCAAAAACATGAAAACATACAAAAAACTTCCAAGTTATTTTTGTAAAGTGAGAATAACACTCATTGCAAAACCTAAAAACACTTTCCTAAAAAACAAAGTATAGCACACCTCGTTTATTAACATTGTTGCAAAAATCCCAAATAATACACTCACATTTTTTTAAAAATCATATAGCGTAACTATTGTGGTTTTAAATACACTGAACAATTCCTTTATATTCCTCCCTTCAAAAGGTGGAACTTAATTCCCCTCCTTTTAAGTGTTGGCTGTACTTGATGATTCACTTCCAATGAACAGAATGTGGCAAAAGTGATGGTGGATGGTGTGTCTTATGAAATGAGGACATAAAAGATTGTGGCTTCCTTTTTTGCTTCTCTCAAACACTCTGGGGAGTGTTAGGGTGCCTTTTTTGGCAAGTCTTTGAAATCCCAAAAGATTTCTAAGTATTCAGATATGATTGTCTAAGAGTCAGTTTCAAGTACTCCAATTACTAAAATACCACCAAAAAAGAAAAAAACTAAGAAAAAGTTTGCTTGATTCTTGTCAAAAATACACATTCCTCCCACCCCACCACCCCCACTCTCACCCAGTACCACTACAGCCCTACTTCTTTTAACCAGATGGTTTTCCTTGGCACTATCTGTAATAATCCTCAAAGACAGCTGTCAAAGATAAACTGGAATTAGGTAGTGACAGTACACCACAAAGATGGTGATTATGTTTATCAGGGAGTAGTAACAGCTCTGAAGTCTGGAGAATATCTGTAAACAAGTCAACTTTGGTCCTATCTGGCAAAGTTATGAAATAAAGTGAATGAGATTTTTGTAGGACAGCTCTCTTAGGAATCAGTAGATTCAAAAGTATTAAAATAGCAGTTCCTTGTTCAGCATGATTGAATTAAAAAGAAAATCCGGATCTGCTGCTCTGTTTTTGGCCTCTCAAAATGATTTTATTTTTTTAATTTTTTAATGTTTATTTATTTATTTTGAGACAGAGAGAGCAAGTTGAGAGGGGCGGGGGGGGAGAGGGAGAGAGAATCCCAAGCAGGCTCTGTGCCACCAGTGCAGAGCCTGACACAGGGCTCAATGCTACAGACCATGAGACCATGACCTGAGCCAAAATCATGAGTTGGACACTTAACTGAGCCACCCAGGCACTCCCAAAACGATTTTTAATCCTACTTTAAAAGCAGTTTCAGAATGCATATTTCCCAGTCCCATAAACATTTCTGTCAAACACATGTTAGCAGATGGATGCTACCCATTGAGATGTTCTATCTGCCATCCTTATCACTATACCAACTCTTAACATGTTCATAATAATTATTATGTGTCTCAGAATGCATGGGATTCTTACAAGGGGGGCAAGAGGAAGGTCAGGAATACTGCTGGTACATTACAGGTAACAATTCCATGCATGAAACTGGTAGAACCTTTAGAAAACATGACATCATCCAATAATAAAACTTAAAAAAAAAAACATTTTAGTACTTTATGCAATCATGGAAAGAATGTATTGCATTAGGAAATGTACATTTTAAATAATTCAAAAAATGACAAAGATAGTCTCTGCCCTCTGGGAACTTATGGAGTTAACAAGATATACAAAAAAGCACTTAAAGAAAAACACAGAAACAAGGAAAAGTGACTAGCATGAAATAGAATATTCAGACGGAAATGTATTTTAATCTACATGTGTATAATTCTACAAATAAAGTTGCATGTGCGTTCAAATTTATTTTATGTAGTGGTGGCTTCTGCACCAAACTTCCATTCATATTATAGTCTTTATAGGATTCTCGTTAAGATTTATTTGAATTCCCTGGGCATACTACAAGTAGCATCAGCAAATAATATCAAATAAAAATATTTAAAGACGGGGAACAGTACAAGGTTGCAATTAACCAAGACTCAAAACTGGCCAAAAAGTATTTCACAAAATTAATAATTCATCTTCCCAGGCAGGTGAAAACTGACCATATTTGGGGAAAAAATACCATTAAATGAGACTTGATTTCTTCAAACTTAAAATTTGAAACTTTTTCCATAAGTTTATTCCCTTCATGAATTTACAGAATAAATGAATGTCTGGTATTCCAATTCTGGACTGTATGTAAGTCAATCTAAATTAAGAAATCCTCATTAAGGAGTATGGAAGATTCTGTGCAAGAAAAAAAACAGAAGTAGAAGATATAGACTCTGCGACCCTGGAGAGTTTAATATCCCTTAGTGTAAAAACAAACAATCAAAAAACAAAAAGCAAATAAGACTAGAATTTTTAAAAAAGAAAAGAAAATCTATTAAGCTTCATCTACCATCAATCAATGTATGTTTTGAAAATGTGCTATCATGCTATCTTATTGCTCATCTTTCATCTTCTAAAACCTCAAAGTTGGTATACATTTTAAAAATATGAATGTTAATAGCAGTGTCATTTGTAAGCTCCAGCATGAACCTAACAAGCCTAATTCACATTTAAACAGAAAAATACTGAAGTAACAAAGAGAAATTTTCCAAATGCCAAGAAACTTTACCATCGTTACGCTTTCTCATTTCTTCAGTGAAATCTTTATTGTCTGTACTCACTGTCAGCTGCTAATAAAAGTCACAAGTCAGAGTAACAATTCAGGAAAACTAAGAAGCAGTTTGAAATGAAAATGGGTGAAAATAGTGACTTTTTTAAACTTACTAAGAAGGCCAAAGTTTAAAATGCCACTATGGGCAAACGTATGAGCAAAAGAACATTCTTATAATGTATCCTGGGGTATAAAATAATTCTAACTTTTGGGAAAGCAATTTGGACATATCAATCAATATTTTAAATGTACACACCCTATCGCTCAGCAATTTTTCCTGCAGAAATCTATGCAACATAAGAATAAACAAAAGTACCTATGAATATGTGCTCAAGAATGCTCATTTTACCATTACAGAAATAAAATATTGAAAGCAACCCAAATGTTCAATGGTAAAATAAGAGTAAATAAATGATGGCAAATCTAAACTACCCAATATTTATACAACAGTTATAAAGAATAAATTGGATGGACACATGGACCACCTAGAAAGATGTTCATGATCTACTCTGATGTGTAAAGGTAATATGCAGAATATGTATGATCCCATTTTTATTATAAAGCAGATAACATACATAGTCTTTTTCTATGCTCATACAGAATGTATGCTTACATATGTGAATGAATACAGAAACAGTCAAGAAGGATACATCAAACTGTTACCAGTGGTGAATCCAGAGGGTGAGAATAAGGAAGAGTGAAACAGGGGACATTCATTTTTACTTCATACATCTCTATGTAGTCTGAAATTGTCAAATAGCATATAATACTTCTCTAACTTTTTAAAATCCAATGGTAACATTAAAACACAGGATAAAGACAAGTAGGGAGAAAAAACAAAATAAAACACAGAATGCTAGGCTATAACATTTTTTCTTCAGATTTGACTTCAAATCAGTTCAATTAACCTAGAGAAATTTCATGATTTGTTTTTTAATAAAAGCCTCTGTATGAACTGGGGATGGAGCATGAACAAAAAGGCGACTGTGCAAACACTGCATTGATTCCCTTTCTACAACACTCTAAAAGACAGACATTGGAACACCATTTAAAAGTTATCCACTAATTTTCACCATTGAAACAATGAGGAGTCTGTGATGATGCTCTTTCTCACTGTTCAACTCTGAACCTGTAGCTGAAAATGGTGAATAAATAACCTTATTTAGCACAATATCCTGAAGCATAAACATAGTGCTCTTTCTAAACAAAATTAGATATACACATTAACTGAGTATCAAAATCTAATACAGTCTAAGAAGGTTTAACTTTGAAAGATTGGCAAGTAAACAGCCTCTAGCCAAGCATAAGTAACACTGTGTGTTAAATAAATGAATGAACGATAAAGGAAACTGACTTTGGGGGCGCCGGGGTGCCTCAGTCAGTTGAGAAGCCCACTTCCGCTCAGGTCATGATCTCGCAGTACATGGGTTCGAACCCCACATCAGGCTCTGTGCTGACAGCTTGGAGCCTGGAGCCTGCTTCGGATTCTGTGTCTCCCTCTTTCTCTAGCCCTCCCCCATTTGTGCTCAGTCTCTCTGTCTTTCAAAAATGAGTAAATGTTAAAAAAAATAAATAAAAGGAAACTGACTTTGTTTATTCTACCACAAACAAGAAGAAACTATTGGAACAGCATGGTGACTAGATATTTTCCTTACAGTTTTACAGTTTGGATGAAAAATGCTCCAGTCTTTGAAATCTGAAGTTGTAAAATACCATCAAAAGATTCTCAATAGTTAAAATACTATAAGCATAACACAAATCAAATGGTACTCCATCTACACACAAGTGCACACAGAGACACACAATACACACATTTCAGGTCTTCATACTGCAATCATTACAAGAGACCACATTCTGAATGGGCTCAAAGACTGTAGTTTGTGGATCCATGGTGTTAAGGTCAAGCTCTGAAAGATCCCCAAAGCCCACAGGAAGGTTATATTGAGTTCAACAGGATCTCTTAGACTTGGCCTTTCCAACCCAACCACAATACTTTACGACAGACAATAACTATTTCTCCATTCCCTGTTTTATTCACATGAATGAATTAATCAGAATCTGGCTTCACGTATTCCACTTTGTCAATCTGACACATTGTTTTATCTCAGAGACTTTCTCTGAAGTATTCATTCTTATGTAACCTTTCACATATAAAATCAATCTAAATCTCTGTAAGAAATAAACTATAAGAGTTTTATTAATGCACTCTTACTGAGTATGACATATCTCCTTTTGAGACACAAACCAAACACTGACATTTCTAAGCATTTAAAATCTCAAAGTCACAAAAAGTTTTTAAGAGCCCAACAGTTTTGATAAAATATTCTTAACTAATTCATATAAGCATTTAGTCAAACCATTAATTTTGGCAAAGACTCATTTAATTATAAATCATGAAAACAAAGTATCCATAATACTAACCATACAATAATAACCACACTTTCTAGTATATCATCTTTTATAATGCTTAATAATATTTAAATATTATAACTTTTTATTCTTAATTTTTCCTTTCTCTTGTTTGATAATTTTCCATTCACTCCTATATCAATTTTAAAAGTGGCATCTCACCAAGTGAAAAGTAATAGATCATAAATCAGATGACTCAAACTACTGAGTTTTACAAAGTTTCACAAACAAAACAAAATCATAATTTCATAAATCTTTGTTTTCCTACTTATAAAATAGAGCTAATTATAAACATATGTACACAGCTAAATGTGTATTATAATGCTAATCATTCAAATTCTATATCACAAAACTTAAACCATCTTTACAGATGAACCTTATTGTAACAGAAATTCCTGGGGGGAAAACCTAAATCTCAGACTGCTGACTTCAACAGCAGACAAATCTGAAACAATGATCCACTCAATCAAAACTGTCTAAGTTAAATAAAAATTTTAATTCATGGGTAAGAAGAGTTAGTCTGAAAGATAAAAACATTTTTTAAATTAGACTCCTTCTTTATATTAACCATGGCCACTTGGAGAAATAGCCAACTCCCACTGGGGCCAGCAAACGTACAAGACAAACATCTTATCAGAACACTACTAAGATTACATAAAAAGGATTCAGAAGCCAATTCAGAAGCCAATATTGGCCAAAACAGGAACAATCTGACTATGAAGAAGGATAAGGATAACTACAATGGACTGAAACACATAAAATCTGTTTAAATCTATGACTTTACAATAATCATTTTTAAAACCTCATTACTCACTTTTGGAGCCAGTTTCTAGGAAATCAGAGTGAGATGGATGAAGGGGGAACCAACCAATTAAAACAATTTAAAATTTGTTAACCAACTGGAATGCCATTTGCATTCTCACTTAGACAAAAAGATGACTAAGGAAATATGAACACTGAAGTATACTGTGTAAATAATGGGAAATTTCTGAGGGAGGTAAATGGCATTATGTTTATGTTTTTCAAAGGGGAGTCCTTACCTTTTAGTGATACACACTAAAATATTTATAGACTGAATGACAGAATGTCTAAAATGTGCCTCAAAGTTATTGACAGAATAACAGGAAAGTGGGTGGGGGTATGGATAAAAGATATTAGCAATCAGTGTATAACTAAAGTTGGAAAATGGTTATTCATTTTGTATAAGTTTGAAATATTCCATAATAAAAAGAAATTTTTATCATAAAATTCTTTGATGATGTAATAGATGGTATCCTAAATTTTTTATTTAGCCAAGAGATTATTTGCCTACTGGGTTTTCATAAAAAGAAGTAAACCAATGTGTATTAACACTTCTGCCGGGCATTTAAAATCTTATAAATCAATGTTCACTCTTAAGTGTTTAACAACACCAACCTTTCAATGAGCATCTGAAAGAGGACTTCAACTACCTCCATTTTGACCTGAGTCTGTTCTTTCTCATTGATTAAGTTCTTTCTAGCCCTTCTCTTCACTCAGGCAAAAGGCCCAGTGGGCAAAGTATGCCCTGATAGGAAACAAAACTACCCCTCAAGCAATAACGACTGCCCTGAGCCAGCAAGACCCACGTGTTTGACCCCTAGACAATGATCAACCTGACCTTTATTGCCCAACTGTTCTACCCGAGCGACCTTTGTCTCACACTCTCCTTACATAAACCCAGAAGTATTTTCAGCACTTTAGAGACCTTCTTTGAGACATTAGTCCACTATCTTCCTGGTGTTGACCTCACTAATATAAATTCCTTTATTTCACTACCACTCATCTCTCTGCCTTTGGATTTTGTCAGTGGCGAGTAGCTGAACCTGGTCTGTTTAGGACCCCCGGAGCCAGGTACTCTTGTAACCTTGGGCCCCGGTTATACATAAACTACATTCCAGCCACTGGAATTCAATACAGAAAGTAATATGTACAAAACAAAAATACCTCATTATATGTAATGTCCCTTATATAACACAAGAATATTTAAGAAGGAAAAAGAAGTGAGCATCTAACACTATGACATATACTTATTAATACAATGTGTCATGTTTAGAGTGTCTGAAACATAGCATTAGAAATTTCTTCATTTACTATGGAACAAAGAGTAATTTTCTAAAAACCATTGTGAACTGATGATTTATAAAAACCTAAAGTAATCAGATGCTCCTCAAAGTTCTTATCTAGAAGCCATTATGTCAGGCAAAACTACAGATTAAATCGTCACTATGCATTTTGCAAAGAGCAGCATTTAAGGGCATACTCTCTTGCTACTAAAGATTGAAAACTTGTTATATCAAAAAAAAAAAATTAACCCAATGATGGAAGAAACACCAAATAGAAAGGTAATCTGAAATTAAACTGCCCTTATATAATGTCTAATTTTTTTGATCAGTTTTTCTGGAACACAGGCAATTCACAAATAAATACATAGGGAGAAAGTTTCAAATTCTCTTAAATAATTTTCCAAAAAAACAAATAAAACAACTGTGACACAAAGTCCTTTTTGAACTTAAAAGGTTCTAAAATATTTGAAAGATATATGGCAAAATTTTCCAACTTAGAGAATGTTCACTAAACATTATGCTCTTAGAACAAAAAAGATTATTAGTATTAATCAAACTCTGTTGGGATTTTTAAACAATGCTGTTAATACAGAAATAGTATTCAGAAAATAGGTGATTTGCAAGTTTCACTGTCAATGCATGCATTTCAACTAGGCTAACCAATCTATCAGTAAAAAAGTTTACATTTATCAGATGATTTCATTACGTCTTCTTTTTTTTAATCTAAGTTAACATATAGTGTAATAATTATTTCAGGAATAGAATTTAGTGATTCGTCACTTACCTGTAACACCCAGTGCTCTTCCCAACAAGTGCCCTCCTCAATATCCATCATCCATTTTGACCATCCCTCTACCCAATACCCTACCAAGCAACCCTCAGTTTGTTCTCTGTATTTAAATCTTATGGTTTGTCTCCTTCTCTGTTTTTGTCTTATTTTTGCTTCACTTCCTCTATGTTCATCTGTTTTGTTTCTTAAATTCCATATATGAGTGAAATCATATATTTGTCTTTGACTTATTTCACTTAGCATAATACACTCTAGTTCCATCCATGTTATTGCAAATGGTAAGATGTCCTTTTTTAACAAGAAAGTGCCCTGGAATTAAAAAACAGAGCTAAATTTTATTTGCCATTAGCTTTACTATAGACTATAGAGGAAAGAAACAAAATTTTGATGATTATTGAACCATGCCAATTGAATAGGAACATCCGTCATTTAGACAGCTACAATTCAAATACAATAGAGCTTTTAGCTTCAAGCAATAGCCTTCTTTCCTTGCCCTTCCTTAACCTCAACTCTATAGAACTATTAGAATTAAAAGGATTTAAACCCTGGTAAGTCACGTGAATGTGATGGAAAAAATTTCCATCAAATACCATAGTAAAATCAAATATTAATTTTACTTACATTCTATAAGAAATAAAACTAGAAAAAAAATCACATTTAAAATACTTAACACTAAATATTCAAGAGATAAATTAAAAGAAACCTGTATGAAACAATACTTTTTAAAATGAGATGCATGGAAGCATGGGCCATGAAAGCAGGGGCCATGTCTCATCATTACATTTCCCTATATCTAGAACGCAGTTTAAAAACGTAATTTTCTAAAGAAGAAATATTTTCTAAAGAAATCTGATCTTCATTAGGTAAATAATCAGTAAGCAGAAAGTGATGCAAAGTACCTTCACAAATTCCCATCACATTCATGTTAAAATCCATCATTTTGATAATACAACACCAGAAAAACAGGCAAATCAAACTTGTATCTGCTGCAGCCCTAGGTGTGGATATTTAAGGAGCCCTAGGAGATTTAAGGAAATTTACATTTCTGCACACAAATATTTCTCATCATCTACAATTCATAGTACCCCGATAAAGGTACTATCATTTTAATCATTTTATCACAACAGGTATGCAATTACTACAGGCCATATTGAACAACCTTCCACCCAGTCACAAGTCTAAGCAGTGAACCAGAATGCTATACTAACTGTTATATAGAATACAAAGGAAAATGAGATCAAAAACCATCCTTGAAGAGCTTAAATCTAGCAGGAAACATAAGGCAAGTAACTAACAAACGTAAATGCAGGAAATACTGAAAGCTTATATAGATACAAATACTGTGCTGTGATATTTCAGAGAAAGGAAAAATGACTTCCAGCTGGGGAAATCACAGAGGAGGTAACAATTGAGATGAGTCTCACTTGAAGAATGAGTAAGATCTGAATATAAAAAGTGGAAGAAATAGGAAAAGGCACACAGTTTGTTTTCAACAAATATTTACCTGCTTTTGAATCTTCCATTCTCTTTTGGCATGGTACAGCTAGATATCACCATCTGCTTTTTAGTGTTGAGGTAAGGAAACACCTTGATTCCTTTTCTCATCAGCAGTAGTGGTGATAGAAGAGGTGGTCATAGGCTGCAATACCCAGGTTTTTGCCTCCCATGTTGCACAGCCTAGGCAACACCAGAAAAGGAAAATACCTTCATATGGTTTAACCATAATTCTTTGGGAGCAACAGGTCTCACCACGTTGGGTATATTTCATTTGTTTAAAATGTTAACTTATATTTGTACCTTAGTAATAAAACATGTTTAAGAAAACTACAGAAAAGACTGTTTACCTAGTATATAACTTGACTTTCTCTTCAAGGGTTTTCATCTACTTAACATTTGGGTGAAAGTACAACACAATGGTTAAAATAATTAATAATAATACTGTCAAAATTGCTTTGACAAAACCCATACAAGCCAAAACTAAAAACAGCTTTTAAGAAAGCAGAATCTACATTTTTAAAACACAAGATAACACTGTGAGATAGCTGTGAAAGCAATAAGATCTGGTGCTAAAACGTCACTATCTGAGAATTCTTATTTGAGTCTGTAGACCTCCACTTAATCCACCTTGTTTTCAATTTCATCACGAACAACCCTGTACCCAATATCACAAGTGTGAGCAGTGAACAAGAACTGTTACTCAAGCACATACAGAAAGCACTTTGGTTTATCTTCCTACTAATTTTAATACAGAATTTTTTAAAAAGAAAGAAAGTCTGTAGGTCACAAAATGTACACTGTATACTACTACTATTAACAAGAAATACAAAACATATGTAAGTTTCATTTTGGCACATAAACTTGGAAAGCCTGGAAAAACAATAAACAAAAACTTCATTTTAATACTGTTACATATCAGTACATATTCAAAATTCTGTTCTGAATTTTTATTTTTGGTAAATATTTTTAACTTCTTTCTGAGCCTTTATTAAATACTAAGTCTTACTTCTCCCATTTCAAATACATTCCATGTTACCAATCCTGTCTTTAAAAAAAAAATGGAACCTTCGTTCAAAAGAAATTGAGTATTTCAACATCATATAGAAATCATGACTGCAAGGATTCAATTCTCCTTAAAGAATCTGAGGGACTTCCAATTTACAGTTCCACATGGAAGGAACTTGGAAGTCACAATTCCATCTTAACAAGTAAGAAGCTGTTCAACAAACTGAAAAACCAACAACTCTTCTTGGATCTGTAAGAGGTGAGGACACAGGGCAAACCACTGCCCCCAACACTGGAGAAACAGACTGGCAAATACAGGGAGTCACGGCTTACCTCAGCAGAGACTCAGGAGTAGAAACCACAGGAACCAGCGCTGGGGTAGGAAAACCTATAATTGACTAAATTGCTGGAGGTTCAGTGTGAACAAGTCTGAGAGTTAAAAACTCCAGAAGAACCCAGTCATGGGCGGGGAGGGGCTCACACTTAGGTGAGTTTTACCTGCAGAAGCTTGACTGAGTTCTCACCGTAAATATCACACAAAAATCCCCTAGTGCTTCTAAGCAGAGGGAAGAGAAAAGAAACCATTTTGAAATAAGCCATAAAACTCTGTTCTTAACAAGGACTACCCTCAGAGCCTATGTTGCTAGGGTATTATCAGAGCCTAATCGATGTAGGGGAAGAGAACTCCAGCCCATGTTAGCCATCCTGTCCCACCTAAGGGAGTTGAAAAAAACCTGAGAAACATCTCTGAAGTTCACAGTCCAAAACCACAGTCTCACTAAAAGACTGAGAAGAAAGTATATGACTACAGAATGCTTCACATCCTCCCACACTTCATCATCACATTACAAAAGTCTTATTTAAGCAGTTCCTTTTACCTAGTACATCATGTCTAGCTTTCAAGAAAAATTACAAAACATACTAGAAAGCAAAAACCAAATCTGAAGCAACAAAGCAGGCATGAGAACCAGACACAGCACAAATGTCAGAATTACCGGACAAGGAATTTAAAACAATAATGATTAATATGCTAAGGGCTCTAATGGACAAAGTAGACAGCATGCAAAAACAGATGGGCAATGTATACAGAGAGATAGGAATCTTGAGAAAAAAATCAAAAACAAATGCTAGAGATAAGAAACACTGTAACAGAAATGAAGAATGCCTTTGATTGGCTTATTAGTAGCCTGAACATGGCTGAGGAAAGAATCTCTGAACTTGAGGATACACAATAGAAACCTCAAAAACTGAAAAGCAAAGAGAACAAAGACTGAAAAGAGCAGAACAAAATATCCAAGGACTGCAGGCAACTAAAAAGGTGTAACATATATGTAATGGGAATAAACAAAAGGAGTAGAAAAAAAAGGCACAGAAGAAATATTCGAAACTGACTGAAAATTTCCTAAATTAATGTAACACACCAAACAACAGGTACAGCAAGCTCAAAAAAATACTAAGTAGGAAAAGTATGTATAAATAAATAAATAAATAAATAATAAAATATAAAATAAAATAAAATAAAATAAAATAAAATAAAATAAAATAAAATAAAAAAACACTATACCTAGGCATATCATTTTGAAACTACAGAAAATCAAAGATAAGGAAAAAATCCTGGAAGAAACCAAAGGAAAAAAATAATCTGTAGAACAAGCCTCCTTAATTCTGCTCCTTAATCTTCAACAGTCCAGGAGAAATTGTAAGAACCAGAGTATTCTTTTTTGTTTTAATTTTTTTTCATGTTTATTTATTTTTGAGAGAGTGAGGGAGACAGAGTGCAAACAGGGGAAGGGCAGAGAGAGAGGGAGACAGAATCTGAAGCAGGCTCCAATCTGAAGCAGGCTCCAGGCTCTAAGCTGTCAGCAAAAAGCTGGAGGTGTGGCTCAAACCTGCAGATCCTGAGATCACGACCTGAGCTGAAGTCTGATGCTTAACCAACTGAGCTAACCAGGCGCCCCAGAACCAGAGTGTTCTTAATGGCATTCTCTTCCAATACACATGTTTTGGTTGCCTTAACTTTTTTCTTTTTTAATTTACATACAGTAAATTTTACTTTATACTGTATAACTACATTGGTTTTGACAAATACACAAAATCTTGCACCTACCACCAGCACCACAATACCAAAATAGTTCCAACACCAAAAAATTCCCTTGTTTTGTCCTTTTGTAATCAACCTCTCCTCCATCTCCAATCTCTGACAATCATGGATCCATTCTCCCATCCCTATAAGTTTTGACTTTTGCAGAATGTTATATAAATGGAATCATATAATATTTAGCCTATTAGGTGTTCATTGAGATTTATGAACATATAAATTTGTCTTTCATAGAAATTTGGAAGTTTTCAGCCATTATTTCTTCAAATATTTTTTCTGCACATATCTCTTTGCATTTCCTCTGGGACACTTTTGACACAAATATTAGATCTTTACTAGTCCTTAAGCTCTGCTCATTGTTCTCTTTTTCTGATTATCGTGTAGATTGCATAATTATTATTGAGCTTTCTTCAACTTCACTGTTCTTTCCTTTGTCTTCTCTATTGTTGAACTCAACTAATGCATGTTTAGTTATTTTTATATTTAATAATAATATTTGAGTTATTTTAATTTTCTGTCCTAAAATTTCAATTTGGTTCTTCCTGTGGTTTCTTTTTCTTTGCCGGGAACTTCAATCTTGCTATTTATATCAACAATGTTTGCAGGGTTGTACCAGTTGTTTTGAAAACTTTTTCATAATTCCAACATCAATGTCATCTCAACACTGGCATCTGTTGATTGCTGTCTTCCCTACAATTGATTATGATTTCCTTGGTTCTTGGCATGCCAAATACTTTTGGATACAAGTCCTAGAGACTTGTATTATGACATTCCTGATCACGTTAAAGATTCTTGGTCCTCCAGATAATTATTGTTTGTGGTTGTTGCTGTTGCTGCTGTTTTTGCCGATGTTGTTGAAGGCAATCATCCGAACTAGGTCCCAACCACGAGTCCCAACCCACCTTCTCTGGGCTGTGGTTTCAATATAATTTTCAATCTCCCAAGTTTCTTCAGTGTATTCAATATATCTCTACATGCACCACCTAAGGGCAATGGTCTATGGTATAGTTCAGTTTTCAGTCTTTATTGTTAGTACATACATGCTCTGCTCAGAGGTGAGTCTCAGATGTCATAGACAGATTTAGGTCATCTTTTCCTCTACCTCCTGTCTCTCCATGACTTTCCCCACATTCTGTCTCCTAAGCTCCTTTTCTTGATCTTCTGA
This sequence comes from Prionailurus viverrinus, assembly GCF_022837055.1. NCBI lineage: Eukaryota > Metazoa > Chordata > Mammalia > Carnivora > Felidae > Prionailurus > Prionailurus viverrinus. The sequence continues at coordinate 45,842,475 of NC_062570.1, forward strand.
CTATGTTGGTGTTTTGCCACCCCCCTCATACCATTGCACATGGACTACAACTACATCTGCCTCAGAGATGAAGTTGCAAGAAAGGAAGAAAGCAAAAAATAACAGATATTCTCCCCACACTCTTTGGACTATAAGAACCCCTTTTTCTAGTTTCTCTGGTAAAGGGAAAGATCTGAGTTTTAAATGGCTGCACAGCTGCGACTATCACTACCACCACTGTTGCTGGAGGACAGTTCTTGGAGTCCTACCAGGAGAATAAAACCAAAATGCAAAACATAATAAGAAAATTATGATTTTCTACAGTCTTCTTCATACAGGAGCCCTCATTTCTAGTTCTCTGACCATAAACAGAGGAAGAGGGGGTCCCTTAGAGCTTTTTCTGTCTGTACGCATTGTACAGATCAAGAATAGGAGATTCCCCGGAGTGCAAACAAGGAGAAAAAGGATGGTGAGTGGGAAGAAACAGGAAACTTCACTGGTATCAGTCACACTTCCAGTTTTGACCCTTTTCTCCAATCTTCTGCTATCATTTAAGGTTGCAGATAGTTGCTTTATGTATACCGTTCAGGGTTTTTAGTTGTAATCAGTGGGAGAGACAGACAAAGACAGACTCTACTTCCTTCAACTTAGCAGAAAGAGAATCACAAAATTTCCAGAAATAAACCCTACCATTTATGGTCAATTGATTTTGACAAAGGTGTCCATGCAATTTAATAAGCAAAGGAGAGTTTTTTCAACAAATGATTCTGGAATAACAGGGTATCTATAAGCAAAATAAATAGCTGAACCTCTGCCTCACACCACATGCAAAAGTCAACTCAAAATGGATCACAGATCTAAATGTAAAACCCGGGGTGTCTGGGTAGCTCAGTCAGTTAAATGTCCAGCTCTTGATTTCAGCACAGGTCATGATCTCAGTGTTTGTAAGATTGAGCCCCACGTCAGGCTTTGCGCTGACAGCACAGATCCTGCTTGGGATTCTTTCTCTCTCCAATCACTCCCTGCCCCTTCCCCACGTGCATACACACTCTCTCCCTCTCTCTCAAAATAAGTAAACTTGAAAAAATAAAATAACAATAATAATAATAAATATAAAACCAAAAAATATAAAACTTCTAGAAGAAAACATAGAAAATCTTTGCAACTCTGGATTAGGGAAAGATTTCTTAGCTAGAATACAAAAAACAATTAATAAACTGAACCTTCATCAAAATTTAAAACTTTTACTTTCAAAAAGTACTGTTTACAAAATAGAAACACCACAGACTGGGGAAAAATTTTTTTACATCATGTATTTAATATGAGATTTATATCCAGAATTTTTTAAAAGTCACCTGCTCCAATTCAATGATTAACAAACCCAATGAGGAAATGGGCAAAATATTCCAATAGACATTTTACCAAAGATACACAAATGAATAAGCACACAAAAAGATGCCCAACATCATTAGTCATTAGGGAAATGCAAATTAAAACCATAATGAGATACTAGTACATATTTCTAGAATGGCTATAATCAAAAAGACTGGTAATACCAAATGTTGGCAAAGATGTTGACAAACTGGACTCCTTGTCCACTGCCACTGGGAATGTAGAATGGCAAAGCCACTTTTTCGTAAACAGTTACTCAGATGACCTAGCAATTCCAATCTTAGGTATCAACCTAAAAGACATAAAAACATATACCAAGCAAAGACTTCTAGGCAAATACAGAAGTAAATTTTTTTAATTTGTTTTATTTTTAGAGAGAGACAGCAAAAGCAGGGGAGAGGGGCAGAGGGAAAAAGAATCTCAAGCAGGCTCCATGCTCACCATGGGATCATGACCTGAGCAGAAACGTTCAACCTACTCAGATGTTCAACCTACTGAGCTACCCCGGCAAGAAGTATTATTTATAAAAGCCAAGACCTGGAAGTAATCCGAATCTTCATTAACTAGTTAATAGATAAGCCAAATATTATCCATACAATGGATACTATTCAGTCATGAAAAAGGAAAAACCTGATATGGATAAACCTCAAAAAAACACTACGTGAAAGAAGTCAGACAAAAAAGAGTGCCTACTGTATAATTCCATATATATGAAATTTTCAGAAAAAGCAAATCTATAGACTATGCTATAATAAAGAATATATCTGGTCTCTGTTCCCAGTTTCTGGTACACAACTTCAAACATCCTTAGAATTTCCAGAATGATAGGAGTGTCTCTTATGTTAATGAGGTGATTCACAATGATAGATTTAGGACCAGAGTTGATCACCAGAAAGACCACAACCTTTTCTTTTCTGATATGCCACATCCCTACTAGTCATCACAAACAATACTTGTCACGACACAGCAAATTCACCTATTGACAATACAGCCAAGAATCAACAAAGAAAGAAAAAAGATGTGCAAACAAAATAGTAAGAAATATATTATACATATATGTGTGTATAAATTAAATTTCTTTGGCAATTCAAAAAGTTTAAATTACTTGTTGGTGGACTCATCCCAACATTTTATACAAAATTCCTTTGGTATGCTTTGTACAAAAAAAAATTTCTGTATATCTAAAGACTATTTTTATAATAGAGCCTGCATTTTCTAATATATTCAACCACATTTAGCTATATAACCAAGATAGGCAAGTTTAAGTTCAGTGGGTTGGTGAAGGGGAAGTAGCTGGAGCTGGCTTTACCCATGTGGAAATAATTGCTTTCCTGGCCTAAAGCTCTTCCTATTAGGATCAAAACAAACTGATGTTATCTTAAGAATCCTTCCAATTTTTGAAAAATAAAACCTAAGTATTCCATACTTAGCCAGACATTGTCCAGATATTGTTTGTTTTGGTTAAGGACAAAATTATGGCACATTTATTTTTGTATTTAAATCAAAAGCAGAGTTTCTATTATGAAGAAAATAAGGGCACTTCAATAGATAATTACCTCGGTATAGAAAGGCACATACAGAATTGGTATAGACAAGGCCACCAAGCTTAAATATTGTGATCTGATATTTTTAAAAACTCAGCTTAGCCCCTGGCCTTCTTTGTCTGCACCAGAATTTTCCAAATAAACTCTGTTCAACAGGAGTATGAAATAATGTCACAGCATATAACATGATGAGCCACTTGAAGCAGATTTAGTGACAAGGACAAAATTTTCCAGCAAGAATAAAATACAAGTTCTGAAGATCAATGTAATTCTGGCATGGATTCTAAATTTTCTGAGCACTTGCGAAAACATAGCATGCTGTTTTGATTCATGGAATTATAAAACTGAAAAAAAAACCCAGAATGAAAAAAAATATGTATCTATATATACACATACATATATTACCAAGATGCTATGTAAACCAGTCTTCTGCCTCTGGCAGTTCAATATCTAAAGCACCCAGATTGATGGCTATTAGGAAATAAACCTTTTTAAAATGAGCAAGATAGCAATCCCACAACCTCTCTGAAGCCTCTGAATGTTTCATCAACCTAAAGTAATGACCAGTGGCTTCAGTTATCTCCAACTTTCTGTTCTGCAATCAAAACTCATTTCTTCCCATCTCATTAAAGAAAGCTTTGGGATTTCCCTGCATTAGCTTACTTGTTATAAATCCTCTTTGGGCCCTAACCTTTCTCTCTAGATCATCTTCCATATTTATTCCTTCTCTCCTTCTCTGGATACTATGCATTTTCCCCATATGTTTTTTGTTTCCTTTTGTTTTTGTTTTTTAGCTATATTCTATCTGTTGCCTGAAAGGAAGAAACATTATAATAACTTTTCTAGGTTAAATTCCAATAGATTATTTATATAGCTTGTCAATAAGCATACAATTTGGAAATCACTCCCGGGGGGGGGGGGGGTGGGGAACAAAAAACAAAAGAGACTTGAAAGAGTTATTCAGGAACATTCTAGAATGGTCAGATTTCCTTTTTTTTTTTTTTTTTTTTTTTTTTTTTCAATTTTTCCCTTACATGATATGGGAGGGAGCTAATCAAGTTAACAAAGAGTATATTTTAAATGGCAATGGACATGTATAAAGCATCTTAACATTTTCTTCCTGTTAAAATACAATACATAAATCAGAGGCCTTCTTGCAGAAGAGATAACCCAATTTTACTTGACAGGATCACTGAGCCTTAGGCTGCACTTCTGGAAGGTCAGTGTCTCACCATTCACAGGGGGACTTTTGTCCCACTAAGACTTGGAATTATCAGAACTAAGTTTCTACTATTCAATGATTTCACCCTGTTTTTCTAATAGAATTCTTATGTTTATTTGTACATTTCAGTTTTTCTGCCATTGCACTAACTCCTGCTATGTTTTATTCTATGTATGTAAACAAAATCATGCTCCATAGAATTTGGTTGAGTAGGAGACGTCAAGTCCATAACTAAATATATTCTTTATATAACTGAGCTATCGGCATTAGACAGCAGAGGGCACTGACAAATATGCTGACCAAAATATTTAAAGTCTGTCTTTCATTACCAACTCTCAGTTCACACACTGTTACAAATAACCACAATCCAGAGATTTCCATATACTCAAATACAGAATATACTTAATCATATTTAATTAAATAAAAAAGTTATAATTTAGTATAGACTAAATTTTAATAGGCTTCCTTTGGGCCAGACATTGTGCTAACTGCTTTATACATGTTATCTAATTTGCTTCTCACAAAGTAATGCATGAACTGGATGCATTTATTCCTATTTACAGAACAAGACACTGAGTAGCAATGTCATAAGTGGCAGGTTGTGGATTCAGCTACTAAACTATATATATAAAGCTTCCTGAGAGAAGAACCCATACTAGTTTTATTTACCATTAAAACCTAGCACCTAGTATAGTCCCTGGAACTCAATATTTAGGGAGAGAAAGGAAGGGAAGGGACACTAGATCTGACTCCAGTGCCATGCCTCAGATCTTTAAGATGCTCTCAATAGTATTTCCTCATTTGATCAGAGTTTACCAGCCACTAGGCCCCGGCATTCACTAGACACCAAGCCACTAAGATCTCAGTATTTGAAATACTAACACTTTACATATTTCCTGAGGTGGTATTAAAACAGAAGAGTAAAAATAAACAGATAAATAAAATATTTAACTAAGAAAACTAAATGCAATTTTAAAAATATAAATATATGAAAGCTTATATCCAGGTTTCTTTATATAAAGAATTCTCATTCACAAAGAAGAAAAAACACTTAAAAAGTAAACTAAATTGAATATAATTTTTAACAGTTTTAACAATGTTGGAAGTATATCTTAATATCTTAAATACTCGATTAACTTTGTGAACAAGATTGAATATTGAATATGTAAATTTCAGTCTCTTCAAATAGTCTTTCACTCATGAAAAAATGTCAAAAAATTTATCACTAATATCACAATTTCATGATTTTGAAATAATATAACCCTAGTATTTACTACACATATAAAATCTATATTTATGGTTACATTTATCTTAAACTGAGAGCTGATTAAATCAAAGTGGTATTTATCACAGATATTCTTTCTAAATAACTCTATTACTTGTTCATCAGAACTATACTAAGATCCTTATTATATGCCAGGCAGATGCTAAATCTGAAGAAACAGAAATCCATAACAAAGAGCTCCTACTCTTACTGCAGCAATTACACTACAACAAAATATTCTGTATTACTTATGTAGGGCATTTTGTTCCTGAAAGGCAAAAAAGATTTCCATTCTTATAAAGCATGTAGAATACAGCAATATAAAACAAAAGTAGATACTGAGTCAAATCCCCTATCCATCTTTCCAAAATAGCAATCCATGCTGCTGTGTTCTACTTTATATACAAAAATCTTTAAATACATTTCAAACCCCGTGCTATGTCTTCATCTGTTTTGCCTTACTCAAACTGTGTGTTCCTTGAGTTCAAAGAAGAAAGAACAATGAAAAATATTTATTGGGGCGCCTGGGTGGCTCAGTTGGGTAAGCGTCTGACTTCAGCTCAGGTCATGGTCTCACAGTTCGTGGGTTCGAGCCCCGCATCGGGCCCTGTGCTGACAGCTCAGAGCCTGAAGCCTGCTCAGGATTCTGTGTCTCCCTCTCTCTACCCCTCCCCCCTCACACTCTGTCTCTATCTCCCAAAAATGAATAAACGTTAAAAAAAAATATTTTTAATAAAAGAAAAGAAGAATACTTCTTTAAAATAGTTTACAGAAGTGGCTAGGCATTAAAATCAGTAGATTTTAGTAATTCTGTATGATAGATTAGTAGTTCTATACTAGATGAGTAAATCTATATAAATATAGACACTGGAGCCATAAGCTAGACCCAAGAGACAAAGTCTTTGGGGATGGAGTCCATGCACCTAAATTTTATAGAGCTCCAAAGGCAATTCTCATGTACGGTAAAGGCCAAGAACGACTTTTTTAAAAAAGGGGAAGGGGGATATACAAAGCTGCCTAGCAGTAGAAAATGTTACAGCTGTATAGGATCTTAAAGATCAACTAATCAATTCATTTTCTAAAGTATGAATCTGAAGTTGTAAGAAGTGAAGTAAACTGCCCAAGAACACATAGATAGTACAGCCAGAAAGAGAACCCACGACTAGCATGCAGACGAGTGCTCTTTCCAGCACACAAAACTGGCTATTCCATTTGGGAAGGAGATAAAGTATTAATTCTTGATTCATAAGCTTAATCAATGTAAGTGAGCATTCGTATGGTAAGTTATCAGGGAAACATAAATTCAAAAAAAACAAAAACAAAAAAAAAAAAAAAAAACTACAGTTGACCCTTGAACAATGTGGAGGTTAGGGGCACCAAACCCTACCCAGTAAAAAATCTGCGTATAACTTTTGACACCCCAAAAACTTAACAACTAATAATATACAGTTGATTGCACGCCTTAAGATAACTTAACCAGTCAATTAACACATATTTCCTATTTTATAAGTTTTATATATTGTATTCCTATAATAAAGTAAGCTAGGAAAAAAAGAAAATGTTAAGAATATCATAAGAAAGACAAAATGCATTTATAAAATTAAAAAAATCCATATATAAGTGGACCTGTGCAGTTCAAATCTTATGTTGTTCCAAGGTCAGCTATACTTTCTTGAATTTTAAACACCTCCTTTGGAAAGAACTGTGATAAAAGAATCTAAAATAGAAAGTTGTTTTGATATATAAATGAGCTGAATAATTACTAAGTGCCCAGAACAGATACTAAATAAATGTTATTTCCCTTCAACACCACACCCTACTCCCCTCCTTTTTAATTCTACATCAAGATGTCTCTCCTTAACTCTCAACTATGCCCATTTGTACACTTTCTCCTAATTAACAATGCCTTCTGACCTCCTCTCCTTCAGCAATGTTCATAAATTCCTATAAGGCCCAGCTGAAGATATGCTTCCTAAGAAATTTTCTAAACTAACTTAACCTTACTCTAATTACTTGTTTCTTCCTCTATTAGTTAAATTACTTGTACTCTTAAGCCTTACACTTCTTCATAATTTCTTTTAAAGGTATGTAATTGTAATTACTTTCTAGCTCCTTTCTATATTTTTATTTTCTTCCATAAGTTTTTAGTGGGCTAGAATGTAAGTTCCCCAAAGGCAAGGATACTGGTTTGATTTGCTCACTCATAAATCACAAGCACTTAAAACAATGCCAGAAATATAGAAGGTGCTCCATAAATACTTGGTGAATAAATGGGAAAGGATTATTCCTCCTTCCATTCATCTCTCCAAAATTCCAAATGTAATGCTAAAGACATAGATATGAAAAATTAAACTTTTTCAAAACAATGAAAATAAGTATGCATATTTAACATTTTAGAAATACATAAAATTTTTAAAAATTAACAGAGCTACAAGGGCACCTGGGTGGCTCAGTTGGTTGAGCATCCGACTTCGGCTCAGGTCATGATCTCACGGTTCATGGGTTGGAGCCTAGAGCTGCTTTGGATTCTGTGTCTCCCTTTCTCTCTGCCCCTCCCCAGCACACACACACACACACACACACACACACACACACACACACACACACTATCTCTCTCTCTCTCTCAAAAATAAATAAATGTAAAAAAAATTTTAATAAAAATTAATAGAGCTAAAAAGATAAGTAAACTCACTGGCTATAAAAAGTCATTTAACTTCTTTATTCTACACTCCCAGGGATATCTTAGTAAGAACTGGATAGGATGAGCTGATAAATAGAAGGTAAAGGATTAAATTAAGACCTGGAGCTTGCAATCCTACCTTCCCAAAGTAAAGAATTTCTAAAATTTGTTCTCTCTCAAAACTTTGAATTAAGAATAATCTAATGAAAAAAACCCACTTTCTGACTTACTCAGATCTTAAATTATATAAAAAAAACAGTAGATATTTTTAATACATAAATTTAAAAGAATTATTCTATCTTTCAACAAAAGGGTTGTTTTACACTATACATAAACACCTGGAAGACTGAACATAGAATCACATCTTTCCTAAAGAAATCACAAAAGTGTAATTTTTGAGCCCAGCACATTCAATAACTGCGATAATGGTAAATTTCATAAATAAGCCCCACCAATAAAGAAACAAATTTAAAACAATTCTACCCAACCCACAACTATGTGGTCAACTAATCTTCAACACAGCAGGAAAGAATAATCAATGGGAAAAAGACAGTCTCTTCAACAAACAGTGTTGGGAAAACTGGACAGAAACATGCAGAAAAATGAAACTGGACCACTTTCTTACACCATACGCAAGAATAAATTCAAAATGGATGAAAGACCTAAATGTGAGACAGGAAACCATCAAAATCCTAAAGGAGAACAGAGGTAGCAACCTCTTTAAACCCAGCCACAACAACTTCTTATTAGACACATCGCCAGAGGCAAGGGAAACAAAAGCGAAAATGAACTACTGGGACTTCATCAAGACAAAAAGCTTCTGGACAACAAAGGAACAATCAACAAAACTAAAAGGCACCCTAAGAAATGGAAGAAGATATTTGCAAATGACAGATCTGATAAGGGGTTAGAATCCAAAATCTATAAAGAATTTACTAAACTCAACACCCAAAAAACAAATAATCCAGTGAAGAAATGGGCAGAAGACATGAATAGACATTTTTCCAAAGAAGACATCCAGATGGCCAACAGAAACATGATAAGATGCTCAACATCACTCATCATCAGGGAAATACAAATCAAAACCACAAGAAGATACCACCTCACACCTATCAGAATGGCTAAAATTAACAACACAAGAAACCACAGGTGTTGGCAAGGATGCGGAGAGGGAAGAACACTCTTGCACTGTTGGTGGGAATGCAAACTGGTGCAGCCACTCTGGAAAACAGTGTGAAGGTTCCTCAAAAAGTTAAAAATAGAACTACCCTATGACCCAGCAATTGCACTACTAGCTATTTACCCAAAGGATACAAAAATACGGATTCAAAGGGGTACATGTACCCCAAAGTTTATAGCAGCATTATCAACAATAGCCAAACTATGGAAAGAACCCAAGTGTCCATACACTGATGAATGATAAAGATGTGGTGTATATACATACATATGTAGAGACATACATATACACCACGGAATATTACTCAGCCATCAAAAGGAATAAAATCTTGCCATTTGCAACAATGTAGATGGAGCTAAAGTGTATTATGCTAAACAAAATGTCAGCCAGAGAAAGACAAATATTGTAAGATTGCGCTCATGTGGAATTTAGGAAACAAAACAGATTAACATATGGGAAGTAGATATAAAAGAGGTGGGGGGAACAAACCATAAGAAAATAACTGTTATTTTCTTAATTTAAGAATTTCTTATTTAAGAACTCTGTTCTTAACAACAGAGAACAAACGGTTGATGGAGGGATGTGCATGGGGAATGGGCTAGATGGGTGATGGATATTAAGGAGGGCACTTGTTAGCATGAGCACTGGGTGTTGCAGGTAAGTGATAAATTCTGGATTTCCACTCCTGAAGCCAAAATTGCACTATATGTTAACTTACTCGAATTAAAATAAAAATGTGAAAAGAAAAAAAAATTCTACCCAGAAAAACTGTCTGCTTCCTTGCCTATGTAATTTAATAAAGATACAAAAATCTAGCCCACATATAGGACTGTACAAAGAACATATCAACATGGTTAGACATTTAGTGACAAAATAGAACTGTGAAGGGTACTTTTTCCATTCATTTTAAGTGACATATTTCTTTATACATATGAAAAGGGGACAGGGATAATCAGAATGCATAAAAAATCATTGCTGATTACAATAATCTCAGAGGTCTTAGCTACTGTGCCCTTTTTTAATTGTCAAAATATAGGATAATTGAATAAACAGAAAACTCTAGTCTAACTAAGTGAATTACATTGAAGGAGATTATATTGTATGATGGGAATGAATGGGAATTAGAGTCAGACAGGGGTTCAAATTGTCTCTCTCCCATTTCCTAGCTGTTTGATCACAGACTAATGTCTAAACTCTCTGAGCCTCATTTTATCTATAAAATGAGAATAACTTCCCCTTTGCAGAGTGGGGATGAAGAATTAAAAATATAATGTGTCACTCCTTTGCTTAAATCCTCCAATGATGCATTATAACATATTATAAAGTCAGTTTCAAACTCCTTCAAAAACTACCTTATTTTTTTTTAATGTTTATTTATTTTTGAGAGAGAGAGACAGACAGACAGAGCATGAGCAGAGGAGGGGCAGATAGAGAGAGAGGATCAATATCTAAAGCAGGCTCCAGGCTCTGAGCTGTCAGCACAGAGCCCAATGTGGGGCTTGAACTCACAGATCACAAGATCATGACCTGAGCCAAAGTTGAACACTTAACCAACCGAGCCACCCAGGTGCCCCTACCTTCTTATTTTCTGAGAGAGAAACCATGTTTTCTGTACTCAACAGTTCTTAAAACATCCAAGTAGAAATTCCCAATAACTAGACAAAATGTGTAGGCTTAGACTTAGAACACAGGGAAGGGCAGACAAGAAAAGTTCAATGTCATCATGCAACCAGATAACAGCTTACTTATTTTTGTAATTCGGATATATCAGTCTTTATTCTTGCTACCTGATAGCATTGTCACGGGGTTACTTCTTAATCTACTGTTTAACAGAAATTTTCACAGCAATGGGCTAGAACAATTTTGTAAATGCCCTAGAATAAGTAAGCTGCTGACCCCTCTCCTCCCTTAGCATATCATAAAGTTTCCAATATGATAAATATGGTGATTTCAGCTTCTCTTTAAATAACCCATTAAATTGTTAGCCTTTTAGGTTTTCTCCTTCTCCCAAACAAATTCTCTATTATTGCCTTGATACTAACTAAAATTTAGCACATTCCAAATGGAATCTGGACTCTAGTTACTTCCAGACTCAACATAAACTAAGTATTTTTTACTCCCTACCAGATTTTTTTCCCCAGGTATTGAAGCAATTATTTTCTCAACCAGAGAGTAAGCACTTCTAAAGGCCAGAATCATGCTATATTATCCATTTCCATAACACTTAGCCCAGCATCTCCAAAAATCTATGCTAACTGTATATACGCATATTTAATATCTTTGGATTTTGTCTTAATTCTCTATTTTCCAAGTCAAATAATTAAATTAAAATTAATTTTAGCCTATTCTAAATACCATTTACTGAATACTTACTACATCACTGTATTTTTTTAAACTACAAAATATTATCATTTGTTATCAACACCAACATATCAGAGACTTATAAGAAACCTCAAAATTTAAGACATATTAAAACATGAAAAATACTATATGGTAACTATGAGATATCACAGATTAGAAGGCACATACCATTTTCAGAGATCCTAAAATGTAAAAGAAAACAATGTGCATCTTAACAGTTTTAACTTCATTTTAGAAACTGAAAGTCAGTGCTTAAAAACTTTGTCCAACATTAATACCTGTTAACAAAGTTAGCAACCTGTGCAATCCCTAATTCCTTAATAACTGGGGGAGAAATGGATCAAAAGTGGGCTGCTTTACCCACTTCCTCTCCATTATGTAAAATATGTACATATCCAATATGTGTCGATATGCTCAAAAGATTACTTTTAAAACTGTCTCGCATTCATTTCCCCTAACTTCCTTTAACAGAAGATAAAATTTAAAAATTAATTGCCACCGCCCAAGAGAAAATACATAGTATTTACTAAAATATGAAATTTATTTTGATATATTCTAGGCAGATAAATATGTCTGACTTTATTAGTGGGTTTTTTTCTCAAAATGGTACCACATACTATAGTTGAGAATACAAAGGGATCAGTTAAGTCTTTTTCATTGACAAAATATATACTACAAGTTAATACCGAAGTGCCTTGCCAAGATACAATTCAACACTTAAGAGTATATCATTTCCAAATGATTGTACATTTTTGCCTAACAAGAAGATATATTGACTGGCAAAATTTATAATCATACAATAACACAATTTCAGTTAACTCCTCAGATATTGTCACTTCTACTATTAAATACTTAGGTTACTGAATTATAAATATTAAATAAAAGAACTTAATTCTAGAATGAGGAACACTATATTTTATCCTTAAGTATTTGCTAGTAGAATAGAAAAAGGAATATGGCAATGTGATGTCATATTCTACATCAACTTAAGCATGTCTTAGTGAGAAAGTGAATTAAGAAAAGGCAGACAGAGTGGTAATTAGGCTGATAATCATTCTGGAATGAAAATTTATTTCCAGTGGTAGCATTTTTTTTTTTTAAGAATTGGTAGAAACATTTAGAAAAGTCAAAACTTAGAATCTGTTCCTTAATTGAGCCTCAACTATAAAACAGACTAAATTCGTTTCTGTCCCCCCACCACACCTTTTGTCTCTTGTCTCTCTCGTTCTCTGTGTGATAAATGTCAACATTACAAATTATTTTATCCTAAGAAAGAAGTATCAGATCTGTAGGACATAGGATAAAAAGAAAGGAAAAAGCACAGGATTATTTTCATTAAAAATATATATATTTGTAAAACTTACTATTACATAAAATATCATTTTCTTTTAACAGTAAAAGCAATCGGCAACCAAAGATTAAAAGACTTAGCATTTTGTTTTCAACCTAAGGTCTGGTTCCAATATGACTGAACTAGAACAGATTTGTAGGTAAGATTCACTCACCAAGTATTTCTCAATTTGTTACATAAATTATCACAGAATTCACATTTTATATTTTAAAAATGGCAGACTAAGGAATGAGAAATAATATTTATGTCAAAATTCTCATCTTACTTCTCCATTTCTTAACGTTGTGATGGTTCCTCTTGCTACTCCCATTCTAAATAGTGTTTCTGTGGCCTGTGAATTTAAAAAAAAAAAAAAAAAAAGCAAAAATATATCATTTATATTCTGTACTCCCACCCCAAAACTGAAGAAAACATTCATTACTATTACATTTCCAGCAACTTCTAGAGGAGCATCAATACAGCACAATAAGAGGTACGTGATCTACATTCTACTTCAGAAATATCATTTTCAGAATGTTTTAATGTTATCAAGAACTCAAGTGAAATTGTTTCAAAGGTTATTTTGATCTGATAGTATTCACCCATATCTATATGGTTTCAAATTAGTACACTTAGATCAGTTTAAACCTTAGTTTGATTAAAAAGATTAAGTAATAAGCTAGCACTTGAATTCAATTCAGAAATTATCATTTATTCTATTTTTCATTCCATTTAAGTTCAGCTGAAATCACTTCACTGCTACTGAAATACTGACAGAAGATGAAATAATTCAGTGATTCCACACATAAAATAATACCAAAAAAGAGTGATTGCTTTTTATACACTAACAATGAATAATCCTAAAATGAAATTAACAGTTCCAAAGAGGCAAAAGACTTGTTCACTGAAAACTACAAAACACTGCTAAAAGAGATGAAAGAACCATAAGTAAATGGAAAGACATCCTGTGTTCATGAACTGGAAGACAAATGTTAAGATGTCGATACCACCAAAAATGATCTATAGAATCAGTGTGAGTCCTACCAAAATCCCAATGACCGTTTTACAGAAATATAAAAAAAAATCCATCCTATAATTGATACAGAACCCAAGAGTCTCCAAATACCCCCAAACAATCTTGAAAAAGAGGAACAAAGTGAGAACTCAAACTTCCTGATTTCAAAACTTATTTCAAAGCTACAGTAATCAAACAGTGTGGTACAGTCGTAGACAAACAGGTCAATGAAATAGAACAGAGAGCTCAAAAATAAAACCCCTGCATACATGGCCTACCAAAATCATTCAGTGGGGGAAAGGACAATCTTTTTAATATCCACATGCAAAAGAATGAATTTGCACCTTTGCCTTATGCCACATACAAAAATTAACTCAAAAGGGATCGAAGACCTAAATATAAGAGCTAAAATTATAAAACTCTTAGAAGAAAAATAAGGGAGGATTCAGTGTCTAGCAGGGACTTGCTTCCTGGTTCCTGGATGGCTGGAAACAAACAGAAGCAAGTTCTTTCTCTACTCTTATAAGTGCCCTGATTCCACCATGAGTGCTCCTCATCTAATCTGATTTACCCCACCTCCTGATACCATGACACCGAGGGGTAGGGGTTTGACATGAATTTCTCATTCAGTCCATGAGAAAGTATTCCAGTACAAGGGGGCAAGAAATACAAAGGCCAATAGGTAAGATTATGCTTGGCATGTGCAAAGACAAACAAGATAGCCAGCGAGGCCGAGAAAAAGGTTTCATGGGACTAAGGTTGAAAAAACGAGAGGATGCAAATGCATCTGCTCAACATGTGTTTCTAATTTTTAACCTGGCATAAGAGAAAGGCATTTCCAACCTTCAATAATAGAAAATATAACTCAAAGGATGTTCTACAAAACACACATTTTAAGAATTAGGAACCCCAAAAATGAACCAATTCTAAATTTAAAAACTGAATGAATATCTAAAGAAATCCAAAGGGTAGGAGGGATGAAAACCTGGAGGACAAAAGAAAGGAAAGTGCACATGATCATTAAAATATATATATTTGCAAAGGTTATTATTAGGTAAAATGTTGCAAAATCAGTGAGATCAGGGTAATATAAGTAGATACAAGATCATTTAGATTTAAGGAAGTAAACAACAGAAGAAATAAATAAAAGTTTGCATGTGGTTGCCTCTGGGTCGTGAAAATCAGGCATGAGAAGAGGTGAAGAAGAATACCACTCTTTTTCCATTAGCTTCGCAGCACACTATTTGCTTAAACTACATATAAATCCTGATCAAAACTTTTTTTCATAACTTTTAAAGATTGATTTTAAGTATATCAATAGTGTCCAATTTTGCAAAGAGGTCAAATACTTTACAATTTCTATAGAGTGGTGCACATAAGAATATAGTCAAGGACTGAATGAAAGGATATAAAAGTCAAACAGTGTAAGCAAACTCTTTCAAAAAGTTTGACAATAAAGGTAAGAAATGAGAATGAGTTGTTGGTAGAAAGAACAGAGTTGAGAGAAAACTGAAAACAGTATACTTTTAGGATAGAAGAGATTTAAACAAGTTTTTAATGGCTAAGTAGAAGTTGTCAGTAAGGTGGAAGAAGTTTAGACACAGGGAGGGAAATGGAAGGGGATTCCTGTGGAAGACAGGATCAAGAGCACACAGCTATCCATCCACTGTGTTAAAAGGGAGAAGGTACAAATAGAGGAGCATGCTTTCCCTATCCCTCCCTCTGCCCTTAGCCCTCCCCCTTCCCCCAGGCAACTAGAGGACAGGATAATCTTCCGAGAATCACAAAGACACTGAATGAAAGAGGGAGGGGGGTGGAAGGGACTATGTAATGTAAAAGTAAAACAGAAGGGGACAGAACTGCCAAGCAACACTAAAAGCCCAGCTAAGGCTGAAAATCATACATGTTTGTTGTTACAAATCTACACAGTCACAGAATTAGAAAGCTAAAAAGATTCACAGTTTAGGAATTATCAAGGCAAAGTGAGCAACCCTAGACCAGATATGAATTTAAAAGTAACTTTTAATTCAACATTTATTGGTAAAATACAGCATGTGATTTATAAATAAAAGTAAATTTTTTCTAACATTTTTTAAATTAGAAGAGCAATCTTTAGTTTTAAAGTCCTAAACACACACCCAGAGGTTGGGGGTTGATATCTACATGCTAAGTTAGAAAATAAAAAATCTTTTAGAGAAAACACTGCTAAATTTTGTGAATGTATCACAATAAGAAGATAATTCCAAATTCATAATTCACTAAAATAGGCCATTATTAGAAAAGGAAAGGGGTTATTCACATACCCAAACAAAAAACAGATTTTAAATGAACAACTTTGCTGACAAACAAATTTTACTAAAGCATATAAAGTTAGATGTTGAAAAATCTATTTACAGACACTGCTACTGAAGGAAAAAAATTTCACACCAGTGATGTACTTGTATTTTTTCTATTCTTCATGATATATACATTAAATTACATCTTCCATCTTCCTGTTTCTTTTTAAACTTTAATCTGGGATGTGATTAATGGTACTCATGTAGGTCAGGTTAGTTACTGTATATATTTGAGGAGCAAAAGGTGACAGGTGGAGGCAGCAAGCACTTGTGATAAAATATGCAAAAACTTCTCTAAACCAGATCAAACTATTTGCTTTCTCGTGTCTCAAAAACCAGAGGTAGTTTGAAGATCTACTTCTTTTTCTACATTATCTCCAGTAGAAGAATACCAAATCCAATCTTTTGTTTCCAACTAAATTGATTTATTTCATCAGCTCTTCCCACCAACATTTTCAAGGATGGCTCATTCTAACCGCACTCTGTCAATTCAGCTCAGGTTCCTTTGATTCTATAGGGAAGCGCTGGAGTGTACAACATTCTTTTGACCTCTACTAAAGAGACTGCTTTTAATTTACTTGTACCCAAACAATGGCTAACAAGTGTCAAAAAACAATGAGATACAGGGCTAACTCTTACCATTTATAAATTTACCACCAGCAAATTCTTCATTGAAATTCCCCTCTCCTTGAGTTTTGATAATTAAAATGATTACTACAAAAACACTCATTAAACATTTTCTGTCAGTGGCAAAGGAAAAAAAATCTACAGGTCCTTATTTAAAAATAGGGTACCAAGAGAGACTGCTTTTTAAAACAGTGTTAGATAAAAAGAGACTTAGGAGACATGAAATCTACATAATAAATGCAAAGCTCTGGGCTGGATCCTTGTGTTTGTATGTGTATGTGTGCAAATCTAAAAAGATCCAGGATTTATACTGAGTTGATAACAGTAGTAGTCTCTGGATGTTTTCCTTTTCTTTACTTTCTAACATTCAACATGCACATAAACTGTTTGGTAATAATAAAAAGGAAAAAAAAAGTAACAACTTTTGTTACACTAAAAGATAAAACATTTAAAATAGAATTTTGGAACAATGAAAAATGTTATAACACAAGCAGTACTATAGTAAGTAGCTCCTACTAGGAAAGACAGCCAAATTCAAGAGACTCATGCGCTTAAAGTCTAATAATTTTTCATTCAATAAACCAACAGAAAATAAGCAAAATTAAGAAGAAATGTACACTGGGATGCCTGAGTGGCTCAGTCAATTAAGCTCCCAACTCCTGATTCAGCTTAGGTCATGATCTCACAGTTCAGGCTCTGTATGGACATCACAGAACCTACTTGGGATTCTCTCTCCCTCTCTCTCTGCCCCTCCCCAGCTCACATGTGTACATTCTCTCTCTCAAAATAAACTTTAAAAAAAAATACATATTTAATATACTTTACCTTGAAAAGTAATATAAAAGCTTTAAAGCATCTTATTACAGAAAGAATTGAGTGCATTAATTTAATATATGGTTTATTAATATAAAGACAACAATTGTAGTTAGCAGGCAGTTGTCTCCCATTAGTCAAGCAACTAGAATTCTAGTTACCTTATTCCCTCTATTTACTATCTGGGCAACCTTAGGCAGATAGCTTAAACTCTCTAAGCTCTGACCTCCTCTGTAAAATGGTAACAGCTATTATCAACCCATCTTCTCGTGGTGGTCAATGCAGGTTTTAACATCTGCAAGAAGCTCATTAGTCTAGCTTAGGACAGTACTTTTGCGATGAAAGAGTTTTAAAAATACTAATTTTGATCTTTTTAATGTAAAAATAAGAATTGGACTAATAAAACACCAAATATGAATGAGCTTTAACGTCAGCTATGAATCTAAAACACAAAAATCTATGTCAAAGACTCATGGCACTTACTGTTCTATGACTATCTCTTAATTGTCCTGGTTCACCACCTAAACAGAGAGGTCCTAGATGGTATGAATTAAATTTTTTATTTACGTATTCCCAGCACCTTGTGTAATATATAACAATATAGCATAAAGATTAAGGAAGCAGGTTTAGAAGCAGGTTTTTCTTTAGAAAAAGATTGTTGAGTTCTGTTCTAGCTTTGCCATTTGTAAGATGTGTGATCTTGGACAAGCAACTTCACTTCTTTGAGCTCAACTACATCATTAGCAAAATAATGATACATAACTGAAGGAAAATTCTAAGTGCTCAATAAATGATCATTTTACTACCAATAATATGACAAAGAAAATTCAGGGGCGCCTGCGTGGCTCAGTTGGTTAAGCGTCCGACTTCAACTCAGGTCACGATCTCCCGGTCCCTGAGTTTGAGCCCTGCGTCGGGCTCTGGGCTGATGGCTCAGAGCCTGGAGCCTACTTCAGATTCTGTGTTTCCCTCTCTCTCTGCCCCTCCCCCGTTCATGCTCTGTCTCTCTCTGTCTCAAAAATAAACGTTAAAAAAAAAAAAGAAAAAAAAAGAAAATTCAGAATTCCACTCTAACTTAAATATCACTCATCAATTGCAATTAAAAATGCAATTAAAAACTACACCTGGGGGCACCTGGGTGGCTCAGTTGGCTGAGTGTCTGACTTCAACTCAGGTCATGATCTCACAGTTCGTGAGCTGAAGTCCTGCATCGGGCTGTGTACTGACAGCTCAGAGCCTGGAGCCTGCTTTAGATTTTCTCCATCTCCCTGTCTCTCTGTCCCTCCCCTGCTTGTGCTGTCTCTCTCTCAAAAGCAAACATTAAAAAATTTTAAAAATAAAAAATAAAAACAAAAAAATAACATCAGATGATGATTAAAAATGTATTATAACATATAAAACAATCAATCACAATTAGCACATTACACCAGATGGTCATTTATTTATGCTAAAATTCTTGAAAGGATAACTAGAAAATAGAAAACTTACATTATTTCAAAAAGATTAATTTAGCAAAAGCCTTCATAAATCATATGCAAAATTTATTCCCCAACTGTTTATCCTAGCCATAGAAGAAAAAAGATTTAAACATTGAGGTTTTCAAGCACCAGCTACTTTCCTTCCTTGTAATGATAAAAACACAAAATAAAAATTAGGAAAACTAAAAGAAACAACAAGAACCATAAATCTCTCAATAGATGCAGAGAAAGCATTTGACAAAATACAGCATCCTTTCTTGATACAAACCCTCAAGAAAGTAGGGATAGAAGGAGCATACCTCGAAATCATAAAAGCCATATATAAACAACCCAAAACTAATATCATCCTCAATGGGGAAAAACTGACAGCTTTCCACCTAAGGTCAGGAACAAGACACGGATGTCTACTCTGTTATTCAACATAGTATTGGAAGTCTTAGCCTCTACAATCAGACAACACAAAGAAATAAAAGGCATCCAAATCAGCCAGGAGGAGGTCAAACTTTCACTCTTCACAGATGACATGATACTCTATACGGAAAACCCAAAAGATTCCACCAAAAAACTGCTAGAATTGATTCACGAATTCAGCAAAGTTGCAGGATATAAAATCAATGCACTAAAATTGGTTGCATTCCTATACACCAACAATGAAGCGACAGAAAGTGAAATCAATGAATCGATCCCATTTACAGTTGCACTGAAAACCATAAAATACCTGGGAATAAATCTAGCCAAAGAGGTGAAAAATCTATACACTGAAAACTATAGAAAGCTTATGAAAGAAATTGAAGAAGACACAAAAAAATGGAAAAAGATTCCATGCTCCTGGAGAGGAAGAACAAATACTGTTAAAATGTCGATACTACCCAAAGCAATCTACATATTCAATGTGATCCTGATCAAAATAACACCAGCATTCTTCACAGAGCTAGAACAAATAATCCTAAAATTTGTATGGATTAGCCAAAGCAATAGCTTTGTATGGAATAGCCAAAGCTATAGCAATAGCTTTGTATGGAATAGCCTAAGCAATCTTGAAAAAGAAAACCAAACCAGGAGGCATCACAATCCCAGACTTCAAGTTATACTACAAAGCTGTAATCATCAAGACACTATGGTACTGGCACAAGAACAGACACTCAGATCAATGGAACAGAATATGGAACCCAGAAATGGACCCACACATGTATGGCCAACTAATCTTTGACAAAGCAGGAAAGAATATCCAATGGAATAAAGACAGTCTCTTCAGCAAGCGGTGCTGGGAAAACAGGAAAGTGACATGCAGAAGAATGAAGCTGGACCACTTTATTACACCATTCACAAAAATAAACTCAAAATGGATAAAAGACCTCAATGTAACACAGGAAGCCATCAAAATCCTCGAGGAGAAAGCAGGCAAAAACCTCTTTGATCTTGGTCACAGCAACTTCTTCTTACTCAACATGTCTCCGGAGGCAAGGTAAACAAAAGCAAAAATGAACTACTGGGAACTCATCAAAATAAAAAGCTTCTGCACAGTGAAGGAAACAATCAGCAAAACTAAAAGGCAACCAACAGAATGGGAGAAGATATTTGCAAACGACATATCAGATAAAGGGTTAGTATCCAAAATCTATAAAGAACTTATCAAAACTTAACACCCAAAAGACAAAGAATCCAGTGAAGAAATGGGCACAAGACATGAATAGACACTTCTCCAAAGAAGACATCCAGATGGCCAACAGACACATGAAAAAATGCTCAACATCACTCACCATCAGGGAAATACAAATCAAAACCACAATGAGATACCACCTTACACCTGTCAGAATGGCTAACATTAACAACTCAGGCATCAACAGATGTTGGCGAGGATACGGAGAAAGAGGATCTCTTTTGCACTGTTGGGAATGCAAGCTGGTGCAGCCACTCTGGAAAACAGTATGGAGGTTCCTCAAAAAACTAACAATAGAACTACCCTATGATGCAGCAATTGCACTTCTAGGCATTTATCCACGGGATACACATGTGCTGTTTCAAAGGGACACATGCACCCCCATGTTTATAGCAGCACTATCAACAATAGCCAAAGTATGGAAAGAGCCCAAATGTCCATCAATGGATGAATGGATAAAGAAAATCAATGGATGAATGGATAAAGAAATGGATTGTATATATATATATATATATATATATATATACACACACACAATCGAATATTACTCGGCAATGAAAAAGAATGAAATCTTGCCATTTGCAACTACGTGGGTGGAAATGGGGGGTATTATGCTAAGTGAAATTAGTCAGAGAAAGACAAAATTCATATGACTTCACTCATATGAGGACTTTAAGAGACAAAACAGATGAACATAAGGGAAGGGAAACAAAAATAATATAAAAACAGGGAGGGGGACAAAACAAAAGAGACTCATAAATATGGAGAACAAACTGAGGGTTTGTGGAGGGGTTGTGGGAGAGGGGATGGGTTAAATAGGTAAGGGGCACTAAGGAATCCACTCCCGAAATCATTGTTGCGCTATATGCTAAGTAATTTGGATGTAAATTTAAAAAAAAAAACAAAAAAACTTCAGTCTGGCAAAAAATAGTTGAAAATGAACAGGCAAAACCAAGAAAGTGCTTTTAACAACACGAGGATAAATTTAGGCATGATCTGTTTTCACATGCCTCACCCAGTCATTCACGAGGATTTTCTTTCATTGTTACTCATTTCCCAAATTGACTTTAGATATGGGCATCTGATACATGGAGGTGAGGTCAAAATAATCATTGATGAGTTTCCTTTAAAATGTAAAAATCGCTTCCCATTGTAAAAAAAAAAAAAAATTAGGAAAATTGAGCATTAGCTATCCGCTTCTCATCAAAGGAGCAATGCATGATACAAGTGTAATAATATCTCTTCAAAACACCCAAACTGGTGTATTTAGCATAGCAACTAAGATCTTTGTGATGTCCCTAAACCACTCTCACTCTCTTTCTCCAGGAGGCTGCATATAGCCCAACCCTTTCCCAGCTCACTGAACACAGTTCATAACTTCTGGGCTCATCCACTGCAGCAGGTCCAGCACAGGCAGCAAAATCTCTGCAAGCAAATCTATCTTCCTAGCCAGAAAATGGGGAAGAGGAGCCCAAGTGAGCCTCCGAATGTGCAGGGAATTAATCCCTGGATGTTCAGGGGGTTTTCTGTGTTTGTTTTCTCTTTCTGGTCCAAGGATAAGCCCTGGTTATAAGATAAAGCAGCAGTAATGGACATAGTTAACACTGGAAAAGAAATCATGTTTCTCTGGTCAAAGGCATATGGAAAGAGGACCAACCTCTCCTGTAGTGCAAAGAAGAAAGGAAAACACCCATTATATTTCTCACTCTCTTTTCTAGCCAGTTTGCCCCAAAGCAGGCCCTGTTGAGTGTGTGCAGCTGTGATAGTGATGCAGGCAGCTGTAACTCCAAGAAAAACCCCATCCTTCTGGACACAGGACCCGGAAAAGGATGTCTGTGAGGCAGAGAATAGATGGGTAATCCCAGAAGAGAATAGCTAGAAAAGGAGGATCCTCTAACTAAATCTGTCTGAACTGGCACAAGTACAGAGCTCACCCCAAATCACAAAAGCCCTGAACAGACCCAAGCAGCAAAGCAAAGGCTTTGAGAGCAAAACTACAATTAAAATACCACCCAGGCCCTAGCATGACCCATGAGTGGCACACAGATGGGACAGCTCCAAAGCATCACAGGGGAAGATACTGAACACATGACAACTTGGACCTACTAACCACTGAAGATGAGACAGAATCTGCAGTCCGAACCTAACAGGTTGATGGCTTACTATTAGCAACAATGACAGCAACCACAACACATCAACAGTCTTCAAAGAATTTTAGCAGGACCCAGAGTCTCACAACATGATATTCAAAACATCCAGGATCAATGCAAAATTATTCAACCTGCAAAGAACAAAAAATCATGACCACTTCTCAAAGGAAAGACAATCAGAATGTTGAAATAACCAAAGCCTATAAAAGCACTCATTAACTGTGTTCCATGAAGTACGGTTAAACACACTTACCATGAATGGAAGAGAAGTTCTCGGTAGAGAAGTAGAAACTATTTTTGAAAACAGAAATTTTGAAACTGAAAAATACAACAGGTAAAATTAAAATTTCAATGAATGGGGGCTCTCCAACAGAGCAGAAATGAAAAGGGAAAGAAATCAGTGAACCTAAAGATGAACCTATAAAAGTCATCTATCCTAAATAACAAAGAGGAAAAAAAAAGACTGAAAAAAAGAAATTTACGAGAGACCCAGAAACTTGTGGGAGAATAGCAAAAAAATCAAGCATTTGTTTTACCAGAGATCTAGAAAGAGAGGAAAAACAGATTAATATAGAGAAAATATTTGAAGACATAATGGCTGTAAACTTCCCAAATTTGGTAGAAGGCATACCATTTATAGACTCAACAAAGTCAGCCAATGAACCCCAAGTAAGATAAGCGCAAAGAAAACCATACCTAGACACATCATAAACAAAACGCTGAAATCCACATTTTTTTAAAATCTTGAAAGTAGCCCCTCCAGAAAAGTACCCATACGTATTACATATAGAAGAACTATTAGAATGATTGTGGGTTTGCCATCAGAAGCCATGAAAATGAGAGAGAGAACATCTTCAAGGTTTTTGGACAAAAAAAAACCCTATCAACCCAGAATTCTATATCCAGCAAAAATATCTTTCAGGAATGAAAGCAAAATCAAGTCATTCTCATGTGAAAGGAACTACAAGAATCTGTTGCCAGCAGAATTGTTCTAAAGGAAATGCTAAAGAAATTTCTATAGGTTGAAGAGAAATGATCTTAGAGGGAAACATTAAACTTTATAAATAAAGAAAAGTAACAAATGGTAACAGCTTGCATTTCACATTAGACTAAATTTAAAAGCTTGTATTCTTTTTTTTTTTTTAATGTTTTTATTTATTTTTGAGACAGAGAGAGACACAGCATGAGCAGGGGAGGAGCAGAGAGAGAGGGAGACACAGAATCCGAAACAGGCTCCAGGCTCTGAACTGTCAGCACAGAGCCCGACATGGGGCTCAAACTCATGGAATTTGAGTTCGTGACCGGAGCCGAAGCTGGACACAACCGACTGAGCCACCCAGGTGCCCCAAAAAAGCTTGTATTCTTTTAAGATCTTTAAAATACATATGACTGTTGAAAAAAGTATAATATTTTCCGATGGCATTTCCCATGTATGTGGATTTAATATATATGAGCACTACAATATAAGAGGGGGAAAGTAAAGAGGTCTGTGTGGTCATAAACCTTCTACATTTTACTATAAGTGGTAAAATATTGATCTAAGTAGACAATGAAAGATTAAGCATATACATTATAATCACTAATGGAACCACTAAAAAATAATACATAAAGATATAGCCAAAGAGCCAATAGACAAATTTAAATGGAACAGTAAAAAATATCCATAATCCAAGAAATCCAAGAAAAGAGGAACAAAGAAGCAAAAAAGAGGTGGCAAAAAGAAAACAAATAAGAAGACAATGTACCCACCTATTTCAAACGATAAAAAAATTAAATATAAATTATCTAAACCAAGATAGTAAACTTTACTGCATAGGGTCAAATAATAAGTATTTTAGACTTTTCAGACTACACAGTGTCTGTTACAACTATTCTGTCACTATGGCATACAACTCTTGTCACTGCAGCATGAAAACAACCACAGACAACCCATCAACAAATGGATATGGTTCTAATAAAACTGTATTTACAAAAATAGATGGCAGGCTGTAGTTTGCTACTCCTGGACCTAAACAAACCAATTAAAAGACAGAAATTGTAACATTATATTTAAAAACCTAAATTCAGGTTCAATTCGGAATTTCTCTATTAAGTCTTCCATGTCCCTTTAATAAATTTCCCTCCTAAGGGGCACCTGGGTGGCTCAGTCGGTTAAGCGCCAGACTCCGGCTCAGGTCATGATCTCACAGTTCGTGGGTTTGAGCTCCGTGTCAGGCTCTGTGCTGACAGCTCAGAGCCTGGAGCCTGCTTCAGATTCTTTGTCTCCCTCTCTCTCTCTGCCCCTTCTTAGCGCTCTCTCTCTCTCTCTCTCTCAAAAATAAACATCAAAAAAATTAAAAATAATTAAAAATAAAAATAAATGTCCCTCCTAAATATAAATATTTCTACAATAGCATAGATTATACCTATATGTTTTTTTCTGTACCTTACTCACCTCTGAAACAGAGAAATGGTTTTATTAGCATTCCATCACAGTGATTTCAATATTCTGGACATTAGAGAACATGGACATACTTTCTTCTATGTGCTAAGCACACAAGGTGAACATTAAAGTATCAACTCTCCAGCAACTACCCTTGAAATAAATTTATTAAAATGCATTTAAAAATGTTTGCCTTTAAGTAACACACCTTTTCCTCATAGCAAAGTACATGTGTAATGCATATGTAGTGAATCAGCACATTTGGGGTCTACTTTCTAGAAAAGATGGGAGTTTCACTATCCCCAACATAAATTTATAATATAGTAGATATTATATTATATAGTTATATATATAATATATATGTATAATATACAGTTATATTATATATTATATAGTCGATATTATATAGTAGAAAATACATAACAGGGGCACCTGGATGGCTCAGTCAGTTAAGTGTCCGACCCTTGATTTCAGCTCAGGTCTTGATCTCATGCTTCGTGGGCTCAATCACCACGTCAGACTCCGTGCTGACAGCACAGGGCCTGCTTGAGATTCTCTCTCTTCCTCTCTCTCTCTCTGCCCCTCACCTGCACATGCTGTCTCCCTTGCTCTGTCAAAATAAATAAATAAACTTAAAAAAAAACATACTAAACTTAATGTACCTCCATCTATGTTATGCTCAGTCATTAATTTTCAAACTACAACAGTATCATCTGGCTAAAACTGCAAGACACCTGGTAGAGTCTGAGACTCAAAGACACTCTTTTGGAGATGTAAAACATTAGGATTAAATAGAATGAATTCCAAAGTTTGTTTCAAACTAGAAGGTTGAAGGTAAGACTTTCCGATCTCAAATGAAAAAGTAACACTGGAGTAATGCTGCTTGCTAAGAAATAGTGGTTTACACTACTAAACATTCATCATAAAAGGAACTGATGTCTTTAGACCAAGGATCATTGAACTATATGGCCTGTAGACCAAATCCTGGTATTTTTGTTGAAATTGACAGTCTGCCTATAAAATATATATCAAAATGTAAAAAAAATAAATAAAATAAAATATAAACACAAAAATAGCCAAAACAGTGTTAAAAAAAAAAAAAAGCACACTTAGCCTACATGATTTGAAGACTTACTAAAAGGCTTCAATAATCTATATATGCTATGGTATTAGCATTAAGGTTAGAATCTAGAAATGGACCTCCATCTTATGTTCAGTTGATTTCTACAAAGGTACCAAGGTACATGGCACAAAAGGTAATCTTTTCAGCCAATGAAGCTGAAACAATTGACTTTCCAAACAGAAATATGTGAGCCTTGACCCATACCATACTCCATATACAAAAACTAATTCAAAATGGAACACAGACTTAAATGTTGGTGCTCAAACCATCAAACTTTTGGAAGAAAACACTGGAAATACACACTTTCTAATCTTGATTTAGGCAAAAATAAGTTACATTCAGGAAAAAAAGAACAAAACATTAAAGAAAAACTCATTTTGGCAGATTGTACTGTCTAAAGATAGCCACATCAATATATATCCTACACCCCAGGTGCTTCTTAAAATGTGACATCTACTCTCCTACATATTTCATTTGTTCCCTCCCCTTGGACCTGGGACCTTTAAAACTACCCTTATAACTGTAATTTAACGAGGCAGAAGAGATGCTTTTTTTAAGGTTAAATCATAAAAGGCAAAATGGCTTCTGTATGGTGTTCTTTCCTTGTAAATGTGCCTTCAGAGCCCTGAGCCAGCATGTAAGAAGGCCAACTATTTTGAAGCAACCATGCTAGAAAAACTACACAGAAATAGAAAGTGATGTCCTAGCTATTCCAACATACAGCTAATCAACTACTCCAAGCCCAAGTGTCATTCATGTGAGTGAATATTCAGAGGATTCCAGCCCTTAGCTTTCAAGCTTTACCAGCCATGTCAAGTGGAACAGAAATGGGCCATTTTGAGTGAGCACTTCCCAAACTGCAGATTCATGCAAAGTAAATACTATTGTCATTTTTAGCCACTAAATTTTGAGTTGTTTGGTGAGTAGCATGAGATAACAATACATTGATAAAATATGCTTCATGAAAATTAAAAGCCTTTGCTCTTTGACTCATTTGAGAAAATGAAAAAGCAAGCCACAGACTCAGAAAATATCTGCAAATATATACCCAACAAAACACTTGCATTCAGAAAATATAAATAACTCTTACAACTCAAAAATAAGACACAACCAAAAAATTTTTAAATGAGCAAAAGATTTCAACAGATACTTCAAAAAGAAAAATAGATATCTATACATATACGTAATATATGCACGCATACATACACACATACATATATGTGTGACTGGGCAAAAAGCCAACAAAAAATGTTCAACATCATAATCGTTAGGGAAATGTAAACTAAAACCACAATGAGATAACACTACACATGGACCAAAAGGCTAAAAGTAAAATGAATGACAATACCAAGTTACAGTGGGAATATGGAGCTACTGGAACCCTCACACATTGCTTGTGGAAATACTACAATCACTTTAAAAAACAGCTGGGCAGTTTCCTATAAAGTTAAACATACACTTACTATAAGACCCAGAAATCCTATCCCTAGGTATCTTGCGAAAAGAAATGAAAACATATGTCCATTTATATGAATTGCAGAAGAGCCAAAATTGTAGTGACAAAGAGCAGATTAGCGACTGCTTGGAGCCTGAGACATGAGGGGAGGCAACTGACTGCAAAAGAGGAAGAGGGACTTTTTAGAGGAGAGAGAACAATTCTACATCTTAATTATGGTTGTAGGCACATGACTATAAACATCTGTCAAAACTCATCAAACTCTGTCCTTAAAACAGGTGAAGTTCATTAAATATAAAGCTGTTTTTTAAAAAAGAACACACACCTGCCTCCCTCCCCAAAGCTGTCCTCAATTAATTGGTAATTTAATTCCTCCCAACCATTAGGAAAAACATGGATCCTACACTGATGAAAAAAATTTTTGAAAGGACATTTATATGCTTTAGATATAAATTTTATCTTATATTCATATAACTGAGGGCAGAGGTAGAGGGTAACCAAAGTAGAAGAAAATAAGCAATAACACTATAGCCGACAATAAATTCAACACATGAATAATCTAGGAAAAATAAGATGAATAGAGTCTACATTTCACACTCATAGGAAGACTTAGGGATCCAAGAAGAGTAATTTGTTATGAAAACTCTGCGTTCCACACAAAATTCTACATATGCCACCAATGAAGAACCACTTTCCTGATAATGCACTTAACTAAGTAGTTTATATACAAACTGGGCAATCAGCAAACGAGCACTACCAATCTCATCTTCACATGCAGGTGAGTGTTCTTGTACCTGTGCTTCCACCTGCCATTTGCCCAGTCAGAAATTTGAGTAATCTCTAATTCTTGCTGTACTTTCAAGAATTTATAATATTTAATATAAATAATAGTTATTATATTATTATACTTAAAATAATTTTTATAGTATACTTCTTATAGTAAATAGGATAATTCATGTAAAATTCTCACTAGACGGTAGGTTGTGTTTTGCTTATCATTAAACCTCTAGAACCGAGAATCTGAGAAACAGGTGAACAAATCCAAGAATTAAGAGCTAATGGATAAGTAGTTTGGATTGTGTCAAATAAGTGCTTATTTATTGATAGTTTGGGGGTATATGTTTTACCAAAGTGTGAACAAATATGTCCTAAACTGTATTATAACAATTTTAAATGCTGAAACTATAATTCATTAGCCTTTCACATGACTGAAGTCAACTTGATCTTTGTAGACATCATAAATGTCATAGTCTGTTTTCATTCAGTACACAGGAAATATGCATTCATTACATATGGAGACAATGGACCTTCGCAGTGGTTTTAAGGTTATGAAGAATGTTACTTCTGTTTATGGATGTGGGTTGGTAAGTTATCCAGGAATTTAAACAATAAGCAGATGGTTTGTTTCCAAATTGATAGCAGTCATCTGGCTCTAAAGAAGAGTGTATTTTTATAAATATATGTTCTGTCATGTTCTATTCAGTGCGACATGATGAAATAACATAATATGCTATGTTCTGCTTTTCCTTAAGAAACTTAAGAAAATTTAAGGAAAGCATGGGTTTTCCCCCTCACAATGCTATCTTCTTGAAGTCAAAACAAAGGATAACAAACAAATAAAAACACAAACGCTGAAATTTAGAGTGAGATTTCCATTCTGCTTCAAAACAAGAGTCGAGTCAATCTTTCAGCTGAGTTTTCTTAACCATTAAATGGTGATACTACACAATGGTGATACAACACAAGAAAAGGGGTCATATTTACATAACGCATTCTAAGGCAGTGTTACCCTGATAATAAAACCAGGCAAAGATATTACAAGAAAACTACAGACCACTACATCCCAAAAATATAAATATGCTTAACAAAATTTGAAAAGATTGAACCCAACAATATGCAAAAGGAATAATAAATCAAGTGGGATTTATTCCAGGATGCAAGGTTAATTTAACATTCAAACATCAAGCAATGTAATTCACCATACTAACCTGAAAAAGGCAACCACATGATCAACTCTATAGATACAGGAAAAACATTGGACATAATCAAACATCTGCTACTGATAATAGAAACTTTCATAAAAACTGGGGAACAAAAGGAATTCTCTCAAATGGAAAAAAGGTCATCTAAAAAAAACAATAGCACATATTTAAGGGTGAAAAGATTGAATACATTTGTCCTAAGATTAGGAACAAGGCAAGACGTCAGCTCAATTTCTATTCAATATTGTCATGTAAGTCTTAGCCAGTGCAATAATGCAAGCAAAAGAAATAAAAGGCATCCAGATTATAAAGTAAAAAGCAAATTTCTCTCTTTTTTTTCAGATGACATTCTAGTAATGGCTAAAGTGAATAAACAACAACTTTCCCATTCTAGAAAAGGCAAAAAACTTTAAAGACGGTAAAAAGATCAACGGTTGCTAAGAATTGTTCTACAGGGGATTTTTAGGGCAGTGAAACTATTCTATATGACAATGTAATGATGGATACATCATATTATACATTAATATTGGTAATATATTAAAGTGTACAATGCAAATACCCTAATGTACAGGTTTTAGATTTAGTTAATAACAATGTATTAATATAGGGTTCATCCAGTGTAACAACTATGCCACACTCATGCAAGATGTTAGTAACAGGGAAAAAGAGAAGAGAAAAATATAAAAACTACCTGTACTTCCTGCTCAATGTTTCTATACAACTATAAATACTCTGAAAATTAAGTCTAATTTTTAAAAGTATATATGTACAACCTAAAAAGACCAAAGAAAATGGAAGGTCATATACCAAAGTTAAAAAATAAAATAAAAACTCTAACAAAACATATAAGTTAGAAATAGCACCTTTTATACAACCAAATTAATTCAATAAATACTAAAAAATGAGTAAATTAGATGACAATATGAAAATAACCCATTTAAAACATCTAACAGCTATTTATTCCATACTAGAATACCCAGAGTTATTAACAATGATTGTAATACCCAGATACATAGTCCAATTATTCTATAGGCCATGAAAAATAACAGTAAAGAAGGAAAGAGCAAAAAAAGAAAGAGGAACTGTGAATATGGAAGGCCTTCCTTTCCCATGATGTCAGGATTTCAGTCATATGATTTCCAAAATATCAATAGAATATTATTTTCAAAGAGTTGTATCCCAGTTGCCAACCTGTTCACCCAAGTCCTCCCCCCAAAAATAGAAATAATAATTGTATGTCTTTCACCACCATCACAATCATCATCATCATCATCATCACCATCATCATCATCATCACGGGATTTACTGACAAGCATGAAAGCAAAAGGCCAATGAACCAAAGATGGCAGAGTAGAAAGATCTAAATAGCCTGAGTTCTTGACATACAGAATCCTGGAACTGCTACTCTTCAGACTCCTTGAAATTTAACTCTCTTGTAAGTTGGTATCCAGCTACTTGCATTCAAAGAAATCTAGCCCAGTGAAGAACCTGCTTCAGAATTTGTTAAAACACGATCTTTGCCTTGGAACAAACTCCCTATTTATCACTTCTTAAATATTCAGGGTCCTAGATGTCTGGAGAATTATGAAAATAGTTTCTCAAATATTTATATTTTATTAACTTGAGGCTCAGTTTTTCCAAAGAAAAAACGTAAACAACTTTATACTATTTATAACAAAAAGAGTAAAGAGCATGTATAACAAAAAATAAATTGTGCTGATAGTACAAACTCTGCCGTTTATTTCAACTACAGCCATACCACTAATAAGTTGGTTTTGGGTTTGTTTTTTTTTTCCTTTTTAGGGAAAGTAGAAGCTATTAATTACAAAAACAGAAAGTAAGAAGATGCAAAAAAGCCCCAGGTATTAACAATGTTAAACTGTAATACTAAGACAAACAAACTTAAAGCAGCTTAATTTCCAAATAGGAAACAGCATGTTTCTCAGAACCAACTTGAAGCTGATATACCATATAGTATTACAGGAGATGAATATACGATTTACTTATCTTCAATTGCTGGTGGATCCGTAAGTTGAACTGAGTTTTTATAATTATGAACACGCTGTTCTAAACATTCTTGACCGTTTCTCCTGGTACACATAGGTAAAAATTTCTCTAGTACGTACTTAATGAATTGATAAGTTGTAAAATGTGTCTATTAAACTGTACTTAAAGGTACAAAATTTTTTCCAAAGTGATTGTACTAATGAGCACTCCACAAGCAACAGACAGCAATTCTCATTATTTCCTAGTAGTATTTCTCTCAGGGTTAACAAAAGAAAGTTTATCAAGTATCATGAAATATCTAAAGAAATTTCCAAAGTAAACTTAC
This sequence comes from Prionailurus viverrinus, assembly GCF_022837055.1. Lineage (NCBI taxonomy): Eukaryota > Metazoa > Chordata > Mammalia > Carnivora > Felidae > Prionailurus > Prionailurus viverrinus. Next base: position 45,874,818 of record NC_062570.1, read on the forward strand.
TCATTTCTTCAATAAATTGTTATTGTTTACCTACTTAATGGTACCATGTGATAGTAGCTCAGTAATCAATTTTCTTAGCCTTCTCTTGGTAGCAAAAAAAACAAAACAACAAAAAAAAAAAAATCACAGATTCTTGTTCTGCCAAAAATGGTCTTATTGTAAGTAACAAAACCTACAAGAAAGGAAAAGAGTATTCAGAGAGTTTGAAACAGCTGGAGCAAAGATCTAGTCAGCAAAGCAGAAGGTCTGAAGGAAGTGTGTATACACACATACACCACGTATGCAATCAATCATGCATGCTAACATGTATGCACACCCACAATGAAGACCAAGAAAAAAGGTGTCGTCAAAGTGTAGAGGGGCTGTGGTCTTGTTTTCCAGCTCTAATATTCTGAACAGGTAATTATAAAAGGTTAGAAGCCAAGAGGTTTACTACACTATACAACTATATCTATAGCAATCTTTGTTATCTATGTAACCAACCCATTCAAAGAATAACTGAGACTAGACACAATAGAGCCAAAAGGAGACTCTAGATCCAGCATGATCAAACAGAGCACTTATTTGCCTACATAGATTTAAGAGATGTTGAAAGTCCCTCTCACCTCCAAAACAGATCTTCATTTCCTCTCACAGTGCCTGAAACCACATTTGCATTACTGTATTCTGTTGGACATTCAGGATTTTTCATTCATTAATAAATATTTGCATTAAGTTGCAAATATCTCTGGACACAGGAAACTTATTAAAAAATAGCTGACAAGGATAGATACCTGAAGAAAAACAGAAATAGGAACAGAGATGCTGAAAAAGAAGATAGGAGAGTAGCAAACAAAAAATGTCTACTTCACCATTTTACCATCTGGTCCTAACACAGAAGGAAAAAACATTACTGTTGTCTTTCACTGAAAATTTCATCTCCTGAAGGCCAATATCCTAAATTGGCATAAAGTTTCCTTTGGGTTTATTTTTTTATTGTTATAACTTTCCAGTATGCTTTACCAAATTATACTCATTTCTAACTCTATCAGTGTATCATACTCATTTGATTCCATACATAACTTAAAATGGGAGAAAGAACTGGGGACCAAAACAGAGAAGCTCATAAAAAGAAAAAGTGACGCTTCAGATACTGAAATGCCATGCCACAAAACCTGGAGGCCATGAGTCTTGATTAGTCCCCAGAAAAGTCTGCTTATGGAGACTGTGTGGCTGGCACCCCCGGAGCAAGTAACTTGGAATGAATGGAGCCCTTAGTATTTTGTATTAATTGAAGTAAGACATTTAAGAATCTGGCACTTCAACTAGTTCATTCACACTAATTGAACACAATGCTAAACATTATCCTCAGACACCAAACTAAAATATTTAACAACCTATAAACAGTGCCCCAATATTGAATTCTTTGTCTTATTTAAGTCCAAAGGAACCAGATTACCTTGTTATGGCTTTAACAAAGTAAACAGGAGTTGGAAAAAATCCAAAATTGCTCAATCAATGTTACTTTCTACCAGGCTCAAGCTGTTAATAAATATATCGTAAATGAACTTAGCCTTTTTTATCTACACTTGTATGTGTGTTCTTAATAAGAATGTAATAGATCCCAATTCTTAATCATTCCCCCTAATTCCACAATTTCTCACCATTTCCTGTACTAGTTTGCCTCTCCTGTTGACTTTTATTTCCATCATAAATTACTCTAATAAGAAGTCAGAATGCAAACATAAATTTTATAAACACATACTGTATATATGCCTACTTAGTAATTAAAACCAGCCTTCTTTAAATGTAATGCTTCCTTTCCAGTACTTTCAAATAGGTACAGGCTATCCTGCATGGGACATTATTTTATAAGCAATTTTTAACACCAAAAATGGAAAACATGTCTTTTTAAAAACATCAGATTCATAACAGTGCAGTCACTGAGGCTCTTTCTCCCACAAGTGTGTGTGTGTGTGTGTGTGTGTGTGTGTGTGTGTGTGTAGTGTAGTACATGGAAAAAAAAAATATATATATAGCATGCTGCATGCAAAACAAAAAAGCCATAGCACTTCTAAATCTATATACTGTTAGCAAGGACTAAATTTCCTTCTTAAAAAAAAAACAAAAAAAAAAAAAGCTGAAGAATACAATATACTAAATTTTTTGTTAGAAAGTTAAATAATGTAATTGTCTTAATTATGGTCATTTAAATTATCATTTTTAATGGAAGTATAATTAATTATCAACACTGTTAAGTAAAATATTTAAAAATACTTATTGGGGCGCCTGGGTGGCGCAGTCAGTTAAGCGTCCGACTTCAGCCAGGTCACGATCTCGCGGTCTGTGAGTTAGAGCCCTGCGTCGGGCTCTGGGCTGATGGCTCAGAGCCTGGAGCCTGTTTCCGATTCTGTGCCTCCCTCTCTCTCTCTCTGCCCCTCCCCCCGTTCATGCTCTGTCTCTCTCTGTCCCAAAAATAAATAAACGTTGAAAAAAAAAACTTATTAAAGTGAAATTAAGATAAAAATTTTTGATGCTGCCATAAATGTAAAAATTTGCATTTATATACATAAGCACAGTAGTCCAGACTTCAAAAGAGATAGTCACGAAAATTAAGTTTCAAGAGCCTAGTGATAAAGATATGAATTATACTTACTTTTCAAAGCAATCAAAAAAAAATTTTTTTTAATTTTTTTTAACGTTTTACTTATTTTTGAGACAGAGAGAGACAGAGCATGAACGGGGGAGGGGCAGAGAGAGAGGGAGACACAGAATCGGAAGCAGGCTCCAGGCTCTGAGCCACCAGCCCAGAGCCCGACGCAGGGCTCGAACTCACGGACCGCGAGATCGTGACCTGAGCTGAAGTCGGACGCTTAACCGACTGCGCCACCCAGGTGCCCCAAAGCAATCAAAAATTTATATTGACCCTGTGAATTAAAATTTTCTGTATTTCTATAATACTTTAAAATTTACAAATCAATTTCATATATTCTAATGTAAATGATAATTTCTAACTGAAATAAAATTAAAATATTAATAAACAAAATATTAATAAAATTAATTAATAAATAAAATGGTTACCTTTCATCTGGAACTTTTGCATCATGACTCCTCCATAAGGTGACTGACTTAACATTCCCATGGGATCTCCCAAGATTATGGGTAATTAATGTCATGCTAGCTACAATTCACCCCTTTGTCTTCCACTCAAGAAATATTTCAGGATCCAATTCAGGGAAAGTTATGTTATTACAGAGATAATTAGGATATTTTCGATAGCACAAGTAAAAGTATCCTGAAGCATGCCTCACAGCAGATTGCACTACAATACTGTTTCTTCATACCATCTTGAAAACAACCACTACAAGAGACAGGGTGGGTAAGAAGATCACCAAGAGAGAAAGTATAGGTTCCACATGCTTACTACAAATTTTGCTTTGGTAAAAGAGTAAAATACATTAGTATAAATTTTAGAGGCTAACTAAAATAAACTATCTGTAAAGTTTAATCAAATCAATTTTATATGACATTTAAATTTTCTGGAGCTCTTATAATCTCTTATAATAGCCTGAGAACTGGCCCCAAGGCTTCCAATACTGTTACCCATCTTCCCTACAGTTTCTTCTTCCCAAATCAGCTAGAGTAACTGTTTGAAAAGGCAAATCATACCATATCACTCTTTTGTTTAAAAATCTTCAAAGATTTTCTATTAAACATAAAATCTAAACTTACCATACCCAACAAAGTCCTAAAAATGAACTGTCCTTTGCCTATTTGCCCAGTCCCATTTCATAGCATTCTGTACAGCCATAAAGTCACCTTGGCTACAAATCAAATGTACCAAGTTTCCCATCTAGGGACCTATTTACTTACTGTTCACTCTCCCAGAATACTCTTTCAAAAGACTGTCTCAAGATCTAACTCATTAGAATACAAATATGACAAAACAAAATCTCAGCTCTGAAAGAGCTTGCCAGGGTAATAATAGAGAAAAGAAGCAAAGAAAGAAAGAAAGAAAGAAAGAAAGAAAGAAAGAAAGAAAGAAAGAAAGAGAAAGAGGGAGGGAGGGAGGGAAGGAAGGAAGGAAGGAAGGAAGGAAGGAAGGAAGGAAGGAAGAGGGAAAAGAGGGAGGAATGCAAAAGGAAAGGACACTGCTCCTACAGAATCATAAAGTTCCATAGGAGAACACAGGAGAATATAACCTACTCTAGAGGAAAGATTTCTAAATTGGATGTGTCACTGTCTTAGGTACATGACCAGAAAATAACAATGACACATAATATGTATCAAATGGGGATTATTCTATTTGACCCTCTATACCACAGAGGAGTCCCACAACTGTGTGTGATACGAAAGATGTCACTGACAAAATTGACAAAATCCCCCACTTTGCTATGGTCATCTGATCCAGGATCAGATATATTATACCCAAACTAGGCCAATCAGATTCCCTCTCAAAGGATTTGTAATTTTAGTGTAAGGGCAAGGGGGAGAGGGGAGAAATGAGGACATTGGAGCTGAATTACTACAATGATAGTTTCATATTTCAAAAAAGGCCCTACTGCTGAGTTCCCTAAGGCTGCCCTAGTTCCAGCCTTTCCTGAGACTGGATTGTTAAGAATTTCCCTCAATTTCTGTGAAAGGTCTCAATGAATCCCTAATCTCTTAATCCCTATTTTTGTCTTAAACTAATCAAATTATTTTCTGTTACGTAAACCAAAGCAACTGTAATAGATATATGTGAAACACTGTGAACGTACAATCATCCTAGTGAAGGGCTAAAACAGATTGAGGGTTATGGATCTATTCCAAGGAGTAGTATGAAGTCACTAAATACATATGAACTATAGTGATAGAAAGAGAAAAATATTAATGTCACTCACTTCCAGATGCAGATTCAAATCCTAGTTGCCTATTTGCTACCTATCTATGTATTGTGAGTTTGAACAAGTAATTTAACCACATTATCAGTTTGTTCCCTGAGCTGCTAATGATAATAATGTTTGCCTTTCAGGACTGTCTGAAGATTAAACAAGATAAAAGATGTCAAAACACTCAGCAAAACATCTGGGAGAGAGTAGAAGCTCAATAAATGTTAATTCTCACTTTCTTTCCCAGTAAGCATAAGATGTGTAATCAGAGAATAAATGAAAAGCCAACTCTGGCTAGAGCAGAGGTTAGCAAACACAGCCATGGGCCAAATCCACCCACCACCTATTTGGTATGGCCCACAAACTAAGAATGGTTTTCATATTTTAAATAGAGACATAGGTTTAATATCGCCCCTGAAAAAGATGTTGAAATCATAAGCACTGGTACCTGTGAATGTGACCTAATTTTGAGATAGGGTCATTGCAGATGTAATCGAAATGAAGTCATATCGGATTAGGATAGCCCCAAATCCAATGCCTAGTGTCTAGAAGAGAAAGGAAACTGAGATTTGGAACCAAACACATGTACAAGGAAGAAAGCTATGTGACAATGGAGGCACCGACTGAAATGATGCAGCTAAGCCAAGAATTCTTGGCAGACATGCCAAGAATTGACAGGACCACTTGAGGCTGGAACAGGTAAGGAAGGATTCTTCCCTAGAGACTTCAGAGTCTTCCAATACCTTAATTTCAAGTTTCTAGTATCCAGAACTGTGTCAAAACTGTTGTCTTAAGCCACCAAGTGTGTGGTGATTTGTTATGGAAGCCATAGGAAACTAATTAAAATAGCGTTTTAGTTTGTTGTTGTTGTTTTTTTAATCAAAAGAATAGTATTTCCTGACATGGGAAAATTATAAAAATTCAAATTTCAGTATCCATAAATAAGTTTTATTAGAGCACTACCATGCCAATTTGTTTACATATTGTCTATGGCTGCTTTTGTCCTACACTGGCAAAGCTGAATAGTTACTATCGAGACCATATGGCCCACAAAGCCAGAAGTATTTACTATCTGGCTCCATATGCAAAGTTTGCCAATCCCTGACCTTAAGCATTAATGCCTGAGACACAAACAGTAAAGCTCTAAAACAAATCTGTACCAACAAGAGATGACTAAGTAGTAGCTAGATAGATTAAAAACCTAAATGAATAAACAAAACACCGAGGGATTTTTATCATGGGAAAATGGTTTAAAATTTTAAAATAAATCAGGATTTGGCAAAAGACTAGCAAAATACAAAGGCGCTAGTCAGGAACAGTCTAACATGTCTTATTTGTAAACCAAGTTAGAAAACATTAGTTGTTGTTATAGAGAAGCTGGATATGGTGGAAGAATGTAGAATAAGACTATTAATTTGCTTTATTATGCATCACAAGATAGGCAGAAAACATGCAGTAGAGGTCTCCTGAAAATAGTATCAAATGGAATTGAAAAACTGATTTAAAAATTCAGATATACATTGACACAACCTAGTCTTTTCTTTCCAGTCTAAATGCTAATTCTAAGCAATTAAAACTCTCTGTTGACTAAATGTTATAAAAACCTCTCAAGGGGCGCCTGGGTGGCGCAGTCGGTTAAGGGTCCGACTTCAGCCAGGTCACGATCTCGCTGTCCGTGAGTTCGAGCCCCGCGTCGGGCTCTGGGCTGATGGCTCAGAGCCTGGAGCCTGTTTCCGATTCTGTGTCTCCCTCTCTCTCTGCCCCTCCCCCGTTCATGCTCTGTCTCTCTCTGTCCCAAAAATAAATAAACGTTGAAAAAAAAAAAATTTAAAAAAAAAAACCTCTCAAATGGCCATGTTATAAATCCATCTCTGCTCTAATTCATCCATAAGAATACTTTCAGAATGACTGTCATAAAATAGAAAGTTTGATCGTGCAATGGAATTTCTGTAGTTAATTTTTTAATATGATATTACATAAACTCCTATGCTTAGTATATAATGTTCTTCAACATTAGACTCCAACCCCTATTCAGTCCAATTTTACACCATTCCTCAATACTCCAAAAGCTTCTCCTATATTTGACATTGCTATATACATACCTATAACATCCTATGCTTCCTTCTTTGTAATACCCATTATGATTTTAATTACTTGTTTATTCTTCCACACTAAACTGAATTTTATGACAGGAGCATGTCTGTCAGTTTCACTACGATATACACAGCACTCAACCCAGTGCCTGGTATACAGGTACACAATAAATATACGCTCAGTGAATAAACTAACAAAGGATGACTAAATACACCAGGCCAATTTAAAACTTCATTTTTGTGCGTTCTCACTTCTGCTGATAATTCTCTTTGCCTTGCTTATCTACCTGGAAAATATGTGCGTACTCATTCTTCAAATGCAGCCTCCTCAGGAAAACCTTTCATGACATTTCCTGACAAATTGTTGTGTCCTTTCTTCACATCACTGAAATAATATTTACTGTCTCATACTCTAAGGTATCTATTTGCCATTACTTACACTTGAGTTTCTCAAGGGACACGAACTATGTTTTATTAATCATTGTTTTCCCCAACACTCAGCCCAATGTATGGAGTATGTGAGAAGTGAAAATATATTTGCTAAGAATATATATTAAGATTACATTACAAATTTAAGACAAAAAATAAAGTTCCAGACCATAGAACAGTGCACCTTTAAGTATTTTCTCCATTAAGAAGTTAGTTTTAATAATTTATTGAATAGTGCTTTAAACAATTATGATGCATATTTAATTAAAATAAAATTTAGAGATTAAATATCATCTCATGTTGCAAATTATTTTATTATAGTAATAATATATCCCCACAATAAGACTGAAAATAGTATTTAGAATAAAATCTGAAATTCCTTTTCACCAACATTCCCATTTCAGACATATTAACTATAATTAAGACATTTAGTATTTTTCAAATGAATCTTTTTGATCCTGTCTATATTTTTAAACATACATATGAATATATATGCATATATGTTTGTACACATATGCTATAAATCTTAATAGATATAACTCATTAATTTGTACCAATCCTATTAATAAGACAGTTCAACTTAAATGCATCCAAAATAAATGTCATATTTTAATTATAATTTTCTAATATCTGGAATCAATTAAGTTCACAAAAGTTTCAAGAAGGCCACCCAGTAATAAACACAAAATAAATTGTGTCTGCTGTCCTGTTAGTGATAATTTTTTATTGCTACCTCAGTTTCAGATGTCAGAGTAATGACTTCCATATTCTGATTAACATGCAAATTGAAGCCGTATGTTACAAATGCTTAGGCTTTCAATGTCACTGTTTTCTGACTGAAAGCACTATAAAAGTATGTTTATAAAGGCTAATAATTATCCAGATGAATTGCACCAATTCTAATGTAGAAAATATGTAGTTTTACACTGTAAACTATGTCAACATATGAAGTTGTAGAACATAAATTATCAGCTACTGTCATATATATATTATTGGCCAGAAGTGTGTCAAAACTATAAAACAATAAAGAATAGATCTTAATTGATTTCCTTCAAGAGTAAAAACTGAAGGGGTGCCTGGGTGGCTCAGATGGTCAAGCATCCGGCTTCAGCTCAGGTCATGATCTCGTAGTCCGTGAGTTTGGGCCCCACATCGGGCTCTGTGCTGACAGCTCAGAGCCTGGAACCTACTTCGGATTCTGTGTAACCCTCTTTCTGACCTTTCCCTAATCCCTCTCTTTTTCTGTCTCTCTCTCTTTCCCTCTCTCTCTCAAAAATAAACAAACATTAAAGAAAAAAATTTAAGTAAAAATTGAAAAGTGATTTTATAAATGTAACTTCAATTTTCAGACTTGCTAAAGCAACTAAAATTATCTTTATATTCTAAGATAAATGAAAAGTAAACAAGGATTGACATTTATTTTGCTGATATGTGAAACTAAATTCTATATAAATCGATTTTATGTTTAATAAGTTTCTAAGACTATGCCAGAAGTTTCCCAAAGATCTTCTTAGAATGCGATTCCAAAATGACCAGCCCAATAATAAATTTAAATTACAGGCTTTACTCTTTTCTTTCTTGTGACATTAAACTAAAACTGCTATGTAAGGAAAACTCCCTTTTGTTTTGGAAAGCAAAATTATAAACAGTACTCCTAAAAAAACTGATGAGTATTCTAACTCAAGAATAAGTACTTCTAAATTTAACTATCTACCTAATATCAACTAGATGTAAAAAATTAATAGAAAAGTCAATGCCAGCTAAGCCATTAAATTACACAATTTATAGACCTCAAAGGCAGTAAACTCAATGTAAACAGAGTTCAGTTGCATAAGTATAAAAGTGAAGTTGACTACAAAAGCATTTACTGAAATAAAGAAGGACTGGCATGAGGTAGGGTAAAGATAAACCACAGTTCTCAAGACAAAATAACTACCTTAAAAAATGTCCCACTTGAAATATGGAGACAGAAATCTTTAAAGAATAAAGTCACTAAAGTCACTTTCAATGTAGAGAAAAAGAATCTATAAACTAACATGATCTATCATTATTAAGGTATATAAGTCAGAGAAAGACAAATACCGTATGATTTCACTTATATGTGAAATCTAAAAACAAAACAAATGAACAAGCAGGTCAACAAACAAACAAACAAACAAAAAGCAGAACCAGACCCATAGATACAGAGAACAAATGGATGGTCACCAGAAGTAAAGGGGGATGGGCAAAATGGGTGAAGGGGAGTGGGAGATACAGGCCTCCAAGTTATGAAAAGAATAAGTCATGAGGATTTAAGGCACAGCACAGGGAATATAGTCAATGGTATTGTAGTGGCATGATATGGTGACAAATGGTAGCTACACTTGTAGTGAGCATAGCACAACTTATACAGACCTATAGAATCACTCGCTATGTTGGTACACCTGAAACTAATGTAACATTGTGTATCAACTATACTTCAACAAAAATAAATAAATACATACATGCATTTGTTTATAAATTTTTCTTTCGAAAGAAGTAAGGATTAATGAAATGTTACAGGCTTAAGCATTACAATGAATTTTTTTAAACAAAATAATGGACACTTCTTAAAGATCTGGCTTATGACATTTCATAAAATTAAATGAACTTAATACATTTTTTAAATATTAAGTGCTTAATTGGTCCCCTTTTTTAAAAAATTAGTTACCAGAGCTTCTCTTATAGAGCTCAATATTCCACATTTCTCCAAAATTCCCTGTATATGTTGCTATTGTTTAGGTTCAAAGATAACAAATAAATGTGATTATGCATGAATTTGCTGGAATAGTCAGTGCTCTATTCTAGACTTCTGTTTTTCTAGCTATGTGCAGGACTAGCTAGTTTGCTAAAGTCTCTGTTAAAAATGCAATATGCCACCACAAGTACAGCATCCTTGGTTAACTGATCTGTACAATTACTTCCAGACCTTGCACAGATATGTCCCTTAGTTCACAGTCAGCCTCAGTATTATTTCTTTTGCCCTTCTTATTTACAGTAGTATGCAACACATATAAAAACAGCCTAAGTGTTACACTGTAGTCTGTGATGCACACATCTAACAAGTCACATAGGATTCATTCTTGTCAGTATAAACTACAACTCGTTGACACAGAAAAAATTATTCAAATTGATTTTTTTAAGTAGGCTCCACACCCAACGTGGGACTTGATATTTATCTAGCTGTGTTACAGGGAGGGGGCAAGCCTAGGATCTCCCTCAGCCATCTTAACTATTCCCCAACGTGAGGCTTGAATTCAAGACCCCAAAATCAAGAGTCACATGCTCTACTGACTGAGGCAGGCAGGTTACCTGAAAGAAAGTATTCAAAAAGCAAACTCAGCCCTGTGGACCAAGTCTAATATACTAGCTGGAAGAATGATGATTCCATCTTCCATCCTTGGGCTATAAGCCAATTTCTAAGTTTTTTCCCTTAATTTAATTTAAAATTTTCAAAAAAGCACTTTGGAAGGTCCACAATATCTAAGAATAATTAAAACTGAAAAGTCACAAAGAGAATTTGGGTCAACTTAAAATAAGGACAAATATTCCAGGATAAATAGTAAGGAAATAGTCTAACTGGAACCATAATTTAAAAAAATAAATTTCAGGGGCACCTGGGTGGCTCGATTAAGCGTCTGAATCTTAATTTCAGCTGAAGTCATGATCTCACAGTTCATGGGTTCAAGCCCTGCATCAGGCTCTGCTCTGATAGTGTAGAACCTGCTTGGGATTCTCTTTCTCCTCTCTCTCTCTCTCTCTCTCTCTCTCTCTCTCTCTGCCCCTCTCCCACACATTTTCTCCCCTCCCTCTTTCTCTCTCTCTCAAAATAGACAAATAAACTTTATAAATAAATAAATACATACATATATAAATTATAATTATTATCAATTAATAATGTTCATTATTAGTTATATTAATATTCATAATTATACTTAATTATGCTTAATATATTAATTATATAATTATAATATTAATTATAATTAATGTTTGTTTATAAATTATTTATGAAATAATGTATGATTATTATTAATTAATTACAATTAATATTATTTGTTTATTTATTTATTTATTTATTTATTGGCTTTCTTCAGCTGTTAATTGACAGGTCCACATTTCTCAGTGATTCAATTATTCCATAAATATTAACTTTTAGGGGTTTCGTGAAATGCTACATCTTTTAAAAGACCTGCAGTCTCATTTTGCAGTGATTTACACTGAACTTGCATCAAATTGCCAAATGTCTGCCACACAGAAGATAATCTAGAGACTGCGAAGGACAATGACAAGTTAACCTGAGAGAGTGTTTAAGGATTAGTGAGTGTTTTGCATTATACTAATTTTGGTTATACTATATATCCTAACAGCATTGGCCTGGATAATGAGAACTCCAACCCATAAACACATGTGGGTAAAAATAATAATAAAACAAAATAAAGAAGAAGGAGAGAAAAACAGACAAAGTCAGAGGGACGACATAAAAGTGAATACCTAGTCAGGTTCAAATACTTTTAACTATTTATGATTTTATTCAACTGGGTTATCACTTTGATTATTATAAATCAACATAGTATGCTTATACACTTATTTTTTAATCCAGCTTTCCTGAGATATAATAGAAATATACTTTTTTTTTAAGTTTAAGGTGAACAATGTGATGACATCATACATGTATATACTGCAAAATGACTACCACAATAAGGTTAGTGAACATCTCCATCAACTAACATAATTGTCTTCTTTTTATGCTGAGAACATTTAATATCTACTATCTTAGCAACTTTAAAGTATATAATACAATATTGTTAACTATAATCATAATGCTATACATTAAATCCCCAGAACTTATTAATCTTATAACTGGAAATTTGTACTCACTGACCAGCATCTCTCCATTCCCTCTATCCCCGTCCCAGCTCAGGCCAAACACCACTCTAGTCTGTTTCTGTATCATCTGCTTTGTTAGATTCCACATATAACTGAAATCATATAATAGTCATCTTTCTTCATTTCACTTATTTCACTTAAAAAAAAAACCCTCAATATCTGACCCAGTTATTCCAAATGGCAGAATTTTCTTCTCTTTTATGATTCAATAATATTACATTATACACACACACACACACACACACACACACACACACACACACATTTTCTTTATCCACTTATTCATTGAGAGACACATAGGTTCTTTAAATGTCTTGGCTCTGGTCAATAATGCTGCAATGAACATGGGAGTGCAGATATGTCTTCAAGATAATGATTTCATTTCCTTCAGATATATACTTATAAATACAATTGATGGATCATATGGTAGTTCTGTTTTTAATTTTTCAAGGAACATCCATACTGTTTTCCACAGCAGCTGTACCAATTTACATTTCTACCAACAGTGCACAACTAACTGCTCCCTTTTCTTCACATCATCAACATTCATCTCTTGTTTTTTTTTTTATTTGTTTTTAATGTTTGCTTATTTCTGAGAGACAGAGAGCATGCAGGGGAGGGGCAGAGAGAGATGGAGACACAGAATCTGAAGCAGGCTCCAGGCTCCAAGGTCTCAGCACAAAGCTCAATGCAGGGCTCAAACTCATGAACTGTAAGATCATAACCTGAACCGAAGTAGAACACTTAACCAACTGAGCCACCCAAGTGCCCCCTCTTGTCCTTTTAATATGGTCATTCTAACAGGTAGGACATGACATCTAACTCTGGTTTTGATTTGCATTCCCTGGATAATTAGGAATGTTGAGCATTATTCTGGGTACCTCTTGGCCACTACGTGTCTTCCTTGGAACAGTGTCTATACAAGTCCTCTGACAAATTTTAATCAGATATTTTTTTCATATTTCGTTGTTTGAGGTCCTCACATATATTTTGGATATAAACTCCTTATAAGCTCCTTTTAATGTATGATTTGCAAATAGCAGAAAGAGAAATAAAGAACAGAATATCATTGATAACTGAATCAAAGAGAATGAAATACCTAGGAATAAATCTAACCAAAGAGGTAAAAGACCTGTATTCTGAAAACTATAAAACACTGATGAAAGAAATCAAAGGCAACACAAATAAATGAAAAAATATACCATGCTCATGGATTGAAAAAATTAATACTATTACAATGTCCATACTACCCAAAGCAATCCACAGGTCCAATGCAATCCCTATCAAAATACAAATAGTTATTTTTCACATAACTAGAACCAAAAATCCCAAAATGTGTATGGAACCAAAAAAGATCCCAAACAGCCAAATCAATCTTGAGATCTCAAGAAGAATAAAGCAGGAGGTATCACAATCTTAGATTTCAAGAATACAAATCTACAGTCATCAAAACAGTATGGTACTGGCACAAAAGGAGATACATAGATAAACAGAAAGCAATTGAGAGCCTAGAAATAAACCCAAACATATATGGTCAATTAATTCTTGACAAAGGAGGCAAGAATATACAATAGGGAAAAGACAATCTCTTCCATAAATAGTGCTAGGAAAACTGGATAGCCACATGTAAAAGAATGAAACTATAGCACTTTCTTATACACAGAAATAAACTCAAAATGGATTAAAAACCTACATGTAAGACCTGAAGCCATAAAATCCCTAAAAGAAAACATAGGCATTAATCTCTAGGATATCAACCTTAGCAATATTTTTCTGGCTCTGCCTTCTCAGGCAAAGGGCATAAAAGCAAAATAAACAATTGGGATTACATCAAACTAAAAAGCTTTGCACAGTGAAGAAAACCATCAGCAAAACACAAAGGCAGCCTACAAAGCAGGAGAAGATATTTGTAAATGACACATCCAATAAGGTGTTAACATCCAACATTTATAAAGAACTCATGACTCCACACCAAAAATAATAATAATAACAATATTAATAATCTGATTTTAAAATGTACAGGGACACCTGGGTGGCTCAGTCAGTTAACCATCCAACTCTTGGTTTCAGCTCAAGTCATGATCTCATGGTTCATGAGTTGGAGCCCGACATCAGACTCTGTGCTGACAGCTGCAGGGCCTGCTTGGGATTCTGTGTCTCCCTCTCTCTGTGTGTGTCTCCCTCTCCCTCTTTCTCAAAATAAATAAATAAACATTTTTTTTTAAACTTTTAAAAAATGTGCAGAGGACCTGTCTTCTCTAAAGAACACACACAGATGGCCAACATCACTAATCACTAGAGAAATGCAAATCACAACCACAATGAGAGCTTACCTCATATTAGTCAGAATGGCTCATATTAAAAAAACAAAAAATAACAAGTGTTGGCAAAGATGTGGAGAAAAGGAAAGCCTGGCCTAGTTGGAAAGAATGTAAATTAGTGCAACCACCCTGAAAAACAGTATGGAGGTTCTGCAAGAAACATACATACCATATTATACAGCAATTCCACTTCTGGGTATTTCCGTGAAGAAAATGAAAATACTAATGTGAAAAGATACATCACCTCTATGTCTACTGCAAAGTTATTTAAAACATCCATGATATGGAAGCAACTAAAATAGCCACTGATAGATAAATGGATAAAGAAGATGTGGTATATATACACAATGGAATATTACTCAGCCATAAAACAATAAAATAAAATCTTGCCATTCATGACAATATGGATGAACCTAGAGGGTATTATGCTAAATGAAATACCCAGACAGAAAAAGACAAATACCATATAATTATACTTATATGTGGACTCTCAAAAACAAAAAAGAAAAAAAGAGAGAGAGAGAAACAGACTCATAAATATAGAGAACAAACTGGCTGCCAAAGGGAAGGGGAAGATGAAGACAGGCAAAATGGGTAAAGAATTAAGAGTTACAGAATTCCAATTATAAGGTAAGTAAGTCACAGAGATGAAAAGAACAGCAGGGGGAATATAGTCAATAAAATTGTAATACACTTGCCATGGTAAGCATTTCATCATGTATATAATAATTGTTGAATTGCTGTGCTGTAATTTGATATTCTATGTCAACTATACTTCAACTAAAATAAAATATGCTGGCCTCAGTGATTATGAAAGTGATCACTTCTCTTCAACTTTCTGATATAGTCTGAGTAGAACTGGTATTACTTCTTCTTTAAATATTTAGTAGACCTCACCAGTAAAACCACTAAGGCTTGGTATTTTCTTTGGAAAAATGTTTTTAACTACAAATCCAATTTCCTTAATAAATACAAGAATGATCATGTTATCTATTTCTTCTTGAGTGAATTCTGGTGGTATCTTTCAAGAAATGAAACCATTTCATCTAAATTGTCAAATATACAGACTTAAACTTGTTCAAAATATCAAATATTAGTATACTCTTAATACCTATTTACTGTATACGGATATCACTTCTCTCATTCCTGATATTGGTAATTTGTATTTTCTCTCATCTTTTCCTGATCAGTCTGGCTAGAAAGCCATCAATTTTATTCATTTTTTCAAAGAACTAGCTTTGGGTATATTTATTTTTTTCCCTGGTTTTCATAGTTTACTATTTCATTTATTTCCACACTAATATTTATTATTTCCTTACTTCTTCTCTCTTTAGGTTTAACTGCTCTTCTTTTTTTTTTTTTTCTTTTTTTTTTTTTTTTTTTGTTTGTTTGTTTGTTTTTATTTATTTTTTTTTTTAATTTTTTTTTTCAACGTTTATTTATTTTTGGGACAGAGAGAGACAGAGCATGAACGGGGGAGGGGCAGAGAGAGAGGGAGACACAGAATCAGAAACAGGCTCCAGGCTCTGAGCCATCAGCCCAGAGCCCGACGCGGGGCTCGAACTCACGGGCCGCGAGATCGTGACCTGGCTGAAGTCGGACACTTAACCGACTGTGCCACCCAGGCGCCCCTGTTTGTTTGTTTTTATTTTTTTTTTTATTTTTTTTTTTATTTTTTTTTTCTGAAATTTATTGACAAATTGGTTTCCATACAACACCCAGTGCTCATCCCAAAAGGTGCCCTCCTCAATACCCATCACCCACCCTCTCCTCCCTCCCACCCCCCATCAACCCTCAGTTTGTTCTCAGTTTTTAACAGTCTCTTATGCTTTGGCTCTCGCCCTTTCTAACCTCTTTTTTTTTTTTTTCCTTCCCCTCCCCCATGGGTTCCTGTTAAGTTTCTCAGGATCCACATAAGAGTGAGACCATATGGTATCTGTCTTTCTCTGTATGGCTTATTTCACTTAGCATCACACTCTCCAGTTCCATCCACGTTGCTACAAAAGGCCATATTTCATTTTTTCTCATTGCCATGTAATATTCCATTGTGTATATAAACCACAATTTCTTTATCCATTCATCAGTTGATGGACATTTAGGCTCTTTCCATAATTTGGCTATTGTTGAGAGTGCTGCTATGAACATTGGGGTACAAGTGGCCCTATGCATCAGTGCTCCTGTATCCCTTGGATAAATTCCTAGCAGTGCTATTGCTGGGTCATAGGGTAGGTCTATTTTTAATTTTCTGAGGAACCTCCACACTGCTTTCCAGAGCGGCTGCACCAATTTGCATTCCCACCAACAGTGCAAGAGGGTTCCCGTTTCTCCACATCCTCTCCAGCATCTATAGTCTCCTGATTTGTTCATTTTGGCCACTCTGACTGGCGTGAGGTGATACCTGAGTGTGGTTTTGATTTGTATTTCCCTGATAAGGAGCGACGCTGAACATCTTTTCATGTGTCTGTTGGCCATCCGGATGTCTTCTTTAGAGAAGTGTCTGTTCATGTTTTCTGCCCATTTCTTCACTGGGTTATTTGTTTTTCGGGTGTGGAGTTTGGTGAGCTCTTTATAGATTTTGGATACTAGCCCTTTGTCCGATATGTCATTTGCAAATATCTTTTCCCATTCCGTTGGTTGCCTTTTAGTTTTGTTGGTTGTTTCCTTGGCTGTGCAGAAGCTTTTTATCTTCATAAGGTCCCAGTAATTCACTTTTGCTTTTAATTCCCTTGCCTTTGGGGATGTGTCGAGTAAGAGATTGCTACGGCTGAGGTCAGAGAGGTCTTTTCCTGCTTTCTCCTCTAAGGTTTTGATGGTTTCCTGTCTCACATTTAGGTCCTTTATCCATTTTGAGTTTATTTTTGTGAATGGTGTGAGAAAGTGGTCTAGTTTCAACCTTCTGCATGTTGCTGTCCAGTTCTCCCAGCACCATTTGTTAAAGAGGCTGTCTTTTTTCCATTGGATGTTCTTTCCTGCTTTGTCAAAGATGAGTTGGCCATACGTTTGTGGGTCTAGTTCTGGGGTTTCTATTCTATTCCATTGGTCTATGTGTCTGTTTTGGTGCCAATACCATGCTGTCTTGATGATGACAGCTTTGTAGTAGAGGCTAAAGTCTGGGATTGTGATGCCTCCTGCTTTGGTCTTCTTCTTCAAAATTCCTTTGGCTATTCGGGGCCTTTTGTGGTTCCATATGAATTTTAGGATTGCTTGTTCTAGTTTCGAGAAGAATGCTGGTGCAATTTTGATTGGGATTGCATTGAATGTGTAGATAGCTTTGGGTAGTATTGACATTTTGACAATATTTATTTTTCCAATCCATGAGCAGGGAATGTCTTTCCATTTCTTTAAATCTTCTTCAATTTCCTTCAGAAGCTTTCTATAGTTTTCAGCATACAGATCCTTTACATCTTTGGTTAGATTTATTCCTAGGTATTTTATGCTTCTTGGTGCAATTGTGAATGGGATCAGTTTCTTTATTTGTCTTTCTGTTGCTTCATTGTTAGTGTATAAGAATGCAACTGATTTCTGTACATTGATTTTGTAGCCTGCAACTTTGCTGAATTCCTGTATCAGTTCTAGCAGACTTTTGGTGGAGTCTATCGGATTTTCCATGTATAATATCATGTCATCTGCAAAAAGCGAAAGCTTGACTTCATCTTTGCCAATTTTGATGCCTTTGATTTCCTTTTGTTGTCTGATTGCTGATGCTAGAACTTCCAGCACTATGTTAAACAGCAGCGGTGAGAGTGGGCATCCTTGTCGTGTTCCTGATCTCAGGGAAAAAGCTTTCAGTTTTTCCCCGTTGAGGATGATGTTAGCTGTGGGCTTTTCATAAATGGCTTTTATGATCTTTAAGTATGTTCCTTCTATCCCGACTTTCTCAAGGGTTTTTATTAAGAAAGGGTGCTGGATTTTGTCGAAGGCCTTTTCTGCATCGATTGACAGGATCATATGGTTCTTCTCTCTTTTTTTGTTAATGTGATGTATCACGTTGATTGATTTGCGAATGTTGAACCAGCCCTGCATCCCAGGAATGAATCCCACTTGATCATGGTGAATAATTCTTTTTATATGCCGTTGAATTCGATTTGCTAGTATCTTATTGAGAATTTTTGCATCCATATTCATCAGGGATATTGGCCTGTAGTTCTCTTTTTTTACTGGGTCTCTGTCTGGTTTAGGAATCAAAGTAATACTGGCTTCATAGAATGAGTCTGGAAGTTTTCCTTCCCTTTCTATTTCTTGGAATAGCTTGAGAAGGATAGGTATTATCTCTGCTTTAAACGTCTGGTAGAACTCCCCTGGGAAGCCATCTGGTCCTGGACTCTTATTTGTTGGGAGATTTTTGATAACCGATTCAATTTCTTCGCTGGTTATGGGTCTGTTCAAGCTTTCTATTTCCTCCTGATTGAGTTTTGGAAGCGTGTGGGTGTTCAGGAATTCGTCCATTTCTTCCAGGTTGTCCAATTTGTTGGCATATAAGTTTTCATAGTATTCCCTGATAATTGTTTGTATCTCTGAGGGATTGGTTGTAATAGTTCCATTTTCATTCATGATTTTATCTATTTGGGTCATCTCCCTTTTCTTTTTGAGAAGCCTGGCTAGAGGTTTGTCAATTTTGTTTATTTTTTCAAAAAACCAACTCTTGGTTTCGTTGATCTGCTCTACAGTTTTTTTAGTTTCTATATTGTTTATTTCTGCTCTGATCTTTATTATTTCTCTTCTTCTGCTGGGCTTAGGCTGCCTTTGCTGTTCTGCTTCTAGTTCCTTTAGGTGTGCTGTTAATTTTGTATTTGGGATTTTTCTTGTTTCTTGAGATAGGCCTGGATTGCAATGTATTTTCCTCTCAGGACTGCCTTTGCTGCGTCCCAAAGCGTTTGGATTGTTGTATTTTCATTTTCGTTTGTTTCCATATATTTTTTAATTTCTTCTCTAATTGCCTGGTTGACCCACTCATTCGCTAGTAGGGTGTTCTTTAACCTCCATGCTTTTGGAGGTTTTCCAGACTTTTTCCTGTGGTTGATTTCAAGCTTCATGGCATTGTGGTCTGAAAGTAAGCATGGTATAATTTCAATTCTTGTAAACTTATGAAGGGCTGTTTTGTGACCCAGTATATGATCTATCTTGGAGAATGTTCCATGTGCACTCGAGAAGAAAGTATATTCTGTTGCTTTGGGATGCAGAGTTCTAAATATATCTGTCAAGTCCATCTCATCCAATGTCTCATTCAGGGCCCTTGTTTCTTTATTGACCGTGTGTCTAGTTGATCTATCCATTTCTGTAAGTGGTGTATTAAAGTCCCCTGCAATTACCACATTCTTATCAATAAGGTTGCTTATGTTTATGAGTAATTGTTTTATATATTTGGGGGCTCCGGTATTCGGTGCATAGACATTGATAATTGTTAGCTCTTCCTGATGGATAGACCCTGTAACTATTATATAATGTCCTTCTTCATCTCTTGTTACAGCCTTTAATTTAAAGTCTAGTTTGTCTGATATAAGTATGGCTACTCCAGCTTTCCTTTGGCTTCCAGTCGCATGATAAATAGTTCTCCATCCCCTCACTCTCAATCTAAAGGTGTCCTCAGGTCTAAAATGAGTCTCTTGTAGACAGCAAATAGATGGGTCTTGTTTTTTTATCCATTCTGATACCCTATGTCTTTTGGTTGGCGCATTTAATCCATTTACATTCAGTGTTATTATAGAAAGATACGGGTTTAGAGTCATTGTGATGTCTGTATGTTTTATGCTTATAGTGATGTCTCTGGGACTTTGTCTCACAGGGTCCCCCTTAGGATCTCTTGTAGGGCTGGTTTAGTGGTGACAAATTCCTTCAGTTTTTGTTTGTTTGGGAAGACCTTTATCTCTCCTTCTATTCTAAATGACAGACTTGCTGGATAAAGGATTCTTGGCTGCATATTTTTTCTGTCTAGCACCCTGAAAATCTCTTGCCAATTCTTTCTGGCCTGCCAAGTTTCAAAAGAGAGATCAGTCACGAGTCTTATAGGTCTCCCTTTATATGTGAGGGCACGTTTACCCCTTGCTGCTTTCAGAATTTTCTCTTTATCCTTGTATTTTGCCAGTTTCACTATGATATGTCGTGCAGAAGATCGATTCAAGTTACGTCTGAAGGGAGTTCTCTGTGCCTCTTGGATTTCAATGCCTTTTTCCTTCCCCAGTTCAGGGAAGTTCTCAGCTATGATTTCTTCAAGTACCCCTTCAGCACCTTTCCCTCTCTCTTCCTCCTCTGGGATACCAATTATGCGTATATTATTTCTTTTTAGTGTATCACTTAATTCTCTAATTTTCCCTTCATACTCCTGGATTTTTTTATCTCTCTTTTTCTCAGCTTCCTCTTTTTCCATAACTTTATCTTCTAGTTCACCTATTCTCTCCTCTGCCTCTTCAAGCCGAGCTGTGGTGGTTTCCATTTTGTTATGCATTTCGTTTAAAGCGTTTTTCAGCTCCTCGTGACTGTTCCTTAGTCCCTTGATCTCTGTAGCAAGAGATTCTCTGCTGTCCTGTATACTGTTTTCAAGCCCAGCGATTAATTTTATGACTATTATTCTAAATTCACTTTCTGTTATATTATTTAAATCCTTTTTGATCAGCTCATTAGCTGTTGTTATTTCCTGGAGATTCTTCTGGGGGGAGTTCTTCCGCTTGGTCATTTTGGATAGTCCCTGGCGTGGTGAGGACCTGCAGGGCACTTCCCCTGTGCTGTGGTGTATACCTGGAGTTGGTGGGCGGGGCCGCAGTCAGACCTGATGTCTGCCCCCAGCCCACCGCTGGGGCCACAGTCAGACTGGTGTGTGCCTTCTCTTCCCCTCTCCTAGGGGCGGGATTCACTGTGGGGTGGTGTGGCTCGTCTGGGCTACTTGCACCCTGCCAGGCTTGTGATGCTGGGGATCTGGCGTATTAGCTGGGGTGGGTAGGCAAGGTGCTCGGGGGCAGGAGGGGCAGGCTTAGATCGCTTCTCCTTAGGTGATCCACTTCAGGAGGGGCCCTGTGGCAGCGGGAGGGAGTCAGATCCGCTGCTGGAGGTTTGGCTCCGCAGAAGCGCAGAGTTGGGTGTTTGCGCGGAGCGAGCAAGTTCCCTGGCAGGAACCAGTTCCCTTTGGGATTTCGGCTGGGGGATGGGCGGGGGAAATGGCGCTGGCGAGCGCCTTTGTTCCCCACCAAACTGAGCTCTGTTGTCAGGGGGCTCAGCAGCTCTCCCTCCCTTTGTCCTCCAGCCTTCCCGCTTTCCGAGCAGAGCTGTTAATTTCTGACCTCCCAGACGCTAAGTCGCGCTTGTTGTGGGAACACAGTCCGTCAGGCCCCTCCGCTTTTGCCAGCCCGACTCGGGGGCTCTGCTTGGCCGGCGAGCCGCCCCTCCGCCCCGGCTCCCTCCCGCCAGTCCATGGAGCGCGCACCGCCTCGCCGCCCTTCCTACCCTCTTCCGTGGGCCTCTCGTCTGCGTTTGGCTCCGGCGACTCTGTTCTGCTAATCCTCTGGCGGTTTTCTGGGTTATTTAGGCAGGTGTAGATGGAATCTAAGTGATCAGCAGGACGTGCGGTGAGCCCAGCGTCCTCCTAAGCCGCCATCTTGCCGCAACTCCCCCCTTTTTTTTTTTTTTTCAACATTTATTTATTTTTGGGACAGAGAGAGACAGAGCATGAACGGGGGAGGGGCAGAGAGAGAGGGAGACACAGAATCGGAAACAGGCTCCAGGCTCTGAGCCATCAGCCCAGAGCCTGACGCGGGGCTCGAACTCACGGGCCGCGAGATCGTGACCTGGCTGAAGTCGGACGCTTAACCGACTGCGCCACCCAGGTGCCCCTTAACTGCTCTTCTTTATCTAGTTTTTTAAGGTAGAAACTAAGTCACTGATTTAAGGCCTTTCTTCTGTTTCATTTTTTTTTCTTTTGAGAGAAAGTATACACACACATATGTGCACAAAGGTAGGAGAGGAGCAGAGGGAGATGGGGAGAGAGAATCTTAAGCAGGCTCCATACCCAGCATGGAGCCCCATGCAGGGCTCTATCCCACTACCCTGAGATCATGACCTGAGCCGAAGAGTCCCATGCCCAACTGACTGAGCCACACAGGTACCCCAAGTCCTTCTTTTTTTAAACAGGCATTTAGTGCTATAAATTTCCCTCTAAATAGGCAGTAAGTATATACCACAAATTTTGATATGTTGTGTTTGCTTTTTCATTCAGATCAAAATACTTTCTAGTGTCTCTCATGATATCTTCTGAAGTATGTTTCTTTCCAAATATTTAGGGGTTTTCCAGTATCTCTTACTCACTTCAAGTTTAATGACAATTTGGCAAAACAACAAATTGTAGGACTTGAATCCCTTGAGACTTGCCTTATAGTCCAGAATATGGTCAATCTTAATGGCACTTGAAAATAATGTGCATTCTATGAGAGAAGATATTTGCAAATGATATATCAGATAAAGGGTTAGTACCCACAGTCTATAAAGAACTTATCAAACTCAATACCTGAAAAACATATAATCCAGTGAAGACATGGGTAAAAGACATGAATACTTTTCCAAATAAGACATCTAGATGGCTAACAGACATATGAAAAAATGCTCAACATCACTCATCATCAGGAAAATACAAATCAAAACCACAATGAGATACCATCTCACACCAGTCAGAATGGCTAAAATGAACGACTCAGTCAACAACAGATGTTTTCAAGGATGCAGAGAGAGAGGATCTCTTTTGCACTGCTGGTAGGAATGCATACTGGTACAGCCACTCTGGAAAACAGTATGGAGGTTCCTCAAAAAATTAAAAATAGAACTACCCTATGACCCAGCAATTGCACTACTAGGTATGTATCCAAAGAACACAGGAGTGCTGCCTCGAAGGGGCGCGTGCACCCCAATGTTTATAGCAGCACTATCGACAGTAAGCCAAAGTATGGAAAGAGCCCAAATGTCCATTAACAGATGATAAAGAAGATGTGGTATATACGTGCAATGAATATTACTTGGCAATCAAAAAGAATGAAAGCTTGCCATTTGCAACAACATGGATGGAACTAGAGTGTATTATCTTAAGTGAAATAAGTCAGTCAGCCAAAGACAAATATCATGACTTCGGCCATATGTGGAATTTAAGAAGCCAAACAGATGAATGTAGGGAAAGGAAGCAAAAATAAGTTAAAAACAGAGAAGGAGGCAAACCATAAAAGACTCCTAAATAGAGAACAAACTAAGGGTTGCTGGTGGAGTGTTCGGTCGGGGGGATGGGCTAAAGAAAGAAAGAAAAAGGACAGAAGGAAAGAAAGGAAGGGAGGGAGGGAGGGAGGGAGGGAAGGAAGGAAGGAAGGAAGGAAGGAAGGAAGGAAGGAAGGAAGAAACAATGTTCATTCTGTTGTTGGGTAGAAAATTCTATAAATGTCAACTATACCAAGGTAGTTGATGTTATTTAAGGCTTCTATACCCTTAATGATTTTCTTTTGACACTCAGTTATTGAGAGAATAATGCTGTAATCTCTAAGTATAGATGTGAATGTGCTTATTTGTCATTGCAGTTCCATCAGTTTTTGCTTTACTTATTTCGAAGCTCTCTTATTAGCACTCTTATTTAGGACTATTATATACTTTTAATTCAATTACCCCTTTACTGTTATTAAATAATCTTCTGTTTCTCTGGTCATATGCTTTGCTCAGAAATCTACTATGTCTGATGTTAATATATCCACTCCAGCTTATGTCTGCTTAAAGTGAGCATGATATATCTTTTCTCACCTTCTACTTTATTTTTTTAACCTGTTTTAGTTTACTTTAAATATGTCTATCCCTTTATTTTTAAAATGGCTTCTTTTGAAACCCATTTTAGTTTACTTTTAATATATGTGTCCTTTTACTTTTACAATACATTTAGCTGGGTTGATTTAAGATTTATAATATGCACCTTAAAAGTATGACAGTCTACCCTCAAGTGATATTATACAATGTCCCATATAGCATGAAAATCTTGCATTACACTCCCATTCTTCCCTCTTGAACTTTTTACTATCGTTGCTATGCCTTACTTTACATATGCTATAATCCTCATAAACTACATTGCTATTATTTTTACAATTATACTTTTTAAAGGGATATATATGTGTGTGTGTGTGTATCACACATGAAGTATCCTTCATATTTACCCACGTAGCTAACCATTTCCAGTGATCCTAATTTCTTTGCATAGACTCAGATTTCCAACTGCTATCATTTTCCTGACTACTTCCTGATAAGCTTCAACATTTCCTAACTACAGGTCTGCTGGTAATGAATTCTTTTTTATTTTTTATTTTTATTTTATCTTTATCTTTTAAAAATATGTTCCTAGGTATACAACTCTAGGTTGACAGTTCCTTTTCTTCAGTTCTTTAAAGATACTGCTTAACTGTCTTCTGGTCTGTATTATTCCCAAGGAGAGATTTCCTGCCATGATCTTCATTCCTCTGTATAAAAGGTCCTCTCTTCTCTGGATGCTTTCAAGATTTTTTTCTTTATCACTGGGTTAATCGACTATGATATGATTCATCTCCTTCATGTTCCCAGAGTGCTTGAGGTCCATTAAGCTTCTTGGATATGACAGTTAAGTTTTCATCACGTTTCTCCAAATGCCTTTACTGACCCTCCCTCCCCCTCTCTTTCAGAGACTCCAAATGTATGCATATTGGGCAAATTCAAGTTGCCCTATTAGATCACTAATATTCTGTTCATGTTTTTTATTTTCTCTTGGTGTTTCATTTTGGATAGTTTCTATTGCTACACCTTCAGGTTCGCTAATATTTTCTGCAAAGTCCAATATGCCATTAAACCTACTCTGTGTATTTTTCATCTCAGATCTTATAGCTTTCATCTCTAGAAGTTTAATTTGGGTCTTTTTTTTATATATCTTCCATATCTCTGCTTAACATGTTCAGTATTTCCCCTAACTTCTTGAGTACATGGAATACAATAATAAGTACTGCTTTGAGATCCTTGTCTACTAATTCTATCACAGGTATCACTTCTGAGTTCGTTTCAAATGATTGATTTTTATCATCATTATTGGTCCTAATTCTTTTCATGCCTGACAATTTTTCATTGTATGCCAGACACTGTGATTTTTACGTTGTTGAATGTTGTATATTTTTGTTTTCCCACAATTTTCTTTAGATTTATTTGGGGATGCAGTTATTTGGAAATAGATCCTTTCATGTCTTGCTGTTTGTTGTTGTTGTTTTTGTTGTTGTTATTGTTGTTGTTGTTTTAGTTGGGGCCAGAGCAGTTTTTAGTCTAGGACTAATTTTGCCACACTCTGAGGTAAAAAAATTTTAATGCTTCTAAAGACTTCTAATGCTTCTGACTCTTCCCAATACCTTGCAAATTATGAAATTTTCTACTCTCAATGGTGGGAACGTTAACTATTCCTAGCCCTGCATGATCTCAGAGGATTTTTTTTTTTTTTGCCTCTAATGGGTTTTGCTGGTTCCTTTCCCAATCTCAGTAGATTCCTCACATGCATGCACAAATCAGAACTCACCTAACTATTCATTGGGATCCTCTGCACATTTCTGGAACTACCTCTCTCCTCTCCTACCTGCAAACTCTAGCCAGCTTGTTTCCTTGGACTCCGAGCTATGTCTTGTCAACTCCCGAGATACAAATAGGCTCTGCCTCAGTTTTACATCCCTTCTCCATGACCTAGAAATGCTCTCCAGGTAGTAAGTCAAAGCAACCACAGGACTCACCGCACTAGTTTCCAATCTTTCAGGGATCACTGTTCTTCACTGCTTCATATACAATGTTTTGAAAACTGTCGTTTCTTTTATTTTGTCTGTTTTTTGTTGTTTCAGTCAGAAGGGTAAATCTGTTCCCTGTTACTCCAATTGAGCCTGCATCAGAAGTCATCTTTTATTTTAAACATAGTAAACACACTAGTTTTAAAACATTTTCAGATAATCCCAACACACGTAGTCTCTGCAGGTCTGTTTTGATGTTAATTGTTTCTGCCAGATCTTGATCTTGGTAACTTGTTTTTCATAAGTGCTTATTTCTGACTACCAAATATATATAAATACATATATATGTATATGTATATATATATACATATATATACACACACACATACACACACACACACACACACACACACCACACACACACACACACACACACACACACACACACACACACACACACATATATATGGGGCACCTGGGTAGCTCAGTCGGTTAAGCGTCTGATTTCGGCTCATGATCTCACAGCTCATGAGTTCAAGCCCCGCATCAGGCTCTGTGCTGACAGCTCAGAGCCTGGAGCCTGCTTCAGATTCTGTATCTCCCTCTCTCTCTGCCCCTAACCCACTCACATTCTGTCTCTGTCTCTCTCAAAAATAAATAAACATTTTAAAAAATGTTGACTATATATATGAAGAAAAAATATATATATATATGTACATATATATATACATACATATATACACACATATATATATATGTACATATATATAAATAAGGACTTCTACTTCTGGGAATATCAGTTATATACATTTTCCTTATTCCTCCCACTAATTACAACTAAAAACACTGGACATTGGATATAAAGCAAACATTAAAGACTGAAAATTGAAAAGAAGAGAGCAGACCATCTAGAGATCTTACAATCCAAAGAATGACATGGTAGTGAGTACCTACATTTTCTTTTTGCCTTATCTATCCCACTGTTAGAGCTGAAGAAGCCTGGTAAGCTGTAAATGCTAATAAGCACAGACAAAAACCTGCTCTGTCTTGCTAAAGGACCAAGAAAAGGGCAGTCTATCAAAACACAAACTTTTAGACAATAACCACTCTACTCAAGTCAAACACCACACACACACACACACACACACACACACACACACAAACCTGTGGCCCAATTCCACCATCAATGACCAAATGACCACCCTCACAAAGCTATAACAAGGCCTCCAATGAGGAAGAGTCAGAGAATATCAAGTACAGAGCTGAGACTTTCAGCCCCACCAGCTGATAACTAGGCCTCTGCTCCCCTACCCCCAACTAGGGGTGTCAGCAGAGACCATGCCCACCCAGAAGTAAAGAAGTGCTACACCCCCCTTCAGGTGTCAATGAAAGCCAAATGCTTATTACATAGGTTGTTATTGTATTTTACATTTTCCTTTCTTATATATTACTTTCCTTTGTCTCTTTTATTTATATTTCTTTGTAAAACTGTTTCTTCATATCTGCTTCTTTTAGATTTATTTACTTATTTTTATTGATTTTCTTTTACATTTGTCTCTTGCAATTTCCCAATATGTATTTTACATTATCTTTACCAAAAATAGAAAACAAAGGTATGTGATAAAGACTAGTTATGAATACAAGCTATACCCAAAGAGAAATTACACTCATTTCCCTGTAGTCTAACTGACCTTGCACTACTACTCCAAACCATTTATAGCAGAGTACCTAATGGTTTCAAAGTTCAACCTCCAAGCCTGAAATCTCTAAGATGAGTAATCAATTATTCAAATAGAAACACAAGACAAAGAAGCACAAATTTCTCTCCTAAAATAACAATAATTCTACCTCCAAATGAACTCCAGAATAATGGTCTTACTCACATTCCAAACCATTCTGACCTTTACCAGAAAGCACATGATCTAAAAATTCACCTCCTTAAATTTTATTCACACACACCCAGAAAAATTCACAAAACAGTCATATACAAAGATGTTCATTACCACATGGTGATGCTGAATTGGAAGCAATTTTTATATCCATTGCTGGAAGAATGAACAAATAAAATGCAGTGGATGAAATAGTCTAAAATTAGACAGTGGTGACAGATGCACAATTTTGTGAATATACTAAAAACCAATGGATTGTAAACTTTAAAGGGGTAAATTTTATGATATATGATTTCTACCTTAAAATAACTATTATAGAGCATACATGAGGATGAATATTCTGGCACTTTATACAGCAGTTAGAAGCAATGCATTGGAAGTACATAACACACACAGGTCTTGAAAATATGTTGTGAAGTTCAAAGTAAATACTTACAACAATAAGGAAATATCTCAAAAACACAGTTTTAAATTATCCAGTAAAAGAAAATAAGAGTCTCTAAAAATTCCCCTTTTTTAATTTTTTTAAGTTGATTTATTTTTGAGAGAGAGAGTGAGCAGGGGAGGGGCAGACAAAGAAGGGGGCAGAGGATCCAAAGTGGGCTCTGTGCTGACAACAGATAGCCCGATGTGGGGCTCAAACTCATGAACCATGAGATCATGACCTGAGCCGAAGATGCTTAACCAACTGAGCCACCCAAGCATCCCAACAATTTCCCTTTTCATGCTCACAGTCTCTAGGAAAATTCCTCTCTCTTCTGTCTTTCTGACCAAGAAAGCCATGGCAAACGTAAGGAACCTATTATCCTCAAATAACAAAGTATCTCACCTTCTACTAATGAAGGTAAGAGCTCAACATTGTCTATTGTTATACTGGGTACCAGCAATACATTCCTCAATTTGACTGAGTCAGAGTTAAGAACCTAAAAAGCAGTATCACCACTAATTCTGGTACTTCTAAGAAGGCTTCCAAAAACGGATCTACAACTTCAGGAACTCAACCGAGGACAGATCCACTTACTCCTCTGTTTATATCCTGTGGGAAAACAAGGTCATTTGGTTGGCTTAAAGGACTTAAGACTTAGGGGTATTGAAAGGGGTGAAATAAGAATAGAGATCATTCTCTCTCATTTTTGCCATTTTAAGTAGTATCTGCTCCCAGTCGACTTTCATTCAATAATTATTTATTGAGCATATACTATATGCTAAGCAGTATTTTTAGGTACTAGAGATATGTCAGGGAGCAAGCAAGAGTCCCTTGCCCTTAAGCAGCTTACACACAGTGAGGGAAAAAAGACAACAAACAAATAAAAAATTCAGTACTTATAAATGCCATGAAAAAAGATAGGATTACCAGTTAGAGAGTAGAGAGGTGAGGGGAAGTTGTTTAACTATGATAGTAAGAAAGAGCTCTCTCAGAAGGTGACAATGGGCCAACTACACAAGGAGGAGATGCTAGCCAAGAAATCTAGGGAAACAGATTTCCAAGCACAAAGAAAAGCAAATGCTAAGGCTGTAAAAGTGTTCAACAGACAGAAAGAAAGCAAGTGCAAAGAATGAGAAGAAAAAGTAGATGAAGTCAGAGCCTTGTAAGCCACAGTAAGGCATTTAGATTTCATTTGGTGTACAGTGGAAGGGAAGGTTTTTCTGAGTTTTAAGCAGAAGACTGACATGCTGTAATTTGTATTTCCAGTGACTCTGACTGCTTATGTGGAAGACAGACTACATTCAGGAAGACAAGGGTGGGAAGATGTAAATCAGTTATTAGGCTATTAAGGTAGCTCAGGCAAGAGATTTAGGGCTCAAACTATGGTTAGAACCACAGAGGTGGCAAGTCACTATAACCCCCAGAATATATTTTAGAAGTAGAATAAGATTTCCTAATGGACTGAACTAAGAGTATAAAGAGAAGAAAAGAGTTAAGACTCCTAAGTTTCTGGCCTGAGCAGCTAGATGGACAGTAGATGTCATATGCTGCAGAGGGAAGGCCTGGGGGGGAGTAACTGGAAAAAGGTGTTTAGAATTGTTTTTGTGAATTTAATACTTTCAGTTTATTTCTTTCAAGTTCATCTGTCAAATTTCTCCAACTAATTTATAATCCATTTTATATTTCTTTCGTATCCTCATGTGCCTAGCACAGTACTGACATATAATAAATACCTGCTGAATCTAATTTCACTGAAGTGGCCTTACAAGAAAACATATGAATCAACATTTTCAAACCTTATGTTTGAAAAATCAAAGACAGATGTTTTATTCAAAGACACTGTGTGTGTTTAAAATTAAAAAGCAAATGCTAGAAGCAGGCCTACTAGATATATTTTCCAGTTTTAAAATGCACCCCTTATTGAATGCGTAGTGGCATAAATGAAACTGCAGAGAAAAGTTTTATAAAGGGTCTATACAGAGAGGTTTTTTTCAAGTTTTTTTTTTTTTAACATTTATTCATTTTTTTGAGAGTGAGAGAGACAGAGCATGAGCAGGGGAGGGGCAGAGAGAGAGGGAGACACAGAATCCAAAGCAGGCTCCAGGCTCCAAGCTGTCAGCACAGAGCCCGACATGGGGCTTGAACTCACGAACTGTAAGATCATGCATGACATGAGCCGAAGTCGGATACTTAACCGACTGAGCCACGCTGGCACCCTAGAGAGATTTTTAAATGTCCTAAATTATAATTAAACTAAAAAATAAATGAACTTCACCTAACACCGCATTTTAAATAACTGTTAGCAGTATACGATGAATTTTGAAAGCCTGGGATCCTGTCATTGTCACAACCAACACAATAAAGGGAAATCATATCAATGCAAACTTTTATGTGTACTCTTAAATTATACTGTGGCAAAGTTGAATTCCTGGCAGCTGGTGTTTGTGTGGGTAACTGGTTCTAACATATTAGTCCCAACAAAACATTTCCATAATTTTATAGCCATATCTTGGGCAGAAGCAAGAGAAAACATTTAATTCTTTATTTCATACTTGTCTATACCTTTTGCACATTTTTTCCTTTAACAACTAATCCTCTATGAATTCTAAAAATCTAAAAAACTATACTATTTTAAAAATTGTACCCCTTTCCTTCCAAAATAAGCTAACAAACACATAACAAAACACACTTTCAGATGGATATGAATTCAACTGCCTTAAGTTTGTAATTATTGAAACTGCTAATCATTAAGGCTATAAACCACTGATCTAATAACAGAGACTTACCAGGGCTTACTTACAGATATCATGGGTAATAAAAGTAACTATAAGGAGACCAGAAAAAATCTTTTCATAATAACAAAAGAACTAATAGAGATGTCCTTTATTTAGAGTATATAGCTCTTCACCTGTTTCCTACAACACTAACAAAAACACAGTTAGCAAACTGTATCCTCACAATTGCATAGTACAAACACTATACTGTTTTCTGTTCTGAGACAACTGTCAATACTAAAAAACAGAGATGAGGTTTATTTCCATTGGCTTATGTATTTCTTTCCTCTTATATATTTCTTTCTTCTTAAGTAGAAGATCCCCCATAAACAGAACTATATGGGGCAGAGAGAGAGAAAGAGAGAGAGAATCCCCAGCAGGCCCTGCATTGTCAGCACAGAACTTGCCATGGGGCTCAATCTCATGAACCATGAGATCATGACGTGAGCCAAAATCAAGAGTTAGACACGACTGAGGCACCCAGGTGACCCAACCTTGTTTAATGGCTACAGTTTCACTCACAGTGTCTAACATGGTAGATACTGAATGTTTCTTATCTTTTTCTTTTTTTGTAAACGTTGACCCCAACTTAGCAATCCTTGGAAAGGGAAGGATTTTGTCTTATGGTCACCAATGACATGTTTCTAAGATGAAGCTGCCTCCAAGTCCCCTCCTTTCCTCAAGGTTCAAGTTCCATGTAATTCATGAAACTTTGTGATTGCCCTAGCCCAAAGCTAACTTCCTTTTCTAAAGTTCTAAGGACTTTATTATCTTATCACATATTTGACGTGAATGCACTATCTTGACCTATCAATCACCTAGGTATTGATCCAGGTATACCTTGTACCCTCAACTAAATCAATTTCAAGGACAGAATGATAGGTTATATTTGTGTCCCAATACCTAGAAAAGTACCATGCATGCAATAAATATTTACTAATAAAAATAAAGACAAGACAATAAATAAAGACAATATGAAGACAAATCTACATATTCTTCTATCTTGTACTCATTCAAAGGCATGTCAATGCCTTTGAAATTTTCTGATCAAAGTAACCAAGGAATGGGTAACTATCACAACCAAAACTAACAAGATGATATTATTATTAGCCAAATAGTTATTATTTCATTGTCTCCCAACATTTTGAGGGGGGCTATTATTTCATTGTCTCCCAACATTTTGAGGGGGGATATTAAGATTACTTAATATCGCGAGCAATAAAAACTAGATAGCACAGAAACAAAAGATGTCACAAAACATATGTCCCTGATTGTTTAAAAAGGATATATGATATGTACCCACTCAGGAGTGCAGCTGACATTTGAGATGGGATGTTCTTCATAATGCAGAACTGTCCCTTTACTGCAGGGTGTTTAGCATCCCTGGCTTCTTCATTAAATGCTTGCAACATCCCCCAGTCACTGCAACAACCATAACACCACCCACATTTCCAAATGTATTGGAAATCTATGCATCTATATTTGTGTACTTATGTATGTACATTAGAGAAGGAAGGGAATAAAAAATAAATACTAAAATTACTACATGGTAAAATTACAGATGATTTTTTACTTTCTTTTTTATGCTTTTTGATACTTTCCAAATCAGAAATACATACCTAAATACAGTAAATAATTTTAAAATAAAACCTCCTAACATTTAGAAATATTGCTCTTGATATTATACGCCAACAATTTCAACTTAGTCTAGGAAGCAACAATCAAATTACAGAACAAAGTTACTTCTTAAGGATAAATTCAGTCTCTGAAAATATTTAAATCTTTACCTATTCTGCACCAGCCACTCTCTTATTACAGAAATAGTTGTATAGTAACTGTATAAACAAAAGGCTCTATTTAGATAAAGAGAAGAATTAAACTTATTAGGTTATCATTAGTACCAAGAATATATTATATACAAATTTACTTTCCTTTAAACATAGTCAAAATTGTGGCATTAAAAAAAAAATTGAGGTATAAAAAAGGGCTTTGGTCTGATTAAAATTTTGTGGTTAATGATAAAAAAATGTCCTTAATAAAGGATCAAAATTAACTTTTGATCCTTGTCGAAAGGAAAATTTCTTTAAATATCAATATAAATATCATAATTTTGATACTACTTTGGTTTTGGAAGATATTACTACTGAGGAAACTGAGTAGAATGAATACGAGATCTCTCCACCATTTCTTACAGCTGCATATGAATCTCTGCATGATTCATTCAAATAAAAGGCTTATTCCCCAAAACTACAGTATTTAAAGACCAATCTCTAGCACTGATTATATCAACCAAAATCAAAGATCATCTCTCCAGAAATTAACAATCTAAATGAGGCAATACACACACACACACACACACACACACACACCACACCACACCACACCAAAAAAAAGTTTGTAAAATTTTACTTAGAATTTAAAGACAAGTATATAAATACAGCTAGTATTTGGAGTGCCTGGATGGCTCAGTCGCTTAAGTGTCCGACTTCGGCTCAGATCATGATCTCACCATCAGTGAGTTCGAACCCCACATCGGGCTCTGTGCTGACAGCTCGGAGCCTGGAGCCTGCTTCAGATTCTGTGTCTCCCTCTCTCTCTGCCCCTCCCCTGCTTGCGTTCTGTCTGTCTCTATCTCTCTCTCTCAAAAATAAATAAACATTACAAAAAATTAAATACAGATAGCATTTGGGTATTAAAGTATACACACCATGTGGTAGTATAGAAAAGTATGTGCTTGTTTAAAGAAAAAAAACACATTAAAATTCAAACCCACCCTAGTATGCAGGGAAAGTATTTTTAAGTTTTTTAAAAAATAAGAAAGAAGAGCAGCACCCAGAATAATTTGGTGCTACTATTATGGTTCTCATAGCATACTATAATTTATATTCTAGTCCTTTTCAAACATTGTTATTTTTACTGTGACTCCTTCACTAGACAGCAAACTCCATTAAGTGTAAAGACTATCTCCATCCTGTCTACCAGCATATAGCACAGTAAGTGACATATGCTAAGTACAGAGCAAAAATTAAATATTACTAATTTATAATAAAAAATTTATAGCTGAAAAGAATTGATAAATATAACTCTGAATTATATTCCCTCATTAGAGAATTCAACAACCTATCTTCAGATAAATAAATAATTTTTTAGTTGAAGTTTTCAATGTTGACTACCAATTCTATTAAACAACTTTAGAAGATTTCAATATAAATACATTCTAAATCATGAACTTGGCAATGAAAATTATATAATCTTGACTGTATATTTACCATAAAGAATAACAGACTAAACAACATTAATTTCATTCCTGTAGACTTACAGATTAAGAAGCCTAGCTAATTATGTTATTAAATATACTCAGACTTTAGAGATAGAACCAATGCTGTCCTGACGTCCAAGAATAATGACATCACAAAAGCTCATTTTTAAATCATTTTTCTATAAGAAATGGCAACAGAAGCAGAGTATGAAATTAAATCAAAGATACAGAGAAAGAGATACACAGAAATATATATCCTATCAAAGATGAAGATCTAAGCTTAAAGAAAAAAAACAGCCATGAAGGACACAGGGCAGTGAATCACTTTCCTCCTGAAATAAATGAAATTAAGTCATGTATGACAGGAATAAACTGGGTGGCATCAAGTCTTTTTTAAACATTTAAGACTATGCTTTAAAACTGAGACAGAAAATATTCTGAAATTTAAGTAGCTTTCCTTCCCATTTTTTAAATGTAACTTGATTTTAAAAAGAGAAATGAAAAAGCACAATGAAACTTTAAAAGCAACAACAAAAAGAAAAGAATTACTTACCAAATTGGCCATATAAATAGTGAGCAGCCCTCTCCTGCAAATGATTTTAAAAAGATATAAAGTGAGATGAAGTATCAAATTAACTTAATAATCATGTTATCATTTTTTTTAGAAATCAAAACGATGATCAGGAGTTGAGAAAAAGGTAGATTATACTGAACTAAGTTTTCTGTACCCTAACAATTGGATCTAAATAGATTCTACAAGTCATTCTGTTCAGTGGTCATTAAACATTCTATTTAGTGGTCATTAATAAAAATTATTTAAAATTACTATTGCCTTGTAATTAACAAGATTTACCATAGGGATCATTTCACAATATATACCAATATTGAACGATTACATGGTACATTTGAAAATAATATAATGTTAAGTGTCAATTATACCTCTAACTTAAAAAAATTACTATTTCCTTATATTAATAGAAAGTATAATTTGCTATTAGCCTATGTTTACTCTAGAGTTCTAAATTTAATAAAGAACCTTAAAGAATTCATCTTGCCAAGATGTCAAGGCCAAAACAATGCACATCGATTGCACAAAAATCAGGTCTTCTATCTGTTTCATACACAATGCAATTGTTCATTAGATGTTCTTACAAATCATACTAAATCACTTTGGTTTTAACTTCATTGTTAAGTGAGAAGTTAGGCACTAAGTGAACTTTCTAATGCCAAAGGACAAACAAAAAATTTCTATAAACTTTAACTTTCCAGAAATATTGCACATTTATCAAACTTGTTTAATGAGAATTAAGGTAGAAACTCAAAGATAGGGATAACGTTCCACCCTTAATCACTTCATTTAACTTATACTGCATGTAAGACCATGAATGAAGTAGATCCTATTCTTTAGAAAAGAAGTCTTTAACTAAACTAGCCCTGCAGGAGATCCTATGGGGGACTCTGTGAGTGGAAAGCAGCAGAGACTACAAAGGACCAGAGACAACACCACAACTACTAAACCTACAGATAACACAATGATACAAAATCCCTATCTTTCAATAATCACTCTGAATGTAAATGGACTAAATGCCCCAATCAAAAGACACAGGGTATCAGAAGGGATTAAAAAAAAAAATCTATCTATATGCTGCCAATAAGATACTCATTTTAGACCTGAGGACACCAGCAGATTGAAAGTGAGGGAATGGAGAACCATCTATTATGCTACTGGATGTCAAAAGAAAGCTGGAATAGCCATACTTATATCAGACAAACTAGATTTTAAAACAGAGACTAACAAGAGATGAAGAAGAGCATTATAAAATAATGAAGGGGTCTATCAATCAAGAAGAGCTAACAATTGTAAATGTTTATGCCCCAATATGAGAGCTCCCAAACATATAAATCAATTAATACAGATATATTCAGAACTTTTCATCCAAAAGCAGTAGAATACACATTCTTCAAGTGCACATGGAACATTCTCCAAAACAGATCACACACTGGGTCACAAAACAGCCCTCAACAAATATTTGAGATCACACCATGCATATTTTCAGATCACAACACAATGAAACTTGAAATCAACCACAAGAAAAAATTTGGAAAATCCTCAAATAACATGGAGATTAAAAAACATCCTACTAGGGACGCCCCAGGTGGCTCAGTTGGTTAAGCATCTGACTTTGGCTCAGGTCACAATCTCATGGTTCATGTGTTCAAGCCCCACACCAGGCTCCTCACTGGCAATGCAGAGCCTGCTTGGGATTCTCTCTCTCTCTTCCCCTCTCTCTCTCTCTGCCCCTCCCCAACTCTCTCTCTCTCTCTCTCAATATAAATAAACTTAAAAAAAAAATCCTACTGGGGCACCTGAGTGGCTCAGTCGGTTAAGCAGCCGACTTCAGTTCAGGTCATGATCTCAGAGTTCGTGGGTTCAAGGCCTGCATCGGTCTTTGTGCTGACAGCTCAGAGCCTGGAGCCTGCTTCAGATTCTGTCTCCCCCTCTCTCTCTGCCCCTCCCCTCCTCATGCTCTGTCTCTGTCTCTCAAAAATAACTAAACATTAAAAAAAAATATTTTTTTATATCCTACTAAATAATGAATGGGTCAACCAGGAAATTAAAGGACAAATTAAAAAATATATGGAAGCATAAGGAGAATGAAAACACAATAGTCCAAAATGCAGCAAACGCAGTCCTAAGAGGAAAAAACATAGCAATCCAGGCCTATCTCAAGAAGCAAGAAAGGTCTCAAATACAGAACCTAACCTCACACCTAAAGGAACTAGAAAGAAGCAAAGAAAGCCCAAAGCCAGCAGAAGAAGAAATAATAAAGATTAGGACAGAAATAAGCAACATACAAAAAAAAAAAAAAAAAAAAGGTAGAACAGATCAATCAATCTAAGAGCTGGTTTTTTGAAAGAATGAACAAAATTGATAACTCCCTAGCCAGACTTCTCAAAAAGAGCGAGGACCCAAATAGATAAAATTACGAATGAAAGACAAGAGACCACAACCAACACCACAGAAATAGAAACAATTATTAGAGAATACTATAAAAAAGTATATGCCAACAAACTGGACAATCTGGAAGAAATCCACATGCTACAAAAACTCAAAAGGGAAAAAATAGAAAATTTGAACAGACCCATAACCAGCAAAGAAATAGAATCAGTTATCAAAAATCTCCCCAAAAAATAAGAATCCTGGGCCAGATGGCGTTCCAGGGGAAGTCTACCAGACATTTAAAGCTGAATTAATACCTATTCTTCTCAAGCTGTTCCAAAAAACAGAAATGGAAGGAATGCTTCCAGACTCATTCTATGAAGCCAGCATCACCTTGATTCCCAAACCAGACAGAGACCCCACTAAAAAGGAGAACTACAGGCCAATATTCCTGATGAGCATAGACGCAAAAATTCTCAACAAGATACTAGCAAATAGAATTCAACAGAATTATTCACCATGATCAAGTGGGATTCATTCCTGAGCTGTAGGGCTGGTTCAATATTCACAAATCAATCAACATGATACATCACATTAATAGAAGAAAGGATAAGAAGGGGTGCCTGGGTGGCACAGTCGGTTAAGCGTCCGACTTCAGCCAGGTCACGATCTCGCGGTCCGTGAGTTCGAGCCCCGCGTCGGGCTCTGGGCTGATGGCTCAGAGCCTGGAGCCTGTTTCCGATTCTGTGTCTCCCTCTCTCTCTGCCCCTCCCCCGTTCATGCTCTGTCTCTCTCTGTCCCAAAAAATAAATAAACGTTGAAAAAAAAATTTTTAAAAAAAAAAAGAAGAAAGGATAAGAACCATATGATCCTGTCAATAGATGTAGAAAAAGCATTTGACAAAATACAGCATCCTTTCTTTAAGTTTTTTTTTAACATTTCTATTTATTTTTGAGAGACAAAGACAGAGCACAAGCGGGGGAGGAGCAGAGAGAAAGGGAGACACAGAATCCGAAGCAGGCTCCAGGCTCCGAGCTGTCAACACAGAGCCTGACCCAAGGCTCGAACCCACGAACTGTGAGATCATGACCTGAGCTGAAGTCAGACGTTCAACCGACTGAGCCACCCAGGCAGCCCAACAGCATGCTTTCTTAATAAAACCCTCAAGAAAGTCAGGATACGGGATGCCTGGATCGCTCAGTCAGTTAAGCGTCCAACTTCAGCTCAGGTCATGATCTCATGGTCTGTGGGTTCGAGCCTTGCATCGGACTTAGTGCTGTCAGCTCAGAGCCTGGAGCCTGCTTCCAATTCTGTGTCTTCCTCTCTCTCTGCCCCTTCACTGCTTGCACTCTGTCTCTCCCTCTCAAAAATAAATAGATATTTAAAAATTAAAAAAAAAAGAAAGGGGCGCCTGGGTGGCTCAGTCGGTTAAGCGTCCGACTTTGGCTCAGGTCATGATCTCGCAGTCCGTGAGTTCGAGTTCCGCGTTGGGCTCTGTGTTGACAGCTCAGAGCCTGGAGCCTGTTTCAGATTCTGTGTCTCCCTCTCTCTGACCCTCCCCCATTCATGCTCTGTCTCTCTCGGTCTCAAAAATAAATAAAGGTTAAAAAAAACTAAAAAAAAAAAAAAAAAAGAAAGTCAAGATAGAAGGAACATACCTTCACATCAATAAAAGCCATACACGAAAGACCCATAGCTAATATCATCCTCAATGGGAAAAAACTGAGAGCTTTCCCACTGAGATCAGGAACACAACAGGGATGTCACTCTCACCATTGTTGTTTAACATAGTGTTAGAAGTCCTAGCCTCAGCAATCAGACTACAAAATGAAATCAAAGGCATCCAAACTGGCAAAGAAAAAGTCAAACTTTCACTCTTCACAGATGACATGATACTCTACATGGAAAACCCAAAACACTCCACCAAAAAACTGATAGAACTGATACATGAATACAAGAAAGTCACAGGATATAAAATCTCTGCACAGAAATTGGTTGCATTTCTATACTCCAATAATGAAGCA
Source organism: Prionailurus viverrinus (assembly GCF_022837055.1). Lineage (NCBI taxonomy): Eukaryota > Metazoa > Chordata > Mammalia > Carnivora > Felidae > Prionailurus > Prionailurus viverrinus. Next base: position 45,914,459 of record NC_062570.1, read on the forward strand.
ACAGAAAGATATATCAAGAAATCGATCCCATTTACAATTGCACCAAGAACCATAAAATACCTAGGAATACATCTAACCAGGGGTAAAAGATGTGTACACTGAAAATTATAGAAAACTCATGAAAAAAACTAAAGAAGACACAAAGAAATGGAAAAATATTCCATGTTCATGGATTGGAAGAACAAATATTGTTAAAATGTTGATACTACCCATAACAATCTACACATTCAATGTAATCCCAATCAAAATAGCACCAGCATTCTTCACAGAGTTAGAACAAACAATCCTAAAATCTCTATGGAACCACACAAGTCCCTGAATAGTTAAAGTAATGTTGAAAAAGAAAACCAAAGCTGGAGGCCTCATCATCCTGGACTTTAGCCTGCACTACAAAGCTGTAATCATCAAGAGAGTATGGTGTTGGCCTGAAAACAGACACACAGACCAATGGAATAGAATAGAGAACCCAGAAATGGAACTATTTATATATATGGCCAACTCATCTTGGACAAAGCAGGAAAGAGTATCCAATGGAAAAAAGACAGTCTTTTTAACAAATGGTGCCGGGAGAACTGGACAGCAAAATGCAGAAGAATGAAACTGAACCACTTTCTTTCACCATACACAAGAATAAACTCAAAATGGATAAAAGACCTAAATGTGAGACAGGAAACCATCAAAATCCTACAGGGGAAAACAGGCAGCAACCTCTTTGACCTCAGCCACAGCAACTTCTTACTTGACATATCTCCAAAAGCAAGGGAAATAAAAGCAAAAATGTACTGGATGTCATCAAGATAAAAAGCTTCTACACTGCAAAGGAAACAACCAACAAAACTAAAAAGCAACCAGTGGAATGGGAGAAGATATTTGCAAATGACATATCAGATAAAGGATTAGTATCCAAAATCTATAAAGAACTTACTAAACACAACAACCAAAAAACAAATAATCCAGTGAAGAAATGGGCAGAAGACATAAATAGACACTTTTCCAAAGAAGATATCCAGATGGTAAACAGACATATGGAAAGATATTCAACATTGCTCATCATCAGGAAAATACAAATCAAAACCACACTGAAATACCACCTCACACCGGTCAGAGTGGCTAAAATGAACAACGCAGGAGACAACAGATGCTGGCGAGGATGTGGAGAAACAGGAACCCTCTTGCACTGTTGGTGGGAATGCAAACTAGTGCAGTCACTACGGAAAACAGTGTGGAGGTTCCTCAAAAAATTAAAAACAGAATTACCCTACAACCCAGCAATAGCACTATTGGGAATTTATCCAAAGGACATAGGAGTGCTGACTTGTAGGAGCACTTGGTACCCCAATGTTTACAGCAGCACTATCAACAATAGCCAAATTATGGGAAGAGCCCAAATGTCTATCAATTGATGAATGGATAAAGAAGATATGGTATATATATACAATGGAACACTACTTGACAGTGAAAAAGTATGAAACCTTGTCATTTCCAACAACGTGGATGGAACTGGAGGGTATTATGCTAAGTGAAGTAAGTCAATCAGAGAAAGACAGATATCCTATGATTTTACTCATATGTGGAATTTGAGAAACTTAACAGAAGACCATAGGGGAAGGGAAGGAAAAAAAAGTTACAGAGAGGAGGGCAAACCATAAGAGACTCTTTAAATACAGAGAACAAACTGAGGGTTGATGGGGGTGGGGATTGGGTGGGTGGAGGAGTTGGGTGATGGGTACTGAGGAGGGCACTTGTTGGGATGACCACTGGGTGTTGTATGTAAGTGATGAATCACAAGAATCTACTCCTGAAGCCAAGACCACGCTATATGTTAGCTAACTTGACATACATACATACATACATACATACATACATACGGAAAGAAGTCTTTAATGTTTTAAGAGTTTAAGGACAGAATTAAAATAAACTTTGGAAATTATAAAAATCTATTTGAGTTTCAATTATTAGCATTTTTCATACTGAAAAGAAAAAAACCTTTATAAATAAAACAAGTACCAATATCAAATGATTTTCACTTAAATTTCATGTCAGGTCTTAATATTAACGTGTCAATGAAATCTTGAAGTCCAACCCAGTCATATACAATCTTGATTGTTCATTATTTAAAATGGCTTAAGGGGCGTCTGGGTGGCTCATTCGGTTAAGCGTCCGACTTCGGCTCAGGTCATGATCTCGCCGTTGATGAGTCTGGGCCCCGTGTTGGGCTCTGTGCTCACAGCTCAGAGCCTGGAGCCTGCTTCAGATTCTGTGTCACCCTCTCTCTCTCTGCCTCCTCCCCTGCTTGTACTCTGTCTCTCTCAAAAATAAATAAACATTAAAAATAATTAATAAAATAAATAAAAAATAAAATGGCTTAAGAAGATTTCTATTATCACTAAAGCCACATGGAGGCAGTATGGTTTCACTTAACAACTGAAGTTTGAAAATCAGAATTTTATTTAACTTTAATTCTCTGGTATTCTGTAATTTAATTTTGTCATTAAAATGAGGGAACAAGAGGTGCCGGAGTGGCTCAGTAGGTTGAAAGTCTGACTTTGGCTCAGGTCATGATCTCGTGGTCAGTCCATGAGTTCAAGCCTCACATCGGGTTCTATGCTGACAGCTCAGAACCTGCTTGGGATTGTGTTTCCCCTCTCTTTCTGCCCCTTCCCTGCTCGCACTGTCTCTCTCTCTGTCTCTCAAAATAAATATTAAAAAAAAAAGTTTTTTTTAATGAGGGAACAAGACTAGTTACCTAACTTTAAACATAAAAATTATTTAACAAAAACATACATTTATCACCAATATAAACATAATGTTGGGTCTACTCGGGTTGAAAGGGGAAGGAGGTCTAGGCAAACCCACTGAACCAAACCCCACAGGCAATGACCCTGTTCAGCAGGTCCTAACACACCTCAGCAAAAACAACAGAATTCTACTGCTCCTCTAAAAAAGAATTTGAAAATCACTGCAAAGATGATCTAGAAGCTTCCTGGTAGCTTTCTTGTCTATGATTTCTACAAATGAATTGAAATTGTTCTTACTAATCTTTACCAATCTTATCAACTCCTACCAAATTCTAAATCAAAGATGTTCTTATTTTAAGTAAATTACATAAAGAAAAATTAGGGTAACATCAACATCTAAGAGTCACACATACACAGAAAAGTTAAAACCTTTTCAAGTGATACCTATCTTCCCAAAGCCGATTACATATAAAGAAAAAAACATTATACTTAATTACAAAACCAAAATAAAAGTATATCTCTGCAATTTCAGTAGTAGTACCCAATCATACATTTCCTTATGAAGTGAACTACCGTATTTGTTCCACTAATCTAATTCCATCTCTAAAATTCAACAAATTATCTACCTGATAATATAACCGTTTATCTTTAACTAGCAGGCAAAGATTATCTTGTTTACCTTCACATTTTCACACACCCGCAAAAGTACCTGGCATATCTAATAGGCACTAAACAAATGGTTATGGAATTTCTAGACAAAGTGTTACTAAGAACCCAGCCTACTAGGAATATAGTAGAGACATAAAATATATTATAGAAACATAATCACAAAAGATATCCACTAGACAGGAGAAAAAAATAGTGATATCAATTTATCAGCAAGCAAAGATGTGATCAAGTAATTTACATTTGCATAAAATTTAATAATCTGCAAGGTATAATAAATATTTCAAAGCAAATTTTATCCTCTTAGGAGTCTTACAAAGTGTGATATAGATACTATTATCCTTTCTCTGTCAGAAAATTTATGTGGTTTACTTAAAAATATAAAAGTAGCACAAAGACAAGTAGGAATTAGAAGTCAGCTTCGTGTTCTTTCCAAAGCACTGCTTCTATGGTAGAAAATCTGTCCATTACTAACTTACCTTTAAATTGTGTAACTCACTGACTTTAGAATGAATAAAACCCTGACACACTCTTACTACTGGGAAAAAGCAGAGGATGTATTGTTATTAGATGAAATCCTATTCTGGTCTTAGGTTTCAATTTATTGTTCCCAAACAATGAGAAAGAGCATCTCCCTCCCAGCTTTATCTGAATTCCAACCCAGAACTAACAGCCTCAAGAATGAAAAGACAGTATCTCTGAAGGGCATGATATGCTGTATTAAAAGCAGACTCTTTTTGATAGGTTTCCCAGATGTGGTGTCTTCAACCTCAGTTCCAGTGTCAATTTGGTAGGTGCAGAGTATCACAATATTGATTTATTTTATCACTTCTCCAGGGATGCTGAGTATCACAAGAAACTGGTAAGTCTATTAAATGCCATTTTACTATTAAACATTTGACTATATCTAGCCAAGATCTGAAGACAAACAGGTCACTTCCTTTTACTTGAGTAAATTCTCTCTAGAAACCAAGTTACCTATTAAAATACTACTACAACAGGGGCACCTGGGTGGTTCAGTCAGTTGGTTAAGCATCTGACTTCAGGTTGGGTCATGAGCTCATGGTTTGTGAGTTCAAGCCCTGCATCGGGCTCTCTGCTGCCAGCACAGAGTCCACTTTGGATCTTCGGCCCCCAACTCTCTCTGTCCCTCCCCGCCACACACACACGCTCTTTCTCTCTCAAAAATAAAAAAATAAACATTTAAAAACAATAAAATAAAAACGTAATAATAAAATAATACTACAACAGTTATGGGGAAGGAAGAAGTGCCAATAAGAACAAAAGGTGACCTAGGCCTGAATAGGAAGAGCTAGGGCCTAGAAAAACAGTAACTTTTTAAATTTCCCAGGAGATTGTGACACTTCCATTCTTCTGTGAATCACTGGATTGACTGGAAGACAGGTGAAGCTCAGTGAACCACAAATGATTTTTTTTGATACAGGAAGGGGTGAATGTCTTCAACTTCTATGCAAAATTTAAGAAAGGGTGTGCACATCAAGGGGTACTGCCGAAAAAAGTGTTAAGAATCACTGTTTAAGAACTCTGTGTAATAAAAGTACCATTATTCCCGCAGGAAAACATTAAAATAATTAAACTTCCTTAACACCTCAGTAAATTAAAAGGTATCCTCACATTCTATTGAACTCCAAATTTTCTTATCTTTTAATAACATTATTGTGTCTAATTAGATGGACAATTGTCTTTTCTTTTTGTCTGGAAACCTTAATGTATATATTCTTTGGCTAACCTTCCAAAACTTTTTAAAAAATTTTTTTTACATTTATTTTTTTTTTTTGAGAGACAGAGACAGAGAGAGAGAGAGAGTGAGAGAGAGAGAGCGTGCACATGCACACAAGTTGGGGGGGGGGGGGGGGTGGCGCAGAGAGAAGGCAGGGAGACACAGAATCCAAAGCAAGCTCCAGGCTCTAAGCTGTCAGCACAGAGACCAACCCAGGGCTCAAACCCACAAATCCAGAGATCATGACCTGAGCCCAAGTCGCTCAACCGACTGAGCAACCCAGGCGCCCCTAACTTTCTGAAACTTTTGAATGACACTGTAACACATTTCATAACTATAGCTATTAGGGAGTACAGTAGGCATCGTATAACTTTCAGATTCTAAGTGTTTATATATATTCCTTCTCTCTCTCTCTCTCTCTCTCTCTCTCTCTCTCTCCCCCTATCTGTGTGTGTGTGTGTGTGTGTGTGTGTGTGTGTGCACGCGCGCTACAAAAAACGGGAAATTATAGATGAGAGAAAAGCATAGTGAAAATTGCTAACAATTGTAATGACTACTACGAGATGCTATTTAATGATCTCAGAAAGTCTTTCAAGATACAACATATTTTCATCTGTCACAATGTTTTAGAGCAGTATAAAAGTACCGCCTTAAAGTACAGGAATGGAAAAATAAGAGCAAGAGTCTATGATCATATTCTTTTATATACAGCAGATAATACAAAGTAAACTTTTCAGAAGACTGCAAGGTAATTTAATTTTCTTCCTGTGAAGATAACATGACACTTAAAGATGAAGATGCCAAGAATTTATAAACCAAATTCATGGTATTTTATTCACATATTATAGAGTTCATTCATTTTGGTCATATCTGCTTAGGAGTTTCATAACTCCAACAGTGTAATCTAACAATGCAACACATAAGTAGGTTTAGAATAAATATGCAATTTTCAATATTTTAATCCATGTCATGTTTGAGCACCCTGCAGTTTTAACTTATCTAAACTAATACTAAATATCAAAGCAAATTCCATAGCAGTTCTACAAAACAAAATCCATCAGAGCAACTTTCTGAACCACAAACAAAACACTTCCTAGAAACAGAAAGAGAAGACTAGTTCTTAACAGCCCACCTAGGGATAAACTAGATGTTACCAATGCTTCCTGCTGAGTTACTATGATCACAGTTCTTTGTGGCACAAATTTTTTGAGCAACCCTGGAAACAACTTCAAAGTTTTCTCAGAATCCCACAGTGACACGATTAAGATTTAAGTAAACTGCCCTCTTAGGAGGTTTCAGGAACTAGCTGGCAAAGCATGCTTAATTCTGTAAAGGGAAGGGGAAGACTGGGAAAGACGGATGGATGGATGGATGGATGGATGGATGGATGGATGGGTTGGAGAGGGAGAGAAGAAAAGTAGGAAGGAAAGAAAGTCAAACCAATATAGATGAAGACATACTTATGAAGACAGACAGATCTTCACTTACATATCTGTATCTATGTATATCATCACACATATGTGTATGTGTACAACCATAGTGTATGCTCTTACCTCATTAAATGCTTCTCGAAAAACCGATTACACAATTGAGTACAAAAATGTATAATGTCAGAGTAAAGACTTCACTATTAACTCAAGTTTTGGAGATTTAAAAACTAGGGCTACCACTATAATTTGACACTGCTAATCCTCCATATTGTTATCTTCCACTCTATTACTGACTTTATTAAAAATATGAACCGTACACTCATCTCAATGGACAACTGACTAATTAAACACTGTCGTTTACCACCTTCTAACCTCAGATATCTTTTTATTCTGGATTTTCATTCTAATCTCCCACAGCCCCAGTGACCACCTATAAGAAGAAAATTTCAAATTTTATTTATGACTACCATGCTTCTTCTGAATCGAGACTCACACTTCAAGCTGCCTGCTGGCTATCTCCACCAACATATCACTGATGTTCTTCATGAATTAAGGGCATAATTACAAATTCTTTTTCCTTAAAGTGAAAACTGTAATATTAACACACTTCACTTTGGTAACTAGATGTACATAACTTCAACCTTTCTAGGTTACATATAATCTATTAAGGAGTCTTGATATTTAATGAAATCTTACTAAAATTTGTGGTAAATAAAAAACACTTTCTCAAAGCAAATAAGACCATTAACTTTTACACAATTTTAGATAAACATAGACCAGACTCATTTAAAATAAGATATACTATAAAGAAACTTATAAAAAGATGGAGCAAAAAAAATTGCTTTTCTATGTTTAAAGGTGAACTCCAAAAATTTTTTTTAAATCTGCTTTTTAAAAAATAAGTCACAGAGTACCTGGGTAGCTCAGTTAGTTAAGTGATCAATTCTTGATTTGCGCTCAAAGTCATGATCTTGTAGTTTGAGGGACAGAGCCCCACATCAGGCTCTACACTGAAAGCATGAAGCTTGCTTGGGATTCTCTCTTCCTCTACCTCTCTGCTCCTCCCCCATTTTCTCCCCCTTTTTCTATCTCTCTCAAAAACAAGTAATAAACATTTTTTAAAAATAAAAAATATTAAAAATAGAACTACCCTACGACCCAGCAATTGCACTACTAGGTATTTATCCACGGGATACAGGTATGCTGTTTCAAAGGGGCACATGCACCCCAATGTGTATAGCAGCACTATCAACAATAGCCAAAGTATGGAAAGAGCCCAAATGTCCATCAATGGATGAATGGATAAAGAAGATATGGTATGTGTGTGTGTGTATATATGTGTATATATATATATATATACACATATATACACACACACACACACACACACACACACAATGGAGTATAACTCGGCAATCAAAAAGAATGAAATCTTGCCATTTGCAACTACGTGGATGGAACTAGAGGGTATTATGCTAAATGAAATTAGAGAAAGACAAATATCGTATGATTTTACTCATATGAGGATTTTAAGATACAAAACAGATGAACATAAGGGAAGGGAAGCAAAAATAATATAAAAACAGGGAGGGGGACAAAACAGAAGAGACTCTTAAATATGGAGAACAAACTGAGGGTTACTGGAGGGGTTGTGGGAGGGGGGATGGGCTAAATGGGTAAGGGGCATTAAGGAATTTACTCCTGAAATCATTGTTGCACTATATGCTAAGTAACTTGGATGTAAATTTAAAAAATAAATTACATTAAAAAAAAACTAAAAAATAAAAAAAAAATTAAAAAAAAAAGGCTAAAATTTAAATTTTTAATTAGACCCCAAACCAGGATTTGTGGTGGCTATACATATACACACACAACCACACAACTCTCAAGAAAAAAAAAAGAACTAGAGAGCTATTTCCAGGTAATAAATTCATCACCTAATAAACAACAGAACTAAATCACTATACATCACACAAGGTTCAATTGCTCCACAATCACATCAACATAAGGATCAATTTTTCTTCAGCAACCACAAGAAAATCCTTACAAAGAAGCTACAGTTAAAATTTTGATTAGGTCAGACTATTCCAATTAATATTCAGAACAGATCATAATTTATAACTACCTACAAATTTTCTGAGACTATCTAGTGTCTACATATAAAACACCAGTGCAATAGCTCACTTAAAAGAAATGAAAGCAGAAAACTTTAAAATAAAAGTTTGTTATCAAAAGCAAAAAGAGAGCAGGAATTGAACTAGTAACTAAAATCCAAGTTATCACCTCACTTCCAGGAAACCTCTTTGTGCCTTAAAAAGTTATAGTTATTAATATCAATAGCACAATTTTACTTTGGTGTTATTGTATTTAAACACGTTTATCTTCAAAGAAAAGTTTGATTTTTTTTAACTAAAATTATAAAAAATAATACCTAGACTAATATATCAAGAGAAAAGAATTGAGCAATTGACAATGCACACATATATTAAAAATTGGTATATGACAAGGGACATTACAAATCCATGGAGAAAGAATGGATAATTGAATCCCTGGTGCCAGAGAAAGACCATTCACCAGTCAAAGAAAGGGAGTGGGGGCAGCAAAATAAAAGAGATCATATGGCAAGCAGACTTAAAATGGACCTAAATACATTTCTACGTTTTGCAAGATGGTGGAATATTAACACTAAGAAGCTCTAAAGTTAAAGATACCTAAGTAGTCCTTAGAGCAAGCACTAAAAAAAGAAAAAAAAATACATAAAAATGGACTAAAAAAAAAATGTCTTCTTCCAAGTTTCCAGTTTCTGTGCAAGGAGCTTGGAAGTCCTCACTTAGTCCTAACAGCAAGTAAAAAAGCTAAGGAAACTGAAAACTCAACAACTCTTTTTAGATCCATAAGAGAAGCAAGGTCACCCTACAAACTATTGCCCCCAAAACTGAAGGGACTACAGGCAGATAGAGAATCACAATCTACCAGAACAAAACCAGCTAAAACCTCAGAGGGAATGAGAGCCAGAACAGGAAACAGTAAACTAATAAACTGCAGGAGGCTCAGTGTGGACAGGTCTGAGAGTGAAAAACTCAAGGGGTGCCCAGTCATAGAGGGACCCTCATACCTTTGTGCATTTTACCTCTGGGAGCTTAACTAAGTAAATAACAGGGGGAAAGCCGCTTATTTACGCTTCCAAGTAGGGGAAACACAGAGGAATCGTTTTGAAATGAGCCAGAGCATTCTGTTCTTAACAGGGCCTGTCCTTGGTAAAAGCTAGTTTACCAGAGCCTAACCACTAGGGTATTACAAGAGCCTAAGTGACATGGGGAAGGGAAATACCTAACTCCAGCCAGCTTTAGAATTCCACATGCAAGAAAGCAAAATATCCAACTCCAGCACATTCTAACTATCCTGCCCCACCTAAGAGGAAAAGAAAAACTGAGAAAGGCTTATAAATTTCAGTCTAGAGACACAGGCTCACTAAGAGACTGAGGCCTAACCACAGGACTATAGAACAGTTTCCTTCCCCCAACACCTCACCACATTAGTAACAGCCTATTACAGTAATTCCTTTCACCTGGTACATCATGCCCGGCTATCAAGAAAAAAATTACAAGGCACATCAAAATGCAAAAATCACAATTTGAAGACACAGAGCAGCATCATAACCAGACACGGCAGAGACGCTGGAATTATCAGACCAGGAATTTAAAATTAAAACAATGATTAGGGCACTCTCCTGGCGCAGTAGGTAAAGAACCTTGGACTCTTAATCTCAGGGTCATGAGTTCAATCCCCACAATGGGTGTGGAGCCTACTTTTAAACAAACAAACAAACAAACAAAACAGAAGAATGATTAATACTAAGGACTCTAATGGATCAAGTAGATAGCATACAGAAACAGATGAGCAAGGTAAGCAGAGAGATGAAATTCCACAAAGAAAAGGAACTACAGCAGAAATGAAGAGTGCCTTCGATATAATCATATCATTAGTAGACTGGACACAGCTGAGGAAAGAATCTCTGAGCTAGAGAATATATCACCATACTCTTGATATATCACAGAATCCTTGAAAACTGTAAAACAGTAAGAACAGAGACTAGAAAAAAAAAATACAGAATATCCAAGGACTACAAAAAGTATAACATACACATAATGGGAAAAGCTAAAGGAGAGAAAGAGAGAATAGAACAGAAGAAATATTCAAAACAATAATGACTGACAGTTTTCCTAAATTAATGTTAGATACCAAACCACAAATCAATAAAGTTCAAAGAACACCAAGCAGCATATATGCCCAAGAAAAAAACCACACAACAACACAACTACATCTAGACATACCTTATTAAAACTACAGAAAAATAAATATAAAGAAAACCCTGAAAGAGGCCAGAGGGAAAAAAAACCACCTTACCTATAGAGGAACAAGGATAATTGCATCCAACTTCTCCTCAGAAACCATGCAAACAAGAGAGTGGAGTGAAATATTTATTGTTGACAAGGGAAAAAAAAAAAAAAACCAACCTAGAATTCTGTACCCTGAGAAAGTATCCTGACTTTATCGCACCAAAAAAAAAAATTGAGAATATTTGTTGCTAGTGGACCTGCTCTGCAAGAAATGTTAAATGTTCTCTAAAGAGGAAGAAAACAATACAGATAAGAAACTCATCTACATAAAGAAAGGTGGAACATTAAAGAAAAAACAATTTTATTTTTCTTATTCTTAATTGCTCTGATAACAGTTCATTCAAAATAATACTGTAACAACATAAAAATAATGTAATAATGTAATCAAAGCAACAATGTAATTGATTTTGTATGCTTATGTATATATATGAGGGGTGTGTGTGTGTGTGTGTGTGTGTGTGTGTGTGTGTGTGATGAATACTTAGATATAACTGAATGATAGCAATGACATAAGGGACAGGAAGAAGGAATTAGGATTACATTATTATCATAAGGTATACTCACTACCTATGAAAAGCTATAGTGTTATTTGAAAGTAGAGTAGGATTAGTTGTAAATGTATATTACAAAACTAGGGCAACCACTAAAAAAAGTTTAAAAAAAGTATAATCAATTACTAAGAAAGGAGAGAAAAATGGAACCATATAAAATGCTCAATTAAAACCACAAAAGGCAGAATAAGTGGGAAGACAGAAAATCAAAACAAACAACAAGGGAACAAAAAGAAAACATGAACAAATGTAGTAGATATGAATCCATCTATATTAATAATTACTTTTAATGTCAATAGTCTAAGTATACCAATTAAAACACAAACATTACCAGAGCTGATCAAAAAAACACGACCCAACTACATGTTGTATACAAGAAATCTACTATAAAGACATACAGATTAATTAAGCACATAAAAAATAATAATAAATAAAATAAAATAAAATAAAAAGCACATGAAGAAATGCTCTACAACATTTGCCATTAAGGAAATGTAAATTCAAACAATGAGATACTACCACACTCCTATTAAAATGGCCAGAATGCAGAACTCTGGCAACACTAAGTGCTGGCAAGGATGTGGAGCAACAGAAACTCTCATTCACTGCTGGTGGGAAAACAAACTGGTACAGCCACTTTGGATAACAGTTTTGCAGTTTCTTACAAAGTCAAACATACTCTTAACATATGATATAGCAATCATACCCCTTGGTAATTTACCCAAAGGGGTTGAAAACATAAATACACAAAACATGCACATGAATGTTTATAGCAGCTTTACTGGTATTTGCCAAAACTTGGAAGCAACCAAAATGTCCTGCAGCAGGGCAAAAGACAGTTGTATATCCAGATGATGGAATATTATTCAGCACTAAAAAGAAATGACCTATCAAGTCATGTAAAGACATAGATGAGGCTTAAAGGCATATTAATAAAAAAAAGAAGCCAATCTCTGCTGACATACTGTATGATTTTAACTATATGACACTCTGCAAAAGGTAAAACTACAGAGACAGTTAAAAAGATCAGTAGTCACCAGGGGTTGGGGGAAGGGTGAAATGAAGGCCAACTACAGAGGATTTTTAGAACAGTGAAATTACTTTGTAAGATACTATAATGGTCAATATGTGTCAATGTAAAAGCTGGTGAACATGAATAAGGGCTATAGTCTAGCTGACAATATTGTCAATTTCCTGGTTTTTTATTATACTACAGTTACATAAGATGCTATCCTGCGGAGAAACTGATTAAGTTTTCATGTGTCTCTCTGTATTATTTGTGTAATATTCCATGACTCTATAATCATGTCAAAGTTAAAAGTAAAAGAAAGATAATAATAAAACAGAGTACATAGTGACAAATATAATAAAAAGCTAAATATATTAGTTGTGTAAGTAAGTGTATATGGACTGAACCTACATTTTCAAATAAAATGATTTTTTCAGATTGGAACTCCAAATATAGCCCAAATTTATGTGGCATATGAGACAGACATATAAAGTGTTTCAAGAAGATAAACACATACTAGGCAAATGCAAGCAAAAAAAAAAAGGTAACTAAAAATTTGGAAGTCAAGCCAAAATACATTAAATGAAATAAAGAGCATACTTTTTGTTGTTGTTGTTGTTATTGACTTTTTTAAATTTAATTTTATTTTTTTTTAATTTACATCCAAATTAGTTAGCATATAATGCAACAATGATTTCAGGAGTAGATTCCTTAATGCCCCTTACCCATTTATTCCATCTCCCCTCCCACAACCCCTCCAGTAACCCTCAGTTTGTTCTCCATATTTAAGAGTCTCTTCTGTTTTGTCCCCCTCCCTGTTTTTATATTATTTTTGCTTCCCTTCCCTTATGTTCATCTGTTCTGTGTCTTAAAGTCCTCATATGAATGAAGTCATATGATTTTTGTCTTTCTCTGACTGACTAATTTCACTTAGCATAATACCCTCCAGTTCCATCCACATAGTTGCAAATGGCAAGATTTCATTCTTTTTGATTGCCGAGTAATACTCCATTGTATATATATACCACACCTTCTGTATCCATTCATCCATCGAGGGACCATCTGGGCTCTTTCCATACTTTGGCTATTGTGGATAGTGCTACTATAAACATGGGGGTGCATGTGTCCCTTTGAAACAGCACACGTGTATCCCATGGATAAATGCCTAGAAGTGCAATTGCTGGGTCATAGGGTAGTTCTATTGTTAGTTTTTTGAGGAACCTCCATACTGTTTTCCAGAGTGGCTGCACCAGCTTGCATTCCCAAAAGAGCATACTTTTTAATGCTAGAAATTGCACCTGGAATTAAAGATACAACCTAAAACCATATTCAATAGCATAGATCTGATAGCTATCTACCAACCTTTGAACTCCCAATAAAAGAATGCACTTTTTTCAAATGTTCAAAACACAGTTACAAAAATTGAGCATAAATTAAGCCACAATAAAAACCTTATAAAGTTTCATACAGAGAAAATACTCTGAACATTCTCAGATAAGAATGCAATAAAACTAGAAATTAATAACAAAGGGACCATTTAATCTTCTTTAATAGAAAATTCTCAAAAGCCAGAAAATTCATCACTAAACTATTCTAGAGCAGTAAAAAAGAGGAAAACTTCTGTAATATTTATGAAGTAAATGACACTCAATCCTAATAAAGAATACACACACACACACACACACACACACACACACACAACAATTAGCCAATCCACAAATTGTGATTATCATGATCAACTCAGGTTCACTCCAGCAAAGGACTGTGGAATGTCAAGAAATCTAATTCCCCCAAATTAACAGGTTTATTGAAAAGATCTGATGATTGCCACTTTAATCACATATTCAAACTTGGAACTACTTGGAATTATGGACCTGATGGCCTCTGCATCATCTATGAAGTATATTCTTACCAAGAATGTTTAATCTAAATGCTATCAAGTCTTTAGACTAAACTTTAGTTTACAGGAAATACATGAATTAAATGAAACAATTAAACAATTCCATGAAGAAAAAATTCAGACAAAACCAGAAAAGTTTTACACCCAAGACAACTGTCACATCAATAAATCAATGTCATGGGGAGAGGGAAGGAGTGGGGAGATTTAGCTAGATTAAAAGAAAATAAAGAAACAAAACTCTATACATAATCTCCACTAGAGTCTATTTCAAAAAAACAGTAATAAAAGTATTTTAGGACACTACGGACTAGCTGGTATTAGGGAGTGCCTGTTGATTTTCTTACTTTGATAATAGTGTTGTAATTACATAGGAAAATACCCCTATTTGAATGCTCAAGTATTTAGGAATAAAGTGTCATAATGTTTACAATGATTCACACACATACACACACATAACCACACATACATATAATCACTTACAACTAAGTAAAAATAGCAAAATGTTAACAACTGTTGACTCTAGGTGGGTACACAAGTATTCAATTTCAACATTTTCTGTTGAAAAGTAGGCAAATAACTTTTAAAATGCTCTTATTACTCAAGTGCTAAAAATAAGAGCAAACTTGGTTTAAAGCATCTTTAAAGTTTCGTGTATGATTTAAAATCATATTTCTAAAACCAGTATTCACATTTTTAAATAAATCAAGTAGTTGCAGTAAGTGACAGAGCCAGTTGCCTAAACCAGATAGTACAGCTCCAGAATCACACTCTTAATACTCAGTACTATTCTGTACTATACTCTCAGGTGTGATAACCTATGTTTCTAGTGATTCTGACTTGATTATGCTGGGGCAACAATATCCACCAGTCCTTTGATTTTGGTAATTTTAATAATCCAAAAGTATTCTGACACAAGCAAAGAACCAAATGTTTAGACACCATTATGTTACACAAGAAAGCATTAAAAATGGCCTCAGGTGGTTTAAGTAAATATTTAATTAACTGATAAGATCTATCTATACTCTTAACGTGAGATGAGTGACTCTAGCGAGTATCTTCATAAACTGGATGATGACCTTATCTTGATTAATACATGACCCCACTGTGACTCTCTGGAAAAAAGATGGAATCAAAGCAGTTCTCGGCAATGAAAATCATTATTCATGAGACAGTAAAAATTCCTCTATGCAAAAGTTTTACCTTCAGCTGTTTACCTGACTGAATAATTTACATAACAGCTTATAGCATTTTAAAGAAATCTTATGTCACTTGAAACACTTTCAGGCTTATATAAATGAACATATTTTTTTCAATGAGAGGATACCTTAAAAATAAGGATATCTGACTTTAACAGATATCACTCAATGAGTTGAAGCAAATTACAGATGTAGATGATAAAAGAAAACTGTTAATTTTCTCAAGTGTGATAATGGTATTGTCATTATGGAAAAGACCTTCAATTAGATTTGTGTATGTCATGTTTTATTTAGAGATAACTCTCTAATTTTTTAGTAAACAAAGACCAGTGGGTATTATTATTCTATAAAGTCAATCTTTATATTTTAATGAACTTAATAAACATAAATAACAATATCAATACAAAATTAAATTTTCCATCAAGTATCTGTAAGACTAAAAATATATGTGGAAATATTTCTCACCCCTGGACTATAAGAAATAGTAAGTCAAAAAAATTTTAGTTGGGGTAGAGGACAGTAAACTAGTTCTATTAAATATGTAGATATATGAAAATTTACCTGCTTTTTCTTTCAATTAGAATGGCCACATAAGATGCTGGCAAAGCGGCACCAAAGCCAGGACTCCAAGAGTAGAATTTTCCAAGTATCCTCCTGAAATTCAAATTTGGAATTTTTGTATGAAATTTTTATTTGGTTATTTCAGTTATTACAAACAGAAGTTCCCCTTCTTCACTCCACACTCTACCTAAATGTCTCACAGCACCTCAAATTCCACATGTCCATAACCAAACTAACTCATTAGCTCTCTCCCCTATTGCCATGAACTTGCTCTCTCTCCTCTATTTTCCTAGGTTAATAGGATCAACGACGACCTACCCACTTACGTGTGACACTTTGAAACAGCCTTAGCTTCTCCCTTTTCCTTTTCCCCACACATTAAATCATTCCCTTAAGTTTTTCCATATGCAATCGAACTCTCAAATTCTCCAATCTGCTACCCCTGCCTTAGTTAAGTCTCTTACCATCTCCGAATCTGGTTACTACAACAGCAAACTAATAAGTATCTCTCCTTCCAATAATTTAGTCAGTCACATTCATTCAGACATTCCCTAGATCCAACATTACTATGCAAACCCTCTATGTTCTCAGTTTCCTTATCAAATGGGAACAATAATATTACCTATCTCATACAGTTGTCATGAGGACTACATGAGCTATTTCCTAGCACCATGCACAGCACATGGAAAGTGCTAAGGAAATGTTAGCTGTTATAATTATTATTACTACCCCTATTTCTTAACACATGATAAATACTTAACAAATGTCACCCCTTCTTTGCTTCTACAATCCTTGATAACTTTTTCTTACGGTACTTACTAAAGTAATGTATATTTTTTTAGTTTTATTTAGATATATATGTATATCATTTTTCACTTACTAGAATATGTTCCTTGAAAGTAAAAATCTACATGGTGTTCACATGCTATAAAATGGCCATTAGCTGCTTGGGTTTTTAAAGAGATCAAAAAAAAAAAAAAAGATATTTGGAAATGTTAGGAAGATTTTTTTCCTTTCAAAGACACTATGTTCCTAAGAAAGGGAGAAGCAGCACATAAAACTTGCAAAAAAAATCATCTGAACAAAGTTGGTCTATGGATAAAAAACACATTATAAGAAAAAATGTAAATACATACACATAAAGATTAAGGATCACCAATGAAATGATATTTTTAACTGAAGCTTAGCTTTAAAAGAATTAGAAAACCTACAGAGCATATGAAATATGGGTATTTCTAAAATGAACATCAGCAACTTCCTGTTCGAGAAAACTAGAAGTGATTCTTCCTCCAATATAAAATCCACAAAGGCCATAGGAAGTTACTGAATGTAAAAATCAAGAAAAATAACTCAATAAGTCAGTTAAAGGAGGAACACAGATGTAACTATAAGCATTTTAAGTATAAGTATTATAGGTATTTGCATTTCCACAAATTAACCAGTTTCACAGAACATAAAGAAATATGCTACAACAGCAATTTATTATTATTGTAATATTTTAAGCCTAATTATTTTATAACTTTATTTTTAGCATGTGAACAAGTATTAGAAAGTTTCCAGAGTACATATGATAGTTTCTTACACACAGTTTCAGGTCAATTTAAAGGCATAATTTCCTCAGTAGTATAAACCTTATCAATTATTTTCTGCATAATCTGTAAGTTTATAAATATTAATGTTTTGACAGGAAAAAATCTGTAAAGGATATTTGAAAATTATCTTTTTAATTGCAGTTAATGTATACCTACAGAACTACTCTGGGCAACAGTAATATGAAAATGATGTAAAGTTAGTATTTTAACTTGACAGATTTAAGAAAAACACTAGTTGGGATTTTCAACAATCAGTGGGAAAAAAGATAAGAAGTAAATATCTAATAAACATGTTAAGGCATGTCACAGCACTAAAAACTGAATTCTAACTGATCTATGTCATAGGAAGCCTGTGACATAGATAATTATAAGACTTAATGAGAAGTTTCATCAATAGGATATGCCAGGAGTTAACTCACTGTTTTACCTATAAACATGAGCATTTTATAGTCTTTTTGAAGTCTAGTCACTGTATGTGGACCTCACCTACACCATGCACAGTTGCTTTGAATTCTTGATCCATGAAATTGGAAAGTTAAAATATCCTAATCAACAACTTGGTAAATATAGTAGGCCTCAGAAATCTCATGATACACCAAAGCACTTTTGCTATATAATCATAGCAATAATTTGAAGTCTGTATTAATCTTTAAGCCAAGAGGCCCACAACTCCTATTTAACAACCTTTCTTTGAGATACATAAATGCCATTTGATAGAGAAAAAAAAATATACAAGCAGTGACCTGCACAACATTTACATAAACATCTGTTTGTTTCACAGTTCCAACAAAAGAATCTGTTTTAACCTCCAGTGGTGATTATGAGTACCAACCTTAAAATGCAAAAGAAAGCCATATACAAGGCCCCATTAGCAGTCAGAAATGAAGCAGATTGTAGGATCTCAGGGAGTAGTTTGTGTAAATAATAGTCTAATTTTCGTTTCCGGAGAATTGCTGCAATCTGGAAAGAGAAAGGCTTTTTTGTTTAATCCAACCAATTTTTCCCACCTAACTTAGCTCTTATGTGAAAGCTACTGAATAACAGCATATATTCTAAAATTAAAGTTAAAACTCTGGTATTTTACTGACTCCTCTACAAAAATACAATTTCTGGGACAGAAAAGAAGACACTTTAATCCATTGAAGGTATAATGGGTAAAATACATACCAAGAAATTACATCATGGGTCATAAAGAATAACTACCAAATGTTGTATTTATAATGCCTTAAAAACAGTGTTAAACTGAATAATGGAATGCATTTTTAAATGGCAAAAATAAAGCACAATTCAAATAGAAATTGAATGTCAGAAACAAAACTATTTACAGATATTATCAGCCTGGATATTAGAGAACCTCAGTGATAGAAACCAAAGAAATTCATTCAGCTATTCAAATAGGACTGCTGTGTGACAAAACCATGCTACGAACACAAAAAGCAAAAAGTAAAATTAATAATTTCTGGCCCACTGGAGCCCGTTAAAGAAAAAAAAAAAAAGCCCTGAAGAACAAAACAAACATTGAGAATCTAGTCTACTACAAGTTGGTACCACAATATTGGAACAAGTTCCTGTACCAAGGATTGCAGAAGTTTGTCACAAAAATATTTCATAAAGAATATCATGTTATGAGTCTTCATGACTTATCTTTTAAATTTAAATTTAGATTGAAAACATATTTTAGTGTTTTTTGTATGTGACCTCAGAATTTAAAAAATTTTTCAAGATTAAAACAAACAAAATAAGCTCTGAACTAATTTAGTAAGGATATTTAAAAATCAAGACATGAGATCTAAGTATTTATCGAGTACATACACAACATAAACAGAAGATGAACTGCAATATGGTATGATAAGATACAGTTAGAGATCCTGAAGAATCATTAAGTGTTAGTAATACTATACGAAGTGCCTTGGGAGTTTATCAAAGAGTGAGTTTAACATAGGAGTGTGCAGCAGTTTCATTGAGAAAGGGATATGAGCTATATTTGGAAAAATAGCAGAATTTTTACAAGCCACAGGGAAAAAATATTTTTCCATCACAATGAAACAACGTATCAAAAGAGGAAAAGTTAAAACAGCATAATTAGGGAATGAGGAAGGGATTGTAAGGAAGGGCAACACTGACTTGAAAGAAGACTAGAAAACTGTATTCACTCCCCACCATCCCGGACATAACGCTTTTCCTAAGATCAGTGATCAGTAAATCCAACGGACTTGTCTCAGTGCTCTTCTTACTCCACCCCTTTGAAGACCCTGAAACTCACCATCTCCTGTTGCATTCAATTAAACAACTTGTTAATAAGAACTATGCCATACACAGCAAAAACGATGACTAAGATCGAATCCCTGCCTTCTAGGCGTGTAAAATCTTGATAGGGAAATAGACACATAAACTAGAATATGGCAAATGCTAGACTAGAGGAAGAAGAAACTGCTATAGAAATACACATTAGGAAATGACTAAAAGGAAATGGGACTGGGAAGGTGATGATGTCTAGAAGATATCACTGAACTTTCTAAGACAGATCTTAACAAATAGGTAGAATTTTGATAAAAGAAGTTGCTATAGTTTCCATGACAATGAATTCTTTTCATCCTCTCATTATATCTCTAAATGTTTTTTCCTTCATTAACATTTCTTCAGATCACTACTCATTCTACATATGCTCTCTTTCCAATGGCATCATCTATCATCTCAAAGTAGGAATTCCTATTATAACTCCAACCTCTTCCCTAAATTCTTAATACATCCTTCAAATATCTATTGGACATATCAATAAATATGTAACACAGGCATCAAAAAACTCAACACACCCAAAGCAGAACTCACTATATTTCACACAAAAAAAATGGTTTAACCTCTGAGTTTCCCACCTTATCTCAACCACCCAATTACTTACGAACAAAATCTGTCTGTCACAATCACTCCCTGATCCTCAAGCATCTCATTGGTTCTAATGGTCTCCCAGTATCTTCAGGTTTGAAAATGTAATGTCTCTTTCATTTTAGACTTAACAATGGGCAGAATCTGGCACTATGTTATATATTCAAATAGTTACAGAAAAAAATCTTCTCTGTTCCTGGAAAGGAAGAAACAAAATTATCCCTGTCTGTAGATAATCTGATTGTCTACACAATATCCCAAGCAACATATAAAATCAAACAAACAAATAAACTAAACCCAATCTCCTAGAATAAGGCAGTTCAGCAAGGGCACAGGATACAGATAAACCTAAAAAAAAATCATTTGTATTTCTATATAAAAGCAATCAACACATGGATGCAAAAATTAAAAATACAGTAGCATTAATAAATCCTCAAAAAAAAATACGTAGGGAAAAATCTACCTGTATAGGACGTATACACTGCAAACTACACAATGCTGATGAAAGAAAGCAAAGGTGTAAATAAATGCTTGTGGACCAGAAGACTCAGCATGTCAATTCTCCCCAAAGTGACACAATTTCTATCACAATCTCAGAAAGATTTTTGCAGACAAGTATAGACAAGATTATCCTGAAATAGATACAAAAAGCGAAGAGATTATAAGAGCTAAAACAACTTTGAAAAAGAGAATCAAGTGAGAAGAATCAGTCCACTCAATTTTAAGATTTACTATGTTGATAGAGTGATCAGGCTTTATGATATTGGCAGAGAAATAAACAAATAGGTTAATGAAATAGAACAGAGAACCAAACCATAAGAGACACTTAAAAACTGAGAATAAACTGAGGGTTGATAGGGGGTGGAGGGGAGGGGAAAGTGGGTGTTGGGCATTGAGGAGGGCACCTATTGGGATGAGCACTGGGTGTTGTATGGAAACCAATTTGACAATAAATTTCATATTAAAAAAATAATAAATAAATAAATAAATAAATAAATAAACAAACAAATATTAAAAAATCAAAAACAAACAAACAAAAAAGAAATAGAACCATGCAAATACTTCCAACTAAAAGACAGCCTTTTCAACAAATGGTGCTAGAGTAAGTGGATATCCACAGACCCAGAAAATTTTAAGTAAGAGTTAAAAAATAACCTTAACCAAAGTCTCACACTTCACACAAAATTTAATTCAAAATGGATCACTGACATAAATATAAAAAAACTACAACATTTTAGGGGAAAAAAAATCAGACAAAATCTTAGGGATTTAAGGCTAGGCAAAGAGTTCTTAGACATGAGACCAAAAACAATTCATAAAAGGATAAACTGTAGGGGTACCTGGGTGGTTCAGTTGGTTAAGCATCTGACTTTTAATCTCAGATCAGGTCTTAATCTCAGGGTCATGAGTTCAAGCCCTATGTTGGGCTGCACACTGGGCATTAAGCCTACTTTTAAAAAAATTTTTTAAAGAAAAGGGAAAACTGTAAATTACACTTCAGAATTAAAACTTTTTCTCTTTAAAAAACTTGTTCAGAAGATAAAAAGACTAGATACAGACTGTAAGAAAATACTTGTAAACTACATATCCAGCAAAGGACGATATAGTATCTGGAATATATAAGGAAATCTCACAACTCAATGGTAAAAAATTAATATAATTAAAAAGTGGCCAAGATATGAATAGACATTTCACTGAAGATGTGCAAATGGCAAATAAGCACACTAGCCATTAAGGAAATGCAAATTAAAACCCACAAATGAGCTATCACTATACAACCATCAGAACTGGCTGAAATTAAAAAATAAGGGAAACACCAATTTCTGGCAAGAAAGAGAAACTGGATCACTCGTGCATTTCTAGAGAGACTGTCAAATGGTAGAGTCATTCTAGAAAGCAGTTTGACAGTTTCTTGAAAAAATAAATAAAGACACACAACTATCATATGACCAAGCAACTGTAGTCCAGGGTGTTTATCCTAAAGAAATGAAAACGTATGTTAATACAAAATCTATGCACAAATGTTTACGGCAGCTTTTCCATAGCATAGTCAAAAACCAGAAACCACCCATATGTTTTTCAAGAGGTTTAAAAAATAGTGGAGTATCCTTTTCAGCAATGAAAAAGAATAAATGAATGATATATAAAACAATGTTGATGAATCTCCCGAGAAATATGCTGAGTAAAAAAGGCCAATCCCTTAACACTGCATAATGCATGATCTCATTTACATCACATTCTTGAAATGACAGAACCATAGACATGAAAAATAAAGTAATGGTGGCCAGGGGTTAGGAGGAGGTGGCATATGGGAGGAAAGTGGGTATTGTTATAAAAGGGCAACAGGAGAGATCCTTTTGAAGATGGAAATCTTCTATATCTTGACTATATCAATAGCAGGGTTTGGGTTGTGACATTTATTTACTATCATTTTGTAAAAAGATACCATCAGCAGACACCGGATAAAAAGTACAAGGAATCTCTCCACTATTTCTTACAACTGCCTAAGAATCTACAATCATCTCAAAATAAAAAGTTCAATTAAAAAAAAGTAGGGGCACTTAGGTGGCGCAGTCAGTTAAGCATCCAACTCTTGACCTCGGCTCAGGTCATGATCTCACAATTCATGAGTTCAAGCTCCACATGGGGCTCTGCACTGACAGCATGGAGCCTGCTTAGAATTGTTTCTCCCTCACAAACTGAGGGTTGATGGGGGGTGGGAGGGAGGGGAGGATGGGTGATGGGTATTGAGGAGGGCACCTTTTGGGATGAGCACTGGGTGTTGTATGGAAACCAATTTGACAATAAATTTCATATATTGAAAAAAGAAAGAAAAGAAAGAAAGAAAGAAAGAAAGAAAGAAAGAAAGAAAGAATTGTTTCTCCCTCTCTCTCTCTGCCCCTACCCCACTTGTGCTCTCTCGTTCCCTCTCAAAAAAATAAGTAAACTTAAAAAAAAAAAAAAAAGCAGTCATCCACATGGCCAATAGGAAATGAAACATGCTCATCACTATTACTCATCATTGCACAAAGAAATACCACTACATACAAACCAGAATGACTAAAATAAAAAGAACGGATAAAGCAAAGTACTGATGGGAATGAAAAAACTATCTGTAATTACAAATACCACCAAAAACTAAATGCCCATTACCAGTAAAGTGGATAAATTGTACATATTTGCAATATTGGTATACCAAACTGTATAGCCTATTGTAAGAAATGGGAAATCTTACACAAAACGTGAAAACAACCTAGGACCTTATCATCACTGTGCTCTAACCCAGAGATTCCAACCAGGGTTTACAAATGGCCAAAATACTGATCCTCTCAACAGTCTGGGTAGTCAGGCCTAGGGTAACAGAGCACAGCAATAAATATTTCAGTGTTCCCTAGTGTGCCACACAATTATTATCATTTTCTAGGTACACCATACATGCTACAGCATAAAAAAAAAGGTTAGGAAACACTGATCTCACCAAATAACATAACAGCAATCGTACACACCATGTAGAAAGAGCACACGCACATATCTATAAAATCATTATCCGAAATCATCAGACACCTTCAGAAACATATTTTTATAGCAAAAATGTTGCAATGTTCATAAAAATTGACCAAGAAATTCCACATTAATCTCTTATGAATTTTCCAAATATGCTTACAAAAATTTAGCTAAATACAGGTACATAATAGTACTACGATTAAAATATAAACTTATTTGTCATAGTGTTATAATCTTGTTTTAGAAGACCACTTAATGACCAGGGAAAAATAAATCAAAACATATAAATTGAAAATGCAAACTACAAAACAGTATTTTTTAATGAACATACAGAACAAATACGAGAATGTTATTCATTGTTATCTCTGATCATGGCAACATATTATTTTAATCTTCTTTTTGTTTTGGGGTATTTTCCAGAAATTCTACAATAAACACATGATACATGTGTAAAACTGGTAGGAGACAAACAAGTAGGAGAAAATGGGGATTATTACAGAAAATAAATACCCTAATAGAGTACAAAATAATCATATGATAAGATTTTTAACTTTAGCTCTACAACTAACAATTGCTATGAAGGATCCTTGTTTAGATATAATTCTTTAGATTTCAGTTTCTTCAGTTATTAAAGAAATTGAATTAAATGACACAGGAGTGACACCCAAATAGCAAACCAGCAGATTCCAGCATTCATCCCCTACAGAAATGTCAATTTGAACAACTATCCATGTGTGAAAATACCTTCACAAAAGCTAAGGATTCCAGGTGAGAGATTACAGCACTTCAATGGAACAGAGAAATAATAAAACACACACTAAAAAGGGTAAGAAAGAGCATCTCATGTATGTTACCCAGCCTCCAAGTCCAGGCATCCCAGGGTGGAGACAGACACTCACCCCATGAAAGAAGAGTGAAATGAGCACCCAACTTCACCATTAGTGTGTGAGCCAGACACAAACTAGGGACTCAAGCTCAAGGCCCATCCCAGCACCAGGCTAACTCCTAAGAAGCCAGGCTCCAGTCTTACTCTAGGCCTAACACCAAATTCCAAGCCATCAGGACTGCTCCCTTATGGGACCAAGCACATGGCCTATACCAGTGAACCTAGGCTCTAGGCCTACCCCTAAACACCAGCCCAGCCAGCCAGAAGACTTCAACAGCAAGCCCATGCACAGACTTCACCAAAAAACCTACCCAAAATCTCTGGCCAGTCTACAGGATGAAGGGCTTGCACTACAAGAGCCAGAATTTGGACACTGTAAATGATGCCTGACACCTGGGTGGCTCAGTTGGTTAAGCATCTGAGTTTGGCTCAGGTCATGATCTCATGGTTCTTGAGTTCAAGCCCCACATCAGGTTCCATGCTGACAGCTAAGTGCCTGGAGCCTACTTTGGATTCTGTGTCTCCCTCTCTCTCTGCCCCTCCCCTGCTCACATGCTATCTCTCTGTCTCTCTGTCTCTCTCTCACTCACTCTCTCTCTCTCTCTCTCAAAAATAAGTAAATATTTTTTAAAAAACGCACACATAGGGGAGCCTGGGTGGCTCAGTCGGTTGAGCATCCGACTTCGGCTCAGGTCACGATCTCGCGGTCCATGAGTTCAAGCCCCGCATTGGGCTCTGGGCTGATGGCTCAGAGCCTGGAGCCTACTTCCGATTCTGCATCTCCCTCTCTCTCTGCCCCTCCCCCGTTCATGCTCTGTCTCTCTCTGTCTCAAAAATAAATAAATGTTAAAAAAAAATTTTTTTTAATAAAAAAAAAATAAAAAACGCACACATACCAAAACAAAGCCACAAGGAATACAAATAAACAGAAAAACAAAGGAACAAAATAAAACACCAGTAACCAACCCTAGGAAAACAGAGACGTATGAATTGCCAAAGAATTCAAAATAATTATCTTAAAAAACCTCAGTAAACTACAACAGAACACAGACAACTAAATGAAATCAGAAACACAATATGTAACCAAAATGAGAAGTTTAACAAAGATGAAAACTACTTTAAAAAAAAAAAAAAAAGGTGGGGCACCTGGGTGGCTCAGTCAATTGAGTGTCTGACTCTTGATTTTAACTCAGGTCATTATCCCAGGGTCATGGGATTGATCCCCACATCATGCTCCATGGTGAGCATGGAGCCTGCTTAAGATTCTCTCTCTCTCCCTCTGCCCCCTCCCTTGCTTATGCTCTCTCTAAATATATGTATATGTATATATATATATTTTTTTTTTAACTATAAATAGGATTTAAATGAAATCCTAAAAATTCCATTTAGAAAAGGAATAAAGTATAAAAAGAAAGAGAAAAAATTCTGGAGCTGAAGAAAACAATGACAAAACTAAAAAAAATTTCATAGACAGTTTCAACAACAGACTAGTTCAAGCTGAAGAAAGAATCACAGTTACTTTGATTAATTACTATTAAGTAATTACTACGTTACTTTGAAGGTAAACAGACTAAACACTCCAATCAAAAAACACAGAGTGACAGAATGGATAAAGAAATAAGACCCTTCTATATGCTGCTTCCAAGAGAATCATTTTAAGCCTAAAGACACAGGCATAATGAAAGTGAAGGAATGGAAAAATATTTACCATGCAAATGGATGATAAAAGAAAGTGAGAGTAGCAACACTTGTGTCATACCAAATTCTTTTTAAAATAAAACAAAGACTATAACAAGAGACAAAGAAGGACACAATAATAAACAGGACAATTCAATAAGAAAATACAATAATTGTAAATATTTATGTACCCAACATGAAAGCACCCAAATACATACAGCAGTTAATAACAAACATAAAGGACCTAATTGATAATAATACAATAGTTGCAGGGGACTTTAACATCCTTACACCAATAGATCATCTAAACAGAAAAACTACAAGGAAACAAGGGCTTTGAATGACACACTAGACCATACAGACTTAATAGATACATTCAAAACATCTCATCCTAAAACAGCAAAATACACATTTTTTTCATGTGCACATGGAATATTCTCCAGAACAGATCACATATTAGGCCACAAAATAGGCCTCAACACATTCAAAAATATCAAAATCATACCATGCATCTTTTCTGACCACAACTCTATGAAACTAGATATCAACCACAAGAAAAAATCTGGAAAGAACACAAACACATGGAGATTAAATAACATGCTGCTAAACAATGAATGAGTTAACCAGGAAATAAAAGAAAAAATTAAAAAGTACACGGAAATAAATGAAAATGAAAACACAATGGCTCAAAATCTGCAGAAGGCAGCACAAGCAGTTCTACAAGGGAAGTTCAGAGCAATGAGGTCTATCTCAAAAAGCAAGAAAATATCAAATAAACTACCTAACCCTTCACTAAAGGAGCTCGAAAAAGAACAACCAGCAGAAGGAAGGAAATAATAAAGATTACAGCACAAATAAATAAGACACAAACTAAAAAAAACAATAGAATAGATCAGTGAAGCCAGAAGCTAGTTTTTTGGAAAAAAAAAAAAATCAATAAAATTGCTAAACCTCTAGCCAGACTTATCAAGGAAAAAAGATCAAGGACTCAAATAAAATCACAAATGAGACAGAAGAAATAGCAAACACCACCACAGAAATATAAACAACTTTAAGAGAGTACTGTGAAAAACCATATGCCAACAAATTGGACAACCTGGAATAAGTGGATAAACTCCTAGAAACATATAAAATACCAAAACTGAAACAGGAGGAAATAGGAAATTTGAACAGATCAATAACCTGCAAAGAAATTGAATCAGAAATTAAAAAACTACAAAGTCCAAGACCAGATGGCTTTCACAAGCAAACTCTACCAAACATTTAATGAAGAGTTGATAGCTATTTTTTTCAAACTATTCCAAAAAAAATAGAAAAGGATGGAAAACTTCTAAATTCATCCTATGAGGCCAGCATTACCCTAATACAAAAAACCAGACAGACACCACTAACAAAAAGAACTGCAGGTCAATATCTCTGATGAACATAGATGCAAAAATCTTCAAAACACTAGCAAACCAAATCCAACAATACATAAAAAAAAAATCATTCACCACAATCAGGTGGGATTTATTCCTGGGTTTCAAGGGTGGCTCAATATTTGTAAATCAATCAATATGATACATCACATCAATAAGACAAAGGGTAAGAACCATGAAATCATTTCAACAGGTGCATAAAAAGTATTTGGCAAAGTACAACATCCATTCATAATAAAAAACTATCAAAAAAGAAGGTTTAGAGAAAACATATCTCAACATAATAAATGCCATATAGGAAAAACTCACAGCTAACATCATCCACAATGGGGAATAACTGACAGCTTTTCCTCTATGGTCAGGAATAAGACAAGGATATCCACTCTCACCACTTTTATTTAATATAGTACTGGAAGTCCTAGCCACAGCAGACAGCAAAAAGAAATAAAAAACATCCAAATCTGTAAGGAAGAAGTAAAACTTTCACTATTTGCAGATGACATATACCATATATAGAAAACCTGAAAGAGTCCACCAAAAAACTGCTAGAACTGATAAACCAATTCAATAAAGTAGCAGGATATGGGGCGCCTGGATGGCTCAGTGGGTTAAGCATCTGATTTCAGTTCAGATCATGATTTCACAGTTCTTGAGTTCAAGCCCCACATCGGGTTCTGTGCTGACAGCTAAGAGCCTAGGGCCTGCTCCAGATTCTGTGTCTCCCTCTCTCTGCCCCTCCCTCACTCACACTCTTCTCCCTCTCTCTCTCAAAAATAAATCAACATTTTAAAAAAATGTTTTAATAAAAAAAAATGAAAAGAAATCTGTGGCATTTCTATACACATATAATGAAACAAAGAAAAAGCAATTAAGAAATCAATCCCATTTATAAATGCACCAAATGCACTAGGAAGAAACCTAACCAAACAGACAAAAGACCAATACTCCTAAAACTATTTAAAACAAGGAAGAAAGATGGGGTGCCTGGGTGGCTCAGTCGGTTAAGAGTCCAACTTCAGCTCAAGTCATGATCACACCATTCATGAGTTGGAGAGCCCACATTGGGCTCTGTGCTGACAGCTCAGAGCCTGGAGCCTGCTTCAGATTCTGTGTCTACCTCTCTCTCTGCCCCTCCCCCGTGCGCTCGCGCGCACGACGCGCTTTCTCTCTCTCTCTCTCTCTCTCTCTCTCTCCTCTCAAAATAAATAAACATTAAAAAAAGTTAAAACAGGATGAAAGAAATTGAAGATGACACATAGAAATGGAAAAGACATTTCACGCTCATGGACTGGAAAAAACAAATATTAAATGACTATCAATCTACACATTTAATGCAATCACTATCAAAATACCAACAGTATTTTTCACAGAACTAGAACAAACAATCCTAAAGTTTGTATGGAACCACAAAAGACCCGCGAATAGCCAAAATTATGTTGAAAAGAAAAAGCAAAGCTGGAGGCATCACAATTCTGGACTTCAATTCCATTACAAAGCTGTAGTAATCAAAACAGTACATTACTGACACAAAAATAGGAACACAGATCAGTAAAACAGAATAGAAAACCCAGAGATAAACCCACAATCATATGGTCAATGAATCTTCGACAAAGCAGGAAAGAATATCCAGTGAAAAAAAAGGTCTCTTCAACAAATGGTATTCGGTAAACCGGACAGCAATGTGCAAAAGAATAAAACTGGACCACTTACTTACACCATACACAAAAATAAATTGGGATTAAAGACCTAAATATAGAGGCCCCAGGGTGGCTCAGTTGATTAAGTGTCCGACTCTTGATTTCAGATCAGGTCATAATCTCATAGTTTGTGAGATCAAGCCCTGCGTCAGGCTCCATACTGACAGTGTGTAGCCTGCTTGGGATTCTCACCCTCTCTCTCTCTCTCACCCCTTCCCACTAGTGCCCTCTTTCAAAATAAATAAACTTAAAAAAAAAAAAAAGACCTAAATGTAAGACCCAAAACCATAAAAATTCTAGTAAAGAGCAAAGGCAGTATCCTAACATCAGCCATAGCAACTTTTTTCTAGATACGTCTCCTGAAGCAAGGGAAATGAACAAAAATAAACTATTGAGACTACATCAAAATAAAGAAAACTCTGCACAGTGAATGAAACAGTCAACAAAACCAAAAGGCAACCTACTGAACGAGAGAAGATATTTGCAGATGACATATCTGATAAAAGGTTAGTATCCAATATATATAAAGAGCTTATAAAACTCAACACCCAAAAAACAAATAATTCATTTAAAAAAATGGGCAGAAGGGGCGCCTGGGTGGCGCAGTCGGTTAAGCGTCCAACTTCAGCCAGGTCACGATCTCGCGGTCCGTGAGTTCGAGCCCCGCGTCGGGCTCTGGGCTGATGGCTCAGAGCCTGGAGCCTGTTTCCGATTCTGTGTCTCCCTCTCTCTCTGCCCCTCCCCCCAATTCATGCTCTGTCTCTCTCTCTGTCCCAAAAATAAATAAACGTTGAAAAAAAAAAAAATTAAAAAAAAAAAAAAAAAAAATGGGCAGAAAACATGGACATTTCTCCAAAGAAGGCATACAGATGGCCAACAGACACATGAAAAGATGCTCATCGTCATTTATCATTAGGGCAATTCAACCAAAACTACAATGTGGGGGCACCTGGGGTAGCTCAGTCAGGTGAGCATCCAACTTCAGCTCAAGTCATGATCTCATGGTTCATCAGTTCAAGCCCTACATCAGGCTTGCTGCTGTCAGCACAGAACCTACTTCAGATACTTTGTCCCCCCACGCTCTGCCCCTCCCCCACTCAAGCACACTCTCTCTTCCCAAAAATAAATAGCCATTAAAAAAAAGAAAAGGGGGGAGGGGCGCCTGGGTGGCTCAGTCGGTTAAGCGTTGGACTTCGGCTCAGGTCATGATCTCACAGTCCGTGAGTTCGAGCCCCGCGTCGGGCTCTGTGCTGACCACTCAGAGCCTGGAGCCTGTTTCAGATTCTGTGTCTCCCTCTCTCTCTGACCCTCCCCCGTTCATGCTCTGTCTCCCTCCGTCTCAAAAATAAATAAACGTCAAAAAAAAAAAAAAAAAAAAAGCTACAATGTGATATCACCTAACACCTGTCAGAATAGCCGGAATCAACAACACAAGAAATATCAGTCATTGGCGAGGATATGAGGAAAAAGGAACCCTCTTGCACTGCTGATGGAAATGCACTAGTGCAACCATTGTGTAAAATGGTATGGAGGTTCCCCAGAAAGTTAAAAATAGAACTACCCTATGATCCAGCAATTGCACTACTGGTATTTAATCAAAGAATACAAAAACACTAATTTGAGGGGATACATGCACCCCGATGTTTATAGAAGCATTATTTACAACAGCCAAGATATGGAAGCAGCCCAAGCATCTATCAATTGATGAATGGATAAAAAAGATGTGGAGGGAAATGGGTGGGGGACAGAATAGATGGGGTGATAGGTATTAAAGGAGGGTATACAAGCACTGGTGCTATATGTAAAGTATGAATCACTGAATTCTACTTCTGAAACCAATATTGTACTGTATGTTAACTAGTATTTAAATAAAAATTTGAAAAGAAAAAATTTATATATATAACTATGTGAAAGGCGATATGTGAATTGGTTTGACTGTAGTAATTATTTCATTTGTGTATACATCAAATCATGTTGAAAATTAATATGTATATCAAAACATCCTGTTGAAAGATAAAAATTAACCGTCAACACTAAAAACAAATGACACAAAGAGTTCTTTATTTCCCCACTTTTAAAACTGCATCTTTTTTTAAATAAATGATACTGGAGGAACTTGGTATCTGTGTAGAACAAAACATTAACCTTGACCTCTGCCTCATACTACACACAAAACTTAATATGAGATGGATCATAGACTTAAATTGGAAAATTATAAACAGTAAAGTATCTAAAAGGAAATACAGGCAAATATCTTTATGAAAATTCCAAAGTCAAAAAACAGAGGCAGCATTAAGGATAGGCCATGGAGAAAAAAAAGAAAAAAGGATAGTCCATAAAGGGCAAATATGGTAACCAACCTGACTAACACAATGGCTACAGACTGATGTGTGATGCAAAATTATAATTATGAGCCCTCAATTTAGGAGTTTCTCGTTATAAAAATATCATTATTAAACATCTATCAGACCTATATGCATTTAATCTTATTCATTTACATTCCCTTGTCTGTTTCCCCATTCAATTAGTGCAGCACATTTATCACAGAGATGGCAGACTACTATTTGAATTATAGCCTATGGCCATGGACTAGAACAAAGCTAACTGGCCCTCCTCGAAAAGGCTAACCCCATGATCTTAGCCTTATTAGTACCAAAGTCCAATTTAGCAGTCTTTCTTGGCCCCAGAGTTTGATCACTAAATCTTCTAGAAGACTATTTCTAGAGGGACTGACAAACCTAGTTCCTTTGGAAAATAAGAAGTGAGAATTCTTCACAATAAGAAAGAGTTGGTGGGTGCCTGGGTGGCTCAATCAGTTAAGCATCAGACTCTTGATCTCAGCTCAGGTCATGATATCACAGTTCGTGGATTCAGCCCTGCTTGCAATTCTGTCTCTCCCTCTCTCTGCCCCTCCCCTGCTCTGACTATTCTAAATGAGGACAAATAACACTTATCCATAGTGCATGTTACAAATAGAAATGTATGATTTATTATCTCCTATAGGAGTTTAGGCTGTCCATCCTGGAAAAAAAAATACAAAAATATAGGGGAAACACAACTGAGATGTATAAATAACATAACAGGATATTCATAAATTTGGTATATACATATACCAGTGTCCTGACCTCGGGGGAAGACTAAGGCTCGATGATGGCTCCAGAGGGAGAAATTATGTTCTCAGTCTACAAAAGTAAAAAATGAAAGACAATGGAAACACAACATTAATATACCACTAAATCAGCAAGTAAAAAGAACTAATCCTAATAGAAAAAAGTAGCATCCACTACTTGTGCAGCAAACTTTACTCTTTTCTTTCTTCCAACATGTCAGTACTTTTTAAATAAATGAGATGACAAATATACTCTGTAGAGTAAATGGCACATAGTAGACACTTAAAAATGTTAGTTTCCTTCACTCAGCACAATCACTCCCCGTCCCAACCCAAGTTCCTCTTTGTGTTGTGCAAGTTTTAAGTAATGTGCAGAGATTTCTGCCTGTGGTAATTAAGATGTTTGAAAAAATAAATGGCAATTAAGAACTCAGCTATACTTCATGGCCTCATCCTGCCTTCTCTTATAGCAGGATTTTCAGGGAGCCCTGTTGCTCAACTATAGATCCTAACAGTTAAAATCAGAAAGAGAGAAGACTGGTTCACTCTTGCTCTAACTAAAACCTATTGTGCTTATTTCTTATCTCACTTTCTTCAGTCACTGAGGAAGACATTTGGCAATGACAGGAACATTCCAACCACCAGACCAGAAAAGCACTGATAGCAACAGAATGTCTAGAAAACTACACACCCACACATCCCCTTCGCTGCTCATGGTCACTGCTGAACACATGCCAACCCTAACCCATGATCACGTGTTCTCTGCCTGCTCTCAAGGCCATGTCCCCCCAACCTCTCTCTACAAATCTCTAGGTGTGGGCAGAGAGGTCAGTTGTTAAGGTTTGAGCCTAACACCTTCTCCTGTCTACTGCCAGCACCCAAAATAATTTCTCCCTTTCTCTTTTCCAAACCCTCATCTCTTGAGTTACTGGCTTCTCCTGCCAAGAGTTTATCCGAGTTTGTTGCACAACAGTGTTGGCAAAACCTACCAGGAGCTGTGCTCTCCATCTGTCCAGCCCCTGCAGGATTCCCAGGATAGAGTAGTTCACCTGGGGAGCACAGCAGGGCTTCCCCATTCACTTCCTGGGGTAGCAACTGAAGTAGATTAGATCCATCAGTAACAGAATCAGTAGATATCAGGAGTATTCACTATAACCTAATTATTACATGGTCAGGAAAGAGCTACACTGCATTATTCAGGGAAGTTACCTGGTCCTTATGAGAATCAAAACTAAACCACATTTTTATAGCACCACCAGCTTCAAAATAAAAACAAAACTTCAAAGACCAGAACTAGAGTAGGATATTCATCTAGGGTCAAAAGACTGCCTACATCTTTCCTCTAACAAATTTCAAAATCTTTTATAAAAATAAGACCACAGGATGCCTGGGTGGCTCAGACAGTTAAGCATCCGACATTGGCTCAGGTCATGATCTCATAGTTGGTGAGTTCGAGCCCCACTTCAAGTTATGCTGACTGCTCAGAGCCTGGAGCCTGCTTTGGATTCTGTTTCTGCCTCTCTCTCTCTGCCCCTCCCCACTTGTGCTCTGTCTCCCTCTCTCTCTCAAAAATAAACATTTAAATAAATAGATAGATAAATAAATAAAGAAATAAATAAATAAGAAAGACTCATTTTGGGTGGCTCAGTCAGTTAAGTGTCCAATTTCACCTCAGGTCATGATTTCATGGATCGTGAGTTCAAGCCCTGTGTTGGGCTCTGTGCTGACAGCTTAGAGCCTGGAGCCTACTTTGGATTCTGTGTCTCCCTCTCTCTCTGCCCCTCCCTTTGCTCTTGCTCTTTTTCTCAAAATAAATAAACCTTAAGAAAAATTAAAAAATAATAAGACCTCATTTTTTAAAATATTTAGCATAATAAAGGAGGTAGAATTACTTTACTGTAACAAATAAATTTATGCTGCATGTGCTGGCTAATTATGTGTCAATTTGACTGGACCACAGGATGCCCAGACATTTATTTGATCAAACATTATTCTGGGTGTGTCTGTGAGGGTGTTTCTAGTGAAGATTAACATTTTCAGTAGACTAAGTAAAGCAGATTGCCCTTCCTAAGGTGGATGGGTCTCATCCAATGAATTGAAGACCTAACAAAAACAAAGCAGCTGAGTAAAGGAAATTCCCTTGCCTGCCTGCCTTCAAGCTGGGACATTAGTCTTTTCCCTGCTTTAGACTCAGAATGAAACATCCCCTCCTCTTGGGTCTTATTAAGCCTGAGGGCTTTCAGACTGGAACTTATACCACTGGCTCTCCTGTGTCTCCAACTTCCAACTATAGATCTTGGGACTTCTCGGCCTCCATAACTGTGTGAGCCAATTCCTTTTAATAAGTCTCTTTGTGTGTGTGGTGTGTTTGTGTGTGTGTGTGTGTGTGTGTGTGTGTGTGTGTGTGTGTGTGTTTACATACACACATACATATCCCTTTTGGTTCTATGTCTCTGGAAAACCCCAACAAATACACTACATTTAAATTGCTTCTAACATCTTCATTTTTTTTCAAATATATTTTTTAAAGTTTATTTACTTAGAGAGAGAGTATGCAGAAGCAGGGAGGAGGCAGAGAGAGAGGGAGTGAGAGAATCCCAAGCAGGCTCCAGGCTGTCAGCGCAGAGTCCAACGTGGGGCTCAAACCCATGAACTGCAAGACCACGACCTGAGCTGAGATCAAAAATCGAACATTTAACTGACTCTGCCACCCCAGTGCTCCGCCCCCAACATCTTTGCTTTTAGGGTTAAAACTATAAACTACAGGGGCTCCTGGGTGGCTCAGTGGGTTGAGCATCTCTTGATTTCATCTCAGGTCATGATCCCCTGGTTATGGGATCCAACCCTGCATCAGCTTCACATGGAGCCTGCTTGAGATTATCTCCCTCTCCTCTGCCCCTCCCTCGCTTCCTCTCTCTCTCTCTCTCTCAAAATAAACTTTAAAAAAAAATTTAAATAAAGACAAACTTGAAAGTATACTTTAAATATAATATTGAGACAAAATATGATCAAGAACAAGGTTCAGATTGAACCTTATGTAAATTATACCCATGTTCCAAATCAAGTAATATTAGTATTTTTGGTAATGTAGGGGTAGGGAGTCTTAAGAACACACACCTGTTCTCCACCTACTGAGAATATACACCTGTTACTTCCACCTAATACTGTAATCTTAAACCAAAACATTTTTCATACCCTGCCATCTTCTAGATACTTAAGCACAAATATCATGGACTCTAATATGAAATACCTTAATTAATGAAGAAAACTTCTAATAATACACTTCTTATTGAAGAACTTTATTCAGATGAAAAACAAAGTATGCCCATATATTCCAATCTCTCCAATAATATTGGGTATACTGAATTGAATCCTTAAAATAGAATTAAAGAGTTCAAGCCAGAAAAATAGGGACAACTTCAGCAAGAAGTCACAGATATCAGGGGATCATGCAGACTGAAAAATACCAAACTGCTTCATTATTGGTTGATATACAAAATTCCATTAACAGAAAACAAAGCCATTCTCCAAAACTGCACTTGTACTGATATATTTGCTAAAACTCACTCATACTGAAGCCTAATAATTAGCAACTATGTGATAGATCTAACACCTCTTATTATTTTTTAATGGGGATAACCCTAATCATCTACCTGAACCAGAAAAGAAACTTAACCACTAATTTAACTATGAGAAAAAAAGAAAAGAGCACAGAAGAAGAAAGCTTCAAAAAGATGCTTAACTTCCTAGATCCCATAATTTTGTCTTAAACATCCTTGATTTACCTTTAGATGAGTGAAGACAAACAGGTTAAAACAGCTTTTCTAACATTTGTAACAGACATTTGTAATCCTTTGTAACTGAAAACTCCTGACTACTTTGATTTAAAATATACATTTTATACGAAAGGAGGTTCAATTTCAGCAAATCTAGTAATCAAGGTGTTATGTACGGTCTGAGATACCTTATAACTGCCTTTGGTTTCAAGTTTAAACAAGAGCCAAAGTCAAAAGGAAAGAAATCAAAATCCTGGCCAGGATATTGGATTTAAGAAATCATTAAATACTCTCTATAAAGTAATTGCTTCTTTTTCTCTCAATTTCCTCAGGGTAAAATTTGGGTTTTGTGCCATAAGTGGTAAACCTAATATATATGTACTTAATATATATTCATATATTCACTGTGTCTCTTTATTGGGTAAGCCCTCCCAAACCTACCATCCCAGAATGGGTCCTCTTGTAACACCCTCTAGTAACCCCCTGTACCTCTTAACAGCACTTACCACAGTTTAAATAATTTTCTTGCCTATTCAAGTTTATCTTTCCCCTTAACTGTAATGTCCAAGTACATCTTGTTCCCCCACCACTGTATTTCTGACTCATTGTAGGCAATCTGTAATACGTGAAGAATGAAACAAAGGTAGGAGAGTGGGAGGAAATAAGTTTCAGTAAATACAGTTACATTAACACTCCATGGGCTCCAAATGGAACTGTGAGCACACTCTGAAATTCACTCTGATCCTGATTAATGTGAGAGTTTCTGAGACACAGGTCTGAAAAAAAATGGTCCCATGTCTACTTTCTTCAAGGTTTAGAAATCGCTAATGATGGGAACAGGCCTTCTTCCACCACTGCCAAAAGATACAAGGGTATCTCTGAGGCAACTCCCAAAATGGATTAATCGCAATCCACACTGCCAAGATAGAGCTAGAATCAATAAACCAGTGCAACCCGACACATGTAGTAAGTCAAAAGGCTATACAAAATAAATGGTAGTAAGTTGAAAACACTGTAAATTCAGCATTCTGAATTTAAGAATTCAGAAACTGCTCAAATATATTTGAGCTAGCATTCTTGAGCTAGCTAGATACTTGATCTAGCATTCTTCCTTCCTTTCACACTTCTTTTCACATGTAAGTTCATTTTACTGAATATTTTCCAATGCAGCTAAAAGCTAAATTACTTAAAATCTTCTTTCATTCACTTCAATTATTGATTCTCCTCAGGTATAATCATGAGGAAAGAGAGTACCATATACAGTTTGTAATACCAATTGACAATACTAATTTAATTCACCAATAAATCAGCCTCATTAAGGAATACACTTTAACTATACTCTTAGTTTCCCAAGATGAAACAGACATATTAAACATGAAGAAAAACATTA
Organism: Prionailurus viverrinus; assembly: GCF_022837055.1. NCBI lineage: Eukaryota > Metazoa > Chordata > Mammalia > Carnivora > Felidae > Prionailurus > Prionailurus viverrinus. The sequence goes on from NC_062570.1 coordinate 45,952,583, forward strand.
AAAAATTCAAATGACAACACTCTTTAAGAGAAGATCAATTAATAGAAAAAAAAAGCTAAGATTAATGATAAACCAACAGACAATTTTAAAGTTTGACCTTGTATCAACAGAGATTCAAACAAATCTTTAACATGATACTACATTATGATGAAATAGTTTAAGGCCCCTAATCATCAAAAGCATCAACTAATATTATGCATTACTATGTGGCTAGTACAGTCTCAGGGATATAAACATTTTCACAACATCATACTATACACATATTGCAAGAAATTGTACCAATATGTTTTGAAAAAACTCTCCAAAACCTTTTTATTTAGCTTTTTGTTAAGCAGTCACTTCAATTAACTCCCCTTCCCTAATTATCACCTAACACAGTACCTGGTAGATAGTCAATTAACATTTGATGAACAGATTATAAATCTATCATCAAAGTCCTACCACATTTTTTTATCACTATCACAGCTTACCAACATAGATTAATGGGATATAAGTCTGTGCTTCAGTCTTTTAATCCAGGTTGTCTTGTCATAGTCAATAAAAGAAATTACTTATATGTATATTGCTTATGCACAAATGTAAGGCAAGATTTCTTCCTCTCAAAGTCAAAACTCATAAAAAGAGGAAGCCACCTTGTATTAGTTTACTCCTTAGAAATGTTCATTTTTTGACACTCTGTTGTCCAATTTAACATATTCCTCAGAAATCAAGAGCTCTCTATTCTAAATAATAAAACTCAGGTTCAAAAATATAAAATAAATCATGAAACTGTATCCTGGTGGAGGTAAATAAACAAAAGGGGGAAATGGTATGATATGTAATCAAACAAGCAACAGTGAGGTCACGTACGACTCTAGGCTATGGTAAACCTTGCACATTAATCGAGTTGGAAAACCAATGGAGAGTTCTGAGCAGAAGAATAACAAGTACTGATTTATATTTCTAAAAAATATGAGATAGATATTTTACCCCCATTTTTTATAAGAATATTGAGGTTCAAATATGTTAAGAACCTTGCTCAAGGTCACTAAGCTAATATGTGGCAGCACTGAGATTCAAGCCCACGCTCTTCCCACTTTTTAACACCTCCCAAAACTCCCTGCTCAAGATTTTTCTGCAACATTCTCTTTTTAACCTCTTCATACCTCCGACTGCTTCTTTCATATTTTTTCCTCTACTCCAAAAACAAACATTTTTCGGATTATCTTCTCTTTCTAAACTCTCTCCCTTATTGGCCTAAGGATCTCTCTTCCTTATTGACCTACCATAACTTCAACTCTCATCTATATTCTTTTTTTTTTTTTTCAACATTTATTCATTTTTGGGACAGAGAGAGACAGAGCATGAATGGGGGAGGGGCAGAGAGAGAGGGAGACACAGAATCGGAAGCAGGCTCCAGGCTCTGAGCCATCAGCCCAGAGCCTGACGCGGGGCTCGAACTCACGGACCGCGAGATCGTGACCTGGCTGAAGTCGGACGCTTAACCGACTGCGCCACCCAGGCGCCCCTCTCATCTATATTCTTATGACATCTTAACCTAAATCTCTAGCCCCATCTTCTCTCTAGAATAGCAACTCCACATTTCCCAATGCCTCCAGGTCATTCTCCACTCATAAATTACACTAGTAGCTAGAATTCAAAATGCCCCAAAGCAATCCACCCTATTTCACTGAAAATACTTTCTCCAAGGCACTACCTTCTACAAATCCCAATAAACAAGGCTTATAATTATATAGCATCATTTAATTTTTTCCCCTACTTTAAAAGTGAGTTACTAAATCTAATCGAATAATTCTATAAACCACTGCCAGATTAAGCTTTCTGAAACAACCTCAAGCATACCACCCCCTGTTGGCAACTTTTAGTGATTGCCTACTATATCAAATAAAATCCAAATTCCATCTGCCATTCCCCAACACGTACTATATCCCATTCTACCTGAACGTCTTAGTTTAAGCCATTCTTTCCCTTATCCATCACCTATTTCTACCTTTCCAGATCATATTTTTCCTTCAAGGACAGTAAAATGCCACCTTTCCCATTAAATTTCCCCTTATCTTCCATTCAAATGTAATCTACCTCTGATTTCTCAAACCATTTGCTCTGTACCTTATAGTATTATCTCAATGAATTTATGTTACAGGGTACTGCATGCCTTACCTCCCCTCCTGGACTATGAACTCAATGTAAGAAATACATCCCATTCATTTTTTTTTATTCTTTACCATACCACATGGCACACAGCTGCTGTAACAGCACGCTGCAAATAGCAGACTCAATAAATAACTGGTAAGTGAATAGGGGGTAAATATTCCAAATACCAATAGTCTTGGTTCAGATATTATAAAAACTAATCATCAAACCTCAGTATCCCCTTCATTAGTATATATTTTTAATCAATATTTATCAGTAAATAATTAAAAAAAAATTTTAGAGTCCAAAGTTTATGACAAATATAATTTTCTAAGTAGTAAATAAGAGGTCTGGTTATTCAAAATAATCTGCATCACAGTGAATCAATTAGAGTTGGATATGAAGGCATTCTGATGAAAATTCTGTTATCACAGGGATTACCAGTATGGTTCTGGCCCTCTCACTCCTCCAGGTAGGTTCCTCTCTCTACCAAATGTATTCCCAGATAGAGGACTACTCCCTTTGACGTAAAAAGAATTTTTTAGCAACAATGCAAAAGTAAATAATGCCTACATTGAAAAATACATATTAAGGATTTGAAGACTGTTTTAAGTTTTTTTTCATCAACCAAACAACTGTTTTAATAAGAACCTACTGACTCAGAAACATGAACAATAATGGATCATAGTTATTTAGATCCTATATTCCAATACTTATTAATTTTTATCCCTGATCAATGATAACTAAAGAGACAAACAATAGTAAACCAGATTTGGCCAGCTATACTGAGACAGCTGCTACAGGAAAGGGTGAGTTGAGGAGTGTTTAGTATAATGTAACGCTTCAACTTTCAACTAAAAATGATGTGCTGGAAGGACAATTTGTACTCAACAGAGATCAATCAAATAAATCACATATTAGACACAAGTTTCAACAAGCTCAAAATGTCATGTTAATGAATAGGAAAAGTCATAATTCAATTGCTTATTTAAAAAAAAAAAGGACCAAATGACTGTTAAATCTCTAAAGATGTAATAACAAATTGTGTAAAAATTATTATATACTTATTGAATAGAAAGATAAAGTGAGTCCCTTACCCCTACCCCCTAAGCCAGGCCTCACACCAAAAAAAAGACAAATTCCAAGATCTCCAAAGGTCAAATAATCCAAACATATCTCAGGCACTTCATGACTTCAGTGTCTTTTTTTTCTTTTTTTAAGTAAAAGCAGAAACAAATGGTGTATTATCAAGAACTTTGAAAAGTCTCACTGCTGGTCTCCTTTGCTGGTCTCGTTTTCTCTAGCAAACCCGCTCACCCACTGCCTTTACAAACTCAGACCACACTCTGTGCCAGAAGCACTTTACATATTATGCCACATTTAATCTTCACAAAGACCTCCCAAGTTAAAATTTACCATTTCTCCAATACTGCAGACACAGAAATTGAGGCTTAGAGTGGTTAGGTAATTTGTCTGAGGTTACCCAGCTAGCAAGTAGTGAGCTACAATTCTAACACGGGCAATCTGATCCAGGGTCCAGGATTCTGCCTCTAAGCCACACTAAAATACAGAAATCGGAACAGCTTCTTGGAAGTGGAATCAAACTTTGGAAGTGTTGTAGAATTACTATTTTTTCCATAAAATAAAACTGTGTAAGAACATTAAAAAAAAAAAAAAAAAAAAAGACCTAAGTCCACATTAACCAACTGATTTCTGCAGTCGGTGGTTTCCAGGTCTTTCACAACTAACTAGATTCTGCCCATAAGTTGTTTATTTCTAACAATTCCAACTCTTTTTAAATGTTTATTCAGTCTAGAGGTGATGAACTGATAATAGGTTAGATAACATGGCTCACAATGAATAAACATTATGTAAACATATTTGTACCCTGAAGAACAGTATAAACATCTAAAGGTCAGTGAAAAGGGAGGTTTGTAAATTATTCCTTCCAAAAGTGCAAAGAGTTGTACTCTGGAGTCAGCTACCTGTAAATGCCAGTATCCCAATCTGGAGGTCCTGAAGAAATCACCTGGTAAAAGCATAATTAAGAATAGTCTTAGGGGCACCTGATGGTTCAGTTGGTTAAGTGTCCAACTTCAGCTCAGCTCACAATCCCACAGCTCGTGAGTTTGAACCCCATGTCAGGCTCTGTGCTGACAGCTCAGAGCCTGGAGCCTGCTTTGGATTCTGTGTCTCCCTCTCTCTCTGCCCCTCCCCCACTCAAGCTCTTCTCTCCCTCTCAAAAATAAATAAACATTAAAAAAAAGAAAGAAAGAAAAATGGTGTTAGGGGTGCCTGAGTGGCTCAGTCACTTAAGCAACTCTTGATTTTAGCTCAGATCAAGATCCCATAGTCATGAGATCTAGCCCGGGGCTCCATGCTAGGTGTGGAGCCTGCCGAAGATTCTCTCTTCCTCTCCATCTGCCCCTTCCCTGCTCTTGAAAGAAAGAAAGAAAGAAAGAAAGAAAGAAAGAAAGAAAGAAAGAAAAGAAGGAGAAGAAGAAGAAGAAGAAGAAGAAGAAGAAGAAGAAAGGAAGGAAGATAGGAAGGAAGGAAGGAAAAGAAAAGAAAGAAAAAGAAAGAAAGAAGAAAGAAGGAAGGAAGAAGGAAGAAAGGAAAGAAAGAAAGAAAAGAGAAAGAAAAGAGAAAGAGAAAGAAAGAAAGAAAGAAAGAAAGAAAGAAAGAAAGAAGAAAGAAAGAAGAAAGAAAGAAAGAAAAAGTCAGTCAGTCTTAGGGTCTTAGAACCACCTGAGTGAGTTAAGTGAGCAGGTTTTCCTTAAAGAAGGCACCTAAAAACCTGAACAACATAGAATCCATCCCCCTAAATGGGCAACTATGCATTCTAAATTTGTATTCTAAATTATGGTGGGCACTAGCTTTCATTCATCTTAGTGGTGGCCTACAGTTAAAATAGTTCAACAACTGTTTCGTGCTGTTGTGTTGTTTGTGTGTATATATGTGTGTATTGTGTGGAAAGGGGTACCACTTGTTCTGAGTGTGTGGTAATAACTAACATTCTTTTGCACTGCCTTAGGCCTGCCAAATATCTCCTTACTCCTGACCTATTCATGAGTTCATTAATTCACATCTGTACTCATTCAGACATTTATTAAGCACTTACAGAAGTACTGTGCTAATTCTAAATACAAACCACCATCCTAACAGGACACTAAAGAGACAATATTCAAAGTGTGACTCTTAATCCAACAGCATCAATATTACCTGGGAGTCTGTTAGAAATGAGGAATCTCAGTCCCCACCCAGACCTACTAAATCAGAAACTCTCATTTTCATTTTCACATGATGGGAGAGGGGGCAGTGTCTTAACACATATTAATGTCTGGGTCTATATGATAAAAAGTGAAACTGACTTCTGCAAGCCCAGAGAAAGTTACCATATTCTTTGTTATCTCTGTAAGAAACAATCAGACTTTTCAAGAAGTACCACAGATATGGCCCTAACACACTTTCAAAAATATTAGGCTATAAATCCAAATTATTACTCAATGAGAGGTAAAAACTGATCATCCACTGAATATACAATAAAACTCTTAGGAAACATACAAAATATATGATCTCTGCCTTCTTAAGACACATACTCTACTGGGCAAGAAAATGAGAGGGTGAACTTTGATAGCCAAAGTAATACATCTCTAATATCAAGAACAAGGTTATTGGAAAAAAAGATGCTGGTGAAAACATTTAAGCACAAACTTGTTTTAACAGTTCTCAGTGGTACATATATGTATTTACAAATATTCTCTACTAAAAACTCCAAACTTAAATTGCTTGGGTGACCTAAAGTCAGATCTTTTAATCACCTTCACTGATCCTGTCGAAAACCATCCTTTAAATTGGCACCCAAAATCTCAACCAGAGTCTACTCTGTGAACCTGCAAGAACATTTGCAAAACGATCAAGCCACAATACTGTCATCCCAAACTGAGACAAGATCTGAGCCCGCAGGGATTTGCTGTCAAATATGCCCTTTAAAAAGGGGGATGAGGGTTAGAGAGGGAATTAGATGAGAAAAGACTGAGGGCCATTTCTCAACGTCTCGCTGACCTACAAACTCCTCTCCATCAGAAGGCGAGAGAAAGAAAAATTACTGCAGTTCCCTTAAGTCACAATTTTAAGTGTCCTAACTTAATTTTAAAGTTGGGAGCCCATCCTCTTCCCATCAACAGGCATTCGGATGACAGCTCAACATCAAGTTCCCCTCCCCCTTTTCCCGCCGAGTGTAGCATTTGGGATATCCGTCCCCTTGCGACCTCCCCCATCCCACCCACAACCCCCAAAACACTCTGGCCCCTCCGAATGAGAGCCCGACACAGAACGAGTCGCCCAGGCCGCTGGGAAGCACGACTGCGTCCCACGGCCCACCCTCCACACTAAACTCGCCGTGGGGGAGGGGCTGACGGATCTCACCAAGTACAGTGGGGCGTAAATCTTCAGGGACTCCTCCAGGGCGCCCCCGGTGATCTGCACGAAGGAGACCCCACAGGAAGGGTGCCAAGTGTGACCGATCTCGTAGCAGTTATGAGGGATGGACTTGCTGAGAGCCGCCATGACGGAGAGCCGTGCGGACGGGCAGCAAGGGGGCGAGCCGAAGCTCGGGAGCCAGCTGGGCAAGAGGTAGCCGAGCGCGCGCCCGACCGCAGCCGACTCTCCGGGCTGGCTGCTGGAGGTGCAGAATAGAGGGGAAAGGTCACGCGAGCAGGGTTACTCTGGGCCAAAGTCCTCGGATGTTAAGCGCTCGGCGTATCGCAGCTCGAGGGGGCGGGGCGCGCACCGGGGAGGCGGGGAGAGGCGGAGCGTGCGCGCGCCCGGCCCTCGGAACCCCGGGCCGTGCGGAGAGCGGAAAGCGTGAGAGCGCGACTCGGGGACGCGCCTGTCTCCCGACTGCCCACGTCAGCCCCTAGCTGGCCCGCGACGTCTGCGTCGGAAGAGCCCTGGTAGGTGACTTGGGTCACACTGTACTCGTCTCTGCCCTCTTCAAAGGCCTGCCAAGTAGAACGGAGGGCAGTGGAAGAAAGGGATAAAATGTCTTTGTTGGGAGCTAGCTGGTGGAGGAAGACGGTTGCCACGAGTCTGGACAGCCTTCCTCCTCAGAACTGCCACCTTCCCTTCCCTAGACTACCAATTAATAAATGGCTAAGGCTGCCTGCTGGTTGAGACCGCGCTGCTCCTCGTTGCTGGGCTTTCTATTCTGTGGTGTCTGAGAAGTTTGAAAAATCTATTAGCAAAGTTTGTACACTTCCTGTGTGGGAAAAGGGCAGTAGATCATTCTGTCCACTGAGCCACTGAGCGGTTCTTTCTGCAGCGCACATGACAATCATCGGCCAAATGGTGGACAGAGTAGAGGGGACAGTGGTCTTAGAACTCATACCCGACAGAGAGCTTGGCCATCAATTGGCAGAACAAGGGACCTGTGTGACCTATAAATCATATAACCCCTCTAAAATGTCAGTTTCCTCATCTATAATAACCCAGGTTCCTTGGAATCCTAAATTCTATAGCTTCTTAAAGCAGGAGCATACTGCCTTTAGAGGACTCCCGTTCTAATCAAGCCTTCATTCATTCTACAAAGCTTTACTGAGCACATACTATTTTCCTGGCACTGTTGTAAACTCTCCTTGATTCAGATGTGAACAGGAGAGACCAGGTTTTGACCCGCTCCTCCTCCCACTCCCACGGAGTCTGAGCCTGAGCTCCTGCTGCAGCCCCTGGTATTGGGGTTTCTGGAGTTACAAATGAACAACAATGTCAACAAAGTTGTTAATGATATGAAAGTAAGGAAATCTACACGAGATCAGAAAAAAGAAAGAAACTCGTTCTCTTCCGTTTATGCGATGGCAAAAGAAATCACTGTTAGAGAAAGCAAAGCAGATGTTGGTGGGTGACACTAGTGATATTGTAGAGGACCCCTACACATCTTTTGTGAAGTTGCTGTCTCTGAATGATTGCCAATTTGCTTTGTATAATGCACATTCAAAACAAGAGTCTAAGAAAGAAGACCTAGTATTTAAATTCTGGGGTCCTGAAAGTGCACTTTATAACACGAGATGATATATGCTATCTCTAAAGATGCCATTAAAAAGAAATTTACAGATATTAAACTTAAGTTGCAAGTAAACGGCTTGGATAATATTAAGGAGTATTCCTCACTTGGAGAGAAACAAAGGCAACATAGTGGTCCCACTTGAAGGAAACCCCTTATAAAATGACAAATACCATCTGGATGTTAGGGAACTTCCACTTCTCCAGCTCAGTCAACCGGCATAGTATGAGGTTTTGTTCTGTTTCTTGCCCTTCTCAATGGGCCCTTCCAAAACAATGAATGAAAGAAATAGCATTCATTTAAGCAGCCTATCAGTGATTGCTGTTAGAATGTTTCATACTGTTACTTTTACATAGAACCCAAGGAATGCCATCCCATCATATTTTAGCCAAAACAACTGGTTATATATGCCTTCCTTGCAGCAAGTGCTACAATGAATGTGATTGTCAATGTGAATAATTTAGAATACTGCAAAGTGTAAGTTAATTGTATTGAGAGTAGTTTTCACCTGTCAGATGGTAAACTTTACTTAGTATTATTTATACTTGCACTTGATTACAGTTCTGTAACTCTCCAGCATTCATACACCTCACCTTCCTTGGCAAGTCTGTTTTGATGACATGACAGGATGGATATAATAACACCATGCATTGAAAGCACTTTTTTGTGATGAGTTTAACCCCTCACTCCCAAAAGGAATGCCAATTAAGTTGTGCTAACTGTGTCATCAACTTATCGTCATACCCCAGTGTTCATTCCCATTACCTGCATATCTTCTTAAAAGGAATAGCTGTTATGACTGCCTTTTTGTTTACCATTCCGTATACAGTACTGAATAAGTATAGTTTTGTTTACCATGTGAGTCTTACAACACTAAAGATACTTTGAATATCAGCCATGATGGCAATTTCTGTATAAATGAACCTCACCTGGAACATTATTTTTAAGATCAAACTCCTCATCCTCACAAAAATAGCCACATTGCATAGTTATTACTATAAAATTATAGCATAAAAATTATAGCATATTACTAAAAAGGGGGGGTTCTATTTTCATGAAACTATTTGCATTCTGGGGGGGGGGAATAAAAAATAGGCAAGAAGATAAAATAAGATAGTTGTTTAAAGTCAACAAGAGAGGAGTGCTCATTGATGAAAAGCCCAAAATAGCAGGGGTAAAAAGATAAAAGTTTCTCTCAGTTCAGGTAAACATTAGCAGTCCCTAGGCTAGGAGGATGGCTCCATAACCATCAGTGATCCCAGACTCCTGACGGGTTGCTTTACCAACTGTTAACTATGCTTTCCAGCCCAACTTATAAGATGACATCCACATGCCAGCCAGGAAGTCAAAAGAGGAAGAGAAGACCTACTTCTTCTCTTTAAAAAACCTTCCCAGAAGATCTATGCAAACTACTACTTATATCCCGTTGGCCAAAGCTTAGTCACATGGCCATACTAAGTTTCAAGGAAAGCTGGGAAATGGGGCTTTTTTTTTATTTTAATTGGTTGGACAAATGCCCAGGTAACATTTAGGGTTTTATTGCTGAGCAAAATGGAAAAAACAGATACTGAGAACAATGAGCAGTGTCTGCCATATTTCTATGCCTCTAGTCACTCAAATTTCTGGGCACATTCTTCTTTCCACGGATAAACATACCTTCCCCTTCACAAAAGGGACAACCTAAAGTTCCATGCAGTTACCCTATCCTATTCAAAGTCCAGGATCTTTCCTAGGACCAAATACAGCTCTCATGATTAGGGTATCTCCAGGCTTAGCATATCCAATCTACAATGGTTGGACAAGAACAAAATAATCACAAATTATTTAAAATTTCCAATTCAAAATATGAGAGGATCAGAAACAACATAAACCTGTCCACAGAAATTACAGGAATAGCAATGCAGGTTTATCCTACTTAATTTTAATAAGCCATCCCTGAAAATCTGATAGTCGGTAAGAAAATGCTAAACGGGAGCCTATTTTTAACTAGGAAAAATGAAATATGTTACACATCAATCCCCAAATTCCTAACATGTATTTAAAGTAAAATAAAATGCCAAATACAAGTAACAAACAATCGTGTTAGTATTTACAATCCTTAAAAAATAGCATTTTAATCACCAGTCAATACAGTTGCCAACTATCAGTTGCTTTTAAATGTAATAGCACATGTAGTTTGCATGCACAATGATAAACATTATGTTTGCCATAGAGCACAACAAATATATACCAATAGCTAAGGAAATTTTTAAATTACAATTAAAAGCAGGCAATTTTGTTTTAGTTAACTGTTAAATGGAGACTTAAACCTTAAAGACATTTAAGAAGGGAAAAACACATTTATTACTGTCACAGAGGCCAAAGGTGACAGTGCGAAGGAATTGGATGGTATAAGGCAATTTCAGGCAACTAGTGCATTCAAAGGAATGGAAAGGGTATTCTCTATGCTGGTGCTGCTGTAAAGACTCCAGAAGAGGAAGGCATTGGTAAATTCTCAAGGAGGACCATCCATACTTCAGGATGAAAAAAGAAATTGCAAAATAGAGCAGTTCTCAGTAAACCAGTTTACATTTGTAAATTTCTTTATATGGTATTATAAGATCTGTGTTTTAAAAGAAAGTCTTCTCAGGGGCACCTGGGTGGCTCAGTCGGTTAAGCATCCGGCTTTGGCTCAGGTCATGATCCCGTGGTTCACGAGTTTGAGTCCCACGTCGGGCTCTGTGCTGAAAGCTCAGAGCCTGGAACCTGCTTCAGATTCTGTGTCTCGTTCTCTCTCTACCCCTCCCCTGTTCTCTCTCTCTCTCTCTCAAAACTAAATAAATGTTTAAAAAAATAAAATAAATAAAATAATAAAAATAATAAAAAAGAAAGACTTCTTTCTCATCATGCCACCATTAAGTTTAAAGGTAATGTTACACTTGGTATCTACATGAGCCATTTATTCTTTTAGGCGCCTACGACCAGTAGTTGGCTGGATACTCCCTCGGGCCTTCATTGTTGCTTCTATTCCATAACGGGGCTTTAGGGTTCATCAACAAGGTGAAGCAAAGCATTCCTTCAAAGTAGAAGCACAGTGTATGAAGGAAATGAATCTGGAAATTTGCGGCTGAATTCTAAGGCTTTGAAGACATGCCAGGCTGAAAACTGTTGCTTTTGCAAGATTCTGGCTTTGAAGATGTCAATAATAAAGAATGGAAGAGCTCTTAGGATTTCAGACAGAGGATTTAGCAACAGTGAGTTGTTCAGCTTTACAGGCAGTCATAGAAATGGGTATCAGTCATGAACACAATGACAAAGCATGGCTCAAACTAGGTATAACACTGTGATACCTCTTAATTGCAGCAATATTCAGATGCACACTCCCTTTGTTGATACTAGGCAAGGTTTTTAAAATAGCTACATATGATTCTGATCTTCTACCAATTTTGATTATAACATAACTTCACATTTTTCTTCACATCATTTTATTTAAAATATTGCATTCAATTTTTAAGGTGTAAATATACATTTTTGCCAAAAAAACATTGAAAGCTGTTGTGTTGATACTTAATGCTGTTTCAGTCCAAACAGATAATGCTTCTGCCAACATAATTCTCTAAAAACTTGAAAGATTCTTATATATCAAATTATATAAGCACCCCTTTAAAAAGCCACACCAACAGACACTTTCCATCTTGAGCTGAGACTCAGAAGGTTTTTTGAAAATGTCCTTAAAATATTAGAAGCCCTTTTATCAAGCTAAGAGGGTCTAGGGAGAACAATCAAATATTTCTACAGTCTTGAAAAAGAGTCTTACAGCTGCACCCTGGATTTAACCTTTGCCTTAAAGCAATTCCTTAGTTTCAGAATCTTTTAACCATCTGGAGAGGCTCAGAATGAAAAACAGCTTTACTTTTGAACCCAAAGATCCTAGATTCTTTATATTTCCTATAAATTCTGCTTTAAAAAATTGAATAGTCCTTTTAATTTCATCTCTCTCTATCTTACCAGGCTTCATTTAAAAAAAAAAAAATCAGTCAAATGAAAGTTCAACATTCTACCTGGAAATATCAACCAAAAGAACCAGTTTGTTAGAGTATTTTCTATTTCCTACAATTTAGCAGGCAACAGTGTTGCTAAAATTTCCTCTACTACATAACAGCGATCCCTTTTTCTAGGCTCTGGTAAGAATTTCCTCCCTGTCCTTCAAGCCTTCAAGAATTCCACAAAATGCTCTCAAATAACCTTACAAAAGATTCAGGTACACTGTCTATAGAATTCCCAGTGTCTCTGTTAGTTTGATGATGTTACCAGTACTTACAATTACGACTGAGGACACCATCCTCCCTGACTTAGAACTCCTTTTACCATAAGTAAAAGACTTATAATTATTCTTTGATATGAAAAACACACAATCTACACACAATAGGAATAGATAGGTAAAAGGAATGCCTCAGAGGCCAGCCACATTCACCTAAAAAAGTTAGACTGAATGCAATGACATGCCTAGAAGCAAAAGTTGAAGGATAGGAAGCAAACAAAGGGAGAGCCACTGAGACAAGTCAGGCATATGCCTACAGGGGCAGAAACAGTAGTTCCAGGACCTTGGGTATTCTGGACCCACTGACAAAACGATCTTCACCGTGAAATAGATCCACAAGGGATTTCAGAGGGATTTCATTGAACTTTGGATTCATTTAATTCTGAGAATTTATCTTTTTCGGAGAACAGGTGCATAAAGCAAACTTTTATTACGATTTGACTTCTGCTGCAGGTCTGTCTGAAGTGAAAGGGCTTGCTCATGGCAACACTGACATCCTAGTTTGTGTAAGAGGGCTTTTTTTCCTCCCTGTAATTTAATAATTTGATGTTTTGATTTATGCATTCATTTCTAAACTTACTCTGTGTCACTTAGGAGAGACAGAGCCTCCCCTGGTGTGCTGATAAACCAGGTTTCTGACCTTGGCAGTCTGTGGGTGATAAACCCTGTATTAACCAAGAAAGACTAGGCTGTGCTGAGATAACAAATATGCCCCTAAATCTCAGGGGATTAAAATTAGAAAGATTTATTTTGTGCTCACATGAAGTCCAAAGTGGGTTGGCTGGCTCTTTAGGGCAACTTTCCTCCAAGTAGTGATTCAAGGTTAAAGGGTCGTGCATCCGTATTGAGCCTTCAGTGGTCAATTTTCCTTTTTCTTTCTTTCTTTTTTTTTTTTTTTGCTTACTTGATTTTTTTGTGCATAATTTTTAGTTATTGTACATAGTCATGTATAAAAAATGTAAGTTGGGGCGCCTGGGTGGCGCAGTCGGTTAAGCGTCCGACTTCAGCCAGGTCACGATCTCGCGGTCTGTGAGTTCGAGCCCCGCGTCAGGCTCTGGGCTGATGGCTCAGAGCCTGGAGCCTGTTTCCGATTCTGTGTCTCCCTCTCTCTCTGCCCCTCCCCCGTTCATGCTCGGTCTCTCTCTGTCCCAAAAATAAATAAACGTTGAAAAAAAAAAAATTAAAAAAAAAAATGTAAGTGTACCATTTGATACATTTTTCCATTTGACCTCGTTCCTGAGACAACTATCCAGAAAAAAAATTTTTCCATCACGCCAGAAGGTGTTCTGGTGCCCAGTGCCAGTTAATACATCTATGAACAGAGGTCACCACTATTCTGACTTCTATCATGATAGCCTCATTTTGCCTTTTCCTCAAATTTACATTACTGGAGGCATACATTAGTATTTTTCATGTCTGGGTCTCTCTCACTCAGGAGTTTGTATATGTTGGTCCATGTATTTGTAGTTCATTAGTATTTTGTTGCTTTGCTATTCTATTGTATGAATACAGCACAGTTTTTCCATTCCAGGACATTTAGATTGTTGTAAGTGTTGGGCTATTATGACTAAACTTATTCCGAGCATTCTCTTACTTGTCTTTTTGTAGGCATTTGTTTTTGTTTCTCTTGGGCACATACACAGGAGTGGAGGTACTAGTCATGGGGCAGGCATATGTTTAGCTTTAGTAGATACTGATTGATTATTTTTATTTTTAAGGGTCAGGACTCAACATGGTTTACATTACTTCTGATTACATCCATTTCCAGAATGTATTTACATGTTCCCAACCTAACTTCAAGGGTGGATGGGAAATGTAGTCTTCCTGTGGGACTAGAAAAAGGAGATGAAATGAGATTTGCTAAATATCTATCACTGTCTCTGCCACAAACACCAACCCCAGTGTCAGGCTACTGGTTCATCTTAGTTGATTCTTCTTCACCCTTGTGAATGGCATGACCTTTCTTTTTCAAATGAATGTATGTGCAACCATACAACTTGTTTTCAATGAACAAATGAAAACTGATCATCATCACTTACTGCACTGGACTGGAAGTTTGTGTCCCTCCAAAATTTGTATGTTGAAATTCTAACTGCCAATGTGATGGTTTTAGGAACTGGAGCCTCGGGAATATGATTAGATCATGAGGTGGAGCCCCTGAAAAAGGGATGAGTGCCCTTATAAAAGAGCTCCAAAAAGAACTCTCTTGTCTCCACTGTCCGGTGACAACACGGCCAGAAGGCACCAGACATGAATCAGGAAGCAGGTCCTCACCAGACACAGGATCAGCTGGTGCCTTCATCTTGGACTTCCTAACCTCCAGAACTACAAGAAATAAATATGTATTCTTTAAGCCACCCAGTCTATGGTATTTTCATAATAGCAGCCCCAAAGGACTAAGACACTTACATTTAAATTTTTAGTAAAATTCGGGGCGCCTGGGTGGCTCAGTTGGTTAAGCATCTGACTTCGGCTCAGGTCATGATCTCAAGGTCTGTGGGTTCGAGCCCTGCGTCAGGCTCTGTGCTGACAGCTCAGAGCCTGGAGCCTGTTTCAGATTCTGTGTCTCCCTCTTTCTCTGACCCTCCCCTGTTCATGTTCTCTCTCTGTCTCAAAAATAAATAAATGTTAAAAAAAAATTTTTAAATAAATATATAAATAAATAAATAAATAAATAAAATTTTTAGTAAAATTCCCTCTCATTCTAAGCTCCTTGAAGGCAAGATCTATTTCGGATTCTTCTTTGCTGTTTTCAGCACTATATAGCACAGTGCCTTGAACATAGAACACATTTAATAAAATATTGAATGAGTAAATAAATGAAGACATTGGTGGGAGAGAGATTTTATTTTTTTCTTAAAATTTTTTTTAACGTTTATTCATTTTTTTGAGACAGAGAGAGACAGAGCATGAATGGGGGAAGGTCAGAGAGAGAGAGAGAGAGACACAGAATCTGAAACAGGCTCCAGGCTCTGAGCTGTCAGCACAGAGCCCGACGCAGGGCTCGAACTCACAGACTGCAAGATCATGACCTGAGCCGAAGTCGGACGCCCAACTGACTGAGCCACCCAGGCGCCCCAGGGAGAGAGATTGTAAAACACTATGTTTTCTTCTTAAAGAAAAAGCAAGACAAAAATATCCATTACTTATAATTTCTTATGTATTGCCTTATTTGTTTGGGGTTTACTTCCTTAGCTCCCTATTTACCTTTCAGGTAGAATCTATGCCCTATTTGTTATCTTTATATTATCTTCCGCACCTAGCATACTAGTGTGAAAATGTAACATTTTGAGGGAAAAAATAACTGACTCCTACATAGAAAATTTGGTTCTAGAAATGGCCTTTTACCCTTTTTTTAATACAAGGACAATATTAGCCCGGCCTCAAGCTTCTGGTCTTCTCAAACTCTCCAGGAGTACACAAAACTATCCCTAAGCCCCATAAGTCTACAAGATCTACAAGTTATTATAGTTCTATGATGTAATTTACTTGAGCTTAGACACCCAAATTCATGGGAAATAGCTAAATTCTTATTGTCTTCTCACCCCTGGGTCTTTAATTATCCTTAATTTTATTCTTCCTAATAAATGATAATTGGTTTTGCTAGAAAATATAAAAGCAAAGGAGTTAATGACTTTGTGCTGTGCCTAACACACATGTAGATTACACTATTTGCCCCTAAAAACAGTGTTTACTCCTCCCCCTATCTGAGGCCAAACTTGGCCATTGTGTCCTATTTGTTGGCCATGAGACTCAAACAATTGTTTATTCTAGGATTTAGCTACATCCACAGTGTTCTTGTTGCTACCCACGTGTGTCCTTCCTTGAAGATGTGCTTTTTTTTTCTAACTGTTCACAACTCTTGAAAATCTATGCACGGGGTACCTGGGTGATTCCATTGGTTAAGTGGCTACTCTTGACTTTGGCTCTGTTCATGATCTCACAGTCTGTGAGATCAAGCCCAGCCTCCAGCTCTAAGCTGACCTCGTGGGGGTTGCTTGGGATTCTCTTTTTCCCTCTCTTTCTGCCCCTCTCCTGCTCATTCATGCTCTCTCTCTCTCTCTCTCTCTCTCTCAAAAAAAAAAAAAAATGTACATATGACATGGAGTACCAGCATTTTATTTTTCTTTGTGAAGGTTCTACTGCTTTTCTTTTAAACAATATTTTGTGAGATTCTTGGTTTCAGTTCAGGTCATGATCTCGCAGTTTGTGAATTTGAGTTCAGCATCAGGTTTTGCGGAGCCTGCTTGGGATTCTTTCTTCCTTTCTCTCTCTGCCCCTCCCCTGCGCTTGCTCTCTTTATTTCTCTCTCAAAATAAATAAATAAACTTTTTAAAAATTGTTTAAATGAATAAATAAATAAATGTTACTGTTTGCCTCTCTGCAATTGATATCACCCATTTGCAAAATGGAGGTACATTTTTGCTTAAAGTAATTTAGAAAATTAATATATATCAAATGCGTTAAGTTCTTCAAAACTGCCATTTCCTCCAAAATAGATGCAGTGTCTTTGGTTCCTAACCTGGAATCTAGCACATAGGCCCACTCAAGTATCTGCTAAATTAGTAAAATACACTTCAAAATATACATTTATACCTAAATTTCTATAGTTACCATGCAATAGTTACAGTTCCATTTGAAGATTCAAGTAATGGCCATTTGTATTTTTTTCTCTCTCTACACTTTCAATACCTGTTTTCCCAAAATCTTCAGTACATGTCTAAATCTTCCCAGCAATTGCATTCTTACATATTACAAATATTACAAATTCTAAGGTAATGAAGATACTTTTAATCCAGGATCTTATTAGTTTGACTATATTAAGTCAGTGCTCCATGATGGTTAGAATCAAGTAAAGGCAGAGGGTTTCCTCATAAGATTACCTTGTGAAAGATAAAGTTATCTACAAGAATTTATTTGATGGTCGGTCTGCTCTTAGTAGAATAAGACCTAATTGAATAATTGAAGAGTTACTAAATCTCCTTGGATTCATTTGTGATCAATTTTGGAAAAGGATTTTTTTTTTCACATAGTTTGGAGGACAAAGTCATCTGTCATATGCTCTCAAAGTAATGTTTATTTTCTCTTTTCTAAAAAAAACTCACAAACTCTCTGTTTTGTGTCTATGCTCATGTTTGAATATTTCCTCCCTTAAAGTATTACATCTCAGATACTTGTAGTCTGAGTATAAATTAGTAGTATTTTTAGAAGTCATTTTTACAGGACCTATGAACATTTTGAACACATATACCCTTTGACCCAGAAATCCTAATTCTAGGCCTTTATTATACAGAAATACTGACAAAAAAATTTTCTCCATCATTATCTGTAAGAACACAAATATTAAAAATAATCTAAATGTCCATGCTAGGGACATGTCAAATAAATAAATTACGGTGCATCCATATTGTAGAATGTGGATACTGAAAAGGGAAAGGTGTATCTGCATGTATCAACACTGAAGGATGTTCATCACATTCCAATGAAGGAGGGAAAAACCCACAAATTCTTTCATACAGAATAAGCTCATTGTTGAAAGAAGAAAAGGTATTTTGTGTATATGTATTTGTGTACATATTTACACAGGCATTGAAAAATGTGTAGGAGAATACACAATAAGTAAAAGGATCAGGACAGAGTTCTTTCACTTTTTTGTCTTATATACTACTTTATTGTTTAATTTTTTCCCAATTAGTGCACATTATGCTTGTATTCTAACACTTCCTTCTGGATTTTTTGTTTCTTATTAGAGTTTATTTTAGGTCCTGAGTGCTAATTGTTGTGAATCTTCATAAGTCCAAAAACAGCATTATTTTACCCTCATTCTACATCAAACTACTGATAATTTATTTGGTTATAAATAAAATTACAAATTCAAAGTAAATTTCCCCTCAGTATTCTAAAAATATTTCTCCATCATTTTCTTGCATATCACTGTTAATTACATATTCAGTGTTATTTGATTCTTTTTTTATTTTTTTTATTTTTGTCTTTCTACTCTGGTAGTTTTTAGAGTTTTCTCCTTATTGCTGATATTTTACTGTATGTTTCATTTTTTTAATGTTTATTTATTTTTGAGGCAGAGAGAGACAGAGCATGAGTGGGAGAAGGGCAGAGAGAGAGGGAGGCACAGAATCTGAAGCAGGCTCCAGCCTCTGAGCTGTCAGCACAGAGCCCTAGGTGAGGCTTGAACTCATGAACCGTGAGATCATGACCTGAGCCGAAGTTGGATACTCAACGAACAGAGCCACCCAGGCGTCCCTGTATGTTTCTAATCATGTCTCTTTATTTCATTTTTTGTATCATTCTGCTAGAATTTAGTGAACTATCTTAATCTGAAGTATGTTATTTTTCACTTCTAGAAAAGTTAAGTATCACATTTCCTCTGTTCTGGGGAAATCTCATGGAAATTCTATTAACCAGGACCTATTAACCAAGTTAATTCTATTAACTTGAGATATGTTAATAGAACTCAGGGAAGTCCATGAATTTGGATGAAAAGACAATTTCATTTTTATTTTCACTAACTTCTAACTGAAATACAATATCTTCCATCATTTGAAAGGAGGCAAGAAACCACAGTGCTTATGACGTTATCACCAGTAGAAATCACAGATATTTTCATATTATATTATAACTGTAGAAGATATGTCAAAAATCATAGTAAGCTATCAGATCTTGTTATTTGATTTGTTAATGTTAATATATCACAAAATTTTTACTATTATGAAATTGCACTTAAATATAATTGATATCTTTTATAATCCTATATATTTTATTTCATACATTTAAAGGTAATGTTCTAGGAAGGTGTTATGGTCTGAATGTTTATGTCTCCCCAAATTCATATGTTAAAAGTCTAATGCCTGGAGAACCTGGGTGGCTCAGGTGGTTAAGCATCTGATTTTGGCTTAGGTCATGTTCTCCTGCTTCGTGGGTTTGAGCCCCACGTCAGTTTCTGTGCTGACAGCTCAGAGCCTGCTGGAGCCTGTTTCGGATTCTGTGTCTCCCTCACTACCCCACCCCCATGCTCACTTGCTCTTTCGCGTGCTCTCTCTCCTCTCTCTCTCTCTCTCTCAAAATAAACATTAAAAAAAAATTTAAGTCTAATGCCCAATGTAATGGTATTAGCAGATGGGGTCTTTGGGAAGAGCTTAGGTTATGAGAGTGGAGCCCTCATGAATGAGATTAGTGCCCTTATAAAAGAGACCCCAGAGAGGTCTCTTACCCGTTCCACAAGATGAGGACACACTACCCGCTAGGAATACCCTCACGAGAACCATTCGGGCACCTAGATCTTGGATTTCCAAACCTCCAGAGCTATGAGAAACAAACTTCAGTTATAAGCTACCCAGTGGGTGGTATTTTTTTAGAGCAGCCCAATTAGACCTAAGACAGAAGGGATCCACAGTATTCACTAATCTGCTGAAGAGATCCATGGCACAAAACATTTTTAAAACACCTGCATGAGATTGATGATAAGATCTCTGTAACTTCAATGCCTTCCAGTATCAGCCTCTTATCTCTTCATCTCTCTGGTTAGATTAGAACTATAAGGCCTCCAGTTAGGCGGCCCAGGACCAAAAGTAGTAACTCTGAGATAGCAGGAGCCTCAGCTCCCTGCTCTGGTTTCTCATATGATCACAGCTTCTGATCCAAAAAAAAAGTCCCTTCCCCGTTTTTGAACATTTACTAATCTATTCTTTTTGAGTCCTACAATTTTGATGAGGGAGGGAGAAATGATAAGTATGTACTCCATCTACCATCTAAAAGCTGGGACGCAGGTATTAATTTGCACTTAAAAAAAGAAGAAGAGGCAATGCTACATTCTTTCCCCTTCTATTAATTTTTTTCTTTTTTTACAGTATATAATATCATTAGAATAAGCTCTTACATAGCTAGTTTACAAGTGAGAAAATGGAGGGTGGTACAGGGTAATCACTGATTCGAGGTCATGTAACTAGTTAATAACAGGGCTGGAACTAGAACCCAGGTCTGGCTTCTTCTCCTCTACAGCTTGTTTTTTCTGAGTTACCTTAGGACTTACCTCCTTCCTTTCCAGAAGCTAATGGTGCTGATGTTATAAACCACTGTCTAAAAAAATCATTGTGTTATTTATTTGCTATTGTATGCATGGTTCTCTCTGCCTAAGATACTTTCAGTCATTTAGTCAACAAATATTTGAGAACATTTGATGTGTGCCACGTGCTGAGCTGGGTGCCAGGCATAAAACAGTGAACAAGGCCCGGTCCTTCCCCCACATGATGCTAACAGCCAGTCTAGTAGGAAGACTAGGTATCAAACAAATACTGAATTCTGCTCCCCCTCTTATGGTGACTCTCTACTCACCTTTCAAGATCAGACCCAATGCACCTTGTCTGGGAAGTTTTCTAGATAGAGTTAGTCGCTCTCATCAGTGCCTCCACAACACATACTTTGCACCTGTTATTAACTGAGAACAGACTTTTTATTTTAATATTTTAACACAGTTTCCTGCCAACCCATGCACCTCTATCCCTTACCTGGGTGGTAAGGAACTCAAGGGCAGCTTTGCTTTTTCCTCTTGATAGCAACTTCATTTATAGCAACATTCATTCATTTCATTCATAGCACAGCCCCTGGCACTTAGTAGGCAGTAAATGTTTGAATGAATGGAACTGAAGTTGAGAAAAAAGAATAGAAAGTTCTCTAGGACTCCTTTTCTGCATACTGTATATATGTATTACAGTGCATTTTAAAATTAAAAATGGCATTCTCCATTGATGATTTTTAAGTTTATGATTGGCAAAAAATCCATTTTTATTGTTTGGGCTGGTCGCCAATAAAAAGAAAAATAGATGTGAGCACTTGCCAGCTGTTGTGAATTATAGAATCCTAAAGTCTATTCAGAAATGTGTGGAGAAAATCCACCTTTTGCTTCAATTTATCTGAGTTGACAATCTCCACAACCTAAACCCACTAAAGTCCACACCTCCAAATTCATTTAATTCTGCATGACCTATGACTACAGAAATCGACTCCCTAAAGAATCTCAATTTCACAATTTGGCTAACTGTAATTCTTTTACCTTTATAAAATTCTTTTTGAATGACTGTTGACAAGGTATCTAAGGTTCAAGGAAAATAAATCAAAATTCATTCCATATTTATGTGGCAGGGAAAAGGCTGTGTCCCCTTCACCTTAGAGCTTGGACTCCCCAGTGAATGAGACCCTTGGAAAGAAAGAGACCTCTGGAGGTAGACAGCCACGTAGCACTTGTAACTAGAGCCTTGACAGAAATGTGCCTGAGATTTTAGAAGGTGGGGGTGGGCAGAGTAGCTTGAACATTGTAATTTCATATCTTAAGTAGTTTTTCAAGAAGTGGAAATTTTCATCCATCGTGAATCAGATTCACCCTTGGTTTGGGGGAAATGATCTAAAGGGACAAGGTTAAATGAACAAGGCCTTTTTCTGGAATGGAAGTTTGACAGCTGTGGCTCCAGAGATCGAAACTGTTCTGCATAATAATATTAAAAATTGCCTTTAGTGTGGGCAGAGCTGCATCCCTGTGGTTTATGACACCTTTGGAGGAATATTTCCTTTCAGGTGTTGGTGTAGACACCCCCAGCCTACACAGCGTTATTTATTTTAGTTGAATGTTTGTACTTCCCGTTAAAAGCGTCTCACAGGAGACTGAATAGTAAAGACGTTAGGGACTACCAGGAAGCTATAGTTCTGGTTTTTTACCTCATGTGGATAAAATTTCATAAAAAGAAAGGAGACTGGGTGAGGCTTAGTACGAAAATACTGGCCTATAACACGTGGTAATATTCAAACACAGACCTGGGAAATGTTGTCCACTGGGTATTTTGCTTTTATGTGATGATCTCACAGAGGACATAGAAATGGACCTGACTCCGTGAGTGGGGGAGGGCTGGGGTTTCCTCAGAGGATGTGGATGGGGAGGCGGACTGAGACCACAGAGAACACAGGGAGAAAAGTGCTCTCTTCCTGGGCTTCTGGATATTGGGGCCCGGACTTGCAGGAGGGCAAATTCACTGGAAGTTACCCCCAAAGGAAAAAGAAATGCAGACCCTCCCAGATAGTCTAAGCCTGGGAACTAGGCTGGAAGGCACCTCCACAGCCCTAAGACAACCTATGCATTGGCTTGTGGACAAAAAGCATTCAGAATTCATAGCCATCTGTAAGTTTGGCAGTTTTATAATTCCTTCCTCTCATCCTTAAACATTCTGTAAAATTTTGCTAAATGTCATGATGTGGGAAATTAAAGGTCTTTGTTTACCTTTGGGAACATTTAGGGAAGGGAAGCAAAGCCTTTTCTTGAGGCCAGCATAGCTGTGGTAGCTTCAGTCGTGGAGTGATAGAAGTCAGAAGCGGCAGTGGGGATCTGTGATGAACAATCTGGGACCACAGAGGTGGCTGGGACAGTGTGAATTTGTGGGATGCGTGAACAGCTGGGAAGTGCAAAGACCTACTTGTGGAGGGGAGTCTCATAAAAGATGAAACTTCCTGTCATCAGATAAGATGAAAGTTTGAGCCACAGTAATTTGAACATCACAAGGTAAACCTGACCTCATTTTTAATCACAGTCTGGTGAGGTCTGTGAGACTGGGTACATGCATCTGGAATGCACTATAAAATGTAGTCTTTGTATCTTAGTAACCTGTTTAACATAAGGTTTGCAGACTACAAAAGCAGGCCTGAAATGGGTTCCCAACCAAATCTGTGGAAATCATATTGATCACATTCTGTTTATGCATTTGTTGGTAGTCATGTACTGGATGCCAGCATGTGCCAAGCAGTACGGTAGCAACCAAAGCAAATCCATTGGCATGGAGCTGGTATAAACTGCTCAATGTTGAAGGTAGAATGAAGATCACATAACCAACTTTTTCAATTAAAGGAAGAATGACTTGAGCCCCCTAGTGCTAGATTAGTGTGGAATCTGGTATCCCTTTATTAGGGTCCCTTTCCCTTCTTCTAGATCTTCTGAGAACCCTGGAAGGTATACACTGACCATTTAGGAGGTCAGTGAGGTCAGTGTGTATATATACACACACAGATATATATGTATAAATGTACACGGATACACACATAAATATGCATATATATACACACATACATATTTGTATATATTTGCACATACACACTATTTACATCTATACTTATTTCTGTATTTATTTTTATATTGAAAACTATGAAAGCCTCCAATGACAATCTGACACTGTAAGATTCATTCCAGTTTCCTCCTCTTCCATATTTGTAACTGTCCGATAGTAAGAGAATTCCCATCAATAAATTTACTTATTTACTTACTAATTTTTTCTTACCCTGGTCCCCAACACCTATATGGTTCCCTCCTCATGCTTCTGGGGCTCTGGCACTTCATCCAAGCAGGAAGATGCTGCACTGAGACACAACCTCTCATCTTGCCTGGACACCCCATGGGGATACCCTCCTGACTCTGTTAGGCTCTGATGCTCCTTCCCAGGCCCCCACTGCATCATCCTCTGTGAATGCCCTTCTCACTCTGCTGAGTCTCTGACATCCATACCATCCAGGTAACTGGATCTGACATCACCCTCCCACCCAGGTACACTATTCATCTAGCTTAGGTTTTAACCCCACCCTGGGTCTCCATCTCCCCACCACCATATGACTGTCTACCTTGTTCAGGTCCAGGACTGAATTGTTTAGGAAGGAAAACAATGGAAAGAGGAGAGGGAAGAGGCAGAGAAAGAAAGAATCATCTGGGAGATCTGAATTAAGAATAGCTCTAGTGGAACATCAGTACCTGTGTTTTTAAATGCTCCCTCGGGAGATTCTAATAATAGCCATGTTTGGGGTCCACTAGATTTACAACTCTTATACTAGGAAGCCATATACTTATACTAGGAAGCTTATGCTGCAGAAACCAACCATTTTAACTAAATATTTACTAAATAATTTTACTATTTGCTTAGTAAATTATTTACTTAGTAAATCTGTCCATGAGACAGATACATAGAAACATAGAAACATAGATACATAGAAAATAAGATACTATCCTTGCTCTG
The DNA here is from genome assembly GCF_022837055.1 of Prionailurus viverrinus. NCBI lineage: Eukaryota > Metazoa > Chordata > Mammalia > Carnivora > Felidae > Prionailurus > Prionailurus viverrinus. Next base: position 45,977,133 of record NC_062570.1, read on the forward strand.
AGAGCTAACAATCCAGAAGAGGAGACCGAGGTTGAGAAAAGGAACTAGCATACATGGAGTAACTCGTGGAAATGGGGAAATGTGTAAATGCTATGGGGGCAAAGTGGAAATTAGTCATTCTACCTGGGGAGTTGGAGAAAGCTAATAGTTGAGCGGGTTGTAAAGGATAAATAGGGGCACCTGGGTGGCTTAGTCTGTTATGTGTCTGACTCTTGATTGTGGCTCAGGTCATGATCCTGGGGTCATAGGATTCTCTCTCTCTCTCTCTCTCTCTCTCTCTCTCTCTCTCTCTCTCCCTCTCCCTCTCCCTCTCCCTCTCCCTCTCCTTCTCTCTCTCAAAAATAAATCATAAAGTTTTTTTTTTTTTAAAAAGAAGTTTACCAGGAGAAGAGGAAGAGGGAACTTGTAGCAGAAGGACCTGTTTATTTAAGGTAAGAACAGGTAAAAGCTGGGATCTTTATTAAACCAGAACCTGCCACGAACAGTATCATTTGAATTGGGATGTGAGTTAGTTGTTCAGATCAGTCAACACAGCATTACATGTTGGTCCGTTGAAACAGCCAGTCTCTTGAGGGCAATATCTAGGAAAAGGGCATAATCCTACGTCAGCCAGCTTGTTAGGAAAATCAATAAACGCTAATATTGAAAATTTTAAACATTCTAGAGACTATCCAGTGTAGAAAATTACAATGCCTGCCTGCATCTCCATCTCCCAGACATAACCACAGCAATAATTTGGTATATCTTCCTCAGAATGTTTCTATGCACAGACTGCCAATTATGTGTGTGTATGTTTACATCTTTCCCCAAAAGAGAACTTAGGATATTTACCACTTAAACTTGCTATTTTTAATTTAACATTTCTTGGGTAGCCTTCTATATCACTATAAAGAATCTTACTTAGTTGTTTTTAAAAACATATTTTTACTTTATTGTAATCATTTTTCTTTATGTTTATTTACACACTACACAAATAAAATGTCAATGTAAAAAGGTGACATATGTAAATCAGTGGTGTGCTCTTATCTATTTACACTTCCTTTCTCAGAGGTAACCGTTGTTGTGTGTTGGCATATGTCCTACTTGTTCTTTATTCATTTACACACACACACACACACTCACACACACACTCACACACATGTGTGTTTGGCGGGGGTGGGACTTCTTTCTCATAAATGGGATCATGGACAATGTTGTGTCTCAAGAATTATCAAATTTCAAAGGCTGAAAGAACACACAAGAAGGACTGCAACCTGTCCATTACTCCTGACCTTTTTCCTCAGTGCCCTCCAATCTCACTTGTATCATAGCCACTGCAAACATATCGTAGGCAATGGGAGCCGAGCCACATTAAAGGAAGAGGTGCATAAGAAGATCCCTTTGGGACAACTGACCCCTGGCACTCTTCTCTTGTGACTTTAGCGTTACAAAACCAAACTGAGAAGAAACAGATGGAAGAGAGAGGAGAGTAAGGGAAACACGATGAGCCCACTGGGCCCCTAAGTCTCTGGGGCTTGAGGTTTAGATATAGTTCTCACTAGGGATCTAGACTGCTTTGCCTCTTGTAGCCAGAGGGATGGAGTTTGAAGCATGTAAGATCTTGGAAAATGTGCAACTGAGCAAGGTCTAATCATCAGTGATTGGAAGAGAAATGTACAATAAGAGCCAACTGGGATTTAACTCAAAGGCGTTTTGAAAGCTTGCTTCAGTGAGTTAGAATTGCAGCCTTTTGCCCCAAATTTCTCCACAAATATTCTATAGGCGTTTTTTAAGCCCCAGAGCCCTTAACTAATGTTATTTAAGGCAATTTTATGTATCTAATTGTACAGATTCTTTTCTAACTTTTGAGCAAGAAATGATCCTTAAATCCCCTTGTGTCTACTGATATTTCAAGGTAAGAGAATGCTCTGGAATACTTCCCATTTTCCAAATGTAATATTTTCCAAAATAAATGTTGGAGTAACTGCATGGTTAATACCATGTGAATATTTTAATTCACACAATAATATTCTGGAGTTTATGGAAGCTTGGCCTTTTTCCAGGAGGTTTGAAAGTCCAAAAGTGGGCTGTTTCTTCTCAGTGGGAGAAAAGGTGGAGGATGTGAATCACGATTGGTAAATTGGAGAGGAGGTCACAGGCTGAATGGCGCTAAGTAGGGGAAAGTGCAGTGCAATCTTCCATGGGAGGAAAGCCAGTTGCACAAAGGGGAAGGACTGGTTACCATTAAAGGCTTCAAAATTAGGGCCTTGGAGGAGAATTGAACGGGAAAGTTAACAACCCCTTGTTTCTCTTCCTCTTCTAGAGGATGGAGCTGTTGTAATGAGATCCAGGTGCCACCCTGGGATATCAGAGATCCCTATCTTTGTCTGTTTAGAAGCTCCCCAAACCTTCAATGCTGTAGCTCATATGCCCCCTCTTCCAAGGAGCCTGCCCTGATGGCCAGATTGCAGTCATCAGATGACATGACACTGTCAAGATGATCTGTTTCTTCGTCCTTTCCCCCCATGGTCTGTAAGATTCTTGAGACCAGGATGTAAAAGTCATGCAATAATTACATACTGAATGTTGACTGAATGAGCCTCTCTGACTGGAAATAATCCCCCCTCCTCTGGGCTCTCTTGGTGCTTTATACCTCACTCACATAATTTTTTACACATTCTACCTTGCATTCTCATCTGTACATTTTAACTCCACTATTAGAGTCAGAATTCTATCTCAAGAAAAAAGAGATAATGCATATAAAGTATTTGTGCCACATCCGCTGAATAAATGGTAGCTATTATTTTTTGTGTAATGAAGGTGCCTGAAGGAGCAGAAAATATCTTATTTTTTAAAAACAAGCTTCAGGAGCACCTGGGTGGCTCAGTCGGTGGGGCATCCGACTTCGGCTCAGGTCATGATCTCACAGTCCGTGGGTTCCAGCCCCACAACGGACTCTGTGCTGTCAGTTCAGAGCCTGGAGCCTGCTTCGGATTCTTTGTCTCCCTCTCTCTCTGCCCCTCCCCCATTCACGCTCTGCCTCTGTCTCTCAAAAAATGAATAAATGTTAAAAACATTTTAAATAGATAAAAAAAAAAGCTTCAGAAAATCACTTTGAAAAGATCTTTGTTTTGCAAGAGTCACTTGTTTTGCAAGAGTCACTTCTTTTTTTCTTTTAATGTTTATTTTTGAGACAGAGAGAGACAGAGACAGAGCTTGAGCAGGGGAGGGGCAGAGCAAGGGACACACGGAATCTGAAGCAGGCTCCAGGTTCCTAGCTGTCAGCACAGAGCCCTATGCGGGCTCGAACTCACAAACCATGAGCTCATGACCTGAGCTGAACTCACAAACCATGAGTTCATGACCTGAGCCGAAGTCAGTTGCTTAACTAACAGAGCCACCCAGGCACCCCACAAGAGTCACTTCTTAGTTTTGCAATGACAAGAGACCTACTGCCTTGGAAGAAGGAATAATAGGTTGTCTTAGTCTTGAAATATCTGTTCTTTCTCATTCCTCTTGAATAGAAAGCTGGGATTGGGGTTAGGTAGGAAAGTTGGTGCTGAGTTGCACAACACCAGGGGGCACCACTCATAGTGTAATCTGGTTGGGGTTTTTTGTTTGTTTGTTTGTTTGTTTCTTTTGAGAGAAAGAGAGTGTGTGCACTTGAGCAAGGGAGGGGCAGAGAGAGAGTGAGAGAGAAAAACCCAATCAGGCTCTGCACTGACAGGCTCTGTGCTGGGTTTGATCCCACGAACTTTGAGATCATGACTTGAGCCAAAATCAAGACTCGGACACTCAACTGACTGAGACACCCAGGTGCCCCCATATTGTAATCTGTTGTGATGAAAGTAAATATTCTTTGGAGATGTGCTTCAAGGGATATCCTTCCTTCTGAATAATATAAATGGTCAATATAAATGATGTCCCTAGAATTGTACAAGAAGGCAGCCCTAGGACAAAGAGAAGAGAAGAGAAGAAAGGGTCTCTGACCCTTTCTCTTTGAGGTTCACATTATCTCACCAGTTTTCTCAACCTGACTTCTGGAAGAGGGTTATGACCCTTTGGATCATGGAAATGTTTTGAATTCTTGAATAATTCAGGGGAGAGTAATATTGGACTTTCCAATGGTAAAGTATCTTCCTCTTTATTATCATCAGCTAGCTTTATACATTCAGAACATCTGCCACATAGGTGGCACATAATGGGCAATCCATGAAACCCAGAGATCTCTAGAAGTCTAATTTCTCAATAAAATTGAGAATTCAGGTCTTTCTAGATTGAATCTGGAGAACCCAGAGTCCGAGTGTGAAACAGTCTCCAAGGCCACCTTGAGAATGGACTTGAATCCCCACAGGAACACTAATCAAAATACCTTTCTGGGCAGGGGCACTTGGGCATCTGACTCTTGATTTTGGCTCAGGTCACAATCTCATGGTTTGTGGGTTCAAGCCCCACGTCGAGCTCTGTGCTGACACTGTAGAGCCTTCTTGGGATTCTCTCTCTCTCCCTCTCTCTGCCTGCCCCTGATCATGCTCTCACTCTCTCTCTCTCTCTCTCTCTCTCTCTCTCTCTCTGTCTCTCTCAAAATAAAATAAACATGAAAAAAAAATTTAAATACCTTTCTGGGCCACCTTCAGCTTAGGTCAGAAACACTGAGGTGAATCTGGAACTCTCTTCCTCGCTGTATTTTACCTGTTGCTTTTTCTAAGGGTCCAAGAAGTTGAGGCTGATGTCTTACTTCCACTTTAAGTTCATTGCTCAATGCATATTAATTAATAACTAACCAGTTTGCTGCCTGAGTGCAAAGGTTTGATACTGAAAGAACTAGAGTGGCTCATTATCAACTGATTCCAGACATGAAATCAGAGTAACAATTCAAAGAAACTAGTTCCTTGTGATTTTGTGTATGTGCATGACTTTTATGATTAAAAAACCAAATCTACCATTTCAGAAGAAACATTCCATTTATACCTTTATAACCAGACAAAAATATCCCCTGGCTTCACCTTCTCTTCTGGCCCCAGTGTGGTAGTCAAGGTCTTAGGCTTTGGGTCCGTCAGCACTAGGCTTGAATCATGTTTTTACAACCTCTTAGTTGGGTGATCTTCAGCAACTCTGCACTCCAAGCAGGCTCTGCACTGACTGAGTTTGATCCCACAAACTTTGAGATCATGACCTGAAGTATGTTTCTGAGGTATAAAAAGGGATTATAATTAAACATAGTTCATAAAATGAAATGAGAATTTATAGGTCAGGCACTATGCCTGACACATAATAAATGTTATCTATCACTATTTATTATTATTCCCTTTATCACCTCAACTTCCTTCTTCTCCTTTTTTCATGTTCACACATGAACCCACTGCAATCTGCTGCCCGTGCTCCACACTCTGGATGTTGTTGTCAAGATCTTCAATAGCCTTCTCATTGCCAAGGCAATGAATACTTTGCATTGTTGCTTCTGCTTTCTCTGGAGTATCTGACATCACTGAACACTCTCTTCTTTTTGGAATTTTCTCCTCTCTTTGTTTCCAAGGCAATCCATTCTCCTGATTCTTCTGATGAATCTCGACATCTCCCAACTTTCTTAGCTGGCTTCTTCCTCTGTTGGTCAGCCCTTTCATGTTACCATTTGTAGATTCAATCCTCTACCTGTTTTTCCTTTTCACCTCATGCACTACTCCTTTGACTTCAGTTATGATCAATAATCTAATTACCCTTATTTACATTTATATTTGCAGTTCTATCTGAATCTCCAGACCTGCATGTTTGACATGTTTTTTTTTTCAAATTTATTTATTTACCTTGACAGAGAGGGAGAGAGAGCGAGCAAATGAGCATGAGCAGGGAGGGGCAGAGAGAGAGAATCCCAAGCAGACTGCACTGCCAGCACAGAGCCTGATGTGGGGCTGGAACCCACGAACCAGGAGATGATGACCTGAGCCGAAACCAAGAGTCAGATGCTCAAGAGAATGAGCCACCCAGGCGCCCCTGCATTTTTGACATCTTACTTGATGTCTGGATTTGCCTTGGGAACCACAACCTAGTGGATATAAAGTCCTCTCTCACCCAAACCAGCTCCTTTTCCTATGGTTCTTTTCCTGTTAGTGGTATTACAATTCCCCAGTCATTCAAGCAAGCTGACTTTATCTATGCCTTCTCTTCTCTCACCCCACCCTACCCCAATATCTGGCCATTCTATTCATTCTACCCTACGCAGCTCTCAATCTATCCTTTCTTCTCCATCCTCATTCCCACAACTTTGATTTAGACCATCCACCTCCTGCCCAAATAGCGCAGGAGCATTCTCAATTTTAGCTGCCATTTTGTGTTTCTAAAATACAAATATAATCATGTCACTTACCTGCTAAAGTCCTTTGCAGATTTCACCCTCAAAACTGGACAGAGGAGAGTAAGGCTGCTGGACAAAAACAGTAAGAGTAATTTGCTTTTTAAAAACAAGAGCAGATTCAAGGTCATCTCTATGGCAACCTTGTACTCACTTGTATTCTAATATGCTTTCTTAAGTGGAAAAGACAGAAATGGAGTTAGAACCAGCACCCTGGAATTCATATTCGCCTGGGACTGCCCATGGGAACTGTTCACGTGAATAGCATTTACCATGTGTGTTGTGGAATAAAGGGTTGAGAACTGCTGGTCTGTGTTTCAGTGATCGCCAACTTCCAAGATTTCTTCCTCTGCTTCCCTAGTCCATATGCATGCTGAGTTCCATGCTCAGGGATGATGGGGGCTTGCCAGTGACTCGTGATAAATAAATTTCACATGAGGCTAAAAACAGATACCAGCATGATTTAATAATCTTCAAAGACCAATGAAACTGTCAAATAGATTAGAATATTAGCATTGTATTGAAGAACTCTTTTGCTCCTTGTTATTAAGCTGCACAGGAAGTCTAATTATAATCCTAATCATTGCTTTGTGAACCTGGCTAAGAAATTCTGTTACATGTTTCTCACAGTAAGAATGTGTTGCTGGTGGGAATGGAAATTGATAATGTCCTGTATCTGTCCACAGTAGGAAGAGCCTTGTTATTAGACCTGGAAATAATTCAACGTTTATCTCCAGAAAGGGAATTTCATCCCCGGGGCAATCCTGAGATGGGAAACATGCACATTTGCTGCTCAGACTCCTATTCTGTGCTTTGCAACTGAACAATCTCTCTTGGAGTTGTAATGTTTTTCTATCAATCAAGTTACAGTCAAATCCTATAGGTTTGGGAACTTTCCTATCTCTAGGTGATTCTTCATGTCTGCTTTTATTCATTGTCTTTAGCATTTCAGAATTACATGGGTGGTTTATTTCATAGGTTTCCAACTTCTTGAACTTACGATAGACTTTAAGTTCCAACAACAACCAGTACTGACAACCAGAATGGAGGAATTAATCTTTTTTTTTTTTTTTTTAATTTTTTTTTTTTCAACGTTTATTTTATTTTTGGGACAGAGAGAGACAGAGCATGAACGGGGGAGGGGCAGAGAGAGAGGGAGACACAGAATCGGAAACAGGCTACAGGCTCTGAGCCATCAGCCCAGAGCCCGACGCGGGGCTCGAACTCCCGGACCGCGAGATCGTGACCTGGATGAAGTCGGACGCTTAACCGACTGCGCCACCCAGGCGCCCCTGGAGGAATTAATCTTTTGAGGAAGTGACTGAGAGTGTCACAGAAGTGACAAATGAGTGGATTCTTAAAGGATGGATAGGGGTTTTCCAGGCAAAATGACTGGCATTTACAAAAAGACAAAAAAGCTTACAAAAGCATGCTATGTTTTGGGAATGCTCAGAAATTTGGTATGGTTGTTTTGATAGAGAGTAGGAAGTGGTAAGAGAGGAAACAGGTCAAACAGGTCAGGGTCAGACTGGAGAGCCTTGTGTACCATGATAGTTCATGGGTATTCAACATGGCCATTGTTAGTAAAAAGTAGACCCCAGTCAAAACTCTAATGCCCACCCCAACCCCAATTATAAGAAAAAGCATTCCTTTCCTTTTTCTTTTACATGGCGAACAGGGTAAGTGAGCATGTTTATGCTGAGATAAGGTTTTTGAGAGAAAACAGACTTTGTTTGGTATTCTATGGTAGAAGCAAGCTTACCACACAATGAGCACTGGGCATATGGCCTGGCCATAGTGGGCACTCAACAAATGGTAGTTGAATGAACAGTTGGATGAACAGATGAATGGGTGGATAAATGGTAGATGCCTTTATAATGGAGACAGTTTCCAAGCTGTAGAGTTGCTAGTGGGTACTTCAATAAATATATAAATCAAAGGCAGCTGTGATCAGAGGCCAAACAAGTCACAATCAGGAATGTGGATGGAGGTGGCAGCAGCATCTGATTCCATATTACTTCACTGCTGCCTTGACTGTTTCCTCTTGGACTCCCAGGAGCCACAATGCTTGGCCGTGCTACCTACCTCAGCCACATCTCACATAGCCCACATCCACATTGCACTGAATTGACCACGCTACTTAATTTCATGTTAACTTCACCTCTGATTTCTAGACTCACTCCTTTCCTTAAAAAGTCTTAGATCCTTTCTCTCTTGGCCATGAATGGTTCTTCATTACAACAATCCATATTAAAAATCCTAAACTGTGTACAAGTGCAATAGCTCATGAACATTTTAATACAGAATTGCTGCCAAGTTTTCACAATAATAAATAGAAAAAGTCCTATTTCTCTACCATTTTTTCCCCCCAAACATGAAAACTTTACTAAAATAGGCTTAAGGATTTTCTTTTTAATCATCAGAGATGAAAGTGTTAAGAAAATTCTATCCAGTAGGCAGAGTAACCCTTTAGACAGATTTTCTGATGAATAATGATAGTGGTAATAGCTTATATTTACATAGTGTCCTTCTGTGTTCCAAGAACTTTCAGTTACTCTCAATGACATTATCTCATTAAGTAACATCTTTCACATTAATTCAGGGTTAAACTCTATGTTAGCAGCTCCTAGGGAACATAAGCTCCTAGGTTTGTCATAATCGTTTGATAATTCACAGCAAAGTGATGGTGTTTTTTTTTTCAAATCTGCACTACCTAAATAACTATCTGAATTATCTATTTTTGACTGTACAAAAATAATTTTTAAATAATTTATTTATTTTTTAATTTACATCCAAGTTAGTATATAGTGCAACAATGATTTCAGGAGTAGATTCCTTAATGCCTCTTACCCATTTAGCCCATCCCTCGTCCCACAACCCTTCCAGTAACCCTCTGTTTGTTCTCCATATTTAAGAGTTTCTTACATTTTGTCCCCCACCCTGTTTTTATATTTTTGCTTCCCTTCCCTTATGTTCATCTGTTTTGTATCTTAAAGTCCTCATATGAGTGAAGTCATATATTTGTCTTTCTCTGACTAATTTCACTTAGCATAATACCTTCTAGTTCCATCCACGTAGTTGCAAATGGCAAGATTTCATTCTTTTTGATTGCTGATTAATACTCCATTGTGTGTGTGTGTGTGTATTTATGTATATATATATATACATAAATACACACACACACACTTATCATACTTTGGCTATTGTCAATAGCGCTGCTATAAACATTGGGGTGCATGTGCCCCTTCAAAAGAGCATACCTGTATCCCTTAGATGAATACCTAGTAGTGCAATTGCTGGGTCGTAGGGTAGTTCCATCTTTAATTTTTTGAGGAACTTCCATACTTTTCTCCAGAGTGGCTGCACCAGTTTGCATTCCCATCTCTACCCCTTTTTTATTGAAGAGAATGTCAGTCCCTTCATGTAAAAGGAATCAAGCCCCAGAGAAAAACAAACTGGTTTTTTGTTTTTGTTTTTTTGTTTTGTTTTTTGTTTTTGTTTGTTTTTTGTTTTTTACAAAGGACAGAAAATAAAGATTTCATTTTACTGGGCCACTGATAAAACAATCCATTCTGCATCTTCCAAGCTATTTTGTTGGAGCAAATAGTAAGCATTCCAAGTACATGTTCACACTAAATTCTGGTTCAACATGGATTCAAACAAACAGAAAGATCAAATATTTGAAACTTCTTCTGCAGGTTAGTTTTGTGGTTAGTAGAAAAAAGTGACAACAGGAAGTCTCTCTGAAGCATCTTGTAGAGAATGCTGCAGAATCAGTCCACACTCAATTCTACTAAATCCATCAGGCATTTACTGGACACTTGCTGCATATAAGACATCATCCTAGGCATTGGTGGGGGTGAAGCACAAAGAACAATATGGCAGTATTAGGGGACTCTGACTAACATTCTATTGGAGGAGAAACTACTATGCAGTCCATGATAAGCTACGCATTAGCTCTTTCTTGGCATCAAGTGATGGAAAATCCCACTCAAACTGACAAAAACAAAAATTATTAGTTCATGTAATGAAAAGACAAGTGGTGTTGGGCTTAAATGGGGCTTCATCCAAATGTGCATCGGGAGCCAACTCTCTCCACTTTCTGGATCTGTTCTCCCAAGTGTAGGCTTCACCTGCAGAGTTTATGTGAAGGGAAGATGGCTTCCCACAGCTCCAGGTCTATATTCACCCAGATTTAAGTCTAACAGAAAATAGAGTGATACAAGTCTTGGATGTGAGTTGCAGTGGCTTGGATTTGCTTGCAAGCTTATCCCTAAACTTTTCACAGCAGCCACAGGGATGCCATATTGTAATTGATCGAGACTATGTGACTTGCTCAGCCCTGAGAACAAAGATAAGAGTCAGCACCTGCTAAAGCAACTGGACGAAGATTGAAAGAATAGGGGAATCTTCAGAGGAAAAAAAAAATCAGAGTTCTATTACCAGAAGGAGAAATTATTAAAAACAACAACAACAAATACAACAGAGGAATGAACATAGTGTGATGGGAGGAGCCAGATATATTCTGGTTTTAAGGGTCTATGAAGTGGAACCAAGAAGTGAAACAGAGTTCAAATTCCTTCCTATTCTGAGAATCCGTGACTATGGGGATTGCCCTAAAACACAGCTGAATAAGTGTTGGCAGTGTGATCCAGTGCCTGAGTTCTTTCTTACTCTGATGTCAGACATGTTGGGGTGTGAGACCCAGATCTGCCCCTTACATGACCTTGGGTCTTAAAGCCTGTTTACATCTGTAATATAAGATAGTAACAGCCCCTACCTCATGAGGCTTTTTAAGGATTAAATATGATGTTTATTACAACACTCACATGTTGAGACAAAAATCTCCAAATCTTGAGAGAGTGTATGTCTTTATAACATCATCTTCCATTTCCTTTTCAGCTCACTGAAGTTAGGGTTCCTCCTCACCCTACTATTTAAGCTTCTCTTACTAAGGCTCTGAATGACCTCTTAATGGCTAAGGCCGGTGGATAATTCTCAGTTTCTATTCGATTTGACTTCTGTATAAAACTAACCTTCTTAATCACTGTTCCCTCCTTCTTGAAAGTCTTTAATCTATTTTCTTCCATTAATTTTCTTTATTTATTTTCTTTCTATCTATATCATCCTTTCTCCTCTGTATTCTTCTCTGGATCCTCTTCCTCTGCCCACACCTTAGATTTTGGGTTTTCTGGGACTTTGTTCTTGTAGTAGGTAAAGATTGTAATCATGATTGACCATTGTCTTTTGAATAGCTTTTCTATGTTAGGAAAAATTCCTATATTTAAGTGGCAAATTTTCCAATGTAGTTGCTAGTCTCCTTTGCAATGAGGCTGCAGGCACACAATCTTCATACATCAATCAGTTCAAACCATATGAGACTCCACTAGAAACCTGGTGTCCTTTAGTTAGTACCCACCAGTTTCCGCATCTTCTCAAGCTCTAAGCAACTATGAATCTACTTTCCATCTCTAGAGATATGCCTATTCTGTACATTGCATATTAATGGAATCATAAAATATGTGACTGAGCATGTTTTCAAGGTTCATCCATGTTGTAGCCTATATCATACTTGATTCCTTTATATAACCAAAGAATATTCCATTGTATACATGTATCATATGTTGTTTATCCTTATTGGTTGGTGGACATTTGGGTTATGGCAATTTCTACTATTACTATTCCTATTTTACTTTAGAGATAAGGAAACTGAATCTGAGGGAAGTAACTTGACTGCTAGAAAGGGGCAGAACTGAGATGCACACAAACCCAGGTGTATCTGATGCTTTCTTGCTCTTAACCACTACACCACTGCCTCTCAACCATGCCTCTACACAGATTTGTAGAGCCCATGCAAAAGTAGATGGGGCAAGACCAATACAATTCTCAGTGGAAATCTTTTTAGGAGCATGGCTGAGATTTATCCTGAAAAACAAGGAAGTAAAACTATCCAAGAAATTTTTGAAAAATAAGCAATTTTTTATGTAAAAAAACTTTTTTTAATGTTTATTTATTTTTGAAAGACAGAGAAAGAGAGACACAAGCAGGGGAAGGGCAGAGAGAGAGGAAAACACAGAATCTGAAGCAGGCTCCAGGCTCTGAGCTGTCAGCACAGAGCCTGATGCGGGGCTTGAACTCACAAACTGTGAGTCATGACCTGAGTCAAAGTTGGACGCTTAACTGACTGAGCCCCCAGGCACCCCAAAATAAGCAATTTTTTAAAACAGGAAAAGAGAGAGAGCTTAACTCTATAGATTTTAAAACGATATAAATCTACAACAATTAAATATTAACAGACAATACTTACACAGCACTTACTATAAGCCTCTGGGAACAATTCTAAATGCTTTACATATATTATCTAATTTAATCATCACAAATGTTTGAGTTCTGTGTTCATTAGTCCCCATTTTGTAGATGAAAAAATTGAGGTGCTGTGAGTTTAAGTAACTTGCCCTACATTGCAGAGCTGGCAGGCAGTAGAGTTGGTATTTGAATTCAGGAAGTCTGACTCTAGATTTTGGGTTCTTAATCACTACCCTCTTGAGCCAACAAACAAACATAATCAAAGCAAACAAAGAAAAGAATGGTTATCAAATATCTGGGAGGAAGGCTATTTAACTTTCAAAGTCACAAAAGATAACACAAAGTTAAATAGCAATACATTGAAGTACAAAAAAAAATTCATTCTGTATCCTAAACAAACTGAAATGAAACGGAAAACAACAAATGGAAAGACAGTATTTATAGTATATGTGGAAGATAAGAATCAATGCACATGAAATTTTTTTTTTAATTTTTTGAATTGTTTATTTTCATTCAGGCTGTGATAGTAAGTCTTATCTAACCAGAGCGTGAGCATCTCAGACACCAGATCTGCTTACTTAGTCCCTCATGTCACTTAGGTGACTCAGTGTGATAAATCCATGAGGCATTTAATGTATCTTTTATCAACCATCAATTCTGGGGATTTTGTCCCAAATTCTTTTATTTTTTTAATTTTTTTTCAATATATGAAATTTATTGTCAAATTGGTTTCCATACAACACCCAGTGCTCATCCCAAAAGGTGCCCTCCTCACTACCCATCACCCACCCTCCCCTCCCTCCCACCCCCCATCAACCCTCACTTTGTTCTCAGTTTTTAAGAGTCTCTTATGCTTTGGCTCTCTCCCACTCTAACCTTTTTTTTTTTTCCTTCCCCTCCCCCATGGGTTTCTGTTAAGTTTCTCAGGATCCACATAAGAGTGAAACCATATGGTATCTGTCTTTCTCTGTATGGCTTATTTCACTTAGCCTAACACTCTCCAGTTCCACCCACGTTGCTACAAAGGGCCATATTTCATTCTTTCTCATTGCCATGTAGTACTCCATTGTGTATATAAACCACAATTTCTTTATCCATTCATCAGTTGATGGACATTTAGGCTCTTTCCATAATTTGGCTATTGTTGAGAGTGCTGCTATAAACATTGGGGTACAAGTGCCCCTATGCATCAGTACTCCTGTATCCCTTGGGTAAATTCCTAGCAGAATGCACATGAAAGTTAACAAGAACAGTATTAAAGGACCAAATGGAGAAGTAAAAAAGGACATAAATAGATGATGATGTCCAAAAAGAAATACTTACTTGAGAAAAAACATTTACTCTCATTAATAATGGGAAAAATGCAAGTTACACCTATGATATTTTTCCTATCAAATAAGAAAAATATACAATATTGAAAAAGACTATCTAGTTTTGGCTAGGGTGTAACACACTGGCATTCTCTAACATGCTGATAGAAGTATGAACTAGTAGAGTCTTTCTATCAAATCATCTTGCAATATAAGCCAAGAACTTAAATATTCATCTCATTTGATCTCTCCCAGGAATCTAGCCTTAGGAAAGAAGTAAACATACAGAAAAGGTTTATGTGTTCAATAACATTCATAACAATTCAGACAAAAAATCACTGGAAACTATGTAAACACCTAACAACGAGGAAACTGTGAAACAAATTAGTCAATTATACTTACTATGCCGCTATTGAAACTATATTTATCCAAGAATGTAAAAAATTGTGGAAATATTCCTGTTATGTTTTTAAATGAAAAAAAGCCAAGATACAAGTTTATATTTATTGTAAAATGTATATAATCACAACTATTAAAGAAATGACCTAGTGGACAATGAAAGCGAGTCATACCAAACACAGTATATCGTTACGGAATTTTTTTCTTTCCACTTTTTGTTATTTGCCAAATGGACTATAACGGCACTGATTACCTTTATCATGGGAAAAAATAAAGTAAACCCTGCTTTTTAAAAACAGCTAATGGGTTGTGTTATGTGTTGAGCTGAGTGATCCCAATTACTCCGGCCTCTTACTGACACAGCTATCTGACCCAGGGGAGTGGAGTGTGCATATCTCTTTGAAGTGCCAGCTCCGGAGATAATCCTCCATTGACCTGTGGGCCTGCTGATTTGCTAGCAAGGCCAGATAAGGAATTTTAAACACAGAAGGAAACTACAGAGCCACTGGCCAGTCTGCATCAGGGGAGCCCAATCAGTGCTTTTCTGTTCCCTCTGGTCAGTGGCCCTGAAAGAAGACGAGATTACACTGTGGCTTTTGCACTCTGTCCAGGACCAGGCTCCACCACTTAAAGAGCTGAGGTGAACAGCAGAGGAGTGCCTGGCCGGAGAGATGGAGGAAAATGACACCCAGTGGTGAAGGATGCAGATAAAATCTACAAACAAAGATATTTGTTCTGGTTAACAGTTTCCTCAGAAACTGAGAAGCAAATAGAAACCTCCAGGGAAGAGGGAATCACATGTGGGTAGGAATCCCGGCCTGCCCAGGGGAAGGGTTAGGAGCCCAATGACTTCTTCCTCCTCTTCTTCATTCTTTCATTTGCTAGTTTTTAATTGAACATGTAGGATTAGCCGGATGCGGCTCCTCAAAAGTTAGCTTCTACACTCATACGAGAGACAAACAAGCGGACGATTAGGTCCCCATGCACAGAATGCTCTGGGGCGTCTTCAACTAATGAGGAAGGCTTTTTGGAGGAAGTTGACTCGAACGTAAATCTTTAAGAGTTAGCCTGATGAAGGTGAATGAGGGTGGGAGAGAAGAAGGATCTTCCAGGCTAAGGAAATGGCTAATACCTGCAAGCCAGAGAGGTAGAGAGGAAGCATAAGATTTCTGAAACGGAAGATGGGAAGAAGGGATGTGGTTTCTCCCAATGCCCCTTACGTTGGGTTACGGAGAAGGATGAGAAGAAAAAGAAGAAAAAAAAAACCAATTTTTGAAAGCCTTCCTTTTTGTCTCAAAGCTTTGCCCTTTTCCTTTGTCCCTGAGTACACTGTTTTTGGCTCTCCTACCCCTTGTGCCGTTGTTTCAAGGTTGCAGAGAAAATGAAGGGACAGAGGCAGCCCAAGTCTGAAGCCTGAGCTTGATATAGATGCTGTGGCCATCACACAGAGATGACATTGACCAGCCAGGCTGAAGGTGACTCACGCTGCCCTTCAACAGAGCAACTGCAATCACTTTCAGTTCCAAGGGGCCAGTGGTGGGGCAGGGATGTGATTTAGTCATTCTGTATAGGTTTAGTGCACGGTAATTAATGTAATTAATAGCCTTCCACTGATGTAATTAATAGCCTTCCTGGGGACATAATACATGCAAGCATGAACGGTGTATATTTACATGGTATGAGACATTATGGAGTCAGGGGCGGGGGGTACAACAAAGAAACATATTTAGTCCTCACTATGTGTTGGGCACTATGTGAAGTGCTGGGGAGAAAAGATGAGAAAAAACTACCCTAAAGTAGATCAGGGTCTACCAACCTGTGTATATGTGTAGTGGAAAGAGAGTAAAATGGAAAATGGGCATTAAAATACAATTTAAAAGTAAATGCTTAACTATCTTGTGAACCTATTAAGATAGATCCATTAGCTCCCTGCCCTTCTGTGCAACTCATGTAAGAGTTGAATAACAGATGGATATCTCACAGCTCCTTTAGAGATGAGAAAACTCACAAAAAACAAGGTATGATCAGAAAAGCATGAAGTCAGAGAGCCCTGAATTTGAGCTTACCTTTTCTGACCCTCAGTCTCCATCTAAAACACATAACAATAGCTGTGTGTAGCAGACAATGTCTGTGGCCTATCCAAGGACAGTGTCCTCTTCTTTTTGCTGTCAGAGGCTCTCCTGGTTTTGTTTGAGGGAGGAAAATGCCTAGCTTAGGTGATGGCTCAAGAGTGGTTTAAGGCAGGAATTGCCAAACTTTTCTGTTAAAGGCCAGAAAGTAAATATTTACACTTTGCAGACCCTTGACTCTGCCACAACTCTGCTGTTGTTACATGAGAACAGCCAGAAACAGTACATAACTGGATGGGTGTGGCTATGCTGCAGCAAAACTTAACTTACAAAAACAGGTAGTGGTCCAGATTTAGTTGTTGTTTATCCATCCCTAGTCTAAGGCCACCCTGACAATTCTGTTCCCTATTTTCTCCACCTCCTTTGCAACTAAGGTATCCATGTGATCCAGTTATGACCAATGATATCTAAGTAGAAGTCTCATGAGCAGCTTTCTAGGAAAGCTTCTGCTTTCCTGATAAAATGGAGACTAATGTGGCTAGCCCTGTACTTCCCTCTCAATTCTGCCTTGAATGTGGATGTGTTATCTGGAGCTGATGCAGCCATCTTGCAATCAAGAGATGACAAGCGTAAGACTAAATGTCAACTTGCTAAGGTTAATGATACAGAAAAAGGAACTAGTCATCATCACTAGATGTCATCACTGAGAAGCTGAATCAATGCCAGTATCACCTACCACACTACTAACCCATAATATTTTAAGCCACTGTGGTTAGATTTTCTGCATTTTGCAGTAAAATCTGTTCTTATGTAATTTCAATATATCACAGGCTTACTGTGAATATGAGATAGGATTCATATACAAATCACAAAGTAGATGCTCAATAAATGATGGTTCTCTTCACATTTCACTTCACAGAAAATTGATATCATTCTCTCTGTGATGGGTATTGTTAACATTTTGTGCAAGGTCCTTTTAAGAATAAGTCACCTAGGGGGTGCCTGGGTGGCTCAGTCGGTTGAGCATCCGACTTCAGCTCAGGTCATGATCTCACGATCTGTGAGTTCGAGCCCCATGTCGGACTCTGTGCAGACAGCTCAGAGCCTGGAGTCTGCTTCGGATTCTGTGTCTCCCTCTCTCTCTGCCCCTCTCCCATTTACGCTCTGTCTCTCTCCCTGTCAAAAATAAATAAGCATAAAAAAAAGAATAAGTCACTTAGAGGAGAGCGTGGGTGGCTCAGTTGGTTATGAGCCTCACTCTTGGTTTTGGCTCAGGTCATGACCTTACAGTTAGTGAGTTCAAGCCCCGAGTCGGGCTCTGTGCTGACAGAGCGGAGCTTGCTGGGGATTCTCGCTCTCTCTCTCTCTCTCTCTCTCTCTCTGCCTCTCCCCTGCTCTCTCTTCCTCTCTCTAAATAAATAAACTTAAGAAAAAAACAATAAGTCACCTGGAATGGAACATTTGTTCAGAGCCATCTTTCATTTCACTCTAATTTTAATTTTCCAAGACCTCAGAGAGACCAGGAAATGGAAGGGCTAGGAAGCATATCTAGTTTAGCAGGAGCCCGAGTATGCAAAGATCCCAGGTAATTGTTAAACAAATTGGAGAAACAATCTCTCCCTAATAACTATTAATGAGAGCATCCTTCTATACCTCCTTCCTCAGCTGCTTGCCAGTGTTCCTCACACCTGCCTGCAACTGCCTTCAGATGTGAAGCTAGGAAGCATGCAGGGTGCCTGGATCAGCACAGGGCTCATAGGAGACCCTCTGTGATGCCACTCGATGCTCCCTTCCTCTCTTCCCCATGCCTTGCACCCTCACAGTCTCAGCCTGTTAAAGAATCAGACTCGGTAAGCAAGGGAGCCCCATGAAGAAGACACTTTCAGCCAGAAGGAGGAGGACAGGTCAGAGAATTAGTCCAAGGATTGGCAGCAAAAAGAAACAGGGGTTTAGAGAAATCTGAGGGTCGGGGCGCCTGGGTGGCTCAATGGATTGAGTGTCCAACTCTTGATTTCAACTCAGGTCATGATCCCAGGGTTGTGGGATTGAGCCCTGTATGGGACTCCACACTGGGCATGGAGCCTGCTTAAGATTCTCTTTATCTCCCTCTACCCCTCTGCCCAGCTCATGCTTTTTCTCTCTCTCTAAAATAAAAATAAATAAAAAGAAAGAAATGTTAAGGGTCAAGCAGTTCAGAAGCAAGTTTCTGAGAAGCAAGTGTCTGAGATCTTTCTCTTTCTCTTAAAATAGTGCTATGTGTGTGTGTTGTGCACGTGCACGTGCCCCTCAGCTGTAAGTATCCACGCAGAGAGGTGACATCCTGTGAGTGTTTGTGGAAGCATGGGCCGGTGGGTGGGTGGATAGATGGGTGGCTCATTAGACACAGGACTGGATATGTGAATGATGAGCAGCAGTAGTCTGGCTGTTGCCTGGCCTGGCCTGGCTTTCTAAGAACTTTTCAAATTCTCTGTTGCAACTACTCAATTCTTCTGTTATAGAGCGGGAGCAGCCACAGATGTTATGTTAAGGAACTCGTATAGATGTGTCCCCATAAAACCTAACTCATGGGGCGCCTGGGTGGCTCAGTCAGTTAAGCATCCAATTTCGGTTCAGGTCATGATCTCACAGTTCGTGAGTTCAAGCGCCACCTAGGGCTCTGTGCTGACAGCTCAGAGCCTGGAGCCTGCTTCAGATTCTGTGTCTCACTCTCTGTCTCCCTTCCCTGCTCAAAATCTGTCTCTGTCTCAAAAATAAATAAACATTTAAAAAAAATTTTTTTAAAGGGGGCACCTAGGTGGCCTAGTCGGTTGAGTGTCAGACTTCAGCTCAGGTCATGATCTCCTAGTTGGTGAGTCAGAGCCCTGCATAGAGCTTTGTGCTTACAGCTCAGAGCTTGGAACCTGCTTCAGATTTCTGTGTCTCCCCCTCTCTCTGCCCCTCCCCAACTTGCACTCTGTCTCTCTCACTCTCAAAAATAAACATAAAAAAATTAAAAAGAAAACCTAACTTACAAAATCAGGTGATAGTCTGGATTTGGCCCATGGGTCACAGTTTGCCCCTCCCTGCCCTGCACTATGTCTGTATCTGGGAGTGCCTCCTGAACCGCAGCAGCCATTTGGCTACCCACTTGAGGATGGAGATGGATAGGTGCCAGATAAAGAAACCTGGTCCTTTGAAGGAACCTATAACTGATACACCTAGAACTCATCCTTATCTGTGCTTCTTATTTTGTGAGATATATGCAATTTTTTTTTTATGTCTACTTGAGTGGGCTTTTCTCTTGTGGCCAACAGCATCCGAGCTACCATACTTCCCTACGAGGAAATGCTCCCTCTTGTCTGTTTCCCTCACTAGCTCATGGTGGAACAGTAAATGTACTGAGGGTTGGAAGCAGGAGGAGAAATAAGGAAAAAAAGAAATGCCTCCTTACTGAAGACTTGTTTAAACAAAAATTCACCTTAATTGAGGAGATTTTAAAATCTGTTAGGAATTACTAAACTGCCAAACACCCTGATAGATATGTGGTAGAGTAGTGTTCAGGGGGGTTTGGAGATGACTGGGATATAGCTCCTGCCCTTGTTTAGTGGGCTAACTTCACTGAGCCACTCATTTATACTGTCCTCCATCTGTCTTCATCTCTTCTGCCACCTTAGAGGGAAGCTCTTTCATAGAAGGGAACTTTCTGTAGCTCTGACAAAATCGGGCACTTAACAATATGCAACATATGCACTCACTGAAATTATGAAGGGGTGTTTTCATGAACATATTACAGAAAGAAGAACCATTAGTAGTCATCTTAACCAGCTCCAGTCTGATGTAAGCTACACATAGCAAAAAATAAAACAAACAAAAATTATCAAGTCTACCTGGGAAACGTTTTTAAATTCAGCTAATCTTGAACTCATGGTTTGTTCTTTCTCCCAGAGGACTATTTTCCCAGTAGTGAAGCTGTTCCCACAGGAGTACACTCTCTGAATATGTGTTTTTTCCAGTCTGGATCTCACAATAGACATGGGTTTACCACTCTTTTTCTGAAATTAATAGACATTCTCTGTTACACATGAATATCAGAAATTGGCCTATAACTTTGGGGCACTTTTCAAACATAGTTGGGTAAAATACATATGAGCAGTTGGTAAGGAGAAATTAATTATGGGAAACAAGAAAAAAGAAAAGATCAGTCTAGTTTAGACTTGTCTTCACTACAGCCTCTATGTGATGTTCTGTGGTAATTTGATCCCAGTTGATGTTTTTCCACTAGTAAATAGCCCCAAATTGTCTTTTGTATGAATTACGTTATACAAAATGCGTAATTTTATCAGAAAGAATGCTTAAACAAAAGAGGTAGAATTTTAAAGGTGGTCTTAAAAAAAAAACAACCATGGGGATCTTTTTAAATTGAGATTCCTACCAACTCTAAGCACCTTTAAAAAAAATTTACAGATTTATTTTCTTGACTGTGTAGATAAAATATACATACTATAGCAAGTACAAAGAAGACACTAAGATTATGTATGTGCTCAAAATCCAAAGATAATCACTGCTTTTCTCTCTCTCTCTCTCTCTTTTTCACACACACACACACACACACACACACACACACACACACAGAGAGAGAGAGAGAGATCTATTTTAAGGTCTATGGTTAAGATCATATCATTCATCATAAACTTTCTCCCAAACCATTAAGAATATTTCATCAAGATTTGTAGATGATGTTTCATCTTATTTTTCAGGACACTATATCCTTCCCCTCCATTTGAGTTTAGAAGGCAGGACACTCATGACATTTAAAAAGAACTTTTAGATAAAAATTATTCACAATCCTATTATTTTAGTACAGTTACCCTTTTTTCCTACTCTTTCCCTTCAGAGCCAAAGCTATTTTGTATTCTATTACACAGTGAATACCTCTGAATTTGACCATGGGATGCCTTCTTCAGAAAATATCTTATGGTAGTGGTTCTCGAAGTGTGTGCCCTGGATTAGCAGCAGTATCACTTGGGAAATGCAAATTCTCAGGCTCCACCCCTGACCTGCTGAATCAGAAACTGGAGGCAGGGAGTGGGGGTTGGGGTAGGGTCAGGAAGGAAGGGGCAATCTGTATGTTTTTTACTAGCTATCCAGGCAATTCTGAAGCTCACTAGAGTCTGAGAATCATTGTCCTATGGGATCAACAATTTGCAGAACACCCTTTGGGAAACAATTTGCAAAATTGCATTTCTGACCAGTCTCTGTATTTCCTGGAAGGAAGATACAAATTGCTGGCTGTCACTGTTCCCTCAAGGATAGAATAGGGATATATGCTGCCTCCTAGGCTAAGGATTAAGTAGAAAAATCAGTAAAAGTGTTTTGTAAATTAGGTGGTAAAGTGATATATAGATATTAGTTATCGTTATGGTGACCTTGAATTTAAGCTGAAAGATTTATATTACTAAGCTCTGGGGAAAGCCAAGTGGAATGTGGACACAGATGGTCCTTAACTTTCACATATTCAAGTTTTATACAACTGGATTTTCGCACATTATACATGCCACCCCTAAAATGCCTTTCCCACACAGAGTGTGGAATTTCCTCCACTTGCAGTTTAATGAGCAATTTGAGGTATCCCATGGCTGCACCACCTGCCAACCCACAGCTCTGCTTTGGCAGGGTCACATCTTTTCCTATTTCACAGTTTTTGTGCATATTTTATTGCATTTAGCCATTATTATTTACAAAGAAAACAAGAGAAAAACAGTAAGAGACACAGTGCTCAGCTACGTTGAGTTTCTGTTACATTTCTTTGGCAGTCTTAGGTTGTGATTGTATTTTTGTTAAAACATGCATGGGATAGCCTCTCAAATATCTCCAACTTACACGAATTCGTATTTCCTTCAAGTTCTCCTCTGCTCCCTGAGTTATCTCTGCTTCCTCTGATCATTTGTTCTTCTTACTCCTTCTTAGTCTTAATCTCTGGAGATCCCCAAATGCCTGGCAATCCCTCACTGTCTGTTCATATTTTTATGATTTGGGGTGCTGGCGTGGGCTCCCTCTGCAGCTGCTGGGGCTTATTTCCCCCAACAGGGCTCTCCCCTAAAAAGAAAGGTGGCTGTGATCTTGATTCAAGTGGGTAGGGCCTTGACCGAGAGACTCCACTCTAGCGACTTGGACATGGGAAAGACAGGCAGGCTGAAGACACCTACCCCTCTCCACTCTTACCTCCTGCCCTCATTGACAGGCATCATTGGACTTCAATGAATTTTTCACCTCAGCAAAGATGCCTTACATATTTAACTCCTTCTAAATCCATTTTGGAAGTTTTGATTTATCTCTCTTAGCCCTCTAGCCCCCACTCATCATTATCCCTCTCCAGGTAGAAAGTTCACATTATTTGAAGAGATATTTCTTGGGGTTTTATTTGAGGGCCTAAGGCTGCTGCTGCTACTGGCTACTCAGTGGTGGTGGTGATGGTGGGGTCAGAGACATGACTGGCTTTGCTACTCTGAATGCTGGTCTGAAATTAATTATTTTGTGATTAGTTATCCTGATAATTAACTATCACAGGACTCCCTACCACTCTTGACTTATAGTCACCCTGACTCTGAGCTGGGAGTTTCTTTTAATTTTTTATCTTTCTCTCTGATCCAATCTATTTTTTATAGATTTCTGTGGAATGGTAGTTCTCCAGTTATAGTGCCTGAACCAGCAGCATCAGCAAAACCTGGGAACTTGTTAGAAATGCAAATTGTTTATAAGATTGCTTGCTGATGAGCATTTGGTTGTTTTGAGATTTTGAATATTACAAATAAAGCTGATGTGAATATTGTTGTGCAGGTGTTTCTATGGAGATATGTTTTCATTTCTATTGGGTAAAAACCTAGAAGTAGAAAGATAGGACAAATCCAATCTGATACAATCCAAAAATTCTTCATAGTTATCCTCCATTAATGGTACAGTGTTATGGATTTATTCTTTTTGTGGCTGCCAGATAAAATACAGTAAGTCCAAAATATTCCAATAATTTACTAAAAAATTATTCTTTGTTTACTTGAAATACAAATTACTGGGTGTCCTGGATTAAAAAAAAATTTTTTTCTTTTTGCTACATTTGCCCACCCTAATTCCTTTTTATCATCATTTATGCTATTTTAAGAGCTTTGGAAGGTAGAAGAAACAAGATTTACGTGTGTGATCATTTCACCATCTTAATCCAAGATAGAAATTTGGCAGAAAACTGATAGCCTCATAATCCACTTATTAGACTGTTCATTCCAATGCAAAATACTCTGCCCAAGCCTGTGAAAATTTACCATCAGAAAGTCCTTCCTGGGGCGCCTGGGTGTTCAGTTGGTTAAGTGTCAGACTCTTGATTTCGGCTTAGGTCATGATCTTGCAGCTGTGAGATCAAGCCCCGTGAAGGGCTCCACGCTGGGTGTGGAGACTGCTTGGGAGTCTCTCTTTCCCTTTCTCTCTGCCCCTCTGCCCCCCTCAAAATTAATAAATAAACTTCAAAAAAAAGTCCTCCTTCCTAACATGAAATCAGTATCTTATGTCTACAAAATGTCATTTCAAATAGACTAAGAGCAGAATTTGAAGTACAAAATTATATTAGATAAGAAATTGTATTGTCTGTATTTAATGTTTCTGTTTGAACATTTTTAATAATCACATATATCATATAACATTCAGGCTTCTATTTTTAATCCAAGATTAAAACATTTATAACATATACTGGGGACTTTTATCACTTTTCTTTGTTTGTTTTTAGCTCTTGAGGGTAAAATTCCTCACAAAGCATGTGAGGCTATTGCTTGATTTTCATATATTAAACTTTTCATGTACGTTTTCAGAAACTCATTAAACATAAAAATAGAACTGCCTCCAAAAAGATGTAATGGGCAGGAAAAAAAATTAGATGTAACCATTAGACCCTTGGGCTAGAAAAAGAAATATCTCTGTGTTTTATTAGCTTTCTAGCAAGCTTAACCAATTTTGTTTCCCTACCGTGTTCTTTTTGTTTTACCACATAAAGCGTGCTGGTGTAGTTAGCTCTCCCTTAGCAGTTATGGATGTTATGAGATTATTATACATTCTGCCTATGAGTATTTTGGACTTGGGTTTCTTTGTCCTGTAATTTTTAAAATATGGGCTCCTTCTACCCCACTGCTCTGGTACAATCTCTTGTGGTGAGTTGGTGGAAGGACACCACCCTGGCTTTGAGGTTTCTGGCAGAACATTGTTCTTGTGCGGCTGTGGTTGCCACTAGGTTACTGCTGAGAAATCATGTCCAAGGCCTATCCCCGGTTTGGGTTTTTCCTATGCATTAAATACCGCTAGTGGCTTAGTCCATTCATTGTTCCCATTTGAATAAAAGAAAAACTCGTGTGGAACAGGATTTCTGGAGATGGTGGGAAAAGCTCTAGGTCCAATAAAGGCCAGGTTGCTCTGCATAGAGGGGTTTACTTGTGTTTTACTCAGCTGCTCTCTCGAGAGGCAAGAGAAATTCTGTTTATAAATTTTCAGATTTGGTAGAAACATTAAGGACAGTGATAATATAATCAGAACTTACTGTATACCAGGTTAAGTACTAGTCTAAGAACTTAACATGTATATCTTGCTTGATGTAAGTCAGAGTCACAGCCAATATTATTTTTTAAGCCACATCTATATGCCAGGTGCTTTATATACACTATTCTATCTCCACAACAACTTTTGTGTTTTTTTACTTATTTATTTTGAGAGAGTGAGAGACAGAGCACTTGCATGCACATGAGCAGGGGAGAGGCAGAGAGGGAGAGAGAGAATCCTAAGCAGGCTCTGCACTGTCAGCGTAGAGCCTGAGATGAGGCCTGATCTCACGAACTGTGAGATCAGGATGGAGACGAAATCAAGAGTTTAACCAACTGAGCCACACAAGTGCCCCTCCACAACTTTTTGAGAGAGGTAGAGATCAGGACATGGAGGCACTGACAGCTAAGAACCATGTCCAAGATTATACAGGTGGTAAATCACAGAACTGGGATTTAAAGGCAGATTCTCAGGCCTTTTTCATATAATGCAATTGAATTGATTTTTATATTTAAAAAAGCATTGGTCACTTATTACTTTATTTCACTTTGACAAGAACTTCTGTGGGAAGAAAAGAAGACAGTATTATCTCCATGCTAAAAGTAAGGAAAATGAGACATAAGAGGTGAAATGGCTTGCCCAACTTCACACATTAATGGTAGAGTTGGTCCACAGTCCTCACTTTCCAGCCACTAATGCAATACCTTTTCTGCTATTTGCCCACCCTATGACTGGGTGAGTTCATGTGAAAAGAGTACAGTCTTAAATCCTTCCACTCAAAGCAAACCTTAAGAGGGTCATCATCCTTGAATTTCTAGCTCCCATATAGTCATTGTTTATACCTAGTCTAATCGTGGTAAGGAAATAGGCAGTTGTTTAAATATCCAAGAACCCAGAGCGCCTTAGTTTATGCCAGCAAACACTGATCTTCAAAGATAGAGTCTTCAACAGTTTTACATTCCAAACCACACTTCCCAATAAAAATGATCCTCCAAAGCAAGGTCCAAAGTAAGCTCCAGGCCTGGATCCATGGGCCATGAGTTCTATGGGAGGGCATCATCCATAACCCACCGGAAATTTGGCACGTTGTTTGGACAACCCGTTTCCATCAAGCTGCCTTTGATGGCAAAGCCAGATGGGCTTCTCTGGGCACCAGCTGACCTCCTCCTGCTCACCTTCGCAGGGCTCTCCTCTTCTGTTGCCCTTCTCCTCCAGCTGATAGTTCCCTGTACAAATGCTTTTCTTTGCCAAGAAGATAAATTGACTCAAATGGTCAGATAACTATGCTGATAATTTTTCTTGGTCAATCAATGCTGTGTCACTTCAGGTCTCTAGAAAATTTCCTCCAACTACTTGACAGCAGTATCCACTTACAAAGTTCTTAAAACCTAGATGCAGGTTGAGCCCAGATTCTAATTTCAAATCTCCGTTGGCTCACACTTGGGATATGTTCTGTCTTCCATCTCCAGCTGGCCTACTATCATGCCCTTTCCTCTGGAACGAAGACTCCCCCACATTCATCTCCACATTCCTCACACTTAGACGAGTGGAATTTATAGCTTGCTAACTCAGCCTTGCCCCAAAGAACAGGCAAAGGGGAATTTGGTTCAGGGCCTGCCTGCCAGGTGGAAAAAAGCCAAAGTTCCAATTTTTTACCTTTTTGCCCAATTTCCCCTCCTTTGCCCTCTTTCCCCATTTGAAATACTTGCCTTCTAGAGGCCTCTGCTTAACTTTTTCAGCATCCAGCACTTGATCACTGCCTGGTCAAAGTTCAGCAAAAAAAAAAAAAAAAAAAAAAAAAAGGCATGCAGAAAGTTTGTGAAATTAGACCCTTTCCCTTTTCCTGCTTCAAGCTATTCCTCAGCAATCCAGGAGGAGGTGTTTTCGAAAGATGCATTGACATAGGCCCCCTCGGGGTCATTAGGTAAATCACTGCCTATAAAATGACCTGTGAAATTGGGTAAATTCTACTCCACTGCACTAAATGGTTATGTAGATGCCCCTAAGAGTTCACACGACTTCTTAGAGTTCTTGAAAGCAACTTAAACAAAGAGAGGACCTCACCAAGCCAGCATCCCCTCAGCCATTTCCTGTTTTACAGAAAGCAGACACTTGGACTCATGTACTCATTCATTCAACAAACATTCTTTGTGCCCCTGCCCAGGGCCAAGTATGAATTATGCTGAGGGTACATCAGGTAAACACAAAAATAACAATAATCCCGGCCTTCAGAAAGTGCCAGAGCCTGAGGAAGGATTCAGGCCTCAAGTCCCATTTCTATTTCGGGTGACTTGACGCATCCTGACCAACTACTGAAGGCTGGAAACGCATTACCCCTTTCTTCTCATTTAATCCCTCATCCCCTTTGGCAGGGAGGTAAAATAGAGACAGACAAGGTGCAAGTTCCCCTGACTTCCTAGTGCTCACCATTTTTTAACTTCTAGTCGTATCAGTTACCTTGTCCATAAAATAGTAGATACTATTTCATGTCTACTTGTAGGGGTGTTAAGATGATTAAGAATAACATAAAGTGCCTGGCACACAGTGATTGCTTAGAAAACAATGGAAGCTATTTTAATAAGAAATGGAAAGAGATACAGTAGTTGTCCAATAAGTAGTCACTATTAATATGGCAGTTCTTTGTCCTCAATCCAAAACTCAAAAGGCTAATGTACCAAGGTGAGGGTTAATGGATGTGAAGGATTATTTTCCCTGGCTCCTTTCTCATCCTGTATCATGCAAACCCTGTTTGTGCAAGCCTTTCTGTTCTGTCCTAAGGAGCTCAGGGTGTGTCTGCTCCTCAGGCAGGCCAAGTCCTACCTGTTGAAGCTTCCTGTGTAGCCAGGGGTCAAGCAGTTGGCAAAGTCAAGCCAGCCAGCTGCTGTGAAGTGATACTTCTGAAGGAAATCCTGGATCGGTCCTGCAAGGGAGTTGTAAGCTGCAGCCTGGATTAACCCAGGCTGTTCATCAGTGTGTCTCAGCTGCTCATCCTCTCGGCCGGGCAGCTGGGCAAGAACTCCAGGACCGCCACTCCCCACTGCCCAGAATGGCCAGAGGGAACAGTGGGGATTCCTGATCAGTACATGCTCTCTTTCCCAGAAAAGGGATTAAGCGTGCCCTAACAAAGTTCACTCTTCCATCATTCTTTCCTGGGGAGTGAAGTGGGTGAGAAAAGAGACCTGAACCATCCATTTCTTAAAATCCTTCAAATCCCTTAAAAATCCTTTCAAACCGTTCTATTCCACTTCAATCATTGGATCTGAACAAGCAATCTACTGCCATCAAATGTGTCTGTGTCCTCGGTAAGATGAGGATAATAACGCCAACCTTCGAGGGGTGTAGTAAGAAGTAACGGAGGGATCACTGGTGAAAGCACTTACCAAGCTGTCTGGCACACGATGGGTACAGAATACACACTAATATTATTGCCTTTTTCTTAATAATTTTGTAAGGCACTATTGCACGGTGTGAGGACAATAAGCCCATGTGTCTCTATCAGAACTCCCTCAGTGTACGTGAACAAAACCTGACCCAAAGTAGATTAGAAGAAAAATAAAAGGAATTTACTGGCTCATGGAATTAGTAGGCGTGGCTAGATCCGGAGGCTCAAAGGAGGTTCTCGGGGTTCTTTTTCTCTATCTATCTCTTAGCTGCTTCTGCATGGCTCTAATTCTTTTTACTGTTGGCCTTATTCTCTCCTGTCACAAACAGCATCTCTCCGTGTGGGAAGGAAGACGGCCATGGAAATCACCACCCAAAAGGAAGAGGCACACGTTCTCTTCCGGTGCTGGCAATATTAAATCTCATGGCAGGACTTTGGCCTTTTGTGGGTCAACATGCCCCTTTCTTAGACCAGGAGTAAATAAACTGTGACCCACCGGCCAAATCAAACCTACCTCTTGCTTTTGGACAGGATGCAAGCTAAAAGTGATTTTGTCATTTTTTTTAAGTTTATTTATTATGTTTGAGAGAGAAGGAGAGAGAGAGAGTCCCAAGCAGGCTCTGCACAGTCAGCACAGAGCCCGATGCAGGGCTCTATCACACGACTGTGAGATCATGACCTGAGCCAAAACCAAAAGTCAGACACCCAACTGACTGAGCCACCCAGGCACCCCCGGTTTTGTCCTTTTTAAACGGTTGGGGGAAAAAAAGCACAAAGGGAGGATGATATTTGGTAATGCCTGGAAATTATATGAAATTCAAATTTTAGTGTCCATAAATTTCAGTTTTATTGGACACACTGCACCCATTCATTTATGTATTGTTTATGTCTATTTTCCTTTACAATAGTAGAAGCAGAGTAGTGGTGACAGAGACCATATTGGCCCACAAAAGCGAAAATATTGACTTTCTGCTCCTTACAGAAAAATTGCGCTGACCTTGCCCTAGACTCGTCTTGGTAAACAAGAAGAGATGACAGTCTGATTGGTTGGATCTGAATCATGTGCCCACGCCTAGAAGGCAGACAAGGTAAGAATAATAGTAATATTTTATACTTACTGAGTACTTACAGTGTGAGGCACTGCTAGAAGCATTTCATTTGTACTAGCTTCTTTTAAGTTGTATTTATTTATTTTGAGAGAGAAAGAGAGCATGAGCAGGGGAGGGGCAGAGAGAGGGAGAGAGAAAATCCCAAGCAGGCTCTGTGCTATCAGCACATAGCCTAAGGCTGGGCTCAAACCCACAAACCGTGAGATCATGACCTGAGGCAGAGTCAAGAGTTGGACGTTCAACCGACTGAGCCACCCATGCACCCCTGTACTAGCTTCTTTAATCTTTATAATAAATTTTATCATCCCCATATGATGGACAAAATTACTAAGGCACAGAAAGGTTAAGGAATCTGTCCAAAGTGACACAGCTAATAAGTGGTAGAGGTGAGAT
The DNA here is from genome assembly GCF_022837055.1 of Prionailurus viverrinus. Classification (NCBI taxonomy): domain Eukaryota; kingdom Metazoa; phylum Chordata; class Mammalia; order Carnivora; family Felidae; genus Prionailurus; species Prionailurus viverrinus. Next base: position 46,006,979 of record NC_062570.1, read on the forward strand.
TTGAACCAAGCCATTTGGCTCCAGATGTCACTCTTTGGCCACTATTTGGGTTTGTTCTAGAGAAACAACGTGGGATGGGGGCAGGATGGTTCTGTGGGTAAGGAGGGGTGTTGGGAAAAAGAAGCAACAGATACCCATAATAAGGTCAGATCAATATGGGTTTAAAAAAACTTTTATTTAACTTCTTAGAACCTTAGATTTTATTTTTATTTGGTTTTGTTTTTGATCTAGTGTGAAATAGACAAGATCTGCCTTTTGCGGTGGTGGTAGTGGTGTTGGCTAACATTGATGGAGCACTGACTTTGGACTAATCCTAGCCCAGGTGTGTTGTCTCACTGAGGAAGCCAAAGCTTTGAAAGGTTACACGGACTGCCCAGAAGTGCATGGCAAAGCAGTGCCAGGGCCCTGACGAGAAGCTAGGTCTGTCTGGCTCAAACGCGTGGGCACATAACCATTATACCACACAGCCTCCCATCTGCGAGGAGGCAGAGAGATAAGTTTTCAAATGGACACAGTAGAGAGCCTGACACATTATAGGCAGTCAATTCAGGTTAGTTTCTTTTCTTCTCCATTCCTGACTTTTCCTATTCCCATAATGGAGATGTATATGAGCAAGGAATCCATACGTATCCTTGAAGAGTCCTTTTGAAGAATGCTTTAAGTAAAATTAAAAAAAAAAAATCTCCCTTTAATCAGTCTTGCTGTCAAAAGGCAGAGCAAAAATAGTAAAGGTTCAGAGAAGGGCAGTGAAAATAATTTGTGGCATGCATGGCAGAAGAGGCATTCCAAACCCTGGGATCATTTCATTTGGAAAGGAAAGCTCCCAGAGGCACAATGTTTACAGTATCACAAGCTGACGACAGGTATAGGAAAGGCTAATCAGGACCTGGTATTTACTTTTGCCCCCAAAATACAAGGACGAGACTGTTTAACGCATTGTATAATAGCCGTGTCACCTTCCACTTTGGAACACTATCAAAGTGAGCTTTACCCTCCCTTCCTACTGGCCCTGGTGCCAAGCCACACCTCCAGTCCCGATCAGTACACAAGACACTGCACTCTACACGTACTGTTCAGAAGAGAGATTTCTAGCGGGAAGGTGTGCTGGGGCCATGCAGACCAGCGTCCTCTGTTATACGTAAAATAGAAGCCCCAGTAAGGTGAATGGTTTGTCCAAATTTGCAGGGTGAGCTCATTGCACATCTAGATTTAGTTTGGCCTTGTGGTCAGAGGAACTGGATTGCGGTCCTGACTAGAACTTCATGACCTTTGGGAGACTCAGTATCCTCATTTTTAACACAGATGGAGATCAAATAATGAGAGCAGCCTAATGCTCAGTTCAGTGTATTGTGGCTTTACTGCTCAGTTCAGCATATTCCCCCCTATCCTTTTGCTCCTTGGAATCACCTTACAAAGGAAAAGAGCCCAATGCTGGGTTGTTGAAAAAACAAAAAAAAAGGAAGATGCAGCACCCCCTCCCCCTGTTCACTTCCTCCCACCAACAATAAAGTCCAAACTTCGAAAGAAACCAACTTGCAAACGGTCAATGCTAGAGGCTAGAGGCCTTTCCCTGAGTGCAACCTTGTGGTCAGATACTGGCCAGGGCAATCCTTGAACAACTTGGTTGCCATCCAAGTCTGTTTTCAGCGGGGAATAAAGTTCATGTTTTGGAGGCAGTATCCTTGACTTTTTTATCCTGTTATTCAAATATTTCCTAATAATCTTCAGCATTTATACACTCAAGAGACCTTGAAGGAAAAGGATGCAGGGCTCCAGTCTTTTTTCCTTCCTTTTGCTAATGAATAGATGTTTTCTTTCTGAATTCACTGGCCCTATCACCCTATTTTTTTTTTCACACTCAACCTTACAAGCAAGAGGTCAAATAGCAAATGGGAAACTGCAAGTTACCAAGTTTAGGTTTGGATTTAGTGCTGTGAGTGCCTTTTCAACATGGAAAACCTAAGTAGAGAGGAACTGAAATTTTAGCAAATACATACATAATACATAAATTATTTAGAATAAGTGTGGGTGTTTCTGGTGCCACCTATTGGTCATACTGTAAGCCTGAACTATATGCAGTATTGTTCATTCCATAAATGGAATTTATGCTGCAGCAGTAACAGTTACATATTTCAATAGGCTGGCTGAGTGTGGAAATAGGGTGACTGCTGCCTGAACATCATCTTTGGTCACAGCTACTTGGAAGTGTAAGACTATTTTATTATGTGGTTTTTGCCTTGGTTTACTCACCAATTACACGTGCAGAGAGAAACACAGAATGAGGCATAATCTCTGGGAACTCTGAGATTAATGAACCAATACTCAGATTCAAATGATTTTTGTGTCTTGTGATTCAGAACTGGTGTTGGTGCCCTGCCCAGATCCCTTTACCAGCCAGTGCACCAAGCAGTTTCCCTTAGCTGCTGGGAAGTTGGCTAATACAATGCATAGCTACCCCCTTCTCTGGAGAATTGCCCCTGGCTAAGAGGGAGTCACCTTGACCAGGAGGCTACGTGCACGCACACACACGCATGCGGCCTCCACAGCTAGTGGCCAATAACTGGCTGTTGTGGAGGTATAAAAAGCCAGGCCTCCTAACCTTAAGGCGACACTAACGCTGTCATGCAATTTGTTGTTCAGAGTTCCCCACGGGATTGAGCTGAAGCCAAATTCTTGTTCGGCCCCCTTTCCCTGTCCTGTGTGATTTCTCCTTGAAAATATTCCATAAATCACTTGAACACAATTCATCTCAGGCTCTGCTTCCAACTATCCCATGGGAAGACATATCTGTAAATGATGGAAGCCATGGGAGCAAAATAGCCCTCCAGGTCTATGAATGTGGTTTTCCCAACATGCTCAAGTAGCTAAACAAAGCAAGACTTATAAGTAGGCAGCAGGTCCCAGTGATACTGCTCTGTGGGACCAAGGACCTGTGTGATGATACAAAATATATCCTTGAAATGGCACCATGCCTGCCTTTTCTGAGAAATGCATCCAGTTTCAAAATAGTACATCCGTGCTGGCATTAGACCTAGTGCTCCCAGGGGCAATGAAGAATGACCTGGAATTGGAGGGCTTGAGGCCTTAACACATTTCTGCATCTTCTGGAAGAGCCAGGGCTTTCTGGCTTGTGTCAAAGGAGAACTTTGGGGAAACAAAAAAGCTCTGCAGAGGGTAGCTCTGGAAATCTAAGGATGGTTGGTTGACTAAGTTGGGTTTTAGGTTGTAGAAGTTCCAGCTGGTTCTCCAGAAGTGGCATTGCCAAGTAAGAAGCTAGAAGTTTTGGGTCGAGTCAGGCCTGGGTTTGGATTGTCCTCCAACTTACTAACTCTGTTTCCTCATCCACAGAAAGGGGACCATAATATTTACACCCTAAAGTTTTTTTTGGGGGGGGGGTGTAGAAATAGTGTCAGTTTAGCATCTGGTATACATTAGCCAGTGAAAAAAAAGGAAGCTATTTTTCTGCACTAGAGTTGTAGCATCTGATCAGCCTGGCCTCTCTCACTAATAAAGATCATATTCTTGCCTTATTTATTTATACAGCTTGTTTTGAGCCTGATGGAGAAATGGATGGTGTTAATTTAGGGCTCTCTTGTGAGCCCCCAAAAAGCTATTTTATTTTTTTATTAATCCTCAGATTATTATGATCTTCACTTGGTGAGAACTAATAGAAGGGTCTTGTATAATGCAAGGTCATCCTGTGTGGTTAAGAAGATTATACAGCGTTCAGATGTGCCTCACTGTGTGTAAGCAGGGCTAAAATCCAGCCCTCTTTCTCTCACCAAGCCATGAACCCCACAGGTAGTGTCCACCTAGAGGCGATCACTTTACTAATTCTCACAGAAAATGGGTTAGAAGCAGACCTGACATTGTGCAAGTCCTTTGTTCAGGGTTAAGGTTCTTATTGGGGCAGAGGGGACCATGAGGACCTTCTGAAGAGAAGACCCAAGCATCATGCTCTCTAGACTCACCTTCTCCCACCTACATGCCTGTCCTCACAAATAAAGCCTGACAGAGATATTTTATGCCATAGTAATTACCTGCCAGGGGTCTCCTCAAAATATGCTGCCTAGCTCAGATGTCCCCATACCATAATATTCAAGGTAGGGTCTGAACAATTACCAACCTCATCACCTGGGGTACTTGATGGAAAAATGTAATTTCCTGAGCCATACATCTGGCCTTCTAGATTCTGTTATCTCTAGAGGTTAAATTAGGGAAGAGCTATTGAAATATCATTAATGTCTTCCTCATAGGCTTGCTGACTAAAGAAGGCTTCCTTGGTCAAGGATTCCTTCATCCATGAAGTCTACAGAAGAGTCATGGGAAAGAGTTGAATGCTAGAAAAGCTCTTCCTCTTGGAAGAAGCCCAAAGATACAGAAGTCATAGGCTTCCTTTTCCCTTGATAACCTCCTTCCATTCCACATCCTATTACCCCAACATATATATAATATTATCTCTCATAGGGATCCTCCTCCTCTCTCCCTTTGTTGTTTCTGGTTGGTAGTGTATAAACATATCCTCCAGCAGGCAGAGGCAGCTTGGTGATGGCTATCTTTAAAATTCTTTAAAATTTGTGTTTACTTTTTAGAATCACATCTAGCATTTTCTATTGCTCTTCCTAGAGCCCTGGGTTACCTAAGACATTCCAAGCAATCCAGTTTTGTCCTCAGTAGCAATCCTAACAGTCAGGGAATGCCCATGTCCACATGATGGATTGTTAAGTTAATGATATCTTCAACTTAGCACAGTAGTAGTAAGTAACCTACATAATAGTAGCTACTATATAAGCACATCACTGTCAACATAAGGTTTGCCAATCAGAGAACCAAACCGAGCTGTCTAAAACCAACAACTACACTATTAGGCACACATCTAGAATTGTGTCAAGTTTACTTTGCCTGGTTCTTAAGTAATTACTTCCAAGTGAGCATTAAGGAAGAACTAATTTATTAAAAGATACAGTCTAAGAAACGTTCAACACCTATGCTAGGACCTAGCACTAGAGATAAATCAAACATGCCTCAATCTTTGCAAAATTCACAGTCTATTAGGAAGAATGCCTATGGAAGCATTCTGTGACCAACAGAAAACTATACCACTTAAGGGTTTATCATTATTAAGGAGAGAGTCTTGCACTAGAACTTAGATGCTGAGAAGACTAGTAATATTTACTGACCACCATTGAATTTTCACAAAAATCCTACTGGTATCAGTTGGGTCAGTTATGATGCCTCCAAGTGCAAGAACTAGCAAGTTCAACTGAAAGTAACTTCAACAAGAAGAAAAATGTATTATCTCACTTAACCCCATGTTTAGACATAAAGATCAAGGGGTTGATTAATTCAGTAGCTCAATCGTATCTGCAAGAACCCATGTTCTTTCCATCTCTCTGCTCACTCATTGTATTGGTCAGGGTTCCTCAGAAAAACAGAACCAGTAGGGTATATATATATACACACACACATGCATATATACATATACATACATACATATATATATACACATACTTATGTACACACATATATTTAAAGAGATTTATTATAACAACTTGGGTATGGAGGCTGACTAGTCCCAACATCTTCAGGGTAAGCCAGCAAGCTGGTAACCTAGGAGAGCTGATGATGTACTGTCAGTCTGAAGGCTAGAAGGCTCAAAACTCACGAAGAACCAATAGTTCAGTTAGAGCCCAAAGGCAGAAACAAAACAGTGTCCCAGCTTGAAGGCAGTAAAGCAGGAGGAATCTCCCCCATTTCAGGGTATGGTTGGCCTTTTTATTCTATTTAGGTCTTCAACTGATTGGATGAGGCCCACCCACATTAGGGAGAGCAATCTGCTTTACACAATCTATTGATTTAAATGTTAAACACATCCAAAAGTCCTGACAGAAACACTCAGAATAATGTTTAGCAAAACATCTAAGTGCCCTATGGCCCAATCGAGTTGACATATAAAAACTAATCATACATTCATCTTCAGTATTTGGCTTATACTTTTGGTTATGAGGGATGGCAGGAACACTTCCAGTTATCATGTCCTCATACAACATCCACAAGCTGGAGTAAGAAAAGGCAGAACTGGGGGTGCCTGGGTGGCTCAGTTGGTTAAGTGTCTGACTTCAGCTCAGGTCATGATCTCACACCTAGTGCATTCAAGCCTTGCATTGAGCTCAGTGCTGACAGCTTGGAGACTGGAGCTTGCTTTGGAGGCTCTGTACCTCCCCCACTCACACTCTGTCTCTCTATCTCAAAAATAAATAAACACTTAAAAAAATTTTTAAAAAAGAAAAGGCAGATTTTTCTCCATTTCCTTTCTGAAAGTTAGGGAAAATGTCCCAAGGGATGAGCCTTCCCTACCTACCCTGCACACTCCTACATCCATCCCATTAGCTAGAATTATGTCATATACCCATTCCTAATGCAATCACTTTCAAGGGGAAAATTTACCTCATGCCCTAAGATTAGGAAAGAGCTCATCTTTTTATGAGGCACTTGATATCCTGATACATTATTGTTAGGAAGGAAGAAAGGTCTGGATTGGACACATAGGGTTGGGGGAAGATACTGGCTCAATAACCAACAATGTCTTCCATAAGTTCTATTATCCTATTTTAAAGGTATGAACACTAAGGCTCAAGAGACTGAGTTGGTCAGCATCACATACCTAGCAAACTGTCTGGCATGAAGTTCCAATCAAATCCTTCTGGCTCTAATTTGCTTGTTCTTGCGCTATTTGCAGGTCTATTTTAAATACTCCTAACTAACTCTGTCCTGTACTGTAGTCTTGGGCACATACCTTATTCCCTCCAATTCTTTGTCTTTATCACTGATAAATAGACATAACAATAGTCCTTACCTTTTAGAGTATCACTTAACTTAGTGTGTGTAAAGCACTTTCACTATTACAGATCTTCCTTGATTCGTGATGGAGTTACATGCCGATAAACCCATCAAAAGTTGAAAATATTGTTAAGTAAAAATGTATTTCATCTATTGAACATCATGACTTAGCCTTGCCTACCTTCAGTGTGCTCAGAATACTTATATTAGCTTACCATTGGGCAAAATCGTCTAACACAAAGCCTACTGTGATTTTATAATAAAGTGCTGAATATCTCATGTAATTGACTGAATGAAATTAGTGAAAATAGAATGGTTGTGAAAATAGAATGGTCATGAAAAATAGAATGGTTGTAAGTGTATGGATTGTTCACCCTTGTGATTATGTGGCTGCCAAGAGCTGTGCCTTGCTGCCACTGTCCAGCATCATGAGACAGGATCATCCCCCACAGTGTTAGCCTGAAAAAGATCAAAACTCAAAGTTCGAAGTACGGTTTCTACTGAGTGTGTATTTTTTTAATGTTTATTTTACTTTTGAGAGAGAGAGACAGAACATAAGCAGAGGAAAGGCAGAGAGAGAAGGAGACACAGAATCTGAAGCGGGCTCCAGGCTCTGAGCTATCAGCACAGAGCCTGACGCGGGGCTCCAACCCATGAACTACGAGATCATGACCTGAGTCGAAGTCGGACGTTCAACCAACTGAGCCACCCAGGTGCCCCTCTACTGAGTGTATATTGCTTGTGCACCTTGTAAAGTCAAAAACTCATGAGCTGAACCAATGTAAGTTATGGACTGTCCATATTTGCTGCTCCACCACAGTGTAAAAAACCATATATTGTACAACTGTAGGGGGCACTATTTACCTAGAATATAAAATGAATTATGCCCCTGGAGTTTCACCAATGCATCACACTTACTAAGAGGCACAGAAAACTTACCTCTAGAATGAGGGGTGGTGACTTCTTGGGTTTAAGTAGTACAACACTGGCAAGTTTTAACTCAATGCCACAACAAACAGGTGAAAGAAAGCCAAGAGAATTTTCTAAGGCCGATGATAAGGACCTTCATATATGGATCTCATTCTCACATAAGCGCTAGGATGATAAAGAAATTTTGTTACTGCTTCTGTTTTCCCTGTAGAGAGTTACTGTGCTAGGGCTTAATTCTAAGAAGGAAACAGAATTTCCTAATTTCCTTGCTAGAAGATATTGTCAGTCATTCAACACCCTTTCCTGGGGGCTCACTGTGTTTTTGTGTTCTACATGCCAAGAGATGATTCATGTAAATACTGATCTGTGAAGTCAGAAGGCCTGACTTCTAGTCTTATTCTGTGTCTAGCTAGCAGTACCAAAGTGGAGAGTCACTTAACATTTCCTTTTCTCTCTGTAATCACATGTATCTGCCAATGAGGTGATGAGGTAGATTCTTTGGTCTCTAAGAGTGTCTTCCAGTTCTGACATTCTCTAAGCCACATAACTCCCACTGCCCTGGCTTCATGCTGATGCTGGAATTCAGATGTTGGAATTATAATGTTTCATTAGCAAGGATGTCTTGGCTCATGCCTCAAGGGAGGCTTTAACAGCACAGAAGCAGAAATGGGAAAGTCATTCAATACAACCCCTCTGAAAGCAATGTTTGGACAAGAAGGAAGGAGAAACAGGATGGCTGGAGCAGAGGAGGGACTGGCCACTCTGAAGGGCGGGCAGGCAGGGCAGATCCCGTCATCCTCAGCGCAAGTGGTCATATGTGGCAGTATAACTGAGAAAGCAGAAGGGCCCAGTTATACTGAGCAATTTATCACCTCGCCGTCTTGTATAAGCAGGCTGAACCCTCGGGTCTGATTAATGGGTCTGCTGCTTTTTACCCACAACAATGCAGGTTTGCCTGGCGAGGAGGTGAAGGGAAGACACTCTCATGTGCTGGGAACAGTCCTGGAGGCAGAGGAAAGGATATCTAGTTCTAACTCTGTCTTGGGGAAGTCATCTCCACCAATTGGGTCTCAGCTTCTCTGTCTGTTAAGTGGGGTCCTGTAGAAGATGACCTGAAAGGTTCCTTCCAGAAACCATCTAACAGATGCTACTGTTTGTTTTCATGGGTCTGAAAACTGTTTTCTTTTTGTAACATTTATTTTTTATTTTTGAGAGAGACACAGCAAGCGAGGGAGGGGCAGAGAGAGAGGGAGACACAGAATCTGTAGCAGGCTCCAGGCTCTGAGCTGTCAGCACAGAGCCCGATGTAGGGTTTGAACCCACAAACTGCAAGATCACGACCTGAGCTGAAGTCAGACATTTAACCAACTGAGCCAACCAGGCACCCCTCAAAACTGTTTTCTTAAAATGTGTCCCTTCTTCTTGTTTTAGAACAGAAATAAAACCCCAGGTATGGATTACTGTAGTCAAAAGGGATAATAGAGAAAAACAAGGCAGGAAGCCCTAAAATTCAGTCAAATTTTGAACCTAAAAAATTGAGGGCTACTAAAAGGGAAATCAGAAAAATTCAGGCATTTAGAAATTCCCAGGATGGGATAAATGAGTGATCTTTAATGTCTTCCCTGTTTGGGGGAGCTACTTCAGTAGCATGCATACTATAAGGACTCAATAAATAGTTATTGGCTGATTAACTTTATTATAATGATTAGGCAAGGAACTAGCTGATTATCAAAGGTTCTTTGTAGTTCTAACATCCTATGCTACATTTTGTTGAATTCCAAGACAGGTCCGCCTGATTCCAAGCCTGAGCTTTTAACCATTATGCATCCTACTTTACACAGCTTCATTGCCTCCCCAAGTTGGAATTCAGCCTTCTCGGGACTCTGTTTCCTCATCTGTAAAACAGGGAGAATAACAGTAGGTACTATACAGTTTTGTTCACTGAACAAATATTTACTGAGTACCTGCTAGGCACCAGGGGTATATTAGTGAATCAGACAGTTAAGACCCTGTGCTTGTGGAAATTCTTTCCAGTTAGGAGAAAGAGAAAGTTGACAGATAAGCAAGTGAGTAACCCAGACAATGACAGGCACCAATAAGTGCCATGAAGGAAATAAAACAGGGGTAAAGAGTATGTGACTGGAGGGAAGGATGAGATGTGAGTGTTGGAGCAGATGTCTCAGAGAAAATGACATTTGTCAGGAAGGAGCGGCCCAGAGAAGATGGGGGAGAATGATGATGGCATTCTATGCAGAGGAGAAACTAGAGACCTTACAGCAAGAACCATATGGGCATGTTTTAGGAAAAGAGAGAAAGTCAATGTAGCTGGAGTGTGGTGAGCAATGAGCAAGGCAGGGGGTGTGACCAGAGGTGAGGGAAGATGGCCAGACCTCATATAAGACTTTGTAGACCTCATAAATTTTGTTCTAACAGCAACAGGAGACCACTGATGAGTTTCCAGCAATTTCAGAGAAGACATGATCTGTGGAAGCTGGTTTGAAAATTTCCCCGTTTGTTGTGTAGAGGAGAGATTGTCAGTGAGCAACGGTGGAGAGATGCCTGTCAGGAGACAGGTGCCCAAGTGATAGCTGATGAGGGCTGGACAGTTTGTGGTGGTGGAGACAGAGAGCAAAGTGATTCAAATTTAGGATATATTCTAGAGGGCACGTGGATTAAATGAGGTAATCTGTGCAAAACACCTCACAAAGTGCCTGACAGAAGGGGCTCAATTAAGTGCTTGCTGTAGATAATAAGACCTGGTGCACGCAGGCCAGTCACACTTCCATTAATTCAAAGAGAAATCTGCCAAATACTTAGGTCACAGAGCAGGTTAGCAAACTGATTTAAGCTCTGATTATTTATGTGCCATTTGGGCAAGTCACATTTGTGGGCCTCAGTTTCCCCATTTATAAAATGAGGAGTGGACCAAATGAACTCTACGGCAGCTTCCAGAGCTAACATCCTATGAATTTTTTTGATGGGATATATCGTCAGGATGTGCTCAGAGAGGAAGAGTCACTATGAGTGAGGTAGAATAAAGAATTTATAACAAGGATTCCCCCTATAAAACTGTGGAAATTAGTGAAGTATTCTATGCCAGGCATTGCCTCTGTGCCTGGTGTTGGACCCAAAGTCAGTAGAGATCAGCCAGCCCCAGGATCAAGAAGGAAAGCTAGGCACAGAGTTTGGGAAGTCAAGGGCAAATGAGAACACACAAACTGGACCCCAACTCTGTCTAAACATCTCTTCTCTTGATACAGGTGACCTGTAGAAGCTAGAGCCCTTAAATACGGAGCTACTCATGCACCTGGACCAAGACTCAGAGAAGCCGAAGGAGGAGCTCATACAGGTCTGAGCGCGGACCCTGCCGACAAGTGAGCCAGCACATTCAATGTGGATGAACCACCACTGTGCCTGGCGCCCAACTCTCACTGTCAGAGTATAAAACATGGCTTCACATCCACCTCCCCGGCCTTGTGCCAATTTTTCTTGTGGCCAATGCTGACCTGGAACCACGAAGGGAAGGGAATTCTGGCAAGCGAGTTCCAACATAGCTAAATTGACAGTACAGAGCTACCAGAGTCTACTCCTTGTCAACTTGGCATTCACATACACTTAAAAAAAATTTTTTTTAAGTTTATTTATCTATTTTGAGACAGAGAGTGTGTGTTGCACAAGCAGAGGAAGGGCAGCGAGAAGGAGAGACAGAATCCCAAGCAGGCTCTGCACCATCAGCACAGAAGCAATGAGGGGCTTGAGCTCACAAACTGTGAGATCATGACCTGAGCTGAGATTTAGAGCCCAACACAGAACCGACTGCACCACTCAGGTGTCCCTCATACATGCTTTTTTAAACGATACTTAGCTTTTAAGTGAAGACAACAACAAAATCATGCTTCCAGTTAACAGAACCCAATTGCCCCTCGTGCAACTGAAAACATGCTATTCTTCTCCCTAACAGACAATATAAGGTCCCTTTATCCATCTTTGGGTAACATTTATTCTTTTTCTAGCTCAGTCACCTCCCCCTTTGGAAGTAAGAGCTTTGGGAGGTGATTAGGTCATGGGAGTGGAGCCTTTATAAAATTATTTTTTAATGTTTATTTATTTTTGAGAGAAAGAGAGAGACAGACTGCAAGGAGGGGAGGAACAGAGAGAGAGGGACAGAGGATTCAAAGCAGGCTCTGAGCTGACAGAAGCAAGCCTGACATGGGGCCCGAGCTCATGAGCCGCAAGATCATGACCTAAGCCAAAGTTGGACACTCAACCAACTGAGCCACCCAGGCACCCCGAGAGTGGAGCACTCATAAAAGAGACTGCAGAGAGTTCCCTCATCCCTTCTTCTGTGGGAGGACATAACAAAGAGACAGACATCTATGAACCAGGAAATGTGCCCTTACTAGATGCATAATCTGCTGGTGTCCTGCTTGGAGCTCTTAGCATCCAGAGCTGTTAGAAATAAATTTCTGTTTATAAGCCAGCCAGTGTGTGGTACTGTGCTATGCCATCCCAAGTGAACTAAGAGAGACATAAAACAATAACCATCATGGATTTTGTGTGTCAGGAATTTGGAAGAACCACAGTAAGAATGGTTCTTCTATGCCTCAAAATGTCTGGGTTGAGATGACTCAAACAGCTGGAGGTAGGAACCACTGGGACCATGGAATCTACTTCCAAGATGGTTTATTCTTTCATACTTCTGGCACTTAGCCCGGTATAGCTGAAGGTCAGGCTCATCTGGGACCATCAGCCAGAAAATCTGCAGAGTGGTCTCAAGGTAGCAACTACTTAAAAGGCTATTCAGAGCTCCAGAATGAATTTCCCAGTAAATAAGGTACAGGCTGCATGGCCTTTTATGACATAGTTTTGGAAGTCACCTGGTGTCACTTACACTGTATTCAATTGGTTGAAGAAGGCACAAGCTTTCCAAAATTCAAGGGGAGGAAATATAAACTGCCCTTCAATGGGAGGAATGTTGAATTTGAGGCTGTTTTAAAATCACTCTAAGATTTTGTCTAGTCTAGTTCATGCTTATCCACAGCAGGTGGCTAGTTCACCCTTTTTCATTATTTAGCATCATTTCTGTTCTTTTCTCACCTGTATCAACGGATGAGAGGGCTGCATATGAGAATATCATTACACGTGCTTTCTTTGCATGCTTCCCCGGGTCTCTTAGAAATTCATACACTCCTCATAGCTAGACTCACATTTCAAATTTTCTACAAACTTACTACTCACAGGTGATCTCCTGACTTATAACTCTTTGTCTGGATACTCCTGGATTTATGATTCCTAATGACTTCAATTGATAATAATGAGATCACTGGTCAACTAGCCAATGAACGTTGACAAGAAAATATCTTGGGCTGATTCATGAAGTTTAGAAACAAGCTTCTGAACCAAACAAAAATTCTAGCCAAGGCATTTTTCTATCTTAAAATGTTTAAGAATCAGCACAGTAAAACAGAAAAGGAAGATAAGTGGTTGGCATAACATCTGAGTTCTGAAAGCTGAAAGCTGTCTTGTTAGGAGTGGCCTATAGAATAGACTTGACCATCATTCTGGAACCAGTTAAGTTGCATTTTGATGGTCTCCTACACCCAGAACATAATGAAGTCTTTCTTTTTCTAAAGAATTAGAGCACATATAGCCTGAACCATTCCTTTATTTATTCAACAGGCATCTATTAAGTGCTTTGAATGGGTCAGGTAGTGTTCTCCTTTGCTGTTCAGAAACACAGCGGTGAAGAAGACACAGCCTCTGACCTCAGAGGACTGTGAAAGAGATAAAAACCAAGCCAAACCAAAACCAATACCAATGAGTAATGGAGCTAAAGAAAAAGCACTTAACTATAAACAGGTTTCACTAAGGGCATGGACCACCTTTTACATGTCTCCATACCTCCCATAATGCAGCTCAGTGACAGGTCCACAATAACCTATCACTAAACATTTGCTAATGGTCTGACTAACAAATACTGAAATGTAACGAGGTTGTAGAGGTACAAAGTGTGTTTGCATTATTTTTTTTGCCTCCTGCACAGGTTTGCAGTTGCCCATCTGTACGTTAAACCACCTCCATGAACAGATACGAATGTCCTATATACCATCTTCTGTTGGTAGGAGGAACAACAGGGTTCTGATTCCTTCACATGCAAGAGCTCTCTGCTGACTTCATTCTTCAATGCTGGCTAGTGGTGCAAGTGATAAGAAGACAGTTTGGGGTCTGCCACTTAGGAGCCGTTACTTAATCTCTTGGGGCCTGTGATTCCTCAACTTTGAGCAAGATTAGTGCTCCTTTCTGCTTTACTCAGTACACATGACTTTGTTTCATAACTGGTTTGGGTGCAGAGGAAGATGTAGCACCCAGACTATATACCAACTGATGGGATCTGGCCTGGCTTCTCCCCATGCTTCTGTTGTTCCACAGTCAAGTCCCCGTCCTTATGAGGTTTTGGTCCCAGTGAATTTTCCCCTCAAAAACTGAACAGGATAATAATGAACCATTTTCTTGCATTTTCTATCAAGACTGCTCTTTGTGAGTTCTAAATGTTCTGTCCATATTCAAAGAAGCTGGTTTCTTCATGAGTGGTTGGAATAAGACTTCTCTTGGAAGCTACTGAATATGGATTAGTTGGATTGTTTCTCAGGAAATAAAAAGCAGGCTCTGGGGTGGCTACTTCAACACTTAATTGGGTTAGCAAAGACCTGCAAATGAGAGGCTTTCCTTAGGAGGGAAAGGATGTTTACAGCCCCCCACCTCCCTAGGTGGTGGGTTTTAACCTAAACCCTTGTCTTTAAATGCAGCCTTTAATTTAGAAACCATTACAAGAATCTATTAGAGCAGAAAACGTCAGGTTGGAAAATTAACACATCACAGGAGTTAATTAGAACCCAGCCTCTCATTAGATGCAAATAGAGAGCCCTCCAACTGCCCAGTGGCCTGCTGAAGTCACATTTGTCACAGCTCTAAGGTGGCTGCATCTTCCCCACTCAGAGAGTGGACAGAGGAAGCTTCCCAAGCACTCAGGCCAGAGCCACTAGAGGCCCTGCCCTTTAGGTCAGTGGAAGGTACGATTCACATGCCCTCATCTTCTACTCCTCTCCTAAATGCTCTGCCTATCACAGGGTGGAGAGCCCTCTGCCTGGAACTCCCTCAGGGAAGTGTTTTCTGCAACAAAGACAAACATGCCGTGCCTGTCACCAGGAGCAGACTGGCGACTGTGTAAACCACTCTGTGAGAGGGAGGCTGAGGGGCTCCAGGCCATTCAGACTTAGCTCTAAGTCATGGTCTTTGTTTTCTTTCCACTTTCAGACTGAAATGTGATTCCCCTGGCTTTCTTTTTTGGAAAATACCTTTGAGGAGTTCCATGCAGAAAGAAAAGCTGTTGACAGGAAAAGCTCCTGCCGGGGAAGGGGCTTCTTCCAAGGGTTCTCAAAGGAGACAGTGCTTGAAGAGAGCTGAGGCAGGGATGCCAGGGCTGGGAATAAGACGTCCAGATCGCCAGAGGGTCACCTCTAACTACGGACTAGGCAATGTGTCAAGCAGTTTCCTCTGTAAGAGTAATACTGTGCACATAAACTTTTAGGCCAGGCAGACATGCGTCTGAGTCCTCTGCCACTCGCTGTGTGATCTTGAACAAATTGTTAACCTCTCAAAACATCAGGTTTCTCACGCTGTTGTGTGAGATAAATGCAATAATGCACGTAAAACTTGTAAGACAGTAGCCGGCAGAGAGCAAGTGTCCTATAGGAGTTGTTGTTGGTTTGATAATAGTATTGCTTCCCCCACTAACGGTGTTCCCTCTGTGTGCCAGGCCCTGTGCTGTTCCTTGACCTCATGGACTTTATCGTTTAATAAACCATGTGCACATACCTTTAGCACAAAGAAAGCCCCCTCTCCTTTCTGCAAATTCCACAGAAGTGCCAATTGCACACGAACTCTGCTTCGTTGAGTAGCTCAGACTCCTGCAGTCATCCCCCTTTGAGCAGCCCTGTAACCTCAGCTACCTCTACCCTCAATTTACCCACAATTCTCTCTGTGTGTACTTACCACAGTGAGGTACATCTGTCTGTTCATTTTCTGTCTGCTCCGTGAGTTCCTAGGGGATGAGGATCATTTGGTCATTTGATTCATTCATCTCCTCATTTATTCATCTCTGGAGACCAACGGTCTCCTGCATTACTCAGCACAGTCATACAGAAGATTCAAACCCACTGCTGAGTATGTAGATTTCCAGCTGGGAACATTTCTGGGGAAATAACCCTGCATCTCATGTTTGAAAGGCCTCCTTGGGTGCTGGTTTGGTTGGTCTTCCATTTTCTGACTATCATTTTGGTTACAGCCTCAGTTTCTTCATCTCTTTAAGGTGCTATAATAGAGTCCTTCCCTGGGAGGTTGTGATGATGGCTGGGGACACAGCAACTTTTATGTGCCCAACACAATTCTAAGTACAGAGCGAAAAACCCAGAAAAGTTGATTCCATTCTTGCCCTCGGCCAAGTCTAGTTGCCAATGTAAGAAAACTAAAACTGTAAGGTAAAATATGAACACCACAGGAGAGGGGCAGATATCCTTCCTACTTGTATTTCTGCCATATGGCTGAAATAGAGGATACAAAAGCATAAAAATTTGGTCCCTGTCACCAAGCCTCTGGAAAACTTTGGCAAGTGTTGGCCAAAAAGATCTCAGGAAGATAGTCGAAAGCTCTTCATCCAGAGAGTCAGACCTGGGCTTGCAGGCAGGCGATGTCTTTGGGACCTGACTGGAAAGCAGGACTCATTTCACAACAAAAACCAGGCTATTTTGCACTTACTTTGTATGTGCCAGACACTGTGCTAAATGATTTAGGGGCATTATCTCATTTAACTCTTAGAACAACTGTGTGGGATAAACACGAATTTCCTTATTTTACACATGGCCAATTCGAATCTCAGAGAGGCACAGTAGATTTACCACAGTCAAGCAACAAGTAAATGGTTTAGAAATCCACCTGCTGAGGGTTTCACTGGTCTGATTGGAAAGGGAAGGGGTGGACCAGCACAAACCTCCATCCGAGGGATGGGGAGTGGGGTGGGGAGGAATGAGAGAGAGGGAAATTTGGATCACAACAGAGGTCGCATGATCCCCAGACCTCCAGGACCCTTCGTAGAAGAGGAATAAGTTAGAGATGCAGGCTGCAGGGGAGGGATGCCCGGGAGGCTGGGGGAGGGGACCCTCGGTGATTGTGCGCCTTCTTCGCCTCCTGTGCACACAGGTCAAGCCTCTCCCCTCCCGCCCTCTCACCCTCCCAACCTTATTTAGAAACCGTGTCCCCGAGACAGGAAGGGCGGCGGGCCGAGAAGCACGGAGCGTCCCGGTCTCATTTCCTTTCGAATCCCCCTGTGGAATTTCATTTCATACGGTGAGGAAATCGGAGCGCGAGACCGTCGGCTGGTCTGCTGCTCCGGGGCGCCTCCCCCACTCGCGGCTGGAGACAGGCAGCTCCCGGGCGCAGGTCGGGC
The DNA here is from genome assembly GCF_022837055.1 of Prionailurus viverrinus. Lineage (NCBI taxonomy): Eukaryota > Metazoa > Chordata > Mammalia > Carnivora > Felidae > Prionailurus > Prionailurus viverrinus. Next base: position 46,024,251 of record NC_062570.1, read on the forward strand.
CGAGTCTGGGGGCGGGGAGACGGGGCCGGGCTCCAAACCAAGCAAGTTAGCAGGGAAAATAGCTGCGAGCTCGCATTGTACCAGGCACGGGGCTAAGCGTTTTACGCATTATCTCTAATCCTCCCGAGTCTCTTCACGGATGAGGAAACTGACGCCGAGACGTTGAGCAATTTGCTCAAGGTCACACAGCCGGGATTTAAAGCCACAATCTTGGTAAACCTGAATCCCGTGTTCTTTGTGTACGTTTCTCTGCCTGATAGGTAGTTTGCCACGGGCCGAGGTGACAGCCGGAAGAGGGAAAGGAAAGGGAGCCGACTAATCTGGGAGCATTTCTCACCTGGGAGAGGAGGGGGCTGGCTGGCTCGGCGGGAGCAACTCGGCTCCATCCCCGCCTGGCCCCCGAGCGCCGCGACCCGGGTGGGAGGAAAAGTGAGAGCCGGGAAGCCGGGCGAGGCGCTCCGGGAGGGAGGGAAGGAGGGGGGGGGGAGGGGGGAGAGGGAGCGCGGCGGGCGGGGGCCTGACCCTGCCAGCGGCAGAACGGCCCCGCCCCTCGCTGCCCCCGGCGCCCGCCCATTGGAGAGGCGCGCTGTCCGTCCCGCCCCGCCACCGCCCAGCGAACCTCCAGCGCCGCGGAGGGCTCGGGCGGTGAGAGCGGCGCGGCGCTGGGTGCTGGCGGGATTCGTTGAGACGCAGAGCGGACGCCGCCGGCGCCGGGTTGGGGGCTCGCAGCCTGCAGCCATGACCCTCGCAGTCTGTCCTTCGGCCCCGGCCACGGGCGTCTAATATCCCACACAGTCGCGCGCAGCTGCCAGAGAGCCGGCCGCTGCCCCTTCGTCGCCCTTGGTGCCTTATCACACTCCCTTTCCTGGAGCTGGGAGCAGCGCGGGCAGCCGGCGCCCCCGTGCAAACTGGGGGTGTCTGCTGGACCAGCCCCCGCCGCCGCCGCCGCCGCCGCCCCCGGCTCTGGCCATGGCCTGGCGGGGCTCAGTGCCGAGCGTCCTGGGGGCGCCCGGGGGCGTCGATCTCAGTCTGCGGCTGCTGCTGCTGCTGCTGTTGCTGCTGCTCCCGGGGCCAGCGCGAGGCTTCGGGGACGAAGAGGAGCGGCGCTGCGACCCCATCCGCATCTCCATGTGCCAGAACCTGGGCTACAACGTGACCAAGATGCCCAACCTGGTGGGGCACGAGCTGCAGACAGACGCCGAGCTGCAGCTGACAACTTTCACGCCGCTCATCCAGTACGGCTGCTCCAGCCAGCTGCAGGTGGGCGCCCCCACCCCCACCCCTGGCGGGACAGGGACCCCTTGGGCAGGGACGCCTCAAACTAACTCCGTGGAGCCCTTGCCAAGCCAAGCCCCCTGCCCCCTTCCTAGGCAGAAGGATATAACTATCCTGGAAAAGTGATTTCCATCCCCACCCCCACTTTTGTGTCCCTTCTCAGGGACTGAAAGCCAAAACGTTGTGTAAGTCATCTGGCCTGCGAAAGAACCCACTCTTACACCCCGCCCTTCCGTTTTTCTCCCCTGTTCACCCGTGTCTGGCCAAGCCCCTAACCCCAGTGGAGCTGAGGGGGTTATCTTTGCCAAGGATTCTGGCCGCCGCTGCTCGGTGGGCGAGTCCCCAGCAGGACAGCCAGCTGAAACTAAGACTTGGAAGGAAGGAGAGATAAGGAGACGGGAACTTCTCCTCCCTCACGACCTCCATTCTCCCCCATATTTTTGGGTGGGAGAGTAAATGAAACACCACTGCCCCATTTTCTGCGGAGTGGCCCCTCCTCGCGTCATCCCGCATGACTTTGGAGGTCATGCTGGATGGAATGCTTGGGTGGCTTGAGACGTTCTGATCTTTAGGGTTGAGGGCAGGTTTAGGACTTAGACGGCAGGAAACACTCCCCGCTTGGGAAAAAGGTGACGGAGTGGTCAAACACCAGGAAGGTAATTTATATAATGGAGGATTCTTTTTTTCAGTCATTAAAATTTTTAAAGCTTATGTAATGGTAGAGAAAATGTTCATCGTACAATAAATGAAGAAATAATTTGCATATACAGTGTGATTATAATCTGAACAAAAACAACAACCAATTCATTTTTCTTTTTTTAAGGAACTGAAAGAGAATTCTTAACAGTGTTAGCACTAGGGAAAGAAAGTGTTAGCACTGGTTGTGCTTTGGTTGGTGAGGCTATGAGTGATTTTTATAAATTTAGAAAAGAGAGAACTTGGGGGAAAAAATAGAGGGTAGTTTTCCAGGCTGAAAACTTCAGAAATCCGTGGTTCTGGTTGTAACTTCTGAGAGATAAGAAACAGGCAGACAGCTTCCTCACTAGGTGCATGTTTTTACATAGGTCACTTTAAAAGTTGGATTGTGGTTTCAGAAAGATGGTTGGGATTAGACCTGTTGCTGCTGAAATGTCCCTTTGGAGCTTTCAGAACTTTAGAACTAGGTTATAAAAGCTTAAGAAACGATCCTCTAGCTCTCAGTTTGGAAACGGCACATATCCTGACATCAGTGGCAATTTCGTTGGAGAAACAGCTTTTGCAGGGATATATATTTTTAATTACATGTATCCTGGGGAAGCAGCCAAGCTGTTTTGAAGGACAGGACTGGATCCCTTTACATGCTGGAAAATAGTTACTTGTAACTCTAGACTTCATAGACAACATCTGTAAGGAGCCAAGCAGACTGTTTATCAATGCTGGAGGAATTGAGGACAGCAACTGGGCTCTCCCCTGCTGGTGTTGCAGTTTCAGGGACTTAACATTTATATTTTCCTATTGTGCTTCATTATTATGCATTGGGGAAACCTGGCCAAACAAACCCCTGGTGACCAGAGACTCAACCTGCATCCTATCCTTGGGTCTCACAGTGTCTCAATTAGGACATTTTCTCTTTCAGTATGGGAACTGATTAAAAATTAATTTTAGGGGATCAAGTAGAGAAAAGACAGTATATTAACAGGAGAAAAGCTGGATCTACATTTTTTTTTTTTTACATTTATTTTTATGGTGATAAAGAAACGAGGATGAAAACAAATCTCCCCATCGCTGAAATGACTCAGTCATTTGATTAGTCTGTTCGGCTCTTTCAAACAGGGAGTCTCAAAGTCAATTTTTAAGGTTTATTTTCTTAAGCGTTTTCAAAAAGGAATTATGTAACTCTTCAGGTCCTTTTTATGTATGTATTTATTTCTGTTCTCCTGGATCTGTGACAAGGATTGCTAGAACCAAAAGAAGAAATGTGTACAAGCCATGGATTTTTAGGCACCCCAGTTTGAGGTCAGAGTAAACAGAGTCCCTATGGCTGGTTTAAAAGTAGATAGATACTTTGCCTGGAAGCATTCACCTCCGCTTCGTGCAAGCAGTTGGTCAGACTTCCAAGTCATTGTTTTCTTTGTTCATTTCATTACTTTTCCAGTTCTTCCTTTGTTCGGTGTATGTGCCAATGTGCACAGAGAAGATCAACATCCCCATCGGCCCATGTGGCGGCATGTGTCTTTCGGTCAAGAGGCGCTGTGAACCTGTCCTGAAGGAATTTGGCTTTGCCTGGCCAGAGAGCCTGAACTGCAGCAAATTCCCACCCCAGAATGACCACAACCACATGTGCATGGAAGGGCCGGGTGATGAAGAGGTGCCATTACCTCACAAGACCCCCATCCAGCCTGGAGAAGAGTGCCACTCCGTAGGAACCAACTCGGATCAGTACATCTGGGTGAAAAGGAGTTTGAACTGTGTTCTCAAGTGTGGCTATGATGCTGGCTTATATAGTCGCTCGGCCAAGGAGTTCACAGACATCTGGATGGCCGTGTGGGCCAGCCTGTGCTTCATCTCCACTGCCTTCACAGTGCTGACCTTCCTGATCGATTCTTCCAGGTTTTCCTACCCTGAGCGCCCCATCATATTTCTCAGTATGTGCTATAATATTTATAGCATTGCTTATATTGTCAGGCTGACTGTAGGCCGGGAAAGGATATCCTGTGATTTTGAAGAGGCAGCAGAACCTGTTCTCATCCAAGAAGGACTTAAGAACACAGGATGTGCAATCATTTTCTTGCTGATGTACTTTTTCGGAATGGCTAGTTCCATCTGGTGGGTTATCCTGACACTTACTTGGTTTTTAGCGGCAGGACTCAAGTGGGGTCATGAAGCCATTGAAATGCACAGCTCTTATTTCCACATTGCCGCCTGGGCCATCCCTGCAGTGAAAACCATTGTCATCTTGATCATGAGACTGGTGGACGCTGATGAACTCACCGGCCTGTGCTATGTGGGAAACCAAAACCTCGATGCCCTCACAGGCTTTGTGGTGGCCCCCCTCTTCACTTACTTGGTGATAGGAACTTTGTTCATCGCTGCAGGTTTAGTGGCCTTGTTCAAAATTCGGTCCAATCTTCAAAAGGATGGGACAAAGACAGACAAGCTAGAAAGGCTGATGGTCAAGATTGGGGTCTTCTCTGTCTTGTACACGGTTCCTGCCACCTGTGTGATCGCCTGTTATTTCTATGAAATCTCCAACTGGGCGCTCTTCCGGTATTCTGCAGATGACTCCAATACGGCAGTCGAAATGTTGAAAATTTTTATGTCTTTGCTGGTGGGCATCACTTCAGGCATGTGGATTTGGTCTGCCAAAACTCTTCACACATGGCAGAAGTGTTCTAACAGATTGGTGAATTCTGGGAAGGTGAAGAGAGAGAAGCGAGGAAACGGGTGGGTGAAGCCTGGGAAAGGCAATGAAACTGTGGTATAAGGCTAACCGGCCTCCATACTTTCCAAATGTTGAAGGTGGGAATGCTAGCATTTTGGTGCAAAATGCGACGAAAAGTTTCATGCAGTGAATCTCAGTATGAACCAACTGGCAACACTTAAGTGACCCCTTAAGCCACCGCCACCTGCCTCCCAGCCCCACTCCCCAGCAATCATAAAAGTAATGATTTTGCTGCAGACTTTGGAATGATCCAAAATGGAAAAGCCAGTTAGAGGCTTTCAAAGCTGTGAAAAATCAGAACATTGATCACTTTAGCAGGTCGCAGCTTGGAGCGTGGAGGTCCTGCCTAGATTCCAGGAGGGTCCAGGGCGATGCTGCTTTTCCCTGCAGAGTGGGATTTGAGCTGTGAGTAGATAACTTGCAGGGAGAAAGATGAACTTTTTTAACCCTTAAAATCTTAAATACTAACTGGGTCTGTCAGATAGCAAAGCAATCTATAAACACTGGAAACACTGGGTTCAGAGAAGTGTTACAAGAGTTTTATAGTTTGGCTGATCTAACATAAACATTTTCTGTGGTGCGCTGTCTGCTGTTTAGAATTTTGTGGATTGCTCTCCCAAGAGGTGGTGTCAGAATCTTTCAGTGCCTTTGTCATAAAACAGAATTGTTTGAAAAAACAAGAGTACTGTGCAAACACACGTAAGGTATCCAGTGGATTTTTCTTCTCTCTCTTCCTCTTAAATTTCAACATCCCTGTTCTAGGCTGCTGCTGTTTTCTTCATTTTACATTAATGACTCAAAATAGGTATTTTTATAGGAATTTTTGCACTGCAGCATGTCTAATGAGGGGAAAAGTAAGGTTGATTCACTTTCTGACAATCATTTAATTCAGAGGAAAATGAGATTTACCAAGTCGACTTACCTTACCGACCCCAGAGACCTATTGCATTGAGCAATGGGGACTTAATATATTTTACTTTGTGTGATTGCATCTATGCAGACGCCAGTCTGGAAGAGCTAAAATGTTAAGGTTCTTGGCAACTTTGCATTCACACAGATTAGCTGTGTAATTTGTGTGTGTCAGTTACAATTAAAAGCACATTCTTGGACCATGACATAATAGTATACTCAACTGACTTTAAAACTATGGTCAGCTTGCATTCTCAGAATGATAGTGCCTTTCTTTCCTTTACCATAAGAATGTTATCGGAGTCTAGTCTACTACCACAGTGAAGACTTTTTCTGTTTCGTAGAGAGAACTTAGGACAGCTAATCCAACTAGTTGGTGCATAATTGTTTCCTAGTAATTGGCAAAGGCTCCTTGTAAGCTTTCATTGGAGGCAATGTGGCCTGGAGTATTTATATGGTGCTTAATGAATCTCCAGAATGCCAGCCAGGAGCTTGACTGGTTAGTAAGGAATAAAGTGTAGACCATATGAAATGAACTGCAAACTCGTAGCAGCACAGGTCTTAATTGCCTTTTGCAGAGGTATCCAGAGCTTTTAAAATTTATGCTTTATGTTCCTCACAATGGGGTACCCCCTAGCAGCCTCTCAAAAGTTGCAATTCTTTTAAAATTGTAACTGGACTTTCTCTTAACCTGCCTCAGGCCTTCTAATCACCAGATCTCTGGGACAAATTGTTGACAATGTCACAGGCTGCTCTCCTTGTAGCTCATACCTATCTTTGCTTCAACAACTACTTTGCAATGACTCATTTATTTATTCATACCCCACCCCCTCCCTCTAAAAACAGGTAGGAAATCTTTTATCATATTTCTTTCTGGGAAAACATTTCCAGGGACTCAAAATCCCAAATAGGTGGTCAAATTCTGGAAGTAAGCATGCCCTTTTTTGTTTTTGTAAGCTTTATGCCCATGGTTCCCAGGGTTTGACATTTTCCTTTCTTCTTTCCTCTGTTTCTGGGGGCTCTTGAGCGGAGTCTGAGGCAAAGATGCATATAAGATCTGTTGTGTATTTTGGATGGGAAAGTCTTGGGGCTTTGAAGACAGATGCTAAATGGGCACGGGTGGCCCCTGGCATGTGTGCTGAGCCCGAATACCTTGGCTGGACTCTGGGTCAGGGTTCTAGGAGCATGAGAAATGATCCCCAGAAGGACCGGTTGAACTCCATCTGAGACTGAGTCGCCTAGGAAATATAAAATGTGAACTCCGTGTGCTGCTTGCAGACAGTTCCCATAGCTAGCCAGGGCCCTGGACCATGTGTCCCCGGGCGGAGCCTGCCCTTACTCACGCTCCACTCCAGTGTCTTGGGAGTTGTGCTGAGACTCTGGCCCAGGAAAGGGAAGAAGGAGGGTGCAGCAGGGCACTGGCCTGACTGCTAGGTTATAGGGGTTTGTAATGCAATTTTGTTTGGAATGTTTCCGTGATTGTGTGCCCAAGGCAGCACCTAGCAGAGGGCCAGGCACAGAGTAGGTGCTCAATATTTGTGAACAATGAAATAATAATAAGAGTACGTGGGGGAAACTATACACCCGAGTTCTGGAGCCGTGGCCTGACAACTTTCTGGGTTTTAACCGATCTCTTCCACAAATCTCTTGCCTTCTCAGGGGAAAGTCTATTTGATCCGAAGTGGCTGTTGGTGCAGACGGGATTAGTAGCCCTGGCAATGTCACAGGGCTGCTGCGGGCCTTTCCTTTCACATTCCAGACAATGGAGAGTGTTTATGGTTTCAGGAAAGGAGCTTTGTGGCTGAGGAGTCAGTTACCTTATTACCTTGACGCGACTCCATCACCTTTTAAGTTGGTATTTGTTTAAAAAAAAAAAAAAAGTCAATTATTAGCACACTTACCGCGTGCCAACCACGTGTAGAGCCTTGTGTTAGGCACCAAAGGGGACGTCGTGCAGTATAAGCTCTGTCCTTCCAAATGACGTGGACTGAGGATTTTGGGTCTGCTGACTTGCTGTTGGTTTTTTGGGAAGGAGCATGGGCCTCTGAATTGTCATCTGTTTCACTGTGTCCATCCCATAAACCTCTGCAAGTCAGTAACAGGGGTTTGACAGAAATCATCAGCCCTATTTCATGACAATCTCTGTGGGAATCCCCTCAGAAGGCTATGAACATTGGCTTAAAACAGACATGAGCTCCCACACCTAATGAGACTGCGGGGACAGGCACTTCATGGCTTGGGTGTTCCATGTAATGAATACAGGTGAATTTGAGGGCATCTTGCTAGGGAAAAGGTTAGGGCTGTTTTTCTTTGATATCTAGAATAAGTAGGTGTGATTGTAGCTTCCTACCTCACCAGAAGTCAACTTCCTCTTCCTGCAGGAAGCTACAGTCACACTTCTGGAGATTTTATTCTACAGAGCCCAAGGGCACCACTGTCCACCCTCCACTCTGGGCAAACTCCTCTTTATCTTCCTTCATAAAGGCCACACCTCAGGGCAGAGGAACATGGGGTACGGTGGAACTGACCTGAACCATCTGGTTGAGCTACTTGGTTGATTCATATCCTTTTTCCTCCACGGAGACCCGTTTCCTGATCTCTGAGACTGCTTCTGAGCTGGCAGCTTGCTCAGGGTCCTGAAACCGGAGAAGGGGTGATACTTTTTATTTCCCTGAGAAGATCTCTGATTTTCCTCTCCCCAGTCACTCCGTCGCCTACACCCCCAAATCAGGGAAACTTCTGTGTTTAGGTTCTGAATTGTGACTTTACCAGCACTCTGAACTCTCCTCTCTCATCCCCCATCAGCCTCCTGGTCACTGAATTCAGGGCTTACTGTGTTAGGAACCAAGCTGGGACCTGAGGACACAGAGGAGCTTGGTAATCTCAGCCCTGGAGGGCAGACTTAATTTAAGAAGATGTCACCAGGCTAGTGCAGTCTTTGGTTCCTGGTGAGGTGGCCACAGAGGCAGTTAGGGAGGAGAGCCACAGAACAGACTTTGGAAAGGAGCCCCCAAGATCAAGCTACATCCTGAATTTCATTCTGTGATGGGAGAGATTGGAGGGAGTTGCTTTTCCAGCCAATTATGTCGAGTCACTGGACTCTAACGGTTCCTTGTGTTCTTTTATTGTATTTGGGTTCAGAGTCCTCATCTAGGTTTGTATAATGTTTGGCAGAGGACCCGGGTTATCATTTTTCCTCTGGGTCTAGGTCATAGATCTTGGAAACTCCTAGAAGAGTATTTTGCTCCTACCAAGGATCAGATACCAGAGTGTTAAATAATGGATTTTGTTTTACTGTGGCCTGGTCAGAGCTCTCTGCCTCTGCCTCTTGCCATGCACATGCACAGTAACAGCATACTGGCTATCACCAAGAGGGAAGTGAACCCTGACCCTCCCCAACAGGCCTCTTCCCCTTGGTGAGGCCACTTGCCCTGTAGCAACCTGTTCCTATTTTCCCTTATTTCCCTTCTTCTTGGCACCAGCAAATTCCCAGTATTTGCCCAGGTGGTTTATAGAGAGCCTGTTTGAGGTCTTCTATGAGCCATGTCCTCCAGGCTTTTGTGGCTCCCTGATCTCCTGCAACATTCAGTATATGACCACTGTCATCTCAGAAGGCTTCTGAGAAGAGGGGCAGGAGCACCTCTGCCCCCCGAAGCCTGGTCCATCTTCTCCCCCAGGATGTGCACCTCTCCACATCCTGCTCATGGGCTCAGGCCCCAACTTGGTTGTGTGTTTTGGGAGGGGGAGGCTGCTCTCCAGCACTCTCCCAGTGGGGCATCTAAGTGGTTCTGAATTTTTTCCTACCTCACAGGGATGTTGTGAGACTTTCGAAGGTCTCAAGATGAAAGGCCCCTTGAGCTCTTTGTAGGAAAGGTGAAGTAAATGTCAGGTGTGCTTCTTTGTGACAAGGTGAAATGGGACTCAGCATCTTGTGCAGCAGTCAGGCTGGTGCTCTGTGACCTGTCCTTGGATCCCCATACCACCCTGCAGCTCCTTCCACCTTGAGGCCAGCCTGGGGGGGGCTCTCAGATGTTCGACATAGAGGTACCAGGCAAACCCCTGCTACACATGCCCTAACAAATTGCTGAACGTCAAAGGAAATGGACCCTGCTTTTAAGGATGTACAAATGTATGTCTGCATTGATGTCTGTACTGTAAATTTCTAATTTATCACTGTACAAAAAAATAAACTTTGCTATTTAATTTTTGTATTAAAGGAAAATAAAGTTTTGTTTATTAACTAGTCTGTGATTTGGCATATTTCTGGGGGTGTATGATAGCCTCCAGGAAGCACACATTCCCAGCAGTGAGAAATAGAGAATTTGGTTTGCAGGACAGATTGAGAGCCTTTCTGAGAGCCTCTTTGTTTCTTTTTTGCTGGTGCTATTTTTCGCCTCTGGGATTTCTCCTGGGTCAGCAAACCCCCAAGGTCCAAGGTCAACAGAATTTATCACTACTGTGGTCATAAGTACCACTCAAATGGTCACATGACACTCTGGACGTAACTGTAGTTCCCAAGCTGTCATCCCATGACACTACTTTTTGGCATTTCCAATATGTGTGACCATTTTTAATACACTTTCCAAGCACCTTTGACTTAATCTGGTGGCCTGAAAAAGTTTTTCCTATTACCACTAGACCTTTATGATTCTTTAAAAGGGGTAAAAGGACTTCTTTTTTCCCTTTTTTTTTTTTATTTCCATTTAAAATATATATATATATATATATATAGTCCTGGTCACACAATGGTTGTTTTTGTGTAATAGATATGGGAGTATGTCATATCAGTCAATCACGAGAATGACTCCTTTCAGTTAACTTTATAAATTGTGTGGTCTGTGTCTCCAGATCGAGAAAAGTCATCAGACAAAGCAAATTCAAAGCCATTATCAAGACATTGTCATGGAAGCAAATAATAAGGACCACACAGACACAGAGGGAAGGGGAACCACGGCCATTGGAGATGTCTGCTGATGTCCCAGAGGAGAACATAGGCCCCCTTGGTTTGCCCTTAAATTACGTCCCACACCCTAATTTCACCTGAATACCACCCGGTTTTGGTGTAAGTAAAAAGCCCAGGGAAGAAGGATCTGTAATACAGTTCTCCTTCACTGCAGATTGCTATTATACTTTTATCTCAAACCATAAATGAAGGGAGGTATATAATTTAAATTCTCTTTCCTGTAAGATAGGCTGTGTTTCTCATTTCATTACCTACTCATTAAGTAGTTATGAAGTTAAGGAAAAAATACAATCTGGAATGAATTCATAATTGCACTTGTAGAAACACTTCCCATATAGAAAATACTTTTATTTACATGATTTCATCTTATTCTCATGGCATCTCTAAAGTAAGCAGGGCAGGCGTTGTCTTGCTGAAGGGAGAACGGAAACTTAGGGCAAGAGACTTGCCCAGGGAAACCCAACAGAGAGGTAACAGGTTGGACAGCCTGGTCTCACACCCAGCCCGTAGGTTTTAATTGTTTTTACACATAGTGGTGGGTTGAGTTGTGTTCGCCCAAAAGACATGCTGAAGTCCTACCTCCCTGTACCTGTGAATATGAACTTACATGGAAATAGGGTCTTAGCAGGTATAATCAACTTAAAATGAGCTCATAGGGTGGCCCTAATTCAATGACTGGTGTCCTAATTATAAGGGGAAATTTGGACACAAACACCGAGAGGAGAGAACACCTTACTAACACAGAGGCAGAGATTAGGGTGATGTAGCTTCGGTCCAGGCTAGAAACACCAAAGATTTTCAGCTGCCACCCAAAGTGAGGAGAGAAGCGAGAAAGATTCTTCCTTAGAGCCTCCAATAGGAGCCAACCCTGGCAACACCTTGATTTTGGACTTCTAGTCTCCAGAACTGTGTGAGAATATATTTCTGGGTCTTAAACCACCCAGTTTGTGATTGTTTGTTACGGCAGCCCTAGGAAACTAAAACATACTTCGTTCCTCTGATATCTTCAACTACTGCAAATAGTTTGTTGGGAATGGATAAATGCTTTGGCAGGCAACTCAATAATGAGATCTGGCCATGAGCTTCTGTTGTTTAAGGATTATGTAGCATAATCACTCTGCTAAATTTCTTTATCTGTAAACTAGACACCTCTAGATTAAACCCCATGATTCCTGACACTCAACTGACTTGAACTGGTCTTGGCTGGTCTCCCACCCACCCACCCCCAATGGGAGCTCTGTGTGCAGGGCCAGGACCTTGACTGGAATGTGGCCCAAGGGTTTTTAGCATTTCTGTCCTGAGAACTGATTTTTTTCTTTCCCATTTTAGCTTTCACATGCAATCATAATTTTAAAGTTGAGCTCTCTCTTGACTAAAGAGGTCAGCCTTGGCTTCCTGTCTTCAGAGGTTCTATGAACAGAAACAAACCACACTTCGAGAAGAGCATAAACCCTCTCCTCAATTTTCCTTCACAGTGCAGCAGGCTTGGAGGAATGAGAGCATCTCGCTAAATGTTGTGAAAATGTTGGACATGCAAAAGTATATTCCAAAAGGCTTTCAAAATGGTCCTTGGCCCCACCTGAAATTCCCAAAGTCACCCTGTCCTCTTTCTCAGCTCATTCTCAGGCTAAGAGAAGCCACACATTCACCTGCCCTCACGCAAACAGTTCCGACATCTCACTCCGGGAAGAGAATAAAAATGAAAATTTATTGTCTTTCACATCAGTCACCTGATTTTTATTAGCCTCCCACGTAGTTTCCTACAAGCACCCAATCCTGTTTTCACCCAAAGACGTGCTTAATCTCCCTGTGAGCCCACGTTATCAGTCCCTTTTTCTTTAAGAGATGAAACGATTGGCTACCGAAGTTTTCTAAAATGCCTGAGGGTTCCATCAGTATAAAGCCAGGAGATGGACTTGATAAATCACATAGAACAATTTGTCCTCATCCACCCTTTGCCTCTAACTCCTTTGCCTTTTCATAGGTGTTTCCCTTTGTCTACAATGCCACTCAGTCTTTCTTCAATGAGGTTGTGTCTGTTCTTCATTCAAGCCCCAAGTCTTAGGTCATTTCTTCTGGGAAGACTTCCTTGACTCTTCTCCTTATACATGGGTGAGTTTAAGCCTCTGAGCTTCCAACTCTGGGAGCCTTGACGGCACTGTTTATAATGGTCTATCCATGTGTCCATCTCCCCACTAGACTGATATCCCTGAGGATGACTCTGGGTGCCCAAAGGCGCCTGCCTGTCTGCTCTCGGGGCCTGGCACTGTGCCTGACAGAGGGCACAAGTTTCAGGAATGTCTATGGAAAGAAGAAGGGAGGGAGGCAGGGCTTTACATTGCTAGGTTGGGGAACTGAGGGGGATTTGGTGACAAATGTAACCAGCATAGAAAAGAAACCAAAGGTAACAACAAGAACCATCACATAGGTAGGACTTTCTGGATAGATGCTCAGGCAGTACCCTCAAAGAAAATTCTCTAGTCTCAAAGATGGGTTTGAGAATGATCTATCCACTGTGTTGCTTATTGTTAAGTTGTCTTTCTTCCCTTCCTTTTTCCTCCTCCTCCTCCTCCTCCTCCTCCTCCTCCTCCTCCCCAACAACATTTGCTGAGAGCCTACTGTTTGTAGACTATCAGGCCAGGCTGGGGAAGGGAGAGAGGGAGTGGTTGTAAAAAGCCATGAAAGACAAGGTCCAACTCAGAGTCCAAAAGTGCAGATGACAAAACAGAGAAAGAATCCAGCTGTTATTAACAAGCTTAAAACTCCAAACCTGGAAAAACAAATCTTCTACTGCTTAGTAAATATTTGTTGAATAGCTGAATGAGGGTCCACCATGCCCCAGCCACTGTCTTGGGAGGGCACCGTAGGGGACACTGAGATAAATAAGATCCGGAGTCTCCCTCCAGAAGTTCATGGTAACACCCCATTCCCGCTCTAACCCGAGCCCCTAAAGGATCAGTGCTACCATTCCTCTCACATTTACTATGTAATTTCTTCCTAACAGAAGTCCCTCAAGTGGGAAGAACAGCTTCTGAGTCCCAAGAACAATGGGAAAACGTTTTCAGACTGTTGTCATCTCATCATTGGATCTGGAAAATGACACTTGTGTCTCAATAGGTAAATGTGTAGGGGAGGCAGGGGGAAGAAGAAGAAGAAAGGGGCAGATCCCAGAGACCAGCACTCTTTTAAGATTTGGTCTGCTCATCAAAACCACACACTGATCAGTATATAAAAAGTAAAACTAAAACTTACCCATGTTGTGCCCCTGAAGGCACTGAATCATCAGAATGGCTAACCACTTCCACCTGAACATCTTTTCTAGCAGCCATGTGGATTTGTAATATTCGCTCTGAATCCATGGTTGTACAGGTGGATCTGCCTTGTGTCCTCTGAGCCCTGTTCTCTTCCTTCTCTCATGTCATAATTCTATAAATCCAAAGAGACTATTCTAGAGAAGTTTTTTTTTTAAGTTTACTTATTTTTGAGACAGAGAGCAAGCATGAGCGAGAGGGGGAGGGGCAGAGAGAAAGGAGGACAGAGGATCTGAAGAGCTCTGTGTTGACAGTATTGTCAGTGATCCCCAAGTGGGGCTCAAACTCACAAACCAAGAGATCATGACTTGGGCCAAAGTCGGACGCTCAACTGAGAGCCACAGTTGAGATATATATATATATGTATATATATATATACATATATATATTTTAATGTTTATTTATTTTTGAGAGAGACAGAGTGCAAGTGGGGGAGAGTAGAGAGAGAGGGAAACACAGAATTTGAAACAGGCTCCAGGCTCTGAGCTGTCAGCACAGAGCCCCACGTGGGGCTCGAACTCACGAGCTGTGAGATCATGACCTGAGCCGAAGTTGGACACTTAACTGACTGAGCCACCCAGGAGCCCCACTACAGAAGTTTAAAAAAGTGTAAGGTCAATCCCCATTTCTTCTTTCACCCAGAGTGAAAGGAATAAGTGTGTTAATTAACCTTGCTGAGATTTGCCCATTGTGGATGCAGGCAGTCAGTCAATTGGAGGGAGATTCTTGCAGCAGGAGAGAAAGTGGCCTGAGGCCAAGTTATCAAGGGCCTGAGAGCTTGTGCCTTTTCCCGCCCACTCCCCACCCCCCCCACCCCCCCCCACCCCCCCGCCAGGCCCAGATGCAGGGCAAGGAGGGCTCACATCCAAGTTGGTGTTTCACAAAGCTCTCAGCTGCGGGGACTGTGGGCTGGAGAGCAGGCAGGCCAGAGGCAGGCAGGCCAGGTCGGATGAGAAACCATGGAGGCCTGAAGAAAGGTGGTAGCAGAGAGATGGAAAGGAAAGGGCGATTTTCAGAGAAACCACCACAAGTTTCATCCTCCATGGCCCTGTTCAATGAGCCGAATCTTTGCTTTCTGTGCTGCGGGTGTTTCAAGGCCAGAAGCTTTCTGTTTGCTCTGCGCACCTGATAACAGCACACTCCCTGCATTGCACACTATGGAGAAATAACGACCGCGAGGGCACCAAAGGGCCTCAGCAATTTGCAACGCTGACTGACGGAGCAGCCCTGGACAGCTGGGCTTCCTTGAATGAGACTCCCTCCCTGGAAGTACACAGGTCTGTGTGACACCACTTGCTGGTGGCTGCAAGGGACGGGGAACTTGTGAGGACAGGGTCGCCTTTAGTTGTTTATGTAGTACCAAGGGGTCCCACCACCTCTTTTGGACTCAAAGTTTCCTATCAAAACACACTCCCTAGAATAGCTGATGCAAATTCCATAGTAAGGGCTTAATTTAATACAAACTTCATTACAGTCACATCTTCCATCTAGATTTTATTTCTTGACACCGTTTTCTTTGTGGGCAACTGTTATCGGCAAAAGTCTTCACGGCCTGACCAGATCCACGGGAAAAGATATCAAGGGCACACACATTTTTCCTAGTCCTCTTCCTTTTAAATGAGAAGTTCTGTATAACATTTTCCATAAGTGAAAGAGAGGACTACTTCCTAGCTTTTTTTGGTTCTTTTTTTTTTTTTGAACAGCAGACCTTCCTTTTGGATTTACATCAGCATTTAGCTAACTTCCTGAACACTTCACCCATTTCCTGGACTTATTCTGAGGAAGGAAAAACATCCTCCTTCAGAAATAAATGCAAATAATCGCAGAGATTATTTTTTATTAAATAAATCGTGTAAATGCAATGGAATTTCCTGCACAATGTGCATTTACCATTGGATATTTCTACAAAACTCTGTTGTGATCCTGTAGGAACCATCTCACTGACAGGTACTCTGAGGAATTATAACCATTGTGTAGCTATTCAAGAGATAAGTTCTGAACAGTTGGCAGTCTGTATTCTTGTTAAAAATATTTTTTACTGAAAAATCTGAACGCTAGGGGGAATTGTTTGCTTTAGGTCCCCAATTTGGAGGCTTTGTTTCTTTTAAAACAGGGTTCTCGTGACACCTCGTGGTGAATAGGGGAAGAACAACTTCAGGGCAGAATATCAACTGCGTAGAGTGGGCCCAGTAGTTAGGATTTTCTTGTTTCTGCATTTCCTTGGGAGAAAACACACCCCTTCTCAACCTGTCCTGCCCAGGAATCCTGAGAAGTAGTGACATGGAAACAGCAACAGTTATGCATTTCTGGAGATGTTCTCTTCTCTTGATTAGTAATTCTTCAGAGGCAGCCCACCGCCTACGGCTAAACTGGTTCAATTGGAAGAATGAATAAAAAAATGTGAGACTTTTCAGAGGAAACACATCAATATGTCAAGCTGGGGTCAGGCTTTTAAGTTTTTAAATTTTTTAAATGAAAATATTTTCTCTGTATTTGTGAGCAGGCCTCCTCCCATTTAGCCATCTTATAGTGGAGAAAATGGTACTTGTCTGGTGAATTAATCTCAGGGGCATCTTAGAGATGTATTTTAGGCTGGCTTCTCATCATTCATTAATGCTTTACAGGGCCCTTCTTATGTTCTCTAGTGTTTGGCAGCAGTCGATTTTTAAAGAGAGAGGTGATAGGGATCTGAGAGAGGCCGCTTGTCTGCCATCTCTACCCCACCCCCGCCCAGCAGAAGTCCATGCGGAACAGATGGATATCTGCCCTCCTTGCAGCATCCCCAAGAAGAGACCCCTTCATCCATCACTCAGACTGATATTCCTCTGTAGGTCCAAGGCCCCCAGAATCCAGCCCCTTCCAGCATCACCTCCCACCTCTTCCTCAATAATAGCCTACATTCTAGTCAATCCCACCCACCCACGTCCAGCTTCCTATATACCCCAAGCTGCCTGCCTCATCCTTCTTGCTTTGTACATGTCGGTCCCCTCAGCCAGAAGGCTCTTTCCCTGCATGACCCTGGGCCCATTCTTCAAGATCCTGTTGTGGGAGTGTTCTTTCCCAGGAGGCTTTTGTGATCCAACCAAACAGAGCTGATAATGCCCTTCTGTCTGTCATCTCTCAACCTAGCTCAAATATCTGTAACTGCACATGTTCTACTACATTCTGTTGTTTATATGTGTCTCTCCCCCAGATGTCTACAAGCTTCTCAAGGACACGGACTGTTCTTATACCTAACGTCCTTTACATCAGCCATTTGTGGTGATAGCTTGTCCCACTTAGCTACATTGTTTTGATAGGAGCACATTAGGTGTGGGGCAACAACTTCAAGGAAGAGTTGACAATCAGGGGAGCGAGTCTTTGAACATGTATGGAACCTTTTATTATCCCAAATGACCTCAACCTTCACCCCCTCTGAGCAGTAAGATGGCTTCACAAAAATAATCTCTAAATTCCTGCCTGGGCCCAATACTGTAGGTTCTATAACTGGGGAAGCTATGATCTAAAAATATGGGGTCTGTGCAGGGAGTCTATAACTGTATACAAAATACTTATGTACACGTGTCCTTTTTCTGGGGAGATGCTCCATATCTTCATAGATGGGTCTATGATTTCAAAAGTTTAAATATCACTGATTAAGAATTGCTAACCAAAAGGGCAATCATGATGTCTACAGGGTCAATGGGAGCTGACACCTTGAGTGCTTCAGGAGAGAAGCTTATAAGCCAGCATATGCCAAGCCCTGTTGTTTTTTACCCACTGCCCTTCACTAGAGTACACCTGCAGGTCTGATCCACAGTTTAAAAAGAGAGGCTAAGAGGCTTGGCTGTGTTCCATTTGTGCTACATTAATGTCCCCCTAGTCAGGTTCTAAATGTAAGGCAAGGGTGTGGCCAGAACCCTTGCCAGCCCAAGATTATCTGTCTTTCCCCACATATAACATTTTCCTTCTCTGGGAAAGCAACTGCCCAGAGCCCCAAGTTCTGCCCAAGTGATCCAGGCTGATCCCTCTGGGTAACATCAGGAAACATGCACAAGAAGCCTGACTACTAAAAAATTCTATCACTGTGGTCTGGGCCTGCCAATTCCTATGATACTTTGGCTCCTTGATAGGAGATTCCATCTGCAAAGTAAATTGTGGCTGGCAGGGCAGACCTCATGGGTATGTGACCTGAACAGGTGTTCAGGGCCCCGTGCTTTATTTAATGCTCTACTGTTACCATCTTGGAATTCTTAATAATTTCTGAACAAAAGACCCCATATTTTTACTTCACACTTGTTTTCACAAAATATGCTGAGTTGCTGCATATACCTGAAACAGTACCACATAGTGGAAAAAACATAAGCCTTGAATTTGACAGTTGGGGGTTCATATCCCCATTCTGTAACTTCCTAGCTGTGTGAGCTTGAGTAGGTTACTTAACCTTTCTGAGCTTCACTATTCTTATATATAAAATATCCAAAATGGTGGGGCACCTGGGTGTCTCAGTCAGTTGAGCATCCAACTTCCCACTCAAGTCACGCTCTCTCAGTTCATGAGTTCAAGCGCCACATCGAGCTCGCTGCTGTCATTGCAGACAGAGCCCACTTCAGCACCTCTGTCTCCTTCTCTCTTTGCCTCTACCTTGCTTGTGTTCTCTCAAAAATAAATAAAACATTTTTAAAAAATAAAATAAAACGGGGCGCCTGGGTGGCTCAGTTGGCTAAGCGTCCGACTTCGGCTCAGGTCACGATCTCACAGCCCGTGAGTTCGAGCCCCGCGTCAGGCTCTGGGCTGATGGCTCAGAGCCTGGAGCCTGCTTCCGATTCTGTGTCTCCCTCTCTCTCTGCCCTTCCCCCGTTCATGCTCTGTCTCTCTGTGTCTCAAAAATAAATAAACGTTAAAAAAAATTTAAAAAAAAATAAAAATAAAAAAAATAAAATAAAATAAAATACCCCAAATGGTGAATAATATCTAACTTGTACAATTGTTGAGGCAATTAAACAGTATGTAATGCAGTAATTGGTAATGGTTTATAATAACAACAATTATTTGAAAGTAAATAAGTCAAGAAAGAATAAAATGCATTAGTGTGAAAGGCAGATCAAAATGAAACAAATAAGAAAGACATACACACAGACTTTTAGAGCTGGGTCAAGTTGCTTCCACCTTTGCCCTTCCATTGCATTAGCACATAGTACCTGTAGAACACTTAAAAATACTGTATTATTATTAATCTTCCTTTATTAGTATAGTTTCCCCCTTTAAACTTCGATGCCACTTGAGACCAGGGGTCCATCTATCTTTTAACAAGTATTTTCAATTCCTAGCACAAGGCCTGTCACGAAGTAGATGTTTAATAAGTATTTGTTGAGAGAATAAACTAGTTCATTACATCATTTTATAATTGAGGAAGTGAGGCCCAGAGAAGTGAAGTGAGTTGCCAAAGCTCCCAGAGACTGTCCATGGCAAAGCTAACACTGCAGCCCCCTCTGTTTGTTTTGAAGGGATTGCCTAGGGGCCCCATGTGGCCCCAGTCCTTGGAGCTATTAGACACAGTCTTTACTGCTTGCCAAGTTGCAATTATCAGATTACCTGGCAAATGCTTGAGCCTTTTATACAAGTACATATTTATTTATTCATTTGGAGTAAAAAATCAGAGGGGAAGAATAGCCACTGGAGCTAGAATATGCTTGAGACTCTCCCAGGATACTTCCGGAGAAAGCAATCCATCAGATCACCTTCACTGAGCTCACTATTCTGGGGCAGCTCACTATTCTGGGACTTTGCTTTCTCCTTCCCCAAGTGCTCCCATTCATGAGATTCTCTTCTGTGATGCTGATGTCCTGGATTTGATTGATTACCTGCTCCTATCTGGGGGACCTGAGAGTGACCTTCTGGATGCATTTGTAAGGAACCAGCTTGGAAACAAAAACAAAACCTTGAAGGCATCCTCTGGTTGGCCTGAGATAAGGGGACCTCAGAGTCTTTTTTCATTAGTCTAGCAAAACAATCCAAACAATAAAAATCCATAAGAAAATATTCTGCTTCCAGGGACTTAAAAGACACTCCTCATTTCACCCACCCCATCAACATGACACCATCCCTACTGCAGGAAAAACAAATGTGTTTGTGGGAGGAGAGGAAGAGGGGAAAGAAGAGAAGGAAAGGAGAGGAACAGAGAAAGGGAGGAGGGAGGAGAGGTGGGAGGCAGGGAGAAGGTGAAGAAATAGACAAAGACAGAGACAGATTGCATATACTTGGAGAGAGATGAGGGACTAATATTTACCTGCGTGATCCCAGGAGGCTAAATCAAATCATCGGAATGAGTCAATGCAAATCCCTTTGTCAAGCCCAACTGGTATGTAATCATTCTTGTGTGGGGCAGGAGGGGGCTGGGGGGGGGGGTACAGTGAGAGGGTCTGGGTTTGAGTTTTCCCTGAATGCCAATTTGTTGTGTGAACACGGACACGTTATTTCAAGTCCTGGGCCTCAGTGTTCTCATCCAGAAGTGGGGGGAAGCAGATGAAATAAACCATGCGAAAGTAATTTGAAAAAATAGAGTGTGAGACAAGCAAACACAGTCTCGAATTTACACTCGAGCGAGATCCATTTCATTTAAATCAAAACAGGCTTCAGTGCGCCTGCAGCTCAGCTTCTCATGGGCTCAGTAAAGTTTTCTACCTCATGTTTTTAAGATAAATGAATACCGAATCCAATGATCTTGTCACATCATTACAAACTCATTCCACATCATGGATACCACTCGTGGAGATCATACTATAAAAAGAAAAAGGCACATGTTTATTCACCATCATTCAACACACTTTTTAATGTGGAAAGGGCAGATCTGGTTAGCAGTGCCATCTGGTTCAGATGCCGGCTCTGCCGTCACGTGCTGTGTGACCACGGTCGAGTTTCTCAGCCTCACCCAACCTCACTCTTTCCACTTGGGATGCGGAAGCACCTCCCTCTCTGTGCTGTTACCACGAGGGCTGTGCTTAGCACAACTGCTGGCAAATGTTGGAGCCTCTGCTGACCCTCGCTATACCCTCAGTCCTAGAATGGAAAATGTGTGGTTCTTTCCCTTCTCCTGTCCTCTATTTCTTTCTTCTCTCCCTATCCCCTCTCCCACTTATTCAAGTGTCTTTCTAGTGCCCCCAAAGTAAAGCCTTGGATCTGAGTGTCTGCATTTCTATGAAGGCTTGAGATGGGAAATGAAAGCACTATTTTATGATTGTGTATCTGTCTTGGATGTCAGCAATGAAAAGACTCTAGAAAACTTACATAGAAGGGAATTTATTAAAAGGAGTATTGGAGGATAGAACTGGGTAACATTAAGGGAGATTCTAGTGCTGGGCAGGAAGCAAGGGGGTACAGTGAGAAATCTGGGTTTGAGTTTTGGCTTGGATGATAATTTATTGTGTGAACACAGACATGTCATTTTAAGTCCAGAGACTCAGTTTTCCAATCCAGAAGTGGAAAGTCAGCCGGCGAGGCCAAAGGAGTCACAGTAATGGTGTCTTGGCAGGAGTATTTGGTCAGCATGCCAGTTCTGCTACTTTTGAACAAATGACTTCCAGCTGTCTCCATGGATAACCACCAACCACATCCATGTTCTTGTATTGCTCCCCTGAGGCTCCCAGTTCAAGGGAAGACCACTGGGTGGGCTAAGCCTAAGTCAGTTGCCCACCATCAGATTTGGCCAGGCCAAGGGCGTGTGTGTGTGTGTGTGTGTGTGTGTGTGAGAGAGAGAGAGAGAGAGAGAGAGAGAGAGAGAGAGAGAGAGATCCTGTCTACTTTTTTTTTTAAGTTTTTAAATTTATTTTGAGAGAGAGAGCATGCACACGTGCAGAAGGAGCAGAGAGAGAATCCCAAGCAGACTCCACGTTGACAGCAGAGAGCCCAGCACTGGGCTTGACCCCACAAACCACGAGATCATGACCTGAGTCAAAACAAAGAGCCGCATGCTCAACTGACTGAGCCACCCAGGCACCCCGATCTTATTTTCAATGTGGAAGATAGGTCCTACCTCACACCAGGAGAAAGTACAACAGAAGTCAATCTTTAGAAAGAGAGGGGGATTCAGTGACAGACACTAGATAATAAAAATATGGCAAATGTCCAATGCAGCGCTGAAGAGGATCATTAGGTCACAGAATCTAAGGCCCCGACTTGTGCAAGAGTGTCTCTTCATGGACAAAGTGCTCAGGTACAGTGCAGGGTGTTTAGCATCCCTTTGTGTGGCTGGGGAGGACCCAGCTGTGTCTGCTCACTCAGAGTGCTTTCGGGGGGAGAAAAATAAACGTAAAATGCAAGCAAATAATTAGGGATTTATTAGCATTGAGCAAAAGCACATTAAAAAGTTGCGTTCAGTTAGATGGTGAGGAACTAACTCTTCAGATGGCTTTGACTGGTGTCCACACAGCTGTTTCCCTAAACCTGTCTGCACTCAGAAGCAGATGCTTCAAGCAGCCCACGTGGATTTCCCACACACCCTCAGCTCCCAGCAAATTCTCCTGAACACTGGGTGGCCATGTCACTGATCATTATGGCCCCTGCCTCAGGAACTGACAGCCTGCTTCCTTTTCTCTGTATCCTTCAAACCCTAATCATTAAAAAAATAAATAAATAAATTCAAGAGTCAAGCCCAGGAGCTAAATGCATTTTTGTTGTTGTTGTTTGGAAAGCCCAGTTTTTAGTAGAAAACTATGCCTGGCAAAGGCAGCTCCGGCTCCCCACTCACCCTTCATTATTTACAAAATTTTTTTAAAGATTGTATTTTTAAGTAATCTCTACACCCAACGTGGGTGGGGCTTGAACATACAACCCTGGGATCAAGAGTCACAGGAGCGACTGACTGAGCCAGCCAGGCACCCCACCACAGCTTTATTTTTGCCTCAAGATCAAGCGTTCTGATGCATCTCAGCGGCCACTGGATCCATTTCCTGCCACATGGTGACAAACCAACAAGAAAGATCATGATTAACAGCCCCCAATCCTTCACTGCAAATACACAGGACTGTCTCAGGCACTCAGATGTCCCACATTCACCCCCAGAATTTGCTATGGGTTAGGTTTGACTAAATCTTCACTTTTGCACAGGGCTTGACAGCTTGTATACAACCTTATGGTTTGCATGGACTTTGTAGTTTGCCTTCTCCTATACATTATTTTACTTGTTCCCCACCGTAGGGTACCAGGCAAGCATGACTTTTCTCCTGGATTATTAGAAACACCTCCTACCTTTCTCAATGACCACTATTTCATTCTTCCTTTTTTTTTTTTTTTTAATTACTGGGCTATACTTAACAATGAAAAGCATAGTGTCAGTTGTTCACTTTGATGAGTTTTGACAGTTGAACACACTGTGTAACTGCCATGTACAAGATACAAAACATTTCCATCGCCCCAGAGCATTCCCTCATTTCACCAATTTCCCTCTCCCTCCAGGCAGCTACTTTTTGATTTCTACCACTATAGACGATTTTTTCTGTACATGGATTTCATTTCATGTCAATAGAATCATACAGTATATGCATTTCTGTGTCTTTCTTTTTCATAGATTTAAGAATCATTCATGTTTTGTGTATAAGGCGTCCCTTCCTTCATATTGATGAGTGGTATTCCATTGTATAATTGTACAATTTGCTTATAAACTCATCTTTTGATAAAAATTTGTAGGGCTTGGGGGAAATAATTTTTGCTCTCACAAATACGGCTGCTATAAAAATTCTTGTGCAAATGCTCTTGTGAACATATGTTTTCATTTAACTTGGATAAATACCTAAGAATGAAATTGCCAGGTCAGAGGGTAGGTGTATGTTTAACTTTATACAAAACCACCAGATAGTGCTCCAGAGCGGTTTCTCAGATATATGAGTTGTCAACATCCACTTTTGCTTCCCCCAATCATTTCTCCTCAGAGGTTCCAAAGCAATCTATTCAAAACATAACCTTGATCCCATCACTTTCCTGCTTAAACTCATTCAATGGCTTCCCACTGCCCTTCGGATAAAGCCCAAATTTTTTAACATAGCTTGCATACTTTGGCCCCTCGCTTTGTATTTAGCTACTGCTTCCCCATCTCCCTACCCCCTTGCGTCTGCATTGAAGCTGCTCGTGATAGTTTCTGTTCCTTGACTATGAAGCTCTTTCCCTCCTGGGGGCATTGCATGCGGGATCCTTTTCCCTGGACAGCCCTCATTCACTCATTTGCCCCTTTGCCTATTCATCCATCAAGTTTCAATTTAAAAGTTACTTCCTCAGGGATTTCCTCTGCAGACCAATGTCAGGTACCCCGTCACCTGCTCCTGTGGTGCCCTGGCCTCTTGCTTAGCATCACTGCACTGCTGTTATTTTTAAATTGTGTGTATTTATTTCAATTTTTGAATGGGTAACACATTCATGATGTTCAAATGTTCTCAAAAGATATTCAGTGAAAAGTTTTATTCTCACCCCTTTTCTCATTTGCCTGGGTTCCTACCTATATATTTTTAAGTTTATTTATTTTGAGAGAGAGAGAGAGAGAGAGCACAGTGGGAGAGGAACAGAGAGAGTAGGAGAGAGAGAGTGAATCCCAAATAGGCTCTGCACTGTCAGTGCAGAGCCCAATGTGGGGCTCGAACTCATGAACTGTGAGATGGTGACCTGAGTCAAAATCAAGAGTCGGCCGCTTAACCGACTGAGCTACCCAGGTAGCCCGCACTTATATTTTTTTTAAAGCCCAAAACCCTTATATTGGTTTTAAAAATCTTTCCAGAGATGTTCTTAAAATGCCTATACAAGATTTTACACACACAAACACACACACACTATACTAATTACTATTACTATCATTATTTTATCATACTAGCATTTAACCATTACTAATCCTATTTGTATTGCTATACTACAATTAGTATTACTCCACACGGCCACATTATTTGTATTACTGTGCCATCATGAGCATTACATTTGTACACTCTCCACCCTATCCCATACTTTGCTTTTCCCACTTAACCAA
This sequence comes from Prionailurus viverrinus, assembly GCF_022837055.1. Classification (NCBI taxonomy): domain Eukaryota; kingdom Metazoa; phylum Chordata; class Mammalia; order Carnivora; family Felidae; genus Prionailurus; species Prionailurus viverrinus. Next base: position 46,049,114 of record NC_062570.1, read on the forward strand.
TATGTCTTGGCAACTTTCCATTTCAGCACTTAGAGAGTTTCCTCATCTTCTGTCACTGACACTCCATGTTTCACCCTATGGCTGATCCAAGCCCACCATGATAGCCAGTGAAGTCATTTCTAATCTTTTGCTATTACCAACAAGGCAGCAATGGTAACAATCATATGCATATGTTACTTTTTATGTGTGAGAGAACATCTGAAGGACAATTTTTCAGAAACAAATTGCTGGTCCAAAGAGTGTATGAGTTTGTATTTTAACAAATTTTGGCATGGGGTTGTGCCACTTATATTCCCACCCACAATGTATCAGCGTAAATGTTTCCCGTTGGCCTCACCCATATGTGTTGCAGAACATTTGAGGATGTTTGGCAATCTGAGAGCAGAAAAATATTATCTCAGCAGAGTTAGTTTTACTTTGCATTTCTTACTTAAGCAGTTAAGCATCTAGTAGGATTTGTTGCATTTTTGATTATTTAGCATAGTGCCTGAGATATGGTAGATATCCAATACATTTATTGATACAACAGTAAACATCTATATTATATAGTTACATATAATGGGATGTATCATATGCTACATATATGTATGTCTTATTATTAACATATAATACACATAGGCATTATATACTAATATGTGTATTTGTTAAAGAGATGAGGAAATGAATGATGATCAAAGAGCTTAAAGTGGAGTGATTTAGGACACATAGCTTCTAAGTGGAGACTTTGTGCATGAGATACAGTCTGCTTTCTATCAGTCTGTGCAGCCCCACATTTCTAGGCCAGTCCAGAAAGAGGAAAAGGAGATGCCACTGGAAAGAGGAAGGTAAAATCTTAGCTCTGCCTTGCTCTCAATGTTACTGTTGAGATAATACTTACATATGGTGCCAGGTATTGTCTTTAGCGCCAACTAGAGAACACCAAGCTCAAGGCCAGCTTCTGGGACCTCACTACTCTGTGTTGGGTTAAGAACACAAGAGTCCATCAGACCTGGGCAAAAATCTCAGCTCTGATAGTAGCTGTGAGACTGTCCTCTCCTAAGGTACAATTTCCTGTTGTGGAAAAGGAGATGACAATCCCCACCTCTAATAGGAACCTGGAGGCTTCTGCTCAACCTGATCCTCTTCCTCCAGTGACTCTCCTCCCTCTTTGTACCTGGTGACTCCAGGAACCTGGCAGGACTGACTGGACCCAAGGTGGACTGGCCCAAATTAGATCAGTCAGAATCTCAGAGGCACTTGGGCAAAGAACACAGAGGTGCTGCTAACTCTTGGTCTGGGAAGTGGGGTGAGACGCTGACTGGTTAGCCCTGTGTTTGACTACATGTGGAGTTTGAGAAGACCCTCTAGGCGGTCTCCCCTTTCTTTGCCTCACTTCACAGCCAACTGAAGGATGGACAAAGGAAGAGCAATACATCAGCTTTTTGCAGACACAGCTTAGTGTGGCATTGCTGAACCCCACAGTGAGAGAGACTTTTTGTAGGCAGCCCTAAATAGCCAGGTAGATGAAGGAAGGGAGACTGGGAGGTTTCTGGGGGATTTCAAAGAAGAAAGGGAGGGGAAGTGCTGAGCTTTGGGTGCCTGGTTCTTTTCCTAATTTCACTGATCAAAGGCTGGGAGAGTAACCCTAATGATGTCCTTGTACTTGAAAACAATGAAGGTCACCCTAACACGGAGGTTCAGAGAGATAGCCAGGCTAAGAGATAACACCTCCTAGAGAAGTAGCTCCAGTTGTCTGTGTTCTGATTTCCCAGCTTCTGCCTGTAGTTTCCCTTATGGAGCCCAGCCACACTTCTTGCCCTTAAATTCTCTCAGATACAGCACATTCTTTACACTCACCCTTTATTTAAATTCTTTCATGTGAGTGCTGTTACTGATAATGATTCTAAGTCACACAATTCTTGTGAAGTTGCACCCAACACAGTGCACTCATGTATGTTTAGTTTTACAGATATAGATGCAGATACAGATATAGGCAGGGGAGGGATGGGGCCAAAGTTTTAAGCCTCCCATCAGTCAATTCATTCCTGCTTTGAACATGACACCAAAAACACCCCAAAGTCTTGAAATTTCTACTTGAAGGTCAAACAGCCATGCAAAGTAGTCTTTTTGCAATGAAAACATTGTCGAAGACATGTGTGTCATATGCTGGGACAACAGTATGGGAGCTGGGGCCAGATATACTTGGGTAGCGATTCAGGCTCCAACACTTACTAGCTGAGAAGACTCACAGAAGTCATCACCTCTGTGAATCTGAATTTCCTCAACCATAAGAGAAAAACTTAATTTGCATGGTTGTTGTAGGTGCTAAATGTATTCCTGGCACATAATGAATGCTCAGTGAGGAAACGGTAGGTAATAGTATTTTCACTATTGCCAAGAAGGGTCAAGAGGATCCTCCTTTCTGATAATAAAAGCTCAATTATGTTTCTGCTCAATTATGTTTCTGCTCAATTATGTTTCTGTTTTTGCCTGGAATTCAGAATCAATTTTTTTATGGTATTTTATTTTTTTAAATATAATTTAATGTCAAATTGGCTAACATACAGTGTGTACAGGGTGCTCTTGGTTTGGGGCGTAGATTCCTATGGTTCATGGTTTACATGCAACACCCAGTGCTCATCCCAACAAGTGCCCTCCTCAATGCCCATCGCCCATTTCCCCTCTCCCCCACTGCCTCATTCACCCTCGGTTTGTTCTCTGTATTTAAAAGTCTCTTATGGTTTGCCTTCCTCCCTCTCAGAATCAAATTTAAAATGTAAAATTTAAAATCATGACAATCCTGTTACCATTAAAGTTGTCATATCATAACCCCCTTTTCCTGGCTTTTGATTTTCAACTTCTGGAGCTTATTGATGAATGAGAAGCAGTTTATCAACCTGGCCAGGGCATGCATGCATGTATATATGTGTGTATACCCCCCCACCCCCCCACCCCAACAAGCTCAGTTAAACAGTGATTTTTCAGGGCAATTCCCACTTGGGTGATGCCCTGCCAAGAGAAAATGTATATTACTTTTCAGTCCAGCATCTAGCTCTGCAAACTAGTGCAAGAGAAATTTAATCTTGGTCTATATAACAGAAATGGGGCAGCCAGCCAGCAAACTTTGTTTTATGTTTTAAGAAGAACTGAGAGAAATGCAAGGTGCTCCTTGTCAAGTGATGTCTGTGGGGATCAAGCACAGCCCCTGTGGACTAAGGCTAACCCCAGGAGAGGACAGGGGTACCTCAGTGGGTTGGGCTGAAGGAAGGTCTTTGAGGGATCAATTCCCTTGATTGATTGAAAGTCCACAGAAAACAGTAAAGAATGAAACACTGAGCTTCAGGGTCCAGGTTGTTGGATCTAAAAGTGTCACAGATCAGCTGCTAAGGATGAGTAGGGGGAGGGGGGAGACAGAGGGGGTTGTGGGCAGGAGCTGGGGGCTGAGCTGGGGCCAGATCACAGAGGGAAGGGAATTGGACCATTTTAAACAACAGTATTGTCTTTCCTACTCCTCAGCTCAACATCCATTGAACTAGGAGGTAGGAACTTTCTCATTATCATGTAATTACTATGACAATGCTTGGAGGTCACTTTTATTACTTTTCTTCTCCAACTGTGAAAACGGAGACTCAGAGGGTAACTCAATTGCCCAGGATTACCCTGCAGGTCTAGCCAACACTTGAACCCAGTCCTGCAGTCCTCAGGCCCAGTGATTGCATTTTCCAGTTTGGCTTCAAGGCAAGAGCATTATCTTATTTATTCACCTTTGTTTTTCTACCCCTCCCTACTTGGTCCCAGTTCTCCAAAACTGAATGGAGTTTGGGGAGTTGAAAAAGTCAAACATGACCCAGTGATTCTTTTTTTTCTCCAGCAGACCTTGGAAATGGCTGTAGGAGCTGGCAAAATAAGAGCAGTTGAGGCCAGAGGCCCCTTTCCCTGCTTCTGAACACATTCCCTCTTCCTGTCCAGTCTCTGGGAGAGGAATTTTGCCCATGGGAGCTGTCTCAGGTGCCCACTGCTCCCACTGACCTTTCCGCACCTCCCTGACACATTCCTGCATCTCAATCAGAACTGGTCAATGTGTCACTTCCCCCAGCTTGCCTCCCGACCGGACCTTCTGAAGCTGGTGAACAATTAACCTCCAGCAGCTCTTGATCTTTCCCCAGACACCTCCCCGCCTCCCCACACTTTACTGCTGGGTGTCAATGATCTACCAAACCTGACAGACACCGGGTGTCCTCTCCAATCTTCAAGGAGTCACTCAGATACATCTTTACAATGATGCTGACGATACAAGATTTCTCTGAACAAGGAAATACACGCTTGGGAACAACTGAGCCCAAGCACCTGCATTAACTCTCAGTCATGTTTTCTATTGGAAAGTCCCACAAAGAACCAGAGAAGGAGGAAGATTCTAGTCTAGCTCTAGCCAGCTGAGTTTAGCCAAGTCTCTTAACTTGTGTATGTCTTCTCTTCTTCATTTGTAAAATGAGGACTGTCACACTTCCCACACATTTTCATACATATTAAATGACAATGTATGCAAATTTAATGCATGATAGCAATTTAATTTAATAAGTATTCATACTTAAACTGTAGCTTAAAGTTGATAAAATCACAGATGCTGGAATTGGAAAGCGCCTCATAGAGCTTGTACATCTTTTATTTTTTTTTAAATGTTTATTTATTTTTGAGGGAGAAAGAGAGACAGAGCGTGAGCTGGGGAGGGGCAGAGAGAGAGGGAGACACAGAATCCTAAGCAGGCTCCAGGCTCTGAGCTGTCAGCACAGAGCCCGACGCAGGGGTTGAACTTACAAACTATGATATCATGACCTGAGCTAAAGTTGGACTCTACCGACTGAGCCATCCAGGCACCCCTAGAGCTTGTACATCTTACAGAAAGCGAAGTCTGGCATATATTCGATGATCTCTCAGTCAGTAAGTAGTCCATAGTCTAGCTCAGCTCTGCCTCGTAGAAATCCAACACGTAAGCCAAACTTATAATTTAGAAGATTCTAGTAATCACATTTTAAAAAGTAAAAGGAATCAGCAGAAATTAACTTTATTTTTTTAAGTATTTTTTATGTTTATTTATTTTTGAGAGAGAGGGAGACAGAGTGTGAGCGGGGGAGGGGCAGAGAGAGAGGGAGACACAGAATCTGAAGCAGGCTTCAGGCTCTGACCTGTCAGCCCAGAGCCTGATGCAGGGCTCGAACTCATGAACCAACTGAGCCAAAGTCGGACGCTTAACCGACTGAGCCATCCAGGTGCCCCTGGAGAAATTAATAACATATTTGACTTAATTCAACATATGCAACATATTATCATTTATGTAAGCACTATAAAATTATTAATAAAATATTTTTATTACTTCTTTTGCACTAAATCTTCAAAATCTGTTGTGTATTTTATAGTCACAGCACAAGCAACTCAGACTAGCCACATTTCAAGTGCTTGATAGTCACACGTGACTAGCAACTGCCATATTGGACGGTGCAGGTCTAGTTGAATTACAGTTAGCAAATACTTCGTGCACTTATCATATGCCAGGCACTCTATTAGATGCAGGGATATGAAGGTGATCAAACAGCAAGGGACCAGGTGGGTAAGTTTGGAAACCGTAACCACAATCCAAGCCTGGGAGTCATTCCTCATCTAGGCAGCTAGATTACTCACCCATATGTTTGGTTGGGCAAGTCAAGAAGAAAATCCTCCTGGGAAAATATCAATATATCCAGGGCATTTTCCTCTGCTTAGGTATCAGAGGATAGAAAAGAATTTATTTGTACTGATCTCCTATTATGTCCTAAGCACTGTGCTCTACACTCAACAGCTATTGTCTTAATTTACTTCTCATAGTGACCGTGTGGGGACATTATTTCATCCATTTCAAAGAAGAGGAAATAAAGGCTCAGAGAAGTTAAGTAGTTTGTCCACGAGTCATACAGTTTATCATAGGTGAACCTAGGGCTCAATCTCAGAAAGCAGGCATGTTTAACTTGGTCATGGTCACCCCGTGGAGATATAAGAGAGATGAATGCTCCTTGGCCCTTACTATTTTGACTTATTTGTAAACATTCCCAAAGCTTCTTGAAGTAAGTGACTGGAAGTATATTTTAAAAACAACCTTCCATCCCAGTTGACCAAAGTTCCCCCTGCCTGAGGCTCTTTCAGCAAAAGAAGAGATGATGATGTTCTGTTTCTCAGTTCCTCCTTGCTGCTGGGAACCACTCTGTGTCTCAGAGGCCTCATGCTGAAAAGGCTCTCAGCCTCAAGTTCATCTCAAGGTGGATTTACCTCATTTCTCTAAACTGAGCGTGCTGCCCACAGCTTTTCTTTGCCAGGATGCCAAGAAGCCAGGCCAGGAATGGCTTTCTCTTTCCCATAGCCTGGACTGCTCTGCCTCTGGCTCCTGTACTGATCACTTGGGAATTGTGTATGCTGGTAAAAAAAAAAAAAAAAAAAAGAACACCCAGAATGTGAATACCCAGCAAGCTGGGACATGGCCTGCTACAGCTACCGTATTTCCTGAAAGAATGTCAACTGCCCTGAGGGTCACAGATAAAGAAGCTTGTAAACTCAGAATAATCACAGAGAATACAATATTCTGATCAAGATTGTCAGTGTGATTTAATGGGGGAAATCTCCCATTAGAGGAGAGTAGACAGTGGTGTGTGTGTGTGTGTGTGTGCGCGCGTGTGCGCGCGTGTGTGGAGGGGGAACCAATGCCTAGAAAAGAGTGATATTTTGCATCAAGAAACCATTCAAACTTAGATCACATTTTGAAGCATAGAGCATCTGCACCCTGTGAGGCTTACCTGGCTGAGCTTGAAATGGATTGAAGAGAGATTTTTTTTAATGTTTTAATTTATTTTTGAGAGAGAGAGCAAGAGAGAGCGAGCGAGAGCAAGCGAGAGCGAGAGTGAGTTGGGGAGGGGAAGAGAGAGAGGGGGACAGAGTTTCTGAAGCAGGCTCTGCACTGACAACAGAGAGCGTAATGTGGGGCTCGAACTCACAAATCATGAGATCACGGCCTGAGCCGATGTTGGACACTTAACCAACTGAGCCACCCAGGTGCCCCTGAAGGATATTTAAATAAAAAAAAAATCACAACTACAGGTTTATTCTGTTATTTGAAATAATGTGTTTACTTGTATTTCATTCAGTCAACAGATACTTTTTGAGTTACCCACTAGGCACTGTACTTACCACTAAACATATAAGTTTGAAGAAAGTAAAGATGGATTTACCACCTAACTACACGGGGGATTTTCAGGAGGCAGACACAAAGAAGAAAAATGCCAAGGAAAGCCACCTAACCTTCAGATACCACAAGGTGAGACCCTAGTAGTTGAGAAGTCTGGCTTTCACGAGTCATGTGTGACTAGGCAAATTTAGAAGCTGCTACATGATATTTAAAACCATGGGAATGGATGAAATTCCCAAGGTAGAAAACAAAAAGGTTCAGGACTGAACACCTAGGAATACTAACAGCTCATGATGGATGCACTAGGAGGAACTGACAAGGGAGAGGGAGAAGGCAAGGAACAGACAGTGAACTTCAGCATGGAATGTGCCATGCTATGGCCAAATGGCTGCTGAGAGAGAAAGTAAGCCAACAGTACAAAAGGGTCCTTTGGATATGGTGTCATGGTGACAGTGGCTATTCATTTAGGGGTGGCAGCTAAGTTTGGGTGAAGTTTCAATAGGATGTAGGTATGTGAGGACAGAACAAAAAGTTTTCTCTTTTGGAAAGTTTGGCCAAAACAGGGAGCTGAGAAATATAATGATATCTATCTAGACAGGGAATCACTTGGGTTGGCCAAGAAAGTTTTGGTTTTTGATCTTCAGATAGGGCATAGAGACGATGTTTTTGTGTCCATATACACCCTGTTCCTTCTTCCTGGAGTGCTCCTCTGGCAAATTTCTACCCATTCTGTAAGAGCCAGATTTAAGTGTCCCATCCTCTGTCAAACATTGCTTCCAGACTCACGTAGATGTCTGTCTTGAGCCCCCATAGCATTCTGTGTGCACACTGTCTTCCTCAAGGCTTATCTAGTGCATGGTAATGGAAGGCTTTTCTGTCTCTCTTCTCCATCAGACAAAAACGATGTCCTTCAAGGCTATGGATTGTGTCTTTTCAAATTTGTATCATTAACACAGGTAGGTCCTCAGAACTTGGTGCTTAGAAGACACTCATTAAATATTTGACAAATGAATAAGTAAATGAATGAATAGACTAACCATGAGTTTGAAAGCAGTTTCAGTGGCAACTTCATCATATGAACGGAAAAATGAAAGTACAGAGCAATTTGGAGTTTATTTCACAACTTTGGGGGAGCCCTGCAAAACCACCAAATCTCCAGCCCTACCCTGTTTGCTGTTCCCAGGTCCCTTCCAGCCCACAAGACACCTGGGGCGGAGACCCTCCCATTCACATCATGTCTCAAACTTCACCACAGAAGCACAGGCCTTTAGTGTGGGGTGGGGATGAGGGAGGTGACAGGAACATGGCTTCTGTGGATGAATGCCATCAGTCCCTGGGCTAGAAAAACCAAAGCTCAAGGGGCACCACAAGGTGTCACTGTTGATCCTCAGTTTAACAAAAACTGATTTGGGCAGAGACTTTAGAAAGCCTTTAAAAGCACTTAATTTGCAGATGAAGAAACTGAGGCACAGAGAGGGAACATGATTTTAACTGAGATCATATAGCAAGTTAGTGACAGAGCAATGAGTAAAACCCAAGTCCCTTAACTTTGGGGCCAACAGAACCACCCCCCCGTCCCATGGCTCCTAGAGTGACATCTGGAGATGAGGCCCCAGCTGTCTCTACAATGATTCACTCAAGACAACGGCATTAGATTGGAAATAGAATAGAGAAAAAAAAATGGAGAAGGAAATAAGAATGAAGAAAAAAAACCCTCGGCTTTCACCTTTACATGTGCCATATTCAAAGTGTGCAGTTCAGATGCCATCTCTGACCATGACAGTGTGGCACGCAGGGCCTCCATCTGTGGTGTGGTTTGAATAGCTGAATAGAAAAGTATCAGGTAGTGGATTTCATTCTCTCTATGGCTTCTACATAAAGGGAGTCTGGTTCCCAAGGAAAACAAGAAGCCAAATTGCTTCAGCAAAGAATTGCTGAAACCTAAGTCAGAACTAGATAAAAACATTTGTTGGATAGAAGGACAAAGATAGGTTTCTGGGCCCTGCTGTTTGGGGAATGGGAAGCTATAGAGTAGAAGATGCTTTGTGAGCCAGTGAGCTCAAAACCAGGCATTTGTCTCAGGGTCTGGAAAGGATGAGGTAGCCCAAGAGCTGTGAGGGAGGGACTTTGTCCCCCCCCCAGCCAAGGTGTCTCATGAGGTCGTTCTCATGTTCCTCGGCCACTGGCATTTTCTGCTCCCAGTGTGGCTTCTACTAGTCTCCTTTTCTTGCCTCTCAAGTAACTGTTTGGGGTTTTTTAAAATTAATTAATTATTTAATTAATTTAATTTAGTTAATTATTGTTTTCTTAGGTAATAAAATTAATATGAGCTCATTACAAACATTCAGAAACCAAGTAGCCGAAAGAAGAAAAGGTAAGTTCCGTAATCCTTCCATTCAGAAATAATTGCTGGGAACACACTGCTGCCTAGATAAGTTCAGGCAGTTGGTCTGCAGAGCACCTGCCTGTATGGGAGGCACTGGGTTCCGGGCAAACAACAGCTATCCATCTGGTCTCTCCCAGAGCTTACGTTCCAGCTGGGGGAGACATTAAGCAACTAAAAAAAAGGCAGGGGGGGAGGAATATATACAATGTTGGACTGTGGGAAGCACTATGAAGACAAATAAGCCAGAAAAGAGGAGGGGGTTTTTACTGGCGGTGAGGTAGCAATTGAAAGTAGGATATTTAGGAAGAAACATTTGAACAAGGACCTGAGGCAGAGGAGGGAGCAAACCATGTGGACATCTGAGGGAAGACTCTCCTTTACCTTCTATTTTCTGTGCATCTATAATGCAATTATAGCATAAGCAATATACGACTCATCCTCAATGTGAAAAACTTCAAATGACACAGAAATATATGGACTACCAAGAGTCCATCCCTCTCACCACCTTATCACCTTCTCCCTCCAAGTAAACACTTTGACAACAGTGTGTTCCCTACCTGAACTTTTGCTCTGCATTATGTTCATTTCTGTATGTCTCATCTACAGATTTAGCTTTATTTCCTACACAAACGAGATTATTCTTTGTCAAGGTGATGCCTTTTTTAAAAATTTATTTATTTTGAGAGAGAGAGAGAGAGAGAGAGAGAGAGAGAGAGAGAGAGAGAACAAACATGCAGGAGCAGGGGAGGGACAGAGAGAGACAGGGGGAGAGAGAGAATTCCAAGCAGGTTCTATACTGTCAGTGTGGAGCCTGACAAGGGTCTCGATCCCATGAACCATGAGATCATGAGCTGAGCTGAAACCAAAAGTTGACGTTTAACCAACTGAGCCACCCAGGTGCCCCGACAGTGATGTCTTTTTATTTTCAGCAGAGAGGCCCTTTTTTTTTAAGCACTTTTTAAAAAAAGTTTATTTATTTATTTTGGGAGAGAGAGAGAGGGGTGGCAAGGGGCAGAGAGAGAGGGAGAGAGAATCCCAAGCAGGCTCTGCAATGTAAGAACAGAGCCAGACACAGGGCTCAAAATCACAAACTGTGAGATCATGATCTGAGCCGAAATCAAGAGTCCAATCAGAGTCTTTCCCTGACTCTAGTATTCACTGCCTTATATTTGTTTCCGCCTCTGTCTCTTGTCCTGGACAATGAGTTCTTTGTGGTCAGGGATTCTGTTTTGTCATCCCTGAATTTTCAGTGTCTGTACAATGTCTAGCGTATGGTGGGTATCTGGTAAATGAATGGGCAGACCTCCAACACTGGATAGGATAGTCTGAGGTCAATGTTATGGTCTGTCATAACAGGAGCCAATTTATTCTCCATTGAAAAATCTGTGTCACTACACAATACAGGCACTATGGATGCAGCTAGGATGACTGTGGTCAGGTCCTTTAAATCAAGAAGTCCAATGTTAGCATTAGAATTAAAAGATCAACTAATGAGAACTTTCACTCCCTTTGTGGAAAGAAATGAGCATTTAATGAGAACACAATGTGCTAAGCATTTGCCATTCAAGGCAGAAAACAACTCAATAAGGTAGATACCATTTTGCAGATGAGGAAACCATGGATCAGAGATTAATATGGATATGATGTAGGTCCATTCATGTACCACTATCCAGGTTTATCTTAACATTTCCTATTTGTTTGAAAATTTTTTTTTCAAAAAATAAAACAATAAATATACCCTGGAGGGCCCTGTTGACAAATTTGCTGACAAGATAAGATATTTTAAAAGTCACTTAAAGCAACGTGGCCACGTAGTCAACAGACATCAATTGAGCCCAGACACTGGACTAGGAATGAAAAATGGTCCCTGCCCAAACATGGTCCCAAAGGGACCCACTTTTTTAGGGGGAGAGGCGTGGCAGATACAAAAGCTTTTTTATAGTTGAGAAACTGAGGCTCAGGGACGGATGGTGACTCTTCCAAGGGACAAAGCCAGGTTTAGAGCCTGGCGGCTAAATGACGGCCTTCTCTGGAAGGACCCTACAACACATCCCTACCGAGTCACAGCAGGCCGGTCCCTGGCTGAGTGGTATCAGCTATGTTGGAGAGTTGGTCTGATACAATCAAGCAGAATCTGTGAGAAACACGCACGGGTGTTTTCTCTCTCTTCACCAACCATCCTTATGCTACAAAGAATTAAATTGTTTCCTAGTGACACATACTTCCTGTCAGGATGAGGCACACCCAGTCAAAACCACACAAATTAAATGAAGAAAAATCCTTTTAATTCCTCTAGGTACACACTTTTGGGTTCCACTGGATTGTTGCCATTTTCCCAGGGGCTAAGCCAGAGGTGGATTTGAGGAACAGCAAACAAGAACAATATACTAATAAGGGTAACAACCACAGTGGCATTAAAACATCCACCATTTATTATCTCTAATTCCTATGTTCTGTAAATGTAATTCACTCTCACACAGAAATCTAAGAAAATGACAAAAGAAAATTGTATGATTTTTTGGTAAAAACAAAACCAAATCTATAATTTCCTGGTCCAAACAACTACTGTTAACATTTTGATATAAGTACTTTCTTTTTAAAAATAATATTTATATGTGCTTATATCTTGCTCTGGTCACATAACTTTATATGGTAGATATTACCCCATTAGTTACATTCTTTAAAACATAATTAAAAATGATATATAACGTTCTGTTATGCAGTTGCTCCGGGTTTGGTTGATCAATCTATTGTTGGACATTTAAATTCCCTCCCCACCCCTGAGTTTTGGTTATTATATTATTACAACTTTCTCTTTAAAGTTACATCTTTTTGTTGTTGTTGTTAATTTTTTAACATTTATTTATTTTTGAGAGAAGGATACAGCGTGAGCAGGGGAGAGAGACACAGAATCTGAAGCAGGCTCTTGGCTCTGAGTCAGGAGCCTGACATGGGGCTCGAACCCATGAACCACAAGATCATGCCATGAGCCGAAGTCAGACGATTAACCAACTAAGCCACCCAGGTGCCCCACAACCCTTTTTTTTTTTTTTTAAGATTTTACTTTTAAGTAATCTCTATACCCAACGTGGGGCTTGGACTTAAAACCAACCCTGAGATCAAGAGTTGCATGCTCCACTGACTGAGCCAGCCAGGTGCCCCTATTATAACTACTCTCAGCAGATACTTGCTTCATTGAGAGACACCACTGGTCTCTTTTTTTATATTATCTTATTCCCTCATCTTGAGCCTCCCAAGTAGGCATTGCAGTGTTTTAGAAATGAAGGAACTAGGATTCAAAGAGGGTAAGGAACTGTCCCAAGGTCAGAGTCAGGTTTGAACCAGGTCTTTCTAACTCCTGAGCCAGCCTCACCCATTATCACACCTTGGTTGTGCTTGGAGCTTTCTGTCTTCCCAGTGCATCATTGCCTATGATAGAAGAACGTTCTTGTACTTCCCTTTGTCCAAAATCTTAATCCTGTCTCACTCATTTCACGTCCCTGTGGATACCCTGGTCCCTCAATAAGATTCAAGACTTTCCAACTAAATCCTCTCCATATGAAATTTCCCAGGCAGCTGGGCTGATGAGATTGATGATTCCTAACTGCTGTGCCATGTGTTCTCAGCCTTTCTCGTCCTCAGCTGTCCTCAGACAGGCAGGCTGTGAAGCTCATCACGTCTCTACACTGTACACCTGAATCCTGATATACTCACTAAAGCCCTCATGGTTACTCATGCACCATTTAGATTCCCATTTATATTCTCTACAATATCCAAGATCAGAGATGGCCTCAGTAGCTCAGCACATTTTAAACAGGACGCTGAACTTAAAAAAAAATACATCAAGCTCAAACCTCTCTTGTGAATTCCAGACTCATACAGCCAACAGTCTAATTGACATCCCTTCTCAGACATTTTGAAACTTGCCATGTCCATAGCAGAATCCTTGGCTTTGGCCATCTAGCTGGTAGCCATTCCCTGCCTCCTGCACAGTTCACAGGACCTTGGTTTTGTTCAGGGACAATGTGTCCAGAGCAGGGGTTGAACCAGGATTGGTCTAAGACCATTACAGAGATCTTGACCCCATTGTAGGGTACTCCTGTTTCTGACTTCCAGCAAGGGGAGGTCAGTGAGATTTAATGGAAGTCTGCTGGAGAGTTTCTAGATACCAACTGTCTTCAGGAGAAAAGGGAAGCTGTCTTTGACACTTCTTATGCAGCATTTGAAGTCATCTTGGCTTCACCTCTTATTCCAACCATCTCTCTGGGCATCACTTCCTCAAGATTCTACTAGCTTCCCACTGGCACAACTTCAGCCTGCAGCCAAGTGACTCTTGCTCCCTTGTCCTGGGACACCCCACCTATCCAGCCACCACCCCAGATCTCGTCATTTCTCACTTGAACTTCTACAGCTCAGCTTCCTAATTGATCTTCTCCTTCCAACTCCTGCCCCTTCCTTGATATATTCTCCATATCAAAGCAAGAATGATCTTTTAAAAATATATCCTGAATCATGCTAATTCCCCGCTTCAAACCTTTTGAAGACTTTGCATTATATTTTGAGCAAAATCCAAACTCCTTACTGTGGCCTGCAAGACCTAGCATGATATGGCCACCTGCCCCATTTCTAACCTTTGCTTGCTTACCTCAATTTTCCCTTGCCAAAGTGGCCCCTTGAGTCTTACATGTTTGGAGCCTTCACAATGCAGATCCTTCTGCCTGGTATTCTCTTTCCTAATGCTTCCCATGGCCAGACCCCTTTCGTTAACCAGATGTCAGTTTTAATGCCTTCTCTTAGAAAGGCCTTCCTTAACACCCAGGCTTAAGCAATCCCCCATTATTCTTGTTTATTTTCTTCATCAAACAACATTCATCTATGGCAAGTTGCAATTATATATTTGTTTGTTTGCTCACTCATTAATTGCTTATCTGCTTGGTAAGGTTAGAATCTTTTATAGAAAAGTCCAGATTTTTATTCTCCACTATATACCCAGGTCCTTGTACAATGCTTGTCTCTGAATATGTGCTCAATAAATATTTGTTGAGTGAATGAATGGTGATAATACCAATATCAGTTTCCATTTAATGAGGTCCTTGTTGTGTTTTCAAATCCTGCCTCTGCCACTTATTAGTTCTATGAACTTGGGCAAGTATCTTAATTCTCTGTACCTCAGTTTTCTCATTTAAAAAAAATTTTTAATGTTTATTATTTTGAGAGAGAGAGAGAGAGAGAGAGAGAGAGAGAGAGAGACAGAGAGTGAGCAGGGGAGGGGCAGAGAGAGAGGGAAACACAGAATTCAAAGCAGGCTCCAGGCTCTGAGCTGTCAGCACACAGCCTGACACAGGGCTCAAATCCACAGACTGTGAGATCATGACCTGAGCCAAAGTCAGACCCTTAACCAACTGAGCCACCCAGGCACCCCTCAGTTTTCTCATCCTAAGTGGGGAGAGTAATACTACCTCACTGAGTTGTCAGAGAAGAATTAACCTATTTATGATATGTGAAGAACATAGAACTGTATCTGGCAAATAGTAAGCATTATATAAATGCTTAGCTGCTACTGTTGTTGCTATCATTAGTATCTCTGCCTGGAACTGAGGCTCAGGAAGATTAGAGCAATATAGTTAGTAATCAGCAGCTTGGGATCCCAAAGGACTGGAAGTATGAATTAACAGAACTATAAAATCTTTTGAGGAGAAAATTATTCATGGACACTATTCACAGAGTCTACCACATTATAATCTGCTTGCCAATTGTTTTCCTCTAAATGCTTTTGAAAGCATAATCGATAACACTTTTTTCCAAGGATATTTATGTAAATATGGGAACAAAAAATGGCTTAACACAATTACACTTTTCAGAAATTATGTGGTACACAATTGTGAAATTTATGTGTGGCGAAAGAACAGGGGGAAACAAGTGAAATACATCTATAGATACAGAACAGCCTGCATCTCCTCACTTTCCATTCACTTTTTCACCCCATCCAACCTGGCTTCTTCATCCTCCACTGAAACTGCTCCCACCAGAGTCAGTATGACTTTCCGACTGCCAAACCGGAATGTGACCTTTTTGGACCTCAGCTTATTGTGCACATTTAAGGTACTTGCTGTTATTAACCAAAACACTCCTTTTGCAGCTCTGCTCTCAGCATGACCACCGCCATGTTCCTGCTTCTCGTCCTTCTCTAGCTCTTCTTAGCGCCTCGATGCCATTTGCATCTTCTCCAGGGTCCACTCCTGGTCGACTTCCCTTATGCTTCCTACTCTCTCCGAAGAAGACACCACCCAAGACCATCACATCAACTCTCACCATAACCTACATCTCTAACTGGAAACTCAACATTTTTGGCCAGACTCCATTGCTGGCCATTTTCTTGAAGAGTCTGGGACTCTCGCACATCTTTCCTTTTTATCTACTTGCTGCTGCTCATGTACCCTCATCACCTGTTCCCTGGGCCTCCTACCAGAGCATCCTGACTGGTCTCTGTACCCTGAGTCACCTCCAACCCATTCTCCACACTCCCATAGAGTACTTTCTAAAACACGGAAATCTGAGTTGCCACTTCTGATAATGGTGGACTTGTTCCTGTAAGACATCCCTCCATGAATAACAACTATCAACTGTAAACATAAAAATAAAAACCAATGACTTGAAGGCACTAGAGGGGAACCAAAAGTAGACAGTGGACAAGGGTCAGACTTGGAAGAATAAAATCTGTTTTTAAAGGATTTTCACCTGAGAGCAAACCCCAGTCAGTGCTAAGCGGGGCAGCTAAAACTCAGATAGCAGCATGCAGTCTTCCTGGATAGAAGAACCAGAGAAAAGCATTTAGGGTAACAACCATAGCAGCTGTAAATTGGAGAGGGTGGAGTCTAAGGTAGAAGGGAGCAACTTCAGAACTCATCATGTGATGATCCATATCAGGCACTTTGGGATTCTGTTACTTCTAAAATAATTCACTATTTTGATTTCTTATTACAGAAGTAATGAACAAGACATTTAGAAGATAGAGGAGAACAAAGGTATGATGATTCCCTATTTAATAATTATTCACTGAGCACCAGTTATGCACCAGACACTACCCTTGATCCTGGGAGCACAGCTTTTAAAAAAAGTCCTTGCCCTCATTCTAGTATGTGAGCCACATGAGAAGAAAAGAAACAAATAGATGTGTAATATAATACTCAAGTTGGGAATTTCAGGAAAATAAAAGTCAGTGTTGCTGGACAACATTGAACAAGAGAGAGAATATTTAGGATGCTAAAAGTGGCCACTGACAGGAAGTCTTTTTTTTTAATTGAAAAGAATTTAGCTCATCCTTGATACTCTAGAAATTACCTCCAAGTCGTCAGTAGTAAAGATATACATATTTTGCATTTAGACACCTTATTTATAGTCAATGCTAAACTATATCCTACACAGGTACACAGGTACAATCTAGGTTTTGTGGATGGATCTATGAAGCCAAACCATTTCTGACTGATTTTTTAAAGCCCTGAATTGACTCAGTGTTTTGGTGTTATTTAGATAGAGTATGAATTTACTCATCTGTCATTTAGCGAAGGCACGAGGTATTATTACAGTCAGAGAAGGGCTGTAATGAAAAGTGATCTCCCATCATCTATCATCTCCCTTTGTCTAATGAGATACTGCTGTTAGCTTCTGATGAAATATTGTGCCACAGAACCTTGCCTTGTCATGCAATTTCTGCGGGAGACCTTACAGGAGCAATCTGAGCTTGGGCAACATTAATTACTGTTCCATTTATCTCTAAATAATCGTGGATTTTAATGATCTCCTCTTTCCTGTGGGTTGTACAGAATTCTTTTGGAGACTCATTCAAAACAGTTGAATTTTTTGGTGAAAATTTTAATTGAACGTGTATTTCTCTTTTGAAAAAGGCTGTCTTCAAATTCTATTTTGGAAAGAGCATAGATGAGTAGCACAGTGCATAGCACATCGTGGATAGCTAGTAACCTTGTGCTTTTTAGCAGCCCTTACCTGAAACGTTCCTTTGAGTTCTTTAAACTTACCCTTTAAATGACTATGATTCTGTTTCAGCACCTGAGATGCACCACACCTGACGGGCAGAGTGGACATTCATCAGGGAGGAGGGGCAGAAGGAACTTTTGATCAGAGCAGGTGCATGGCTAACACAACACACGACATAGGGGGAGGCCGCTGCAGGCCTTTTCTGCAAGGGGTGCTCTGGACACCCCTGCTCCTTTCCTGACCCGCGAAGAGGAGGACTGTTCCTCCCCTGCCAGTGTCTTTGCAGATGCTCCCAGTTTCTGGGAAGCCTCTCCTCTGTTGCTTGGGTCAAGTCACTTTCCCTCTCTGGGCTTGTTTCTCCCTCCAAAGGTGGATGGGGTTGGACTCGATGAGAGCCAGGGGGCTTCAAACTGATGATGTATGGTGGCTCTCTCCCTTGCTCACACCCATCCATACAATCCCATGGTAGTTCACAAACACCAAGCCACACCCTCCCAGGTTGGTCAGCATATAGTCATCAGGGTCTTATAGGAGAGAGAGAAATGTCCTACAGGAACCTCTTCTTCCTTTAATAGGGGCCCCTGTGGTGTGCTATGAGCCTAAGGCAGGTAACAGTGGGTGGTCCACCTCAGGCCATATGTAGGATGGTCTGGCACATAAACACAAAGCCAGGCAGCTGTGGCTGGCATGGATTCAGCCCGGAATCAGGAGACTGGCTTGAGAGTTAATCCAGACATTATACAGTGTGTGGCCCTGGGTAATCACTTAGCTCTAGCCTTGCCTTTTCATCTGTAGAATGAAGATAACCACCCCTGTGCTAACCACTCAGGATTGTTTGAAGACCAAGTGAAGAAACTCACTCAACAGTATCTTTTCCTCTTAAAAAGATAATATAAACCAGGGCACCTGGGTGGCTCAGTCGGTTGAGTGTCCAACTCCTGGTTTCGGTTCAGGTCATGATCTCAAGGTTCTCAAGTTTGAGCCCTGAGTTGGGCTCTGTGTGGTCAGCGTGGAACATCTCTCTCTCTCTCTCTCTCTCTCTCTCTCTCTCTCTCTCTCTCTCTCCCCCTACCCCACTCATGCTTGCTCACTCTCTCTCTCTCTCTAAAAAATTAAATAAATAAACTTAAGAAACAAAGATAACATAAACAGTAATGCACATATAAATCACTTGGGGATCTTGTTAAAATACAAATTTTGACTCAGTAGATCTGGGGTAAGGCCCCAAATTCTGCATTTCTAACAAGCTCCAGGGTGAGATTGGCTGATACTGCTCATGTTCAGGTGGACCACCCTCTGATGAGCAAGGATCTAAACCATTAAAGTTTTTGAAAATAAAAATAACAAGAAATTATCTAAACCCCACCACCCTAACACTACTTTCACTTTTGATATTTTTTACTTAACATTACATTTTAAATGGTTTCCATGTTTCTACAGATTCACAGACTATAAAGTTTCTGTAATTATTACTTTTAAACAGTTGTACAGCATTCCACGGTGTTGAAGTACTATCACTTAGCCAGACTACTGTGGGGCTTGAAGCTATCCCTGCTGTTGGCTTTTGTGTGTGGTTGGGCCAGAGTCCCCAGGAATGGGGGTAGGGCAAGCAGTGTGCTCCTGGGACTTATTTCCTTCTGTCCCTCCCCAGGGTCAATCTGTAAGAGGAAACTGGCTTGAGACTATGAATGTCTTCATAACTCTTGTTAGTTTTGACATACTATTTTCCTAAAGGTCAACAAAATGAGAGATACACAAAGATTTTGTTGATTAAAAATACAAGTTCTCCTTGCACACTGCTGGTAAGAATGTATGATATGCACCACAATGGAAGATGGTAAGGAGGTTCCTCAAAAAATTAAAATGAGAACTTCTATGTGATCCAGCAATCCTACTTCTGGGGGCTTATCCAAAAGGACTGAAATCAGGATCTCAAAGAGATAATCTGCACTCCCATGTTCATCGCAGCATTATTTTTTTTTAAAGAGAGAAAAAGAGCTAGCACCCACAAGTGGGGGAGGGGCAGAGAGAGAAAATCTTAAGCGGGCTCCACGCTCAGTACAGAGCCCATTATGGGGCTCGATCTCACAACCCTGGGATCATGACCTGAGCCGAAATCAAGAGTCGAACTCTGAACCAACTGAGGTACCCAGGTGCCCCTCACAGCACCATTCACAATAGCCAAGGTGTGGAAACAACCTAAGTGTCCTCTGATGGACGAATGGATAAAGTAAATGTGGTATACACATACAGTGCAAAAAGAAAGGACATCTTACCATATGTAATAACATGGATGAACCTTGAGGATATTATACTAAATGAAATAAGCAGTCACAGAAGGACAAATGCTTATATGAGGTATCTACAATAGTCAAATTCATAGGAGCGGAGAGTAGAATTGTAACTCCCAGGGGCTGGGGTTAGGGGGAAATGGGGAGTGGCTGCTCCACTGGTATAAAATGTCAATAATGCAAGAGGAAAAAGTTCTAGAGATCTGCTATATAGCATTGAGCCATAGTTAACAATACCTTATTGTGCACTTAAGCATGTGTCAAGAGGGTAAATCTCATGTTTAGTGTTTTTACCACCACAACAAAAAAATTACATGTTCTTGGGGTGCCTGGGTGGCGCAGTCGGTTAAGCGTCCGACTTCAGCCAGGTCACGGTCTCGCGGTCCGTGAGTTAGAGCCCCACGTGAGGCTCTGGGCTGATGGCTCAGAGCCTGGAGCCTGTTTCTGATTCTGTGTCTCCCTCTCTCTCTGCCCCTCCCCTGTTCATGCTCTGTCTCTCTCTGTCCCAAAAATAAATAAACGTTGAAAAAAAAAATTGAAAAAAAATTTACATGTTCTTTATAGAAAAATATAAAAATGACAATTGACCTAATATCACTGCTGCTATTTTGATTCTTTCCATTTTCCTAATCATTAATTTATTCAATAAACACTTATTGTACACATAGAATGTGCAAAGTACTCTGCCATGCATTGAGGTTAATGCAGGGAACAGTCTTTCTGTCTAGACATGTGCAAAATTATCTATCGATCTATATCACAAAACTATATATAATGGTGTATCTATTACATATTGCATTTATTACAAGATGTTTTCATTCACAACAGTTTTATGTGAATAACAAAACAGAACTACCTTAACTGAGCCAAGGAGACATAAACGAGACTAGTATGTGGGGAGAACTACAGGTATTTTATGGTCACTAGGATTCAAAGTGCAGGATGGGACTATAGAAGATAAGGAAACGAGTCTAGAGTTGGATGATTTACTTGAGTTTCTGTGTCTAGGTGGAGCAGGACTAGAATCCAGGACTGAATCTGACTTTCAGTACTGTGTGTTTATGACAACATCAAGGACAGCAAATGCACAGCAGACGTGTTGTCACTCCTTCAACCCAGGTCTGTGGCAGATAGTGTGAGCAGATCACAGAACTCTGGCTGGGACAAGCACAGCTTCAGAAGGCATCTCCCCCTCACAGGTACTCAGGTAGCCACCATCCAGCAGGGCTAGAAGGCGTGTTGAAATCTATTTGCTCTTCCTGATCTACATTATTTAAGCCCAATTTGCTTTTCTCTGATGCTGCTAGAAAAGGTCTTTGGAAGCAAAAGCTACCAATTCAAGCAGTCCCGCTTCAGCACATTCTAAATTACTGTTTGCCCTGCCTGTACCAGGTCATACACCTAGTGGTTTATATGATTTATCTCTCTCTTTTTTCAATTTTTAGAGGAGTGGGGAGGGGCAGAGGGGGGGGGGAGAGAGAGAGAGAGAGAGAGAGAGAGAAAGGGAAAGGGAAAGGGAGAGAGAGGGAGAGAGAGAGAATCCCAAGCAGGCTCCACGCTCAGCACAGAGCCCATCATGGGGCTTAATCTCATGACCCTGGGATCATGACCTGAGCCAAAATCAAGAGTCAGAGCCTCCCCTACAAGGTTTATCTCTTAATCCTCACTTCAAGGGAATGAGGGAGGTAGAACAAATACATCATTTACCAATGGATCTGGGAGTAAGCATTTTAATTGTTTTAAATGTATTTTAAAAGATTACCCACTAAAAATTACAATAATATAACTTGGTATGGTGGTATATCTATTCCAGTTGAAAATGACTAGTGGGCATCTTTGGTTTTGTTCTTGTTTTTTTAAAGATTAAAAAAAAATTTTAATGTTTATTTATATTTGAGAGAGACAGAGACAGAGAGAGAGAGAGAGACAGAGACAGAGCATGAGCTGGGGAGAAGCACAGAGATAGGGAGACACCAAATCCAAAGCAGGCTCCAAGCTCTGAGCATAGAGCCCCACACAGGGCTCAAACCCACGAACCATGAGATCATGACCTGAGCCGAAGCTAGACACTCAACTGACTGAGCCATCCAGGTACTTCCTTAAAGACTTTATTTTTAAGTAATATCTATACCCAACACGGGGCTTGAACTCACAACCCCGAGATCAAGAGTTGCATGTTCTACTGACTGAGCCAGCCTGGCGCCCATGGTGGGCATGTTTGAAAGGCTCAATCCTGCAACATAGATGGTGTGGTATGAACCATTACAGCTGACTGCAGTTACCTTGAGACATATAGCTTATAAAACAAAAAGTGGAGTGATTCTTGACTGTATTTTGGTGGATAACATATCTTTTACCTTTTTTTAGAGAGAGAGAGAGAAAGCATGTGAGTGGAGGAGAGGAGCAGAAGGAGAGAGAGGGAGGGAGAGAGAGAGAGAGAGAGAGAATCTTAAGCAGGATCCACACTCAGTGCAGAGTCCAATGTGGGGCTCCATCCCACAAACCTGGCACATAACCTGAGCCAAAACCAAGTCTGACGCTCAGCCAACTGAGCCACCCAGGCGCCTCCTTTTACACCTTAACTGCAGTTGTGCAAACTAACATTAGACATCTCATCTCTTAATCCATGGTGGGGGGAGAGGGAGAGTTAGGAAGGAGGAGGACATATATCTAGAAGATGCTGGAGGTGGATCACGTGGTAGCAGGAAGAGCTGTTTTGAAGATAAGATATCTAACCTTTGGTAATATCATTCATTTAGGGGAGGTGAGGTCCCAGACATCCAGTGAGCAATCTTTCCCTGCGCTCTTATTTTCTGTATCCTGATGATAAGCAAACCGAGGCTTATAGAGTTTACATAGCTTTCCTACACTACTCAGAGGGGGACCCAGAATTTCCAGATTGGTCTCCCAGAAGCCACAGTCCAAGCTCTTAACAACTATCACATATGTCTTTTATCCTTAGGAGGAAGGGAAGAAATTTCGAACTCAGGACTGAAAGCATAAAGTGGTTGAGAGAGGAAGTTTGGAATTTGTTAAGATCAGAAAAAGTAAGCACCAATCTTTGCCTTGACGCTACTGTGTTTTTGGTTTGTATTTTTACTGTCTTTCCAGAAAAAACAGAGGTAGTGGCATTGTGTGCACTAATGCTTTCTCTTCAGTCATTCGTGTCTGGAGGTGGTTTAATAGCTGGGCCTTTGACACCAGGCCTGTTACTTATCAGCTGGTGGCAGCTAAGCAATGTATTCCATTTTCAGGAGATTCACTCTTTCAAATTTCATAGAGGGACTTGGGCTGAGGGGAGGTAGGTGGGCCTGAATTGGCTGAAGCTTGAATGAAGACTCTTATCCAACTCAGCCAAAGATGAGAATGAGATAGTCTGAATTAGAGTCATTAGGAAGTGCAAAATTGAGTACAAATGCCTTGTCCAAAAGGAGGGAAGACTCCAGCTGGGAGATATCACTGTAGGTCAGAGGACAGGCGAAGTCTCAATACAGCAGAAGTTGGGAGAAAAGTGAAGCAGTTCCGGAGGTTTCAGAGAATGTCCCCACAGGGTCTGAGCACAGGTAGACCTGAGCTGATGATCTACTCTGTGCCCAGCACTGTTCCGGACTCCAAGTACACAAAGAGAGCAAGCAACATCCAGCTTCTGGCCGTGAATTCAGTCCTGGTTCAGTAGAGGGTGACAGACATGAGTCATGAGTTTCTCTCTTTATCTACTTTTCCCTGGCAGTCTCCTGGTTTTCATAAATGACCATGACTTGACATGCTATGCCCTTATAATAATATTTTATAATCAGTGAAAAACCAAAGGAATGACTGGAAGTTGCCTTTAGTTATGGGAACAGCTGGGCCTTTCAGGATAACACTGGAAAATGCTACCCCATGTGAGCAAGGGACTGTAGGGTCCAGGTCCCCTGGAGGTGCAGCTGCTTCTTTTTCAAATAACAACTTTAAATTCTGACATTTTGGCAATTACGTGAATGACTGTATGACTAGAAACCTGAGTGGCCAGCTCTCCCAGAAAACTGCTGATTAGAGGCTTTCTGGTTTTGAAAAATGGACCTGATTTTTCTCAAAGTTTGTTTCCTCCCTCTCTCTCTCTAGCTTTCTTTTTTTAAGTAGGCTTCATGCCCAGCACAGAGCCCAATGTGGAGTCTGAACTCACGACCCCAAGATCAAGACCTGAGCTGAGACCAAGAGTCAGATGCTCAATCAACCGAGCCACACAGGCACCCGTCTCTCAGAGTTCTTTATAACTTTGCAGCCCAGTGACCTCCCTTTATCAGAGTTCTCTGGCTAGAAGGAGAAGACAGTCCACCAATCTACCATTTTGCCTAATTCAGTTTTGGTTATGGGCACTTTTAATAATTTGATATTCTGTTGTGAGCTGACTTTGGTCAGAAGCCATCAGCTGTAGGAGTAGATAATCTGGAAGTTCTCTTCAAACCAGCCATCCATCCACTTTCTGAACATTTGTCACACACTGCACTGAGCCAGGAGCTGTCGCAGGGCTGTCGATACCCAGTACACATAAAATAGCTGTAGTTGAGGCCTCCATCTCTCAGAGGTGGGGTGACAGACATTAAACAGATAACCCCACACATTTTTTTAAAAATTTTTTTTTCAACGTTTATTTATTTTTGGGACAGAGAGAGACAGAGCATGAACGGGGGAGGGGCAGAGAGAGAGGGAGACACAGAATCGGAAACAGGCTCCAGGCTCTGAGCCATCAGCCCAGAGCCTGACGTGGGGCTCGAACTCCCGGACCACGAGATCGTGACCTGGCTGAAGTCGGACGCTCAACCGACTGCGCCACCCAGGCGCCCCGAGCTACCCCACACATTTTAATAAGTGCCACAAAGGAAGAGACTAGGCTATAGTGAGAGCATCACAGGGGTGGGCCTCATTTGGAGAGGCAGACAGGGAAGGCCTCTTTAGGAGAGACACAGTAATGCTATGATTTGAAGGAATGGGGACCAGCAAGCCAGAGTCAGGTGAAGGTGGCCAGGCAGAGGGAACAGCATAAGCACAGACTGTGCAGGAAAGAAGAGGGCATCACCTGCAAACTGTCAGGAGGCAAATGTGGCCGTGACATAGTCGTGGTGGGGCAGAGTGATGCAAATTGAGTGTGAAAAGGTGGCTCAGAGCCACCATGCATGGCCTTGTAGCCCCTAAAGACTGTGTATTGCATTTGGAGTGGCAAAGGGTGTCACAGATGGGCTGAAAGCAGGGAAGCAGTGTGATCTGCTTGAGTTAAACAATCTGTGAATTCTGTGTGTGCATGGATCAGATGTAGATTTAAGAAAAACACATGACAGAGCCTGAGTCACGCATCTGGTTTACCCACATTGTGTCCTGGGTGGCTTGTTTGCCAAGCTCTAAGGTGAGGTGAGCCCAGAGACTGGGCATGTGCATCCCGGGCACACGTACACATCCCCTTCCCTCTTGCCTGCCCGGCCACATGTCCTGCCTGGGAGACGAGTGCAGCCTCCACACCCTGAAACCACAGGTCTGTGACTGCAGCACAGGAAGGCTTTGAGGGGAAACCATAAATCAAGTTTTAAAGATGTCACCAAGTTAAAGAACAAGATTCCACTGTGAGGTTGATTTTCAGCAAAAGGAGTATACTAGGTTGCAAGCGTCTCAGGAGAACATGTCCTTAGGGCCTGTTGATTTAGAAACATCTCTATTTCCAAGTGGTGTTTAGTCAGCCCCTTCCTTTTCTAACTCAATTTCCTACTTTTCTCCCTCACAGACCATGCATTCTTTGGTTATCTGATTTGCCTTTGTAATTTTTTTTTAAAAGACAAGTAAAAACATCTTGAAAAATCCCGTCTTTTTAGTGTCACTTGTCATTAGCTTCCCCTCCTAATTGACTTCATGGCTGAGGCCTCCCTTGGGGTAATATTTTTTTCCTGACTTGTTAGAGTTAACTTAGTTCTCCTCTCAGCCACCATAGGCAGGGGTGTGGGAGTTGGGGTAGGCACCAGTACAGGAATGTGCTGGCAGGGTCAGGATTTGTTGAAATAGGTGGGGGTGGAAGGGTGATGGACAAATACCTCCCAGCTTCACACTGTAAACATGGTGGCCGTTCAGCTGGGACTTACAGGGTGTACTTTGTCTGCAGGGTGTCCATGGAAGTAGAATGATGCCTCAGAGCACATGTGACCTACTGGTCAGGATACCTGGGTTTGATTTCTTTTTTTTTTTAAATAATATTTTTAAATGTTTTATTTGTTTTTGAGAGAGAGAGAGAGAGAGAGAGAGAGAGCGCAGGGGGAGGGGCAGAGAGAAAGGGAGACACGGAATCTGAAGCAGGCTCCAGGCTCTGAGCTATCAGCACAGAGCCCGACGTGGCGCTCGAACTCACGAAGTATGAGATCATGACCTGAGCTGAAGTTAGACTCTTAACCAACTGAGCCACCAAGGCACCCTCCTGGGTTTGATTTCTTATCACTCCCTAGTGGATAACTCTGGCCCACAAAGGAATTAACATGGATGAGTGCCTGCTAGCACCAGACAATGTACCCAAATGTTCGTGGGCATTCAGAGGTGTGGGCGTTGTTTTTCTCCATTTAAAAGTGAGGAAATAAAGGTTCAGAGAAGTTAAGTAAAATACCCAAAGACACCCAGCTGTTAAGTTTCAATTCTGTAATCTGTTAAAGGAGGATAGAAACATATCACTGGATGATAAGGCCCGAGTTAGTAAGTTGTACACTGCAAAACGTCCATGAAGACATGTGGCATTGTGTGGCCCATGTGGGCCTCAGTGCACATAATTTGAGGGGTCTCCAGAATATTCCTGTTCCTAGGAAGTTGTCTTAGTAAACACAAAATGTGTGCTCTGCTTGGAGACCTGTTCCTGGCCCATTCCTCCCTACTTCCTGCTCCTATTCTCCATCTCCCCCAACAGACCCGCTATCAGGAGCCCTGTCCCTCTTCTCCCAAGCAGTTCCCTCTGCCTGGAAGGTCTTTGCCTGCCCCGTCTCTCTCTTCTGAGGAACTCAGATTCTGTCTGTTAGTGGCAGCACATATGTCACGTCTTCAGTGTGACATACTTATCTCCCACACAAGACTTAGGCCCCCAGGGCAGGGACGTGTGAAGGGACAACAGCAGAAGGATACAGATCTGGAAGGTTCTCAGCTCCACTTGCCTTTTCCTCAGAAATGTGGGAAAGGGGCCCATAGCTCTGGCCAGGATGGAATCCCCACAGGGAATTTTTCCCTATGACTACATTCAATGGAAAATGGAGTCCAAGGGACTCTCTGATCTCTAATAAAGAAAAGATAGATAGATAGATAGATAGATAGATAGATAGATAGATAGATAGATACTGGTAGATAGGTAGAGATTGTTATCAATATTTAGCAATCTTATTACATTAAATTGGCTTTAATGAGTCATGGTATCTTGCTCAAATCTTTTCTATACTGTATTTAAGGAAATAAAAAAGAATAATTCAGTTTCTCCTCTGGTTTAGTTTGGGGGCCTTCTTTATTATTACCATTTTTTTAACATGCATGGAAACAGAGGTGAAACCCTTCTCCTCTTTCTCACTGCACTATTGACATTATAAACATTGATTTAAATTATAACCATTAGGTTCCCATTGAAATGAAAGGTCTGCCCTGGGGTTTAAATTCCTAACTTGCTGTGTAAGTTGAGGCCCAATTAAAGTCTTCTAATAAGAAAAACAGAGATATGGTGTTAAAATGTCTTCAAATAATCTGTGGGGAGCTTTACTTGTGACCGTGTAGCACTTACCACAGTTGGATCTGAAAAACAGCATCAGCCTGTCTCCTCTACGAAGGAGAGAGTTTCTTGAAGACAAAGAATTTATCTCATTCATGTTGACATTTGGCACCTGTTTGAGCCCATAGAAGGCATTCAATAAATGCTGGTTAAACAGGAAGAAAAAGGGCACACTGAGAGTAAGAGAGCAAGGTAAAGCCATTCTGGTCTTTTTCTACTTCTTGATGGTGATGGTGATGGTGATGATGATGATGATGGTGATGATAGCAAGAGTTACTATTGACTGAGTTGCTTGATATGTGCCAGACACTGTATCAAGCACCTTACGTGCAATGTCCCTTCTAACTCATATAATCCTCTGAGGTACCCATTTTCCCCATTGTAGATGAGGGACCAGAGTCATTAACTAAAGTGACCAAAGTTACCTGACTTAGAGGTGACATTTCTAAGATCTCAGTTCAAGTCTCTGTATGCTTTTAACCACTCTGCTATCTTTCCAAATGAGCCAACATTTCTTGTCTGTTTATGCACATAATAGGGTCAAGTATTAGAAAACATTCCATATATCCTTATTTCAGTTAGTTTGCAAAGCAACTCCACTGGGGCTTGAATATGGTAAATGAGGGGCCTGATGGGCCTGATGGGCCGAAGTTAGATACATAAATGTATACGATGTAGAGAATAATGTTTGCTAACCCCAAAGGGTTAAAGAGAATTAAAAGTTTCAGAGTAACTAACAATTTGAGGCAGGAAAGTGTTAGCATGTTATGAGGAATTTCCCTTTCTCTGAACCACTGGGTTTTTGCCAAGGCTGCAGGGTAGATGCTATATTAGTAGAGAACGAATTTGATCCAGTAAGACATCTTCTCAATCCCTGTGTAATATTAGTCTGAGTAGGAATCACTTGGTAACAATTTGGAATGGAGTGTGTTAGAAAAACATAGGTTTGTCTGGGTTGAGCCTAGAAATGGGTGACAGATGTTAATGATGAACGACTGAACAGATGTTTGGGGGAGAATTACAAAAAGAGTTTCTATCACACAGGATCTAAACCTTAACCTTCCTGGCCGATGCTGAAAGGAGAGCTTGTTTATGAAACATGTTCTTGCAAAACTGTTTGGCGGACTGTGACAAAGATGAATGACCGGATACTATAATTTAAATGTGAAAATAAGGTAAATGGGAGTCCTTGTTTGTGTGCGTGTGTATATGTGTTCTCTCTGACAAGGGTCAGTGCCTTACTAAAGAAGAGGAAGGCTGAGTAAGTCATTCCTCTCTGCCTTCCTCGTTTTTCTACCCACGAGTGGAAGGAATGGGCAGTATCTGAAACCACACCTTAAGGCTCAGCAAAGTTGTTAAAATACCATGGCTTATATACATTCTGAAATATCTGCCCTATAATTACATGTGGAAAAAGGAAAGATTTTCTGTACAACTTAATCAGTCATTTTAACTGGGGGTTCAGAGACTTACTTAAGGTTTTAAGGAGTCCAAAAAGATCACTCATCCAAAGTAAACAAGAAATACAAGCAGAGTTTAAAAGCTGTATAGTTACTACCATGAGCCAGTCCCCACTAACCCACTCCACAGGAAGATGAACTATTATACAAATTACTGTGTACTTCTGATAATTTGACCGAAATGATTGATGGGCTGAGCAGAGGCATTGGTTAATTCATCTTTGTAAATAGCCCATAATGGACATAAACATGATGTACTTTCTGCTAACTGTAGCTGTGCCACATAGCAATACCATACATTTGATTTAAAGGTGAATGCAGTCAAAACATCCAAACACTCTCAGGTTAGTGTTAGAATAATAATAAATGCCACTGAATTGGTAACAGACACTGTATATACAATAGCCTTATGTGTCATAATAGCCCTGTAAGGTGGATTTATTTTCCTCATTTGATGGATGAGGAAGGAGACACCCAGAGAAGTTAAGTGACTTGCCCAAGGTCATGTAAGTAATGCCAGTAAGTAGCAGGATCAGGATTTATATTCTTGCTGTGGTGTTCAAAATTCCTCTTACTTTCTAATAGGCTAGACTGTCCTTGGTAGAATAGGCATTTAATTCTTTGATTACATCTTACGTGTTACTGTATATCAAGATGGAATCTGATTTAAAGCCATGATTTTCAATCTCAGGATCTGAAGTCTGACTTGTTTTTTCAAACAATAACGAGTTTTGTTGCAAAAGGACCCTGTACTCATTTATCAATTCTAGTATCTTAATAGCTACACAACAAATCATTAACATACAGAAACATGCATCATAAGAAGCAAGAAACATCATCCATTCCTTCTTCATATTAGCAACACTTCACTCCTGAACAACATGCCTATATCACTGAAATCTGTGAACAGTCATTTCTCACATACATGCTGAGTGAAAGATGTAATGAGTACTATTCAAAGACTACTGTTAACTCTCTGCGCTGTTGAAAGGGGAAGGGAAATACTAGACTCTTCTTTTGCTTCATACTGAAGACAGACCAATAGGGAGGAAGGTGATAAATGAGAAAGATGTCAGCTGTGGGCAAGGCATTGTACCAGAAGCTATGAGGGCTGAAAAGATAAATGAGGTACTTAAAACCTACAGGAGAGATAAGACACATACAGAAATAGTCAGCGATCAGGAAAATGCGCATACATCAAGGGATACGGGAACTTAGGAGATAATGAGATTTTTAGCCCTGGGGATTAGGCAAGGCTCCATAGGAGAGATGGCATTTGTACTGTGAGCTTTGGAGTTCGAGACCAGGAAAGATCAGTCCTTTTCCCATTCCATCTGACTTTCCCTTCTTGTTCCTAGTCTCCTTCTTCCTTTCTTGCCAATTCAAAGAGTAATCAAGGTCTTCTGTCTTCATTTCTTTATTATTTAGTAATAATTAAACTCATGTTTCTGGTTTAGGTCCTTTAGTTGAGATTACTAATTGTCCTCTAATATCTGTTCTCTCTGTGTTCTTTAGGAAGAGAGCCCTCAAATTTTAGCTAGGCGCATGGCCACATGGAATAAAGCCTACATTTGCAGCCTCCCTGGAAGCAAGGAATGAACCTATGACTAAGTTCTGGCCAACAGAATAGGATCAGAAGTGATGTACGCAACTTCTAGGTTATACCCGTAAGGAAAGGGTACTACTTTCTCTGCTTCTTGTTGAAAGGAATGTGGTTGTGCCATTGGTGAGCCATCTTGGCCCATGCAGAAGAAAGTGTCACACTACGGATGGAGGAGAGATAAATAAGATAGAAGGAGCTGGTCCCCCAGCCCTGGGAACTCCATAGTGGTGCTAGAATAGTTACACTCGCATTATTATATAAAAGAGTCTCAGGAAAAACTGAAAGAATTTTAAATGAGCAACAAAAAGTTTTATGGGTGTCATGAGGATCTTACCCAGCCAGGTTACCTCTACCATTCATTGTCTTTGAACTATTTTACAGCTCTGAAAGTCACAGGTAACTGACAGTGGTGCAAATGACTGTTTCTCTTCCACATGCAAACAAATTATGACCAGTGGGGATATTGCCGATTCCCCTTGTCCTGCTCCCCACTCCTGCCCCACAGAAAAAAGCCAGTTTTGTATCTATTTGTAAATCCATTTCAGCATTCCTGATTGACCTATGTCAGTGTGATACTTTGAACTGTCCATTGAACTGGTAGCCATATCTTACTGGTTATCAGTTAGTGAGTTAATGAGTTAAATGAGTTAATGAGTTAAATCTTTGACATAAATTCAGTTTATATTGGTATGAGAGTTGAGCTTTTACCTTTTATTTAAAAGGTAAAAGAATTTATTTAAAAGAATTATTCTTTAAAAAACAGGAGGACACTGTTTAATCAACTGCTACTTTGGGCCTTTGTTATAATGATTAAACCTCTATTCTAATTAACAGCTCTTACTGTCCTACTTCAATTATTTTCTTGTTAATCACCATTGACTCTCCCTTCTACCTCCACCGACTTTTTGTTCGTGTTTATTTAATGAGGATCCAGCATTGACTTTTAATCACAAATCCAAATATCCTTTCTCACTCAACATTCATCCTCAATGAAAGACGAGGTAGAATAATTTTTTTCCAGTTGTGGGTGACAACCCATCAGTGGGTCATGACATTTATTTTAGTGGGTCACAACCAGCATTAAAAGAAATTATCAAAGTGCATCACACATAGTGAGAATGTTTTGCAAACTTCGGATTCAGATACCTGTAAGCACCTGTACGAGTTTCCTAGCACTGCTGTAACAAATTAGCACCAACCAGATGGCTTAAAATGACAGAAATGTATTCTCTCAGGGTTCTGGAGACCACATATCTGAAGTCGTGGTGTTTAGGGCCAAGGTCCCGTACAAAGCTCTAGAGGGGATTCATTCCTAGATTCTGTCAGCTTATAGTAGCAGTCCTTCAATCTCTGCTTCCATCTTCACACCGCCTTCTCTATGTGCCCTTTTCTATCTCCTGTAAGGACACACTCATTGGACTCAGGGTCCACCATAACCCAGCAGGATCCCATCTTGATCCTTGCCTGAATTATATCTGCAAAGGCCCTCTTTCCAAAGAAGCTATTTAGAATATTCCAAATATTCTAAGCTTCAGGGTAGATGTAAATTTTCAGTGGATTGTTTGCTAATAATTTCCTTTTTTCCACTACCTCTCTGCCTTAAAAACCTTTCCTGTTCTGTAGCCCTTTGGTACTCCCCTCTACTTGCTGGATGGGATGCAGCTCAACTCATGACCTGATAAATAAAGCCAATTAGATCTTTAAAATTCACCCGGTTGAATTTGTATTTAATGATATTTTTATGAATAAATGTGTTCTTGAACACTATGTGAAATGCTTTTCTTATCATGAAAAGAAGTTTCAAAAGTTTAATGGACAGGCCTAGAAGATCCCCACTACCTGATTCCAGAGAAGCATTTACATTGCTGGCCAGCCTTTCCCTTTTTGCCATAGTAACAATTATGTAGTATAAAAATTCCTTTAAGCAATTTTATATGCAGTAAATCATTTTAATTGCATAACACTTCAAGAGGCGGGTTTTAATAATATCATTGTTTTAAAGATTGTCATAAAGCCAGAAAGTGAAGGAGCCAGGATTCAATTCCAAACCCATGTTTTCCCAGTGCACCATGGTCTTTCTCGGTTCTGTATTACTGTATTGATATGAGTGTCTCTGACCTAGTTCCATTTTCTGGCTTCTATTTTTTTCTTTCCATATCCTAACACTGTCACTCCCATCTACTGCTGGCTATGGCCTGGTCCCACCCAATCTCATTTGCGTCCTTGCTTCCTACTTTGCAGGGCTGGAGAAGACTTAACCCTATCCTGCAGAAAGGAAGGAGCCAATAGAGAGCAAAGCTTGAGGAGATAAAAGAAGGGACTGATTGGTGAAACAAGGCACTGGAGGGACCAAGTGCCTAGAAGGAAGAACTCTCCTCGGGAAACAGGATAGACACCTCTTACTCTGAGATGTTTGGTCATTTCAATGAGGAAGATAGTGACAGCAGCAGAAGCAAGGGAGCTCTTGTCCCTTTAGCTGGAATAGCTTCTGTGGTTTCTGGCCACGAGCCTTGATGTGAAAGGCGAAGCCTTGCCACATGGATAAGGCACTCCAGGTTACTGATCCGGCCGAGTCCAGCCCAGGAAAATAGGAAGTACTGCAACATGTTTGGTTCCATAGTTCAAGGAAGGAATGATAAGCAGAAACGAAAATTCAACACCCAGAGCCTTCCTCTTTGTCACCTCATTAGCTGAGGTGATGACTCCCACAGACTTGGAGAACACGTCAGGAATCCAGGACAGCTGTGTTCCTCAGCCTGGAGGAGCCGTCAACAGCCACAGGATCCTTGAACAATTATAAGCTGCTATCTTCACCAGATGATTAATGGGGCATCCTGTGGCAAATGAGGAAGATGCAAGCTTCAACAGTTTAATCCTCTAAATCAGGACTTTTTAAATAAGAATGCATTGTAGAGGGGGCAATAAAACCATCAGAATGTGGCTCTGGCTTCTTTCCATCTTATTAGGCTTGAGGTAATTATCCAGGTAATTCAGGAAAAATAAACTGCATAGCCTGAATTACTCAGATAATTACCTCAATGTTCCAATTCGGGCCGGTGGTGGAGGTCCAGCTGTAAATGTCTCACGGTTCTCAAATAGTCTGATAACTGAAAACAGCCTTGGTAATTTAGGAGTCAGGTGAAACGCTGAAAGGGGCTGAACTCAAATAATTAGAAAACCTGGATGTTTTAGACCACGCTCTGCTGCATATGACCTGCTTACTCCGGGTTGGCAACTGTTCTTCACTGAGCCTAGGCCATTT
Organism: Prionailurus viverrinus; assembly: GCF_022837055.1. NCBI lineage: Eukaryota > Metazoa > Chordata > Mammalia > Carnivora > Felidae > Prionailurus > Prionailurus viverrinus. The sequence continues at coordinate 46,083,050 of NC_062570.1, forward strand.
TGAGGATGGTAAACTATAAATTGTTAGGCAGGATACTTTAAGCAATTATTATTTGTACTACTTTTTTGTTGGTGGTGTTATATTCTGGTATAGAACTGAATAAAAAAAATCATGCTTTATGAAGAAATATGAGATTTCAGGGCAATGCTTCTCAGCAAAGTTTCCTATTAGACTCATCTAGGCGGGGGGTGGGGGGGGTGGGGGGGGATTTTGAAAAATTGAGAATTTCCCAGGCTCCACCCCAGACCAATTAATGTGGATCTCTGGGGTGGGGACCTTGATATAGGTATTTTTTAAAAGCTCTCCAGATGATTCCAATGGGCAGGACCACTACAAATGAGAGAAAAACTCAAAGAGGGGAGGGAGATTTCTGTCACCTGAGGGTCACATCCAGGGTTTAACATGTCTGAATGTCTGAATGATTAAGTCTCAGAGTGACAGGTGAAGCTGTCTGGCTGTTCAGCCTCTTCCTCAGAGTTCCGGGCAGAAAGGACTCAAACAGCCCTGCTTCCTGGGTCTCAGAAGGCCCAGGCCTGAATGGCGAGGAAAGAGTTCCCTGTGACCGTCTGCTGACATCCACCACTCCTGTAGAAAAAACATGAGGCTCCGGGAGTGCCTACTGTCCACACCAAATTTTAGCAACCGAAGGACTTACTTACCAAAGACCAACTTAAACAGAGCTGCCTATGGACAGAAAGGGGCTGAAAGTATCATTTTCATTTCCTTTTAATTCCTTAAAACTTCCCCTCCCAAGGACCAGGAGGAGGCACATCCCCACCACACGTTGCCGGGTCTCTCTAAGGTGCATCCATGCGTCACATCAACACACATTAAAAGTAACAAGACCGTAACTGCTAAAAGACATTACTTCATCCTGGCAGCAAATGCCTCCCCAGTGCAAAGCTGCCATCTGTTAGGCAGTACTGGGAACTGGAAAACTCTTCCTTCTGAAGCAGTTCAGTGGATCATTTGGCTTCAAAGCACCTGGTTGGTAACTGTGCTGTCAGCGTGAAGCAACCTTCTCGGTTTGGTTTCAAATGCCTGTGTGTCAGAGCCTGAGGATAGAATTCCTGTGGTCTAGACACAAGCACTGCTACCAGGGCTTATAGACGGGACTCTCCTCTAAGTCTCTGGGGGGACACGGCTTAGGAATAATCAAGCAGTCTTTCAGGAATGGTCAACAATCTGTTGCAGAATATAGCAGAACATCTGTTTCCTCCGTGTTGGCTCCACTAAATCTAGGCTGCCTTCCCCAAGCACATGTTTCTCCTGCTGGACTTTTATGACACATAAATTCAAAGGACCATTTCCTTTGCACCCATGACAAGGCTTTCATAGGATGAAGTGCTTGGATTTACAATGATGGTCCAGGAGCATTTTCTCCTAGTTGTTGAAATATGGAAAACACCATGTGCTGATGATCTATTACAAGACAATGCAGTGATTATTCCTTGTAGCGTGCTCTCCAAAAACAATAACGGTGTGTGTCCTTTCTTCCCCTTAGAAAATAGGCTAGTCTTTTCAAATTGTCCTTGACTGCAGGAGCCCTGTTATCCTTCAAAGCCCTATTCAAATGTTACCTCCTCTGTAAAGCCCTCCTTTTACAGGGTTCTCCTGGGTAGAATTAAGCACACTTTCTGTGGCAGCTGTCTCTACTAACTCCTCATTCGGCTAAATTGTATGAATTTAATTGATTAGTGTGTGTGCCCGTGTCCCCCAGACTGTGAGCTCCCTGAAGACAGGGATTAATCATGTAGGTAGATGCCCGTTAACTATTACGTGGGGAATTGAATTTGATTCTGGTTCAGGTTTGAGCTTTTTTTTTTTCTTCCAGTGGATATCAGGGATACTTGATTTTTTCAGGTATTTCATAAAGATGTGTTGTAAGTCCTTGCAGGAAGCATTTCCTGAACCTTCTCATCTGCTTCCTCACATTTGCCTCTAGTGCTATGAATCTTCCTCTTGGGACAGCCCTGGTTTTCTCCCTCTGGTTTTTCCTGTTTTCCTGTCGCCTTCTGGTTGTTTCCCATTTGCTGTTTGACATCTTGGATGTAGTTGGCACTTGACTGTAGTTCACTACCAACCCAGGATGGCCCTGAACTTTGCTTCCACAGCCCAATGCCCACCTGCCACACACCTTCCTCCAGATGTTGCATTTGGAGAGGCTCCAGAAGGATCATGTTAAAGAAGACAGGATAGCCTAATAAAGATGAGCACAGATTTGGACTCAGTCATACCTGGCCTTGAAATCCATCTTGAATTTTACTTTATAAGTGACCTCAGGTGTTATTTAACCTCAGTTCAATTTCTTCATCTGTATAAAGGGAATGACAATAGTACCCACCTTTTTAGGTGGTTAATAAGAACAATCCAAATGTTTTAATACTTGCTCTCTGTCAGGCCTTGGGAAAGCACTTTATGTGGACTCTCATTTTTTCCTCACAACAGGATTGTTGCAGGTTGGGTTCTTTGATAAGCAGATTGTGAGATGGAGATTAGCAGGCTGGAGGTTTATTAGGATTCCCAGACATGGATGGAGGAAGGAAGCAGGGCTGGGCAGAGAGAGAAGCTGGGCTGCAGTACAGTCTTAAAGTCTTCAGCCAATCCTACAGGACAGTTTGGAGCTGGATGGCCCTTCAGAGTTGTCTTGAAGTCTAGGGAGGGAGCTTGGGCCTTCTGTGTTGTGCCATCATTGGAAGGAGGTTGTCTCTCCCCAAAGGGAGCATAACCTGAGATGAGATAGCTCTTCCCAGCTGAGGGCAGTTTTTGGAAAGTCATCACCATGGAGTGACACTCTCAAATACACCTATTTCACAGACTGATAACACAGAAACACTTAGTACAATGCCTGTCAAAGAGGAAGCACTCAGTAAATGTAAGCTGCTGTCATTGTCATCATTACCATCATTATTCACCACCAGACATCCCACACCTGCCATCTTGCCAGCAAGAATACAATAAATTGCTCTGCTTGCAGAGAAGCCAATGGGTCTCTTTTCTGAATTCTTCCATGAAAATAATCTATCATCTTTTAGCAGTGTAAAAGAGATAATGCATATGGCAATGGAAAAGATTCTTATGTGTTAGTCAGGGTTCTCCAGAAAAAAAAGAGCCAATAAGGTGTGTGTGTGTGTGTGTGTGTGTGTGTGTGTGTGTGTGTGTGTAAAGAGAAAGAGACAGTTATTCATCTTAAGGAATTGGCTCATGTGATTATGGAGGCTCATAAGTCCAATATCTGCAGGGCAGGCCATCGGGCTGGAGACCCAGGGGAGAGTCAGTGTTGCAGTACAAGTCCCAAGGCCATCTGCTGGCAACATTTCCTTGCTCGGGGAGGTCAGTTTTGTTCTATTAAGGTCTTCAACTGATTGAGTTAGGCCTACTCACATTATGGAGTACTATCTGCTTTACTCCAAGTCCACTGATTTAAAGATGAATCTCGGCACAGCAGCCCAGCCACACTGGCACATAAAATTAACCATCACAGGAAGTGAACAGGAGACATAATCTAATTTATAGAATCAGAATTAGACAAAGGGGGTTTTATGGTGTAAATAACATTATTCAGCAACAGTGCCAGAATAGGTTTCAGGTCTGTTGTTTTGTTATTTTTGCCTATGAAGTACTTGGGATGAAATAGGTAAGTCAATAATAAACATTCTTGAGTCATCTGGTAGGGAGAGAAATTTAATGCTGTTATACAGTATGCGGTAGGGGACTAAACAATGGGAGATTCAGTCAGAGTACCTGTTTTGGGCCAGGCGTGAGCACTGGAAATACAGGGATAAAATATGTACTCTACCATCAAGAAACTACTTTCTAATTGGAACACAAACATCCTGATGTGCACAATGCAATACAAGAGCTGCCTCACTAGAGATGTAGATCCAGTATATTGTGAGCATAAGTTTGTCCGAGGGAACAAGGAATGCTTTCCAAAGGAGGCAGATTTTGAGCTGAGATTTGAAAGATGCTGGCTGGAACAATGCTAAGTTTGTGTAGATGCCTCCTCAGATTTAGTAGTCAAAATTAAACAATGTTCAGCTGTTTTGGTTCATGTTTATTTTGACCCTTATGCCAAATCACTCAGGACTATTACCTGCCTTGTGCATTGGGGAAACCGAGGCTTGGTGAGGGGGAGTGACTCACCAAAGTCTATCTACCTAGGTAGACGTGAAAATAAAAATCTGAATCTTCCATATGTTTTATTTTATTTGTAATTATGAAACCATGCACACATCATAACAGTGAAGAAATGCTTCTCAATCACCCATTTCCTTACTACCAACATCTGGGTTTTCAAAACTCTTTAGGACTTGACCATGAGAATGACAGTTGATCTGCCCAAGCTCTCTGAGGATGAAAAGGGCTATTCTCACTTCCCTGCTGCACATCCTCACAGCTGTTGTAGCCTCTATCCATAGCTTTATGCCGAATGACAGAGAACAATTGATGGAGCTGGAGGGTTCTGTCTATAAAGAAAATAAGCTTGTTCTGATGGTCCCGCTATGTTAGGCAGTTGCTTACACTTTTAATTAAAGATGTAGCCAAGAAATAGTGCAGAAAAAGTTAGTGGTCATGTCAGTGCTGCCAAGGATGGTCTGAACAGATGTTTGGGAAAGAATTTTAGGCCATGGACTCAGTAAGCATTTGTGTTCTGACTTTGTGAAAGAGCCAGGGCTCCTTCCAGAGGGTCTCTGGCAGACATTAAGAGGCAAGAGGAGTTTTTCTAAAAATGATGGTCTCAGCTTGGTCAACTAATTAGCGTGGCACTTTAAAACCAATGACTATAAATCCTTTCACACCAGAAGGTGAGATCCAGGTCCCCTCTTCTTGACTCCAGGTGGCTTGTGACTGCTTGGACCAAACAGAATACAGCAGAAGCAAGGCTACATGACTTCTGAGGCAAAGTCATAAAATGTTGCGCAGTTTCTGTCTTATTTACCAGGACAATCATGCTTGGAGCCCTAAGCCATCATGTAAAAAGTCCAACTACCCTGAGGCAGCCATATTGTGAGGGATTCCAAGCCATGTAGAGACATGTGTAGGCATTCTGGTTGACAGTTCCAGCTGAACCAGCATTTGGGGCACTAGATGTAGGAGAAGCCTCCAGATGATTCAGTCTACAGCTACTTGTGTCATCTTTGGCTATTTGGATCCCAGATGAGGCCTCAGACATTGTGGAGCAGAAATGAACTATGTCCTCTGTAATCTGTCCTAATTCATGTCCCATGGCATCCACAAGCATAATAAAATGGTTTTTGTTTTATACCACAAAACTGAGGATGACTTGATATACATTGATAGATAACTATAGCAATCAACCTGAACTCTTGGAATTGCAAGTGACAAAAGCACAATTCAAACTAGCTTAGGAAAAATGGAACCTGTTAGAAAGGTATTGGAGTACTTGCCAGTCATGAGCCTTGCAGGTCAACCTTGGGAATGCAACTGACCAATGGTCCCACTGTTGCACTCTGAGGTCCATCCCTGGGTTCACACTGAGCCCAAGCTCCTCACAAGCTTAGCAGTGCCAGATTGAGCAAATAAAAATACAAGGTGCCCTGTATCAGGGACATATTTATACTAAAAACAATTCATTGTTGATGTGAAATTCAAACTTAACCGGGTGTCCTGTATTAACCAGACAACTCTGTACAAGCTCCTTCCAGCCAGTGACTGGTATGGCAGACTTGCAGGTGGGCTGTTTCTAAAGGGCTGGGGGCTCCTCTGACAGATGGAGGAGGATTCCCTAGTGGACTGGCTGAACTTCATTCGAGCTTCACTGTAGTCCAAGACTATTCCACCAACCCTCTCTCCTTTCTTCTCTTCACCAAGCTTACACCTGCATTTTGGTCTGACAGCTCTCTCAGACTCCGCTGTCTCCCTCCATGTTTTCCCTCAACAATGGTTTGCTCTTCTAATATCGTCTCAGAACTTATTCTCATAGGACATGGAATATCACAGGAAACTCACATGAGTGGAAGAAGCTTTGAGTAACCAAATCATAGGCAGAGCTACAATATGGCTGAGCTCCAGGAACATGAATGACTCCACATCTCCCTCTCTCCAGGGCTCTTTTCTGCTTCTGTCTGCCCATAATCCTTTCTCTCTATGGTATAAAACATCGAAGGAAAGACTCTGACTGACCTTGCTGGGTTTAGGTGCTTATCTCTGGATCAATCATTTCTGGCCCGAGGTAGAGACTGTAACAACGTGAAGTTTCCTGTGCAAATCACATAGTGGCAATTGGCAGGATGGGGGTGGCGGTGGGAAGCTATTCCCAAAAGAAGAGAGAGAGTTGGCTAGACAATATCATAGGTGAAGGTCCATAACTGTCTCTGATCTACCTTGTAATATCCGCCAAACTTTCTGGTGTCCATAAAAACCCAGAGTTAATTAATAGGCGATTGAATCAGTTGAATGGTGGGAACTGAGTTTCCTTAGATAGATTATTTCCTTATAATCTTCACAACAGACCCTGTAAGGTAGTCTATTCCTTTCCTACAAATAAGGAAACTGAAGCACAAGATACTAGGAACTTATTCAAGGTCATTTACTTGGTAAACAGTGGAGAGCTATGATCCGAAAACAGGTCTCTGTTTCCCCAATGTCTTTCTGCCACCCATAGCTGTTCAGTATGGAATCAGTAATGGGGTGATTGCATTTTCACTTTTACAACAGGTTTTTTTGGTGTGGTATATATATAACTCCAGTTTTTATTCTCTTGTGGAAAAATTGCCTTTTTATTCCATTTAAAAAATAATATTTCAATGAACCTACTATGTGCTGTGCCACTGTCTGTAGGAACCACAAATATGAATAAAACTGGCCTCTGCACTCAAAGGAGCTTAACAGTCTAAGATAAGAAGAGGGGGTGGGTGTGGAGAATAGACATGTTTATAAATAATACCAATGAGAGAATGTTAGAATCAGGAACATGCTGGGCGTGGGATGGACTGAAATTCTCCATTATTCCTAGTTGAACCACTCAATTTTCAAGAACGTTAGACAACCCAGAAAAAATGGTATTTGTATTGGGAGATATTTTCTGATTTTTATATATGGTCCACTCAATTATATATTTTATTATACTCTCTGAACATTACCTAAGTATTTACAAAATAACAAATATTAATGACACATTATGTAGGATTTACTCTATTGTTTTATAGGATGCTTTACATAATTATTACATGGAATCCCCGCTGGGGTCCTGCTGGGTTGAGGCAGCCCACATTTTCTTTGAATGCAAGAAACAGATATTGGAGTGTAGACCCTTGAGGTAGCTGGGGTTTGTGGGGCAGGGCACTGGGGAAGAGGACACTGTGCAGAAAAGGAGTTTCAGAAATGTGCATAGAGAATCTCTTAGGTCTCTGAGTGAATACCAGTTTGCCTACATGTAGAAGACCCCCAAAGGCCTGGGAGAGAAGAATATCCTAAGGGCTGAGAGATGAGAAAAGACTCTGGAGACCATACAGTGCTTGGAGATGTACTTTCAACCATTCTGGGTGAAGTGAGCTCATGGAAACTCGGGGAATCTCACTGAGACATCAAAAAGGCCGTGCTTTAGGAATAAGGATCATGTCTTGAAGGAAGGGCAACTCTAGACTCATTATAACAAAATGCAAAACCAAGTCTCAGCAGGATCAAGGTATCTGCTAGTAACTTAACTGCCTACTGAAATAAAACTCCACACTCTTTAAAGGACAATAATATAATTCAGACCATCTACAATTTAGCAGTTAGGTGAGTGTGCTCAATGTAGCCTCTCATCTGCTGTGTAATGTCAGGCAAACTTTCCTAATCCTCAGTAAAATGATGATTTCTAAGGTCCTTTCCAGTGCAAATTTCCAAAATTAAAGATATAAGCACAGCTTTCTTTCCTTGTTACCAGCTAGTTAACCACGTCACTGCTTAGGCTTCAGTCTTCAGAATTCTGTACACAGAAAAAGGACCTCGATTCACGCAAACACCCCCTTCTATTATTCACCAACTACAGAGCAGCTACATTGTTGATAGCCCTCCAATAAACAGGACAGGTGACATTGACACAGGTGGGGTAATTTGGAAAAGACTTGAGCTCAGGTGGGTTTTCTTCCCTTTTGTAATAAATCAATCAATCAATCAATCAATCAATCAATCATCTCTGCAAAGCCAAGGCTGACCAGACAAAGACTCTTGTCAGCAGCCCCAGAAAACTCGGTGCATCCGAGCCCGCCCTCTGCTGGTTGGATGGAGCCATATCGTGCTCTGCTTAATTGGGGGAGACATATGAAATCTTGGCAGGTCATATTTTTTAATCCCTTGATGCTCCTCCCCTGGGAATTGTATATGTATACCTATACAAATGTGTGTGTGTGTGTGTGTGTGTGTGTGTGTGTGTGTGCATGAGTGTGTGTATGTATATGTGTATGTATATAGAGAAATGTAAGAGGCAAGGAAGTAGGGAGCCAGGGAAAGTGAGAGAGAGAGAGAAGGAAGGATAAAGGAGGGAGAAAGGAGATGAAGAAAAAGGAGGAGAATAAGAAGAAGAGAAGGAGGGGAGAGAAGAGTGGGGATGGGGAAAGAGAGGTAGGAGGACAGAGAGCGAGCATGAGCACCGGCAACAGAATCAAAGAGAAAGCAAAGGAGTTGGCTTTTACAAAGAATGGATGAGTTTGTCCCTCTCCTTTGATAATCTCTGGTTGGATGGAGAAGAAGAACTCCAGGCTTAGGCAGGGGCAACCACTTTTCAATGGCTGACTTTTTCTTTATTCAGCATTTCAGGGAAAAGTCCAGGACCAGAGGCGGGGGGCTCAGATTCCATCCCTGCCACGCTGCTCACTAGTCAAGTGACCTTAAACAAGTCCATTAACCTCTGTGAGTACCATTCACGCATTAACTCAGTATGCAATATTTATCGAAGACTTACTATGCTCCAAACACTGTGTTGGGCTCTAAGGGAATACAAAGATGAAAGAGAGGTAGTCCTTGCCCTCAGTTGCCCACCATCTGGTGTGGGAAACATAGTGGCAAATCTGGGAGGTGCTAAGCCATATGCTGGAGGCTTTATAGGTTATATTACATGATCAAGGAAGGGGCTATAAAAGAGTTTGCCACTTTGAAGAGCTGGATCTCACCCCTTTGGAGCTCTGGGTTTTTTAAAGTTTATTTATTTATTTTGAGAGAGAGAGAGAGGAGAGGAGAGAGAACAAGCAGGGGAGGGACAGAGAGAGAGGGGGAGAGAGAGAATCTCAAGCAGACTCCGTGCTTTTAGCACAGAGCTGACGCAGGGCTCAAACCCACGAGCCATTAGATCATGACCTAAGCTAAAATCAAGAATTGGATGCTTAACTGACTGAGCTATCCAGGCACCGCGGAACTCTGTTTTTAAATGCAAGAGAAATACACAGAAAAACATGAACCTGGTTTTCAACCTTTGAAATATTCCAGCTCAATTTATACCTGGAAGGCCATGTAGAAGGTGAGGAGAGGATTGAGGACCATGTTTCCAGCCACGAATTTGTTTATTCAATACCACATGGGCTTCTGTAGGCAGCATTTGTGACTTTAATTCAATGGATGATGTGTGATCCAATGACATTTTCCATTAATTCCATGCATGGAAAGTGAATTTGCAACCAGCTGTCTTCTCAGCTTGGTCCCACTTTTCCCACTCAACATGAGTACACCTTGGCATCATTAGGTGGGTAGGAGGAGGAACATAAGATGCCAGCACTGTTCATGGAGTTCTCAGAGGAATCAAAACCAGGAATTGGCTGCAGCAAGTGGAGGAGTGCAGACCTGCTAACTGATGACAAGAGTCTATCTCCTGAGCCCCGTAAAACAGCTCACCTCTTCTTTCCTGCGGCGCCACCCACCTGTCTTCTGGTATAGAAAGGCTTTACTGGCATTCCTACAGAGGCGCAAGTAGGAACTATTTCTGCCTCAAAGCATTAGGGGTTAGCATGCCCATCGCTACACTCACAAAATGTGCTTAAACATCAGAGTGCCAATTATGATGGCCGCTTATTCATCAAGTTATGCACTTTGCATGCATTTTCTCCAAGCCACACAAGAACCCTAGCAGGTAAGTTCTGTAGCCTTCCTGCAAGTGGGCACTGAGACTCAAAGAAGTAACTTGCCCACGACTACAAAAAACAGTAGAGTTGGAAATCGAATCTCACATCTGTCTGGCTTCAAAGCCTGTGGCCTTCTCACTGCATCATGATGCCTCCTTAGAGCAGGAGGGTCAGTTCCAGGATGAAAAATATCCACCAAGCTCCTGCTACTTCCCTTGTGCAGGAGGCAGAATAATGCTCTGACCCTTTCCACCACCACTGAAGACGGTCACACCCTGATCCTTATCTCATGTGGCAAAAGGACTTCACAGATATAGCTGCTCAAGGATCTTGAGAGGGGAGGAACATCTTGGATTATCTGACCGCCCAACATAATCATAAGAGTTCTTAAAAGATGGAGGCAGGAGACTCATAGTAAATGAGGGCAATGTGCAGAATCAGAGAGACTGGAAGATGCTACCTGATGGCTTTGAAGACAAAAGTAGGGCCATGAATGAGGCCAGTCTCTAGAAGCTGGAAAAGGTAAGGGAATGGATTCTCCTCTAAAGCCTCCAGAAGGAACACAGCCCTACTGACACCTTGATTTAGTCTCTACGACCCATTTTTGGGCTTCTGATGTACAGAACGGTAAGATAATGAATGTGTGTTGTTTAAGGGACTAAGCATGGAGCGATTTGTTATAGCAACAACATGAAACTAATACAACCTGGAAAATATTACATGTTGCCAGACAACAAGAGGTGCCTTTAGGGTCACCACAGGGCAGGAGCCACCATGAGAGCAGGTGATTGGTAGAGGCAGCCCCAGAGAGACTGACATCATTGGTCAGATCTGGTGGCACCCCCTGCCATGCTTCTCAGGCGTGGCTGCATGGCACCTTCTCTGGGTTTTGACTCCAGACCTGCTTTTGGAACCTCAGTGTTAGCTTGGCTCCCTGCTGTGACCCTGCCTCTCACCTCTAGGACTGGGCCTATTGCAGGTGCCTGATTCCCAGCGCTGGCTCCGCCACCCTCTTAGTGTCTACCTTTGCCAGGTCCCGTATCGGGCCAGCACCACCAGGTTTTGGAGAAAATAAAAAAACAAGTCAAAATAATCACCGCTAGAGGCTGTGAAGCATGTGTAATGGCTATGACCACAGACTCAAGGCCAGATTTTTAATGTCTCAGCCTTGGTGATCTCATCTGCAGAATGAGGACAGGAATGCATACCTCATGGAACTGCTGTGGGGGAAATTTAGATGATTTATGCAAAATAATACACTGCACAGTGTGAGGCACTGAGTCAAATCTCCCTAAACAACAGCTACTCGTGTTATGATTATGCATTTTAAACATGAGTCATGGACACAAGCTCCAAAGCGATCTCAGGTGTAACATCCACACAGGTATTTGGAAAGCACACGATTCTTGTGTGCCAAGCATTGCTCTGCAATATAGAATTACAACGCAAGCTTGCCCCCTTACTACAGACCCAAATTTGGATTTTAATTCTTCTGCCCACAGCTGGTGGCTTTATCTTTCTTCTATGTTACTCGTTAGAAAGTCAAAATTTTAAAAATATTTGGGGCTGGGGGAATGCTGAAGTATTTGAAGTCTATGAAGGGGTTTTGTGAAAGAGAAAACAGGTCTGGGAAAATCTGGATAAGTGGAGAATAAATAGAAAAGGGACTTTGTGTTGTAAGCATTTGGAGTCGCTGCGAGGCTTTAAATTCTGCAAGTTAGGATTCTGCCATATGAGAAATATCCTGTGACCGCAAATGTTCACAGCTCCCCAGGTGTCCCCATCCGGAGACATGTACACAGAGGGCTGATTTACCCAGATCCGTGCAACCGCCTGGTCCCTACCCTGACACCAGGCTAGGTGATCAGGAAGCCTACCATTGGCTCTTATGAGCATCTGGTGCATTTCCTATATCCCGCTGGGTGCTATGAGGGTACTAGGGTATTTGGAGTCAATGTTCTCTCTTCTAGAGACTCCTGATTTAGTGAGGAAAAAGTTATAGGAAGGGAGAAGAGTTTAAAAAAATATCAAAACAGAACTCGGAAATTATATTCTTAGCAACATTTATTGGGTGCTCACTATGGGGACTACCATTTATTGAACATCCACTATGTGCCAGGCATTTCACCCCCATGATCTGTTTAACTTGTACATTTGCCTCTGCCCATGTCCCACAGTGAGTGAGTGATGGAGCCAGGATCTGGAACCAAGTCGTCTGACTTCAGGGTCTATGCTCACACCACATGCCAGCCACTAGGATTAAGTGTGGATAAAAGGAACAGGGAGCGTATACTCTTGGAATTCAGAGGAGGGAGAGACAGTTGTGACCTAAAAAGGTCAGTGAAGTCTTTATGGAGCCCATGGGTTTAGTTGAACCTGAAAGAATGGCCAGAGTTTGGAGAGTTGGAGAGGAGGGTGATGAGGAAAGCATGAATAGCAGATATTCAGGAGATTTAACTGAGCACCTGCTATATTCTAGACACTGGTCTAGGTGTTTACATAGAACCATGAGAAAAACAGACATAAGTCCTTGTCCTTGTGGAGCTTCCATTCTAGGGGGAGGAGAAAGACAAGACAGTAAAAGCGTAACAAGTAAATGATCAGCACACCACAAGATGATATGTGCAACAGAAAAAGGAAAAGGTAGGGGAGCATTCCTGTTTTCTATGGCTGCTGTCACAAATTATCACAAATTTGGTGGCTTAAAACAACACACATTTATTCCCTCACAGTTTTAGAGGTCAGAAGTTGTATATCAGTTTCAAGTTTCACTGGGCTACAAGGTCAAGATGTCAGTAGGACTGGTTCCTTCTGGAGGCTCCGAGAGGAGAATTCATTCGCTTGCCATTTTCTGCTTCCGTGGCTGCCTGCATTCCTTGGCCCCTTCCTCCACCTTCAAAGCCCGGCACTCCAGTGCCTGCTTCTGTCATCACATTGCTTTCTCCTTACCTCCCGCCTCCCTCTTTACAGGTACTCCTGTCATTAGATGAGGTCCACCCAGAGAGACCAGGATAATACCTCCCACTTCAAAACCCTTAACTTAATCACATCTGCCAAGTCCCTTTGCCATATAAGCTCATAGTCACAGCTTCCAGGAATTATGAATTAGGATACAGATGTGCTGAGGGGGCTGTTATTCAGCCTTCCCCAGAATAAAGGGAAATAAGAATGAAGGATGGATAGGGTTGGTCAGAATAGGTGTTTTAGGTTGGAGTCCTAGAAATAGAGCCTGAGACAAGGATCTGGGTGCACATGATGTATTTTAGGAAAATCCTGTAAAGGAGGGAGTAAAGCAGGACAGGAAGAAGACAGCCAAGCCAGAATGTTGTCACATGCTCTCATGTGGCTTGACCCACAAAGAGTGGCCTCCGGGGCATAAACTGCACCAGCGACCACAGATTTCTTCTGTCTTGAGGCAAGAGTACTGCCTCTATTATTTTTAACTTTTTATTTTGAAATTCTTTCAAATTTACAGAAAAGTTGCCAGAATAGTTCAGAGAACCCCCACATACTCTTCAGATTAATAAATTTTAAATTTTTTCTACATTTAATATGCTCTGTCTCTACCTGACTTTCTCTGTCTCTACACACACACACACACACACACACACACACACACACACACACACACGTGCATGTACACACTTTATTTTTCTGAGCCATTTGAAACCATTTGCTACATCATGCCCCCCTCCACACTGACGGGAGTACTTCCTAAGAATGATGACGTTCTCTAACAAAACCACAGTGCAGTTATCATATGCAGGAAACTTAACATGTATATAATACTTTCTACGGTGTTTACTCCATTTCTAAAATCTAGTCTATAGTTTAGACTCCATCTACGTCAATTGTCCCATAACATCATTCCTAGCATTTCTTTCCCTCTAGTTTGGGATCTAGTATTGCATTCAATTGTCTTTAATGTCTTTTAACATAAGAAAATTCCTCAGTCTCTGTCTTGATATTTACATTTAAATTTTTTTTAATTGTATTTATTTTGAGAGAGAGAAAGAGATAGAGCATGAGCAAGGGAGAGAGGCAGAGAGAGAGGAAAAGAGAGAATCTCAAGCAGGGCCCATGCTGTCAGGGCAGAGCTGACTTGGGGCTCGAATTCACAAACCATGAGATCATGACCTGAGCCAAAATCAAGAATCGGATTGAGCCACCCAGGCGCCCCCATATTGTCATTTTTAAAGAATATAGTCCAGTTGTTTTACAGAAACTTCCATCTAATATTTCCTCAAGATTAGCTTCCGATTATACATCTGCTGCAGGATTACTTCTTAGATAACATGTTCCTTCTGGGTGTCACATCTGAAGACACACACAACTGCTTGTCCCTCACTGGCGAGGCTAATATTGATGACCTGGTCATGATGCTTTCAGTTTCTCCACTGTGTGGTTATGATTCTTCCCCTTGCAACTGATTAGCAGTCTGAGGGAGGCACACGGTAATCATGCAAATATTTGGCATCTCAGAAAACTTTCCCTCCTAGATTTGGAGTCTATTGATGATCTTCCCTGAACTACACTTTTCTATGATGTTTGTAAAATGGTGATTTTGTTTTTCCCCAACCCCACTCCTCCTTCCACACCAATCAAATGGCACTCTGTTCATACTATAAGGAAGAGCTCTCCTTTCTCCCCTGTTTATTAATTGATTTATCATCTATTTATTATCAGCGTGAACTCATGGATTCATGAGTAATTTGCCTGAAAGCACACAACCTAAAACTGTCAGAGCTGACATTCAAACCCAGGGAATTTCTCTCCATGAACTCATGAATCCATAACTATTTTATTCAATGAATTAATTGTGTCTTTCCTATCCTTAGTTCTTATGATCCTCAGAGTGTTCCAGTTTTGAGGATCATAATAGGTAAGATGAGTAAAGGTTTATAACTCCTGTATCCTTTTGGTCTGTCCCTATCAACAACAACAACGACAAGAACAACATCATCATCATTATCATTATTTTGAGCACATCCTTACTTTCTGGCCCAACAAAATATCCCAGGCTATCTTGTACCTTCCCCCCCCACCTTACTTTTCAACAACAGGACTGGCTTAGTTTTCAACAACAGGTTCAAGGGGATATTTTTTAGATTTCTGGTGCTTTTTCCCATGATTTTTTTTCCTCAGAAAAAAATGTAAGTAGATACATGTATGCTTTATTTTCCCTCATGTCTTACACAAAAAGTAGCATACAATATATACTCTTTTGCCCTGTGCTTTTTCATTTAACAATATAACATGGAGATGATGTCATATCAGCTTATAGCAAACTTAGATGACTCTACACATCATCCAGAGTTCTGGTATCTGTCCCACAATTCCAGCCTCCTCAGCTTCTGTGACCTCCAGCTCCCCGGCTCAACAAGATGGCCCCACTCTGCTTGGGTGCCCGCCTCTGGCACGATGGTCTGGAGAGTACCTCCGGGCTGAAAGAAGCATGATCACGGAGCGCATCTCATCCGTCTCCCTTTTTGAGAGGTCACCCTCCTGGGCTGCCTACTACCCAGTGTCTTCAAACAACTGTTTCAGACATTGTGTCCATGTCCAGTTAATCCATCATGGGGAACAGGAAGGAACTTTGCATACAGAACAGGATGACTTCATTTTGCCCAAATGGGGTTCTTTCTTCCAAACACGCTCTTTTTGAACATATCCAGAATGCTGGAAACAAGTTTCTAAAAACGTGCACATATTCTCTGACAAGTTTAATATAGGTCATTGCCTTAAAACCAGTGTTAGCTCACACTCCTTTTCCTTACTTGCCTTGTCCTTCCTGATCTGAATTTAACTGCCCAGCATTCATGGCCCATATCCCCACTTCCTGATGCCTGTCTGATTTTACTGCCCTATTTATTCTGATTTCTGTTTTAGCTCTGTCCTCTGCCCTGCTTAGCTTCTGAGGTTTCCTTTTCAGATTATGGGTTCTCCATACAAAGAAAACCCTTATATAGCACTTTTAAAACGTCTTGCATTTGTTAACTCATTTCAACCTCACAACAGGCTCATGGGGCAGATAAGTGCTGTTGCCCTCTATTTACACTTGAAGAAACTGAGGCACAGGGAGGTTGGTAATTTGCCTGAAATCACACAAACTGAAACTGGCAGAGCTGACATTCAAACCCTGGTAATTTATCTCCAGAACTCATGCTCTCAACCTTCTCTACACCTTCTCTCAGCCCCGTATGTACAGAGCTAGGCCCGGGGCTTTGGAGTGAACTGCTTTTAAATCTTAGTTTTGTTGTTTAGCAGTTATGTAGCCTGGGGCAAATAACTCAGGCTCTCTCAGGAAGCTATAAGTTCTGCATCTCACTTGGAGTACTGTAAAGAGGTTTAAATTATATAATATATATTTTATATATGTATAATTATAGCATTATACAATGATCTATAGCTGTTATTAGCAAAATGCTTGCCAACAGTATACTCTTAATCAAGTGTGGTTATTATTATCACAGGCTCAATTAAATCTGACTCTTACTTAGTGGTTCTGTAATTATTCCCCCCATCCCTAAACACACCCAAAGGTCTTGATTGAGGTATTGCTATATTTCATGTGAGCATCTATGCCATTGTCTGGCACAGAATGGGCACTTTATAAAATGTGTGGTGAATATATTAACGAACAGATGGATGAGTGAGTTAGGGGCTGGCCCTATAGTCAGGCTATGGAGCACTTTCTCATGGTTGACATCCTTGGGTCTCTGGCTGGGGGCTTGCAGGTGGGTGAACCTCACCATCTCTCAGAGGACAGGTGGGGTGGGAGAGTGAGACTTCGTTGTCTTTCACAGCAAAAGGGCTCACCTGAACTCTTATTTACTGTGTTGGCTTTGGTGTCCTCTGAGCAGTGACCCCACAGGAGTCTCACCAGCATTTGGGGTTGGTTTTCTCCCAAAGGAACACAAATATGGTGGACCCGGTTTGTTAGCCTCAGTTCTAGATGGCCTTCAAAGTCACAGCTGTTTTTTTTCCAAGAACTTTCTGGGTCCCGATCATGGTACTTGGGGGCCACTTCTCAAATATACATTTGGCTACTTCTTGTGCTTCACTTTGCTTCGAGTCACTGGATGTAGGAGTTGACAGAGCTGGGTTAGAACACTATTCTACCACCACCGGTCGTGTGAACTTGGGTGAATTGCTTCGGTGCTCTGAGTCTCTGTCCCCTCACCTGTAAAATGGGGCTTGTAAAGATTAAGTGATATGTGTGTGAAGTGCTTAGCACAATGCCTCACTGTATTGGTCGGGGTTCTCCAGAGAAATAGTGCCAAAAAGGTATATAAATATATCAAAAGAGATTTATTTTGAGGAATCAGATATGTAATTTAGAGGCTGAGAAGCCGGAGGCCCAGGACAGTTGGTGGTGTAGTTCAGCAGAAACCCAAAGTCCCCAGAACCATAGAGCTGATGTCTGAGAGAAGGAGAAGATGGATGTCCCAGCTCAAGCAGAGACCAAATCCACCCTCCTTCCACCTTTTTGTTCTATTAAGGCACTCAACAGATTGGACGATGCCCACTCACATTGGTCATTCTACCAACTGAAGTGTGATTCTCTTCTAGAAACGCCCTCACGGACACACCAGAAACAGTATTTTACCAGTTACCTGGGCATCCCTCAGCCCAGTCAAGTTGACACATAAAATTAACCATCACAATGGCCATTAGTGATGTTGAAGGTCATGTGCCTTATGCCCCACTCCTTTAAGCAGAGTGAGATTGTTGTCTCCTCACAAAGGGTGCTGCCTAAGATGGCCTGTCCTGTCCGTCTACTCCCAGAAAAGTCCCTACCACTGACAGGTCCTGCCTTGGTAGGGCTAAGTGACCTATTTTACTAGCTTGCATGTCTGAATTTCTGGCCACTACTCAAATTCTGGAACCTCCCCACCCACTCTCCTCATCAGCAAGTTACATCATGACAGGATTTAGGACTTACTAAGTCTTGGCTCTCTGGCAGTTGTGGATATAGAAGGTTCTGGGGGTAGGATCCCTAGACACAAACAGAGATGTTCACCATATCCCCTGTCTCCAGCAAGAGGGTGTCCACTTCTTATAAGAACCATTGTAGTCATCATTTTTGTTATTATCATGAGTGTAACAATCAGTCCTAATTCCCCCTTGAATGCCTTAGAACACTTTTCCTAGGAACAAGGATATTCTCTACCAAAATAAGTGACCTTCCATATACTATACATTACAGTCCTATTAAAATTTTGCCTATTGCCCTGATCATGTCCATTATGACTGTTCCCCCTCCATCCATGACACGGAGCCAATCTGGGATTCTGCGTGGCATTAGCTGTCACTTCATTTGCCTCCTTTCATCTGCAGGTTGCAGAGAGTTGATCATTTCTTTTGTTCTTTCCACTATAGCCCTGCTTCCCTCCTCTAGGCCACAGAGAAGGAACTGAGCAAAATAAATCATCCTGTGCAACACCCTCCCCAGGATTGCAAATGGGGCTGCTATTTATGTCCTGGATTAATGCCAGCGCCTATGAGGTGTCTGAATGGCCAGGGTGTCCTGCACTAGAGCTAAGAAAAGTAAATTATGTATTTGTCATACCTATTTGAGAACAAACCCATATCTTAGCAGCCCATTTCTTTCGACTTGGCAGAGAAATATGGTGTTACTGAGGGCAGGAGCCATGCCAAAGTCAAGCTTTTAAAAATGTTTTTCCTCTCTCTTTCTCTCTCTCCCTCTTTCCCTCCTTTAATCTCTCCCTTTAGTTACCTGTGCTCAAACATCATCTCACAAATATCTTAACATTTGAATATTAAAACCCAGTGGTTCTCTGGAACAAGAAGCCCACAGTTAGGCTGAATCCACCAGGCAGAGGTTGTTTTAAATGATGGCAGAAGCCAGGCACTCTTGCTATTGGTGGCTGATATCAGATATATTTAAATGCACGTACAAATGCTATGAACTTTCTGAAAGTCTTTTTATAGTTATGCTTTTTAAATTATTTGGTTATGGTACTTATTTACTTTGGGATTGCTGTAATATCTGGGAATCTTAGTGCATTCTCTGGAAATCTTGTGATGTGAGAAATTCTAACCTTAAATTGTTTTCAACTGTAATGAAAATTTTAACAAATAAGTAAGACAAAAGATTAATAAAGCTAATTGAACAAAGTTGATATGTTACCTCTAATAGATCTTAAGATTTTTATTCTTTTTGTTTTTGCAAATTCCCTACAGTTTTTAGAATCATTGTATTTTGAATCTTGTTTCACAGGGTCAAATGTGTTTATAGTTCTCTAGAAGGCTTGGGGAGCCTTGGGCACTGCACCTACGGGCCTAATGGATAGAACAGCCCTGCTCACTTTGTGTGCCAGCTGTTGTCACTAGCTGTGGGCCCCGGATGAGTCACCCAACATTTGTTTCAATTTTCTCATCTAAAATCAAGGTACAAATACTGCAAAGAAATGATTTATGAGAGATAACATATGTTGAAGCTCTAGTTCTGTGCCAGGCAAATATTAGGTCCTTAGTCAATAGTAGCTATTATTAAGAACTATGAAAAAATATTAACCACATGCTGTTGGTTATACTATGGTTTACATGAGGTCAAGTGTGTGAAAATCTTTAGCAGGCCATATTATGTGGATTTTATCATCTCAAGGAGACATGATTGTGCTACTTCCCTGGTCAAACAACTTTGGTGACTCCTGCTTTCTACATGATCAATCCTAAACAAGCCTAACTTGGCATTCAAGACCTTCTATAATGTGGCCTCATACTCCACTGTTCCTCCTGACACCTACATCTGAGTGCTGTGAATGCTCCCCATGTCTGGAACCCCCGGGCACTTATTCCTTGTGTGCCTTTGTTCACGCACATCCCCCCTTGCCCAGGGCACTTCCTCTATACAACTCACACTCAGCCTTTAGGTCACAGAATAAACAGTGTTTCCTCAAAGAGGCCCATCATGATGCCAAGACTAGAATAAACTTAACATTTGACATTATTACACTGATCAGACATAACTGAGACTGCATGTAGGAGGTCTGCCTCTCCACTTGACTGTGAGTGATGCAGGGCAGGGTACCTGCCTATTTTCCTCAATGTTGTATCTCCAGGACCCAGAAGACAGCCAGTACCATATCCATGCATCTACCAACCCACTTATCTATCCACCTACCTATCCATCCATCCCTCCATCCATCCATCCACTAACCCACCCACCCATCTATCCACCCACCCACCTATCCATTCACTCATCCATCCATCCATTTACCCACCCACCCACCTACCTCTCCATCCATCCACCCACCTACCCACTCCATCCATCCATCCATCCATCCATCCATCCATCCATCCATCCCTTCAACAAAAATTCTGAGCATCTACCACGTAATGGTAATCCATCTTGGGAGATTGTATGTGGATGTGTGTTTTGGGGGGGGGCATTTTGCACCATAAAAAGTTTATTGAGAGTCCAAATAAGTGACTTTCCTTTAATATACACACTTTGACTTATAAGTCACACAATTGATTTGTTTTAAAAAATTTGCGGGGGGGGGGGGGGCGGGTAGGGACCTGGGTGGCTCAGTTGGTTAAGTGTCAGACTTCAGCACAGGTCATTATTTCACGGATTGTGAGTTTGAGCCCCACATCGGGCTCTGTACTGACAGCTCAGAGCCTGGATTCTGTTCAGATCCTGTGTCTCCCTCTCTCTCTGCCCCTTCCCCGCTCCTGTGCTTTCTCTCACTCTCCCTCTCTCTTTCTCAAAACTAAATAAACATTAAAAAAATTTTATTTTTATTTTTTTTCTAAGTTTTATCAAGGAAGAGTCCAAGTCTCAAATAAGGTTTGTCACAGTCCAAATGTTGAGATTTTGTTAATGTTGGGTGTTGGCTAAAGCAAAGAGTTCAGCAGTAGGACAGTTGGGTTCAATTTGAATCTCAAATACTGAGCTTAGCAGCCTGGAGCAAATGATTTAACTTCTTTGCTTGGGGTTTTTTCACCTGTAAAATGTGTATAAGAGCAAATGCTTTATCGGCCTCAGGGGGCTTTGAGGGGATGCATGAGATCATGAATATGTGTTTTATTAACTGTGAAGAGCAAAGCATAGTTGTAAGAAAATATGATTATGAAGGTGGTGACCAGGGCTGTTATGAGAGGGGAGCAAAAGAGGTGTCAAATTATAAAGTATCCTATAAAATCTAGAGACCAAATTAAGAAACAATGATGAATAGACACAGAGAGAAGTTTGGAAGAAACATTTTAAAGAATAAAGAGTGATAGAGACACACACTCCTCCATTTCAATAAACATAAGGACTAGCCTGTACATGAGAACACAAAATCAGGACATCATTCATGACCTAACAGCCTTCCTATAATCTCCTAGAGTAAATATTTAGATTCCAGATTCAGTAATGCCATGGAGCTGTTCCTCCCTACAAGAATGTGGGCCACGATCCATGGAGACTGGAAAGAAGCTTGCACTTTCTCCTGTTTTGGAAACTTGTTGGTTATGCTGATCGGTTTGCAGAATTGTTCTGTTCATGTAGATACCTAACTGTAATCTCAGCCCCATTTGCCTGTGCCTACAGAGGGAGGTGATGACTTCCCACTATCCCACTCTGCAAAGGCTCCTTTCTGGGTTTATTGGATTAGTGATATTTTATATCACAGACAAGGTCAAGGAGCCACATGCATTTAAATCAACACCCTGGCAGGACTGGCGCCCAAACCAGGGTCTCAGTTCACTGCTCATACTGTGCACCCACTAGCTCAATGTAAGAGCTGAAAGGAGAGATGTGGTTTCTTAGAAACAGGTGAGATTTATATCATAATGAAAAATGGGATTAACTGCCCCTACTTTTCAGGATGCTTTTAAAGATTAGAAATGCTGAAGTAAGAGAAATAGGCTCTGAATAACTTGTGGGTGTGATCATTATTGCCCTTTGCTTTTATGTGTGTGTCCAGTTGCCAGAAATGGCCTTCCGACTCTTTTAGCACAGCAAATTGCCCCATTTCCTGATAGGGTCTTCCCCACCCTCAGCCTGGTCAGATCCAGACCCAGGGTGATCCAGACTCAAGGTGCTTGATTCCTGGAGACAGAAGGTGACAGGAATTATGGCTCTAGTTCATCTGTACCCAGAATTCATCTGCATTTACACCTGACTTTCTGGCAAAGGCAGTGCCTTTCCACCCCAGCCCCAGATTGGTACTAAGAGGTAGAAGGCAACGTGGATTCCATGTATTCCCACCTTGTCCACACTGCAGAGATCCCTGACACTAACTAGGTCCTAAATTCCTTATATAATACTTCCACTGACAGAACACCCTCCAGCCTACCCACTCTCTGCTTCCAGAGGCAGACCCATCCCATTTCTGGTCAGCACTGAGTACAACCAGGGTCTTCTTTTCATTGAGTGAAAACAGCTTCTCTTGAAAGTCCATCCATTGGTCCATCCATTGGTTCTGCTTTCTACAACCATGTAGAACATGGCATTCCCTCTCCAGGACAATACCACAAGTCCCTAAAAGATGGTGGCCATTTCCTCCCTAAGTTGTCTTTTTGAGGTACAGGATAAGAAATCTCCGTGTAAGCTTCACAGGGCACACATACTTTCAGTTTTACCTAAACTTGCATAGAATAGGTACTCAACAAATATATTCTGAATGAATGAATGGCCCACTTTAATGTGCTGGCCAATTCACTGGTCCCTTTGCATTCACTATTTCTAATTGTCAGAACTGTCCTGGGAAGAAATGACTAGTCCCATTTTACAGATATTATTTTTTCATATAAATAAGGATCCTCTTTTTCAATCATCATTTCATGTGTGGTATCAAGCCTTCTTTTAAAATTCAGACTAGGGGTGCCTGATGGCTCAGTCATTTAAGCGTCCGATTCTTGGTTTGGGCTTAGGTCATGATCTCTTGGTTCGTGGATTCCAGCCCCGTGTTGGGCTCTGCACTGACATCTGTGGAGCCTGCTTGGGATTCTCTCTCCCCCTCTCTCTCTCTCTCTCTCTGCCCCTCCTCTGCTTGCTATCTCTCTCTGTCTCTCAAAATAAATTAATATTTTTTTAAAAGTTCAGACAAAAGCCAAGTGGTTTTTTCTTAAAAATATTTTAAATACTTAAAAAATGTACTGGCATTCTTACTTACTAAATCGAGCCATTGATTGGCTTATTGCTATTAAAGAAGATTGTTCAGAGTAATGATGTGTTGCACTGAGGGTCCTGGTTCTGGTCTAATTGGTGCAGGAGACTGGGACCCAGCGATCTGCACAGGGTCAGATCCCTCGTGCTGGCTGGGCCCGCCTAGAATTGGCAAAACCACAACACAAATGTTTCTCGTGCTATTTGGATGATACTCAAGTGGCTGGGCCAGCATGTCACAACCCTAGCTGCCCAGAAGGAGCCGGGAAGTCTGAGAGTGACAGAGGCCTCTAGAGAGGTGACTTGTTTATGTGGGTGGGTGTATGGGACTCCCGCCCAGCAGCGTTCGATAGGCTTCATGGGCACTTTCAAGGCACAGCATTGCCTAGTCCTTGTCTCATCCTTAGATGACCTGGCACCAGTCCAGTGGGGTGTTGACAAAGGGAAGAGAGTGAGGGATGGACAAGTAAAAACATGGTATCATGATACAAAGAGGAAAAGCAAGCGTACAGACTTGAAGGAAGGATTAATCCCTATCATCGGCAACCGCGTGTCTTGATCACTTTGCAGATTATTCACTTTTTATTTCAAGATGCTGCCTTTGGAGGTCCCTCTGGGCAAATGTCAGACAGTGTGGAAGGGACAAAGCTAAAAACATCCAAAGCAACCAGGAGATCCCTAGAAGTACCGGAGAAATAGTCATAACTCAAGTAAGCCACCAGGGGGCGATCCAAGAATGAGCAAACGGCAGCCCAGTTGGCAAAGCAACGTTCTCTTGGGAAGAGAGGGGTTTTTTATTTTTATTTTTTTTATTTTTTTTCAATGTTTTTATTTATTTTTGGGACAGAGAGAGACAGAGCATGAACGGGGGAGGGGCAGAGAGAGAGGGAGACACAGAATCGGAAACAGGCTCCAGGCTCTGAGCCATCAGCCCAGAGCCCGACGCGGGGCTCGAACTCCCGGACCGCGAGATCATGACCTGGCTGAAGTCGGAGGCTTAACCGACTGCGCCACCCAGGCGCCCCGAGAGGGGTTTTTTAAATGTATTTTTCAGGTTCTTGAAGAAATCTGATGTTGTTTAGCCTCAATGTGTAGAGCAAGGTGACATTTCAAACTGTTATTTGGAGGGGGTGTATTTTGACTTGGGAGGAAAGTAGTTCCTAAATTGTCAGGAACAATTATCAAAGAGTTGTTTAGAATCATGTTATCATGACAAACAACAGAATCAGAACAACAGTGTATATTAAAATTTTCAATCTCTGGAGTGCCTGGGTGGCTCAGTCGGATGAGCATCTGACTTTGGTTCAGGTCACGATCTTGCAGTTTGTATATTCAGGCCCCTCGACGGGATCTCTGCTGACAGCTGGACCCTGTTTCGAATTCTGTGTCTCCCTCCCTCTCTGCTCCTCACCGCCTCACGTTCTGGCTCTCTTTCTCTCTCTCAAAAACAAGTAAACATTAAAATTTAGATCCCTTATCCAAGGCACTTGAGAAACTTCCAAGTGTTGATCATTTTAAATAGATTTACATTAACAACACACATAATATGTGACGAGTGTAAAGGAAATCTGAGCACTTCATTAACATATAAAATGAGTAGAATCATACATGATTTGTATCATACTTGTATTGATGTTACAACTTCTTAGGTGTGTAACGTGGCTTTGCAATTATGTGCACATTGTTTTTAATGCAACTTCTTTCCAGATAACTCAGAATATGCTAACCAGTTGCTCACAGGGATTTAACAAGAGCCTCATCAAGGATCAAACATCTCTTGCTCTGTGCTACATTCCCTGACATGCCCTCCCCCAACCAGGAAGCATGGTTAGTGGCTAAATTCTCAATAGTTCCATGGCACCATGCTTTAAGTAGAAAAAGAGCATAAACTTTGGAGGCAGACTGGTAGGATATGAATCCCAATTTTCGCTGTGTATTTTTGTCAAATTACTTCTATATGCTGCAATTTCCCCTGAATTTCCAATCTCTGAAATGGAGGGGGAAAAAAATCAATGCCTACTTCACAGGTTTGTAGAGAGAAGTAAATGAATGAACATGTGGAAAGTATTTTGAAAAGTTTCTGGCACATAGCAGGTAGTCCATAAATGCTTGTTGATTCTATGAATGAATGACTTGATGCTTGCCTTAACTCAGTGTAAATTCATCATAAGGACAAATTCATGAGGAAGTTGAAGGGTCCTTGGATGTCTGTTCACTGGCTATAAAAAGTCAACGGACCAGAGGCAGACAGGAGAGTTGAACAGTGATACCCTCTACAAAAAGGAACTCTAATTGGTGTTCAGATCTACCAGGCAAGACTCTTTGTCTCCCCTCTAGAATATAGTGACAATCAGTGAGCCAGAAATATTGGCACTTCAATAAAACTATAGAGTTTTGTCTCAAAAATGCCTGTCAGCTGCTTAGAAAAGTCCTATAGTTTTATCTGTAGTCACAGAATTTCTTGCTTTGTTTTTCATCTTTTCAACTGTAACCATCTAAAGAGCTTTAAAAAGCCAGCTCACTAATTTGATTCTCTAGACAGATCAATAATATTTCAAAAGGAAAGGTTTTTTAATGGCATCTAAAAGAAACACTACATTTCTACTATAAATGGAATAGAAAATGTTGAGGGGGAAAAAAAACTCACAGTAAGAAAGCAATTTTAAAAATCAAATCAAAGGCTCTTACTCCAAAAAACTATACTTCCAAGCAAAAATAGGCCATTTGCAAAAAATATGGACTGAAAATAAATCTATTCGCAAGTGTTAAAGTCCAGATTCATAGACTCAAATGTGATCCTCATAGGTTTTATCCTTTTTACACAGTGGGTATTATAAATAATTGGATTTTCAAGTCAAAATTTTTTCTAGATTAATCTCTATAAATTTTACCATTTTTAATATCGCAGATGAATGAAACTGAAGAGAATATGGGACAAAAACAGCCTGAAGAACTTAATGAGGAATAAGAAGCTGGTCAATAAAAATGTAATAATGGAATTGAATGAATTCTTCTTCATATTACGATATAGTCGATCAACAAACACATTTTTCCTATGATGATAGAAAAAGATGGTGGCATTTCCGTGGGCTCTTTTAACTCTATGTTTGGCCAGTCTGGCAAATATCCTGGAGTGGTTAAACGTGTCACTTTTAAAGGACAATGTCCTTGTGTCTAAGACGGCTTATCCACGGAAGACATTAGTCATGCTTAAGCTATTAGTTCACCAAACATGGCATTTTCAAAATCAGGAAACTGGATGTAGACCAAATATTAATAAATCCTAGGAAAGAAACCAGGCAGGACAATCTAACTCAAAGATTTATTAAAATGTGAGAGGAACATTCAATTAGTTCCATTTACAACATGGCAATTCCATTTCACTGACACTAAAAATATTCTTATAGAGAGAACAGTCACTGAGCTTTACCACTGTTGGAGGTAAAATAAGAGCCATGACTACAGTGACTTCCAAAGAAGAAGACACATGAACATCTCGAGCAAAGGGGTGTGTCTCTTCTGTCTCTGCAGCTCCAGGGTGAGCAGAGTGGCACCAAGAAGGGCTTATTGCTGAATGAACAAGTGAATGATTCAATAATTGAAGAGATGGGGGAAAGGCAACCTAGGCAGAGGAGGAGTGCTTGGGCAATGAGAGAAGCTTGAAAACATGGATGCATTCGGTGTAGACTGATGGACAGCAGGCTGTATGACCGGGGAGCAATGGAGGATAAACATGACCACCATCTTGGATTAGGTGGTAGATCTGAGGCTAAGAAAACTAAGCGCTATCCTCTAGGGGCCAAAAGCTAGCCAATAGGACACATAAGTGTGTGACCTGATCAGGTCTTTCCTTTAAAACATGCCTTGGGTAGCTAGAGGAGAGCTCAAGATCCAGCTTGGAGTCTGCTATAATGGTATAAAGAAGAGAGGATGGGGGGACAAAATCAGGGTAGTGGCAGAGGAGCTAGAGAGGAGATGGGTAGCATAGACATCTGCGGGACATGTTGCCAGATTACTTATGAAGCGTGGGAGAGGAAGGAGTCTTTGGGCCACAGGCTAAGTCATAACAGACATCCATTTATTTTCTCACCAAATATTTCCTGTGCAGGACCAGGAGCCAGGCAATGGAAGATACAGGAAAGAACAGGGCTCAGTCCCTATTTTTTTAAGATTTATAGTCTAGTAGGAGAGACAAACACATAAATAGCAGCAATGTAATACATGCTAGAAGAGAACACGTACAAGACATCACAAGAGTTTTATTCTGGGATATGTTTGGATGCAAGGAATATCCAAAGCCCAGTAACCCCAAGGCATGGCATTACAGTTTCTACGAAGCTACTGGGATTGTTTGATCATTCATTTGAAAAACTATGTATTGAGAGCATGTGTGCCGGGCACTGGTCTAAGTATGGGGGTAAGACAGATATAAATCCCTGCCTTCATGAAATTACATTCTAAAAACAAGAGAAATATACATAAGAGCATGTGATATAGTGGTTAGTGCTAAGCAGAGACAGTGAAGCAGGGAAAGGAAGGAAGAAGGTCCAAGGCAGGGGGTGGGGAGGGTTGGCCTTTTCGAGAAGGTGTCTCCCAAGGAGACAATTTAGTGGAGCCAGCACTGTTCCCATGGCTGCGGCTCCAATCTCAGCCACTTGCTCTGTTTATTTCATTTTCCGAGCTCTCCTCTTTCTCTCCAGTAGAAGCGCTTCAGTGTTGCTTCACTGGACTGGAACTCGACGCTTCTCAAAACTCTTTATGGAAGAGAGTGCCTTAGTCCTTTTAAAGTCTGAAGATAGGGGGCAGTCATAAATCAAGACTAAGAGAAACTCGGTGTTTTTACACACTTGATACACACACAAATACCACACTGAAGAGTCATCCTGCACTTTCCGCCCTCAGCAAACACCAGGCTGGGCAGGAGGGGACAGCCACCCCTCGGCCTCCCTGAGCCCATGTTTTCCTGGCCCCTCCAAGCACCGACTCCCCCAGGGAGGGCGTGGCCCTGGATCCTTACACCTCCTACAGGCAGAGCTGTCTCAAGGTTCCACGGGAGGGTTCAGTTAATCAGTCCTGTCAGACACTGAGGAAGCACAGCCTGTGCCCACACAGTGGGGAGCCCAGAGATGCATAAGGTCATGTTCTGCTTGGAGGATGAGGTGACCCCTCCCTGGTCTCCCGCCCTTCACGCTGCTGCCTGGCCCACTGCAGGCAGAGGGAGATTTCTAAATACAACCCAGCCCTTTGGCCTCCCTCCTCACCCACTCGGCTTTAGACTCTTTTCTCTTGGCTTCTGTGAGACCACATTTTCCTGGGTTTCCTCTGACCTCATTGGCTTCTTTTTCCCAGCTTCTGGGCTGCCTCCTTCTCCTCCTCCTCCTCCTCCTCCTCCTCCTTCTCCACAAACCCAACCTCTAAATGTTGGTGGACCAGGATTCTGTCCTCAGCCCTCTTCTCACGACACATCCTCCCGATTCTCTCTCCTGGTGATGTTATCTTACTCTGTGGCTTTAAATGCCACATGCGGATTCAAGATCCTTCTACTGAGCTTCACAAGCAACAATTGCAATGCTTACCTGACATCTCCACTCGCGTGTCTATTCTTTCAAACCTGACATGACCAACACAAAAAGTCTTGATTTTTATTCCCCTGATCCCAAACCAAGTCCTTTCCCCCAGTCATTCCCATCTCAGCAAGTGGCACCTGGAATCTAGCTGGATACTTGGACCCCAAACCTGAGTGTCATTCTTTTTCTCTTTTTTTTTTAATGTTTATTTTGAGAGAGAGAGAGGGAGAGAGAGAGAGAGAGTGTGTGTGTGTGTGTGTGTGTGTGCAGGGATCAGGGAGGGGCAGAGAGAGAGGGAGAGACAGAATCCTAAGCAGGCTCCAACTGTCAGCACAGAGCCCAACGTGGGGCTCGAACCCACAAACCATGTGACCCTGACCTGAGCGAAAACCAAGAGGTGGATTCTCAACCAATGGAGCCACTCAGGCACCCCTCTTTTTCTTTTTTTAAATTGAGGTAAAATTGATGTATTAGTTTCAGGTATATGACATAATAATTATATATTTGTATCTGTTGTGAAATGATCACAAGTCTAGTTAATATCTGGCACCATACGTAGTTACAACAATATGTTTTTCCTGTGGTGAGAACTTTTAGTATCCACTCTCTCAGCAATTTTCAAATATGCAATACAGTATTTTTAATTATGGTCACCATGCTGTAATTACATCCCCATGACTTACTTATTTTATAGCTGGCAATTTGTACTTTTTAATCCTTTTCACTCATTTCACCTCTTGAACAGACCAAATTTGTTCCTGCTAGGGGCCCTCACACTCCAGCTCCCTCAGCCTGGAACATTCTCCCCATACACGCTGATCTCCAATGAGTAGCTCATGTGTAGCAAGCCTGGGCTTGGGGTATTTTGCTAGTTCACCACTCCAGAGGGCTGTCTGCCAGGTAAGTCTACCCCAACAGCAGGAGGCAGAAGGTTATATCAGTAGAGGTAAGAGCTAAGGAGGATGGAAGAGCTTGTGTTACCTGAAAAGCAGCAACCATTGAGGAGAGGACACAGATGTTTGCCCTTTCCCTCTTCCTCTGCTCCACCCCAGCCCACTGAAGGAGCTGGACCTAGAAGAGAGAGGATCTTTGAATCAGAGAGGAGGGTTTTAAGCCTTAAATTGCATTGAAATTTATTTGCCAAAAGGCAACTATGGAATCAGTCTGCCCAACTCCAAGGCCATTATGTTCCCACACCAGTCTGCAGTTCTAGCTCTTACCCTTGTTTATTCTTATCCTGAAAGCTGGTTTCTTTCTTTCTCTGGGCCAACAGCAGACTAAAAACAGATGTGTTATCTGCTAGGAATGGCCCATGTTTACCACCTAGCTATTCTAGACACCATCTCATCCAAAGGATTTTTTTTAATCTTTATGTATTTTTGAGAGAGAGAGACAGAGAGAGAGCATGAGTCGGGGAGGGGCAGAGAGAGAAGGAGACACAGACTCTGAAGCAGGCTTCAGGCTCTGAGCTGTCAGCACCAGAGCCCGATGCCCAGGCTTGAACTCACGAGCTGTGAGATCATGACCTGAGCCAAAGTTGGACGCTCAACCAACTGAGCCACCCAAGCGTCCCCAAAGGATTTTTAAATGCCCTTCCCCTATTGGAGGCCCTCAGAGTACTGATCCAAGCAAAGAAGGCACGCAGTAGGAACCACAGCGGAAACACAGAGACGAGACACGCGGGGAGCTGCGGCCCCAGTCCCTCCGAGATTACTGAGGATGGCTGTCGGTCTGCACTCCTTCCATACAGTGCTTTGAAGGGCTTACCAAGTTAAAGTGAGCAGACATGCTGGATTTCCCCAGGCATAGCTGGGAAATGCCTGCTGCCCTAGCCTCATTATTCACAGAATTCCTTTTCAATCATCAAAGAGCTCCATTCTGGATGAGAGACTAAATGGCCACTTTCCCAAATATCCATAGAAATCAATTGACAAAGGCAACTTCAAGGCATCCTTGAGCTGGTTCACGACAATGACTAAGAAAAGGGCCAGGCATGAAAGGAGAACTCAGACCAAGCAAGGAGAGGCAGACCAGTGCAGGGCCCGACTGCTAGACTCATTGGCTGAGGCCCCGTAAGCAGCCCTTAGAGAGGCAGTGCTGAGGACGCAGGCAGAACCCCTCATTCCCACCCCCATCACTCTGGATGGCTGCTGTTTGCCCTTCAGTAGCACATGGTAGATGGAATAGAAGCTGTTCATTCCGGTGTGGGCTTGGTATCCTCAACAAGATCTGGACCAAAGACTCTGGTAGGCTTTGGAGAGCAGTCACTACCTTAAATATTGACCCAAGCATCACTGGGGACTTGTCCTCATACTGAGCAGGTAGACGGAGTCACAGAAAGAGAAGACCATGATCTTGATGTTCCAATTTACTTTCCAGTTTTTTTAAATTCATTTTTGCCCCCCCCCCAAAAAAGAAAAAAACTACGTATAACACTTCACTACTTTACCTCTTTATTTCTTTACCTCTTTAGCCCTATTTTTCTTCTTTTTTGGACTAGCTTCTTTCTAAAATTCAAAATTCTGAATAAAGTCTATGGGAAAAAAGTATCCCTAATTCTGCTATAACTTTCTGACTCTCCGTGACATGTGATTTGCAAGTTTATCCTCTCTCACTTTACCCTCGGAGCATTTCCGAATCTGGATACAGGGTTCTGGTTAAACCCCAAACACACCAATATCTGATGCCACTAGGGTCTCATCATACTTTCCACACCATCACCTTGAGCAAGGGCTGTTATGGTGATCCCCAAGATGTAGTTATTAGAACACTAAATTGCTCATGGGCATTATGTGAGAAAACGAGGGTTGAGTAATGGAAGATCTTTATTGACATGCTGATTTTAAAACATGAACAGGTCTCTTCACTACAGGACTTCTTAGAGTGTTCAAAGTGCAAATAGGCAATGCAATCCCTGATAAGGAGACAGAGTACTGGGAGGCATCTCCCTCCTCCTTGATGATGGTGCCCTTTTTGCTTGTGGTAGGAAATCTGGAAGGATGAGTTTTCGTGGCACATATTTTAGGAATGTTGTTCTACTCGTCTCACTAGGAATATACCCTTACAGTGTATAACTAATACATGTAAAACACTAATTATATTAATAATATCATGAGAGTCCTTTCTTTGTCTTTTATTTCAAATCCACAATGGTTTGATACCATGCTTCTTGTCACCACTGAAAAGCTGGGCATTTAGGGTTATTTTATCACCTGTGAGTGATGTTGTACAGAGCATATGGTACTATTCTTTAGTAAATTATACCTGTTTGTGAACTAAACACTGATATTATTTTGACTTTCTGCCATTACCTACCCTTGCTGAGGCCCCGATTATTGTCTTCTGGAAAATAGCTAGTTCAGAAATGTGAGTAAAATCCTGTGAAATGGAGGGCTTGGCATAAACGATCTTGCCTACTCTGTTGTGTCACAAATGTGACAGGGCCACATTGTGAGGCTTCCCCAAAAGCAGAGCAACAGTCTTCAGGAGAGAAATGATTTCAACACTGAAAGCAGCTGGGGATACTGACTTACTGTAAGATATAGTTTAAGATGTGTACCAATATAGTTAACAAATTATTTTACTGGTCAAGGACTATGGTGTAAATGCCTCCAAATCCAAAATTTTGCAAAAAATCAAAATCAAGAAATCAGGTGCTTTACAAAAGGAGCATCTTTTTTTTTTTTTTAATTAGTTCTATGTGTTCAGTGAACTTCTTTTCACACCAAGCAAAAGCAAAAACAACCCCCACCCCCGCCCCAAATACCAAACATAGGGATGCAGACTGTCTTCTTCCTCAGGCTAGATTCCTGCTAGATTCCAAAGCAAACTGTACTGGAGCTCAGAAGAATCCTGGCGGGTCCTACATCTCTTTGCTACGCATAGTATTTCTTTTGTGACTTGAAGAAAGCACCATGACTGTACTTTTCTTCAGTGTCTTTTCAGGATTATTCTTCCGAAAAGCTCAAGAAACACAAACCAAAAGCCACACAGAGAATATCTAAGCATCAGTGCTGTATCTGAATGTCCTCACAAATAGTCGCAAGCCAGGCCGTTACCTAAGGTATAAGCCCAGCAAACATCTGCCCTATAATCCATTTGCTTTTTTTTTCTCCACTGATCCATTCAGAAGATGTGCTCAGGCTAAGATGCATAAAATGAAAACATAAAATAAGTCAAATTCTTTGCTTTAGAAACTGTGATTATCATACTGATAAAACATTCACAAAGACATTGACAGGAGTGGTGATTCTGATCTGCTTCTCATTCTCCCAATTTCCAGTTTTGCCACTATACTTGATCATATGTGCCTGTAGCCTAAAGCATCCCAGTAAAGGAGGCCCTTTTAAAGCTAGTGGGGAAAATGTCCTATTGGGTTTTTCTTAAAGCGCCATCCCAGTATTTTTACTATAAAGTAAGTAAAAGAGGAAAGCTTCCAAGCTGCACAAGTACATAGCTCCCTGAAACCACACTGAAAACTATGTAGAATAATTTTGATTAGGTTGTAGGACTGTGCCAGGCTCCAAACAAGTGGTTATTCTGTTGTGACATCTGCCAAGCAATATGTCCATTGTTCTCTGGAATTTAATTCATTTTAAATCAGTCCATCCAAATGATAAAACATGAGATGTGCTATACTCCAGGGGTAAAATGAAATGATTGTTTTTGTGTGACCACAACCGTTAGCTGGGAAGTGATACAGCCTGTTCTAATTAGGCCCCGATTATTGTCTTCTGGAAAATAGCTAGTTCAGAAATGTGAGTAAAATCCTGTGAAATGGAGGGCTTGGCATAAACGATCTTGCCTACTCTGTTGTGTCACAAATGTGACAGGGCCACATTGTGAGGCTTCCCCAAAAGCAGAGCAACAGTCTTCAGGAGAGAAATGATTTCAACACTGAAAGCAGCTGGGGATACTGACTTACTGTAAGATATAGTTTAAGATGTGTACCAATATAGTTAACAAATTATTTTACTGGTCAAGGACTATGGTGTAAATGCCTCCAAATCCAAAAATAGTATACCTGCCTGTCTAAGAAGTATCATGAAATTTCCTAAGGGTTGTATGTGGTAGGGAACACTGCCATCTGGAAACATTAATGATTAGGCATTAAAAAAAAATACAAGAGGAATCTCAGGAAAAAATACACATACATACACACATAAGAATTTAAGAATTTATATCTCCCATATGCCACATACTTAATATAAACCTTTGAAACAAGTTCAGATGAAATAAAATCAAAGTTCTCAGAAAATAAAAGATTAACTTAATTGCTAAATATTCCCTATCATCCCAAACATCAGCATGTTTTTTTTTCACTTCTATGCAAAAGAATGCCTTTAACCTGTTTAAATGCTATATGATACACAAACCGGTTTTCAAATAAAGCCAGTCATCTTGCAATTTTTAAAAATCAGGTAAAAGATAATTATGACACATTACACACACACACACACACACACACACACACACACACACTCACACATACCAATGACAAAATTTGGCCTGTCCTAAAATAAGTACATGGAGACCACTAAGTGCCACCAGGAAGGAACCCTGGGTCACCCCTCCCTACAATCCAGGTAGTTTCCTTTAATCCAATAGCAAATCTG
Source organism: Prionailurus viverrinus (assembly GCF_022837055.1). Lineage (NCBI taxonomy): Eukaryota > Metazoa > Chordata > Mammalia > Carnivora > Felidae > Prionailurus > Prionailurus viverrinus. The sequence continues at coordinate 46,117,419 of NC_062570.1, forward strand.
GGCATATTTGAGAGGGGTGATTCGAACAGCCACGTTGAAATCCTGCGGAGAACCATTCATGTCTACCCACTGGTGCCCTGAAAAAATGCCAATAATTTTTCTCTCCCACTTCTGCTGCTGTCGCTTCCACATCCTCACATAGACCCCGGACCCGCTGGCCCCGGGCTGGGCATCACACTGCTGGTAGAGCAGGTCATAAGTCTCATCTTTAACGTCACAGAAGCGGTACACCAAATTGCCTGGTCGATCATTGTCATAACCAGAGAAGTGGATTCTGCCCCCCGGCAGCTGCTTGGCAGGAGGGCTTACCCCAATCTTCATGAACTTTCTCTTGTGGGGTTTTTTCAGTTCCAGGAGGGCATAGTCATAATCCATACCGATGTCGTTGGCATTGCCTTTGATCCAGCCCTTGGGCACGTGGGTGCGTTTCACCCGGATCCACTGAAACTTCATCTTCTCCGGCATGGCTGAGGTCGAGTCGTTGGCTCCTCGGCCACCATCTTTAAACTTGGGTTTCAGGAAGCCCACTCGAAGTTTCTGGGTTCCCTTCACGTAAGTTTTCCCATCGTGTATGCAATGGGCAGCTGTGAGCACATGCTTCTCTGCCACCAGGGTGCCCGTACAGCCTGTAGATAACTTCACTGATGTTGAGAAGGGATAGTTGAGCAAGAAGTCCTTCCCAAAAATGCTGAATCTGCTGTCATAGCCATAAATCTGCCGCTTCCTCCGAGACTTTCCTGAAGACTCTTGTCCCCCACCACTGCTGAGGACATAAATGCCCACCTGGGTCTCGGTGCGGCTGCCATTGGCATAGAGCGTTTCATAAGACAGGTACCGCTTGGCCTCTTCATAAGTGGGCAGTGGAGTCCCCTTGTGACACTGGGGTCCACACGAGGAGGACACCTCCAATTTGGCTTCAGCCCCGAAGTCTGGCTTGCCTAAGTTGAGGGTGGACTGGGGCAAGACCACAGGGAGGCGGTAAGCAGGCCAAGTGGGTTTCCAGTGGGCACCATAGGGGCTCACCTGCCCCACAGCACAGAGGAGGAGGAGGAGGAGGAGGAGGAGGAGGAGGAGGAGCCCTGGAATCCCCGCCATGCTGAGCACCACTCTGTAGGAACAAAGATAAGCAGGTCAGTTGGGCAAGGGGCTCGGCACCGACTGACTGAGGAAACAGCCCGGCAGCATGCCTGTCATTGTTTCCAAATCTGTGAACTGTCCCAGGAATCAGGGTGTGGAGACGAATCCCTAGATAATGGTCTCACTTACAACACAAAGTCTTGACCTGGGAACGTTTTTTTCGTGCTCAAAATGAATGGGTGTTCATTCCCTTCTGTGTTGAAGATGCCCCCAGTGATGGCCAACTGGGAGGCGGAGTGCAAACGTCATTAATCCCCAGATGAGCTGCTTGACCAGCCCCAGTTTCTGTGTAATTTTGAACCTTCTTTGGGCTGGATTCTAAATGTCTGCCCTCTCCCACCTCCCTGATCCACCTGCCTTTCTTTCCTTCTTTCTGCTCATTCTCAGTACAGCATGTGCTTGGAAAATCCTCAGAACAACTTGCTCATGCAAATTCAAATTACGCAGCTGACTGAATGACCTGGGCATCAAGGAAGGTTATAGCTCCACAGCATAACACTTACTGGGATTCATCTCAGTGGTTCCAAAGAGGGCACGAGACTTTTTTTTTCCTATGAATTTAAAACAAACTTAACTACTATAAATTTAGTTCCAGAGTAGCCAGGTCTCTAACAATCAAGCTATTCCTCCTTCCTTTGGATTTGGTTGTATACTATCAGGATCTCTGTCAAAGATCTGAAGCTCTAATATTGCCTCTGTTATCACGTTGTGAGCTTTACTGCTGGTTACTTTTCAGGTGTTTGTATCTATGTTCCTGGCTCATCCGAATCACTGGAATTTGGGCTTCTGCTAGCACTCAACAAAAACTTACTGAACAAGTTTATTGAATGAATACTTGTACTAATGGAAGAGTGAATGAATTAACATGGCTAAAAAACCCCACAGTTTTGAATGATGCGCACTGAGTGCTAATGACAGAGATGGATGTGGATGATGTGGTAACTCAGGGAAAGGGCATGAAATCCAGGTGTGGGGAGTTACAAGAACAGAGGAGCCATTTCAGGGGAGGTGATGCTGGAGACGGGTGTTGAAGGTAAAGAGAAGGTGGATAACATAAGGCAGTGTGAAGGGGACACTTAGAGGGGACAACAGTATGCAAGGACACAGACATGCAACAGTGGAAGTCATTTCAGACATTTATTGTATTTAGCTCAGCAAGGGTGGGAGAAAGGGCATGGTGGGGAAGCAGACAAGAGCCATATTATGCAGAGCTCTGTATACTAAATGAAGGAGTTTGGATTTTATCCTGACGTGTATGTTGAAAGATCTGGATCAATCATCCCAAAAGAAAAACAACATTAAAAACAAGATTGGGAGTACTTTCATAAGTATTCAAGCACCGGATGGCTCTGACTAGCTGTGAATCTTCTGTTCAGGAGAAGCGGATGGGGCAGGTAGAGTAATTTGTTCACAGTGAGGCATTCCCAAAAGGACAGGCAGGGGTTAGGTCTCAGAGGCTTTGTTATCTAGCAGGAGTGACGAAGAAAGCATTTTCTCATCCCCCTTCTCTTCCACTTTGAGAGTACAGACCTGCCTGCAACTTTTGGATGCCTTTTGCTTTCTTTCACATCAAACTGGAAAATCCCACTGATGTGATCTAGACCAGCTGAGCATGACAATCCACACTCCCAACATCACTAAGCGAGCTTGCCCCATCCACTGCTGAGATCTTTCTGCTTGATTCTTTCTTTCTGATTCCACTTCTGTCAGAGAAAACAGGGATGAGCTAAAAAAGGAATGAGCTCCTGGAAAAGGCAATTCCTTGGGATTTCCTGATTGTTTGAAATTCTTTCTTTCTCTTTTTCCAAATAGGAAGAGTCCCTGGGCCCTTCTATAGGGAGGAAATACATCTACTTCTTTCTCTAAATCCTTAAAACCATAGGGCACATGTGTGTGCGCATACAGGTGTTTGCACATGTTTGTTGTGGGGGGAGTGAGGGGTGGATACAATCCTGACTAAAGGCTCTAAGTAGATGAGGGAGGGGATGCTAATGCTAATAAAGCCATCCTCCCCAAAGGGGACTTCGGGGGTGGGATAGGTGTGGTGAGGACAACCCTTAAGGAAACTTCAGGAGATGGCTCTGTGTCTGATTATCCCCAAATCCTGGCTGAGGACCCAGTCCTTAAACATATCCAGGTCCTGGACAGCCTCTCCTCTATGTAAGCTGCTGTCCGCGTAACTAAACACCGCCCACACCAGAATACCTGCCAAGTGTGATATGTACTAGGAGCGCCAGGTCTTGGACCCCTACACGCCACCTCTTCCTCCCTTTGACTAACACGGAGAATGCTGTTGCCTGCTGACACTGAGCAGCAGACGTGTTGGTCTCACATGCTCATCATCTAGAGCCTGCATCTTCGAATCTCAATCGGAAATATAAGTGTTAATTGGATCCTGGGAGTGCAGAGTCTGGACTATCTACTGCAGCAGAACTGCTCCAGTGCCATCTGTCTTTAACCCAACACAGAAACACCCATTGACAAGGGTGTCAGGGAAGAGAATGGCAAGAAAGAGTCTGAAACTAGTTCAAACACACTTTAAAATAATATATTTGACTAGGAACCCTATCTTAATGAATTATCCTCCTCTTAGGCAGAATTAACTCTAATCTCACTTTTCTAAGTGCTTTGCCTACATAGCAAGCCTGTTTAAAAAATGCTTTCAAAGTCCTTGAAGCGTGTTTCATTTCACAGTGATGTTATGGCTTTTTTTTTTTAAATGTCTGCCTTTCAAACAGAAAAAAAAATGTTTTGGAACCTAGTGGGTCTGGAGAAATGGAGACAAGTCTTTTCCCGGGTGTGAGGGCTGGGCAGTCAGCTAGGCTCTCTCAGTAGCCACAACTTCAGTGCAGCCTCCCAACATACAGGATCAAATTTGTTCCTCAGAGAGATGACAGACAACTGTGCCAAGGACCTTTGGGGTCATTTACAAATCACAGAATGCTGGGAGAAAATGCTAAAGAGTCTACTGCAGATTATTATTAGGATATGAATATTCTCTATCGAATATTGATATTCTAGGTAGATGGGGCACCTAGGTGGCTCAGCTGTTACGCAATGGACTCTTGGTTTCAGCTTAGGTCATGATCTCACAGTTCAAGTGTTGGAGCCCCGGCTGGAGCTCTGCAGCTGGCAGTGCAGAGCCTGCTTGGGATCCTCTCTCTCCCCCTTCCTTGCTCATGCTGTCTCTCTGTCTCTCTCAAAATAAATAAATAAACTCACAAAATATTCTAGGTAGAATATCCAATATTCATTAAATAATATTACTAATTCAGACCCCTTACAACTTAAATTCTGATCATTTAGCCAGTGAAGGAGAAGTCAGCCATCTATAAGTAAAGGATTGCTAAACCAACAGGGTAGGTTGAAGCTTTAACCCTTTAGAGATAAACTTTTTAGGTACCTCAAAAACACTAATTTCTAGTAGTCTGAAATATTGTCCCCAATGTTCCTATATTATTGCTTAAACTCATTAACTTTTGTGATAAGACCTTGTTCTGATGTTTCATATCTTGATTAAATTTTCTTTAACTCTGAAAACTATAAAACTGCATTAAAAAGACTTTAATTCAGATTTAGAAATTAATGCAGACTAATTCAGGTCAAATTATTCCAACTTATTAAGTTTTAAATTTTATTGAAATATTGTATAAGCTTCAGGTGTACAATCTAACAGCATTTAAATAACTGATTGTAAAGTGGCTCCCTAATGGGTTTAAACTGACACCTGTACTAAAGGTTACAAACTTTATAAGCTGCTCCCCCCCACACTTATTCAAATGTGTGTTTAGGGTAGTTTAGAAACTATTCTGAATAGCAACCTGAACTGGATGATCTCTTTAGTCTTTTTAGTGCTGGTCATTTCAGGCCCGGGATTCTCTAATTTTATAATTTTCCAGGGTCACAAAAGTCCAGGGCAAGCACCGTGTTGTATACAAACAGGGTCCGCACCATCATTTACTGCTCAGGAGCTTACTTTCACACAATTAAAGAGGAAGGAGGGAGAGGGAAAAAGGAAAATGTATCTTGTTAATCTCTCGCCTATCTGGGAGACCAGATTTCCCTCATCATTTGGCCAAGAAAACAAATGCTTCCAGCAGAGGGCAGCTTTCAAGAATGGAGTAGAAGAATGGTTGGGTGTGCTGGCTCAGAAAAGTGTGAGGGGGAAACCTCACCCACTAAGGCCCTTTCCCTAGGCATTCACACCCTACCCTGACCCCTTTCCCATTATTAATACACCAACGATAACCGTGATGCTTAAAAATTAGGGTGATAGTTTTGCATTAATTTCTCAACTCACCTGATAATAATTTCCTGAATAATTTCCCAGGACACAATTACTGTTTCCATTTTTATAAACTCAAAGCAAGCCTGCACTATGCCCCTTTAAGTTTATTTAAACAAACACTCTGGGATGGAAACAGAATAAAAACATTCATATCTTGAGGCACCTGAGTGGCTCAGTCAGTAAAGCTTCTGACTTGGCTTTAGCTCAGGTCATGATCCCAGGGGTCGTAGGATCGAGCCCCGAGTCGGGCTGAGCATGGAGTCTACTTGGGATTCATTTATTTATTCATTCATTCTCTCTCTCTCTCTCTCTCTCTCTCTCTCTCTCCCTTTCTCCCTCCCCTCTTCTTTCCCCTCCCCCTCTCCCAGGCTCTCTCTCTCTCAAATAAAAAATAAATAAACATTAATAATCTCATTATTGGAAAGGTAACTGATGGATTACATAACTTTAAATTCTCTTGCCTTCACAAATGAATAACTTTATCCAAATAGAACTAACGAAAATATGCACACTTAAAAAAAAAGAATGAAGATTTCCAAATCTTATCCTCACTATATATAAATCCAGATGAAGAAAATTCAGGCCTACAACGTTTCATTTCTAGAAATAAGCTTTTATTGGCTAAAGATTCCTCACATATATAATTATCTTTTTTACATTTAAAAAGATTATATACATATTTATTTATTTGAAGTAGGCTTCACACCCAGTGTGGAGCCCTACAGAGGGCTTGAACTCATGACCCTGGGATCAAGACTTGAGCTGAGATCAAGAGTCCGACGCTCAACCACCTAAGCCACCCAGGTGCCCTTATCTTTCAAAGTTCTCAGCTAAGTATCCTCATGTATCGCCTGAATGACAAACAGGATGAAAAGTTAAGGTGTATTACCATGTTTAGTAATACAGAAACTAAGAAAAGGTAAGGTGTATTACCATGTTTAGTAATACAGAAACTATTCCAGCTCTATCTGCTGCATAAGAGTTACACATTCTGTGTTTTATCACTCAATAGGAGCCACTGTCCTGCTGTCCACTGTCTACAAATATTTATAGTTTATGAGGATGCTGCTGCTTTACGGTCCACTAATCATCTTATGGTGAAGGGACCTTGCACATCATCAGAGACGTACAAACAACATCTATCTGCCTGGAGACCAGACACTGGAACCTCTCTGTCCTAGATCTGCACCTTAGTTTTCAAAACTGCAACAACACAGGTCTCCTCAAGAGGGCAAGAGTTTGGGAGAAGGATTTAACTCCTACAGCAAACAAGTGCTGGGCAAAAGAAAAAAAAAATCTAATCCTCAGGACATACATTCTCTATTGTACAACAGATGAATTCCTGTGACCACTATAAACAGTAATGTCGAAACAAACAGTGGGAAAGTCTGTAGAGATAAAAGTTTTGGACACCATCTGGAAGGATAACAAAGGGTTTTCCATGGAATCTGTGGCCAGGAATACTGAACAGTGAAACCATGCTAATTCCTAAAGCAAATACCTAAAAACGAACAAAGCTCTGTGAACCCTCTGAGCCAGGCTTGCTCTCATTTTCCTGAGTCACAGAACCTGTTAAAGGAAAACAGACCTAATCACATACTGGTTTAAGAATTATAGCCTGTACAGGAAAGAAATGCAGGGCGTTTACAAGTCCAGCCACCCTAAACATAACTTGTGGTCAAACGAAGTTTAACTTTTTCTCAGATTTTAGGCAAAATGAACTACCCTGGTGAGCTCGGGACAAACCTGGTGACAGAACAAGAACAGAGTGTATAAAATTCAGTGGTGAGACTAGGAGATGTGAATTCCCCAGAGTCAGGGGGAGTTATGCATGAATAAGGCCTGGTGGACTGAATCCTAAGGGATCAATGAGAAGAAACATGCAGGAGAACTTGAGGCTATTAAACACTGCAGACCGGGGCCAGTAATGTTCTCAGACCCACTAATGGGCACTTTGGCACTTAAACTACAGACAGAAAAGTGCACCCATATTCACCATCTAACTGAATAAGTTGTCAGTGTTACAAAAATAGGATCCCTATTAGTTATCTAGGAAGCTTCCTTTTCAGTTCAGGCACAGGAAAGCATGACAAGTTATCTCCTGTTTAAGTGGGGAAAACACAGGTGAAGCAAGTTACTCAAATGCAGAAGGTGTGCCTACCACCAAACTTTCCCAAGTAAACATAGTGGCTTTTGTAGCATCTCCTAAATTCCTTCTCCCCACTCCACCTCCAATCTACTCCTGTCAGACTTGTGGAGAGACCCAGAGTCCTACCGCCTGTTTAAAACGTCTTGGACACCAGGAGGATCCTGAAACAAGTGCAGTAAATACCCTCTATTAATTGGCATTATGCTTTTGGCCACAGCTGACTTCAAACTATAAATTCAACCCCTTCCAGCAAGGCCACTGGCCCATCTGCTCCTGAGGAGCACGTAGGGACTCCTTATGTTCCGTTTCAGGGGCTGAGGGAAGCCAGACCATCCCAACAACAGATCCTGAGCAACCTGGAGCGTTCCACCAGCCAGGGGCTGTTTCTTTTTCTAAAGTCTCCGTGGGTGTCCCCGAAAGGACAATAAAACACCCAGGATTTTTATCAGCTGCTTTTTCGTGAGATGTTGGAAAGCAACCCTAATTTGTATTCTGGAGGGAAATGGTGGTTTTCCCTCATCGAGATAATTATTCTCCCTCCTCTTTTAAAACAATTTTTAAACTTTTCAAACTTTTATCTAAAAGTTAACTCGGGATGAATGTCCACAGGCCGTAGAAGAAACATTTGCCTCCAACAACGATGATAGTTCACAGATAGTTTACAGGGAAGCACGCAGTCATCACCCAAGGCTCCAGAAAAAAGATCCTATCCTAATCCCCAACCTGTGTTTGCTTGCCCTTTCTTTGCTGGCTAGGATGTGTTCATCATCACGTGCCCAGAGTTAAAAATTAATTCTCGGATCATGCTGGAATACACACACATGCAAAACTCAAAGAAAGTAAGAGGTGGTGGTGGGTGCGGGAGTGCGCGTGCGGGGGAGGTGGGGGTGTTGTCACAGCCCAGCTGCAGGCGAAACTGCCCAGAGCCGGCTCTTTCCCTACTCCCACCCAGCATCCAAAATAGCACTTTCAAATCCGTCCTTCCCACCCGCTGCACGGTGACACTGCGTGAATGCTAGCGCCCCGCAGCCCCGGAGTCTCCGCGAAGCTCCCAGCCCGGGTCCCAGCCCTCCAGCCCCGAAGGCGGCCCGGCGGGGTCTCGGGTGCCCCCCGCACGCAGCCCGCAAGTCACCCCGAGCCGCGCGCACCGGCCCTTTGTCCCGCTGCTCTCGGCGCCGCGCTCCCCGCGCGTTCCGGCGGTGCCCCCAGCCCGCGCCCGCACTCACCCGCGCCGAGCAGCCCGCCGGGGCCGCGGCTCGCCGCGCCGTTCAAACAGGTGTGGGCGCCGGGAGGCCGCGTGCGGCTCCCATGCCTGCCCCGCGGCGCGACCGAGTGCGAGCAGGCGGGCGGGCGAGCGGCGCCGGCAGCGGGCGGGTCCGCCCCCCGCGCCTCGAGAAGCCCGCCCGCCCCGCCTCCGGCCTCGGGGAAGCAGCGCGGCCGCCGCCCGCCCCCCACCCCCGCACCCTGCCAGCACTCCCGCCCCCGCCCCTCGCCTCCGGCCCTCCCCCAAGCGGGGGTCGTCGTGCGGTCCGCGCAGGTGGGCCCCCGCGGCGCGGCGGCTGTCGCCGGTCCCGGCCTCTCTGCGCCAGTCCGCGCCGGTCTCGCGGAGGGCCCGCCCGGCCTGGGAGCCGCGCGCCTTCACCCTTCCGGCACCGCGCACCCCCGCGGCTCGGGCGCAGCCTCCGGAGCGAGCCTCGGGCCTTCGCCGCCTGCACTCAAATGCCTGCTCGCGAAGACCGGGTGCCCCCGAAGGTGGTCCCCCAACCCCAGCCTAGCGCTAAGAGCGCGGGCTACACCTGGGGCGTGGGGAACACCTCGGCAAATTGAGGAATTGTGGAAAATCTGTGCACTTGAGTTTTTAGGGGATGACCGAGTTCCTTCCCCGTCACGCAGTTCCTCTGAGGAACGCCGAGCTGCGTCCCGGTGGCAGGGCCAGCAAAGCTTGGCATCCCTTTCGGCGCTCGGTGGGTGCGTAGGGTCCGGGGCACAGCAGGGCTGGGTGGCTTCCGAGTGGCGGGCGGGCTGGTGAGCCCACCGCCTCAGCTTTGCAGAGGGGCACCAGCTGGTGGAGCCACCTCCTCGCCCGGCGGGCCTGCTTCCTTGAGTCGCTGCTGGGAGCCCAAGTTCCGGGTCTCCCCCAGCCAGGCCCGTGACCACTCCATATAGGAACCTAGGGCTAGAGCTTTCCTCTTCACTCCCAAGTACATCAGTATTTAACAGAGATGACGATTTATTCAGTGCCTTCTATGAACCAGCTTTACAGATAAACAGTTGCGGCCAAGTTGCAGATAACCAGTTTTAGAGATAAGGAACTGAAGTTTACAGAGTTTTAATGACCTGCCTCTGCACATTTTTTCTTTCAGGCCTCTTAGCTGTCCTTTCTCCCATCAAAGTCCAAGCTCTCAGAAAGGGAGGGCCTAACATGCTATTTCACACCAGGGTGTTAAGGGCACACTAATGATTTTGTGTTTGCAATTTTAAACAGGAAAGCCCCCAGCAAGTGCTGTTCTGTTTCTCAAACGTGAGAGAAACCGATATATCCTCCGCTATTTTAGAGACAAAATGTTCTCAGGCCTCCCCGGTATTGGCTTAGTTTCCTTTATAACGTTACCTATATAAACATTAAACTGGATATAATGTTATGTTACAGCTTATGAACAATTCTGGAATAAAGCCAAAACAAGTTTATAAACTAAATATGAAATCCCCTCCCAGAACAATAACATTAAATTAGCAATGTTTACTCGACTACTACCAGCATCATGTGGTACTGACTGCCCAAGTATGGGTACATTTGAGTTTTGTCTGCTCTGTCAGTTCTCATGCTGTGTCAGGTGTCAGATACTGACACGGTTTTCTCTCATCTTTCCTCAGTTGCAGCTACCACACCTTTGTTCACATCCTTTGTCATTATAACATTTGGCTTTCACTTGACTCTATTATACCATTTAGAGGTTAACTTTCTGCTATTCCTTTCTTATTAGCATAATGGGTAAAGTTATAACTCTTGGCCCCAAGGTGTAGCACACATAGACTTTGAAGCTGTAAGACAGTTCTTGGTATTAGATCGTTATGCCAACGCTCCAGAATGTGTTTATATTCATTTTATGTGAAAACTATGAAAAACGCGCATTATGATCTCCAAGGGTCTGTAGCTCCCAATGGGAGAAACTGCATTAAAAGCCAAATACCTTCCTTAATAGAGGAGCTGGGGTCAGAACTGGAAGGAAGAGAAGAAAGAAGAGACTTCTCAAGCATGCTTGAGTTTCATTAGTTTTACTCCAATTCAACAAATATTTATCGAGCACCTGTTACACGCAGAGAATAGTGGTAGGTACCAAGTTAAAGAGAGAGCCACAGGAAGACGGAACAGCCTGGGCTCTGCTGCTTCCTGGCTGTGTAGCTCTGGCTTAACCTTTCTGTGCCTAAGTTGGCTCCTCTGTAGAATGGAGACTACCTCATAGGGTAGTTTTAAGAATTGAGTGAATTAATACACATAAACTGCTTAGCACGCTGCCTGACACATAGTAAGCCCTTAATAAGTATTAGCCAGTGTTATATCTGTTACGTGAAAAGAATGTGCCTTAGCTCTGGTTCGGAACCAGCTCTTTTAACACAACCTCAGCCCACGTTCATTGCTCCTTTGTCCTGGCAGTTATAAAAATTACACTGCAACCAATCTGGGGAGATAGGATGGTAGAAAATAAGATAGTTATTCCTGTCGTCCAGAGAGAGAAACTGAGGCACAGAAGGACCCAAGAGCACATCCCTTTCCTATCGCCACTCTTACAGCTAGTCTCAGGTCTAATGCTCCCTACCCAAAGAAGCTCTTACTGCAGATGACCCACAGGAACTCAGGGCTTGAACAAGTGCCGCTCACTGTGCTGTTTCCTGGGGGTTTCGATAGTGAAAGGAAGGGATACTACATACCTCTTCGGTTATCATGGCAATTGCCACAAGAATACCAACAGATCTGTAGAGTACTTTGGCCTCCAAGGTAAATGTCCTGTGTAAATAGCAGATGTCCTCATGCTGATCCTAGATATTTGCTTTTCCTTATGTATTTGCCCCACTCTCCAGCCCCCAAAACAAAAACGAAACCAGAAAAACCAAGGTCCTCACTTCATTTTAAGAACTCAGTTCAAATCCATGATTATAATTCTCAAATACTTTTCATGCACATAGTAAGTCAAGTGTTACAAATGCATTCAGGGCAAGGCCCCCATATTTCCTGAGTGCCCACTCTGTATAAAGTGACTGTGAAAGAGAGAGCAGATCTCCCTCGCCCCAGAGAAGGTATGCTATCGAAATAAACAAAAAAGCAGATACAGGAGCAAGTGAGATATAGGCCAGATCAGTTTCTAGCTAGAGAACATGGAATAGGGAATCATGAATTCCCACTCTGGCTTCCAAGAAGTGATAGAATTTGAGGTGGAGCTCAAAAGATGAAGATGTGATCAAGTCTTTACTAAGTCTTATCTCTTTGAGTTCCTGCACTGTATAAGTGAGCAACTCAGTGGGTGAATGAAGGGGGCAGAACTAGCACTGAAGTGTCATAATTATAGCTATTGCTTATTCAATGCATACTATCTGCCAAATAGTGTAAAGTACACTTTATTGCATGCAACCTTCAACAAACAGAAAAATAGATATGAGGATTGTCCCCATTTTGCAGATGAGTAGACTGAAGTCCAGAGTGATTGAGTAAGATACCCAGTTTTGTTATACTACTAAGTAACACATCTATGACTTCTGCCCAGTCTGTCTCACTCTTTTGCCATCTTTTTGACTCATCACATTTTTTTAAAGTTTTAATTATCTTTCTTGCCGTTAAAAAATCAGCCAAAGTCATGGCAACCTTTAGGGATAAACTTTGGGGTATTTAAAATAACATGTTTGGGGGGCACCTGGGTGGCTCAGTTAGTTGAGTGTCCAACATTGGCTCAGGTCATGATCTCACAGTTTGTGAGTTCGAGACCCACATCAGGCTTGCAGCTGTCAGTGCAAAGCCCACTTCGGATCTTCTGTTCCCCCCCTCTCCGTCCCTCCCCTGCTTGTGCTCTCTCTCAAAAATAAATAAAACATTAAAATTTTTTAAAATAACTTGGTTGGAAAACTGAACCACATTTCTAATTGCCAGCATTATGCTTTGTTCTTGGTAGAATCATCTTTTCTTTTGCCTTCTTTTTACATCCCAATTATAAGCCCTGGCCATATTGGCTTCTGTGGTAGTAGATGGATCTCAAGGAAAGTCAAGGTCTTCCTCAAGAGAATCAAGATTCTTTGTAGCAGTCGATTAATTCTTTTCCCATGCCTGAGCTTCATCAGTTCATATTCAAGCATTATATTAGCCCCCCGTCACAGACCCACTTTATCAGTAGGAGGAACTGAGGCTTTGCAATACAGGGTGTCTGCTGGTAAGAATCCGCTCTCCAGGGAACCGATGGAGTCTTTTTTCATTGTATTGTGTTGCTTCCCCAACCTGCCTTTTCCTGCCTTTTCTCGGGCTTTACAGTAAGGAGGTTGAATCAGTTGCTGGTGTCCATAGCTCCAGCTCTAAACAACCTTTTGATTCTGTCTTCCTTTTGTTCCAGTTGTGAAATCACTGAGTAATGTCCTGTTAAATGGCCTTAGGGCAGCAGACTAGATGAGACTGAAAGATCATTGGAAACTTAGGGTAGCAGGGAGGGGAGAGACCCAAAGCCAACCTAAATTGAAACTGCTAAATGCAATTTCTAGTGCTAATTTTTGAGTCTAAGACCCATGTGCAGCTCCAAAAATTTAAGTCCATTCGAAAGTTACCAATGAGGATTATTTCTAAGGAGCTATATTTACGTACTTAAAATCATTTCCACGTGGTTTCTTAGGTGATAATGTGGATTTTTCGGTGGTAGATAATATCTCAGCTAAGTAGGGTATACAGCTCCATGTAGTTAGTGAAGAGAGGTGAGATGAGAAACAATACAGGAGATCGGGTAGGGGGCACTCTAAACCTGTCTGTGTGACCTTGGGTAAATCACCTCACTTACCAGCCTTGTTTGTCATCTGTACAAAGAGAGCCTACATGACCCTGCTCCTGCAGTCTTTGAATCTATAACACCGCAATCCTTGTGGACGGTTGACCCACATATATCATTACCTGTGGGACACCCCTACCTTGGGATCCCAGGGTAGCCAAGAACGTGGAACTCTGGAGTGAGACTCTCCTGGATCCACTTTAGAATTCATCTAGTCTCTGGGTGACCATGGGCAAGGATTTGACTTTCCATGCCTCATTTTTCTCATCTGTGCACTGGGGCTAATTTAGGGCTATTGTGAGGACTCATAATCGGTACGAAGCCCAGGGCTCAGCACAAAATAAATTCTAAAGTGGACTTACCTGGTACCAATATTATTATCGTAATTACTGCTACTACTACTAGTGTGAATGCTCGATAAATGTTTTAAAATTTGTTGAATGAATGAATCAAATTGTTATAGCATCAATGCTAAAAAGTTTGATGCAGGCCTTCTAAGAAGAAATGATCTCAGGACTCCTGTTCAACCACCCTCAAGTTTCCCTGTCAGAACTCTGGTCTGTAGCAACCAAGAGTTTTTTAGAATTGAATTTAGGAAAAATTGTAGATTCAAATGGGAGCCAGGGTTTGTATTTGTCTGTCTCCTTTTCCACCAATTATTTATTCCACAAACATCTGTTGAACCAGTAATATTGCCTATAGATTTGTCAATAGATTTTAGGTTGATTTGTCAATAGATTTGTCTATAGACAAATAGATTTTGTCTATAGATTTGTCAGTGATTTTAAGGGCAAAACAGATTTTTTTTCTTATGATGGTAGATTTAAAATCTTACATGGTAAAAAAAAAAAATAAAACCCACCACAAACCTATAATTAACCATAGTTGTTTTAAAAAGCTAGCAAAAAGAACCACTAAACAAAAAAATCTTTATAGCATTTGATAAAACAAATGTATTTGCATTGCACTTGAAACTTAAAAAAAAAAACCTGTTTTTGTTAAGTATAAATTACTCATTCTAAGTGTTTAGAAATATAAGCACACTCTGAATATAAATATGTGAAGGTATAATATGTAAAAGATTGCTATATAAAGTAGTCAAAAAGTTAAATTGCCACGTTGGTATACATGGTACCCTTAAAAAGGAAAAAAAAAAAAAGGCTGCATAGCAAAGAACAGAGCAGCTTTACTCTAATCCTACTTAAAAGAATATAGCAATTTAAAATTATCAGGAAGAAAAACAGGCTTTGGCACTAGCAATTTCCTGTAAACTGTGGGCACTATTCTCAACTGAAAAATTAGAAACATTTTGAAATAACTATGTGTTTCTCATTTTCTCTGGTCAGATTCAAAAAGTCTCCAGAGGCCAGCACTGAGCTTCTCTGCAGTGCTCTAACTTGCACACTGGACTTCATGAACAAGAACAAAAAGGAAAATAAGGGTTTTTTCTTCCTTTAATTCAAGGAGAAGCAACAGAGCTGTTGGCCTTGAAATAGACATTAATAATCTTTTGTCATTCTCTTTACAGTCGTTTTATAAAATTTTCTCCCGAATGTCTATAACTTTCAAGGGCATTTTGGGGAAATTCCTTTGTTTTTATGTTTCTGTCAATCCATAAATACTGGATTTTCTCTTTTCTGTCTTATAAGGAGCAAGGTTTTATGTGGTTAAATATGGGGTCTGGATTTTTTTTTTTTTAAGAGAGAGCACATAAAGGGGCAGAGAGAGAATCCTAAGCAGGTTCCATGCTGTCAGCATGGAGCCCAACATATGGCTCAATCCCACAACCCCAAGATCATGACTGATCAAGAAATCAAGAGTCAGATGCTTAACCAACTGAGCCACCGGGGCGCCCTGGGGTCTGGATGTTGAAATTCAGTGTCTTTCAAGAGTTGTCTCCTTTTTCCTCTGGCAAATTTTACTTGTACTTCAAGCTCAAATATCAACCCTTCTCTGAAGTCTTCTAACCCCTTCATTGCTGTATATGTAAATTCATCTTCTATGCTTTCAGAGAATTGTATTGACATTATGCCTAAAATTGTTAACTACGACTGACCTTTATTTTATTTTATTTAAAAAAAATTTTTTTAATGTTTATTTTTGAGAGACAGAGAGACAGACAGAGTGCAAGAAGGGGAGGGGGAGAGAGAGAAGGAGGCACAGAATCCTAAGCAGGCTCCAGGCTCTGAGCTGACAGCAGAGAGCCCAACGCGGGGCTCGAACTCAAGAACTGCAAGATCACGACCTGAGCTGAAGTCAGATGCTTAACCAACTGCTTAACTGACCAAGCCACCCAGGCCCCCCTACAGCTGACCTTTAAACAACACTGGTTTGAGCTGTATGGGTTCATTTATGTGTAGATTTTTTTTTTTCAGTAAATACAGTACAGTACTGTAATACAACACCCCATAACCCTGGCATTGTTGAGGGTCAACTATATATATTTTCATGTTCAACTTCAACTGGTCCTAAACTCCTTATCAGCAGACACTCTGTCTTGTTTTTCTTTCTTGTCTTTATGGTTTTCCTTTATAATCTAGTAGAGAACCTGGCTCATAGTAAGCTCAATTGATTTTTATTAATAAATGATTGAATAAGTTAATAAGTGAAATTCTAATTTGCTTAAAATATCAGGTCAGAAATCATTTGGCTTGCCAGTCACTAGGAGCAGGACTCATTGTGTATAAGATTTTACCGTGGGAGCTCCAATGTTTCCTAGCATATAAATCCAAATTTCTGTTTGATGCCCTTTCACCAGTTTTACCTTACAAGGCATGTCAAGGTAACAAATTCAATTTCCACTTGGCCTGCTTGTTACATTTCACCACTTATACTATGGCTACATGATGGTGTTGTAGGTATCATTTGCTCATGACTTGTAACATTCCCACTGACTTTCTACAGAACCCCTTGGAATATGCTCTGAATTCTGGGTGCTAGCATTCTGATTTGGTCTGCCAGGGTATTGGACAACATGTGTTTTCCAAACTCTATGTCATCTCTCACTTCTGGAAGATGTTAAAATAGACTGTCCATGAAAAAAAAAAAAAAGGTAATCGAATATACATCTTGGTCTTTCAAATGCTCTGAGAAGCCCTGAGTAGAGAAACCTGGTTAAGCTCCTTTATATCAAAGTTATCCAGTCTTACTTGACTATGGACTCTTCTCTTCAATATGGTAGAACATTCGTTGAACAGTAGAATTCTATAGGCTGCAGTCTGAGAAATACCATCCACTTCTTGTGGAAGCTTATTCCACTTCTGGTACTGAACCACTTCTGTTCCCAAAATGTGGTTTGTGCTTTTTTGCGTCAATGCTTTTGTTTGCATTTGAAACTCTTTTCTTCATATCCCCTTGTCTCAGTTCTACTCATGTATTAAAGTCCTAACACAATGTCTCATTCCTCTCCAAAGTGTTTTTTGTTGGCTTTTGATTTTCCATAACACTTTCTACAACTTTCTTATGGCTCTTTTAATTTTATTTCTTTTATTCTCAGTTTACCTTTCCTCTCCCCAGCCACTGAATACTTTGGGTTTGAATCTCTGGTCTGCACTTCTGCTGGATGTATCAGTCAGAGCCTTGACAGGAACACAATTTGCCCTTAATTGGTTCAAGTGGAGAGACTTAATGAAGTAGTTACTTGCGGAGGTGAGAAAAGGGATGAGGGAAGAAACAAGGCCAGAGGGTACCCAAGGTCTAGCAACAGGGAGAAGCCATCACTGCTATTCAGATGGGAGGTGGAAGGGAGAAAAGGCTGGAGCAGAGCCCCCAAAGGTGAGCACCTTGGAGGGGGCCTCTTGCCAGAGCTGCATGGTCCAGGGAAGTGGCAGCCACTGCCAGAGATCTGGCACAGGGGAAGGGTGGAGTGGGAAAGAAACACCCTGACCTCTTCTCTTCCTGCTCTCTGACCTCTGGAGCCTGCCAAAGACAGCTGACAGGAGAGCTGGGCTGTGGTGTCAGCAAGGCTCAGCCTCATGGGCACAGAGCAGGGCAGCGAAGGGTGGAGAATTGCTGGGGGTGGGGTGGGGTGGCGGGGGGGCAGAGAATAGCCAGCACACTGGGAAAGCCTCTGTTTCCTCATTTGCAAAATAGGGCAGTGACAATCCTTTCCTCACAGGGTTATAGTGAGGATTAAATTAGGAAATGCATCAAAATAGTATGGTGCCTGGTTCTCCAGTTAGATTAGCTACTTACTATTATTATTATTATTTACTCAAAGAACTCTATGGGTAGTATAAAAGCTAATTGAGGAAGATATCATGTGTTGGTTAATTTGTAGCCTTCACACATGTAGCACAAAACCCCACTTATTGTAGCAAGGCCCCAAATAGATGGTATTTTATAGGTAATGGGGAGCCCTTTTGCATGGAGATAAAAGGGAAGCTAGTTTAGCTGTTTTCACTGACATCTTCAGTCAATCTGACCTTGAAAACAGACAACAAAGAGCTAAATTTAGGACTTATTTTTAGTTTTCAGCAGATTGGTTGGCACTCCTTAGGCACAGTCTTTGGCCTCTGGTTTTCCTGCCCCTCAGTGCAAAAGGGGTTACTGAAAACATGCCAGCTCACCAGGACCAGCTCACCACCACCACCAAGCCTGCGAATGAGCGATTTCTCATGTTTTGAAAGCACAATCAGGAGGGCCAGCCCGAGGGTAAAGCAGGAGGGTTTGTGTCTATAGAGCAATTTCCTTCCTGTTCTTTCAGATCACTAACCTGTTTTATTTCAAACCTAGGATCACCTGGCTCCCGCTGCCCTTGGTACACAGATTAGAGAAACAAGAATAATCACCACTGTTTTTTGCACTTCAAAGCCTGCAGAATGCCATGTGGAGGGCTAGTTCTCCGCCTGAACCAGGGAGGCTGATTCTAGGGAAAGCCCTTTCATAGAAGCCTGGGGGGTGGGGGTGGGGTTCAGGGTGGGAAACTTACCCACATGAAGGCAAGTGGATGTCAGAGCTGGTGGCCCCACAGGTGCCCTCTGCTGCAGCTTGTGTTCTTGGAGGAAGGGCACGTTCAGAGGGTGACAGGCTCTTCAGAGAGAGCCTTTGAAGAGCCTGTCACCCTGACAGAGCAATGAAGGTCACGCTGGGAGGAGAGTCCTGTACTGACACCAGCAGCTGCAGGTAGGGACTTCCTTCAAAGAGGAGTGACTTTTTATCCGGGTTTCCGGCAGACTAAAATTAGTGA
Organism: Prionailurus viverrinus; assembly: GCF_022837055.1. Classification (NCBI taxonomy): domain Eukaryota; kingdom Metazoa; phylum Chordata; class Mammalia; order Carnivora; family Felidae; genus Prionailurus; species Prionailurus viverrinus. The sequence continues at coordinate 46,136,198 of NC_062570.1, forward strand.
GAAGAACACTTAGCCGTAGATCCTGTGGCATCTGTAAGGAGTTCACATTATCGTCCCCATCCCTGAAAAATCAAGACATGAGCCAATTTTACTAGTAAGCAGCTCTGAAGTCACAACACCCCTAAACCTCATGCTCTCTTGGTGGGCCTGAGCTTGCTGGGGTCCTCTGGCTTTTCCTGGGGCCCTCTGGCTTTTCCTGGGGCACACAGATATTTTGTCTCTTTACTCGAGGCTGGCAGAAGCCCTAATTGGACATCTGATTATGCCAGAGCAAGAGCTTACTGCCCAGGTAAGCAGTGGGTGTCCTCCATCAAATAGAGGGATCACAGGTGACAGAGCAGTTTGGGGATTATGCTGCCAATAAAAATTAGTTCTTCCTGGCAGTGTGCCACCAGTCATTCCAAGGTGACATGATAGTTTTTGTTTTAGTGTTGAAATGAAAAAGGCACTCGGTTCGAATGTGGGAAGACCCAGGAAGGCCCAGCCCGGTCCTAAACTACAGTGACCTCCCAGTTGTATAAATGGCATATTGGTAATGTGAGGTTACTCAAGCTACCTTCCCTTTTAGGACAAGAGATGGCGATGTCTCTCCCTCTCTCTCTTTTTGTAAGGGTACAATAAAATTGAACTATTAAATCCGTAAAACCCTTTCTGAAGGAAAATTAAAAACAAATAAATGACAAGTCTTTGATTTGTTAGACTACTCTTTGAAGAGTTGATTGCTGACTTCAAGGCAAATTCCAATCTTGGTAGAAGCACCCCAAACTAGCTCCAATCACGATTTTATTATCAACGCTTTCATCCCCTGCCCAATGATCTCAAAGCTCCGGGGAAATGAAGTTCACTCAGAGGTTGGGCTTGCTTGATCTAAGCTTGATAGGAATCAACCTTTGTGATTACCCTAATGTCTGTCTGGCCAGCAGAGAAAGGATGAGGGAGGCACTAAAATTGTTCTGTGTAAAATTAGGGTTTGAACAATTTTTTTTGTATAAGTACTTATGACATTGGTATGGTCAGAGTTTATCTCAACGATAATGGCTATGAATTATCTACCATGTGCCAGACACTTCCTACCTCTTACAGCATTGGACCAAATAACCCTCAAGTTACAGATAGTTAAGTGACATTCCTAGTTTGAAGTGTGGGGGAGGTAATTCAAACCCAGGACTCTCTACCTCAAATCCATATATCATCTCCCATATTGCTTCTGTGGGGATGATTTCAGATACAAGTAACAGAAAACTGACTCACACTGGCTTGACCAATAAGGAAATCAATCACCTCACGTAGCAAGAAGTTCAAGTGCAAGGTGGCTCCTGGTGACCAACACTCTTTCTCTTAGCTCTACCCTCTTCTGCATTTTCTCTGCCTACAGGATTGTGACAAGATGGAGGGAGAAATAACAAGCAGATGTCATATAGAATTACATTCAGAGGAACAAAAAAAGGGCGGCTTCTGTTCCTATGTCTCCTTTTTGGGAGCGAGAAATGTATGCCACTCCCTAGGCCTCTTTTCATATGGTAATGGTCAGAATCAATGGTCATAAGCCCTTTCTTAAATCAACCACTCTCAAGGGAATGAGTTGCCTTAGTTAGTTTGAGGGAAGCAACAGGGAATAATTGCAAGAGTTCTAGACTAGGGCTCAGGGATCCTGGGTTTTAGTCCTGGTTCTACCATTTACTTAGTTATAGCATTAGACCTTATATTTTCCTTGTTGGGGAAACAGAGCTGGTGATTCTCATCCTACTAATCTCAGAGGCTGTGAAACAGGAATGGAATAATGTCCATAGAAGCATTTTGTAAACTATAACACACAACTTAGATGCGTACTATTGTGTCCATTAACACTATTCAAAGAGAACTGTTGGCCAGAAGTCACTTTTTCAATTACCCTCATATGTGGGGCTTGATCATCATCAAGATAATAATTTAGAATTTTTAAGGCTTTGCTAAAGACTTAACTAAATTTTAATTTTGTACTGGAAAATTAATAGTGCAAAAACAGGGAAAGTGTGAAATTTAGTATTTAAGAAAAACAAATGTCAAGTACCCTCATGAACTCTGATAGAATTTATTGTTGTTTTTTAACAGTTTTATTTATTTTTGAGAGACAGAGTGTAAGTGGGGGAAGGGCAGAGAGTGAGGGAGACACAGAATCTGAGGCAGGCTTCAGGCTCTGAGCTGTCAGCACAGAGCCCAACATGGGTCTCAAACCCATGAACTGCGAGATCATGACCTGAGCCAAGGTCAGACACTCAACCGACTGAGCCACCCAGGTGCCGCTAGAATTTGTTTATATATGGACAGGTTATTTATAAGTTATTTTTTTCTATTCATTAAAAGCAAGTTTCCTAAGAATCTATTAAACAGCCTTTCTCATTCCTTTATCTATACCAATACAATACACATAAGTGGAATGTTACCATGGGGGCAGGGGATGGGATGCACACAAAAGTGAATCCCAAATAGACCCTATCTGAAGGAGAGTAGCTATCCAGTATGGAAAAGTTCTAGAGAGAAGACTAGACAGAACATATCCCCAGCAGCTATAATAAAATGTATAAAGATAAGAGGAAGTGAGAGGTAAAGTCCTACGGATTGAATAGATAAGGGGCTGTAAGAGTTCAGAGAATTGACATAATTCCCAGATGTGGCATTAGGAAGGCTTAGGACAAGGTGTCATTTGACCAGAGTTGGAAGATTTAGAAATGGGAATAGTGAGCTCACCTTGGCTCTACATTAAACTTGCTCTAAGGACTTGAATATCCAACCAGAATGCAGAATCCTTGAGTATAAATAGCATAGAACTATAGTAGAAATAAAAGTTGGAAAGGTAGCGATTGCAGCTGGATTATAGAGGGGTTGGAATGTCAGACTGAAGAATCTGATCTTTACTCAGTAGGTGTGAGATAACAGAAAATATATATATTGGCCTCTGCCTCCAGTTCCTGGAACACAGCTCCTAAAAATGCTTGTACTTCCCTAAGTAATAAGAGCAGTGGGAGCATCTTTTGTTCTGTTTGGTCTTTGACCTCAGTTCCTGACAGAGGAGTCCTAAAACCCTTGTAATTTCCTGAGTAGTAGGAGTGTCTCTTGTTCTAAAGAGGTGACTCTGGGTGGGCTCCAGGATGGCTCCTGGATGAGGGCTAGTTGCCAGAAAGACCAAGGCATGATTAGAAGTTTGGGATTTTTAGGGGTGCCTGGGTGGCTCAGTTGGTTAAGTGTCCAACTTCGGCTCAGGTCATGATATTGCTGGTTGTGAGTTTGAGCCTAGCGTCAGGCTCTGTGCCGACAGCTCAGAGCCTAGAGCCTGCTTTGGATTCTGTGTCTTCCTCCCTCTCTGCCCCTCCCCTGTTCTCTCTCCCTCTCTCTCTCTCTCTTTCAAAAACAATAAACATTTTTTTAAAAATTAAATATAAGTTTGGGATTTTTTAGCTTCACTCCCTATTCATTTAGGAAAGGAAAAGGGCTGGAAATAGAGTTAATAATTGATCTTGCCTGCATGATGAAGTCTCCAAAAAATCCCAAAATTATGGTGTTCAGAGAGCTTTCAGGTTAATGAATACATCCATATACCTGGAGAATGATACATCCCAACTCCACAAGGACAGAAGCTACTTCACCAAGGACCCTCACAGACCTTGCTATGTGTATGGCTATTCACTTATATCCCTTATTATATTCTTTAATACACTGGTAAGAGTAAATGTCTCCCTGAGTTCTGTGAGCTTGTCCAGCAAATTAATCAAACTTGAGAAAGGGGTTGAGGAAATCTTGGGGGACCTCCTACTGGCAGTAGGCATCAAAATGAGGGTGGCAGTTTTGTAGGACTGAGACCTTCACCTGTGGGATCTGACACTGTTTCCAGGAAGATAGTGTCAGAATTGAATTAAATTGTAGGACACCCATCTGATGTCATGGAAAACTGCTTGGTGTGCGGGAACCCCACCCCTCCCCTCCCCAACATTTGGTGGTCAGAAATATCAGAGGTGACGTGTTCTGAGTAGCAAAAGAGACACACATGGGGATAAGACTGTAGGTTTATTTATTTATTCATTTTTTTCATATTTATTTATTTTTAAGAGAGAGAGAGACAGAGTGTGAGTTGGGGAGGGGCAGAGAGAGAGAATCCAAAGCAGGCTCCAGGCTGTCAGCACAGAGCCCAATGTGGGGCTCGAAGCCACAAACTGTGAGATCGTGACCTGAGCCAAGGATGAACGCCCAACAGACTGAGCCACCCAGGCACCCCAAGACAGTAGGGTTTTTTTTTAATTCAGTAGGCAGTGGAGGGTCAGTGAAAGTTTTGGGGCAGTGGAGTATCTTCATTATAACTGTGCTTGTTGAGGATTAACTAGGCAGCTTATAGGAAGATACAAGGAGAAAAAGTGGAAGCTGAGGGACAAACTAAGAGTCTCCATGTCCAAGTAAAAGGTCATGAGAACCTGAACCAGATTATGAGCACTGGGATGGGGGTAAGCAAATGAATAGAAGACATTTTGGATGGAGAAACCATAGTTCTTGGTAATTGATACAAAGACCAGTTGGGAAGGGGAGAGTTGGCAGTCTTTCATTTACAAATAACAAATAGCCTAAACTTGCCTAAATAAAGGTAATTTACTTATTCACTTAACTAAAAAGTACTGAAAAAAGATGTTGCCTCAGGAACTGTTGGATCCCAGGGCTCAAATGACATCATCAGTGCTGATTCAGTGCTGATTTCACCTTACGGCAATCTCCAGAAGCTACTAATTTTTATTTTCTGATGGTTAAATGTGGTAGAAGAGAGAGATTGTCTTCCTCATCGGGTCCAGAAAACGCCCTGAGACCTGCTTTCCATTGCACATTCCTGAAGCAATCCCTCTGCTCCGAGAGATTTTTTGAGATTGGCTTAGACCCATATCTGGTCATTTATTTTCTATTAGTGTCCTAATAATTTGTTCACAAAGACGGCCTAATTGTAGACCACTATAAGACATTGCTCCATAACCAAAATCAGATCTCACATGATGAATTCTTGCTAACAAAAAGATACTAATTGAGAACAGTAATGGCTCCCCATTCCATTTCATCCACTGCAACAATTTTTGTAGGCAAGTTTCTTGAGAACCTGGCTCATAAAATGTGAATAAAACCAAGACAATTTCTAGGGCAATATTCAAATTGGGCAGTTACAAATGTGCCAGAGAGATTTCAAGTATGGGAAAGCGGGGAGAGTTGTCTGAGAGGGATGGGCAAAAGACAAACTATTGACCTAAGCCTTGAAGCAAGTATAAGCTTTGCTTCAGAACCGTCTAGGCAGGGCACTGAATGCCAGCCAGATGTTGACAAGTCATTTGTATTCCATTTGAAATGGGGTAATGGCTCTAAAAATAACATGGGGGCATCTGCTTGAACTGAGCAGTCTTCTCTACGTGGTAGGTATGACGTCTAAGCAGTGTTTTTGAATCAAAATTTTACCAAGTGTTTAAGTACACTAGGAAAGCATACCCCTTTTAGAAACCCCAATGGACATCCCTTTGGTAAAGAAAAGGATCATTCTGTGAAGTGAATCCCCATCAGTCTGTAAAGTGAATCCCTTCCCCCTCCTTAGTGGGTGGATTTGCGTTTTCACATAGCGGATTTGCTTGAAAGTCAGGTACATACACCTGAGCTGCATTGAGAAAATGATAAATCCCATTACAGGACTTTTAAATTTGGGGTCTGTTTTTATGAGGTAGAAAATGTCAATTTGAAAAGTGTTAAAGGCAGCCTGAATCAACTTATTAGAAACACATACACACACTGCACATTTTTAAACATGTGACAAAGCTGCTCTTTCAGCTTTCCAGAATGATCATCATCCTGCTCATGCAAATTGCTGTTACATGTCATTTGGAATGAGATCAGAAGTTTGAAAATGAGAAAGGACAATCCTGGCGGAACACTTGATTTTTTTTTAATGTTTATTTATCTTTGAGAGAGGGGGGTTGGGGGAGGCACAGAGAGAGAGGGAGACACACAATCTGAAGCAGGCTCCAGGCTCCGAGCTGTCACCACAGAGGCCCCGACGCGGAGCTCGAACCCATGAACCACGAGATCATGACCTGATTGGACGCTTAACCGACTAAGCCAGCCAGAACCCCGGAACACTTGAGTTTTGATTCCGCAAAGCTGACCAGTGCACTGGTCTGGCGGAAGCAGGCCATTCCCGTAACCACCACCAAGCCCTGCAAGGCTGTGGGCTCACAGCAATACATCAGCTTGATTTGCAAAGCCCAGGAGCCTCTTGGCCCTCATTAGGCTATTAAGGATGGTACGGAAAGCAGCACAGGTGTTAACAGTGCTGAGAGAAGACCCTGGTTAGGAGAGAATAACTTTTTACTCAATTATGTGGCTTATCAACTAGGGACTGGGAAGACTGGAGGCAGCTGGAAGGGAAAGAGATGATTTTAGTGATCTATAGTCCCTTCTTTTATTTGAGTGCTGCCACCAAGAGATAGAAAGAGGAGCCAGAGAAGGAGCTTGCAATTGGTGACCTGTACCTACATGTTGCTGGACACATAGTACATTCTCAGTAACAATCTGCTGAAGAAATGAATGAATGAATGAGTGACTGGATGAATGGATAGTAGGCTGTGAAGGGTGCCCTCTGCGTGACTTTTCTGGGAATGGGCTCTGGTTGAGCTTTCCATAGGATCACAGGATGGGACTGTCATTTTGGCTATTGATTGGCTGGAAGACAAGGAATTATGCAGGGAACTTACTCATCTTAATCATCTTGAATCTTGCAAGGCCTGGGCAACTTCTTTCCAGAGTTATTTGAAATGCCTCAAACTCTTTTCCCACGGAAAACAAATTCTGGGAAAAGAATTCAGGAGCCACTGTCAGTAAACAGAAGAAACATCCAACCCTGTGTTGAATATACAGCACTTCAATCATCTTAAAGTGGGAGAAATTGTTAGTGATTTAACAATAGAAAGCCAGAGAAACTGTTTAAGGTCCAATGCCAAAATGATGCCCCCATTCCTCCATTTAAATCTGTACTTGTTAATAGGGGAGGCTCTGGAGGATGTTGGATGCAGGAGAGAAACTTCTGACCCCCCCCTTTGTAATGCTCAGGCTGACTTCAGACCCCTGTGAATCTGCAGATGGGCAATGAAGAGCTAATCAGGATAATGCTTTCTCTTCCCACAGCTCAATATTTTTACTTTTTGGATGGCCAGGTTCACAGCTTCTAGTTTTGTCATTAGATCTAAATATCAGGAATCAAAAAATCTTGAAGAAAGGAAAAATAGGAGGAAAAAGACAGAAGCATTTCAAGAATCAAAATAAGTCTGACCCATACTGAAAGACCTTAATTGGAGCATGGGAAAGAACATTCCAAAGCAAAGCAAGTCTTGTGTGTGTGTGTGTGTGTGTGTGTGTGTGTGTGTGTGAGGGAGAGGAAGAGAGAGAGGGAGAGAGATTGAGATTGAGAATTAATTTATGAAGGCCTCTTTTCACTCTGGTTCAGATACAAGTTGTAGAGGGGACACATATCCTTTTGGAAACAGCTGGCTCAGTGATGAAGGTCCATGAGGCCCCTGTGCCTTTGCCTTGAAAGCTTGTTTGCTTTAGCAGTTTCATAACCTAAAGGCCTATACCTGGCATCCATGGACTTTTTTCCCATTGAATGTTCAGGGCCCTTTTTCAGGTATTAGGAGTTTATGAGCTCTGCTCCTCTTATATCTTGAAGGCCAGTTGGTGACTCAGTCAACCTAAAACCCCCCACCCCAAGCATCCCACTGTGTCCCTGGGGTCCCTTCCCAGTTCTCTTGTCCTTGTCCTCAAAGAGGTAGGCATGAACTCCTGCATTTTACTGCTAATCACTCCTACATAGTTTCTCAGTGCTCAGGGGACCTTCATGAGAATCATCAGAGTTATTTGTTAGAAACTCTCAAAACTGTTCTAATAATGTTCTGTTTCTTGATCTAGTTGCTGGGTGCATAGGTATATTCAGATTGTGAAAATTCAACAAGTTATATATTTACTTATATACTACTTTTATGGTTGCACGTTATATTCCAGTAAAATGTTTGAAAAAAAAAACAACAACAACAACACCCAAACCCAATGAATCAGAATCTCGGGGGTTTGGGGCCTGAGAACATGCAGTCTTAGCAAACTCCTCAAATGATTCAAGTTTGAGGGCCTTTGTGCTAAAAGGAAACAAACAAAAGATAAAGAAATCACAAATGTGCAAAGACCATTATACCAGCACTAATGAATTATGTTTCCTGGCCTTTTCATCCACTCATTCGCAAATGCCTGTTCCCCTGGGTTAGGGCCCAGGGTGATGGACTAGGTCCTCCCCCTCCTGCTGCTGAAGGACCCTGTTGGACCTAGATGCCATCCCTGTCCTGAAGAAACTCACTGCATCCAGGAGGAAATAGTGAGCTAATGGTCATGATGCAGGCTGCTTAGTGTTGAGAGAGGGAAAACAGGGTGATCTAGGAGCCCTGGGAGAGCTACCAACCATAACCTTTCTAGGTGGTGACTGCAGATCACACAGACTTATGGCTTCTGCTTTTAATCCTAGATGCAACACCCTGCATCTCTCCCCTCCCACAGCAGATGGCGTGTCCTTTCTCTGTCCTCAGGGATGGCCCCCTCTTCCAGCACTTAGGGCTATAAGACAGGCAGGGAGGAACACCAGGTGTCAGGAAAGGCCTTGTGTTGTTATGGCTCAGAGTACAGGCTCTAGAGCCAGGGTCTCTCAGTTTATCTCCTAGCCCATTTGTTTACTAACTGTGGGAATGATTACTATACTACCTACCTAGAGGCATCATTCACTTCTAGGTGTGGTTACTGTGGAGAGTAAGTGGACTGCTGTCATGTAGTGCTCATGAGAGTGCCAGGTATACAGTCGGTGCTAAGTGTTCTCATAACTGTTATTGTTGTTGTTGTGATTATTACTGTTGTTTAGTCCACCGTCAGATGTCCATTGATCTTGAGTGGATTCATTACATTCCTGAGAATGTCCAGAAGGGTGACACCCATCTCAGTGGGATCAGGCCACCTACTGGAATGATCCCCTTGGGGCAATTCCTCCCAGCTTCTAAACAAATCAGCCAAATAGAAAAATGCTTAATTCAAACAAAAGCTTGATGATTCAGCAGGAGGAAGAAGGGGAAAATATGGGTCACAGCCATGTAAGTGCCCTTCCCACAGGCTGTGTCACCACGCTGGGGTGGAGGCAGCTTTCTTGCACCCCATCCATGCAGCTGTTAATGTTACTCAGGGAAATATTCATAACAAGAGATTGGAATCATGCGGTGTTTGCTCCAGAACATTCAGTGGACTCACATAAGGACAGCTTTCTTTTCTTCTTCACCACTTGCAGGAAATTTGCAGAAGTATCTTCTGTTACTGTTCATTTTTCACTGATGGGGAAATGGAGGCATGTCCAGGATTGTCAAGATATTGGCTCCAGGTCACAGAGGTAGTGAAAAGCCAGGCTTTTCATCCTTGGCTCCTAACTGCAAGGCAAGTGTGCACCAGAGGAGAGCCACACAAGCACCTGGCAACATATGAAGCCTGACGTGGAAAGATTCAGTACAAGGGCAGAGCTAGGGGCCCAGATACAGCATGGAACTGTGATTCAGGAATTAAGAGGAAGAGCTTCAGAATTGGACAGGTCTGGATTTGAATCCTGGTTCTGTCAGTGTTAGGGCCTGAAAGTTTGTGTCCCCCCAAAATTCTTATGTTGAAGCCCTAACCTCTGGTGTGGCTACATTTGGAGATGGAGACTCTACAGAAATATTTGAGGTTAAATAAGGTAATAAGAATGGGGCCCTCATCTAATAGGATTAGTGTCTTTAGAAGAAGAGAGGCTAGAGAGCTCACACTCTCTCTCCATGTGGAAGCATGAAGGAAAAGTCATTTGAAGACATAACGAGAATGTGGTTGTCTGCAAGCCAGGAAGAGAGAACTCACCAGAAACCAGTTGGAGCTTTGATCTTGAACTTTTAGCCTCCAGAACTGTGAGAAAATTAATTTCATTATTTAAGCCACCCAGTCTATGATATTTGGTTATGGCAGACTAAGCTGACAAAGAGACTCCGTGTGAGCTCTGTGGCTGAGCAAGTAACTCTTCTCAACCACCATTTCCTCATTGATCAGATGAAGATAATAGTAATCATGTTTCACAAGATTGTTAACATGATTAAATGAGGTAAGGCATTCAAAGGACATAGCCAAGGGACCAGCACGTAAATGTTTGATGTTGATCAAGTACCTGCTTTCTGGCCATTGTTCTGGGTGCTGGAAATCCAGGGACAACTAAGCAAAATAAGATCCCTGCCCTCATGGAGTTCGCAGCCTAGCTGGGAGGCAGATGATAAATAAGGAAACAAATAAATAATTGTGGGTTATTACAAATGCCATGAAGGAAACATTCAGGTAAACAACAGAAAGTAATCTGAGGAGGCCACTTAAGATAGGGCTGTCAGGGAAGGTCTCTCTGAGTAAGATATTTGAGTCAGGGGCCCAAAGAATAAGAATATATGGATCATCAGGGGAGTTGGTGAACAGAGAGAGTAAGTGCCTAAGCTGGGAGGTGGAAGGGGCTTGGAGCATTCCACTCTGCATGGAATGTGCGAGATGGGGGAGGGAGGCAGGAGCCAAAGTTTGCAGCTCCTTGTGGGTTTTTTCTTTTAGCAATTGATAGCTATCAACTGACTCTTTGGGGGGAAATGACGTGGTCTGACTTGGGGTCATAAGAGCTGACCGGCTGCTGTGTGGAAGTTGGACTTGCGGGATGTGAGCAGAAGCAGTGAACTGTGTTAGATAACCTTCATGCCAGTTTGGGAAAGGAAGATAGTGGCTGTGATAGAGGTGGGGAGGAGAGTTCAAGTGCTGATTAGGAGAACAACAAGTTAGTGCTAGATCTGAAGGGGCTGAGGGGAAGGGAGAGTCAAGATGACTCCCAGGATTTCACCTAACTGACCACTGATGAGAGAAGGGGTGGGGCACGTCTGGAAAGAACCGGTTTGGGAGTCTCAGGGACCTGCAGAGGTTTGCGGATCACACTCTGAGAACTGCTAATCTAGGGAAAAATAGGAGTGTGGTTCTGAAGAGTTTCGACGAGATGGGATGGAGAGCACAAATAAAGGGGTGAAGCACTGATACAAAAGGGACCATTCTTCCATTTTAATAAGAGAGGAGGCAAGAAGATTGGTATACATTTTCTTAGTGGCGATTTCAGGCCATTCCTCTCCACCAGTATGTGTTTTCTGAGTGAAGCACAAGTCTCCAATTAAGAAAAATGGTAATGGGACACCTGGGTGGCTCTGTCGGTTGGTTGAGCATCCAATTCTTGATTTCGGCTCAGGTCATGATCCCAGGGTTGTGGGATCAAGCCCCGCATTGGGCTCTGTGCTGAGTATTGAGCCTGCTTGAGATTCTCTCTATCTCTCTCTCTCTCTCTCTTTGTCCCTCTCCCCAACTCACACGTGTGCTCTCTCTCTCTCTCTAAAATAAAATTTTACACTTGATCTTAGCCAAAAGGCTGAGAAGTGATTAAAAAAAATTTAAAGCCTTAAAAATAGAAGAAGGAAATGGTAAGAATGGACAGGGGAGTGTTTAAGGAGAAAGAAGAAGGTGTGAGCTGGTCGGCTTGGCAAGTGGGAAATGAATTTGCTGGAGAAGCATAGTAAATTTTTCAGGCAGTGCTCATTTGAGGTTTGTAGGCATGAAATTAAAGAGAAGCCAACTGGTTGAGTTTTATGCTTCCTTTTCCCAAGAATATTCAACTGCTTGGGTGTGTGCACAGAAAAGGCATATAACTTGGATCAAGGACTGCTGAAGCTTTTCTAAATGAATACAATGGAGAGAGAGAGAGAATGAAAAAATTGGTTCAGCAAAGGCATTGAGGGTGACTGCAAGGGAGGGGTTGTTTAAACTGGGTGAGAAGGATGAGGATGGGGTTGACAGTAGAAAAGGGAAAAGGGACAGGGTAGGTAGCCTGGAGGTTTTGATAAAGTGCCATCAGGGAGTAGGATGTTTGAGATCAGGGTGGAACTGCTAACCACAGCAAGGTTTAGGGCAGGACCATGGGAGTGGATGTTTGTGATTGGGGAAGGTGAGAAAGACAAGGAGCAGAGAGGCCAGGGATTTGGGTAGTCCATTCATGTGTATGTTGAAGGCATTGGAAGATGACAGGAAGGGTAGGAGAATGAGACCCGAAGCAAAGCCTTTGATGATGAAAGGAGCATAAGTGCCCATTGAATGGAAGGGCAGGTATCTGACAACTACCAGGAATGTGTGTAATCCGAAGGCAGGGGCTTCAAAGAAGTTGTGGTTTTTGAGAGAGGAAGCTGGGAGAAATGGTTTAACCTACAGTAGGTGCAAAGAGGATACTCCTTCCATCTCCTAGACTTGAGATACACCTGGAGTGAGAGAGCACAGGGTGTTGAGGGGCTGTGGGAGAAGAGTGGTCTCAGGGGAAAAGCCAGGTTTCCACGAGGCCAGCAGAAGAGGGAGTGGTCAGAGCAATGAGGACATAGGGGAGTTTGTGAGTCATAGGTGTAGCTCTGGAAGGCTCTAGAAAGGGCATAAGGGGAAAATGAGGGATGAAGGATTGGGTTAGATGATGAAAAATACACAGCACTAGCCTTGAACTTCTGTGAGGTCTTGAGATGATCTGTTGACTCTCCTCCCTGTAAACCTCAATGGGACAGCAATAAAGAGGGCCATGAAGTGTCCCTCTTTCAGGTCAGCCTGGTATTATTAGGTACAATTATCATCACCCACCTCATCTCCCTGCCTCTGGGCATAACTAATTATAGATTGTCCTACTTTAAGGTCTCCAAGAGAAAGTGATTTTATAATTTCCCTCAATAATGCATTCCATACTTTAACAATCAGTACGAAAAATACTGCCTGATACATAGTAGGTGCCTAATAAGTGTTGAGTTAATTGAATCAATTTATGGTATCAAGGTTTTCCTCTTATCTCCTTTAATTTACTCATGCAGTGCTAGTCCATTATACTGTGACAAAACAGATCCCACAATTATTTCCCCATTATCATAGACAAGCTGTTCCATATAATCTTTTACTCAAATGTTAATTCTATTGTTATTTAGTTGTGTCACATCTGTACCTTCGGACTCCTCAGCTATATTTAAATTCCCTCAGTGTTAGATACCATAGTGGAGGCAGAGAGTCAATATTTACTAATTGTTTTTTGAAAAATATAAATATATTCTCTAATTCTTGAAATAATACTTAGTTGAAAATTCATGTGTATTCCTAAAAAGCCACTGACATGTCCCATGAACCAACACTTGACCTAACATCCAGACTGCCTGGGTACAGATTGTGGCTGTGTCCCTTACTAGCTGTATAACCTCAGGTAAAATACTAATATTTTTGTGCCTCCATGTCCTTGTTTGTAAAATGAAGACAGTTATCACAAATTTGTTGTGATGAGCAAGTTAACATATGTAAGTGTATATTCATGGGATACTTTATAAATGATTTAAAAATCTCAACCCAGATCATCAATAAATATCAATTCAATAGATTGTACTGTGACTGGTCAGGCACACCCTCTACAAATAAAATATCATTAAATGTTTCACTTCTTAAGTAATTAAAACAGGACCACATCTGTGAAGTTAGGATAGGAAAAGCAATGCCCACACTTTAGAAAAAGGAGAAACATGAGAAAAACCTAGTAACCTAAATTGAGGCATCCTGAAATAAAGACGGGGACTCCCAAACAATGAGAGTCAGTAGCACGAGGCTGAGGGCTTTGAGAAAATGTTTGCAATGTATAATTACAGAAACAGAAAATGCCGCAGTAAGTCAAACTTTGCAGATGAAGAAATAGTGAAACTAACAGAAAATACCATCACACAGATTATTATTTGCTTCTGTTCATAAGGTATCCAGAGCCCAATAGTATAGAGAATTAGGAGGTAATGAAAACGCTATTGTAACTCTTGATGGAAAGCAGGCTGGGGAGCACTTAGCAAATGGGAACTTTGCAGAACCCACAGAGCTAGATTAATGTTCTCAGCAGTAAGGGAGCGAGTATTTGCATTAACAAGTTAAGGAAAAACTAATGTAGGTCTAGAGGTCAGAATCAGAGAGGTGATAGACATTCAAGGAGGAATGTAGATCTTATTTCATCAACTAGTAAGATTAATGAAACAACGATGAAATTTAAAAAGTAAGCCTAGAGACTTTAAGAAAAAAAAAACATTATAGAATTCAATAAAGGTTTTTTTCTTTTTTAAAAGAAAGTGTATTCAGGGCGCCTGGGTGGCTCAGTCAGTTAAGCATCCGACTTCAGCTCAGGTCATGATCTTGCGATTCGTGGGTTCAAGCCCCGCATCGGGCTCTTTGCTGACAGCTCAGAGCCTGGAGCCTGTTTCAGATTCTGTCTCCCCCTCTCTCTGCCCCTCCCCCACTTGTGCTTTGTCTCTCTGTCAGAAATAAACAAACGTTAAAAAAAAATAAAGCGTGTTCAATCCACATTGATTTTCAAATACTAGGTCTATAAATAGGCAAAGGAAGATATTATTATGCATTTAATGTATTCATTTTTACAGTATTAGATACAGAATCCCTAAACTGCCTTTAGGAACATTTCCATTTCAAAGTAGTGTCCTCTAGTTTTTCGGGTGGTGGGATTAAATGTGATGTTTAATTTCTTTTTTCACAGTTGATATGTTATTTTGAAATGAAAATAATTTAAGACTGACTTATAAAAAGTCACATTGACTAAAGGTTAAATCAAGACTTACTTATAAAAAGTTACATTGATTAAAGGTTGACCCAGACCCTAAACAAAGGGGAATTGGCACTGATTTGCCTATGTTGGGGAAGAAGAAGGTGGGGCCCAGAGGCTTCAGAAGCTGGAGTCAGAATCTGCTTCATTGCCTCTCTGGGTGTGTAGTCTGGAAGAAGTCAGGGTGACACAAACATAATCTGCAGCTAACCCAGCATCGGGAGGTGTGGCTCGTATAGTCAAGACAGACAAACCACTGAAATCTGACTCAGAGACGCTAGAAATACTGCCTTGCAGTAATTTTAGAAAAAAGAAAGGGAGAACAAGGCTGAGACTGCACAACATTTAATTCGTAAACACCCACTGCAACTCCCTGTGGAATGGCAGAAAGGGCATTGAACTTTTTCTGCAGTCAGAAATCCAGAGCTCAAGCCCCGGCTGTGTCTCTCAGGGCCTGGGTGCGCTTGGGCAGATCATTTAAACTCCCTGGGCTTCAATTTTCTCATCTTTAAAATTACAGAAATAAAGCCTTCCTCAAAGTTGCTGTGGGCATGAACAGCTTTCTGAAGCGCTGCAGGGATGCTTACAGGGGTGTCCAAGGGGCTCTAGTGTTGGTGGCAAAGGTAGTATTTATTCCAAACACCATAAGACAATGGAAAGAACAACAAATTTAGAATCAGGTAGATCTGAATTCACTGGAAGTCAAAGCGTAGCTTTTCTCCTTAATTACTCTTGGACTTTGGGCAAGTTTGTCTCATTGAGACATTTTTTTTAATGATTTATTTATTTTTTAATTTATATCCAAGTTGGTTAGCATATAGTGCAACAGTGATTTCAGGAGTAGATTCCTTAATGCCCCTTACCCGTTTAGTCGATCACCGCCCCCCCCCCCCCGCCACAATCGCTCCAATAACCTTCTGTTTGTTTTCCATATTTAAGAGTCTCTTATGTTTTGTCTCCTTCCTGTTTTTATATTATTTTTGCTTCCCTTCCCTTATGTTCATGGGCTTTGTATCTTGAATTCCTCATATGAGTGAAGTCATATGATATTTGTCTTTGAGGCATCTATTTTTAAAAAGGTATCTAAGGGTGTCTGGGTGGCTCAGTCAGTTAAGCGTCCAACTCTTGGATGCTTTCAAGCTCAGTTCATGATCTCATGGTTCATGAGATTGAGCTCCACATCAGGCTTTGTGCTGACAGTACGGAGCCTGCTTAGGATTCTCTCTCTCTCTCCCTCTCTCTCTGCCCCTCCCCTGATCATGCTGTCTTCTCTCTTTCAAATAGTTAAAAAATTCAAGTTAAAAAAAAGATATCTATCCAATAGGGTTCTTATAAGAATGAAATAAAATAATTTACATGCCCAAAGCCTAACACAGAAAAAACTCTCAGGGAGTGCTAGTTTCCCTTTCCTCTCACATGTACCTCAGAGAGAAGGCTGTGACCAACGTGCAGGGCAAAATATAGATGAATGTGGCAGCATTTCCTCCAGCACTCACCAGATGAGTAGGTGAGCAGCTCTGAAAGAAAACAGACTGTGGAAGGAGTGGAACATTTACTGTCATTCTCTGGAAGCTCATGGGGGACTGATTCTCACGGAAGGATCAGGAAAGGCCCCAAGGAGGAGGTGAGATTGAAGATGGGTGCACAAGGGAAGGAAATTTCTAGAGACTGGAAGAATTCAGGTGAGCTGGAAAATCGTCTTAGGCTGGTGTCATTGGCAAGTAGTGATGGCCGATATTATTGAGCAATGTGTTAGTTTTCTATTGCTGCTGTCATAAATTACCACACACATAGTGACTAAAACACAAATTTATTATCACTCAGTTTCTGTGAGGCATAAGTCCCACACCGGTCACACCCAGCTAAAAACAAACCCATGTTCCCTTCTGGAGGCTCTGGGCAAGAATTCACTTCCAAGCTCATCCAGGGTGTTGGACTCAGTTCTCTGTGGTTAGGGCTGAGGTGCCTGTTTCCTTGCTGTCTTTAGCTCCTGGAAGTCTCTCTGTAGCCTCATCTGTGGGTCACTCCTTTCTTCAACCCACAGTGGTGAGCCTTCCTCTTCTTTCTAATATCTCTGATTTCTGCTGCTGCTACCTCTCTCTTCTCTCTTATGTGCACCTTTAATAAACACAGGTCTCAAGTCACACTCCGTGCTGCCTGTGGCCCCATTTCTAAGTGAATGAGGATAGGGTGAGGCTGGGAGAGGGACTTTGTGTGCCTTCCATCCTGCTCACCTCCATCCTGGGTCCATGTGCTGACTGCAGAGCCTGGCTTCCTCCAGGAGCAAAGGAACTGTGACATGCTTGAGAGACTCCTTCAGACAGATCTCTGGAGGCAGAGCCAAGGTGTGGATCCACCACGGCAGAGGAGAGAAGTCAGTGGAAGTGTCTCTCCCTGACCCCAGGGGGGCCTCTGGAAGGTAGACAGCACCCCAGAGGCAGGCAGCCCCTGGAAGCCAAGGCCAAGCAGGGAGGCATGAAGCACTTTGCACCAAGGGCAAACTGTTACCAGCTGGGGAAGGGTGCACTGAGGGCAAGGGGGACTCTGGACAGGCTTCCCTTGGCATCAATTGCTATAACTGGAGCCACACTGTCTGCACACCCATGCTCCCATGACCCAATGTCTGGTTTCCAGTTTTGGGGGTCTCTGAGGCTTAGGCTGGCTCCCCTTCTTCAAGGAAAAAGAAACGCTTACCAGGATTCTCAGAGTCACCTGTGTCAGGGCCCTGCCGTGGTGGGTCCCGATCCTTCCCTGAGCTTCCAGGGACCACAGCTCACAGTCACTGTCAGGTGGCCAGTTGCAAGAAGAGATTTCACTTGAGGGACTCAGTAGGGACAACCATGGGCAGGCTGGCCTCTGGACCAACTCTTGCAAGCCATTACTTCTCTGGTCTTCCCATGGTTTACCTTTCAGGGTGAAAAACCCTTTCGAAGGTCCTCTCCTATTCCATGCCCCTACAACTACCCACAGTCAAAGCTTGCCAGGACCAAGGCAGCCCAGTGAGGGCTCAGGTGGGTGACTGACCAGCTCATCATCTCATAGGGGCCCATGTGAGGTGCCCCCATGTGATCAGATCCCACAGCAAACAGGTTGGTCATGCATCCCAACCATGAACCAGGAAGTGCCTGCTGGAAGAGTACCCATACCTTAGATCAGGGTGCTGGGGGTGCTGAGGGGTGGCACCTACCAGGGGCCCCATCTCATCTGGGCCCTGCTAGGCAACTGCTCTCCATACAGCAACAGCCACTGTGTTGGAAGAGACAGAACCCCCATCCTCTTCTGGAACTTCTGGGAGCCCATAGTTCACACACAGATGAGCAGAGACAACACTGGTGAGTTTTGTCAGCTCAGTCTATCGGAATAATGTGGTGAAGCAGGGTGAGGAAGGGAGGGAAGGATGGATGGACTGGCCCTCAGGTGCTAGGGACCCCACATGGATCCAACCTGGTCTCCCTGGCTCCAGAGCAAGCTGCATCCACACTGTCCCAAACCTGACTGTCAGGGAAGGCCCTGTGCCCAGCTGAGGCACATGTATCTGTCACACCCCACACAGACTCTGTCCCCTGTGGTCTCCGGGTACCAGGGCATGCATAGGCCCGGAACAGAGAGCCTGGAACCTGTTTTGGGGGCCCAGGGGCCCATGTCTGAGGTGCGCCAGGTCAGGTGTGGTTTGAGGACTGAAGGTTCCCACAAGCTTACGGCACACCCTGCCCAGGGGGCATGTGCTCAGGCAAGCAGGTGGGCCAAGGCAGCCCAAGGAGGCGGCCACGGCCCCTGGCAGTGCCACCTGCTTCACTGGCCTACATCCTGCTCTGACTTCTCACCAGCTTGCCGCAGGTCGTCACACTTCTGCCCCAGCCCATCGTGCACTTCCTGCAGCTGCGGATTCATGGTTTACATGGCTTACATGGCCTCTGGTAGGAGAGCTGCTCCAGCCGGGCCTCAGTGTCCTCTGCCCTCCCGGAGAAGCCTGGGGAGGCTTTCTGGGACCAGGATGGTGAAAATGGGGTCCTTGGCAGGAGTCTCCCACACATCCTCCAGCACCTGCTCCACTGTGGGAGGCCCTGAGCCAGTTGTCAGCACCACTCACTTCCTGGCCTCAGAACCCACCCCCAGGTGCACACCCCGAGCTGCCAGCACTGCCCAGCACATGCTTCACCTGCTGCTGCACAGCCAGAGAAATGTCTTCTGCCTCCAGCCAGAGAAATCTCTCTGCTTTGAAGGGTTTGTGTAATTAGATTCGGCCCACCCCCAAAATCCAGAATAATCTCCCCATTTGAAGGTCCTTAATGTCTCCTATATCCATGCTGTTTCTTTCTTGGGTTCTAGAGATCAGGGTGTGGACATTTTGGGAGTCCATTCGCTCTACCACAACATGTCATATGGACCAGGTACTTTGCTAAATGCATTCTCTGTTATCTCATGTAATCCCCTCAGTTACTCTATGTAATTTAATCCTTTCAGTCCCTCTGTGACAGAGGAAACTGAGATTCAGAAATGATAATCAGCTTCCCCAGAGTCACACAGTTAGGAAGTATATGAACCAGAATTCGAGTGTAGGTCATCTGAGTCAGGCTCATGTCCCTGTAGAGGATAAACATCTAAAAGGAAAAGTCACCAAATCGGAGGGCTTTGAATGCCAGAGTGAGATCCATGGGCCTTTTTGTGTGAGTGCAGCCATACTCCATATGATCATGTGGGAAGAAAATATCCAAAGCACAGGCACTGTGTGGAAGGCTGAATGATATTTGAAAAGCATGGGTTAGAGACATTCCTGGGGAATAGGAGGCAGATTAATTTTCACGGGACATTGAATTGGTCTCAAGAAATCATATTCTTGGAAAAAATCCAGTGTGGTCTGTCAAGGCACAGTATGGGTTATGACCATGAAATAAATAAAAATACAAAGTTATTAGCCCAGATTCTGGGAGGTCTCCACAGGATGTGATGAAGCCTGAAGGTCACTCTTTGTTTATTTAATATCTTCACAAGTGATCTTGGAACAAGGGATCTTCATCCTTTTTTAATGGAATTCATGAAGATAACAAAATGGCTCAAACTATAGTCATCAGAGAGGACAGAGAAATGTTGACAGGAAACATTTCCCATTCAACTTGGGGTAAGGGAAGCAAGGAATTCAAAACATAGATAGTCACTAAGATAAGGAGATCTGCACAGAGCCACCATGATTTAGGAGGCCTACAATGAACATAAAAGGCAGAGAGGAAACCATATTGAAAGTTAAATATGGTAGCTAGCCTGAGCCCTGTTCCTGGATGTGCAAATTTCCAGGTGTCGTAAACGTCTGTGCTTTGGGGCACAGCTGGAGGTCAGCCCCTGGTCATGCACTGTGCTGGCTTCCTGGGTACCAGCGAGTAAGGGTAGTTTGGGGAGAACCTGAGGCAAAGCAGCACAGAAAATGTTGGAGAACAAGTTAAATAACGAAACGCATGTTATGGAGAGGGGCTGTACCTCCTGTCACCTTGCCTGCCTGCTCTCCCCCCTCAGTTAAGCCTTCTCTGGGACTGGACCACAGAACAGTGTTCAGTGGCACCCATGTTTCTCCCTGAAGACTCTCTCAGGGACTTCCTACATCTTCATGATGTCATTCTATGTGTCAGGTTGGTTGGTAATTACTGGCTTACTTGACTTTCTCCTTCTCTAACCTGGGGCTCCATAAGGCCATTTGAGGAAAACACAGGTTAGGAGGCTGTCCACAGAAGTGGCTTTAAATCTTTTTTTGGGTTCAAGATCCCTTTAAAAAATTGATAAAAGCTATGTTTTCTTTTTCTAGAAAAACGAACAATTACAAAAATATTTGCATGCAACTGTGGAGGATTTATGAAACCCCTCAGTCACTTTTGGAACCCCAAGGGGATCCCCTGGTCTATCTCTTCCAGGTTAATAACCTCATTGTTACAACAATGACAAATGTTCAACAATCCTCACCACTCCCTACCTGAGTCTCTCCTCCCCACTGCATGCCTCAGTGCATTTGTAAACATTCTCCCTCTGAGCCTGTTTGTGATTTCAAAAAGCTACCTCAACACAGTACTCCCTAAGTAGTCCTACCAATACTTCAAACCCGGCACCAAATTCAATCCTGGAAGTAGCAAGGGAAGCTAGGAGAAAGATTCATTCAAGTCAAAGGACATTCTGTAAGTGGAAGGAGTGGGAAAAGGCTGAAGAGCATGAGGATGGAGAAAAGGGTTATGGGAATAGTCACTCAGATGCTTGGGGACTTAAGAGAGGGCACTTTAAGTGGAGCTGTGGGTTGCAGCCAGACTACAGTAGGTTAAATTGATGGGTTTCCTTGATTATTCTAAATAATCAGTTGTATGCATAGGGACATATGTACAAGGATGTTGACTATGGCATTATTAAAATAGTACTAGTACAAATTGGAAACAGTCTAAAAGCCAAATAGTAGAGAATTTGGTTAATTTGATTTTAATCCATCTATATTATGGAATAATATTATATTAGTAAGAACTTTTAAGTAACAGAAACTTGAATCAAACCAGTTCAAGCAAAGAAAGAAAAAAGGAACTTGTTAGCTAATGCAATTGGAGTCCAGAAATTGGATTTAGGCAGTTCTGGATGCTGAGATGATGTCCTCTGTTCCCGAAATCTTTCTTTCCGCCCCTCCCCTCCCTGCTCCTTCTTCCCCCACGCCTCCCCTCTTTTCTGAGATGGATTCATTTTTAGACGAGATCTTTCTATGTGGTGGGAAGGATGACCCTGATGGTTCTAGCATTTCTAGAGCTCATTGTCTCCACAAGAGGGAAAATTTCTTTGCCTCACGTTCTAGGTCAGGACTCTGGCCCAAGAACATCGGTCCTGTTTAGGTCACTTGCCCATCCTTCAACCAACTGCTGTGCCCAAAGAGGTGGAGTACTGTGATTGGTCAGCTCGAGCACACATGCCTTCCTTGAAAACCCCATCAGAATCATACTGTGGGAGGAAAAGGCATCTTCCAAAAGGGAGAAAGATGATGTGCCCCACCAAAGTGTCCATCATAATGGTAAACTTATTTTTTAATATAATGTAGATCTATAATTATGAGCACAAAAACTTTGGGGAAGGGGAGAGACTGAGGTCCCATCACAGCTCTCTGCCTGGAATTCCTGTGCCCAGAACCCCCCACCTCTTTTCCAACTTCTACTTTTCCAGACTATTGACTATGTGGGATGGGCAGAATAATGTCTCCCTTTCCCAAAGATGTCAACACACAAATTCCTGAAGCCTGTGAATATGTTGCCTTAATTGGCAAATGGAACTTTGCAGTTGGGATTAAGTTAAGGATCTTGAGAGAGGAAAGGACCCTAGATTATCTGGGTGGACCCCACGGAAAGATGCTCCATTTACACTGTGAAGTTAGAAAAGCAAGTTACTGAACACAATGTGGAATATGATTTTGTCTTTACTTTTAAATCTGCTTTACTATTTATGAACATATATATGCATGGAAAAAAAGTTTAGAAAATGCACTCCAAGATGATACAGAGTTATTTCCAAAGGGTGGGGATAGATTTTTTCTCCTTTTGCTTTTGTGCAGTTTTTAACTCTTTTACCATGAGCACAGATGACTTATATAATCCACAACTATAAGCCCAACAGGTGAAGAGGAAGTGGCCATTAAAGGGAAAGGTGGGATGGTTTTGTGAGTGGGAAGCATGTTAGAAAAAAAAGTTGTTTGCTTTTTCATTTATTTGCATGGGAAACATCTGTTTATCAGCTGAAGCCATGGGCCTGAGGATGCTGAAGAAGGAGATGCATGAACAAGGGAATGAGACAGAGAGTAGCATGTCTAGGACTGGGGGCGGGGAGGACCCCATCAGGACTGCAGATGGGCCCCTCAGGGTGGGGGGCACGAAGGAGAGAGGAAAGACTGGAAGAAATGAGACAGCTTCTAACTGGAGGTAGTCAACAACCTAAATCTCCTAAGCAAAGCAGTACATGGGCAAAGGGGCTCGAGTGGGCCAGGGACTTAGGAAAAGCAGAAACAGCTGGAAATTGTGCTGTGGGGAAAGTGACAGGGATCCGCTAGGATCAGTGGAGCCTTCTGAGCAGCACTGAGGACCCAGCTGAGATTAGATAACAGGGATTTGTCATCGCGCTAATCATAGCAATTTTTCCAGCGACACTGAGAAGCTCAGGAACAGAAGCAATGCCAGCAGAGAGAAAACAGAGTGCCTGAGCTGCACTAAGACTTTGGATTCTTCGTGAGGGGCCCCTCGGTGGACCTCAGTGACTCTAATTGAGCCTCCTAATTCAGTTCTTTGATTAGGAAGCCAGAGCACTGCTCTTCCTTGAGCTGCACGTGCCACTGTCTGGCTGCTGTGTCCTTTTCAGGCCTTGCTGAGATGAATCCAGGGGCTTACCAGGGAGAGTGTTTGAGAAGCCAAAAACAAAAAGCAAAAGCCAAAAAAACATAGGGTGACAAAGGATGTAAGCAAATGGTGCCATTGTGCTATGGGGAGGACCCAGGAGAAAACAGGGAGGAGACAGGGTAGTTTTCAAAGCAGAGATAAAACCCAGACTGACCTTCAAAGGGTTAAGTAAGAGTTAACCAGGCAAAGTTAGTGAGAAGGGCATCCCTGGGAGGAGGAACCACATGAGCAAGGGCGTGGAGGCATGAAGCTGCGTGCCGTGTACCAATAGCCACATACAACTGAGTGTCATTACAGGGTATAGTAGAGGGGAGGGCATGGTGGGAAACAGGGCTGGAGGGGACATTCAGGGACGTACCCTGCAGGGTGGAGGAGAAGTGTCCTATGAAGGGGCTTGAGAGAACAAGATCAGAGAAATAAAAAGGAGGAAAAGAGTATAGTCTCCTAAGAGACTAAGAGTATATAGTCTCCTAAGTCAGGTTAGTCAAGAGGTAATTAGGAAGAATGATTGACTGTGCCCAGTATCCTAAAGATGCCCAATGAGACCATTTCAAAAATCTTATCAATGGGCGTGGCAATTAGGAGATTGCATACGACCTCTGCCAAGTAAGTTTTGATGGTGCAGTGAGCACGCAAGTCCACAGGAAGGGAAGGTAGGGCAGAAGATAAAAAGAACAAGTGGAAATAACTGAGAAGTTCAGCTCAGCAGAAAAGATAAGGGAAAAAGAAGTGAGAAGGAATCAGAACTTCAAGAGAGGATGTGTGTATTTAAGGATGGGAAAGATTCTAACAGGGGCTGTCAGGAAGGTGCAGGACAGGTAGACTTTTAAGAAAGAGAAAAGATAATGAAGAGCATGGAGGCCTTGGGATGGGAGAGGGTGAGTTTAAACAGGAGGAGGGTTGGCTCTTTCTCTGAGTTTAAAGAAAAGGTGTGAGCCTTACAGGTGTAGCTACGTTGATTATGGGGAGCAGAGCTCTTCTTGTCTGACTGCCTCCACTTCGCTCATGAAGCAGCATGGTGATCTCCTGAAAGTGAGGAGATGAGGAAAACAGAGGAGTTAGGAAGAGACAGCCTGTCTAGAAAGGCCCTGTGAAAGGGCTGTCAGAGAGCTCAGGGCCTGTGCAGGCTGCAGGAAGTACATGAGGTCAAGTGTGGAAAGTGCACAGTTCAGAGCCAGACAAATAAAGGCTCTCAATAAATGGGAAAAATTATCCCCATGGGGGCACCTGGGTGGCTTAGTTGGATAAGCGTCCAACTTCGGCTGCAGTCATAACCTCGTGGTTCGTCAGTTCGAGCCCTGTGTTGGGCTCTCTGCTGTGAACACACAGCCTGCTTCAGAAACTGTCCCCCACCATCTCTAGACCATCCCTGCTCATGCTCTCTCACTGTCTCTCAAAAACAAATAAACATTTAAAATGCATATATATATATATATATATATATGTAAATTATCTCCATGTAAGGAGAATCACGAGGGCCTAACCTCAAAGGGACAAAGTCCCAGTGGAGGCAGTAATGGGTCTGAAGGCCAATCACATATGGGGCCTTGAGGGTAGATCTCTAAAGATTTTTTTCTTTTAGTAGTTTGAACATTGCTCTCTAGCAACTGGGAGTTGAGATTTGGGAAGAAAAGCTAGTTTTGGAAAACAAAGAAAAATTGCAAATTCAAGAGCCATGTTATAATTCCAAAGGCAGAAACAACTCCAAACTCAGTCTCTCCCATTAGGGACTGACTAACCCTAGTGACTCCAAATCAAGAAAGATTAAATCGATAAAGGTGACACCACACTACAATCTGAGGTGATGTGGCTCAAAGCAGGAAAAAAAAAATGATCCTGTTACTGGGACTGGTTGAGTGGCCAGATTACTTCAATGTGTATCTTATCTTATTCAGTCTTCTAATAGGTCAACAAAGTCAACAAAAACAGAGTTTGGCATAGATTGTGTTAGCATGTCCCCAACTATGCTGGATGTTCCCAGACAGGTGCAGGCAGCATGTACAAGCACCCCGCCCACCCGCCACTTTTTTTTGCCTGTAGCACCACGGTTAGCCAGTTAAGAGTACCAGCTCTGCTGTTGCACTAACTGGGACTGATCTCACCTATCCCTGCTGAAAAGTGTTA
Organism: Prionailurus viverrinus; assembly: GCF_022837055.1. Classification (NCBI taxonomy): domain Eukaryota; kingdom Metazoa; phylum Chordata; class Mammalia; order Carnivora; family Felidae; genus Prionailurus; species Prionailurus viverrinus. The sequence goes on from NC_062570.1 coordinate 46,161,473, forward strand.
CATCATGCTGCAAACCAAAGTTTTCTCATCCGCAAAATGTGGATAATATCAGTATCTATTTCCAAAGGTGTTTGTGAGGATTAAATCAGGTAATGCATGTATAACACTTAGTACTTTTGCCTGGCAATAAATGCTAGTCCTTAATATTATTATTAGCCTGACTTTCCTATAATTCATTCTTGGCTGTTTAATGTCCTTTCTGCTGCCAAGCTGTTCTACTAATCCATGAGCCAGTCAGATGAGGTCCCTAAAGGTAAGGCAGCCATGTTGTTTTTATAATATCACAATTTGCTGAGTTCTGTGGATGACAAAGAGATGCTGTTCAGATGGAATGCATTCAAACAAAAGCTGCTAAGTGGGTCTTGTTAGCAGCATTAGTGTCCTAAGGAGGGAAAAAGCACAGCCCTTACTTGGCTAGAGGTCTGAGGTCTGCTGTCTTTGAATACTGGAGTCTTAGGAGGAATAAGAGAGAAATTAAAAACCTATTAGCCCCAAACCGAGACTTTCCCCCTGAAGATTCAGAAAAATTAAAGAAGAGTTTAAAAGGTAATGACTTTCTTATTACAGGTATCAGTGTTGTTTAATGATGTCTTTATGCCTCTTAAAATTATCTCACATACTACCAGTTGCATGTCTCCCATGCTGGTGTAAGGCACTAAATTTTCCTCTCTCCTCCAAAAGCTCTTCTAAGGTGAGCTGTGTCAAGATGGGGAAGTGACTCAGCAGGAGGGGCTCTGAGGCCCTAAGTTAGAGCATCTTTGTTCTTACTCAGTCCTGTGAAGTACTTCATTTGTTAAAGGGTTGCATTGCTAGAAAAGAAAAATCTTGAAAGCTACCAGCCTACTGATTGATAGCAATTATACATCTGTTTATGGGCCAGATGCTCTATATACTTTAAACTTCTCTCTACAAAGTAGTTTACTAATGGAAGAGGCAGTTGACACTTGGAAAGATTAACAGGTCCAAAGTTACCCAGCTTGTAAGTGGCAGAATCGGCATTCCAACCTAGTCTGCTCCCTTTCTACGTTTACATCCTGCTTTGGAATTCTTTCAATTCAGCAAATGTTTAATAAAATTCTGCTACTTTCTAAGCTCTTGTTAGATTCTGGATTAGAAATTCACAATCTACTGGAATAGAAAAGCACATGAATAAATATTTACACAAAGTGTTTTGGAATGCTATCTTCCAATGAAACGTGGAGGGAAGAGTGGTCAGTTCCAAGAGGTGGGGTGAGACAGTGGTCATTTAGGCTTCGTGTCATACTGCAACGCGCGGTGACAAGGAAGAGTACTGGGAGAGATGACAATGGAGAGTTGAGGAGGCCAGATTCTTTTTTTTTTTTTTTTAATTTTTTTTTTCAACGTTTATTTTTTTGGGGGACAGAGAGAAACAGAGCATGAACGGGGGAGGGGCAGAGAGAGAGGGAGACACAGAATCGGAAACAGGCTCCAGGCTCTGAGCCATCAGCCCAGAGCCTGATGCGGGGCTCGAACTCACGGACCGTGAGATCGTGACCTGGCTGAAGTCGGACGCTCAACCGACTGCGCCACCCAGGCGCCCCAAGGAGGCCAGATTCTAACAGGCTTTGTATATCATCCATACAAAGATGCAGAGCCCTGGGGTCTAAGGATTGCATCATTCAATTGATTTACACTCATGCTTTTTTCCTGTTTGCTCTCCCCTTAATATTTAGTTGTTTTGAAAATTCCAGCCTTCACTAAGGAATCTGTGGAAGAGATTTGTTGCCACTTTAGGAGGAAAATGGAAAGATGTCTGAAGAAAGAAAGGTATTTGGAGGGGTAGCCCCTCTCTCACCAAGGAGTGCGGACTTTCGACAATGAGGAGCCAGTGTTGGATTATAATGCTAAGTTATCATACTGTAGCTCAGAAGTCAATTTAGGGCCTCCTTGGCCCACATGATCTGGGTAAACGTGCTTCATGGCTCTAATTTCACAGCCTGGGAAAGCCCTATGTATCCCCCAATACTTGCTTCCCAAGGACTTACTCTCTCATGGCTCATCTGTCTGTAGATTTCATCTTCTGCAAGTGCTGCCTTTGTGTTACACCAAGAATGACCCCAACCAGACATGAAAGTCAACATCCAAAATAATTCACTCACATAAAAGCACAAATGAGCATTGTAGATATTACTAAAGATTTCGTAGAGGCGTCAGAAGATTTTACAGCAGTCACATGAAAATCTACTTTTAGACATTCCCATTCTCTTCAAATTCTTCTTTCATACAGTATCCAATCCAAAGTACCTTTCCTCATTTCCTGGGTTATCCGTTGGAACTTCAAATTCTTCCCTCTGTTGCTGAAAATTTCATCCATTACCCGGACCTAGAAATACATCTGGACTAGGACCCAAGGATTAAGATCAAATTCAAGCTTCAAGCATTTATAAAAGCTTTTTCACCCCATCGTACACAACTTTCAGGCCAAAATACAGTGTTCTTCATAAGAGGAATCCTGATGTATAATTTCCCCTATCTGGTTATTAAAGAATTAAGAGTAAAATCTTGATTCAAATGAGTAAGACCAAACAGACACATGAAAAGATGCTAAACATCACTCATCATCAGGAGATACAAATCAAAATCACAATGAGATACCGCCTCACACCTGTCAGAAAGGCTAAAATTAACAACTCAGGAAACAACAGATGTTGGCGAGGATGAGAAAAAAGAAGAACACTTTTGCACTTCTGGTGGGAATGCAAGCTGGGGCAGCCGCCCTAGAAAACAGTATGGAGTTCCTCAAAAAATTAACAATAGAACTACCCTATGACCCGGCAATTGCACTACAAGGTATTTATCCAAAGGATACACATATGCTGATTCGAAGGGGCACATGCACCCCAATGTTTACAGCAGCACTATTAACAATAGCCAAATTATGGAAAGAGCCCAAATGTCCATCAACTGATAAAATGGATTCAGAATACACACACACACACACACACACACACACACACACTTGGTGATCAAAAAGAATGAAATCTTGTCATTTGCAACAACGTGGATGGAACTAAAGTGTATTATGCTAAGTGAAATAAGTCAGTCAAAAAAGAAAAATATCATATGATTTCACTCATATGTGGAATTTAAGAAACAAAACAGATGAACATAGGGGAAGGGAAGGAAAAATAATATAAAAAGAGAGAGGGAGGTAAACCATAAGAGACTCTTAAATATAGAGAACAAACTGAGGGTTGCTGGAGGGGCTGTGTGGGTGGGGGGATGGGCTGAATGGGTGAGGGGCATTAAGGAGGCACTTGTTGGGATGAGCGCTGGGTGTTATATGTAAGTGATTAATCACTAAATTCTATTCCTGAGATCATTATTATACTATATGTTAACTAACATAGATTTAAATAAAATTTTAAAAAATGCTAAAAAAGACATAATGGTAATATCTAATTTCTAAGACTGTTGTCAGCATTAAATATTAAAATGTGTATAATGTGGAAATGTAAATATGCTTTAAAGTTTAAATTAATTAGTTAATTCATTAAAAATAAAAGGAGCAAATCCATACCAATATTTGTAGTAGGTGACCTCCTTACAAGAATAAAATCACCCTCATTAATCCCTGGGGGAAAAATTTGTGCCAGAATCAACTTGAGATAGGCAGGAGAGGGGACCCTTTTTTAGTCTTATCAATGGAAAGAGTCAAGATGTTTAAAAGAAGATCATTGGTGGTGGGTATCAATGTGGCATTTTACATACAGCAGCAGGGAGCTTTGAAGTGAGGACCTAGGCAAAGGCTCTGGGAAGTGATGTCAGCTCACTTGGGTGGGTAGCTAGCTTATTGCCATTCCTGGATCCTGTCTGATATGGGAAGAGGAGAAATCCTGAGAACTATTCAGTTCAGTTGGGATCAGAGCCTGTGCTTTGGAAGTAGATAGCCATCTCCAAATCCTTTGCTTTTTTTTTTTTTATTATTTTATTTTCAATGTTTATTTATTTTTGAGAGAAAGAGACAGAACATGAGCAGGGGAGGGGCAGAGACAGATGGAGACACAGAATCGGAGGCAGGTTCCAGGCTCCGAGCTGTCAGCACAGAGCCTGATGGGGCTGGAACTCTGGAATCATGAGATCATGACCTGAGCCAAAGTCGGACGCTTAACTGACTGAGCCACGCAGGCGCCCCTGAATGAGCTTTTTAAAAAAATGTTTATTCATTTATTTTGATAGAGAGAGAGATCCAGTGGATGAGGAGCAGAGAGAATGGGGGAGACAGAGTCCCAACCAGACTCTGCACTGTCAGGGCACAGTCCAATGTGGGATTCGATTCCAAGAAACATTGAGATCATGACCTGAACCAAAACAAAGGGTCAGACTCTTAACCAACTGAGCCACCCAGGTACCCGATGAATGAGGTTTTTGAAATATCTTTCAGTGGTAAGAGTAGAGGCCCCTGGGAAAGGTGATCAGAGTTCTGTCTGGGTTGTGGGGACTTTAGGTACAAATTCTACATCTAAGTGACCTGAAGACTCTCAGAAGAAGATTTCATTTTACTGCTTTACTTTTACTGATTTACAAAGTGGTATGTCGAGGTACCTTTGTTGTATCCCCAAGTCCATGGGTAAGGCTGAGTGAGGAAAATGGCCCTCCTCTTTCTCTCCATCAGGCCACCATGCAGAAAGCAGAATCCATTAGGGTATCTTCTCTGCCCTTCTTTTGTTCTTTCTCCTTGTCAGGCTTTCTGTAGACGTTCTCTGAGTGGTACAAGGCTCAGTTACCTTCTCTGATTGGCTAAGAGCTCTTTTTAATACCCTAGTTAACTGGTCTTTTCTTTCAAATGGAGCATGGTGTGGGGCTGTTGAAGGGAGAGGAACAGGAGGGGAGGAGCAGTGTCTCTTGTGCCTCTGTGAGTCCTGAATGACACAGATCTTGCTCTGGCTTCAGATCAGATATGCAGAACCCATTGGAGGCAAGCGCAGTCACACCAGCCCACTGGAGTTTTTCTGGCCTCAGGAAGATCCTTGGTACTGAGACCAGGGGCACAGGGCCTGGTCAGAGCCTCACTGGCAGGAATTTCGTGTGTAAACTTGGCCTACAACCAGCAGTGTCCCCATTCCTCACCTGCCCCAGTTCTCTCAGACAAAAGAGAATGGGGGTGGAGGGTGGGAATTACCCTCCAAACGGCCCTCTGAGCTTCTAGGAAAGGATCCAAATTATTTCACAGAAGAAGGAAATGGATGGGTTTAAAGATATAGGAAGAAACCAGAATGCTTCTCTCTGAGGCGATTTGGTCTCATATATACCAAATAAGTCATGAGTGACTAGACCTTCCCCAAATTCTTGCTTTATTCCCATATTCCATGAAAAACATTACACCAGTACAACCCTGTTTCACTTTTCTGTTTTCCAGCCAGGAAACTGATACAACAGGTCAACTTGTCAGTAAGGGTGAAGGCCAGGGCTGGCCACTCATCACCAGGGCCAGGCCCCACACTAGCTGTAGCCAGCAGGACTCTGCCAACCCAGGCACACAGTGGCCACAGCAGTGGCAGGAGGCAGGTGGTTCCAGCAGTAACTTTCTTTTCCTAGTGCATAGGGGTGTGCTGGAGGTCGGCCACTGGAGCCTCAAGCCTAGACAATTCTGTTTTCACTCTGCCCACTAATTACTGCATCCCTTACATCTCCTGGCCTTGATTCCTGGAAGATTTGGGTTTGTGTGGTATTTTGTCTGCACATTCATCTGAAGGGTAGCAACCTATACATTTATAGATGGGTTCAAAAATATATACAAAATAACTTTTCTTTAACGGTATGTGATTATTCTTTTAAGTTATTATTCTATCTGGTGATAGAAAGTTAATCTCAGTCCATTTGAGCATGCCCACTTTTCCTCTGGAGATGCATCCAAGTGGTAGGTGGAGATGCAGAGCGCATTGGATCTGTGAGGTTATGTGCCTAGGACTTTTAGTTGCCTCTATTCCTGCAAAACCAATTGAATCATCTGCAAAGATATGGTAACAAAGGTTAATTATTTTATAGTCCTGGAAATCAGGTATCTTAAAGGAAGGATGCTTAAAATGAAAAAAGAAAATATTAATTAAGTTTGTATTAAAGAACCAAGACTTGAGCACTGAGGGTAATGAGTCCAGTAGATTCCAACAGGCCAGTGGAAGAAAACCATCCAGTTATGCAGTATGACTCATTGAGTTTCTCGAAGGTTTTGAGCTTGTCGATGCTCTTGATGATGTTGTTCACAGTCTAGGTTAGCTCTCATATAAATAAAGGCATGAATGACCCAAGCATTTTGTCAGACTTCCTTAGTAAGTCCAGGCTTGTCCAGAGAAAATTCTGGCTCACCCATGGTCTGCTGCAATGGTGACTCCTTCAAGATTTATATCAAGTCATTGAGTTTCAGCTTGCAGATCCTGGGATGAATAGCCAGCAGCAAGATAACCTAGAGTCCCACTAGGGATAAAGACAGTTAGGTTAGAGTTCTCGGTAATACCATTAGGGGAGAGGAGATAAACTGGAAAAGTTAGTTTGGAAGATTGTAGCCAGATATTGAAGGAATCTGGAATAACTGAAAATTTGGGGAGTATTGACAATTTGGACAAGGTAACAGGATCAGGTCCAATTTGCAGGCAAATCCAGTCCAAAAATCCAAACTGTTTTTTCCATAGGGAAGAAAGAAGTCAATTAATCTCTCCCAGACAAGACGGAGTTTGCATATCAATCACCTACAATTTACAAAGAGGCATAGCTCAAAGGCAATAAAAGTCTCATAAATAAGCCCATCAAATGTAGTTAGCTCTGACCACAATGAAATACCCTTTCAGCAGCCTTCTGCAACTTTCAGTATTTGTTACACATCCTTTTTCTGCAACTTTCACTATAGTACAACTTCTCCAAGTGGCAAAACAGGACACATCCATGAACAGACCCAAATATATATAGCCTCTCTGTAGCATATAAAAATAAGAAGCTAAAGTATATAAGTTTAAATTATACTTGGTAATATTTCTTCAGTATTATTTTTAGAAATGATCTTGGTATCTAATGGATATGTATTAATTAACTCAATTTAGTACCAGTCCAAGATTATAAATTACTTAAAATTATCTTCAAGCTGACAAACTACAAAACATAATTACTGTTGAAATAAAGTTTGTCAGAACAATGATTTGGTTTGGATAAGCAAAAATTCACATTTTTGGTAATATATATTTAGTAGAAGTAATGCTAGCTTATTCTATCAGTAAATCTGGGTAAGTTTAGGAAGAAGATATTCAAGTAGAATAAGAGTGTTTGTTTGTATTTTACTCAACTTTAAGTGAAAATAGACCCGTTTTTATTAAACTCAAATTACCAAACTAGTCTTTTTGCCCAAGATTTATGTACATCCTGAGAACTTGAATTAAAAAAATTTCCTGGGTTTCTATAAGAATATATTTTTTTCACATTGACAGTATTTCAATCTCAATTCCCTTTATTTTTGGAATTTTAGGAATATTCAATTTATATATGAGCTTTTTATTATTATTATTATTATTATTATTATCTCTCAGCCAACCAGAATACAAGGACTTCTTTAAGAGATTGTATAATTTAATTTGGGAATACCATCCAGAGATAGGAAAATACAGCATACTCACATAATGAGAGGCTTTCTGAGGTCTTTCTGAATGACAGACATATAAACATACAGACATACAGTGGGAGATGCATAGAACCTCAAATTCTAAAATTTCAGCCACAGGGGGTGCCTGGATGGCTCAGTCAGTTAACCCTCGACTGGTGATTTCGGCTCTGCTCAGGAGGTCATGATCTCACGATTGGGTTCATACCACCCCTCCGTCCCACCACTGCAGCACAGAGGTTATTTGGGATTCTCTCTCTCCCTCTCTCTCTGCCGCTCCCCTCATCTCTCTCTCTTCCTCTCTCTCAAAAATAAATGGATAAACATTAAAAAAAATAATACTAAAACAAAATAAAATTCCAGCCACGGGTTAAACTTGGTCTTCCTCTTTGTACTCAATCTTCTTTTCCCAGACTGTACTTTGAGATCCTCCTCTTTCCTCGGAGCTGATTCTAAATGACCCTCTTCCCTGAAGCCTTGCCTCAGTCCTGAGAGGTATCATTTCTTCCACAACCCTTGTTCCTCTCTGATCACTTGCATTGGTCTACCTGGGATTATACTTATTTGTGTATATTGCTTACCTTTAACTTCTCATTAAATGAAGATTTAGTGATGGTAGAGACTAGACTATATTTCCTTCCACAAATGCTCACTCTATACCTCCTGCATTTTAAGCACTGTACTAATGTAACATAAACAGTTGAGTCACAAAAAGGCAGGGTCCCTGCCTTCATGGAGCTTCCACTTTGGATGCCGATATACATTTGTTGTTCTCTGCATGATCAGCTGTGATCTGTTGAATAAATTAATAAATAAATGAATAACTTTAGCCTTAGATTCACGCTGATACTGAAAAAGAGGTAACTTTTTTTTTTTTGGAGGACTTATTACATACCCTGAGCTCTTGAGCACTTTGAACGAATTATTTAATTTTATCCTACTAATGTCCAGACTCTGTGCTGGGCGCTTTATACACCTACTTCTAATCTTTACAGCAATCTTGTGAGGTAGATAGTATTGTCCCCATTTTACAGAGGAAACAACTGAGACACAGTGAATTTATCCCATTTGCCCTACGTTATGATGCTTGTAGATGCTAGTACAGGAATCTGGATTCATGTCTGACTCCAAAGCCCAGAGCCATACTGCTGAGTATGGCTGAACTGCCTTGGAGAAAGCTTAGGTCATATATTCCAGACAACAAATCATGGGTAAGTGTTGACAGAGGAAGTCTGTGCCCCTCAGGCACTTAACAATAGGTTGGACCACACCAGTGACCTCCGGGCCCCTCCAGCCTTCATTTAGATGAGTCCAGGTGGGAGCCAAGACCAGCAAGTGGTGGCATGCTGTGTGCAGGTGGTCCCCAGGGGGCAGAGGGTTGCCTCTGCACCTGAAACCACACTCAGCCAGGCAGTCAAGAGCCCGGGGCTGCCAGGGAACAACAAGAGCCATTCGTGCCAGAAGCACACTCCTCCCATCGAGGACATAATTCACATTCCTTGCTTTAAAATCAGTGCTCAGATATGGGCCTTTTGTGGAAGAGATGCCGTGTATGTAAATGAGCTAAATGATAACGAATACCAAATGAATTTTAACCTCTCAGCTTTGCAACAAATGGCCGCAGTCAGTCTCACTGACGGTAAGCGTTGCTCCCTTTACTTGAGGGATGAAACAGGTCTCTCAACTCCTACAGAGAATCAGGGCCAATAGTAAGAGCAGAGCACTCTTAGGACACGTCTACTCTGCTGAGGCTTTGCAGACATGATCTCATTTATTCATCACAGTCACCCCGTGAGGTGAGCACAGTTATTATCCTCCTCAAATTACCAGTGAGGAAACGGGCACAGAATGATTTAAGTTCCTTGTCCCATATCACACGTAAATGGTGGCAGCGGGATTTGAAACCAGACTGAGTCCAACGACTGTGCGCTTAACCACTACGTCATATGGCATCTCCAGGCAAAAATTACACAGAAGATCGTTATAATAATGGCCACCCATGAAGCATACCTCCCTGTGTCCACACCCCTTTGCAACCTCTTTGCTGCCTCTCTCATCAAGAAGCGGTGGAATCTATTGCTCCACCGTCCTGTCTTTGATGTTGTTGTTGTGAATCTGGGATCATCCTGTGACTTGTGTTGACTAATTGGTTATGGCTGAAGGACTGTGGGAGTTACAGTCTAGACCTTAGGAGGCGTTGCAAATCCCACTCTTACCTTCTTAGAATTCTAAGGCTGCCGCATTAGGAGGAAGGCCAGGCTGTCCTCTTGGAGGAGGAGAGGTTACATGGAGCAGAACCACGGCTCTCCGGTCCACTGCTAGCATCAACTGCCGGCTGACTCAGGCCCTCTTGGACCTTCCAGCTTCAGCTGGGCTCCGTGTGTCTGCAGCTGCACCTGTGAGCCCAGGCAGAAAGAACCTCCAGTCAACTCACAGAATTGGGCAGAAAAGCCTGTTGTTGAAGCCACTAAGTTTTGAGGTGATTTGTAATGTAGCAATAGGTAACTGAGATAGGCAGATTTTATTTATTTATTTATTTATTTTTAAAATTTTAATGTTTGTTTATTTTTGAGAAAGGGAGAGAGACAGAGTACGAGTGGGGGAGAGGCAGAGACGCAGAATCTGAAACAGGCTCCAGGCTCTGAGCTGTTAGCACAGAGCCCAACATGGGGCTCAAACCCATGAACTTCAAGATCATGACCTGAGCCAAAGTCTGAAGCTTAACCGACTGAGCCACCCAGGTGCCCCCGAGATAGGTAGATTTTCAATGCATGATCTCTTGGACTGCCTGCTTTTTAGCAATCTAGGGTTACATGATGGAAAATCACAGGGAATTTGAGCTGGAGGGACCATAAGGTGGCATCTAATTAGACCCTTTTATTTTATAGGGGAAGAAACTGAGAGCCAGACAAGTGACTTGTCCCAAAACGGTTTCTTACCGACTCAGGGCTAAACCTGTCCAGAATCCCATGTCTAGAGTTCTCTTTGCTACACAATACTGCCTAATCATTCATGCAGTAAGAAAATGAAAAAGCTATTTCCAACTAATTTCAAGGATAAACACTAAAAGCCCTTTATAGTCTATCGTCTTAATTCACATGATGTCCATGCAAATAGACCAATATGCCAAAGACCCATAAAATACCAGGAAACAATTACTGGAAGGAAGGCAGTGAATTGTCATAATTGAGTATACATGGTCTTTCATGGGATGTGTGCACTTATGGGTGGGCCAGCTCCCGGGTAGATCAGATGTTCTCTTCACTGCACAATGGAATCATCTGAGGAGTTTTAAAGAGTGAGGTATGGCCCAGGCATCAAGAGTTTTTGTTTTTGTTTTTTTATTTACTTTGGAGGGGGGGCAGAGAAAGAGGGAGACAGAGGATCCCAAGCTGGCTCTGAGCCCAAGGTGGAGATTGAACTCAGAACTCACCAGCTGTGAGATCATGACCTGAGCCACCCAGGTGCCCCCAGGCATCAAGAATTTTAAAACCAGCCCAGGGTGAGTCTAATGAGCCTCTGGGGCTGAGAACCCCTGCTCTGGACTGTGAGTTCCCAGGGGGCAGGATTTTCATCTTTGCATCCCCCCGGAGCACTATGCCACAGAGCAGTTTTTGATTGAAACCAGGGGCTCAGTGCTGAAAGTACTTAGAACAGGTATGGCACAGTGGAAAATAAGTGGGCTTTAACATCAGAAATATCTCTTTACCTTTCATTGTTGCTATTTAGTAACTGCGTAACCTTGTAAGCAACAGTCTGTCTGAGCTGCTGTAAAGTGGATATAAAGATGATTCTGACTTTCCAGGGATATTATGAAGCTTGGCTGAGATTATTTAACCTTTTAACAACCTCCTTGATAACAGGAAAGACTTTGTCAAGTATTTCCATTCAAAAGGAAATAGTGAAGCTTTTTAAAAAATGGTGAAAGCACTGAAAGGTGACTATAAGAATTTAAGCAATAGAGAGTTATAAAAAAAACTAATATAAATTACTTATAATTCCTTCCTAAGCACATTCAAGCATTTTGTTGTTTCTCCTTCCAGATTTTTTCTATATTGTGTTTATGTGTGCCTGTATGTGTGTAAACACACATGCACAAAAACACAATAAAAAACATATATAGAATTGTATTATGTTCTTTTTTCATGTTAATAGCTATTGTTTTCCATAAATGTGACTGTGACTTGTAATTATGGTGATGCTTTTCTAACCTAGTGATTTGGTGGGCTATTGAAGAAGGTAAAATGGCCAGGATAAAATGGAAACAAGAGCAAAGCCAATGCAAATTTGCCAAAAACATACACATTTTGGGTGCCTGATGATTTCTGAAAATTATTTACAAGGTTCCACTAAACCCTACTATTTCCTCCTCTGAAAAGACTGATGTTTCCCACAAGAGCTTGAAAATTCACACATATGAGTGGAGGATGTCTGGTCTGTCCTTACTAGAGAGACTTCCCTCTCTTAAAAGGCCTTGGTCACAGCTCGAAAATCCTTTTGGCCAGCAGTGTTTATTTGCACACGGTTTCAAAGGTAGCAAGGAAGGGAATGGAAGGAAAACCAAAAAGTGCTTATTCAAGTTAACTATTAATTTGGGGAAACCAAGTTTCATACCCAAGCCAACCTAGAGTTGATCCCAAAGTCAACAGTTAGAAGAGCCAGAGCAAACACACAGACCAAATCATCAAGGGTGATATTGTCTGGTTTTGGGAAGGACATGAAGACGACAGAACCTTTTCTGGCCCAAGCCTCCCCCTTTACTGGACTTGATTCCTCATAGCACCAGAGCCTCCACGTGTCTGTTGGCTGGAGGCCTTGCCAATAAGGACACTGTGTCTACAGAATCCATGAGAGGAAGGGAAACTGAATCTGAAACAAGATGCTCCTTTTAAGGACATTCCCAGGCTGGGCAAGCTGAGTGAGTGTGGTTCCATCAAAATAAGTCCTGTACCAGAATACTGTCTTGTTCTGCTCAGACACCACTGCTCAGAACAGCCTTGGAAGTCTTTTTTGCAAATTTTCTTTAGAAGCCCACAAGAAAAATCCAACTCGTTTTATTACAGTATGCCCCCTATATCTATATATAGACATAGACGTAGATGTAGACAGAGACGTAGACATAGATATAGATAGATATTGCCATAAGGATCTTGTTTAGAATTTAAAAAGCTAGGCTTAGAGCTGAAGAAATCTGTGTGTGAATTCCAATTTATCCACTTAATAGCTGTGTGACCTTGGTTAAGTCACATACCCTCCAAATTTCTTAATTTCCTTATCTGTAGAGGATCATGATTCTTACTTACCTCCATCATTTATCATGTTGGGAAATTGCCCTGATGCCATGGTAGCCTCCATGGTCACTACCTGGCAAGCTGGTACTTTCCACCAAAGGCCATGGAACAAAGTCACTCACTAACCAAATTAAGACTCTCAAACCACATGCATTATAAAATCAATTTAAAACACATAGAAGCAAGGGGGAAGATACTATCACTCTGAGAAAGGGTATGAACAGTGTGGAAGGACCACACTGTTCAAATCCTGGGTAGGCTGTGTTCATCTGTCCCATCTCTGTCTCTCTGCCACATCACCCTTCCCCATGGCTGGCTGGCTACGGGACCAGAGTTGAGATTTGGGCTAAGGGCCTACAGCTGGAAAGTGCCCCAGCTGAGAACACACTCTTGCTCTTGCAGAGATGAAGAGACAAGAACACCAACCGCTAGTTGTAGCTTGCCAACTTGCCGATTGAACAGCTATGAGTTGTGGCCATGAGCTGGCAGAAGACACATGGAGCCAGAATGGGTGTCATTAATGTGTTGCTGAATCAAGGCCTCATGAATATTGTTTGCCTGTGTATGTTTTGTGTACCGAGGACGTTTCGTGCCTCAGGTCTCACGCACACTTTTGTATCACTGATATTTAGTGCACAGATGTTTCATGAATATTTTGTACCTCATAAATATGAGGCATCTCTTGGCCCTTTCTATCTATGTTAAATATACACATGCCATAGTTTCTACATGCTGTATGTGTTTTATTTACCTAATTTTTTTCTTTTTCTCTTTTGCAGAATTGGATATTTTCAAACAAAACAACAAATACACATTACAGCATTCTATTGGAAAGCTCAAATGAGACAGCATTTTGTAAACTGTAAAGTCCTACACAATTTAAAGGGATTATTATTATTCCTGTTATTTTGATTATGACCATTTAAAAAAATTAAACCTATCTTCAAAGGATAAGGAGGAGGCAGTTTAGCCTAAGGACTAAGAGCTGTCAACTCTGCCAATAATTGGCTTTGCTACCCTTTGTTAGAGTTAAGTGTATAACCTACCTAAGACTATTTCCTCATCTGTAGAATGGGAATAACAATAGCTATTTCATAACACTATCATGAAGATCAAATGACGTAATGTATGGAAAACATTCAGGAAATTGCTTGGCCCATAAGAATGATGATACCAAACCTTTACTGAATGCTGGCACTCTGATTATATGATTATATGATTATCAGGTCCATATTACAGATGAGGATTTTAGGACAGAACCAGAATTCAAGTCCAGGCAATCTTACTACAAGCCCATGTTCTTGCCATTCTGCAACAATAACTCACACAATAAGTATCCAATACATGTTGCATTAACATATTAATAATATTGTCCATAAGAGCAAATACTCAATATCACATGCTAAGTAAATGCCACTGGTATTGATATTTTGAATTGAGTCTCTCAACTACAATTCTACCTTTCATCTTATTAGAGAGGTTGGAAAACTAGACATGACATTTTTCCAGAATCCTTTGAAGCTAGGGTTGTAGATGTAAATTCTGTTTTGCATTTAGATGCATTTGTGAATAACATGGAAGGTAGAAATGAGGGCAGCCATTCTCCTGCTGCTAAGGCTACTGATAAATAAGGTGTTGTGGACAGACTTCCAGGTGGCCCCATGACCCTTCTCAAGTGGGGTGTGTGGGGGGGACCTTCCAACTAACAGAATATGGCAAAGGGATGGGATTATGTCTACATGATTATGTTGCATGAGATTACATCATCCATCTTGCTAGGAGACACTCTCTCTCCTGATGGCTTTGAAGAAGCAAGTGGCCATGTAGCCAGGGGGTAAGAATGGCTTCTGTCTAATAACCAGTAAGAAAGTGAGGCCCTTCCTCTGAGAGCCTGGAAGGAACTGAATGCCACCAAAATCACATGAGTTTAGAAAAAGATCCTTCCCCAGTCAGAACTCAGATGAGACTGCAGCCCCTGTAGACACTGTGATGGTATCTTTATGAGACACTGACTCAGAAGATCCATGTAAGCTGTGCTTGGGTTCCTGACCCACAGAAACTGTGAGATAATAAATACATGTTTTCAGCCACTAGGTTTGTGGCAAAATGGTCATGCAGCAATAGAAAACTAATACACAGGATTATAGAGACTGAAGGTATTGAGGCAGCTATGGCAACAGTAACTTCCTGACATGGGTATGGCAGCTATGGTGAACTGAATGCCCTTCAACTCAGCAGTCCAGTGGTGGCCCTTAACATCTACTCTTTCAGCCTTTTGGCAATTTTGCACTTCCCCAGTTCTCTGCACTAAATCACTTTTTTTCTTGAATTATTGAGAGTGATTTCTATTTCCTGTGTGAATTGCTTCAAAGCTATGGCTCATCTATCCCAATATTTAATTCTGTTGGGGAACCAAAATATTTTAGAGGAGAACAGAGTAGTTTCCTTCTAGAATGTTAAGGGAAAAAGGAAATTATAATAATTGAGCAATACTATTTCTTTGAATAGCCACAACAATCCTTTAAGGAGGACAATATTAATCCCATTTTATAGCAAAGAAAACTGAAGTTCAGCTCCCAAGTGATTATCCAAGACTGCACATTTTGTGACTAACACACCTAGGCTGTAATTCTAGGTCCAGTGGACATCTGAGTGCATATTCTTCCCACTGAGCCATGTTGTTAAAAATTTCCTGGTTTCCTATATGTCCTTTCACTCATTCACTCCTCAAAATTCATTTGCATATCTGTTACGTGTTCAATGCTGTGCTAAACACAGGGTGCATTCAGGGCCTTGACCTGGTAGAGTTCACAATCGGCTAGGGCAGATAAATGAGAAAGCATACCATTGCAAAGCAGGACATCAAGTCTTGTGATGGAGGCTGGCATAGGATACTGAGGAGATAGTGAAAAGGGGCATCAAATAATCCAAGTTGGGCATCAGAGAAGGCTTCTGGAGAAAGGGGCTCATGGCAGCACGGTATAGCCTTCCCTGCAGGTTCCTTCATGGGTCACTCCCAGCAGTGGGAGTTCTGGATCAATATTACCAGGCAGGGATGCCTGCAGAAATAAATGCTCATACGACTTGGCAAGACCTCCGGCAGCCTTGAACAGACACATAGCTGACCCTCCCTGGAGGCCCCACGCTTACTCTCCAAGGTTGACCGGCTGTCAAGCTCCAGCAGGCCACAGCCTTGTTTTATTTAGTTGTTTGCTCTTTGTTACAAACATGTTTCCCATTAATCGTGTTTTCAAAAAATTAAACCAAAAGCTTTTGATTTAGTCTAAAGAAAGATCTAGCTAACTTTGATTAAGCTTACCCAGCTGTCCCATGAGGAAAGAAAATCAGATGTGAGAGTTTAAATCTCAGGCAGAACTTAGATCAGGTTTGATGCCAAAATATATCAGCTTTAAGGGCCCATGGGAAATTTTTTTGAGCCCTTCTAAACTCAACTTCCCCATCAGAAAAATGGGTTAACAATAATTCCTACTTGGGAGTATGACTGTTTATGTGGGGACAAAATAATATAATATGAATGCTCTTATCCCTGGTGTGCTTGCCCTTGACACTGTCCCCTTCCCCTGCTTGACTCTGCATGGCCTGTGCTGCAGCCTGCATTTCCCAGCTCCCATATCAGCTGGCTTCCCCCAGGGTGTGGTCAACAGGGCCAGGGTGTGCTGATAGAAGATTACACGGGGTGAGGAACGGAGACCCAGGGGTATTCCTCCTCCCTCCTTCTGTGGGTGAATGAATCTCTACACCAGCCACTTCTCCCTGGCACCTGCCTCCTGCAGGCACATCTACCATGGTCTAGTTTCAGAGACTGATGCCAGCACCTTGGCCCTGGGAACACTGCTTCCTCCCGTTGGCCAAGGAGGTCAGCAGCTTCCTACTGAGGCTGACCTGTGGGCTGCCTCATCCCCTCCTTTTTGGCTTCTGCCATCTTCCATCTTCTCCACAGCCATTATCTGGCATTAGATTCTCTCTGTTTTGAATATTGGAGAACTTCTATTTTCTGGTTGGACCCTCACCTCTGTGGTGAGTGAGATGCATTTGTCTGATA
Organism: Prionailurus viverrinus; assembly: GCF_022837055.1. NCBI lineage: Eukaryota > Metazoa > Chordata > Mammalia > Carnivora > Felidae > Prionailurus > Prionailurus viverrinus. Next base: position 46,178,433 of record NC_062570.1, read on the forward strand.
GGGTCTGTTTTCTCAGTGCACGATTATGCAAGATATCAGGCAAAAGAAGGAGAGTACAGCTTACCATGGAGAAGACTGGTTACACATGGAGTTTCTCAGCCTGATGTCTGGAATAGGTGCTCAATAAATTGACTGTGACAGGAGGATTGTCCCCTGTTTATGGAGAATATAATGAGAAACATGCCTTTAACTGGAACAGAAGCGTAGAAGATCTAACTCTTTCTGTTGACAACTGGCAGCTCCCTCCAGTGCCCTAGAACCTGGGTCCGCGTGCTGGGAAGAACAGGACCAGCCTCCCAGCACTGAGGCTGGGAGCACTAGGTGGACTGGGAGGGCTGGTCCGTCTGCCTACAGCGTCTCCCTAATGAACAGATTTTTTCCACCCCCACAATCTGGGGTGAGAGCTCCTCCTCCTCACCCTAAGAACAGAGGAAGAATGTTCCAAGAATATTTGCCACAGCTATTCAACCAAGATCCCATATTCACATTCCTGCTGACAGCTTCACTGCCCCACACCAATCTGTTGTTTATGTCCCACGGTCATCTTACTTTCATTCCCAGCAAAACCCGAGTCAGAGTCATCCAGAACGAGTCCCACCCAGAGGCAGAAAGAACTCAACACATTCTGGGAAGGAGGCTGCCACTGGGAAGGAGACTGGGCATTCACTGGATGAGCTCCCTGCATGAGGGAGGGGGACAAGAGGTGATGTTCTTGCATCTTTGGGAATGAAGAAATGCAAATGCAGTTGATGATGCAGGCTCTGAAATCAGCCTCCCTCTCTGCTATACTAATACCACCACCATCATGTGAGCAATGACTATGCCAGGCACCTTACATGCACTACTGCTAATCCTCACAGCAGCCCTGGGAGATACATTGATCAAGGCCAGTTCACAGATGATGAAACTGAGGCTCAGAGAGGCTAAGTGATTCATGCACAGCTGCACAGATGGTCAGTGTCGGAACTGGGAGTCAAAACCACATCTCTCAGCTTCCAAAATCTGCATTACAGTAGCCCCTCCTGACCTGTGGTTTCATTTTCCAGGGTTTCGGTTACCGTGGTCACCAGAGATCCAGAGACCTGGAAGGTGATCCTCCTTCTGACGCATGGCCAGAGGGTCAATACGCAGTAGCAGCAAAACACTGTGTCACAAGGAATGTGATGTTCCCCTCACTTCACCTCCTCACTGTCAGTCACTGTCAGCTATTGTCATCTCAAGATGACATCTTCACAAGAAGGGCAAGTATAGTATAAAAAGATATTTTGAGAAAGAGGGAGACCACAGTCACATGACTTTTATCACAGTATATTATTATAATTATTCTATTTTATTATCAGTTATTAATTTCTTACTGTGCCCAATTTATAAATTAAGCTTTATCATAGGTTGTGTTTTCATATATATATATATATATATATATATATATGTGTGTGTGTGTGTGTGTGTATACATATATATACACACACACACATATATATATATACACACACACACACACACATACACACACACACACACACACACACATATATATATGTATATATATATATATATATATATGAAAAACAGTCTATACCGGTTTCGGTACTATCTGAGGTCTCTGAAGGCATCCCTCCCCCGACCCCCCACGCGGATGATGGGGGATGACTGTATTTCAACAATTCTGCGCTGCCTCCCTGACATCGTTGTGGCAGCAGGTTAAGAATATTCTGTGCATCCACACCACATGGTTTACAGCTGCCTTCACCAAAGCCTGGGTGGACACCAGTTGGCAGAGCGAGAGGGAGCTTGCCTCTGAGCCCAGTGAACCACTGCAAAGTTATCCTCAGCGTCTCTCCCTCAGCTCTGAAGCTACATGCCAGCCATTACCCAGGAAACCAGAAGCCAGCTGCAAAGGGCAGGACACTGTGGAGCAAAGGTTCACTCGGATCCACCTCCCATCACCCTGAGACTGAGTGACATAGAAAGAGAGGGCAGCTGTGAGTGCCTCAACGGCTGGCATAAGAACAGACTTTTGTTTTCAAGACCAGTTACCGCTATGGTGAACAACCATTACTAAAGAAAAAAGCAACAGCTAAAGAATACTTATTTGATGGATATTGTTTCTGAACTTATATATTTCTATGATCTGAACATTCCAGTCCTCACCAAGGCAATCACATTGCGTGTAGGACCCAAGGCTCTAGGGCACTGAGCCTCTACCTACTTGAGCGTAAGATCAGTCTTTGACAGAAACTCCTCTGAAAAATGTCTGAGAAGCCCCAGGGATGTTTACATGTGTCCAAGAATCAGTGCTGGTTATCGCTTGCCAAAAGTAGCAGCTGCTGCCCAAGGCTGGATGCAGCCATAAGGAAGAGGAAGCCCCTGATGTATCACCCGCAGCCAGGGGTCCACAGCTTCCACCATGTAGAATTGGTGAGTTTAGGAAGGGGCATACACATATGCCCCTTCCAGCTATGCATTGTGATAGGGTAGCCGAGGTCTATTATCAGCTACTAAAGTATATCTGGAAAAATGATTCCTCTCTCATTCCTCTCTCAGAACCCCTCTTTCTCTTGGCAAACCTGGCTCTCACCTGACAGTTCATATGTATTATATTTAAACATCACTGACAGATAGAATTCAAGTCCTCTTTTTGTGAACTCTCCAGCCCCCTTGCAAGTCAGTGGATAAAAGCAAATACACATGAAAAGGAACAGGGTCACTTTTTAAAAATTCTTTTGCCAGGATTACCCCAAGTGGTTGCTCAGCCAAGATTCCTTATTAGATTTCAAGTATAGGAAAGAGAACCAATATTTAGCCAGTTAGCCCTAAGACCTCTAATTAGAATCATCGATGACTAGTTCTGAAGAGGGAATTTACAGGTAACTTAGGTCAGTGGTTTTCAATTTGTGAGTTATATACTTGGATATCTATGGATTATAAAGTCTAATCCAGAGGCTGCCAAATATTGTCTAGATTCTGAATAAATAGTCCTTACATCCCCTCCCCCTTTGCTACATATAATACTGTTTTTTAAATATACATGCCCCTGTTGAGATGAATATACTACAAATACCTCTCAAGGTGTCACTGAATTCATGACAGTTTTTAGTTTTATGTATTTCTTCAAACAGCCAACATAAAAATCCACCTATATTTATATGGAGATAGCTGATGAATATTTTTGATGCAAAACAGGGCCTTCACATATTCAAAAGGGCTTGTGACACTTTCCTCTAGGCCTGCAGTTCCTAGAATTCCCTGGCTGCTTGTAAAATGCACCCCAGATATGAGAATCCATATCTAGCAGTGGGGTCCAGGAATCTGCATTTTGGGCACATTCTCCCAGCGATTCATCTGCACACTGAAGTGTGAGAACCTTGGCTCAGGTCCACCCACTTGTTTTATGGGCAAGGGAATGTAGGCTTAGAGGGGACGTGATTTTGGCCAAGGTCATAAACCTTTCATCAATAGAAGCTCATCTATCCCGTCCGTGTCTTGTCCCTGTCAGGTCCAACAAGGGGCCAAGCAAGCTTACTCTTCTCCTAGGAAGGGTCTAGCTGATGAAGACCTCAGCCTCAGCATGGCAGCATGACCCTGCCTCCCTGGGTCAGAGGGTTCTGTCTCCAAGGTTCCCACTCTTCACCCTAGGCTCTCAGAGACCCAGTTAGTCTAGCCAGGCCAGTCTCTACTCTGCCCTTCTCCTGCTTCCTGGCACCCTACCTCATCCTGCTATTGGTAGATGTCACCAACTCTCTCAAGTCCCAGCTCTGAGCTCTGCCCCGGAAAGGCTTTTCAGGCCCACCCTAACACTACTGGTCACTTGGTGGCCTTGAATCCCTCTGCACCTGTGCGTGTACTTGTTTTGGTGTTTTTTGTTTGAGTCTCACATAATATCAGCTGTAGAGCTGTGCACGTGGTATCTTGCTTGAATGAATGTGTCCAAATGTGCATGACACAAAGTCCAAAAATGTTTGGTGTGGACATACATACCATTCAGCCTTTTATTTCTTTACAACCACTTCCCAAGCACTTTTTGCCAGGCCTTGCAGATACAAAATGGACCAAAGGTAGCCCTTCTCTCAAGGAGTTTGTGTGCCACGAGTGGTTTAAATCCCTCCATCTCTTTGAATTTTTTAATGTATTGGCATAAATTTAATTTTCTTTGCCCCTAAATAAATGGTAAATAATTACCTAACTTTGTAAGCAAATGGCAAAAGTGTACAGAAGAACAATCATCAATGGAAACACAAATCCTTAATGAATAGTGTAATACTTACCTAATTGTAGAGCACTTGCTACATTCTGGACCACTTATAAATAGCATCTCATTTGCTCCTGAATGCAACCTTTCAAGTGCACTATTATTTCTGTTTTAATGATGGAAAAAATGAAGCAAGTGACTTGCCTAAGATGCCATCAAATGAGATGCCAGGTCTGTGTAATATGCAAGATGTGTTCTTAACTGCTGCTCTGTATCACCGCCCTGTGCCCTGACAGTCCTTCTGCATCTATGGTTTCATAAATACTGAAGCACAAGCAGTTTCCAGATAATGAAATGAAAAGTGATGAGTCACGGAGGGCAGGCAGCAGACCTGAGGTGATTGATGAATTTGTTATCAGTAAGTGGTGTCAGGGATTACAAAACAGCATTAGAATCTATTGCAAAAAATGCCAAACTCTCAGTAAGCCCTGCAAAAAAACCAAGGCACGTCATTGTTCTCTGATGTGGAGTTTGGTGTGTTGACCTGCCTTCCCACCCATTTACCCTGGAGCCTTGTCTCCTTGCAGGGTGGTTCTCTAGAGGCAGTCTGGAGAATTCAGATTTTAAAAGCTTGTCCCCAGGCCTCCACTGCCTGACTCATTGTGTGGTCTCTCACTGGTGAGTCACCAATCTATGACTCAGTTTTCATGTCCTACGCAGGGCTCAGAGCTTGGCTGTTGGGATCCTGGGGACAGATTTATATAGAGGTGGCATAAGGTTAGTGATACACTAGTGAACCAGGGATCCTGGGCTATGCTTATCTCCCTTGGCTCATGGGAACATCTTTTAACCTTTCAGAGGTGCTCATGGGTGGACCAAGACTGGAAACTCAGGTGTCCTCACCAGTGAAGTCAGCCTCTGTTTCTGATGATGCTATGTGTCAAGGAAAGGGCTCATGTACCTTCACTCCTAACCCTCAACCAAATAAGACAGGGAAACGGTCAGACAGAGTGGAGCAGGAGCATATTAGAGAGGAGATTCCTCTGGAAAGAGCTGCTCCTGATCTCTCCCTTTGAGGGAGGCATGGAGGCGCTGTAGTAGAGCGTTGAAAGCTAATCCTTGCAAGAGGGAGATGCAGAGAATAGTGCCCTAGTCATGCTTGGTGACTGGCACCTGGCTCCTGCTCCCAGGAGGTAGGGGACGAGAGAGGGGTGATTTGCTCTCTAGGCACAGAAACAGGAGAGAGTGCTGGGTAAGTTTGGATGTACTCCCAGAGTTCTTCAGAGCAAGGGAAGTGGTCATTTCCTGTGCATGAAATGTGGGCCATACCAGAGAGAGAACAACCATGTAGCCGGGTCATCTTAGATCTTGTCTGAAAGTGCCTGCTAGAGGAGTGAACAAATTTTGGCAGGAAAACAAGATGTGCTTCTCCCCATTGACTCAGGCAGCACCAGGAATGGAGTCACATCTGTCAGGGTCAAGGCAAGTATAGGACAGAGGTCCCAGAAGGGGACCTTGGAAGAACCCATGGCATGACCCCATGAGAAAAGTCCTGCTCTGGTCCACCAGGGACGCTTTCTGTGACCAAAGGCCAAGCTCAAGTCCAAGCTGTCCTACCTTACTGTCCTCCTGTCCATGGCTTTGACTTGAAATAGCAGAGAGCAAGAGTGGGAGGGGAAGAATCAGGACAGGAGAAGTCAACTATAATGTTGCGTTTCTATTATGCCATGAGTCATGCTTGCTCAACATACTAGTTACACAACCCAGAAAAGGTATTGCCTATTTTTTGTTTGTTTATTTTCCTAATTACTAATAAATACCTTCACCTGTCCCTTGGAACCTGACCACATCCCTACTTTTCCATTCCTTCTCTCTGTATCTCATAGTATTCTGTATAGGCCTCTATGATAGCATGCCACCTCATATCCTAACTGATTGTTTGCCAGCATTCACCATATTAAAAGATGAGTTCCTTGTGAGCAGCAACTATATCTTACTGATGATAATATTCTCCACAACCATCACAGTGATGTCATATGGTTGGTATGCAGTCAATTCTTATTAAATCAATGACGTAATGTGTGCATGTTGGTAGGAAGGACTTAGCAAAAGGGAGACATATTTATTTAGATCTTTTGGACCTTCTCACATCTTACCAGCTAGTCTCTGTCCATTGTTTCCCCATGTGGCTCCAGTCATGTTCCCTGAAGACCTGGGTAGCTCTTTGCCCAGGTGGATTATTGAGGGAAATCCCAATTATACCCATGAGACACATGTCCCTGAGGAGACATGGAGACATTGAAGAGAACAAGCTCTCCATCAGGGTAAATAAAAAATGGGAGCTGAGCCACGCCTGCCTGATTTCAACAGAACCCACTATTGTACAGGGAACAGTGGAGAAATTGTTCATACACATCTCATTGCTCATGGAAATATTCCTACTGCAAAGTCAGTGTCAGCTTTGATTTCCTGCCCTGGGAGGAGGGTTGGTCAAAAGGCACAAAGTGGGCCTGTGCAGAGTCAGAGGGGCTGTGAGGTTGGGTAAGAGGAGACCCTCACACTCCATCTTTGTTCTGTGGTGGAGCTTCTATGCTGGGGTGGTCAACCCTGCCCAGCCCAGTGCTAGCCTTGGGCTCCTCTAAAAACTCCATCCCCTCTTGCAACCACAACAAGATCACAGGCAGAAGAGGTCAGACCAGGGCTGAGGGTTGGTACCTCAGTCCTTGCTTGCTTCCTTGAAAGGAGCCAGTGCTGGAGCATTGGGAATCCAAGATGCGGAGGGCCAGTGAACAAGGGGCAGAATTCACCCAATTATTCTGGGTCCCCTTAAAGAGGACACCTACCAAAATGACCTGGAACAGGCACTTATAGAGCAAAAGCGTAGCCAATTGCTGTCTCAAAGCTAATTTTAAGAATGTTCTTTTCTCTTAAAATTTCATCACCATGACTCACCGCACTGCAGGCCAAGATTCTGAAGCTCTGAGTCAGACTGGGCCCTGGGAGCTGAGGCTCAATGGGAGTTTTACCTAAATAAAGCCTGCAAGCGAGGCCTGCTGTGATAGATGTGTTTGGAATTTGCTACTTCAGCAATGCACACGCCCTTGCACCTCTGCCATTCAGTTGCCCACTTTTTTGGGGGGCTGTTGGTACGAAGTCTTCTCTTTGACATGAGATCCCCCTTTCTCTTACTTGAACTTTCAGTTAGTATGTTTACATACCTTACTTGCTGATTTAGTTCTTTTTCCACAGTGCAGCCAGCACTGCTACAGACACTTTTTTGATACTTCCAGCTGAAACAGGTATGATAATAAAGTACAAGTTCCAGAGAGGGCCCAGGGTCCCCTTTTCTAAATGCCAATCAAAGGGAATGTCATTTAAACTTGGATCTTAGAAAGTCAGAGCTGGTGGGGGCCTTGGCTCATGTCATCCACCCTCTCTGTCATTATATAGGTCAGTAATCCAAATCTCAGAGATGTCAGCCAATTTGTCCAAGGTAACCCAGCCAGTTAGGAAAGGAATATAGACAAGAAGCCAGAATATGCTCACATCTCAATCTCATGGCTAAACTGCCACTGCTTTTATTTACTTTATGTCCAGTTTGATCCCTGGACTCTACAAAACCCACATCTGGATATCACAGTAGGAGAGAACCTATAGGAATAAGACAGGAGGCAATGTTCAAGGCTGACCACCTGTTCCCTGGAGTCCCTTGAGCTCCAGACCAGCAACCTGAGAGAAGATGGCTGCCACAGCCATGGTGGCAGGTTATGGCCACTCCGATAGCCATGGAGGCTTGGAGATAGGCCCTGGAAGGGAAGGTGGGGATGGTAGGGAATGGCTTGGAGGCAGATACCCAATTTTTACTCAAGGATGGTGGCAGTGGAAGGTTAACCAAAGTAACAGAGACAGAAACTCTGGCATCTCAGCTGTCCTTGGGGCACATGGTGGGTGTCACCCTTGTGAATGAGAGAGTGAGGGGACATGTAGCCAAGTATAATAAGAGTGGCATCAGGCTGTTGAAGTTAGAATTTTGGAAGGTTGCAACAGAGGCCCACTCACATAAGCTCAGGTGGAAAGGATTGTTGTGAGGTTTTCGAGTCCTCACAGGAACTCAAGGATAGGCACCATGTTGCAGCCAGGTTTCCTTCCAGGACTCTGTCATAGAAACTTCAGTTCTATGGAGATGGTTCTGGGCTGCACTCTCATCGGCTCTTTGTACTTACTCCTAATCTCTTCCTCCTTCTCTGTCTTTCTTCTGTGTCTCTCTGATTTTACACTTAAGTTCTCTTGACATCTTTGCTTCTCTCTGTGCATCTACTGTGTCTTTCCTCTCTCTGCTTGCAGTTCTCCTCACTTTACTTCACACATGGCCCAGAATGGCTGCCCCTCTATTACGTGCAACTCATCAACTTTCAGCTTAGCTTCCAGAGCTCAGTGGCTGTGATTTTTCCATAATCTAAACTCAGAAGAGAGGAGCCAGATAGGCCATAAAAGTCATAGGATGCTGCTCACACCATGGATTAACTGCCCTTGTGTCAGATGTCCAAGCCTTGTCCAGTTAGCTATGGCCGTAGGTGCAGAGTCTCTGGACCACACACAGTCAGCAGGATCCTTGACATGCAAAGTATCTAGCTACATATTCCAGCTTTGCCAATTCTATAACTTGTGACTTTAGGTGAGGCTCCTTACTTCTCTGAACCTTAGTTTCTTTCTCTGTAAAATGAAGGAAATAATACTTCACAAGGTTGCTGAGAAGACCAGATAAAGATAATGTGTCATAAACCCATACTATCCATTCAGCAAATACTCAATAAATAGTTGTTATTATTGACTAGTATTGATTTAAGAGAATTGGACACATAGCACATTCTGGACTACAACCTTTTGAACTTCTCCCTCTTTTGTCTTTCTCCATTTTGAACTTTTTTTTCTTTGCCCTCTTGATGTTTCTTAATTTTTCCCTTGCTGTCAGTGCTGTAACCCAACACTTGGGGATTTCACAACAGGATGCATTGAAGCCAATGTTTTCCATTTAGATATGACTTACATGCTCTGCCTTGCTGTTGTCAGTAACATTGAAGGGATGGAGGGTGTGGTTTACTGTACTGAATAATGCTGTGATCTGTTTTTTTGAAAACTGCTCCAACAAAGGAAGGAAGTTGTCTGTGATGACACTGCTGGCTTTTATAACATAAATATGAACCTCTGTGTTGTTGTTTGGCAAAAATCCCAAAATTTCTCTCAAGAAGCTCAGACCAAGTTGAGAGCCAGCTACAAAATGCAGAGATATATTTAATAAAAAGCAAAAACCACTCCAGCTGCCAGAAATTGTTATACATAAATATTTTGCCAAACATACACAGCCTTCTCTCTCCCTATCAGTTCCCTAACTATACACATTGCAAAGTCATTGCTTGGAAAACTGATCTGTATACATGAAAATGACAGGGTGTGAGCACTGGTATGGGAGGGGAGGTAGGTTAGTGGGGCCTTGAGAAATTAGGGACAGAGCTACAAATGGGGAAAGGGATTAACAGAGCTGAAGTCCTAATAGCCACGGTGAAGTCAGGCCTGTTCCAGGTGAAAGCCGGGAGATATGATGCAAAAACAGAGGGAGAATCTATGGTAGAATTCTATGTGATTCCAAAAGTTTCAGTAGAAACTTCCAGGGCCTTGTCTGACTTCATGAGCATGTGACCTGTGTAGGTGTACAGGTTCCCACACTCAGGAGGGTCCCATGCTTGCATTAATGTTCTGCTGTTGATGTACTGAAATTCTTAAAAATTCTGAGCAAAAGACCCTACATTTTAATTTTGCACTGGGCCTTGAAAATTATGTTGCTGGTCCTGGCCCAGGAGAATTGAACCAAAGACTCATTTCCAGAAATACAGCTGATAGGAAGAATATGAGAAGGATGAAGAAGTGACCCCTCCTGGTTATGGGGGCAAAGGGTAAGGGCAGCCATCAAGGGATTTTAGAATCTAATAAAACCAGACAGAGGTCAGTGACCCAGTTGTTTTTTTTTTTCAACGTTTATTTATTTTTGGGACAGAGAGAGACAGAGCATGAACGGGGGAGGGGCAGAGAGAGAGGGAGACACAGAATCGGAAACAGGCTCCAGGCTCTGAGCCATCAGCCCAGAGCCCGACGCGGGGTTCGAACTCACGGACCACGAGATCGTGACCTGGCTGAAGTCGGACGCTTAACTGACTGCACCACCCAGGCTCCCCCAGTGACCCAGTTTGAATAGGCCAGGACAGTGGCAGCAAGTGACACCCTAGTAGGGTTGTGCTTTGAAGTGTGCCTTGGGGTGATATAGCACATAGAGCACAGGTCTTTGTCAGGAAACCTGCCCTGGTGTCAAGTGTCAGTCCTTATCCAATCACAGCAGGGCCTCATGGCCATAGCCAATCAACAAGGAGGGAGAGGAATACAGACAAAGTACAGATAAAGGGGAGTTCTCCATAGACAGACATAGATATAGAGGCCAACTTTGCCACTTAACAGGTGTTGTGACTTCCGGCAAGTCTTCTTATTTATCTGAGCATTAGTTTCTTCATCTGTAAAACGAGGGAAATAATACCTATTCACAAGATGGATCACAAGATTAGATGAGATGCAGTATATAAAATTCCTTTCACTTTGTCTGGTACATGCAAATAACTAACAGTTGCTAGTATAGCCTACTATTGATTTAGGAGAACCAGAATTAAGAAAAGTCAGTTCTAATCCCACTGACTGTGACTGTGGGCAAACCACTTTACCTGCCAGTTTCCTCATAAGTAACAGAGAAATAAAAAACTCAGTGCCTAAGACAGTGCCTTGTACATAGCAGACACTCCCTGAATATACACTGTTGGGTGAATGGCTAAGGGCATGTGTCCTGCTGCACTGTGATAAGGTATATGAGAGCTATTTTCAAAACTACAAAGGGCTTTTTAACTATTTTATCTTTTTGATTGACTTCAAAGAATCAGATTTATTACTTTTGGGGGGTAGGGATCTAACCTGTTTGGGATCACCTCACTCTAAAAATAAAATAACTTTCTGAGTGCTTCCCTAGTTGGGGATTTGGGTCAAGCTTTTGTTACTGGCATCAGCACATAGCTAACTAATCCAAATGTAACCAAACTGGGCTGGGAGTCTTTGCATTGCTTTTTTTCTACTAAGTTTTTCTTTCTAGAATAAAAGGGAAATGCTATTATCACATGGCTTACCACAAATCAAAAAGTATAATTAATGACAAGACATTCAATCTGCATGAGCCTACATCAAATGGATTTAGAGCATGTCATTTCTTTTCATTATAGCTCATGAAGCATGAAGAGTATTTAAAGAGAAAAAAAAAGTTTCATTCATTAGCCTCAGAGATGCCAAAAGGGGAAATGACTTATGTACAAATGACATAAAGCACATATTTTCTTGCTCTGAGTTTACATATCCCATATGGGACGAAAGGAAATCCAATGTCACCATCATACCAAGTGCCTTGGATGAGAAGAGTTCCGGACTTCAAGGATAAAATAACAATCTGAACAATGAGAGGTCAAAGGTGAGCCTCACCAAAGTGGAGTGGCCTTGAGTTTGAATAGATTCTTAAGGCATTACGTACTTTCTGCCTTGAACGATGGAATTGTGATATGGTTAACAATTGGTACTGAGACCAACCTGGCTAAGTGTCCACCAAAAATTTGTGTTCCTCCTTCCATTGTATGAAGTTGTGGCTTCTCAACCACGTGCTATATTTCCCAGGCCTTTAGCATTAAGTGTGACTGTCTAGATAAATTCTCAACAATGGAATGTAAGTGGAATTGATGTTTGTATCTACTTTGGAGAAATATGAATATAATCCTTGGCCCATTATTATTTGGGTTATTTTTCTTTTCCTTATTGAGTTGTAATAGTTGTTTATGTATTCTGGCTACTAGTCCTTTATCAGATTTATGATTTGCAAATACCTTCTCCCATTTTGTAGATTGTCTTCACACTTTTTAAAAAAAAATTTAACGTTAATTTATTGTTGAGAGAGAGAGAGAGAGAGAGAGAGAGAGAGAGAGAATGTGCATGAGGTACGGGCAGAGAGAGAGGGAGACACAGAATCTGAAGCAGGCTCCAGGCTCTGAGTTGTCAGCACAGAGCTCGACGCAGGGCTTGAACTCACAGAACTGTGAGATCATGACCTGACCTGAAGTTGGATGCTTAACCAACTGAGCCATCCAGGTGCCCCCACACTTTCTTGATAGTATCCTATGAAGCACAAAGTTTTTAATTGATGAAGTCCAAGTTTTCCATGTTTTTCTTTTGTTACTTTTGCTTTTGGTGCAATAATCAAGAAACCACTGCCTAATTCAAGGTCATGTACATTTTCTTCTAAGACTTTCAGAATTTTAACTTTTACATTTTGAATTTTGAATCATTTGAGGTTTTTTTTATATATGGTATAAGGTAGGAGTCCAGATTTATTTTGCTTATGAATATCCAGTTGTACCAACACCATTTGTTGGAAAGATTATTCTTTCTGTATTGAATATTTTGGCACCTTTCTCAAAGTCAATTGATCAGAGTTAATTTCTGGATATTCTATTCTATTCTATTCTATTCTATTAATTTGTATGTCTACCTTCTGCCAGTACATGCAGTCTTGGTTGCTATAGCTTTGTAGTAAGTTCTGAAATTAGAAAGTGGGAATTCTTCAACTTTGTTCTTTTTCAAGACTGCTTTTCTTTTTCTGGATCCTTGCATTTCAATTTGAATGTTATCAGCTTGTCAATATCTGTAAAAAAAAAAAAGAGGCACCTAGAATTTTATTTATGATTGTGTTGACTGTGTAGATCAATTTAGAGAATATTGCCATTTTACCAATATTATGTCTTCAAATGCATAAGATGTATTTCCATTTATCTAGATTTTCTTTATATTCTTTCAACAGTGTCTTATAGTTCTTAAGTGTATATTTCTTGTGCTTTTTAAGTTAAATTTATTCCTGAGTATCTTATTCTTTTTGGTGCAATTATAAATGGAATTATTTTCTTAATTCAATTTTCAGGTCACTCACTGCTAGTTAGTAGAAATAAAATTGATTTTGTATATTGATCTTGCAAACTGAAACCTTGTTGTACTTGTTTATTGGCTGTAATAGGGTTTTTTGTAGATTCCTTAGAATTCTCTATATACAAGTTCATTTTACCTGTGAAAGAAGATAGCTTTACTTTTTTCTAATTTGGATGCCTTTTATTTGTTTTCCTTCCTTAATTCTCATGGCTAGAACCTCTGGTACAACACTGAATAAAAGTGGACATCCTTGTCTTCTTCCTGTTCTTAGAAAGATTTCAATCTTTTCCTGTTAAGTACGATGCTAGCTGTGGGTTTTTCATAGATGACCTTCATCCGTTTGAGGATGTTCCCTTCTATTTCCAGTTTGTTGAATATTTTTTCATGAAATGGGTGTTGGGTTTTGTCAAATGCTCTTTCTGCATCTATGAAATGTGGTTTTTTAATCTTTATTAATATGGTGTATTACATTGTTTAACTTTTGTATGTTGAACCAAACTTACATTCTTGGGATAAATTCCAATTGGTCATGGTGTGTGACCCTCTTTATATATTGTTGGATTCGGTTTGTTAGTGTTTTGCTGAGGATTCTTATATCTACATTCATAAGAGATATTGGGTGGTAATTGTCTTCTTGTGACATCTATGGTTTTGATTTCAGGGTAATACTGGCATGATAAAACGAGTCAAGAGGTATTTCCTCTTCTATTTCTTTGGAAAAAATTGTGAAGGATTTGTCTTAATTCTTCTTTAAAGAAGTTTTGCACCAATGAATTGATCCTGTTTAAAATTTTTTTTTATTGTTTAATGTTTTTGAGAAAGAGAGAGAGACAGAGAGACAGAAAGCAAGCAGGGAAGGGGCAGAGAGAGAGGGAGACACAGAATAGGAAGCAGGCTCCAGGCTCTGAGCTCTCAGGACAGAGCCCAACACGGGGCTCGAACTTAAAGACTGCGAGATCATGACCTGAACTGTAGTTGGCCGCCCAACCGACTGAGACACCCAGGTGCCCCTGAGTTGATCCTGTTGTAGACTTTTCTTTGAGGAAAGTTTTTGATGATGAATTCAATCTCTACTTGATATGGGCCTATTCAGATCTTCTGTGTCATTTTGATTCAGTTTCGATACTTGGCTGCATTCTAGGGATTTGTTCATTTCATGCAGGTTATCTAATTTGTTAGCATGCAGTTGTTCATAGTGTTTCCTTGTAATCCTTTTTATTTCTGTATGGCTTATTCCTGATTTTAGTAATTTGGTAATTTGGATCTCCTCTCTCTTTCTCTCCTCTTCCCCCCCGCCCCCCCCCCCATTTTCTTGGTCAGTCTAGCCAAACACTTGTCAATTTTGTTAATCATTTCAAGAAAACAACTCCTGGTTTTGCTGGTTTTCTCTGTTGGCTTTCTATTCTCTATTTTGTTCCTATTCTGATCTTTATTATTTCCTTCCTTTTACTTGCTTTAGGTTTAACTTGCTCTTCTTTTTCTAGGTTCTTAAGGTGGAAGTTTACACTATTGACCTGAGGTCTTCTTTTTTTCATAGGCATTCAAGGACTTCACAAATTTTAGCAGCAAACTTATAGAGGGATACAATTGTCCCCATTTACAATATGGAAGCTGAAAGTTAAAGAGGCTAACTGACTTATTTAAGGCTTTACAGCCAGTCAGTGGCAAAGTTGGAATTAAAATTTCAATCCTCTAAATGGGAAATGAGGGATTAGATTCAAACTCACCATGCTTTCTCCTCTGCCACATTACTTCTAGAAGTATTAAAATAGTCCCAGAGAATTGTAGCTCACAATTTGTGTTACACTATTTTATGTGATTCTGTAATCATTGTAACCATTATGTGTGCATGTGTGTGTTTTGACAGCTTATGTAATCTGTGTGTGTGTGTGTGTGTGTGTGTGTTTGGAAGGCTCAAGAAAAGCACATTTTTTGAAAGCAGAAAGTATTCTATGAACTTCTGTATCTGTAGCACTCAGAATGAGAAATGGTTTAATATTTGCATATTGTAAGGGAGTCTACTCGATGCCTCTTCTCATCTATTGTGTTATTTTAATTTCAGCTAAATCCTATTCATAGGTGATGCTCCTAGACCCAGAAGCTGAGACATGTTAGTATGTGCCCAGATCACAGGGTTAATAATAGGTGGCTTATAGGCATAAAACCAGGTGCCTGATTCCGAATTTTGTGCTCTTTCTGTTCTGCATATGGTGCTATGGAAAAAATGGAGTAGGCCAAATGGAATACTTTAAAAATAATGTTTCTTTCATTCATTCATTCCAAAAACTTCTGTTGAGCTTCTGTTATGTGTCAAGCATTGTACAAAATACTTACTTATGAGAAGTGGCAAGCCAAATTAGACATTATCCTTTTACTTATAGACAGATATTAATAAAGTGGTTACATAAAAACATGTATAATTGCAACTTCATAAATGTTAGAAGGCAGACTCCTTATGATGAGTAAATAATGAGGCGATCTGACTGGTAAGCTAGGTCAGGTAAGGCTTACCTTGGAAGTGCTACTTCACTGAGATCTGAAGTTAACAAGAGCTAAGTCAAGGGCAAGTGAAGTGCATGCCACACAGAAATAATAGTCTGTGTAAATGTCCTGTGGGGGCCTCAGCTCTCTGAGAAATGGAAGGGTTTTTTTTTATTTCGTTTAAAACATTGTAGTCAAAATCAATATGATACATCACAACTGAACAGTAAAACAGTGCAATGTATGAGAAAGGCAAGTTAATACTAACTTCTTCAAAGACTGAGTTATCTATCTCTCTGTTTACAAGCACTCACATCACAGGATAGAGAAAAGAGCAAAAAAGGAAGTGAGATTATTACAGTTTTCTAAGCCCAAATCTGTTCATGTCCGTCCTTGCTTTAAAAATTTGGCCATTTCTGGGACGCCTGGGTGGCTCAGTCAGTTAAGCGTCTGACTTTGGCTCAGGTCATGATCTCGTGGTTCGTGAGTTCGAGCCCTTATGTCAGGCTCTGTGCTGAAAGCTCAGAGCCCGGAGCCTGCTTCAGGTTCTGTGTCTCCTTCTCTCTCTGTGCCCCCCACTCGCACTCTGTCTCTATCTCTCAAAAATGAATAAACATTAAAAAAAATTAAAAATCTGTTCATTTCTTCCCTGCCTGTAGCAAGGTTTCTCTACATAAACAAAGTGCTTTTGGGTAGCAGAGAATTCAACAATTTCAATTTCAATGGTAGTATATTTTTTTAAGGTGTAACAGAAATTACACTAGTAATTTTGTATACATTTCTTCCTAATGGAAACTTAAGTACTTAATCCCATGGTAATGAACTTTACACAGTTGGCATGAATTACAGGTGCCTTTTTCAGCCATGCCTGGTGATCTTTTCAAACATCAGTAAGCAAACCTCTGCCTCTACAGCTCAGAAAGTATACAGTTCAGAAGTGAACTCTGTACATGCAATATGGTTTGCTGAACATGCATCCTCACACCCTGAATCTCCATGTTCAGTGCTCTAATTTTTCCAGCCATACATCCAAATGCTATTTCCAATGATACACAGATATAATGACAACAATCAAATGTTTTTTAGTTCTTTCCAGGTTCCAGGCACTGTCATTGGCCCTTGACATGACTAACACATCATATGAGGTATCCCGATACCATGAGCTATAATCTCCATTCTGCAATGAAGAAATTGAAGCCCAGAATGGTGGATAATTTGCCCAAGGTCACACTGTCAGGAAATGGCAACGCTGAGCTACGAACCAGACTGACAATGCAGCACTCTTGCTCTTAATCATCACATTGCAGGGTTGTTCAAATCCACGATGGTGGCACACAACAGAGCAACATTCGGGAAACAGAAGAGTATGAGATGGAGTCTAACTTCCTCATCGGGGTACCATTCTGGGCTCATTTCCTGTCCTTCGTCTCATGTCTCATTGGGCCACTCGCCACTCCCCTGCTGTGTTAGGGCCCTTCAGCCATACAGACCCAGACACTAATCCCCCATTCACTGCTGAGTGCACAGCCTCCAACACAGAGCCCCGCTCAGTCTTGTCTAGTGAGTGTTAGAGCCAAGAATATCAGAGGCAGAAGAGACTTCAGAAATCATCCAGAAAAATTTCATAATTTTCTAGATTAAGGAAATAAAAGCCTAGGGGAGGAAAGCATGCTGCTCACAGTCACCCATCAGGTCACACATAGACAGGATCAGAACCAAGACCCCGCTCAGATGCCTTGCTTATCCACGTGACTCTCAGCCATTTGTCCTTTAAGCACCTCAAGGAAAATGTAAGGAAAAAAAAAAACAATGAAGCACAGATAGCAAAGGACTTTGGATACCTATTTCAATGTTTTTTATTAATTCTTCAGTACATTCCAGTGTACTTCAAAGAGATCTGGAGACCCCAGAGAGGGCCTGGAAGTCAAAGCCATGCTAAGCAATTATAGTATCTATCACATCAACACTTCACAAATGAATCCATAGAGCATCTGGGAGCCTGAGAGAGGCTTGCTCAGACGAAGGGGGAAATCTCCAAGTAAAGATTAAGAGATTTTTCCCAAGGCATGTGGGAACTCACTGGTTTGGGATTAAACTTCACGTGCCCATGCTGTCCAACCTGATTCCATCTGACAATCCACCAACTGCATTAGCCTTGCAGTGAAGACACTCATTCATTCATTCATTCATTCAACACATTGGTTGATGTCTGGTCTGTCAGCCAGAGAGCCAGGTATGGGGTCCTAGATGCCTAAACAGAACATCGCTGTCTGGGTGGCATGTAGGCACCTACCCTCAACAGCATGATGAGAGCCAGAATAAGGACAGGAAAGAAGTGCATATGGGATCCCAAGAGGAGGGAGTCATTCGGTGATGGCTACACGTATCACTGGTTTGAATTCTCTTTCCAACTACCTAGGTCTGGACCTTCAGAAAGCTACTTAGCAGCTCTCAGTCTCGGTTAGCCTGACCTTAAGACGGGAGGAGGAGTATCGAATAATAGTGTCTACTGCATAGGACTGTTGTGCAGATTAGATTAAATAACATCTGTCAAGAAGTTAAGACAGTGGCTGACTCACGAGTGCTCAGTAAAGGTTGTGTTAACTGTCAGAGGTTAAGGGCTTCCTGCTCTAACCCTATTCCCACTAGCCATGTTACCCCAGGCCAGGGACTCAACTTTCCTGCATTTCCATTCACTTACATCTAGATGGCAAGATGTTCCACAAGAAATCAGAGATATGTGTTTCCCCTACTCTTCAGCAAAGAAATGATCAGAAAGCCATTCTGAACTCCCAGAGAGTAGCCTCCAATAGGGAGAATGGTGTGCGGCACTCCGCAAGTCCCCCTTAGAAGCTCTATTCATGGGCTAGGGCTGCCGTAACAAAGTACCTCACACTGGATGGCTTGAACAACAGGAATTTACTGTCTCATGGTTCTGGAGGCTAGAAGTCCAAGATCAAGGTGCTGGCAAGGTTGGTTCCTTCTGAGGACCAGGAAGGAGGATCTGGTCCAGGATCTCTCCTTGGCTGGAGATGGCACTCTTCCTATGGCTCTTCATCATGTCTTCCCTCTGTGTGTATCTCTGTGTCCACATTTTCCCTGTTTTTATGAGGACACTAGTCATGCTGTAGTTGGCCCCACCCTACCGACTCCACTTGAACTCGATAACCTCTATGAAGACCCTCTTTCCAATTAAGGTCCTATTCTGCAGCACTGGAGCTTAGGACTTCAACATATGAATTTGGGGGTAACACAACCAACCCATAACAGAAGGAAGATAACACTTGAATCTCTGAAAAGAAAGTATCCTAAGAAAAATATATGGCAGATTGTTTTACTACCCACTAGTATCTGTTTTTTTTCCTCTGGGAAAATGATGTTCCCCCGTCCCTTGAAATGAATCTTGGCCGTGTAATTTCTTTGGATCAATAAAATGCAAGCAGAAGTAACACTCTGGGCAGCAACTTGTGAGCCAGTTTTTGCTTTGTCAGGCCGCTACTGCTGGCTTCGTTTCAAGTGGCTCTCCCTCCATCAGCCTGGATCCCAGAGCAAGGACAGCTATCAACAACAAGACCCAGAATGTGAGTAAAACATAAATCTTTGTTTTTACAAGCCACTAGGATTTGGGTTTCTTTCTTACCTTGACCTAACTAGACAAAGGGTAGGCAAACATTGGTTCTTGGGCCAAATCCTGTCTGCCACAGTTTTTGTAAATAAAGTTTTATTAGAACACAGCCGGGGCACCTGGGTGGCTCAGTCTGTTAAGCGGCCGACTTCGTCTCAGGTCATGATCTCGTGGTCCGTGAGTTCAAGCCCCGCCCGCGTCGGGCTCTGGGCTAACAGCTCAGAGCCTGGAGCCTGTTTCAGATTCTGTGTCTCCCTCTCTCTGACCCTCCCCTGTTCATGCTCTGTCTCTCTCTGTCTCAAAAATAATTTAAAAAATTGTTTTAATTTAAAAATTTTTTAATTTAAAAAAATTTAAAAAAAAAAAGAACACAGCCATGTTCATTCATTTGCCTATTGCCTATGGCTGCTTTTGAATTGTAACAGCAGAGTTGAGTAGTTGTGACAGAGGCTTCATGGTCTGTAAATCCTAAAATATATACTATCTGGTTCTGTTTAGAAAACTTGCCAACCCCTGACCTAGACAATTCTTATTGATAAAATATATTTGAGGCTTTAACTTTTCTTTTGAATCTTGTTTTTGCAACATTCTGCAAACTTTCATATGTAGTATAATAATGATCATTTATTTGTAAATAGTTTATCATTTATTTTTACTTTGAGTTATTTTAAAATGTAGAAATAGTTTGTTTCTTAAAGGATACTACCCTTTTGTTGCTAATAAATACCATTACATTGTAGTAAAAGAACAGAGTGTTTTGAATTCTATTGTTGGAATTTATTGAATTACTTTGTGCCCACATACATAACTTATGTTTGTAAATGATCCTCATATATTTGAGAGGAATGTGTATTTTTCTTTGTTAGATGGTGAGTTCTTTCTCTGTCTCTGACTCTCTCCCTCTGTCCTTTTGATCAAAATAGTTAATGGTGTTATTCAGATCTTTTTCATCCTTACTTTCTTTTGGCTTTTTGATTTGCCCATTTCTGAGATAATACGTTAAATTCTTCCTTTATAATTGTGAGTTTGTCAATGTCTAACTATGCCCATCATTTTTTGTTTATATATTTTAAAGTTATGGTCTTACATATATAAAGGCGGATACCTCTTACATCTTCTTGGTGAATTGTACCTTTAATGAACTTGGAACATCTTTCTTTGTTCCCTTGAATGTGCTTTGTCTGGCGTTAGTACTGCTACATCTGCTTTCATTTGGTTAGCATCTGCCTGTTATTTCTTAACATTCTCAGTTTTAAGTTTCTCTAGTTAATTGTTTGTTTTAGTAGTGTCTTTGGGATCTCTTTTTAAACCATGCTGAGAGTCTCTGTCTTTGAATACTGAGAGTTAATACACTCATACTTGTCATTACAATTTTTTTTAATATTTCCATTTGTTTTGTATTTAATTTTTTTTC
This sequence comes from Prionailurus viverrinus, assembly GCF_022837055.1. Lineage (NCBI taxonomy): Eukaryota > Metazoa > Chordata > Mammalia > Carnivora > Felidae > Prionailurus > Prionailurus viverrinus. Next base: position 46,199,193 of record NC_062570.1, read on the forward strand.
AGTTTCCTTTGTTTGTTTTTAATTGATTTATTGAAGTTTCTTTGTTTCTGTCAGTGTTTAGATTAGATGTGATTCCTCTAGTTCTATGCAAGTTAGAATGACATCTTTTTCTTTTTTTTTTTAAATTGAAGTATAATTAACATACAGTGTTACATCAGTTTCAGGTGTACAGTATATTGATTCAACAATTCTACGCATTGGGTTCCTGGGTGGCTCAGTTGGTTAAGCATCAGACTCTTGGTTTCGGCTGGGGTTGTGTTCTCGTGGTTCATGAGTTCAAGGCCCTGGTTGGGCTCTGCACTGACAGTGGAGCCTTCTGGGGATTCTCTCTCTCTGCCCCTCCCCTGCTCTTGCTCCCAACCTCTCTCTCTCTCTCTCTCCCCTCAGAATAAATAATTAAAAAAAAAACACACAAAACACACGCACACACACACACACACACACACAATTCTACACATTACTCAGCACTCATCAAGATAAGTGTACATTTAATCCCCTTTATCTATTTTGTCTATCGCCCCCCTTCCCACGTAACCACCAGTTTCTTCTCTGTATTTTAGAGTCTATATTTTTGTTTGTCTCTTTTTTCTTTGTTAATTCATTTGTTTTGTTTCTTAAATTCCCCATATGTGTAAATCATATGGTATTTGTCTTTCTCTGACTGACTTATTTCACCTAGCATGATACACTCTAGGTCCATCCATGTTGTTGCAAATGACAAGATCTCATTCTTTTTTATGGCTGGGTAATATTCACTCATGTGTATGTATGTACATACATACATACATACACATATGTATACATACATACATACATACCATGTTTACTTTATCCATTTGTCTATAGATAGACACTTGGGTTGCTTCCATATCTCGGCTATTGCAAATAATGCTGCAAAAAATATAAGGATGCATATATCTTTTCGAATTAGTGGTTTTGGTTTTCTTGGGGGTAAATACCCAGTAGTGTAATTACTTGATCATATGGTAGTTCTATTTTTAATTTTTTGAGGACATCCATACTGTTTTCCATAGTGGCTGTACCAGTTTACATTCCCACCAGCAGTGCACGAGGATTCCTTTTTCTCCACATCCTTGCCAAACTTGTTATTTCTTGTCATTTCGATACTAGCCATTCTGACAGGCTAGTAAGGTTATATGTCATTGTGATTTTGATTTGCATTTCCCTGATGATGAGACATGTTGAGCATCTTTTCATGTATCTGTGAGCCATCTGTATGTCTTCTTTGGAGAAATGTCTGTTCAGATCCTCTGCTTAATTTTTAAAGGGATTATTATTATTTTTTTTTTTTGGTGTTGGGTCATAGAAGCTTTGTATATATTTTGGATATTAACCCCTTATGGAATATATTATTTTAAAATATCTTGTCCCATTCAGTGGGCTGCCTTTTTGTTTTGTCAATGGTTTCCTTTGTTATGCAAGAGTTTTTATTTAGATGTAGTCCCAATAATTTAATTTTGCCTTTGTTTCCCTTGTCTGAGGAGACATATCTAGAAAAATGTTTCTATAGCCAGTGTCAAAGAAATTACTGCCTGTTTTCTTCTGGTATTTTTATGGTTTCAGATCTCACATTTAAGTCTTTAATACATTTTGAGCTACTTTCTGTGTATCATTTAAGAAAGTGGTCCATTTTCATTGTTTTACATGTAGCTGTCCAGTTTTCCCAGCACCATTTATTGAAGAGATTGTCTTTTCCCCATTGTTTATTCTTGCCTCCTTTACCAGAGATTAATTGACCACTTAATCACGGGTTTATTTCTGTGCTGTCTGTTCTGTTCTTATTGATCTATGTGTCTATTTTTGTGCCAGAACCATAATGTTTTGATTACTGCAGCTTTGTGGTATATCTTGAAATCTGGAATTGTGATACCTCCAGTTTTGTTTCTCTTTCTCAAGATTGCTTTGGCTATTCAGGGTCTTTTGTGGTTCTACACAAATTTTAGGATTGTTTGTTCTAGCTCTGCGAAAAATGTTGGTATTTTGATAGGGGTTGCATTAGTCTGTTGATTGCTTTGGGTAGTATGAACTTTTTAACAATATTGATTCTTCCAATCCATGAGCATGGAATATCTTTCCATTTGTGTCATCTTCAGTTTCTTTCATCAGTGTTTTATAGTTTTCAGAATGCAGGTCTTTCACTTCCTTGGTTTATTCCTAGATATCTTATTCTTTTTGGTGCAATTGTAAATGTGATTGCTTTCTTAATTTTTCTTTCTGCTACTTTATTATTAGTTCATAGAAATGCGACAGATTTTTGTGCATCAGTTTTGTATCCTGTGACTTTACAGAATTCATTTAGCAGTTCCAGTAGTTTTTCAGTAGGGTTTAAGGCAAGTGGATATTCAAAGTATCGATTGTAAAATGAAAAGGGATATAATCATATTTGTACGCGAAGTTTATGGAAAGTTCTTACTGCATATAAAATGGAGGTAATCATGGAGCACCTGGGTGGCTTAGTGGTTAAGCGTCAGACTTCAGCTCAGGTCATGATCCCGTGGTCTGGTCTGTGGGTTTGAGCCCCACATGGGGCTCTGTGCTGACAGCTGACAGCCTGGAGCCTGCTTCAGATTCTGTGTCTCCCTCCCTCTCTCTCTCTGCCCTTCCCCTGCTCATGCTCTGTCTCTCTCTCTCAAAAATAAACAAACATTAAAAAATTTTTTAAAAAGGAAGGTGATCATCCTATCTGTTCTCCCTGTGTTACATGAGGATAAGGAGATAAAAAGGGAAGTGAAAGCCAGTTCTGTTCTGTTAGTGTTTATGTTAAGCTACTTATAACTCCATTTAAGCAAGTTATTTGAACTAATTCTCAAAGCCTTAGTCTTACTTACTAGTTAAAAGTCATCGGATGAATTTCAGGCACAAGAAAACACATAAGCCTGACTCTAGGTCAATATTGACTTTTCCCTATTTGCCAGATTTCCTTTCTACACTGAAGGACTCTGAGCAGGTAAACAGCTACAAGGTAAAGTAAAGGACACAGTAGAGCTGCCTTGTTCAAGGGCTCAAAGTACCTGTTCTCACCAAGATTCGTAAGAAACCTGTATCATTTCCTATGAAGCTAAAGAAGGAATTCTATCTGTTCAACAGTACCTTTAGGTTTTGCTTACGTGGCTCAAAATCTTGTTTATATGTCCTGGCATTTTACTTCTTTTCTCCTCTGCAGACATCTGGTTTATTCTCCTCTCCTAATGTTTCATCTGCCACATTTCATTGATTAGTCCATTTGTTCATTTATTTATGTCGTCAAAATCGATCAAGCGCCTACAAAAATGGTAGGTGCTCATGATATAACAAAAGGTACTTCTTTCCCTCCAAAGCACAGGAGCCAGTTCTTAGAGGATGAATGGTAGGAATTTTATACACATGGCAGGAGGTCTAGGCAGAGTGAAAATTATGTACAGACTTATTCTCTCTCCACGGTTCTGTTCTAATATGTCTGGAATGACTTTGGGGTACTTTGGGATGACAAATAGAACCCAAGAAAGCCTCTTTACTAGGAAAATTACAAGACATTCCTCTGTCACATGACCTTTAAGTATTGAAAGAGCCCTCCTACCTGGGATTCAGTTCCACCTTTGGGGACACTGGTAAATGCTACCTGAAATCAGTGTCAGAAGTACCAAAGAGGGTGGCTCAGTTGGTTGAGCATCCAACTCTTGATTTCAGCTCAGGTCATGATCCCAGGATCGTGGGACTAAGCCTCCAAGTTGGGCTCTCGCTCTCTCACTCTCTCTCTGTCCCTCTCCTTTTCTCCCTCTCTCTCTCTCTGTCCCTCTCCCTTTCTCCCTCTCTCTCCCTCTGCCCCTCTTCCTCACTTGTGCTTTCTGTCTAGAAAAATAAAAAATAAACTTAAAAAAAAAGAGACTGAAGACAAAAGAGGCATAGGATGAAGATAACCTTCAAATTAAATCATTTACTCCTGGATTGTCTGGAAAGTTTAAGCCATAATTCTCTCCAGCCCAATTTTAAGGAATTGCTTTTCTATGCAGAAAAGTCCTATGTGGAGCTGGGGCAGATCCAAGCTCTGTGGGGCCTGGTGATTATTATACAACTCGGGCAGAGAGGAGGGTGGATCTTTAAGAAGATGGCTACAAAGTTACAAATCAGAAAGTAGATGCAGAGCCTTGGAAGAGGCCCCTGCAAGGGAGGGGCCCTGAAGCTTGTATCTCATTAGCTTCCTGGTAAACCTGCCTCTGACTAGAGCTTCATCCACGGGGAGCAGGGAAACATTTGAGTTCTTCAGGCATGTTTGGGCCATGAAGTTGCTAGGATATGCTCTTCAGCGTGCTTCATAGGATGTAGCTCACCCAGGTATCTTCATGACATACCCTTTAGTACCAATTTTATTTAGCCTTATTCGGTACCAAAGTTTTTGGAACCCCAGATCCACACAATTAATTCAGAAGACTGTATTTGTTGAGTATTACAGAAACCTCGGGACGCTAGTCTCTTCTCTGGCATCGCTGTTAGTGCTCAGAAGAGTAAGTCCTCATTCCTTTCCAGGTGGGGGGAGGACTGTGAACATTCAGGAGGCTGCAGAGGCCCCAGGTGGTCCCCGAGGCAGAGTAAGTGAGCTGCCCTGCTTGGGGGAGTCAGGCATGTGCCTGCGTGTATTCCTGTGTATTCCTTGAGTTCTGGATTAAAGGCAGTGAATCACCTTGAGGACAAACTGTGCTGTTAATGCTTGCAGCAGTTTAAATGGCCAACTTGGAATCCAACTATTTAGAGGGGAAAAAAATTCACACGTAAGAAGGATGTTTCTCTCTCCGACGGAACTAAATAAAACTAATCTTTATTAAGAAGGAGGGACACCTACAATGACTGGTAGGGAAGGAATGTCTGCGGGGAAATAGTGATTTGCTAATTCACTCAGTATCCTCACTTCTGTTTGATTTCCTCCTCATCTAGGAGTTTTGTTTGGCATTTTATGTGTTTAGTCATTTTGTCACGCATCAGTCAGACACTACAGATCCAGACACAGGCAGGAGCTGGAGCTGCACAGAAACCTAAGAAACAGGTCTTGCCTTATAAGAAGTGGCCAACAGGGAATTTGACCCAAGAGGTGTTTCGTAAATATCTGTTGAAATGAAGAGAGTTGAATTAAATTAAATGTGCTCATAGTTTGAGGGAGAGTAAACAGTAAAAAAAAAAAAAAAAAAAAAGTAATCATCCTACATTGCAGCAACTTTGATCCCCCTTAGAAATGCAAGGTTGTATAGACATTAAGGACTCTAATGTAGAGAGATTAAGGGCTCTAAATGTAGAGTATGAAATCCAGGCTCAAATCCTAGCATCTAGCCCTGTCAATAATCACCAGTGTGACCTTGATCAAATTGCTCAATATCTATATGCCAATTTCCTCAGCTGTCCACTGAAATAAAGGCTAATAGTTATCTCAAAGCATTGTCAAATTACAAGAGATAATATATGTAAAGCACTTAGTAAGATGCCTGAGCACAAGAGCGTTTTGAATTGCAAAGGATTTACAAGGGCTTAAGGAGCACAATGAAACAGAAGAGAAGGAAGTTTTATATTTGGATGGTTGGGGACCACGGTGTGTGATTTGGGGTGAATTTGAGGATGTATGGAAAGGAAGACTGATGGGAGGACGGATCATTGGATCAATGAGTAGGTGGGTGAATGGATGGATAGATGGATGGATTGGCAATAGGATAACTTTGGTGTAGAAAAGGGCTAGCTCTGGGGTGCCTGTGTGGCTCAGTCTGTTGAGCGTCTGACTCCAGCTCAGGTCATGATCTTTCAGTTCATGAGTTGGAGCCCTGAATAAGGCTCTGCTCTGGCAGTGCAGAGCCTGCTTGGGACTCTGTCTCTCTCTCTCTCTCTCTCTCTTTCTCTCTCAGATAAATAAATAAACTTAAAAAAAGAAGAAGAAGAAGAAGAGGGTTAGCTCAGGACCTTTTGTTCTATCTGGCCCTAGCAGAAGTTGTTTTTATATCCTAATGGCTCTCATGTCATTCATAGGATGGACAGGTGTGAGGGAGCTCTCTTTCTTTACATTTCTACAGAACCCACAATGTGTGATTCTGGCACAGTGAATTATCAACATACCAGGGTTTTGGAGTTTAGAGAGAGAGAGCCAGGTAGGGAAACAGGGATAGTCAGGGAAGGCATTAACAGTGGTGGAAACATTCAGGTGCTGTGCGACAATGAACACCAACAAGGAGGCTGGGGCAGTAAGATGAATTTGGACTTGTTCCTGAGATCCGGCGAGATCTAGGGACTCGTACCAAATAATTGAGGGCATCTTTGAGGAAGAGTTGAGATCCTGCAGGTGGGGCTGTGAGCTTGCAAACTTGGCTACCAATGAGAATTTATTCATTCCCTCAGGTTAGTAGGACTTGAGGACATTTGGGTTACACAGGTTTTAAGTAGTCACAATATTATTTCTTCCTTTAGAGCTTCTGCTGTGAATTTTAAACATCTTGTTCACCTCTTTCAGTGACAATTTGTAAGGAAAAAAACTAAAACCTAAGTGTCTGTCGAGAAGGACAAATTTTCCTCTTCCAATTTGAGTCCTGTGCCTGGGGTCTACAAATTAACTGAGAACAGGCAAATTGAAGAGGAGAAAAGACAAGGTTTATTTACAGGAGGATAATGGCAGCTATAGTTTTATGCCATATTTCATAGTTTTCAGTCTATCAGTATTGTACAGTTTCCATTAAATTCCATTAAGTTTGCATTTGTTCCCAAGTATTTTGTATTTTTTGATATTATTGTAAATGTACTTTGGAAAATGTTTGTTTGAATTTTACCTTCCAATTGGTTGTTGCGAGTAAATATAAATACAATTGATTTTTGTATGTTGACTCCGTGGCCTTGCTAAATTCACTTCTCCATTTTAGTAGGTTTTTACAGATCTCTTAGTTTTTGTGTTTTTTCTTTTTTTTTTCTTTAGAACTAAATGCATTTTACTATACAGCTCACTTAGAAACCCTTGAACACATAACTTAAGATGGTATATATTCAGTTTTGAAAGAAATTCCACCCACATCACTCAGCACAAATGAAAACCAGTGCATTACCAGCTAAAGTCTGAGTTCTCCCCTCTAGAGTTGCCCAAGCTTGGCTGCTCCTCTGTTGGAGGAGTGCCTGTCCTTTCCCCCTTGCCAGTCTGAGATGCTGCTTCTTGCCCCCAGTACTCTGCACCATGATGGCTGCCAGCTGGGTCTTCACTTCTCCTTTGGGGATTGGCTTCTCCCACACCCTCTCTCAGGCTCAGGAGCTGGCCAGAGTATATTCTGTGGTCCAACCACATTTCGGCACTATGCTTCACCCTCCATTAGTCATGGAAAGGAAGAGTGTCATGGAAAGAGTGATTTCAGTGGCTGGGAATAGAGATAAACAAAGGATCTGGCCTTGGCAGGAACAAAGGCTTACTGGGCAAACTTCAACCTCCAGGCTGCAGACTTGGTTTCCAACTTGATCTTTGACATCAGTTATGTAGGTGGGGTAGGGGTGAAGGGGTAAAATGTGGTACATAGAAAATCACAATAGAAGGTGATCACAATAGTAAAGCAGTCATTTTTATTTGACCCAAAACTTTTCAACTCTCTTTATTGCTCAGGAATAGGAAAATAAAGTAATCTAAATGCTGTACATACATATTCACAGCATTGTTTCTTTTAAGATATGAAAGTATGTTTAAGACTTTCATTGATTTGAATTGTTATTGACCTACATTAAAAAGCTGGTCTTCTTTATGCCTTTCCTGGTTTTCGATCTTTCACTATTGTACTTTCCCCTCCTCAGCATCTTTTGTTCTCTATAATGATTCCCTGTCTACTGCAAGACTGAGAGCACCTTATGTCTGGCATGGTCATTGGTTAGCCCTGTATCTAGCACAACACCAGGCACAATAGGAGGGAATGATTCCTTAGCATTTTTTATGTCAACTATTATGTTGTCAGTGAATAAAGACAGTCCTACTTTGTTCTTTCCAATCTTCACGCATTTTATTTATTTTTCTTGCCTTATAGCAGTGGATAAAACCTTCTGAATAGTGTTGAATAGAAGTGGTAAGAACAGACATCCTTACTTTGTTTTCATTGTAGGGAAAAAAACATTCAGCATTGAAGATTATGTTAAATGTAGGGTTTTTTTCATAGATGCCCTTTATCAGGATGAGGTGTTTCCTTTCCCTTCTTATTGTGCTAAGGAATTTAAAAATAAATGGATGCTGAATTTTGTCAGCTGGTTTTTTTCTGTCTATTTCAATGACCCAGGGTTTTCCTCCTTATTTTCCTAACATAATTACATTGACTGATATTTAAATCTTGAACTATCTTTACACTTCTGAGGTAAGTCTCACTTGGTCATAATGTATTATCCTTTTTATGTATTGCCGCATTTTATCTAGAGATATTTTGCTAGAAATGCTTTTATCTATGTTCATGAAGAGTATTGATTTTTAGACTCTTTTTATGAATATAATTTATTGTCAAATTGGCTTACATATAACACCCACTACTCATCCCAACAAGTGCCCTCCTCAATGCACATCACCCATTTTCCCCTCTCCCCCATGCCCCCATCCACCCCCAGTTTGTTCTCTGTATTTAAAGAACAAATTGTGGTTTGCCTCCCTCCCTCTCTGTTTGTAATTTTTTTTCCCTTTCCCTTCCCTTATGTTAAGTTTCTCAAGATCCACATATGAATGAAAACATATGATATCTGTCCTTCTCTGACTGACTTACTTCACTCAGCATAATACCTTCCAGTTCCATCCACACTGCTGCAAATGGCATGATTTCATTCTTTCTTATTGCCAAGTAGTATTCCATTGTGTATGTAAACCACATCTTTTGTATCCATTCATCTGTTGATGGACATTTAAGCTTTTCCCATAATTTGGCTATTGTTGAAAACACTGCTATAAATATTGGTACATGTGCCCCTAATGCATCAGCCCTCCTGTGTCCCTTGGGGAAATTCCTAGTAGTGCTACTTCTGGGTCATAGTTCTATTTTTAATTTTTTGAGGAACCTCCACACTGTTTTCCAGAGTGACTGCACCAGTTTGCATTCCCACCAACAGTGCAGGAGGGTTCCTGTTTCTCCACATCCTTGCCAGGATCTGTAGTTTCCTGATTTGTTCACTTTAGCCACTTTGGTGTGAGGTGGTATCTCAGTGTGGCTTTGATGTGTATTTCCCTGATGATGAGTGACATTGAGCATCTTTTCATGTGCCTGTTGGCCATCTGGATACCTTGTTTGAAAAGGTGTCTATTCATGTCTTCTGCCCATTTCTTCGATAGATTATTTGTCTTTCAGGTGTTGAGTTTGGTAAGTTCTTCACAGATTTTGGATACTAGACCTTTATCTGATATGTCATTTGCAAATATCTTTTCCCACTCCATCTGTTGCCTTTTAGTTTTGTGGATTGTTTCCTTTCCAGTGCAGAAGATTTTTATCTTGCTGAGGTCCCAATAGTTCATTTTTGCTTTTAATTCCCTTGCCTTTGGAGATGTGTCAAGTAAGAAATTGCTGTCAAAGAGGTTGTTGTTGCCTGATTTCTCCTCTAGGGTTTTGATGGTTTCCTGTCTCACATTCAGGTCCTTTATCCATTTTGAGTTTATTTTTGTGAATGGTGTAAGAAAGTGGTGTAGTTTCATTCTTCTGCATGTTGCTGTCCAGTTCTCCCAGCACCATTTGCTAAAGAGACTATCTTTTTTCCATTGGATGCTCTTTCCTGCTTTGTCAAAGATTAGTTGGCCATACATTTGTAGGTCCATTTCTGGCTTCTCTATTCTATTCCATTGGCCTATGTGCCTGTTTTTGTGCCAATACCATACTGTCTTGATGATTACAACTTTGTAGTAGAGGCTAAAGTGTGGGATTGTGATGCCTCCCTCTTTGGTTTTCTTCTTCAATATTACTTTGGCTATTCGAGGTCTTTTGAGGTTCCATACAAATTTTAGGATTGTTTGTTCTAGCTTGGAGAAGAATGCTGGTGCAATTTTGATTGGGATTGCATTAAATGTCTAGATTGCTTTGGGTAGTATTGACATTTATTTATTCTTCCAATCCATGAACATGGAATGTTTATCCATTTTTTTGTGTCTTCTTCAATTTCCCTCACAAGCTTTCTATAGTTTTCAGCATACAGGTCTTTTACATCTTTGGTTAGGTTTATTCCTAGGTATCTTATGGTTCTTGGTGCAGTTGTGAGTGGGATCAGTTTCTTTATTTCTTTCTGTTGCTTCATTATTGGTATATAAAAATGCCACTGATTTCTGTACGTTGATTTTGTACCCTGCAACTTTGCTGAATTCATGTATCAATTCTAGGAGTCTTTTGGTTGAGTTTTCCATGTAGAGCATCATGTTGGATTTTTATAACTTTTTAAATTTTTTTTTTAGTTTTTGTTTTATTTTTGAGAGAAACAGAGCATGAACAGGGGAGGGTCAGATAGAGAGGGAGACACAGAATATGAAGCAGACTCCAGGCTCTGAGGTTTCAGCACAGAGCCTGACAAGGGGCTCAAACCCACAGACCTGAGCCAAAGTCAGACACTTAACCGACTGGGCCACACAGGTGCACCTTAGATTTTTTTAATGCAAGGTTTTTTATATCAGGGCTGCCATGAATATTAGGAAGAAAATAACTTACACAACGAATTTTACATGGTTCGAACCATTTAATGATGCTAACTATGTTAGATCCGCTTAGTTGCAAGTAACAGAAAGTAAGTTGAGCTAGCTCAGGCAGCTAGCACTGATCCCAAGATCAGATGTGAGACATGTACAGTGGCTGCTAGAAGAAATTGGAACCACAAACCATCAAGCCCTCCATCTTCCTAAATTATTCTCCTTAATCCTCAGCATCATTCTTCCCACTTCGAGGATTTTATCTCTGCTTCTCTGATTCATATGGCATTTCCTAAGCATATTACTAACAAACAAATAAGTAAATACATAAATGATGTCCAGAAAGGTTCAGAAACTTTTCTTATGCATCACTAGTCAAATGCATGCACAATTATAAAGTAATGGACTAATATTAGTCTGAGAAAAAGGACAAAGTGGATCAGTTCAAAGCAAAAATTTCATTAGTAATGATTACAGCTAATACTCACTGAATGCATACTATATCCTAGACCCTTGGTAAACACTTCATTTGTTTTATCTTACAAGCTCTTAGACACACCCTTATGGATAAAAACTCATATTATCTCTATTTCATGAACGAAAAAGTTGAGGCTCAGTAGGTGAGATAAGTTTGTATACTCCTCTCTGAATTATAAACTTCAAAGTCATCATTGTTGCATCTAAATGCAATGCAGGCCTCTGGGTAGAACACAGATTTTTTGAAACCAAAAGGAAGAAAGCAGAATGTTAAAACTATTAACCTTCATATTGTGTCTGAGGTTGCATTTACTATCTATGGCAGTATAAAGATGGTTGCCAGCAACATGCTACAGGAAGACGTGGAGTAACGGGGATGCTGCATCGTCAAAATTATAAGATCAATATATTTTTATAGTACAGTAAAGCTTTTGTATTTTCAATAGCCAAATGAGCACCATTATGGCAGAAGATTATCAGAAAGAAAAAGAGAACGTAACTTCGGTACTAAGGAAGCATTTTAAATGATGAAAAACAGCCAATAACAGTATAACAATGATTACTACTTTATTAACTGTTTTCTAAGTACTGGGTGCTCCAATAATGCTTTGCCTTTACTGGTTTATTTGCTAATCATACAACCCCCAAAGTGGAATATTATTGGGCCCATTTTGGAGACAGAAAAACTGAAGCACAGAGAGGTTTAGGAACTTTCCCAAGAATCACTCCTGGCACTAGAGCCATGAGTTTAGCTTGCATGGTAGCAAAAGTTTTACGAGCACAGACGGGCTCTTTGCTTTTGGATTGGTGTGTCCCATTCATTAGAGGTATTTTGAAAAAAGGTCTTAATATGAATTTCGAAGATTCCTTGCTCCCCTTTGGAATAAGACAGTATTATGAATCCAGGAATTCTGAGATGTTCTCATTCTGGCTCTCAACTCTAGAAACTGCTGCATTTTCTTGACTGCAGAAAACACTGGCTTCTGCGGCCCAGAGGCTCAGGGCTCATAACCATTTCCAGTTCCCCGAAAGTGCTGAAGACTAGAATGTAAATAGTCCTTCAGGATGAAACAGAGAAGGGCAAATACATCCAAAGGCATACACAGGCTGGAAAGTTTGCTCAATACACAGAGTTCTAATGGCAAACACAGCAAAGCAAACATGGCACTGAGATGAGAAAAGGGGAGAGGAAAGTCAGATGATCATCTAGACATTATCTGCCTGAACATCTGGTTCCCTGGGAAGGTACAGGGAAGGACCCGGGAGGCCCACATTTGCCTCTTTGCTGCACTGATTTTGGCCTAGCCTACAGTTTGAGCAATGAAAACCATTTGAAGAGGACTTTGGCCATAGCACAACTCAGCATCCAAGATGAAAACATTTTGAATATTGACGAACATCCCAGATGGATTAAAAAAAAAAAAAAAAGGACAAATATCAAACCAAGGTGCTCCCAACCACTAACATCCACAGGTTTGCTCTAGACTAATGATACCTGAGCAAATGGAAACTTGGAGACTCTTCCTGGGGAAACTTCATGGTACTTCCTTCAGTAAAGGTTGCCTCCAGGAGGTGCTCTATGAGTTAAGAAGAGGAAATCCTTCTCTGCCATTTACCAGCACACACTACTACCATGATCTTCACACCCACCCAAACTAAAAATTCTTAATTCTTTTTTTTTTTTAAGAGAGAAAGGAAGCACATGAGTGAGTTGGGGAGGGGCAGAGAGAGGGAGAGAGAGAATCTTAAGCAGGCTCCATGCTGAGCGTAGACTCTGGGCTTGATCTTATGATCTTAAGATCTTATGATCACGACCTGAGCCTAAATCAAGAATTAAACACTTAGCTGACTGAGCCATCCAGACATCCCACTAATAAATCTTTAATATGCTTCTTCAGTGATTATTGATTGATTGGTACTAAAATCTTGAGGGTAGCCATTTGATTATTAAGAGATAGAACCCTCAAAAACCTTATGGTTTTCCATTCACTAAGATAGAAAAAGACATCACCCATGTATTGGTCAAATCCATTTGTTGGCAAGTCTGGAAAATGCCCTTCAGGTGAATTGACAATAGTACAAGGAGGCTAACTCTGTAGGATATGAAGAGACAAGGTGAAGTACAATACACAAAGCATTTTCTCAGTTCTATATGAACTGAGAAGTAATGAGTCTCCAGGAAAAGGGGAGCAGCACATTGTAGAAGTAGCCAAGCATATTATGGGGTTTTAATCACCCCACCAGATCAGGAAAATTATTTCTAAATTATTAGATCCGATGTTTTGAAATTATTCTGAATTATGTCTTGAGCTCCCTGTATGTTGTGGGCACAGGGCTGGGTACTAAAGACAGAATCTCATCAGAAGCATGCGTGGTGGCTGGGGACACAGTCACAGAGACAGACTGTCTCCATTGGTCATGTAGCTGCAGGACCAGAGCTCTGTGCAGGGCACTATGGGAGTACAATGCAGGGGACCACTTAGCCCAGGCTTGGGTGCAGGCAAGGGAAGAGGTTGAGAAGTGTTTCCTGGGAATGATGTCTGAGCTGAGCTTTAAAGAGTGAGTTAGGAGAGGGCCAAGTGGAGATGGGGAGGTGAGGGCACCATTGTGCAGTCTTGCCAGATCCTGAAATGGGAGCTGGGGAGGATGTGGAAATGAAGCCAGAAAGGCAGAGGACTGGTAACGGAGAAGTGTGTGTGAAAGGGACATCTTAACACCCATCCACAGAGCACAAAAGAGATGCTTCGAGAGGGTCGATCAAATGCCCATGATTTGAAGTCAGCCAGTCCTAAATTCAAGTGTCATGTCTGAAACCCGCTCATCAAGTAAACATCTAGCAAGTTGTTTACTTCTTCTTTTTTTAATTGTTGCTATTATCTCTCTCTCTCTCTCTCTTTTTAGTGTTTATTTATTTTTGAGAGAACAAAACCAGGGGAGGGGCAGAGAGAATGGGAGACAAAGAATCCCAAGCAGGCTCCACACTATCTGCAAAGAGCCTAACATGGGGCTTGAAATCATGAACTGTGAGGTCATGAGCTGAAATGAAGAGTCAGAAACTTAACTGAATGAGCCACCCAGGTGCCCCACAAGTTATTTAACTTGTGAGCCCAGTTTCCTCATCTGCAAACCGGAAAAAATGATAATACCTACCTGATAGGGCTGTTGGAAGGACTAAGAGAGGCAGTGTGTGCAAAGCCCTTGCTGTGGTCTCAGCACATTGTAAGCCTTTGATAATGATAAGAAAGTTAACTTTTTAAAAAACATATAAATTTGCTCAAGATCTCACAGGAAATGGCAGAGGGTGAATCCGAAGCCATCTATAGTGACACCCAGGAAGACAGTGGGAGTGACCTGTGCTGGGTGCCAGCAAGAAGAGAATACAAACTCAGTAGAGAATTTAAAACTATAATAAAGTTGAATAAACATTAGTCTGCTTTTAAGTATTGTCAAACACAGAAAATTCCAAACATTGTTAGTGATAAAATACTACCCCCCCACACCCCGCCGCCACCTCCCATATGTTTTGTTCGTCTAAGATTTCGAAACAATTGCTACGTGGTTACTGCGGAGTTTAATGATACATATGAAAGCCACAGTGGCCTCCAACATATATTGTAAACTAGGGAGCTTCCCCTGGATCTCATTTGCTGGAGCATAATTTTCAGATGATCACTCCAGCTGCTTTGTTTCCCCCTTTTACATTTGGACAGATAAACATTCCAAATGATCACACAGGGTGACAGCATTGAAGTGACTCAAATTCCCTTTCTCTGTCTTTCAATCACTGCACTATCACTGTGTATTCTGAATCCATTGTTTCAACAAGGGAATACGTACTTCCTTAGTTAGGATTGGAAAATTTGCCTGCACCCAAAGTGTGCTCAAATGACTGTGAACTACTAGGAAACTATAAGGAGTTCTCAGAATTAACTTCCATGTAAATAAAATGTTTATTAAAGATAAGGAATAAAAATGGGCTAATTAAAATCTATTCACCACAAATAGTTTTTCATACAGAGGAGAGTGTTGAAAAGTTACCTGTTCCATGTTTCAACTGTGCTAGGGTCCCCACCTCTGCTGGTCTGTCAGGATCTGCTGGCCCTGCTGATGCTGCCTTTATTCCTTCCGGACTCCTGCAGGGCTCTGATTGTCCCGATGTCTCTGCTTCTCCATGCTGGAGCCCCGACACTCCTATAAGTAGAGTCCATTACTCGGGTTATACTGTGTCCATGTGAGGCCTTGTTGAAGTGCATACTCATCACCCCAGATGGTCAGCAGCTCAGTGCTTGCAGGGACAGCTTAGCAGGGACGGTGCCCTCTGAAGTAGAGAGCTCTAGATGAAGCATTAAAAGAGTGTGAGGAGAGTGGAGAGAGGCTGGGATTCAGAGTGAGGGAGTAGATCACCAGGGGTACAGTGGAGAAGATAACCCAAGTGAGGAGAGAGCCCAGAAAAGAGAGGTGGCTTCCAGGGTGGGGTTGGGAGGTAGCATCAACATTGAAGTGTTTCCACTCCACACTTTTGCCTGGGGCAGAGGAGTATAAATTTGCTCTTTGTGTTCTGCTGGTTTGGAGGAATTCCAAGAAAATCCCCAAAGCCTTGGAACTAATTACAGCAGATGATGAGCACTCTTGTAAATACATGAGGAAAAGACAGGAACAGCCTTCTTTTCAAAAGAGAACTTAAGTAAAGTAGCCAAAAACCTGACAGTGACAAGACTGTGGTATCTAGGCACAGAGACCCTATAAACTCTCCTTGTTAGAAGCCTATGTGTGTGCCTTGTCTTCCAAGTAACTGATTTTAGAAAGACCTTTATTAATGAAAGATTACTGTGGAGTTTGCAGAAGTAATCTACAAAATGGCAATGTACTCTTGACATGGCCAATGTCATCAGCTCTTTTCACTATCTCCAGACATTCATCCTGTGTTTTTTTGGGCATTTACTTTGCCTCGGGCACTTTGTTTGACCCTGGAGATGCAATTATGACCGAAAAAAAACACAGTCTCTATCCTCACTGGGATTAGAGTCTACCAGTGGTGACAGTAATTAAAAATACAATAATTAAACAAATTATTACACACACAGCAACAAATTCAATGATTACAAGGGGGCAAAGTGCTGTGAAGGAGAAGTACAGGGTGCAATGGGGATAATGGGCTGGAGGAATTCAACCATGGCAACTCTTAGTAGGAAATCAAGAAAAACATGAGGCTAGGATAACATGGTGGGATCATATACCCACAAATGAAATCTCTGACATTTTCTAAGGATAGCTATTGGAAGCTCTTTGATGCACTCAGACTAAGATATATTTAGGAGTGACTGACACTCATATAACTTTATCTTGGAGAAATCAACATTTCTAGACAGAAAATACATTTCCAAATGGCACACAGACAATGACCATTAACAATGACAGCAATGAGTATGGTGGGAGAGGCCACATGGGCATAAATACTTTCAGTGAGGACTATGTAAAATTGGTGCCAGTCTAGGGGACCTAGGACAAGCCAAATGCACTTAGAGTGAGGAAAGATACAATGAAGAAAAAGACTTACAAAAGGGATGTTTTTCCAGGAGGAAGGGAAGGGATACAGCCTGAAGCAACAGTTTAACATTAGAAAAATGGACACAACAAATTCAACAAATAATTAGACAATATGCTGATATGATGACGTGGACTGATCCAATTTACGCCATTTGGGGTCTGTGGTCTTCTTTTCAACAACAGAGATTCCATTTACCTGAACTTTAAAGAGTGAGGGAAGTAGCAGTGGAAGAGAGGACTGGAAAGGCAGTTGGGGACAACATGCTGAAGGATTTTGAAAAGAAAGGTACATTCTAAGCCTTGATGATGAAGATGAGGGAGAAGATGAGGATGATGACTGACTTACCTGCTGGACCAGAGAGAATATGAGGGTCAGCGCTCGGCATTGAGAATGTGTGCCCAAGCCCACGGGCCTTCAGGGATGGCATGCTCAAGCATAAGATCTCCCAGATGCCTACGTACTTCCCAACTCCCCTCCACTGAGGCCCCTGAAAGGAAAAGGAAAGGGGCAAAGGAAGATGACACAGTGACCAGACAGGCTCTCTGCACAGGATTTCTCCTGCTTGGAAGGAACTGAATGTGGAATTGGTCATGTAAAAACACACAGCAGATGATCTTAATGGGAATATTGTGACATTGTGACATTGTGACATAGTGAGAAATATATATTTGGTCTTACCTTGTTCCTGGTATAGAGCTTCTAAAACCCTTGAAAAGTGATGGGAGTGAGAAGAACATCTTTTGTTACTCATTGTTAAGCCCCTTTCAACCATACCTGAGTTTATGTTAATGAGATGACTCTGGAGGAACTTTGAGCCTTAACCCCTCCCCCTCTCATGGCCTCACCATTGGCCAATGACTTAATCAACCCTGCCTACATAAAGGAACTTACATAAAAACTTTGCATGAAGAAGTGCTGGGAGGATGGCCCGCCCAGAGAGGGTATGAAAGCTCTGTAACCCTTTCCACACACTTTGCCCTATGCATCTCCTTCATTTGGCTGTTCCTAAATTGTATCTTTTATAATAAGCTGGTGATAGTAAGTAAATTGTTTCCCTGAATTCTGTGAGGTCATTGTGGGAAATTATTGAACCTGAGGGAGGGGTCATGGGAATCCCCCATTTATAGCCAGTTGGTCAGGAGTATGGGAGGCCCAGACTTGCGATTGGCATGTGAAGTGGGGACAGTCCTGTGAGACTGAGCCCTTAACCTATGGTCTGCACTGACTCCTGGGAGGTACTGTCAAAATTAAATGGAATCATTGGACACCCAGCGTCGGTGTCCAAAAAGTTGGAGAATTGGTTGTGGATGTGGAAAAAAACCCCACACACTTGGTGTCAGAAGTGGTGTTGAGTAGAGAAAAAGTTTTCCCATTATGTATATACACCTGTTCCCTTGACTAGGAGTGAAGAGTTATAGGGCCCTGCCGCCTTAGAACAGCTCAATAACATGGCTCTATTTTAAGACCTTTCTGCATGCCAAATCCTTGCTAAAAGTTTTATATACAGTATCCCATTTAAGTCTGTAGGGGTGGAAAAGTTTTCCCTTATTTCCTTCTAGGTTCTTTGGCTGATCTAATAATTCAATTAATATAAGATGAATGGGAGAAAAACAAGAAGTTTAATTACATGTATGCTTCCTTGATTACATGGGAGAGACACGGGAAAATGGAGTAACTTTCTGAAATGGCCAAAGTACCATCTGCACCTTAAGTACCATCTGCAGCTAAAGACGAAAGATTTGGAGATGGGGAGTTGGGGAGGTTACCAAGCAAGGTACAGTAAACAATAGTAAGATTGTTATGCAGATTTAAGTTGCTGCCTTGTCTATCATACCAGCGTCTAGAGATTTGGTCATCCTCTTTAGGATATAGCTTGGAAGATTATGGAGATTTCCCCTATAAATGTAAATGTCTCTTACAAAAAGTTGTGGAACTTCTCAGTTTTCAGAGCACCTGTGTTTGTTGATTCTTAAAATAACCAGTATAGGGGCACCTGGATGGCTCGGTTGATTTGAGCATCTGATTTCGGCTCAGGTCATGATCTCATGTTCATGACTTCGAGCCCCACATAGGGCTCGCTGCTGTCAGCACAGAGCCTGCTTCCAATCCTCTGTCCCCCCTCTCTCTTCCCCTTCCCTGGTCATGCTCTCTCTCTCAAAAATAAACATAAAAAAATTAGAATTCTTAAAAAACAAAACTTCTGTTTAAATTCAGGTGGCAAAATCTAATCCTCCTGCTCATGTGTAGTTTGCTCCACAACTCTAGAATTTGCTTAAGAATGTCCCTAAGGTTATGGAACAAAGAAATATGCTTTTGAAAGCTTCAGTGAAATAATTAGTTGCAACCTCAAAGATGCACAAATGTTATTTCATGATTTTTGGCCTGCCTCCTCTTCGTGTGTGGGTAGGGAAGGACAGCATGTTTTCCTTTTTCAATTACTTAGGAGTGATAATGAGTCTTTCTTTGACTCAATATGTCACACCAGGGAAAAACTGGTTCCGATTTTAGTTGACATTTGTGAGAACTGGGTGAGCAGTATTTTTGCCAGAGAACTTTCTCCTCTCTGTCTTGTGTGTGACAGCATTGTGTTAAGGAAAGAAGAGTCCCATTGCTTTACCAGCTTAAGTCTCGTGTCGGAAAAGGGCATCTCTGTTGCAGGCTTTTGATGTTCTAGAAAGATGTAGGAGTTTCTAAGCCAGACTCCAGGAGGATTCGTGAACCCACAAAGCAGCGTGAGGTATGTGCATTTTCTAGGATGGGCCTGTCACTTTCATCTGAGTCTCAAAGATGTTCTTGACCTTACCAGATATTAAGATCACCTCTGTAGAGGTTTCTAGAGGTATAAACTAAATACATGGAATAATAGAGACTCTTTATAGCTGGATGTATTGTAGTAATTTTATGTAAATGCAATGTTGCAAAAGAGTAGGAAATAGTTGTATGGTCCTTAGTCGTGATCCCCATGTTTCTCTTTCTCTGAGGCTCCCTGGGTCCAGGCCTTTGTTAACAATGTTCCATCTATGCCGTTGATACTGTATAAGAATGCTGTCCTCCATGGCTGAAATATGATGTAGAGGTGGTATTTTGATTTGTTTTTCTTCCATTGGAGAGGATGGTCTTGCTCCAACACACTCTCTCATCCGTTCCCCCTGGACTATCAGAAAGTATTCATTCTCTAGTTGATCAGGCTAAATAATGTACATGTACGTGAAAGCATATCTGTGTACACACGATAGCTAATGTTGAAAACTGCCTGCTCTTTAACATTTAGTGTGTAACATGTAAAAGTTTCAACAGCCTGGTGACTCCATCCTCATATGCTTTCATATTGAAGGAAATTTGGCACTGCTTCCCAAATAATCAAAGAGAAGTTTAGTTTTTTTAAAAAAAATGTTTAATGTTTATTTTTGAGAGAGACAGAGAGACAGAGAGACAGAGCATGAGCAGGGGAGGGACAGAAAGAGGGAAACACAGAATCCAAAGCAGACTCCGGACTCTGAGCTGTTAGCACAGAATCCAACACAGGGCTCAAATTCACAAGTTGTAAGATCATGACCTGAGCCGAAGTCAGATGCTTAATTGACTGAGTGACCTAGGGGCCCCAAGAGAAGTTTAATTTTTTTATTGAAGTCTCTCACGCAACACTAAATGCAAAATAATGAAAAATAAAAATTATTTGATATTCTCTTTTCCTATCTCATGTCCTCATCATTTCTCATGCATGGTATCTGCTCCAAGAATTTTTTCTTCCTCTCCTCCATGCTCCCCAAAGTTTCCCCCAATTTGATGCATTTAAGCTCTAGCATCATCTCTCCTTTTACTGTCTTAATTCAGTGTTCTGTAGATCAGCCTAATTAATGTCTGTGGTTTCTTTCTTTTGCCTACTTGTCAAAACCCCGTTTCTTCCCCCTGTGCAAGAGGGTGCACCTCTCCCAAAAGGCTGATCTAGCAAGCAAGGTCTTTTCACAGGGGCAGGGAAAGGAGGGAGGGAAAATGAATTGCATCTGGAGCTTGAATCATTTCTCATGTCTCTGATATCAGTGTAAAGAAAAACACCACATTCATTTGAGGCCAAAACAGAACTTCAATTTGGGATTGTCTCTATCTTAATTAACCTGTCTAATTAAACTGTTCATACCTGATTAATTTGATAAAAAGAACTGTTTTTGCACATGCATGCACGCACACACACACACACACACACACCCATCTCTTGTTCAGCTTTTCATTTAATTGAACCAATCTTTCACTCTAAGGGCCCCTGTCCAGGAAGGAAGAGCTTTAAGCTCCAGGCAAATGGGAAACTGATTTGCATAAAAGTGGCTCTGCACCAGTGAAAATCTGGCACATTCTAAATGCTGTAAGTACTTAGTCTCTCTTCACTTTAACCATTAAAACGTGCAAAACAAACCTCCAGGGAAAACGTCATGAAGAGACTTGCAGAGTAAGCCACATTGGTAACTGTAAGTTTAAGAAGACTTTCATGTGTGTTCCCACAGCAAGGGAGCCTGATACGCCACCTGACATGAAGCTGTGCACACATGGATTTCAGAACGTGCCAGGCCTAAATCCTGGAAGCCAGTAATCCCAGGTAATGACTGTTGCTGAAACCTGCCTGGGTTTCAAAAGCAAGAATGGCATAGGCCCATCAAACCTGCAAATAACCCTCTGAAAATTTCCATCAGTAGTAAAAACAATCCAAACTTGAGAAGTCAACAACTAGCCTTGGGGTGGCTGTATTACAAAATTCCCACTTAGGGCAGGAAGTTTACCTCACCTGAAACAGTTGTCACCTCAGTCCACAGTGATGTGGAGGACCCACAGAAAGAGCCTGGGATTATGGAGGAAGCATCACACTGGGGGTTGGGAGAAGCTTGGCTCTTTTCCTGGCTCTGTCACTAATTACTTGTGTGATTTTGTGTGAATGCCTTCCGGGTCTAATATTCTCTGATATGAGCACCTTCATAATTCATGATTTCAAATCAATGTGCACGTGAAACCATGTAAGACCGTGAACAACAGAGATACTTTTGGCTCTGGGCCTTGGGTTCGTCATTTGTAAAATGAGTGAGGACAGAGCAGGGAGCACAAAATGATCTCCTAAGGTGTAGTCCAGCTTAAATGTGTGTGCCTGTTTTATACAAAGAAAACACTGACAGAGGCTCTTATAAAGAAACATTAAAAAAAAAACAACAACCTCTGCCCACATGAGAGTTCCCATCTAGCCAATAAGAAAATATGCATTCTCTTGTTAGCTAGATGGAATTCTCCACATATGTGTTTGTACACACACACATACACACACACACACACACACACACACACACACACAAAATAACACCAATCAATTTATGAACAAGAATTTGACAATCTATGTCAATATTAGCAAGCATTTGTTTGGAATAGGCTATTTGAAATGATAGCAGTGTGTTATTAAAAAGTGCTAAAGTATATAACATAGAAAATAGTGTGAAAGATGGTAATCCTGCATGCTTTGCCTGGCTCCCAGCCCTACTGTTTATGTAGGCCTGACTTTTCTAGATGAATCCCATAACCCTTGTTTGCATGTAGCTCCAAACCTGCTGTCAATTCCCCTGGCTTGGGGAAATGTAAGATATCATGGCGGCGGCTCACTGTCTCAGTAATTTATCACTCCTGCTACTTGTCTTGAAGTTACCTTGGTCCCCTTGCCTGGTACCTCATTCATTCATTCATCAGAGAATCTAAGCACTTTGTTAGGCTATTCAGGGTGCAAAGACTCAGCTTAAACATCATTTCCTCAGGAAGGCCAGATTACCTGATCCCTCAGTGCAGAGACCCACAGCTCCTGTATCCCTCCTGATGTTAGTGCAAGTTGTCTCATGCATCAGGAGTTTGTTCTTTTTGGTTGCTGAGTAGTATTGCACTGTATGATTGTCCCAGAAGATGTTCAACAGTTCACTCCTTGAAAGACATTTGGGTTGTTTGCAGTGTTTTGTTACTATGAATAGAGGTACTATGAATATTTGCATACAGGTCTTTGCGTAAGTGTAAGTTTCCATTTCTCCAGGATAAAATGCCCAAGAATGTTATCACTAGGTTGTATGGCAAGTGCATGGTTAGTTTGGTACAAAAAAAACCCTGCCAAACCATTTTTCAAAGTGACTGTACCACTTTACATTCCCACCATCAAGGTAGGAGAGATCTGGTTTCTCTGCAGCCTTTCCAGCATTTGGTGTTATCACAACTTTTTATCTTAGCTGTTGTCATAGGTTTGTAGTGATATCTCCTGCTGGATTAATTTGAATTTCATCAATGTCTAATGATGTTGAAATTCTTTTCATGAGAAAGAGCCTAAATGTCCATCAACTGATGAATGGATAAAGAAATTGTGGTTTATATACACAATGGAGTACTACGTGGCAATGAGAAAGAATGAAATATGGCCCTTTGTAGCAACATGGATGGAACTGGAGAGTGTTATGCTAAGTGAAATAAGCCATACAGAGAAAGACAGATGCCATATGTTTTCACTCTTATGTGGATCCTGAGAAACTTAACAGAAACCCATGGGGGAGGGGAAGGAAAAAAAAAAAAAAGGTTAGAGTGGGAGAGAGCCAAAGCATAAGAGACTGTTAAAAACTGAGAACAAACTGAGGGTTGATGGGGGGTGGGAGGGAGGGGAGGGTGGGTGATGGGTATTGAGGAGGGCACCTTGTGGGATGAGCACTGGGTGTTGTATGGAAACCAATTTGACAATAAATTTCATATATTGAAAAAAAAAAGAAATTCTTTTCATGTGCTTCTTTAGCCATCTGTATCTCCTCTGTAACAAAATATCTGTGTATGTCTTTTCCCACTGTATAATTGGATTATTTGAGGGTTTTTTTTAACTGTTGAGTTTTGAAATTAAAAAAAAAAAGTTTATTTATTTATTTTGAGAGACAGAGAATGCATGAGCAGGGGAGGGGCAGAGGGAAAGGGAGAGAGAGAATCCAAGCAGTCTGTGTGCTGTCAGCACAAAGCCTGATGTGATGCTAGATCTCACGACCACAAGATCATGACCGGAGCCAATATCAAGAGTTGGATGCTCAACCAACTGAGCCAGGCACACCAAGAGTTTTTTAATATCTTGTGAATATAAGACCTCTGTCAGGTAAGTGTTTTGCAAATATTCTTTTTCAGTCTCTAGCTTGTCTTTCTATCTTCTATTTAGAAGTACTTTCACAGAATGAAGTTTTAATTTTGACAAAGTCCAATTTAGTAGCATTTTTTTAATGGATTACTCTTTTGGTGTCATGTCTAATAACTTGTCACCTCGCTCTAGGTCTTGAAGATGTTCTATGTTTTTTTCTGTAAGTTTTGTATTTTGCATTTAAATCCATGATCTATTTTTTAGTAGTTATATATGATGTGAAGGTTTAGGTCAAGTTTCTTTTCTTTTTTTGTTTTTTGTTTTGTTTTTGTTTTTGTTTTTGTTTTTGTTTTTGTTTTGCCAAAGGAGGTCAAGTTGTTCCTGAACAATTTGTTGAAAAGACTATCCTTCTTACTCCATTGAGTTGTTTTGCACAAGCAATCGACACCTTAAAATTGACTTTCATGAAAACTGGTCCATGTCCTCATGGAGATGACAATCTCTAGAGGGAAACAGCAATAATCACAGCACCTTAAAAGAAAAGCTGGAACAGAGATGTGCTGGGGAAGCAAGGAGCTGTGCCTCAGTGCCTGGCTTCCTCTCCATTCTCCTGCATCCATGCCCCTCTGTGGCTGAGTGCCTGGAGCCATGCCATCTGCTTACAGACCCTCCTTGACTAGAATAGTAAGGTCTCGCCAGCTGCGTTGGAACAATGGCCCTGAACTATTCTCCAGGATTTTCATCCCAGATCTCCGCTTGCTCCCCTAGCAAGTTAACTAGACTCATTCTAGGTCTACTTTAGTCTTGACCATCAAATGTCACCTGAGATGCTCTATTCCCAAGTGTCAAATGCATGTTTCTCCCCAGTTTTCTTTGGGGTTGCTTACCCAGACCAAGGATATCAGGATAGAGTAAAGCAGAGAGCTGTGCTTTCTATGTGAACTGGCACTGTGCAGACAACCAGTTAGGTATACTCTGACTCTAGCTTAAGGACATGAGGGACAGAGAGAAGAAAGGGGCATTTCTTACAAATGACACTGGACTCTATTTGAGCTCATTGGCCCACAATGTGTTAAAAATAAGTTAACAGCCATAACAACAACAAAAACAATAACCTGCTGTGTGGCCTAAACTGTCTGGAGTGTTGATCTCTGTGGTTAAAGAGATTAGCCACAGAATTGCTCTACTCTTCCCAGTAGAGGATTTGCTTGGCCCTTATCACATTTTGCTGTCTCTGCCTAACAATTTATGGCCTGAACTGTGAATCAAAGTCTTTGAAGAAAACTCATCCTTGCAAAAACAATTCTCCTGGCATGGGAGAATTTTTCCTATAGCCACAGTGACTGCTAAAATTGAGAGTTACTTTTTTTCCTGCTGGAAATGTGATTAATCAGTTAAGGGCTGAAAACACTGGACTTTTTCATCACTGAAATGCCAGGAATGCTGATCAATCAGAGTCATCCTATTTGCACAGCGACCTGGTATGTAGTCAAGTCTTAAAAGGAAAAATTCTAAACATGACCTGTTAGTAGTGATGAACTTTCCCTTTTAAAATATCTATTCATTAATGAAGTTCTCTTGTCTTGGGATATGTACTTTAACCAGAGAGATAATCCCTTTTTAGGTAATGCTAGCTCCTATAATACATAAACTCCAAAATATCAGTAGCTTAACAAAATAGAAATATGCTTCTTGCTCATACAAAATTCAGATGGATTTCCCTACTTAGTGGTTGGTTGTGTTCCAAGTGATAATTAAGGAATCCATGCCCCCTTCATCTTGGATTTCCTTCATTCTCAGTATGTAGATTCCAAGATCACTGATTTGGGAGAAAGAACACAGAGGATGGTCATTAGGTGATTTTATGGGCCAGGCCTGCAAGTTGCTCAGATCATTTATGATCATATTTCATTGCCTGGTCTTGTGGCCATACTAACTTCAAGGGTGCCTCGGAAATGTAATAAAACCATGTCCAGGAGGAAGAGAAAATAGGCTTGGTGAACCTGCCATAGTGTCTGCCGTAGTCCCTGAAGTCACTGCACATCAATGATCTCAAGCCAAGTAATTTGCAATAATTTGGAGATCTTCCAGGGCATATGGTCCCATATAGCCTTGCTTGCTGAACATGATGGTGATGATGATGATGACGATGACAGCAGGGTTGTTGATGCATCAAAGTTCCTGACAAGACAGTGAGCTCACCACCAAAACTTGTTTAGTTGTCTTGCTTCTTTAAATCTATATATGAGTGAGTATATAAATTGGTGAAATCCTTCCTTTGCCATTGAAATAAATTAATGGTAAAAAGTCACTAGCATGCTTCTCATATCTTCACCCAGAATTAACACACTGTCCATGAGTTAAGCAATTCTTTGCCTAGAGAGGCAATTTGGTGTAGTGGCTATTAACATGGCCTGGAATTATTCCTGGGTTCAAATTCTCTCATATGCTAGTTGTATTAAGACTCCTTAATTACAAGGAACAGAGAAAAACAAGCTAGTTTATGCTAATAAGGAGACTTTGTCATAAGGATATAGGGTATCTTCTGGAAATCAAGGGTAGGAATAGAGCTAGAGCTTAAGAAGGGAGGGAAGAAGGCTATCATGACTGTTTCTCATTTCTGCTTCTCTCTTTGCAGAAGCTTTATTCTCATTTTCTCTGCCTCCTAAGAGGCATTTTCTCTGCCTTCCTTCTTTAACCATATTATTGCAATCTGCCTCCACAAGGCTGTCTAATCTATGTGTTCCAGCTCCAAGCAGAGACTCTCCGTCCCTGAATTCCAATTTTAAATTTCTAGGAGAAAGAACTTAATTAGCTCAGCTTGGGTCACATGTTCATGGGTGATCCCAATCAATAATGACAAAGGAGGTAAGATTCTGTCCAAAAATAGCTTCCAGAGGTCAGATCCTGTAGATGTAGGCTCAGTTCCTTGGGGGGAGTGGGGGATGGGGTGGAGAGAAAGAGACAGAGAGAGAGAGAGAGAGACTCTGCTAACAAATGTCTTATTTCTGAGTCTCAGATTCCTCAAAGGGTTATTCTGAGGATTAAATGAGACACTGTATACAAAGTCTTGCATGGTACCTTTCACAAAGAGGTATTCAACAAATAGCGAATGGATGGATGGATGTAAAGTAACAATACATCACTCCTTTTACCCAGGCTGCAGGCATTAAAGGATAAATTTGATTAAGTAGGTAGCAGCTCTGATATAAAAGTTATTGAGTTTCAGTTTTATGCAATGACATTTTTCATGTTGCAATTCTGAAATCCTGAAGTTGTTATGCATAAACAGTGAAAATAGGATCTTGAGCCCCAATGTCGGTATTCAGGCTTGCCGCATTCTGCATCTGAGCTTTGAAAGAAGTGTTTATGGAAGAGCAAATAAGCCTATTATAATAGGAAACTGTGGTTGCTAACTCATATGATTTAATGTGCAATGGGTTGAGCTGTCGGAGGTTTTATAAAAACAATTCATTCCCTGGCTTCCAACCTGTCACTGAGTTGCTAGTGTCCAGAGGCAGTCTCTGCCATCATGTGTATTATTTGGATCTTCCATGCCAGCAAAACAGAGTTAGAGGCAAAACTCCTCCAAACCCCATGCTGAACCCTATTTGGCTCTCACTGTACAGGGTGAAGCATAGGTTTCAATCCTGCTACCATGCATGGGCTGCACTGTATTTTTCCTGGAGCAGAGAAATGGCTCCCATGCTTATTCTCTTCTCACCCCACTGCCACAGACCTTCCCAGGCTTGCCCCCCAAAAAACGAATAAATCACAGACTCCTCAGCTTGGCATTCTGATCCTTTAAGACCTGATTTCTTTTCTTTTCCTGTTTGTTTGTTTTCGGTGGGTTTTTTTTGTTTTTGTTTTTGTTTTTGTTTTTGTTTTGTTTTTTTGAGAGCAAGAGCAAGAGCTGGAGAGAGGGGCAGACAGAGAAAAAAGTTTAAGCAGGCTCCATGCTCAGGGTGGAGCCTGAAGCAAGGCGATCCCAGAATATTTTCTAATATTATTTCTCCTCAATCTTCGGTCAATTTGAATAGCTTCCTTTCCATCTTCTAAACACTCTTCAGTGTTTGGACTTGATTTCTCTGCTCATGCTTACATTTCTAACTGGAATGTTCTGCCCACTTCTTTTATTGAGGTCTTGTCTATCTCAACTGAAACCTCAACCTCTCCACAAGGCTTTCTACAATCTCACCAGGTAGCAACTGCTCTCTTTACCTGTCCAGACACTTGTTACCTCCTGTGGCAAGTCAGTGGTTTGCATCAGTTGTTAAGAATGGCAATAAATAATTCATCTATTAAAAATGTATAGTTAATTCTGAGCAGGTGATGGTAAATTCTGAGAACTCATAGATGCCAAAAGAGGCATCTCTAAGGAAAAGCTTATTTGTAACCTTGAAATAAATTGTAATTTATTTCAAGAAAATTTAACTCTTGCGGGACAGAGAGCTCATGAGATGGAGAAATAAAAAACATGGTCCAGGTTTCATTTTAGTGAAGGTAAGGGAAGTTGAGAGTAGAGAAGCTAACGCATGTAAACAGTCTACTTTTGGTTGGGACTATAATATATTTTTATATCAATAAAGAAATATAGGTTTAATATGACTAAAATAGAAAAAAAAACAGTGTAACTCTCATACTAAATAACAGGAAAGAAGAAATTTTAAAAACTTGAATAAACTAGCAAAAAGAAGAAAATAAAGAATAACAAAATGTAATAAATGGTAGGTGCAAAATATTATGGAAGGAATAAAACTAAGCATATCATTAATAATAAATGTAATAAATTAATTTATCCCATCAAATGACAAATTGGAAGAAAAATCAAAATCTGGCTCTTAAGTATTTTCAAGAAAGCGAACAAAACAAAAATGATTTTTAAAATAGTTAACTAACAATGGCATGGGCGCTAACCAATTAGAACAGATGTTTGTTATAAACAATACTGGTGTGTCAGCGAATACCAGCTTCCTGTTCGACCTGGCAGAGAAACATTGAAAAGTGTACAAGGCATACGAAAACCAAGCAATAGCAAGGAGACAAAATTAATATCAAATACAGTAGAATTCAGAGCAGAAGTTTCAATAAGACAGAAAAGGATATTTTGAATGATAAAAAGAAAATCTGACTGCCACAAATTCTTATGAACCAAACCAAATAGGAGTGAACTGCATATGACAAAACTGTTTGAAATAGATGGAGAATTTGATAAAACCACAATCAACACCAGATTTGAGTTCTTTCCAATTTGGGGCTATCTGGTTATTATAAATAAATCTATGAACTTTCAAGTAAATATATTTATAGACGTATTTTTTTTAAGGTTTATTCATTGTTGAGAGATAGAGAGAGACAGAGTGCGAGTCAGGGAAAGGCAGAGAGAGAGGGAGAGAGAAATTCCCAAGCAGGCTCTACACTGCCAGCTGTGGAGTAAGAGTCAGAGCCTGAACCCATGAACCGTGAGATCATGACCTGAGCCAAAACCAAGAGTCAGACGCTTAACTGAGTCACCCAGGCGCCCCCAGAGAGTTCCGGGCCTTCTAAGGAGAAGAGACACTAGCCGATATTCCAGGTCCTTAACTGGGGCCCCAAAGGGCTATACTCTAGACATGAGGGTGAACTAGAAATAGCAAAGGTCTGTTTAAAAAGGATAGAATTAGTATTTCCTTGTCTTTCTAACCCTCTTGTTCCAGACCCTTAGCCCCAGACTATGTATTTTTTCAGCTGAGGTCAAAATTCATTTTGAAAGTGTTCTTCCAAGTCTATTGATCAGACGTGATAGACATGAACCATATTCTTTTGATTCTCTTTTTGTTTCTGTTGTAATAACTTGTGGATAACCAGTGTCAAAGGCGACTTTGAACAGAAGAAAGGCACCAGTTTTAAAGAGGAAAAAATTAATATGCACAAGATACATTAAATATACTAAAATGCACAAAAATATAAATCCATATAATATTAGATGGAGACTATGAAACTACCATGTAAAGCTGTTGGTGGAATAGAAATAATAAATGCGAAGTGTCTACCATACAGTAGGACTGCAATAAATTTATAACCCGCTCTTTAAATATTATCTCAATTGAGAATGAAGATAAGAAGTGTTTATTCCAAGCCCAGCCAAGTATGTGAAAAGGCAGGACACTATAGTTGACTCTCAAGTTTTCCCTTTAATAGCTACTATTTGACATTTTGGACAGTTGTCTATGATCAGTGTTTTTCTGGAACCAGACCTTTGAAGTTACAGCAGTATTGAATACAGCGGAGGTTTGGTTAAAGACTCAGAGAGGATTAGAATAAAGGCTTCTCATTCTCAGTTCAGCCTCCCCAGAACCTTAAGCATTTTAGAAAGTAAAGCTGAAGGTTCAAAAGCTATTTTCAGCATTAAATAAAGCTTTGCAGAAACCAAAAGCTTGTCCCACCAGGTAAAATTAAAAAAAATTTTTTTTAACGTTTTTATTGATTTTTGAGACAGAGAGAGACAGAGCATGAACAGGAGAGGGTCAGAGAGAGAGAGGGAGACACAGAATCTGAAACACGCTCCAGGCTCTGAGCTGTCAACACAGAGCCCAATGCGGGGCTCGAACCCACGAACTGTGAGATCATGACCTGAGCCAGTTGGACGCTTAACTGACTGAGCCACCCAGGTACCCCACCACCAGGTAAAATAAAATGTCAATTTTCTTCAGGCTAAAATATACCAACTCTGTATTAACACTGCTTAGCTCATGTTCATCAATAGCTTTGATGGCTTGTTGATAACATTGTTAGAATTTCTGGGATAACATTGGTGGGTGACATGTTTTTACACACATTGGATGGCTTCAGTGTCCCAATGGAACATGTCCGGAACAGGCATGACATTGGACACAAGTATAACACAACAGCTGGAGTTAGACCACTAACTGCTGACTTAACTTTTCCCTCATTATTATAATTAGTGCCACAGCCATGACAATGACTCATGTGATTATGCAATTCATAATATTAAATAGAAATGACATTATTGATAGTTACACAATAACTGCCCAAGCAAAAGTACTAACTGAATCATCCAAATTTTTTCTTAATAAATTCTGTTTACATGGGAGATTCACCTTTTCAAAATGTGGAATTCATGGAAGGGAGAACAGGTCTTGATGATGAAGATTTGGGAAATGGCCTGCTTGAAGCACAGACCAAGGCTTTGAGTGGTGGTAGTTCTAAGAGGAAAGATGTACTAAGCAAAGCTTGAAGGGTGAGGGGGCATATGAACAAGGCAGCGGAGAATACCTATGATTTAGACATACCTATGATTTAGACATTGTGACTAAAGAGTGCTCAAGGAGGAGGTAACTGCTAGAATAAGAAGTAAGGGGGAGCGAGGTGAGAGCACTTGTGGGAAAATCTAGAACAGCAATCCTCAGTTACCAAACCGGGGTGCCAGAATCAATGCATTTCCTGGTCTTCCTGTCTCAGAAAAGAAGGTCCCTGAAATATATTTTCAACATACCCTTTCTTGATGAACTGAAATTGCAGATATCTTGAAAGATAACCATAAGATTGTTAAAGCCAAGGTAAGTAAAGGAGTTTATTTCCTAGTCTGTATCTTATGCTCATTTCGCATTTATAAGTCATCTATTACTTTGGGCTGTTAATAATAGAGCTATACCTACAATAAAATGAATAAGAAAGAAACAAAAATAATAATAGAACATGTTGCTATGCCCTATATTTGTATACATATCACACACACACACACACACACACACACGTACACGTTAGCTTTTTAAAACCCTGTCACTAAAACGCTGATGTTTATGTTTGCTCCAAGAAATACACAAGATGTAATCATTACTCATGCAATTCCATAAACTTGGGTTAAATATATTGAGTGTTAAGATTTGGTTTTAGTCTTTCTTTTGAAGCTTTTATACTATCCTAAGAACCAAGTAGCTGTTTTAACCTTGTAAAGAGGATCACTGTTGTCCACAAATTTTAAGCACAGAACATTCACTGTGTTCCATTGTGGCAACCAAAGGGTTTAGAGTTGAGAGTCATAATGCGATCATCTTTTCTGCTTTACCAATTCTGGCATTTGGGTGGTTTTGCCTGTTGGGACTCTCCATGTACTGTCCCTATGAGTCAGAGAGGGTTATGAGCAAATATGCTTTGGGCTCCCCAAGGAACCAAGACTGTCTGGAAAAGGCTATGTGGTATAGGATCCCAGGCACTTTCAGGACATCCAAGGCAGAGACACCCAGAGGTTTTCATGTGTCTGCATGACGTTTCACTAATAACAATAGTGAGTCAAGAGGATCCATGACTGGGAATGGGTTATTGAATGAGATTCAAATATGAGTCATGTTTGCTTAATCCAAATCTGTGTTTCCCATACTCAGTAATCCTTAATGCTCTGGTATCACGATGTAGTCTTAATGTAATTAAGCCTAAACACCTCAGAATTTGATAATAGCATTCACTTTCTTCCTAATGATTAATAAATCGATCCAAGTCTGCTGGGTGACACCTCTACCTCTGCACAATTGGAGTCAGGCAGGCAGTTATAGAACTCTAGCCTTCTAGTTCTAGTTCAGGTGTGTCATCTAATTTAGTAGTAGTCTTTTTTTTTTTTCTAAAATTCTCAATCAGAGGGATGGTATTTTGTCCATGAGCTACAAGCTAGATGCCTGTGCCCCAGAGTCACTTCATCTCTGAACTTCATGTGTTACTTACTTCTCTTGTCAGTTCTCCCTCTTACTAAATTCCCCCTCTAACCCTTTTATCATCATATCCCCGAGCCACCATTAAAGGTGAAGAAAAGGAGAATAGGTTACTTTACCAAAAGTCGGAGAATGGTGGTGACTGGACAACTGATTTTTTCAGTTAACTCAGAAGTAAATGGATCTTTTTTGTTTTCATATCTTATTGAAAATGAATTAATCCATTCTTTTGGTTGTTTTTGCCTTGAAATTATTGAAAGTTACTAAATGGAACATGAATTCTCAGTTTGCAGACCTGTATCTATAGGGGTAGAACGGAAAGGCTATTGGGCCAAATGAGATTGAATCTAGCCTTAGGGTGTAATTTTTTTTTACTGAGTTTGATATTACTTCATTTTGCTAGTGTTTCTCTAAAAACGCCAATGCTGCAAAAATAACTAAATAAGAGTTTCAGAGTGTTGATTTTTTTAAACCACAGACTCTGTTCCGCCCCAAAGTTCCTGTTAATGAAGTCCCAGAATGCCAATTTACCAAATGTGTGGATGATGGCAAACTCAAGAGCTAACACCTGGGAAAGAAAAGTCAACACTATGAAGATGGCAACAAGTAGAAACATGATCTGAACATGAATGAACGTGAACAAAATTGCAATTAAAGGACACGAAAGAACAGAGAAGTCTTTAGGTTTAAAATTCTCTGCAATCTTAAAAAAATCAATTGTTCAAGTAGCTAATCACCTCTTCAGCAAGTTCATTTGACTTTGGGACTTCTATTATTAACAACTTAATCTAGCCAGCAGTATGGCAAAGCTCTTACACATTTCAAGTAATCTGAGGCTGCATTATTGAAATTTTAATGGATTGGGGTAGGTAATAGTCACACTGTGCTTTTGTCATCAGTTCATAACTAGAATTGGGGGTGAGGGAGGTAGGAGAGAAATCTCCTATTAAGAAAACTGCTTGTGAGTGCCTGGGTGGCTCAATCAGTCAAGCGCCTGACTCTTGATTTCAGTTCAGGTCATGATCTCATGGTTGTGAGATCAAGCCCCACATTGGGCTCCAAGCTGGGCACAGATCCTGCTTAAGATTCTCTCTCCTTCTTCCTCTGCCTATCCCTAGCTCTAGAGCACTCTCTCTCTCTCAAAAAAAAAAAAAAAAAAAAAAAAAAGAAGAAGAAGAAAAAGAAAAGAAAAAGGGAACTACTTGTTTTCACTCTTCCTGCTTCAGTGATTGACATTTAATACAATTTTGTAGTTTGGATTTCCAATGAATATTTGTCCCAAAGAGCTAGTCCCTTCCTAATATGCTTCACCTCGAAATTGTGCTTTTCTTGTTCAAGAAAAAAAATACCCAAACTCTTTCATTAGAAAAGCATAAACTATTAACTAATATTAGTTAATATAATTAGTTTACTGAATATAATTAGTATAATTAGTTTACTGAATATGCTGAACCCAGTCCACTACTACAGGAAATGCCTATTTTATCCCTTTCCATCATGGCCTTTGATTATGCTTGGTCAGGTCTCCCCTTCATCACTCAAGAAAATATCAGGCAGATCCCAAAACTTCAGAGTTACTTTGAGGTGATATAAGTTTAGTGAGGTACAATTTAAAATTTCAATCTCACATTTGTTTCAAAGATCCTTCTCCAAAGGCCTGTTTCACATGCAGTGGGAAATCTCTGGGGGAGAAAAGGGTGTGTGTATATATATATATATAGTCTGTTTCTTCCCTCCTCTTCTCCCTCACCCTATGTGGTCCCCTTGGAGGCTTCTTTCTTTGTCCACCACCAATAAAAGAAATCAGGGCTCTAGTCTTCTGCCCTTGGGGGTGAGGGTTAGAAGATCATATGGCCACTCCCTAGAGACCCTGGATGCCATGCCTGATGGCTCTTTCCTTCCTTTATAGAATGTGGGGTGTCATTTATTGTCCTCAGTTTGGGGATGTAGCTGAAATCCTGAGGTAACAAGAAAAATCACATTCAATATCCCGTCATACAGTGTACAGATCAGTAAGTAAGACTTAAAAAATGCAAACATTCTCTACAAATTCTAATCTCTCTACAAATTCTAATCTATTATCAATCACTTTATTTTATTTTTTATTTTTTTATATTTTAGTTAGTTAATATACAGTGCAATATTGGTTTCAGAAGTAGAATTCAGTGATTCATCA
Organism: Prionailurus viverrinus; assembly: GCF_022837055.1. Classification (NCBI taxonomy): domain Eukaryota; kingdom Metazoa; phylum Chordata; class Mammalia; order Carnivora; family Felidae; genus Prionailurus; species Prionailurus viverrinus. The sequence continues at coordinate 46,233,840 of NC_062570.1, forward strand.
CTTACATACAACACCCAGTGCTCATCACAAGTGTACTTCTTAATACCCATCACCCATCTAGCCCATTCTCTACCCATCAACCTTCAGTTCGTTCTCTATTATTAAGTGTCTCTTGTGGTTTGTTTCCCTTTCTTATCTCACCCCCTCTTCCCATATGTTCATCTGTTTTGTTTTTTAACTTCCACATATAAGTGAAATCATATGGTATTTGTCTTTCTCTGATTGACTCATTTCACTTAGTATAATACATTCTAGCTCTAGCCACATCATTGCAAATGGCAAGATTTCATTTTTTGATGGCTGAGTAATATTCCATTGTATATATACACCACATCTTCTTTATCCATTCATCAGTCGATGGACATTTGGGCTCTCTCCATAGTTTGGCTATTACATCAATCACTTATTATTCTGTTCAAGATTTTCATCTTGGCTTGGCGAGAGCTAACTGGGATTTGTGATTAGATCAAAAATCTCAACTCAGAGTTCATTAATTGCTGTGAACTTTCTCCCTATGCTAGCTCTAATGCTCAGCATATAGATTATTTATCAATCTAGTCTCTCACTTTCTTCTTATAAAGGAGAAAATACCTTTCTGCAACACAAGGCTTGATGAAAGTTTAAAAAAGGAGAGAAAAAAAAATAAGGCAGCTGAATGTGATCATTCTTTTTTAATCATAAGGAATGGCTTTCTGCCTCAAAGGAAAGAATTTCCTTCATTTCATTAGAAACTCCACTGTTGCATGGATGCTGAGTGTCTTCCTGCTTCTAGAAAGTTCTTCCCAGGGAGCAAAGTTTCTGTTCTTGGCACCATCACTGATTTGTTATAAAACCTGGATGATCTCTGAGGTCCTTTCCAACATTAGAATTATGTAATTTCATACACTCTGTAATCAGCAGAAGTTTTAGAAAGTCCTCAACTCCACTTCAATACTTCTCCTGGTTTATAAAGAAACTCCAATGCTCCCTTCATTTCTGTCACATTTATCTTGTTAAAGCAAAGGTTTTTAAAGATAGGTGTCAGGGCATCTCAACTGAGTTAAGAGCTGGGGTTTGAATGCCGTTTTGTTGAATCGCATGGTTTCTATTGGTGGTCCCCTCCGTGCTCCAGGCAGACAGATGTCTTTAATGTGACAGGGTGCTCAGACATTTAAATAACTGTCTGGGCACATCTCAGATTTGTATGAGGCATTGGAGACTCATGAGGAGAAACTTGGGCTTCACTGCAATTGACCGAAATATAAGTCTATTGAACCTGGTAGGCCAACTGAAGCTTGACTTTAGCCAGGGAAAGTGCCTCTGCTCCAGAAAAGCCATATTGGACAAAGAATTGGGGCACCTGGGTGGCGCAGTCGGTTAAGCATCCGACTTCAGCCAGGTCACAATCTCGTGGTCTGTGAGTTCGAGCCCCGCGTCAGGCTCTGGGCTGATGGCTCAGAGCCTGGAGCCTGTTTCCGATTCTGTGTCTCCCTCTCTCTCTGCCCCTCCCCCGTTCATGCTCTGTCTCTCTCTGTCCCCCCAAAAATAAATAAAAACGTTGAAAAAAAAATTAAAAAAAAAAAAAAAGAATGTTTGCAGGGTAGGCTAGAATTAGAAGCCAGGACAAGAGGAAGCAGAAGTTCAGAGTGTGGCAGGAGGTTGTCCTGGAATCCACTTCTGCCCCATCTTTCCCCAGGAACATTTGTGTGCTCTGAGAAGGGCAGAGCCGTAACACATGAGTCCACAGAGGCCCATGCTATTTTGCCAGGTAAATCTGAAAGAACGAGAGGAGTCCTAGACCTTCATCTCTACCTTCCCCTGTCACCACCAAGAGAGCTAAACTTTTTTTTTTAATGTTTATTTATTCTCAAGAAAGAGAGAGAGAGAGAAAAAGAGAGAGCATGAGGTGGGGGAAGGGCAGAGAGAGAAGGAGACAGAAGATATAAAGCGGGTCTGCTCTGACAGCAGAGAGCCCGAGGAACTGTGAGGTCATGACCTGAGCCGAAGTCAGATGCTTAACTGACTGAGCCACCCAGGCGCCCCAAGAGCTAAACTCTTTTATGAGTCCAGCACGAGGGGCACCTGGGTGAGTCAGTCGGTTGAGCATCCGACTTCGGCTCAGGTCATGTCCTCACATTTGTGAATTCAAGCCCTGAATCGAATAGGCTCTCTGCTGTCAGGGAGGAACCTGCTTTGGATCTTCTATCTTCCTCCCTCTCTACCCCTCCACCACTCATTTTCTCTCTCTCTCTCTCTCTCTCTCTCTCAAAAATAAATAAAATATTTAAAATAATCATCAAGAGTCCAACAAGAGAAAAAAAGCAGAAAACCACAGAAATTCAGAGACAGAAAGAAATAGCAAAGATTTTCAGGCTTCCCTGGCTGAGAAAGCAGTCACCCTAAGAACTTCAGAAGTTGTAGTGGTCAATTTCACTAAGTGGGACTCTGAGCAGAGTGTCAACAGTGCTGGGGACTGGAACAGGTGGCCCCAGCCCCAGGGAGCAGAGGGTAGCAGAGGAGCCATGGGTGTAGCTCAGATTATAAAACCTGCCTGTCTTCTGGGCCGACTCCTAGATATCACAAAGTCTGAGTGAGCTCATTAGATCCTGGCATTTGATATGTGGAGGGAGATAGAGTTTGCAAACTAAAGGCCAGTGGTGCAAGTGAACTTAGCAGCAACACGAGATAGGAAGGGCCTGGGGGACATTCACATGACTCCCATTTTAACAGAACCTGATAAAGTATCTGAAAGGTTTATGCTTATGTGTATGCATGTGTGTGTGTGTGTGTGTGTGTGTTCCCTCTATGACAATTAAAATATAGCTAAATCTTACTGAACATTCAGCTTCTACGGTTACCTGCCTTAGAGCTATACCAATATTTTACACTGAGCCTTTGAAACCTGAACTCTTGAAAATTCGGTTAAATGCAATTCAAACAATGTTTATTTGGCAATTATTACATGCCCAGAATTGCTCTGTGGGAATACAGAGGAAGTATTGAAATAATCATAGTTAATATTTGTTGAAGATTTACTATGCACCAGATATTTCATCCTCATGAACACCTTATGAATTAAGTACTATTATCATCCTAATTTTATAGATAAGAAAACTGAGGTTCAGAAGGAACAAGGAAATCCCCCAAGATCACACAGCTAATAAATGGCAGAGCAGGGATCCAAACCCAGATGTATCTGAGTGCAAAAAGAAAGTTCTCAGCTACCACACAAAGAACTTGAAATTTAATATTGGCAAAACTCTGAGATGAAAACCCCAAATGGTGACCTTGGTTTATATCCCTTATTTTATTGAGCAGTGTTAAATAACATGTGAGTGGAGCTCAATCTGAAAACCCACTTTTATCATCAGGGTCCAGTGTGTAAAAAATTAAAAAGGCGTGTAGCTAATTCTGAAGCCTAAAGAGCAAAAGGGCATCTCTCCAGTCCATATCACCTGGATGCTGCTTGATTGGTCTCCACTTTTACCCTTTGTAAGCCAGTCTTTCAGATTTGAATCCAAGTCCCAAGTGCATGTGAAGGAGAATTAAATCCACCTGCTCTGAGAAGCTCGTATTCTTGAAAACCACCGGCCTGGGGTGCCTGGGTGGCACAGTCGGTTAAGCGTCCGTCTTCAGCCAGGTCACGATCTCGCGGTCTGTGAGTTCGAGCCCCGCGTCAGGCTCTGGGCTGATGGCTCAGAGCCTGGAGCCTGTTTCCGATTCTGTGTCTCCCTCTCTCTCTGCCCCTCCCCCGTTCATGCTCTGTCTCTCTCTGTCCCAAAAATAAATAAACGTTGAAAAAAAAAAATAAAAAAAAATAAAAAAAAAAGAAAACCACCGGCCTGCATGGAACAATTGGTGGGACCTGGAGGGAGAAACCCAGGCCTTTTGGTCAGAATCCACATTCGTTTCACAGCCCAGTGAATGCAGCTCTGGGGGCTGCCGGATGACACAGATAAATCCAGCGCAGTAATAAACTATGCAAGCCAAAGCTCTAGCTGGTGAATCCACAAAGGAAACAAATTACAATCTCTTTGAGGCAAGGCCCAGTGAATCAGGCAGGGGGGTGGGGTTGAGGCTGAATGTGAGCTGAGGGGAGGGGTTGAGTGCTTAAATCTTGTGAGAAGGGGAAACAAAAACCACTTGAAGTGATAAGGAGCCGAAGAGAACCCAAGTTCACTAGGAATTGCCTGTCAAGCTCACCAATTATAGAAAACGTGCTTTAACCAGAAGACAAAAAATGACCCAAACTAGTGTGATCCTCAAGATTCCTCCAGAAAGCTAATGATTTCTGTCCCACTGAGAAATAAAACTGTCAACAGAGGAAAACATTTTTCCCCCATTATGGAAGTGGGTCGAAACTGTGGCAAAGTCAAGGAGGAAGCGGCAGGATATGCTCATTACAGTTTAACAAGCTGGGAGCTGAAGAGGCGAAGGAGCCAGAGAAACAGGGGTCAGCGGTGCAGGGGATGCTGAATGGGCCAGATGGGTGAATCACACCGTGGACAAAGGGCCCTCCCCTTACCCTGCTGGGCCGCTGCCCTGACCTCCGAACAACACCCAGGGCACAAATTTGTTCCCCCTTATCAGCTGCTTAGCTCAGCAGCTGCTGCCATGAATTTCTGTTTCCTCATCTTGCCTTTTTCAAACAGTTGCCTTTTTGTCTAACTTTTGTGTGAGAAGGGAGGAAGCCGAGGGGCCAGGAGCAGAATGGAGAGATGGCGTGGTGGCGGTCAGAGGACTGAGTGCTTGAATAGAGCGTTTCAAGAGGGGCAGAAAATAGATTTTTTAAAACAACCTCTGGGAAATCCGGAGGCCTAGAAAAGACACATGAAGTACTGGTAATTCATTCTCTCCCTGCTTACTCTGATCAAGGGCGTTTTCTTCTCAGACTTTCTGTACCAGGGCAAAAGTGGCCGGAGTGTATGAAATGGATTATGAATTGTTTGGGCCTAAACCAGCCATGAAAATAAGAGCCGGCCCGGCCCGTAGGCCAGGCTGGGAAGGGAAATTAACCTGTTGAGGATTAGTACAGAAGTAACTGAGAATCAGGCAGGGAGTCTGATGAGAAAGAAATGCAACATGCTGTATCCTTCTATCTGGAAGCAATTATGTTTGGTACCACAAGTACTTGAGTAGAAGCCTGAATGGGTTTATAAACAAGGATTTCAAAGTGTTTTTGTGATAACATTCTGTAGGGATAATGGAGTCTGGTGGCCACCTCTATTAGAAATGTGGTTACTTCAAAGATATCCTTTTCTTGTTAAAATTAGGTATTAAAAATTATGGCAATGCAACAGAAGAATAGGGAAATAAAATGCAGTGCAATAGAAAAATAAGAAACATGTTTTCTTCTGTTACCCAACAAAATTACTCTTTCATTTCCCCTTGTGGCATTTTCAGAACACCAGGGAACTGTTTATTCCCTCCTGATCGGAGGAGAGGAGGGTGGCAGGGAGGTGGAGGGAGGAAAAAGAAGAGGGAGAGCCAATTACCCTGGAAACAGCTCCAAAGGAGGGCGTGGGAGGCTCCAAGGCCCCTTTAACCTCCACATCCTTTTCTAGCTCAAGCCTTCTGTGCCACTTTGTCCTTCCCTATTCAGGTGAATCAAGTTTGGTCCAGGGGGCATTTATTGCACACAAGCCTGTGCTAGGTGTTGTGTAAGATACAAGGCTGAGGAGTTAACAATGAGGATGATAATTGGGGATTGGGTGACCGTTCAGGGTACACTGAGTGCTCACCCGTTCCAGGCCTGGCTAAGCGCTTCCCAAATGTGAGCCCTTAGTGTGCTAGTGAATGCCTTGGCCTCCGCAGATTGGGTTAAACCCTGGTCCACTTCGGCAAGTTATTTGACTTCTTCAGGTTTTGTTTCCTCATCTATAAAATGGAGATAATAATTGTACCAACCCATATCAGGCAGGGTCCAGGCAGGAAGTCCAGACTGCAGTCAGTGTAGCTCAACAAAAAGAATTTAACAGAAAGAACTGGTTTGACAGATGCTAGAGGGCTGAATGAGAAGGGAGTTTTGAGAAGGTAACCATAGCAAGCAGTTCCCAGCACTGAGGTGGGAGGAACAAAGGGAAGAGGCTGGGACAGCCTGTAAGGCTGGTTCCAGAATGTGGGAGGATAGTGGAGGCTGACCAGCCACTGATGCTGGGTGTTGGGGGGGGGGGGAGGGGGAGGGAGACACAAAAAGGAAAAAAAAAGCAAGTACAGGGAAAGGAGGAAATACCCCCTCTCTGGCCTGTCATCTCCTTGGAGTGCCCCCTTTTGGCAGAAATTACTAGGAAATCTGCGTCAAAGAAGAACTGATTTGCATAGTCCATGCACCAGCTGTCAACCCAAGTATAAAAAGGTAGATCTGGAGCTGAGCAAAATAACTTAATAACAAGCTCAGTATTTCATAAAAATATTATGAGATTACATGAGTTGATATTTGTAAACCACCAGAACAGTGCCTGGCATGTGGGAAGTGCATTATAATGTGCGTTTAAAAAACAAATATATACATTAATCCACCAAAATCCAACATGGGAAGTAATATTAGAATCCCAGGTTTATTCATGAAGATGATGGAGCTTATATCGGTCACATAAAATGCCCAAGGTTATACAAGCTCAGCACTGGTGAAGTCAAGACTGTCTGAATCCAAAGCTGTTGCTTTTACTTCTCTAAGCCCCTTGGAGGCTCAGAGAAGACAGGCACATAAGTAAATTGCTTCACAGAGAGACTGTAAAAGTGCAATAGGACAGATGCATACAATAGAGTTTGGGGAGCCTGTGGGAAACAGTGCAAGCTGCTGAAGAATGGAGAATCTGGGAAGATTTACCTGCTGGAGGATGTGGTGTTTGAGCAGAGTCGGGGAAGAATGATCAGGCTCTAATTGGCAAGTGCTGGAAGCAGAGGAAACTACAGGGTGTGTGTAGAGCGGTGCAGAGCCGTGTGTCTGAGGACAAGGACAAAATGTTCTTCACCATTCTCTTTTGGCATAAACAGTAGAGTTGAAGTATCTTCAAATATTACTAGCACCAATGTGAATTAAATACTTCTTTTTAGGGCAATCACAAACACGAAATGTTGTGTAGAACATTACACATTTGTGAAGCAATGGGAATAGCTGAAAATTAATTAATTTGTAATGCACATCCATTTTTTTAAAACCCATATGTAGAGACATTAAAATCTGCTTACAAAAGACAAATGGTCTTGTTTCAAGGTAGCTGACTGAACTAAAACTCTAATTTGAAGCTATTATGATGCCCATTTAACAATGAACCAAATGTGGTTTCAATCAAGTTCAACTCCTTGGAAATTTAGGCACAAATTTGATTCCTATCAATTTTATTTAATTCAACAAATCAAGTGCATTCTTGGTGCCAGACACTGTCCCAGCTATTGGGCATGCAAAGAATTGCAAATAGTGGTGGAGTGATTCCAGCCCTCAAGGAATTCAATCTAGTAAGGCAACAGATAGTTATGCAAATTACTGTAATCAGAATGAAAAAACAGAGGTACTAAGTGCACTGTGAATACGGAAACTGGCCAGGGAGGACGGGAATGGGATTCCTTTACAGCGACCCTAGGAAGCAGCATCACAATCATGGCAGAAGTCAGCCAATGGGATGTGAAGGGAGGGTGGCCAAGACGAATTATGGAGACACATTAGTTCTATCTAGTGCTGGACCAGACCACAGGGCTGGCTAGCTAAGGAAGTCAGAGTTGAAGGGAGCTGGAAAGAGTTCTGGAAAGTTCCCATGGCTCTGAACCTGGTCTCTGTAATCCTATGTTCAGCTCTAAAAGTAAAGAAGTTGTCATGAAACCAGAGATGGACACCATGGATGGCAATAATAATAATAGCTAACAGTTTCTGTGTATCCTCTCCATGCCAAGCACTTTAATATAAAAGTATTAAATCTAGACTTGTAGTTTTCAGTCCCCAGGAACCTATTTTCCCATTCTTTCTTGTGGTAGAATATGTGCCTTTCCCACTACAGACAATATTTTTCAGACTTTCCTGTAGTTTAATGTGATTGTGACTTAGTTTTCACCAATAGAATGTGAGTAGAATATGGGCAACTTACACACGGCACTTCCCTGAAGGAGTGCCCTTCACGTCCTTTCTCCCCCTCTCCTCTGGCTGGGGCTCTGATGTGGTATCTGCTTCTGGGGAGAGTGGACAACACCCTGGAGAGAGAACCTGGGCCCCTGGACGGCTCTGTGGAGCAATCACTTCCTCTTGCTACTGCCTTCTGCTGCTAGCACCTCTCCTTTACTGTGGCGAAAGATCAAACGTGCACAAAAGAAAAACAATATTGCTAGAGTTATGTCTGAGTTAAGAAAAGATAGGCCACAGACAGGGACTTGTGACAGACTCTCATATATAAACTATGCATGCTTCAGTGAAGAGATTATATAAGAATTATTATTGGCTTGTTTGGAAAACTTTGTTGTTTCCATCCTGGTTTCCAGCAAAGTTTCAAATGACTGAGGTTACCTATTAAGTGTCCTCCAGGTGGGAGAAAGCTCATTGTATCAAGCAAAGGCAGATTCGTTCAACAGTTTGTGAGGATTTGCTATGTGTCAGAAACCAAAGATGGACACACACACACACACACACACACAATCTACCCCCTTGAGATGTTTGTTGACTGGTGGGAAGATGTGCAAATATAAAAGCAGTATTGAGAGAAAAGTATCAGTTAATGCTCTTGGTTGCAGCAAACAAAAATCTGACTCAAATTGGTTTAAAAAAAAAAAAAAAAGATCATTTACAGGCTTATGTAAATGATCAAGAGTTCACGGTGTCTGCTGTTGCCCCTGCCTGGAGTCAGGATCCTCTCCTCTCCCTCAGGAATAATCTCCTTCAGTCTCCTTTCCAGTCCAATCTTTATGAAAGTGGCTGTCACTTTCCTTCATTTACCCAACTTATTGGGCAGTGAAGCTGGGCAGTGAAGATACAGGGGTTTAGAGGCAAAGGGTCTTTCCTCAAGAAGCTTACATTCTAGGTGGAGACAGACATAAACAATTAGAGAAATGAGCTAATTATTGGCTTTGGCAAGTTCTAGGAAGGGAAAAACCGTTCACTATGTAGTCCCTAGTGGAGGCTGACATTGGATGAAGTGGAAAAAAGACCTTACGTTGACAATTTAGTGGAGACCTGAGAGAATGAACACTGTAAGTAGAGGCAATAGCAAATACAAAGGCCCTGAGGTGGAAAGGGATTGGATGGGGGTGGGAGGTGGGCCACAGCAAGGAGAGAGGTGGCTACAGCGCAGGGAGAGGGAGATTGGAGTAGGATGAGCCTGAAGAAGTTGGAAGGAGCCCGGCTGTGGGATAACCCACAGGCATCAAAGAGTCTGGATTTTATTCTACATAGGATGAAATGTTTGCTTTAAAAGGAATTTCCTGGCTACTATATGGATAAAGCGTAAAGTTAAATTCAAGACTAGATGGACCTCAAGGTCTCTGTCCACAGCAATCCATGACAGGCTACCCAGGAGCCCTACCGGTAACTGTGGACCTTGTTATCAGTGGTGTCTAACAGAACTTCCTGCAAAGATGTAAATGTTCCACACCTGTGCTATCCCATCCCACAGCCACTACGTGCCAGTGAAACTAGGCTAGTGTCACTGAGGAACTGGATTTTTAATTTTATTCCATTTAAATTAATTTGCTTAAATTTACGGAGCCACATGTGGCTAATGGCTATTGTACTGGGCTTCGCAAAGCAACACTGAGCACCGGGTGTCTGAGGGTTTCTACTCTGAATCCCAAAGCCAGGGCCTCCCTAAAGGGTGAGAGAGTAAAGGCTATGTTAATCCCTAAACGCTACCCTCTCTGGGCGTTCAGTTCGGCAAGATGGAGCGGCTCTTTAGTCAAGATGGAGCGGCTCAGGAGGCAAGCTGAGCTTCATTTAGGCACTGGGGAGGCACGTGCACACGGTTACGAGGCGCTCCACGCGCGTCCTCAGGGGAAGCCCCGCACTACGAACAAAGGTTCGGGGACCTCTCTTTCCAGAACGCAGGAGCCTGGCGCTCTCGCGGCTGCGGGTGAGGTCCAGCCATTGGCAGGAGGGGAACACTGGACCGCAGCAACTCGCCCCGCCTGCCACACCAGCTCTGGGCGCAGCACAGGTGGGCTGGGGAAGGAAGGAATCGAGGCAAGCCACTGAGCGAGGCTGGAGGTGCGGGGGGCCCTTCGCTGAGCAGTCGCCTCTTCCTCGCGGGGATGGGGGCGGGGATGGCGCGGGAGGTCAACCGCACCGGATCTGCTTCCTGGGCTTGCTTTCGCTTTGCCGGGGGTTTGGCGAGGCCTGCGCAACGCAAGCGAGCCGGGAGAGCGGCGCAGGTGGCCGCCGAGGAGGGGCGGGGGCTAGCGCCTTTCACCCTTCCCGACCCTCTGCTCTTTACCCGAGGACGCAGCCTCGGCTCAGACTCGGTGCCTTGCGGCGCGCGTGGTTCGTGGTTGGCCGTCAGGCGCCCCTGACCTTGGTTTCTCCCCGGTGCCAGGTCTGCGCAAGGACCATGGGCGCCGCGCTGGGCACTAGCGCACGGCTGGCGCCCCTGCGGGGCCGGGCCTGCGGCGCCGTCCCGCGCTGGGCGCCCTCTGCACCCGCCCGAGGCTGCCACTCCAAGCCCGGCGCGGCGCGCCCGGTGCCCCTGAAGAAGCGCGGTTACGATGTTACCAGGAACCCTCATCTCAACAAGGTAACGGGTCCGGGAGGGCAGGGTGGCCCTGGGGCTGGCGGGGAGGGGCGCCCCGCCCCCTGGGTCTGGGTTGGATCTTCCCAGGCGCCCTTCCAGCGGTTTTCCATTTTTGCCTTGCAGAGGCTTGGTGTAACTCGCTTCGGCTCCCCCATCCCCCCCCACCTTTTCTGCGTGGAAAGAGGTGACCAGTCATGTAGGGGGGCTTATTTCTTCTACAGGAACAATAAAAACTGGGTTGATATCCTCGTGGCCCGTACGACCTGGTGTCAGATCTTCCCCTGAAGCTTACTAATTCTGTTGGTCTTGGGCAGTTCATTTAACCTCTGTCAGGTTCATGTTTTCTTATCTGTAAATGAGAGACAGTTGTCTCCTGCGTGTTGTAAGACGTAAAGGGAAAATGGAGGCAGAATTCTTAGCACGGTGCCTGATACCCAGTGAGAACAAATGTCGACTAAGGTTGTAATTATTATTCTGAGTTAAGGTTAATTTGAGAGTGGGAATAAGGAAGTCTAGAATTAAAGAACTTTTAGACCTTGACGGGGCATCAGAGAGCCTAACTCAAATCTCTCCTTTTACAGATGAGGAAACAAAACAAAGGGAACTAGCTCAAGGTCACGAGCTAGTTAGTTCTGGTTCTGCCACTGAAATCCAGAACATGGTGCTTAAGAGCACATGCATTTGTATCTGGAAGTAGAGTTTAGTATCACTGGTGGTAAAACCCTGGAAGCAAGACACTTAGGTTTGAGGCCTGTCTCCCGACGCCTCCTCAGATTAATTTGGGCATCTCATTTACTGTCTACAGGGTTCAGCTTTCTCCTGCTTAAAATGATAGCATGACAGACCACTATTCCTACCTCATTTGGTTATTATGACAATTAAATTAATTACTAAAGTTGAAATGATACTTTAAACTATATAGTGCTTGATAAACAAGTAATTACTACAAAACAAACATTTTTAATAATTTCTTTGACTCAGGATTGTAAAATTCAGGTGAGGAAATACATGTGGAGAGGTGTTTTTGAGAAATAGGAACAATTATACAGATGCTAAATATTAGGTTTATTTCCTGCAGAATTAATAGAAGCTATGGAAAAAAAAATCTTTCCCTATCACATCACTCTTTGTCTCCTCCAAAAGAGACCTTAAGTCCTTTGTATATTACTACTTTGGGGTATTGAAGGTGTTTTATGAATTTTAATTACTTTGGTTGCAAGTGTTAAAAAAGTCAACTCAAACTGGCTTAAGCAGACAAAAGCCTTCTTTAACTAAATATCTAGAGGAAGGGTTGCAGGCAAGACTTGACCCAGCAGTCCAGATGGCATCTCTAAGGGTGCAGGTGCTTTCTGGCTCTCTGCTTCTGCAATGTCAGCTTTATCCTCAGACTCCATGCAGGGGAGTCTTTAGCCTCTGTGCTGCCAAAATGTCCTATCTCTTTTTTTCACACCACACTGTTCAGGGATAGAAAGACACTTTCTTCTGGTAGAGAAGGATACTTTCTCTGAAGTCTCAAGAAAAGAGTCATCTGTCCCACCAACTCTGATTGAATTCCCTTCCTATTCTCAAACTGATTACCATAACTTAAGCCTGTCAGGGCTCACTCTTAGAATTAAAGATAGAGTTTAAGGTAGTGCCACTCATACCAACTGTTTTAGAGTAAGGGGATGTGGCTTCTGCACAGTAAATCTGTGCACAGTCATCAGATGAAGGAGGGGTTGGGGCTGGAAAGCAAAACAATAAATTCCCACCACAGACTCCAATTGTTTTGACAATATGTGCCTTAGAAGTACTGGCATGTTACCAGTCAGCACTTAACTGCTTTGTGAATAGCTAAAAAAAATAAAAGAAGGTCTTGAATGTCTTCTTTTTTAGCCCTAGGTGTATGACTGCCTAAAAGCACTCTCTCCTTGTCCCTGATATAAATTTTTTCTTCCTAAATAATATAAATGGGACGTTGTCCATAAAGCTAGTGGGCCTGACCCTTTCATAATATTTAAGATTTTTTGTATATCCTTGAAGTCAGGTGATGCTGGTCTGGGGTGAGGAAGGTATCTGGGGTGATGCAGAGGGAGTCTGTTGGCACCCCCCATTCACCCTTGGGGAGGGTGGGAGGAGCAGCAACGGAAGGAACAGCACTGCAGGGCGCTGCTGCTGACACCTTTCACTTCCCCCTGCAGTGCCCCCCCCCCCCTTGCTGTCCCGCTGACCTCCAGCACTCTGAGACTCTCCAGGGAAGGCTTGAAGCGTGCACTTTCCATCAGCCAGATGGGGAGACTTGCTGACTTAAACAGAACTGAGGTTATCACTGAGAAAATAAGAGGAAGGCAGCTTGGAAGGGAGCTGCACTTAGTGGGCGGGTCTGTGGGTGGATTTTGTTTTTTTTTTTTTTTTGCTAGACGATGAGCTCCTCCAGGGCAGGGGCTGAGTTTCATGCATTTGTGGCTGGCGTGGGGTATTTCCTGAAGGATCTAGCAAGGCCATGAACATGAAAATTAGCATTACATTCTTGGAATGTGTTTACAAGGTTCTTTTTAATTTTTAACTTTATTTTTTTAATTGAAGTATAGTTGACATATGATATTCCATTAGTTTCAAGTGTGGTTGTTGCCAGAGGCGAGGTGAGCGGCGTTGGGGATGGGTGAAATAGGTAAAGGAGGTTAAGAGGTACACATTTCCAGTTATAAGATAAATAAGTCACGGGGATGTAGAGTATAGCATAGGGAATGTGTTCGCTAGATTTGCATTCCAGTTTAGATAGGTCAGGAGAGGCATTTAAGAAGGAGCTTGAGGGCAGCACATTGTTGGGAGATGGAATTCTCTAGGAGAAGAGCTGCTGAATGGGCCAAGTATCACTGCTGTTCTGGAATGACTGGGTCTGGTTCCAGCTCTTTCATAATCTGCCCGTGTGATCTGTGACGAGTTCATGAGCCCCTCTGCCCATGTCGCACCACTGCTTTGAGGATCATGGGAGATACCTGTGAAATCATTTTGCAAACTGAAAGAAACGAAATATTTAATGATCATGTTGACACTCCAGAGGTGGGGGTGGAGGGGCCCTTAGAAATGACCTAGTCTGCAGGTTTTCAGATTACGGGTCACAAATTTTGGAACATGAAGTTAAGCTTAGTGGGTCTAACCAGCATTTTTATTTTAAAGAAATAGGTTAGAATAGAATTTAAAAAGAGCAAATGCATTAAACTTCATAAAGAAAAGTATTAAGTCACCACGTGAAAAACCAGTTTTCACTATGGATTGTTGTAAAGAAAAAGTTTTTGAAAATCATTGTTCTCGTTCAGTTCCACAGTTTCAGATGGAGGGACAAGCTGAGAAGGTAAGCCCAGAGAGATCATCATGGTTGCAGAAGTGGATAGAAGCAGCCTGCCTTCTGATTTTCAGTCCACTGAATAGCAATGACAATTCTCATTTACATCTGCTTTGGCTGATTTAGGCATATTCCTAATAATGACAGAATTAGAACTAGAGGATTCTGAGTTCCCTATTGGAGTCTAGGTTTTCTAAGTGATGCAAATTCAATGGTACGTCAATTTCTGTTTCTTTTTTTTACTACCATTTATACTTTTCTTGTAAGATTTATGTAAGGACCTCTTCTATTACCCATTGACAGTGGCAACAGGGCAGATATTTGATACATATTACAAGATGTCAGCTATATTTTACTTACATTAAATAGGTAACTATCAACCCCTATTTATAGGGCTGTCTTCATAGGCAGGTTTTCATCCCCATTCTATTCAGGTAGCAAGTGGGCCTTCAGAACATTTCTGGCCTTACCTTTACCGGTACCCTCTTTTGGGAGGGGCCTTCCTATTCCCTGCTCCCCATACTAGATTCCAGTCCCTGCATTCGTCTTATCTCTCTGTTTGTTTCCTTTTGGCACTGAGCACCCTGTGATAATGGCTGGTTGGTGTTCCACACTAGGCCCTGAGCACCATGCAGACAGGCTGTTTTGTTGCATGGTGTTCTCTGTGTCTGACTTGAGATGCCCAATGAATAGATGCTCTTTAACGATCTCAATGGAGTTATGACCCCTTTCCTCTCAACTTTATTAATCCTAGTGCTGCTACTTTGCAGGTACCCTAATGCTCTTGTTGCCCGGACAAATGCCTGCCAGCGGCCTGTTTGGAGGACCCTTACCTCCCCAGACTTAAGGGCATTTCACTGAAGGTATACATTATTTCTTGGAGTGCATCAGCCTCCTCCTTTGACCCGTATGCCAGCAGTGACTTTCGCCGTAAACGTCCACCAGTCCTCCACCTGCCTCTCTGCAGTTTTTTCTCTTGAGCTTGATGGGAAAGAACGAGTGAGAAAGGTCCTTAGTCAAATCACCATGATTATGTGCCAGCACATTTCATGCAGCATTCAGAGACCGCAGGGCCCTGCAGATGACCACCTTCCTACGTGGACCTGATGCATGTAGGTTAGTGAGCATGTCAAGGTTTGGTGGCCAGTGCTGCAGCATTTCAGCTGAATCTCTTGTGTCTTCAGTGGTGAGTCCTTAGGTTCTCACACAGCTAGAATTTGCCTTTGGTTAAGCTGTACTTTTTTATTTGGTGCCAGCTTAGAACTTGATCTTGCCTCCTTTGCGTGAGGGGAGCCGTTGCCATACTTGGCTCACCAATCAATCAGGAGATGATGGCTGGGTCATATGGGCATTTAGAAGTTTGTTGGTGATGCTGTTTCCTGCACCCAAAGCAGAAAACATCATGTGTCTTCGTGAGACCTCTGCTTTGGACAGGATGTTGACTTGGGCACCCCTGATTGACAGAGAAGCAGTGGGTTAGGAAGTCAACACTATTTCCATTAGCAGCAGTTCACTCTACACTTGAGCTTCGTGTGCAGTGACTCAGGACATTGAAGCTCAACTATCGTTCCAATATTTTAAGAACAGACAAGCAGAGGCAGGTTGGAATTAAATCGCACCTTGTTGGCTACTGTTCTGGCTTCATGAGATTGAAAGCATTTGCTGTTAGGGCTTCGTGCTTGTAATGGCTGACAGAACCCGTATTAGTCCAGCTAAAGGTTAGGCAATTGTAACGAGGCAAACCCAATATGGAGGCTTAAACAAGACAGAGGGTAGGTCTGTCTTATAAACAAGTTGGGATGGACGATTGCAGGTTGGGGATGTGGCTTAATTTTATTTTTCTCCATCTTCAGCATCCATCTTACGTTTCATGGTCCACGATGGCTGCTCTGGCATCTGCCATCAGTTCTTTACAGAAGCCAGAGGGAAGGGCACAGATTGAACATGGCAGATATCTCCACTCACGTTCAGCATCCCTACGACCACCAGCCTCGTTCAGTCCATCATCCCATGTCTAGATTTTGCAGGAGCCTCCTCATCAGTCTACCACCTTCCAGCCTTATTCCTTCCGATTCTTAACCCCATCTTGAGAGGCTAAAACTTACACACATCCTCAGCCACTCTCTTTCTTTCACACCCCATAGCCAGTCAACCAGATAGTTCTGTTGCTGTGTTTTTGGACAAGTCTGGAATCCAACCCCTGCTTACCATGGGTCCCACCCTGACCTAAGCCACCAACATTCCTTGGCTGGATAAACGGCAGCCTCCTAGCTGGCGTCCTTGCTACCACCTGAGCTCCTCTTATTTGTTCTGCACACAACAGCCAGTGTGATCCTTTTAAAACTGTTTGGTCACGTCGCTCTTCTGCTCAAACCCCACAAAGTCAGAGTCCTTAGAACACCTTGGGTGATTTGACCCTCTCTGACCTTGTCTTTGCTACTCCTCAGCCTCACTCACTGCCCAAACCAGCTGGCCTCCTCGATGTTCCTCACACACTGTAAGCATGCTCCTGCTTCAAGTCTTTGCAGTGGCTGTTCCCCCTTCCATGAACACACGTCCCCTCCATAGCCACATGGCCATCCCCTCGTCTTCTTCAGGGCATCTCCCTTTCCCAGTGAGACCTACTCTGCCCCACCAGATGCAGTTGTGAATGTCCTTCAATTTTCCTGGTCCTCCTGAACGTGGTCTACTTTCCTCCATGGTGTTTGATATTTCCTAATGTACTATTTAATGACCTCACCTAATATATCTCTTGTTTATTGTTTGTATTTCCCCACTATCATGTAAGCTCCGTTAAGACAGGAATTTTTGTCATATTTGTTCATTGATGTATCCAAGCTACTCAGAACAGTGGCTGGCCCATACTTAGTGCTCAGTAAACAGTTATTGGATGAGTGAGTCATTCAGAGACACTAAGAATCTGCTAAGAATCTGCTAAGATTCCTTCCTTTCACCTCCCTTTTCACCAAAGCCCCCATCTTTCACCCTGTGTCTCTGCTCCCCAAGGATCTGCCTGTGTAGTGTGTATATGCCCAGGATCACCTCTATCTGGAGTGTAGATCACTATGGCCTTCTCTATGGCCCACTATTGCTATGACCCGTCTCTAACACAGGGGTGGCATTCTTATTCTGTGTCCTTTTTCAAAGTTTGCCTGCATATCATTAGTTATCTTCTAGAGGTAATATGTTTAGTTTCATGTAATAAAATGTTAACCTAGGAACCCTGCCACCTGTTCTAAAAATGATTGTAAACAGCAACCTCTAGATCTTGGAAATAGTGACACTGGAGGGCACGTCCCATACAGAAATACGTGTTGTCTGGCTCAGACTTGAACCAGCTGGCATCTCAGTCAGTCCAGCTCTCTGGGCTGTCTTTTTGGAGTGTCTGTGGATACATTTCCAGGTTCATCTCCAGTCTCCCTGTTTATAGTTTCTCTTGGTTCCCTTGGACCTTTGTAGGTTCTGGGGTTACGGCTTTATTTTACTTTGCATTTTTGCCATTGCTACCAAAGGTTTCTTTTATCATCTACCCTCTTCTTTCCAGATGCCCATTTTGTGGCGAGGGGGAGAAAAGGGCCTTTCATTCCTATGGCCGTTGCAGAGGGATCACTAATGTGCAGCACTTTTGTTTGTAAGGACATGGACTGTTGTCCACTTCCAAAACTTCACTTTGATGTGTGAAAAGTACATTGGGAAATCCTTTGGGGTGATGTCTGACTGCGTCTCTGATGCAGAACACAAAAGATGCTCTATGACGGTGTGATGAAAATCTGAGGGATACCCTACAGTTGGGGAGCTGAGGTCAGCGGTTAAAAGCATGCATTCATTCTGTACCCAAACGGTTGCCTGGCAGCCTGCTTAAAACACAGTTCCGACCAAAAGGAACACAGTAAAGAGTAAAATGTACCAGTCATTTGAGGAGAGGGATATTTGATGGAAAGATCGTCAGCTTTGAGGAACTTGAATAAGAGAAAATCAAAGCTGCATTTGCTTTTAGAAGTTTTACTGAAAGCTGGAGGGACTGTAGAGTTGAATTGAATGATTAGCAACTTGAGAATTTTTTTTTTTTAAAGCATTTTGTCTGGATTCTGCACTGTTGTTGGCTAGTATCTACATGAAGCCCACAGCACACTTGGTCCTGAAACGTACTCCCCTAAGGTGTGGAACTCTGGAGAGGGCAGACCCTGCTGGGTCCTTTGTTTTGTTTTGTTTTGCTCTTTCAGAAAACAGAAGGACGGAGCCACTGTCTGCACAAGTTCGTGTCTCTCCTGAGTTGCTGAGGTGTCCTATGACTTTCCCAGTAGGAGAAAGAAAGGAAGCCAAGTGCCTTCATTGTGTAAGGGGGAGCTGGGTCTCCACTTACACTAGACAGTCTCTATTCCCTCTTTCTCTGGTTTCTGAAGGAGGTGTTGAGTTTTCCAAGCCAGGTTCCTACTGTACCGAATTTCCTTCCATAGTGGAGTGCCTTGTGGAGGGGATTCAAGTAATAATTAAATGAGCTAGAATTTTTTTAGGGCATACAGTGTGCCCAGAATTGTTCTAAGCAGTTTTTATGATTAACACGTTTCATGTAATACCACAACCTTGTGAAGCACGCTGTTATTTTATAGATGAGGAAATGGAGGCACAAGGAGGTTGGCTGAGTTAGCTAACTTGCCCAAGGTCATGCAAGTCATAATGGCAGAGCTGGGTCTTGAACCCAGGCCATCTGGTTATAGGCCCGCATCCTCTACCAACCCTGCCCTCCTCCATGATGCACAGCCACCTCTGGGCTGCACGGGCCCTCTCACTTGAGGCTGGCACATGGAGTCTGATGCTCTGGGGTCTTGCCAGGCACTAACAGGGTACTCCGTGTCCTGGAACCTCTAACAAACTGTTACCACCTCCACTGGCTCTGTTAGATCAGACTCTGGGAATTGGAAGGAACTTTAAAGATCACTGGATGGATGCCTTCTCTTCACCCTTTAAATGTGTGTAATTTCCCAAAGACTCGTTTGTGTATCAAATTTATTCAATCAACATTTGCTCAGTATCTTTTATGTTTTAGGCAGTGGAAATCCAAGGTGAATACCACCTTCTTTTGCCTTCAGGGAGCTCCACGTGTAAGAGGGGTGATGGTGGGACCAGTTAGTAAGCAGGAAGTTGAATTCAGTAGGTCAGTGTAATGAGAGGCGCATGGGTATTAGGGCTCTTCAGGGCTACCTCTGCCACACTGCCTTCCTTAATAATGCCACATGGAAGCTACTCATTCATCCTTTATACTCCTTTGGCGTTTAGCTCATGCAGTCATGGCTCTTTTCCACATTTGGCCTCAGTATACCTTTATAGTATGCATGATTGTCTCCATCTTGATATCATTTTCAGATCCAGAGCCATGTCTGAGGCATCATGTGCCCAGCTACAATGCCTTCTTCACAGTACCCTCTACAACCATTAATTATATGAATCACTTTCACATTCCCTCCTGGACAGGTAAGAAATTACTATGGTGAAGACTGATGGTATACAATCTCATCTCCTGTCTCTTCTAAAAAGATGGTGACAATGTAAATCCTATTTAGATCTCTCCATGGGACTTGGAGGATTTTGAAAGCCAGTAGAAATGTGTTATTCTGGTCATATACATTTTGAAAATCCATTTCTTTAAGAGAGTCTTCTGCTCTGATGCTGTGCCAGATGCATGTCATCTAAAGAATAGCACCTTTATCGGGGCGCCTGGGTGGCGCAGTCGGTTAAGCGTCCGACTTCAGCCAGGTCACGATCTTGCGGTCCGTGAGTTCGAGCCCCGCGTCAGGCTCTGGGCTGATGGCTCAGAGCCTGGAGCCTGTTTCCGATTCTGTGTCTCCCTCTCTCTCTGACCCTCCCCCGTTCATGCTCTGTGTCTCTCTGTCCCAAAAATAAACGTTGAAAAAAAAAAATTAAAAAAAAAAAAAAAAGAATACCACCTTTATGATGAAATTTTTTATTCTCATCCTTGAGGCCGCTTTAAAGACATTAGATTTAAACCCGCTAAAACTAACAACAGGTTAAAGGATTTTGGAGGCTGAGGGGAAGTAGTCAGCTCAAATCGATTGCCTGTGGTTTTCCAGGGGTATGGCCTGGACCAGGTAGTAGGCAGGAGAGCACACAGGCTACAGTCTAGGAATTCGGAGTCAAGGTTGTAGTTCCAGCTCTGTCATTCACTACATTTGGGATCTTGGGAATGCCACTTCATTTCTCTAAGCCTCAGTTTCTCATTTTGGAAGGGAGATGATAATAAAATATACCTACTTCACAGGGTACTCCAATGATTAAATGAAATAATATATGTCAAGCACATTGTAAGCGCTCAGTTAATTATGTCTCAGTTAATCCATGTCTCTGAAGCTTCTGCTCCGTTCCTAACACAAGGCATCACACCATAGGCTGCGGACCTACCCTCTTAGAGAATCCATTCTGAAGGAGAAGGGAAGACCAAGAGATCCAAATTCATTTTCCATTGGCAGGGATACAGCCGATTTGGGCAGAGGTTTGATAAGAGAGGAATGAGTCAGGGAAGAGGCAGGTTGGGTGGAGACGTTATGATAATTTCTCTGTACTTGACGGAGCTTAAATTGGATGATCTAGATGTTTGCCTCAAAGAAACTTGAATAAAAATGTCTGTGGCAGCAGAAAACTCAAG
This sequence comes from Prionailurus viverrinus, assembly GCF_022837055.1. NCBI lineage: Eukaryota > Metazoa > Chordata > Mammalia > Carnivora > Felidae > Prionailurus > Prionailurus viverrinus. Next base: position 46,254,508 of record NC_062570.1, read on the forward strand.
AGCCGTGTGAAGAGCTCGTACTTCTGGAAGTTGAGACTGGGGTGGAAGGGAGTGGCCACCATCAAACCCTGCAGGAATCTCAGGATTTTGTCCCAACATCTTGGCACATTCTAACCAAGCATTTAAAAATGAACTCTGAAAAACAAACCCAAACTTAGCAGATCTGTTTATCTGCCAGTCCATCGGTCTCTGTCTGTCTCTAACACTCTGTCTCAGGAGGTTATGATATCAAGACAGCAAGACAAGAGAATGTCTGCTATGGTAGTTGAGCATAGAAGTTAAAATGTTGCTTCAAATTCAGCTAAATTGGTCACAGCCCACTTCACCAAGCTGGCAGCCAGACTGGGCAGAGTTTAAGAGACTCCTACAATCTCCATATACTCTGCTGTGGGTCATTAATGAATAATTGCATAAAAACATTTTAAATGAGGCTCTGTTAGAACTCAGGATGAGCATCCCTCAAAAGACTAATAGGTTATCTTGTCCAGCCCTCCATCTCTGAGCAGTTACCATGATTTTACAGGTAAGGTTTCAAAGGCCCAGAGGGGCTGGATGTCCTACCCAGGGAGTGAGTTGAGGTTGGTGTCTGTCCCTTTGACCTGCTGCCTTTGTCTGTCCTCCTAAAATAGTGCCTGAGTCAGCCCCATCGACTATGCAGCGTGCCTTTGAGTCTCTCCATAGAAAGGGGATGCTTTGATATTGAACACGGACATATGCTGGGTGTCCATTTGTGAAGGAAGAGTAGGCCTGTTCCTGATTCCCACCTTCATTTCAGGTTTTAAAATTTTTTTTTTTTTTTCAACGTTTATTTATTTTTGGGACAGAGAGAGACAGAGCATGAACGGGGGAGGGGCAGAGAGAGAGGGAGTCACAGAATCGGAAACAGGCTCCAGGCTCTGAGCCATCAACCCAGAGCCCGACGCGGGGCTCGAACTCACGGACCGCGAGATCGTGACCTGGCTGAAGTCGGACGCTTAACCGACTGCGCCACCCAGGCGCCCCCATTTCAGGTTTTGTGTCTTTCTCTGCAGTAACGTGATCATGAAGACAAAACAGCTGACAGAGAGCTTAGCCCTAATGTCATGCTCTCCCTTATCTCTTTTATTTTTGGTCTTTTCCACGCCATCATTGTTTGTTTTGACGGGTGAAATCACTTCAGGTCATAGAACAGTGAACAACGATGCCGTTGCCCCCTGATAAAGCAGGCATGGATATGGTGTGGGGAAAAAACCCTGTTAACAGCCATTTTTAGAAACAGGCTTTGAAATCTGTCCATCAGAGCTGGAAGATTTCCACTGTTTTCACACTCCAGGAGCTGGCAGGAGCTTCTCCTCACGTCTCAGAAGCCTCAGGAGCTGCCTGGCCATGCCTGTGGGAGATGACAGCATGGGTGTGGGTGCGCATCCTGCCGTGGGGCACTGGGAGGGAGGGCCTGCAGGGCGGAGACGTAGTCCTGCCTCCAGGAATTGGCCCAGGCTGGAGGCCCTTGAGCATCATGGGCTGTTCCTTTGTTGACTGAGCTGTTTGGCATTCTGTGACCTCCTACCAGTCAACTGGACAGCGAGTCAGCTCCCTCCTCCGGGACTCATAATTGCTGGAGTAATAATATTAGAAACAATAATAATGAACACTTAGATAATGCCTGCCCTGCCAGATACTTTTATAGATGCCTTACATATATTATCGCCAAGCAGAGAAAAAATTGTGAAGTAAGCTTTTCCTGTAGCTGTCTATAGAGAAGGACAGCAAGTAAATAAAAGTATACAGATGGTTATTAGTGGTAGAGATGAAATAAACAGGGCACAATGTGAGAGCATAACAGAGGGTTGACTTCAATGGTGAGGGAAGACCTCTTAAGGAGGCGATATTTGAGAAGGTTCCTAAAGAAAGAGGAGCCAACCAGAGGAGAAGCCAGGGTAAGAGTGATTGGGGCAGAGGGAACAGCTCATGCAGAGTATGGAGGCAGCAAGCAGCGTGGAAGGCCGGGTGCTGAGCCCTGACATAATGGAGTCCAATGGGAGTGTGACGAACAAGGCAGGGGGAGGTGCGGGCCTTACCTAAAATCAGGGTGGAGAGGACTCGGGGGCCAGGGCATGCAGGGCCGTGGAGTCTGGCTGCCGGGTTTCATTCTCTGTACAACAGGACACTCTTACATGATTCTAAGTGAGGAAGTGATGGGATTGGATTTACGTGAATGAACGGTCTCTCTGGTTGCCCTCAGGTTGGAGGGCAAGAGTGGAAGCAGGAAGACCACTAGAGGTGACTGCAGCAGTGGGAGCGAGAGAAGACAGGGCTGGCACGTGGGTGATGGGGTGGAGGGCAGAGGAGAGAAGTGGCTGGGTTGGAAATCGAGTTTGAAGGTGGACTGGATGGGACATGACCCTGTGTCCTTCTTCAGATTGACCAGGACTCCATCTGCACAAATTTCCCTGTCATGCCACCCAAGCTCAATGCAGCTGCTGCTATAGTTGGTGGTGATACTTCCCATACTTCCTCAGCACACCTCATAATAACAAGGACATAGAAGGCTGGCGTTTTACCTTTGGAAGTGCTTCCTGGTGGGTCATCTCATTTGATGCCCACAAAAACCTTGTGAGGCAGACCATCTGTTTTATAGGGGGCAACACCAGGGCCCAGAGAGCCTAAGTGAATTGCCCAGGTATCCCAGACAATGACAGGCAGCAGTAATGAAGGGATCAATCCAGGTTCTCTGAGACTGTTCACTGGTTTATTAAACAGATATCTGTCGAGCACCTTGTGTGTCCAGGCTTAGGGTTCAGAGGAAGAGACAGACTTGAAAACCCATAAATGTCATGCAGTATAATAGGTTTTATATTACATTAAAATTATGATATTAGTAATGCCCAAGACATTTTTGCCTTGGTGGGGAGAAGGGTGAAGTTTCTTAAAGTGGATGGCCTTGGATCCTTATATTAAATTATGTAAATAACGTGTGACGTAAAGTAAAAATGGAAATCTGCTCTGACCTCTCTCCTGAGGTAACTACTTAATTTTATCTGTGTCTCAGTGCTAATACCTAAAAGGTATATAGGGATTCCCTGGGCGGACAAGGTGGAGGAAAGGCATCCTGAGCAAATATGGTAGAATGGCATGGCCTGTGAAGAACTGTGGGTGATTGTGAAGGACAGAGTGTGTGGGGTGATGGGACTGGAGAGCAAGGCAGGGTCAGACATGGGTGGGGGACTAGGGCTGCTGTTGCCTGCTTGAAGAGTTTGATCTTAGTCCTGAAGGGAGGGGGCGCTGGGACGTGATACTGTGGGATTCAGAAGGGCCTAATGTGACAATGGGGAGGCCGACGCATATCTGAGAGGTGCCAAGGAAGCAGAGACTGCATCCATTCCAGAATTCCTTGAGTGCCTAATAGCAGGAGGAGATCAAGATTTATTGTCAATATTCAAAAAAAAAAAAAAAAAAAAAAAGGAGAAAAGCAATTGGAAACCAAATATTTATCCATCATAAATTTATACAGCTTCACTAGGATATTATATTTCTTTGTCTTTGCCTAGAATTAAACAGAGTAAAACTATTAATACTGGTTATCTAATGCCAGGATCAGAAATTCTGCTTGGCTTAGAACGTTGTGTGTCTTAAACGTTGGAAAATTTTTGTTAAGTGCAAGATTTCTGAAAACCTGAAATTCCTTAAGGAGTACTTTGGCACCGGGGGAAATGTGAGGACTTACTGACTTAGCCTTGCTTTAAGTGTTTTACTCTGAATATTGGTTGTTCTGATACTGATCCTTGTTCTGATTCTGTTCCCACAAAGCAGTAATCTGGTTATAATTTTATCTCCCAAAGTGGAGAAAAGATGCTGACTCACTGAGAACATGGTCATTTTTGTCATGAGGGGACATTGCCAAGCCTGGCCTCGCTGCCCTTCCCCCATCACAAAGACTGAGTGCGATTCTATTTTAACACCTTCAGGGTTCAAGGGACTTCCTTTTTCTTCTGTGTTTTCCTTAAATCCCCTGGAAAAGCAATAATTCTTTACACTGAAAATGGAAAAAAATATTCATAGTTCAGAAAGTGTATTTTCTAGATGAGAATTTCCTTCCTCTGTTTTTTCTTTTCTTCCTCTATTTTTTTTTCCCCTTGAGAAGACTTAGGTGGCGTAGAAACAAGGATTTGAAGTTCATGCAGTTGAACCTTTCACAAATTTGGCCTTCTATGGGCAGAGTGTTGTCACTTTCTCCATTGGATTGAATTTTAGCTTGCCTTTCGCTTTGCTGAGTCCTGGTTTGTCTTTGTAAACCATAATTCCCGGGGAAGGAAAACAGCAAATCAAAAGCTTATGGGGATGATTTTTTTTGGCAAATTTGACCCAGTATCAGTCACTTGTCTAGGTAAAAAACTATTTAAAGATTTTGAAAGAGGTGAAGTTTTAAAAGAATCAGCAGCACAAATGCCACAGTAAAACAACTCTTGTTTTTCATACAGTCTTTGGCATCATCTGGGCAAAGCCATCTGTCACATGCTATGACTGTAATCATGAAACTATGAACATCATAGAAAGTCCAATGATGAAAACAAGCTTTCCAGAATGAAAATTCCTGGGAGGCTAATAATCTTACAATTCTTACAAAATTGTCAGAGATCTTTGGTTTTACACCATGGGTTTCCCAAGACTTTGATCTTGGGTAACCTATTCTCTAGTATCACTGCAGTGGCTGTCTTTAATTGACTTCCTCTTCAAAGGAATGAATTTTTATAATGGGGCCTACCACTGTAAACATTTCATAATATTGTAGCTTCAAAGAAGGAAGGCTGTAAACACATTTGCATCCACTTAGCTGATGGTTTATAGATCTGAGGGACTCTTAGTTCCCTACGTTCCACAGGGGAAGCATTTATTTCATTGGCTTTGCCTCTGAAGTAGAGTTCCCATCAAGCCACTCAGGAAGTGCTACATTAGCATCTTTGGAAGAATAACCTCTTCTGATGTACTTTCCTCTGGTGTTTGTGTTATAATTCTACTTCTGCCTAAAAAAGTTCTGTGACTTTTACTGTTGCTTTCTTGTTTTCCTTACCAAATGAGTAAGACTTTTCTCCTACTTTCTTTTTTTCTCCTTGGTGTTTGGCCCATTAGAGGTGCATAAGGGCTACTAAAAATTATGCTTAATTTCGATACGTATTATTCACTTGTTCTTTTGAGATGTATTAACTCATACCTTCATTGACCCTGAGGAAACAGAGATCAGATTATGTGTGCTTGTTGTTGAGCATGATGATGTTAGCCTCTGGGAGTCAGAAACCTTTTTTCCCCCATTTCTTCCCATCAGAACTAAGTGCTCAAGTCTGGAGGCTCTCATCCTGGAGAAGAGCTCCTGGGGCTGAGGTGAAGGGAGGGATGTATCTTGAAGTATCAGGATACACCAAACCAGGAAGGAGAGAAGAGAGCCCAAGTGGGGAGGTAGGCCAATGGGAGGCCAAGAAGAGCTGAGTTGTGTGTTATGTTGGAGACCATAAATGAATGAAGAACATGACAGACAGGAAGAGGAGTGAAGAGGGAAGAATGAGGGTAAATGTCCGTGGTGTGTGAGGTGGGACAGTTCAAGGTCAGAATGAGTGACTGCTGGCTGCCTAGGGAGCATTACTGTTTTGGTGGGTCTGGGAACCTCTGAAGAGGTAAGGCAGCTTCCTAAGAAAACCAAACTGGGCTGCAGTTGGCTGCAGATGGCCCAGTGGGTGCAAGAAGCCTGAGGTCCCAGGTGGTGTCATTTGAGCACATGGTAGCCACATGCTGTAGCTCTTGCCCGAGCACTGGGTTCATGGCCACTCACCTCTGCATACTATGACACTTGCCCTGTTGTATAGCTGCAGCTTGAAGGACATCAGAGCCCCTGAGGCTCAAGGAAATAAGACCCGAAGCCCTCCAACTTTGGGAAACCCCGAATTCCCCTGTTGCAGGACCCAGTGTACCAGAGATGTTCTTGCAGGAATCTTATCTATGCACCAAAAGGCTGTCCTGCAGTCGTGTTTTTGTTGTGTCTTCTTCCTCTATCAGGGGCCTCTCAAATTGTTATCATTTAACTGTACCTCCTCCTTACTAGTAAGGGAATGCTAGAAGCTGGGGCAGAACCCTGTAGATGGCTCTGGTTAGACCTTGAGGCCAAAGGTCAGTCCACTCTCTCTGCTCAGTGGTAGATTTTCAGATCACATGCCCAGAGGTAGGTTCTGATTCCCGTCAGCTCTACTCATTCAGTTCTCTTCCACCTCCACCTGACCACACCTGTCTCGGGTTACCCACCAATGACAAGCCCGATGGCCCCCACCATCTGCCCATCTTAGAGACTTTGAATCACATGACTCTTAGAGCAAAACTATGTTTATAGCTTAATTTGAAAGAATATTCACATTTCTTTCACCTTGAAGTTTTCTGCTTTAATGTGGAGCTTCATTGTCATGCCCTTGAGCATTTGAGTTTGTAGAAGATAGAGGGGATTTCTGTTCAAGACATTGAGATCAGCATGACTGGGTTTATGAATTATCTTTTTTCCTTTGAGGAAAAATCCTTATTGAATCCAGACACATTAGAAAGCTCCAGTCTGGGACTAGGACTTGAATACACAAGTGTGCCCTCTGAGTCCTTTTATGAAAGTCATCATTTATATCCTGGATACGGATGCTTAGATGTATGCTTTTGTGCCAGCAGGAATCAGTTATGACAACATGTGGGGGAGAGTTTATCCCTGGGACAAATATTTGGGTGGAAGTTTTGTGTTTTAAGACACTGAGCATTGATAGTAAATAAAATCATTTTGCTGTGAATTAATCACTTCTTATTCTCTTATAGGATCATGTGGAAGGAGATTGTGTACAGCGGGGAGACTCAGGTCATGCTTTTCCATTGAGTATATCTACTAGAGGAAAAGACATTATTCCCTCCCCAGCTCCGTTTTAGACTTAGATGAGTATAGAAATCTCATTATTAAAACAAAAACAAGAATAACAAACTCTTGTGGGGAAGCACTGACTCCTGAGAGAGCGAGGTGAACACTGGCTAGGGAGAGAGAGAGCTACCCCAAGTTACAGACTTGAGTGGCCCTCGTTCTCAGCTCTGGGGCCAGGAAATGTGATCCATACTCATCTCAGAGCTTCTGTTTCTGGAAGATGGGAGTTGATTGCTTTCAAGTCTCTTTCCAGGCTGACATTGTCTAGAGATAGGATAGGATAGTCACCATGAGAATGACTTTCTCAGGGGCTTCCCAGCCAGCTGGAGAGGCAAAGCCATTCACATTTCCCTAAGGAGGTGAGCAGGGTAGAGCAATGGGAGGAACTCAGGCTGTGGAGTTCTTGGAGGGACCTGGCTCTGCACCCTTGCCACTTAACTGCTGTGCGATCGTAGGAAGCCTACTTGATCTTTCTCTCCGCAAGTCTTCTGTCTGCAGACTGGGATAAAAATTCCAACCACCCAAGGTCATTTTTAGGATTAAAAAAAGGTAACATGGGGTGCCTGGGTGGCTCAGTCGGTTGAGTGTCCGACTCTTGATCTCAGCTCGGGTCATGATCTCAGTGTTTGTGAGTTCGAGCCCTGCGTTGGGCTCTACACTGACACCACAGAGCCTGCTTGGGATTCTGTCTCTCCCTCTCTCTCTGCCCTTTTCCCACTTGTACTCTTTCTCTCTCTCAAAAATGAATGACCTTTAAAAAAAGGGGGTAACATATATCTACCATGCTTGCTTATCCCACAATCTGATGCACAGTAGGTACCCAGTACATGCTAGTTAGCTCCCATACTCTTTTGCTAATGTTGATGTCGTATTATATAATAAGAGTTCCAGAAATCTGAAAGATAATGTGTCATCCACTGGCACCCTGCACTCCACATGAACTTCTACCTTTTTCCATTGAGAGCTTTTAGTTTAACAAAGGCACATTAAATACTGCGTATTTCCTTCAGTGCATTCTGTGAGTTGTGGTTGGTTTGTGTTTTGTGTTTTTTTTTTTTTGCATTTGTTTATAAAAATCAGTAGTAAATGCTGATTTCCCTTTCCCTTGGTAGCTGTAATTGCCATGTTAATGTAAAGGTCTGATTGCAGAAGTGAACGCAGCTGTTATGTGCTCGATCTGCACAGCCCCCGGGGTGCTGTGTGTGTCCAGACCCGCAGCGCTCCCTGTGCTTACATCATTTGGGAGGAGGTTTCCAGGACTACAACCTCACAGGCAGTAGTTAATCACCTCAAACTCTAGGCTTGAGGTTAGTCTGGAAGTGAAAAGCCATTTGGGTTTACCACCGAGGGGAAGTAAGAGGATAGAGCATAGCTAAGGTAACCCCTGGGGGGCTCTGTGGGCGCATGAAGCCAGGTGTGACTCATGCCAGGGTGTCTCAGTAAAGGCAGAACCAGCTGTGTGTGTGTGTGTGTGTGTGTGTGTGTGTGTGTGTGTGTGTGTGTGTATGTGTGTGTGTGTGTGTGTGTGTGCGCATACATAGTTTGGGATCTCTTTTCTCATCTGGACATGCCTGTAGCTTCTCTATTGCCTTATATCCAGTTTCTTCTACCCTCAGTCCAGCTTCTACTTTAGCCTCCACTAGATGAGATTTGTAAAGCATGGATACTCCCCTTCCTAGAACTTTCTATGGCTTCCTCCCACCCTTACCACAGAGTTCACACTCTGAAGCACAATGTCCAAGGCGTTTCTCAAAGGGACTCACACTGTAGCCTCCTCATCTCTCGTCCTCACCACGTGCTGTGTGCCTGCCTGCTCCAGAGTTGTTAATGTTCTCATGTGCACACCAGGCTGTCTCTCATCCACTTCTCTGTGCCTCCTGGTCCCTTGCTCCTCTTAGTTCTGACAGCACCTGTGTCTGCTCTTTTGGAAAGCCTCCCTGACAGCTCCAGACCAAATACAGGCTTTTCCTATCTCCACATTATGCCCCTGCTGTGGCTCTTATCGCACTCCTGTGATGAGTGGAGTTTTTTGCTTTTGTTTTTATCTTACCCACTGTGATAGGATCCCCCACAGACTGACTGTTCCATCAGTTTTCTTGGCCCCAAGAGCCTGCCTTGAAGCATTGCACACCTAGCAGATGCTTCATAGTATTTGTTGACTGAATGAGCTCATGAGTTCATGCACTAACTGTGCATGTGTAGATATCAGCTGTGGGTAAGACCCAGCCTTTGTTGGTCTTGAAACCCTTTGAGGATTCTGGATAGAGACCTCTTTAATGATTTCCTGATTTGGGGTTCCATTTTGTGCTTCTTTTATTCCTTGTGTAGATGCAAGAATAGTGATAGGGAAATGGCAATTCCTTGCCACACAAATTGTCAGCTTCTCATTTCCTCCTGATTTACTCCTGTGACCTCATAGCACCTGAAAGCCTAGATTTTATTTTGAGAAAGAGAGAGAGAGAGCATGCGGGAAAGAGAGAGCAGGATTTTATTCTGAGGGAGAGAGAGAGAATCCCAAGCAGGCTTTGAGCTGTCAGCGCAGAGCCCGATGCGGGGCTCAAATTCACGAACTAAACCATGAGAGTGTGACCTGAGCTAAAATGAAGAGTCAGACACTTAACCACCTGAGCCACCCAGAAAGCCTAGATTTTAGACCCCACCCTGCTGCTTACCAGCTGCTGGGTAACTACAAGCATGGCACTTACAGTAAAACAGTATGAACATTTTTAGGGACACCGTGACATGCCTTTCACATTCAATCTCCACAACACCCTTTGAGGCAGTCACTTAGTAAGGTTTCTTTTCTTTTTTTGGTTTTTTTTGGTAAAGGAACTGAGAAGTGGAAAAGTCATGTGCACAAGATCACTTGCATAGCAGACAAAAGCTAGAGTATGTGCTGCTGAGACTCCCAAACTTGTACAGGTTCTACATGACTGCTTTATCCTCTCCCAGTCTCAGTTTCCCCATCTGAGGCCTCCTAGACTGTTGGGGGATGAGGGAAGGACTGGCGGTTGTGCACATGCTCTGCAGGCTGGCACCTGTCTCCTGGTGTGGGGGGGTGCCGTCCCTGTGGCCTCTCATCTGGACCGTCCTCCTGAACCAGTGTTGGCTGCAGCGGTCAGGCAGTGCTCTGCCCCTGCTCTCCAGTCTAGACCATGACCTCAATCCCTCTCTTTTTGACTGTTTAAGAGGTAAATACCATAATACCATAATTAGTCCCATATTATAGGTAAGAAAAACTGAGGCACAGAGAGTATAATAAACAGGGAATTAACCCTAGAAAGTCTGGGGCCAGACCTCCTTCACCCTGCTTCCCGACACTTAACCACTCCACAGAACCTGCTGTTCCCTCAACACTCAGAAGCATCAGGCTTCTGCAAGGGCCGTTTTCCCCTCTGTGATCCTGATGGGCTGGTAAATGGTCCCGGCCTCCTCTGCCTGATGCCGTGGGAACTTTGTGAGTCTTCCCTGAGACATGGGGACAAGGTTAAACAACGTAGCCCCAGAAGAACCTGGAAGGGAAATAATCAGGTCAAAAGATCAGAGTTCCAATCCTGCCTCTGCTCTTTAACCAGCTTGTGCTGGTCCCTCAACCTCTGTGAGTCTGTTTCTCTATCTGTAAAATGAAAATAACATCACTGAACTGTTCTAGAAAATGACACATGTTCTCTGAAATTTATAAAGCTCTTGTCTTAGCTTGGGTTGCCTTAACAAAATACCATAGACTGGGTGGCTTGCACACTAGTCATTTTTCTTCCCAGTCCTGGAAGCTGGAAGTCTGAGATCCCAGTGCCAGCGTGGCTAGGTTCTGGTGAGAGCCCTCTTCCTGGCTTGCAGGTGGTGGCCTTCTGGCCATGTGTACTCACATGGCTTTTCCTGTGTACCTGCACCTATGGAGAGAGAAAGCTCTGATGTCTCTGCTTCCCAGCCTGAGAGCCCTGCCCTCAGGACTTCATCTTAACCTAATTACCTGCCAGAGGCCCACATCCAAATACCATTACACTATTGGTTTCAACATATGAATTGGGAGGGAAGGCACAAATACTCGGTCCACCACAGCCCTCAGCCTATGATATTCATCATCATGATGTTAATGAAGAGAAGGAAGGCGACTGTAGGACCAGTCACCCATACCCCCTTTGGGGGACGTATTAAGATCACCTGCAAAGCTCTCACGCCTCAGGTCCATAGACAGTTCCTAATTTTTTAACAGTGCCTGGTGGCATCCAGGATGGAACAAAGATACAGTCTCACCCCTGAAGAATTGCCATGGAGAATTCAATCTAAATTAACTTGTATTGTTCCTTATCATTGATTAGAGTTTCAGTTTGTCCTTAGGGAGCAAGCCAAGGCTAGTGTTCAAAGGAACCTGCCTAAAGTTTCCCAGAAAGAACAACAATGGACAAAACAGCTGCTATCTATGACTCTTTTTTTTTTCAGAATAAAAAACAAACAAAAACCCCCAAACAAACGCAAAACCCACAACCATTTTCCAGCCCATAGATGTGACCCTCTCTCTTACCTGAGCCTTCAGTAAACATTGAATATGGGACTAAAACGCTGCCTGCCATCCTTTGTTGTTTGGATAATGTTCTTTTGGAGACAGATCATTTATTTCAAGCCAAACGCCACAGCTTTTCTGGAAGACAGCTAAGTAGCAGATCTGATTGTGAGCTAAGAAAACTGGGAAGTCCAGTGGCTAAGATGCTCTCCCAGAGTCGTGCTGCCTGCCAGCTAGCTGACATGACCAGCCCTCACCGTCAGGATGCAGGTGTGGAGCCTCATGGCTGCTCAGGCTGCTGGGGGCTGAAGCGTGAGCTCAGGCAGGGGTGAAGGTGGCTCACAGATGGAGGCTGTGGCCCCCATACTCCGTGGTTAATTTGGGGAGGGGGACTTTTTCAATTTTATTTGTGGGGAGGGGGATTTAAATCAGGGCCTCCACTTCTGACTGACCAGGTAGAGACTTCCCTGAACACCTCTCTCAGGTCTCCCACCTTTTTCCTCTCTCTTCCTCTTCCTTCCCTTTCTTATGCCCCAAATGGCTGTGTGTTGGAGTAGAAGGAGACGGTGTATTTGGGATAGGAATTGGGGGCTGAATTAATGGACTAAGTGCAAGAAGGAAATTCTGGGTCCTTGTGATTCTTCCCTTCTGGATGCCAAAGACAATGTGATGTCAGAGTCAGCACAGCTCTTATCCCAGCTCTGCTGCTAAAGGGAGGCCAGTCACTTAACTGCTCTGAGTCCCAGGTGAATCCGTCTGGATAGTGAGATGTAACCGTACGGTATCACTGTGATAACCCACCAGGATGGCAAATGTAAATATGGCTTGAGAGGCCGAAAGTGCTGTTTATGTTAACACTTGCATTACTTATAACATTAATTATCAGTCATCGCACTTTCTGTGTGCTGAGTACCAAGCCAAGCATTTTACATATGGTAACTTTTATATCTCATGGTAACTTTTGGTGGCTGGTACTGGTATCATTATGATGCCCATTTTATAGAATTTGAAACTGAGGCACAGAATTAAGTGACTTGCTTGGGATCACACAGCCAGTGCATAATGAACCTGGGATTCACATCAGAGCACTTTAGCTCCAGGGTCTGTGCTCTTGACCACCCTTCTATAAATATTAGCTGTAGCCTTGCAAGGAGAAAGATGCATGGGTCCCAGTGGAGTAGATGTCCGCATTATTCCTTGGCTTCCGCTTGTCCAGTGGCCTCAGTCCTCTCTGCTGGGAGCCACCATGCAGCCCACCTTGACTGCCGCCTCTCTGGGTCTGCTCCATCTCCAGGATTCTAAACTGTCTCCGAAGAAGCTCCCCTCCTTCCTATCCGGTCCACCAGATGCTAAGGGTAGGCACCTGTGGCTGTTGAATCCTTCTATACCTTGTCCCCAACCCCATGTCCCTCCTGTCGCAAAGTCCTGTTGCTTCTTCCTTTCCAGAGTGCCTCTCACTTTTGGATTCCTGGAGCCGCCATCACGGGCCAGCTGTCCCTGTGTGCTGCGTGTCTGTCACAGTACCCTCTTGGCTGTTTGCTGCTCTGCTCCAGCTTCAGTCAACGATACATCTGGCCCCAAGACAGCTTCCAAAGGCTTTGCTCTGTCGTGTACTGTCCTGTTTGGAGAGACTCGGCTGCTATTGCCTGACAGTCAGAACCCAGCCCGTTTGGTCTGTTGCTTGAAGTCTCCTGTGATGAGACCCCTCCAAACTGACTCCCCCCATTACTTCCCTTCACACATACTGTGATCCAGGAAAACAAAACTCTCCCTTCTTACTGGAAGTGCCTTGACTTTCCTGCCTCTTGGCCTTTGCTCAAGCCAGTCTGCTGACCTCTGCAGGCCACCACCACTCCTCTTCATTTGTGCCTAAGAAACCCTGCCCGTAGCAGATACTTCTTAGGAAAACTTTGATGGTGCATGTGATGGGCATGCTGTCTTCTTCCTCAGAGTCTTTCTAGCACTGTTCTATGTTGCTCTCTGTCCTGGGAAAGAGCAAGCATTTGGATTTCAGATCAACCTGGATTTGTTTTCCAGATACCTGTTAATATGTTCCTCTCTCTCACTTCTACCTAGCAATGGGGCCTCAATGTGCTCTCTGCCTCTCTTTTATTTCTCATATTAGATTTCTCCTCCATGCCCTTATTTTCTAGTTATTTGATGTAGACAGTGGAACATCACATTTAACAAGAAGAGCTCCCAAAACCAGCATATTGGGGTTCAAATTCTGGCTTTGCTTCCCCTGACTATGTGACTCTAGACAAATTGTCTAGGCATTTTGTGCTCAGGTTCCTAATCTATAAAATAGGGCTGTTAATAGTACCCCTCATGTCATCATCAATGAAAACGAAATGAGCTAGTACTGAAGCTTTCAGAACGGTATCTGGTACGGCTAAGTGACGAAATGTCAATCTGGCCTTGGTCACGTCTCTCCTGTGTGTCAACAAGCCTACTGGAGACCATAAAGCCACTTTATCCTTTGCAAAGAGGAGTTTCTGTGGCCAGAGAATAAGAAACCTAACCCCCAGCCAGGCCACACGATGCTCGATGGTGACTCAGTGGTCACTGCTGGAATGCGTATTGGAGACCCACAGCGTTTTTCTGTGGGAACCCTCAACATCCTGACTCTGTGTCCCTGGGCGCTGGGGCTCGTGTGGTGCTGGGAAGGAGAGTGACTAAGAGCAGCCATTTGGCTGTGGTGACTGACTCAGCAATGAGAGGGCTGAGCGGTGGGGACTCTGAAAGCCCACACCTCTGTGTGTTTCCTGTCAGTACAACCCTGCTCCATGGCCTGGAGCATCCACAGAGGGGTTCATGTAACTACACCACACCCCAGGTTTCCCTGAAGGATACCGCCTGCCTGGGCCACCACTCACACCTCCTGTGCCCACCTAATACCCTGGGAGGGCGGTTCTGCCCTCAGTCTCCTCAGTGCTCCCCCTTCACAGTGGGTCAGCAGGGTGTCACAGACAATCAGTGCCTTCAGGGCTGGAAAGAACCTTGGGATTGGGGCACAGCGCCCCTCCCCATTTTGCAGTTATGGAGACTGATATCCCAGGGGAAGCAGATAGCCAGCACTGCCTTCAGGACCGGACCCCTAAGAACTGATTCCCAAGTCTGTGTTCCTTCTGGGAAAATCTGTTACAGAATGAATCTGCTTGGCTGTGGTGTGAAGAGGAGGCAGAATCAGGTACAGGTGAGCAAGTTCCAGGTACCAGCTTAGCAGAGCCTGCGCTCCCTGGCTCTACCCAGCTGTGGGTTTCTCCTCTTCGCTTCTGTTCACCACCCTCTCCCCAGCAAGCTGTGAGGCTCTGGGGAAACAGTCGTCCGGAAAGAGGCTCTACTCGGGCTGCACACTCTGGCTCTCCTCATCTCTCGAACGTGCCTCTGTTCCCAGTGCCCAGATCACAGCACGGTGACCTTGGCATCAGGCATGCCACTGTGGGGCCATGGACAAGGCACTTAGCCTTTTGAATTTTTTTTTTTTTCAACGTTTTTATTTATTTTTGGGACAGAGAGAGACAGAGCATGAACGGGGGAGGGGCAGAGAGAGAGGGAGACACAGAATCGGAAACAGGCTCCAGGCTCTGAGCCATCAGCCCAGAGCCCGACGCGGGGCTCGAACTCCCGGACCGCGAGATCGTGACCTGGCTGAAGTCGGACGCTTAACCGACTGCGCCACCCAGGCGCCCCGGCACTTAGCCTTTTGGAGCCCCCGTTTCCTCTTCTGCAATCTTCTGTGCTGAATTAAATGAGATAATTATAGCCAATCCTGGGAACAACGTCTTGCATAGAATGGGCATCTAAAGTGCAGTGCCCATTACTTATGATGACCTGTTATTTTTAAGACCTTCTCTCACATTGCCTTTATTATGCCAGTGGTTCCAGATGCATAAGAATGGCTGAGGGAGCTCTGTAGATGATACAGCCTGATTTAGGAGGTCAGGGACGGGGTTGGGAATGTTCTTTCATTTGTCAAGGAGACTCTGATGTGTATTTAGACTTGGGAACACAGAGCCCCCTCCTTGCCCATTGTCTTCCTATCGTGAGTGTTGCCCTAATTCTTTCACATTTCTTCATTCTCTGCAAATTAAAGGCAGGTTCGTGGGTGGGCTGGCCTTAGCTTTGGAAAATTCTGACTGAGGTCTCTAATTTGTCTGTCCCTCCTAATGAGCAGTGTTCCACCAAGACATGAATGTGCAGAGAAGGGGGCCCTGTCCTCTCGGGAGGCAGGAGAGCGCATGGGTTGAAAACACTAGTCTTCAGAATTGGAAATCCCTGTGTTCAGATCCAAGGTATGTCATTTACTGGCTGTGTGTCATTTAGCAATTTCCCTTATCTCCCCACACAAGCCCCAGGACCACCATTTTCATACTATTTACTAAATGTTCTACTCAGCGCGTGGCATCTTCCCCACCCCCCAAACCAGCTGTTCCCCAGCCTCCTGTTTCCTCGGTTCCCCAGCCTCGGTGACCTGGGCACGTCTGTGACTTGGTGGGTGCATCCTCTCCAGCATCTTTTCCATTCACGCGCTTCCTGCCAGCCTTGCCTGCCCCTTTGCAGGGTGTGGGCAGCCCCGGATCTGTCTCCCGCAGGGGCTCCTGATTGGCTGTCTCTTCCTCTCAACCCCGCCAGTGCCTCTGTATTGCTGACAGACTCATGCAACACTGTATAGGCACCAACCTCAGCCCAAAAAACCCTTTGCAGATCCTGACTCAGGCCTCTAAGAGCTCCCTCACACTATTAACATGATTATTCAAGAACTAACTACAGTTTCTGAGGAGAAATGCTGGAGGTTGGTGTTCCAAGGAGATGCCAAGAAGTGTGTTTCCTCCAGGCCAGAGGCCTTGTTGGATCAGATCTGCTTCATCCTGTCCATTTTTCTTGGCATTTGGACATGTTTGAGGTAAACACTGTGGGAGGTTTGTTTTTTTTACCTAAAATTGTAATGTTGCCTGTGGGCTTGGAAGCTTGGATATAAAGCACCAAGTGGCTGCTTAACCTCGGTAGCAAAGGACAAGCCAGAAACACATTCCCAGTGGTCTGTTTTGTGGAAACCCAGAAGCAGTGCAATCCATAGCATCATGAGGCACGCAGGAGAGCCCCTGGAGACAAAACCCTCTGAGGCATCCAGCTCAGGCCCCGAGCCTGCAAAGTCCATCTGCACTTATAAAACTCTTCAAGCAAGTGTTCTCAGTCCTGGTCTCACCATCAGAAACACATACTTCTGCTGCTTGCTCTTTTTTCCTTTATGAAAAACAGAGGTGAGTCAAGGTGCCTCTGGTCTTTTGTTCACATGCTATTAGTATGGCCTTGAGCTCTTTTCATCAGAATTCTTTGGGGAAACCCTATACAGAAAACAGATAAAAGCAATGAAAGGTTCACCAGGGGATTTAGATCTTTACTGTAAGTAAGTCATTGTTTGCTGAACCACTGTAGTTCCTGGGTTCCGGAGCTCTGAGGCAAGTGCTCTGTAGGCGTGCTTCGTACAGTTTCATTGTCATGGTGCAGGCTTAGCATTAAACCTCAGCAGTTCAGATTGTGTTATTCACATCCACCTTCAATCACAGTTCTTGTCCATCAAAGCTGACTTAGGAGGCGCCTGGCAGCAGCGGGTGGATGATAAGCTTGGCCAGCAGGGTAGTTTCTGTAAGCTGCCTTATTAGGTAAGAATGTTGGCTTGGCTCAAAACCTTAGACACCCCTGGCTTGTATCAGGCGGGCTGCCTTTGACCTCTGCAACATCAGAACCCAGGGCTCAACAGATAGGCAAAACAGTCAGGACTGACCTTAGGATTGGAAGACAATGTAGACTGGCCAACATTGTTTCTATCAGAGCGAAAATCTAAAGCTTTAATGGGTTGGTCTTCATACAGTATCTGAGGCTCCCAGTGATAAGGAACTTGTAACCAGTCTGAGTATACCATTTCCCAGTAAGTAATAGGAAATCTGGTGTCTTTTATCCATGGGGTGGAGAAAGAACATCTTGTCTAAAGCTTGATATTTGGTCAACCTTTCTTCAGTTTAAGAGAGTGTTCCTAAGTTTTTAAAAACTGTTTTCTAAAGTTAAGGGCTTCTTTAAAAAAACAAATGATTATAAGTACTGCATCTTTCTCTTGTAATGTGTTTTGAAGCCCTGTAGACAGAGCCATGCCTCTGGGAATAGTCCAGCTGCTCTAAATGTTGTAACAAAGGAATACAAGTTCAGGGACATGAACTCAAAATGCTAGACGTTCTCATGACCCCTGTGAGAAAGATAGTAGGGCTCCAGTTTCCAAGCCTGGGTTTTCTTTCCCCAAAAGACAAATCATCAGTCAGGCCCATTGAATTCTCCATATAATCAGTCAGTTTTCATAGGAGCAAGGAGCATGCACGTGGCCCACGGGTTTCTGTCTGCAGGAGCTGTTGGGTGTGTTAATGCAGAACGTCAAGGAAGCAAAGTGGACTGGCTCCACACTTGGGCTAATCAGGTGACAGCCGTGGTCACCTTACTTATTTGATTTTTTCATCCCATATTTGCCAGTGGGAAATACTAGATCTAGAAGGTTGTCTCCATGTGAAGTCTTTCCTATACCTCTATAGACTTTCCTCTAGGTAGGACTGTAAAACTGAGGCTCAGAAGCCCCTAATTTAGTCAAGGCCTACATCCTACACTGGTCTGCAGAAATCCAAAGTCTGTATTTGCACCTCCTATCTTGGTTACCTAATCCATTACCTAAAAAGGAGCTGGGATCCTAGGCAGGCTACCAGAACAGAAACATTATTAAAGTCTCCAGGGAGGACTCATGTCTGGATCAAGTTGTAGGCCCTATTATCAAATCATCTACAAGGTCAAGGGCAAACACACTGTAGGATGCTGGTTCTCAACCTTGCACATTGAATTATTTGATGAATTTTAAATAGTGCCAATGACAGTTTCCCCCTCCAGAGATTTTGATAAAATTTGTCTGGGATATAGCCTGGGCATCAGAATTTTTATTTTTTGCTTATTTTTTTACTGTTGCTGATTTACTTTTTTTTTTTTTACTTTTTTTCTTATGTTTATTGATTTTTGAGATAGAGAGAGACAGAGGGTAAGTGGGGGAAAAGGCAGAGAGAGAGTGAAACACAGAATACGAAGCAGGCGCCAGGCTCTGAGCTGTCAGCCCAAAGCCCAACGCAAGGCTTGAACCTGTGAACTGCGAGATCATGACCTGAGCTGAAGTCAGATGCCTAACTGACTGAGCCATCTAGGCTCCCCTGGGCAGCAGAATTTTTAAAAGCTCCCCAGGTGATTTAGATGTTAAACCCAAACTGAGAACCAATGCTGAGGAAAAACAGAAATGCTATCTTAGAATGTGAGGGTGGAGCTGTTTAATTATCTGCTGCACCAGGAATAGAACCCAGAAGGGTGTTCTAGTGGCCCAATGGTGTTAGGGAGAAGCCTGGAGGTGGGCAGGCAACAGAGCTCAGCTAAGGCTGGGAGCCACATTGTCATACTAACTACCTGTGATAATCATTGTGGGAGCCAAAAGGTTGATTCTTACCTACCGGCTTGTAATTATTTTGTGTACCTGAATCTTAACTCTCAGAATGGATTATAAGTCCCCTCAGAGTTTGAGATGCCAGTACTCATCCAAAGACGTCTACCATCTTCGCCATCATCCCCAAACTCTGGGCTTGGAAGGGTGGGACCTATGTTATTCTTCTTAATCTCCCAGGCTGCAGAGCACAGGGCCTGGTACTTGTTGACTAGACATGAGGAGGATGGGGGCATCTTTAGGTAGGGGCATGGTCATCCCTGGAAAGAGTAATATTTTTGTGTGAATTCATTCTAGAAGCCATTCTGCTTTTGTGTGTGAAACTGGGACTGTGTTTGTGTATGCTGACACTGAAGGCACCCTTTCCTGGCAAGTCCATGGGTCTCCTGCCACAAGGTTAGTCTCTGTGCTTTTCCTTTGGTGCTGGAACACAGGTTTCTGCAGCACAGTAAATCTGCTAGTGCCGATGGCCTTGGCAGAGAGGCCGTAAGGAGATTCACTGGGTCCTGTGGGTTGTGAGTTTGAGGTTGATACTAAATCCTTCAGAGTGAGGAGAAAGGGGCAGACTTCACAAGTCAGCGAAAAAGCTGCCAAGAATGTGCTTGCCAAATGGCTGTGTACATGATTCTCAGAGCCTTGGTAATTTCACTGTGTGTCTGATTGAAAAATTATATTCATGGTCTTGGGTAAGGCAAGAATAAAAGCAATAGTATACTTAATATTTGTATGCTTCTGAGCAGAGAAACTTTCAGTTTGAAAAAGTTGTTCTTTCAAAGTTGAAAATCACAAGGGACAAAAAAATTTGGTTACAGTTTTGTAAGAAGTCCAGCACCAGTCCTTGTAGCCAGGATACAGAAGGGATTGAAGGATATTGAAATTTGTTGAGCAACTGTTTGATTTACAAGTTGTTTTGTAAAGAGTAGATCATTCAGCACTTGCCACACTCTGTGTTACCCATGAACATGTTTTCAAAATACAAAGATGAGACTATAATCCATCTGCTTAAAGACCTTCATTGGCTTCCAGAACTTTTTGGAACAGAAAACCAATTCTTGATGTGGCCTACAGGGTTTTGCTGGGCTGGCCCCACAGTAGCCATGGTCTGTCCACTCGGATCACAGCAGTTTTCAGATGAGCCCCGCTCCTTCCCACTGCAGGGCTCACACTCGTGCTTCTCTCTTCTGCAACAGTCTCCACCTGCCATCCACAGCATAGCCTCTACTGACCCTTCACCTGGTTGGGTCCAGCTCTTCCTTGGATCCCAAGGGAAGTGTATTAGTGAGGGTCCAGGCAGGGGACTAAATCCATGCCAGTTATCTGAACCGAGAGGGTGTCATATAACAAACCATTAAGTAAGTACAAAATTATTAATTAGATAATAAAAATAGTGAAAAGAAAACTCTAAGGCAGGGCTGGAAACTCTGGCTGCTGGACCAAGTCCAGTTCATGTTGTATTGGTATGACCAGTGAGTTGAGAATGGATTTTACATTTGTAAAAAGTCATTAGAAGAAAATAATACAACAAAGATAGCACAGGGCCCACAAAGTTTGAAGTATTTGCTATCTGGCCATTTACAGAAAAAATTTGACAACTTTTTTTTTTTCTAAGTTTATTTATTTTGAGAGAGAGAGAGCATGCAAGGGAAGGGCAGAGAAAGGTAGAGAGAGAGAATCCCAAGCAGGCTGTGTGCTGTCAGCATGCAGCGTAATATGGGGCTCAAACTCATGAACCACAAGATCATGACCTGAGCTGAAATCAAAAGTCAAGACACTCAACCCACTGAACCATCCAGGTGCCCCACAGAGGTAACAACCCGCAGTTGCAGCTACCACCCCTAGGTCTGCAGGAACAAGAGTGGGAATTATTAAAACTCAGAAACTTAAAGAGGGGACCCAAAGGCCCTTGATCCAGACCTCTGAGGAGGGGGCGCCAGCCAGTGGCGCTGCTGTCTCTGAGGTGGGTGTGATGAAGCTGGTGTCACAAGTAGCAGAAAACTGCACCCTTCACCAAGCTGCTGCCTCCGGAAGGACACTGCTACCTGGCAAAGAGGCTTTGCAGGTACAGGTGGCACTCAAAGCTACGGGAAGTCCACAGAAACGCCTCAGGAAGCGGGCAGGAAGGAGCAGCTTCCGTCTCTCCCCTCCAGGCTTTCATTCTCCATCCGTTGCATCCTCTTGGGTGAGCCTTGCATAAAAGCAATTTGCAAGAGGGAATGTGGTCTGCAGAGTCCCAGCCCCCAGATCACACCACAGACTGTAGGGGAATAGGTTTTGAGCATGATCATTCGGTACCAGGCGCAGGAAGCCTTCTCTGAACTTCATGATGTGCTCAGTGCCCTCTATCATATCTTTATCCTATGTTGTGTCTTTTCTCCACAGCACTTAGTACAGTTAACAATTAATAATAGTAAGCACATGGGGTGCCTAGGAGGCCCAGGCAGTTAAGCGTCTGACTCTTGATTTTGGCTCCGGTCATGATCTCACCCTTGGTGAGATCGAGCCCCACGTTTGACTCTATGCTGACAACACATAGTCTACTTGGGATTCTTTCTTCCCCTCTCCCTTTGTGCCTCTGCTGCTCATGTTCTGTCTGTCTGTCTCTCTCTCTCTCTCAAAATAAATAAACTTAAAAAAAATAATAGCAAGCACTTATACAGATGTGCTTCCACAGTTCTATGTATTTGTCAAGATAAAATCTTCACAACAACTAGGGATAGATACTCATATCATCTCCATTGCATAGATATTGAAACTGAGGCACAGAGAAATGAAGTAGCTTACTCAAGGTTATATTCAGCAAGGAGGTCGAATACCCAGCCTTTGAACTTAAGGTGGTTTTGTTCCAGGGTCTGTGTTCTTCAACTACCCTGTGCTGCCCCTCAGTTTCAAGTTAATGTTTGTGACTCTTGATTCGGTGTGTGTCTCCCTCACTAGACTGGCTTCATGAGGGCAGGCATTGGCTCTCTTCCTGCCAGTCATTGTGTGCCCTGTGGCTGCCACAAAGTCTGGCACACAGAAGGCCCTCAATAAATAAATATTTGTTGAGTGGATGAATGCATGGATGAAGAATGGGAGTCACAGAAAAGTTAGGCCAACAGTCAACTGTCCGCGCTGGAATTCCACACAGATCTGTTGGACTCTGGAGCCCATAGTCTTCCCAGCCATGAGCTGGCAGATGAGCACTTGCCAGCCAGTGATGTGTGAAGTTCCTGATGATGGTCTTGAGGCCATTCAGCACTGTTCTCTGTATTTTGAACAAATGAGTGTTCCTTGTGGTCTTGGGGTTATCCAGAATGTGCGACCAGCTATAATTCTGCATTCTCTGATCACGCCGCGTGAGAGAAATCACTGTACTCTGTGGTACAGTCACCAAAGCCAGGGAGCTGGGCCTTCCAGCAAAACTTTCAGAGATGCACACTGTGTTAACTAACTGTAGTTATGTCTGGTGGGGGAAAGGATTCTTGTACTTTTTATTCCATATACCATTCACACGTTTGGATTTTCTGAAAGCGTTTGAAATATCTCTCTATCCGAGAGAGCTCAAATTCTTGCTGGGCTCCACATGCTGCATTTTGCGTCTTTTTCTTAGAACCTTTTGCAGTACCATTCTACTCAGAGCACAGCCAACATCCCTACCACAGTATACAAGGTACTCCGTGATCTGGCCGTCATGGCAGCTCATTTGCCCTGCCTCTTTGCCTTGGTCTGATGCCAGAGTAGCTCAGAGGAACTGGAGGGGGAAAAAAAAAGAGAAAGGCAGAAGAGTGGTAGGTTTTACCAACATTGGTTCATTGTTAACCTTCCAATTAACTATAAAATGTAATCGGTATGATGGTCCAGTTTCCTATGTGGGCTCCTTTAAAACCAGTGAAATCTATTTTAGTTTCCTGTACTGATTGTATCAGATATTCCTATAAACAGTAGCAGCTCTGTATTAAGTGTGACCTAGGGCAGTAATCTTGTTGGATGGGGCATTGGAAGAGGGGAAATATGGGTCTTAAAGCTATATTTGTATAGTAAGCGTATTATTTTTACTTGATTTTATGTTTATTAGGTCAGAGAATCCACAGATTTCATAGCCACTGCTAGTAAAAGTAGTGCTAGATCTCTCCTGGCTAAAACAGGCTTGATGTAGATTAAGAAAAGTAGACAAGGCCATAGGAGTGTTGGATAGACCCAGTCAGTGGAATTCAGGCAGGCCTGGGGGAATACTGGGGCCAGGGGCTGGGAGGCCCTCAGAATGTTCCAGCTTCTCCGTTCTCTCATTGCCAATGAGCTAACCTCTTCTACTTCTCAATTTCTCATTGTGGGAAATATGGCTGCTCCACAGCTCCCAAGTTTACATTAAAATTCCAGTTTCAAAGAGATGCTAACTCAGACATCTCTTAGTCCCAATAATAAATTATGAGACTGGTCCAGCCTCAGTTGGGTGGCCAGCCCCAGTCTAGTCACTGGCTGGAAGGAAGAGGTCACACTGTGCATCATGACTGCTGGAGGGTGTGTGGGGTGGTGGTGGTGATTTTGAGCTGGGCAGACATTTCCCAAAAATGTCTACTGTATTAAAAAAAAGGCATTTATAATCCCTATAGGAAAACATGTGGATACACAGAGTCTTTGATAACTATGTGCTTTTGAGCCGGAAGTGCCCCATGAGATTATCTATTGATTGAGCTGTGAACTAAGCTGTTATTTCTATAACAGTGCCTTGGTTACTTGACTCTTGACTGGTAGCTTCAAACAGTATGAAGCAACAACAACAACAACAACATAATAATAATGGCAAAGACATTGTACCTTAATAAACCAGACCCTGTTCTAAGCACTTTGCTTTTTGTTAATTCATCTAAATTAATCCTCACAACAATGGCATCAGGTAGACATGATTATTATTTTCCATTTTAAAGATGTGGTAACTGAGGCACAGAGGGCTGAAATCATTTACTCAAGATCACACCGTCAGTGAGGGGTGGAGCCAGGATTTGAATCCAGCCGCCTCGCTTCAGAGCCTGTACTTCCAGGGGGAGTGGATGGGAATGGCTGAAAGGC
Organism: Prionailurus viverrinus; assembly: GCF_022837055.1. Classification (NCBI taxonomy): domain Eukaryota; kingdom Metazoa; phylum Chordata; class Mammalia; order Carnivora; family Felidae; genus Prionailurus; species Prionailurus viverrinus. The sequence continues at coordinate 46,278,484 of NC_062570.1, forward strand.
TCTAAAGACAAAGACGGAAAGATATCCTGTGATGGATCAATTCACCAAATAACCAAGAGGGACTCTCATTGGCTGATGATGGCAACTAGAGCCAGGAATAAGACAAAGTGCACCAGAAAGTGAAGAGGCAAGAAACCATCAGAAACTATGGATGGAAGAGGGGTGCCCATGTGGCTCAGTCTTGATTTCATCTTAGGTCATGATCTCACAGTTTGTGAGTTTGAGCCCCACATCATGCTCCACACTGGAGCCTGCTTGGGGTTTTCTCTCTCTCTCTGTCTCTCTCTCTCTGCTGGGCTCCTGCTTGCATGCACTCTCTCTCTCTAAAAATAAATGAGCATTTAAAGATAAATATATAAATGGAAGGAGAAAGAGACTAGGCAAAAGAGGTAGGGAGAGGCAGGAAGACCATAGAACGAACTTGCAGAAAGAAGAGAAATAGCATCCCAGTGTTTTTTAAATTATGGCCTATAGAGCTTGGAACTCTTGATAACAATGCAGTTGCCTAGCCCACCCCACCCTCACACTTGGGACTGAATGAGAAATCTATTAGATCCACCAAAAAGCCACGTGGTTTAACAGACACTGTTAGGGACTCTGATTTCATGACTGTACTGAGTGAGCAGCTGACAGCCTTGTGCGCCCCCATGACCCTGTAGGCATCACTGGATATGACAGTGTCTTCCTTTAATCTATCTGCCATGGCAGGGAAGTGGGTAGTACGTGTTGTAATGACTTCCATTGATAGGAGGGTTTCAAATGAGAACCCAAACTGCTAAGCTTTGATTCTAGCTCTGTCACAAACTAGCCATGTGACCATTGTCAAGTTGTAGGTTAGACTGGATCAACGAAAGGTATCTGGAATATGTCCTTCCACACATGTCCTTCCATGTGTCCTGCAGTCTTCCACATCCTCCTCTGGCCATGGCAGACATTAATCAATCACACAGTCCTCACTGAAATCACTTCCTGGTGTTTATCACAGTGAGCCAGGCATCTACGAACAGTTGCTTAAAGTTGGCCTCCAGACACACTTGTTATCTCTAGAATAGATGATCCCCAAAGCTCCTGTAAACTCTGAAAATTCATAGTTCTCTGAGAGGAAAAAAACTAACTTCATTTTTTGCCTCAAAGCGTTAATTTTCATTTATACAAAAATTCATTTGACAAATGTTCTAATATTTTGATTTTCTTTAAGTATCAAACAGACCTTCTCTCTCCCAGTTATAGACTGTATCCCAGTCTACATCGTAATTACGATTTGAGTGTTGTTTGTACTGAAAACCTTGTAAATCTTCATTATTAAATTATGCTAAAAGGTTGGACTAACTTGACGTTAAGATTATGTTTTAGGTCAGCTTGAATTTAATACAGCTTTATTTATAAGTACAAGTTTAAAGTTAGGGATTTTCTATTAAAAAAAAAGAAAGAAAGCCCTGAATTTTAAAGTATTTTAGGAAAAAAGTATAAATAAAAACTTTCTGAAGCAATAAAACGAGGCCTGGCCTGCTGATTTTTTAAGAGGAATTCTTAAACCAATTGTAGATAATTCAAAGGTTTGCATTTTGTTTGAGAATTCCAAAATGATTGCTTACAAATTAGCAAGTCTAAGGAGAAAAGAAGTTTAAAAAATATGGTAGAGTTGACCTTTATTGTTTTTAAGTTCCATGAATTCTGTGCCAATAAAAACATTGTGTTTTTTCCCGTGTTGGCCCTGGGTTGAAATTGTTGAAAATGGTGATTTTGCTCCTTTTATTAACCTCAAAGAACATTGTGTCGGGATGGGAAATGAATATTTTAAGCAGCAAACAATCCTCCCAAAGTAATTATGGAAAAATTTGGAATTGGCGTGAGTAGGTGGGTTTTGATATTCTGATCTGGACTCAAAACAGAAACATTTTGGTTCTGGACACTTCTTTGTGAGGTCTGGAAGAGTTCCCTTGACATCAATTGTGTCCTGGATCCAAACCTAGACCTTATTTCTGAGGAGGCCTAGTTGGGAGCTTGGACTGTGTTCCATTATTTAACCAATCGCGAGGCCTCAGAAACCTCACACTCTGATGGGAAAATGTACAAAGACAAGTGGCCCCGGGTCAGATGGAGTCCATTATGTAAAACCTCAGGAAATTGGACTGAGGCCCTGGAGGGCAGAGAGATTGTCTGAATTAATGAAATGTCTGAACTGTACAATATTTGACCAGAAAAAGATGTATTATTTTAAGATACATAAGTAGCTGAAACTAACTCCTCGGTGTGTATTACCTGGTAGAGATAGATGCCTATAAGGTGACCCCTTCCTTTGTAATCAGTAGAATCAGTATGCAAATAAATCATGTGATCAACTTCCTTAAATGATACGTGATCGACATCCTCCCTGCAACTGTATGGCATGATGGAAAGAGATTACATTTGTAATTCAAAGATCTCAGTTCAGATACTGCCCTGAACCTCTTGCGTAAATCCTGACATATCAGAAAAGAGAAGACATGTATTCTAACTAGCAGAAAAGAGAAGACCCTCGAAAGAGACCATATGACAAGAGCTAACAGTCATCGCTGATGCCACAGATTGATGCTTAAATGCTCTGCTCTTGAGTTGTGTCATCTGTAAAATGGAACCACAGCCCCTGCCTCATAAGGAAAATCCAATGGCCTATGAGGCCCCAACTGCTTGTCCTCTCCCCAAGCCAGTCTTATCTCATCCAGGTCTTTCTCTTGCTCATACCAGCTGGTCACCTGGACTCCTTGCTCTTCTCTATTCTGGCTTTATGGGCTTTGCTGTGCTTTGTCCTTGGCCTGGAACCCGGTTCCTCCAGACAACTGTTTGGCAAACTCCCTCCCCTCCTTCAAGTCCACCTTCTCAGAGGCCAACCTTTACCAACCTTTTTAATACCATGGGCTGCTCTATCTGCCATGTCTCATTCCAGATCTTGCATATCACATTTGACTTTTTTTTCCTTAATACTAATTGTTAACACACCTCTTTGCTAAGTTACTATGTTTATTGCTTACTATCTTATCTGTCTCCCAAGTAGAACATCCTTTAAAAGGAGTAGAGACTTTTTTATCAGTGTTTTTCATGAATGTTGCACCTAGAAGAGTGACTAGGAAAAGTCACTCAACACATTTTTTAAAAATGAGTAAGTGAAAGCTAAGTCTCCAAGCAACCAGAAAAGCCCATGCAATGTGACACATGTGATTTATTCTGAGGGCGGCCCTAGAGTCCCTTTCATAGAGCTTCTTGGCCCTTAGTTTTAGATAATGTCCCAACAAATAGGCTCTGTGGTTTCCCAGCTCACAGCATTTTAGGAAAGGAAAGACTCAAAAAGGTGGCAATATGACAACAGCTAGCAGCTATCACTGACCCCTTGACAACAAGGGAGGAGATGGAAACCTTGAAAACAAGCTGGAAAAATTAGATCACATGTCTGAGACCATTTTATGAAGGCACATAGCCCCAGAGCACTTCAGTCCAGGAAATGTTAGAAATGTTATGCATTTATTATGTTTAGAATAATGATTATAGTCATAAAGATAAGGTTGGATCGTGTTCATCAAACACGACTTAAGAAGGTAAGTAAGAATGTGTATCATACACTGCAGTTTACCAGGACATTTGTTGAACATCTAGTAGGTGCCAGGCACTGCGCTTAGTGCTAGAGATTGAAAGGATGATATGTGTTTGGAGTGTGAAACAGATCATGTTAACAACTGTATTTTCAATTTTTGTCCAAAAATATTGATGTTAATTAGCATTGAAGAATGTATAATTAATTACATTGGAAAATTTACTTATACGGAAGAGCTCATTCCCTGGATACATGATTTGTTGCTGTGAATTATTGTGAATCCCAAAGTTAGAGGAACATTAGTCAGTCGGTCAGCCTTACGCCAAAGGGATAAATTTGCTGCCCTAATTAATGTATGGTATTTGATCCAGATTCTTCCTTCCATCCACTTCCAAAAGGTACTGTGTTGACAAGGAAGGTCAAGTTTGGCAGCAGAAAGAAAGCGGACCTTAGTCAGTACCATATTTTTAATACTCAAATTAACACTCTCTTATGCAGTTTCGGTGTTATTCCGTAACTTTTCATAGGAATCTCTTTTTCACCAACAAGATTATGGATTCCTTAACATTATAAACAAGGTCATAAATGTGACCAAGTCAGCATTGTGTATGTTCAAATTTAGATCTAGCTAATATTTTTTCTTTGTCTCCTGTATGTGACCTCTCTCTGTGCAAGGTATTTTTCACACGATCTTACTTGATCCCTATATTGTCTCTTAAAGAATCTTGTGATGTAGATCTTCTTATCACAGTTGCTGGAGTGAGGAGACTGAAGCTAGTTAGGTTATGATCCTACCTCTTGTAAGCAGATTTGAATTCAGGTCCTAGACTTCAGGCTAGGACCAGTGGTGTTGAATAATGGGCTTTGGCCATGCTCATACTTAGTCTTTCACTGAAGTTTAATGTCATCTCAGAATATTTTTTACATCTTGGATTATTTATTTTCCTTTTGTCATTTGGACCCTAACTTGTAGATCAAGTTTCACATCTGTGCTGCAGTTTAGCACCCAAAAAAGAAATTTTATATATGGTAGAGCCAGAGTGTATTTGTCTTTATCCTTTGGTTATTTTTCCTTTCCTACTCACATAGCTTGTGGTTAAATTATTTTCCTTAGACTTTCATACAAAAATAATTTGCCTTTGGGTAGAGGCCAAACACAGACCATTTTCAATCCTCTACAAGATTGTTTTTCTAAGCAGTTCAAATGAAAGAATTCCCATGTCTCACAATGGGCATTTGTAAGTTGCTTATTTTGGGCAATCAGTGCTAGAATGTAGTTTCATTTCTACTCACTCGCATCTTCTCACTACACCTACCCTTAGGAAATGACCCAATAACTACACAGAAAACAAGAACAATGACCCAAAAGCCCACACCAGTTACTGTTTCCAGATTCATGAGAAGTTTGTCTCCTTTGTGTTGAGTTTGAAATTTTAATGAGGCTATTTAATTTTCCACATTTTACATAGCTATGCATAAAAATTCCTTCTTAGGGACAACAGAAAATTATAATGACGAACCTTCGAACTAATTAAAATAATCATATGGCTTACATTTATCAAGCACTTACCTTGTGCCAGGAATAATGCTAGGTGTTTTGTATACATTATTATAGCTAAGACCTACAACACCCTGTGGTAGAGAATTTTCTTCGTATTAAGTAGACGAACCAACACTCAAAGAAATCATTTGTCCAAGGTCACTCAGCTGTAACAAATGCCACATCCAGGACTCAAAAACAAATTAGACTGGCTCCAGAACCCTTGTCCTTTATCTTTTTTAAAAAAACTATTATTTTGCAATATTTTAGATATACACCAAAGTTACAATGATAGTAATATACCCCTCACCCAGTTTTCCCCATGTTAGCATCGTATGTCCAGGATCATTTGTTAAAACTAAGAAACTGATATTGGTACATTGCTATTAACTAAATTCCAGTTGTTATCATATTTTATCAGTTTTTCCACTAAGGCCCTTTTTCTGTTCCAGGATCCAGTCCAGGGTACCACATTGCATTTGGTTGTCCTGTCCCCCTAACCTGTCTGGTCTGGATAGTTTCTGTCTTTCCTTCTTTTACAACCTTGGCAGTCCTGAGAAATACTAGTCACGTATCCTGTAGAATACGCCCCAACTGGGTTTGTTTAATGTTTTCTCATGATTAGACTAGGGGTATGAGTTTTTTGAAAGAATATCACAGAGGTCGAACCCTTGTTCTTAAACACTTCTGATACTGTGTCACTTTCAGTCATGCCTGTATTGTAGACGAGCAGAATATTTCTGTTTGTCATTCTACCTGAGACTGAACTACATCTGTAGTGTGGTTTGGAAAAAAAACCCAAAAAGGTCAAGGTTCATTTAAGCTTGTAATATAATTAGAAATCACATGATGGCTTCCTCATTTCCATATTGACAGCTGAGAGCTCAATAATAAATGTCAACACTGAGAAATTCCTAATGAATTCCTAATTTTCAGGTGAAGAGAAGTTCCACTATTTTCATGTTGGAAATCCTTGCAAGAGAAGTAAGCCTAAATATGGCAAAGGTTTTATTCAGAAAAAAAATTTCTTTAGTGCTACTTATGATAATAAGATGTTTAAAAAATAACATAAATGCCCAGCAACAGAGGAGTATTTATGTAAATTGTAGCATATTCCTGTAATGGTATAATATTTAGATAATATTTAGTGGAAAAAGCGAGATTCAGTACTGTGTATTTATCAGAGTCAGAGTTAACGATGTGTGCATTGTCCAGAAATGACTGCAGGAAAATACATACCAAAATGTCAACAGTGGTCATTGGGTGGTGGGATTACGTGTAAGTTTTACTTCCTTCCACTTCTCCATACATTCCATGCAGTTAGGATGTTTATGTTTTCCTTTGTTTAAAAAAAATATTTTCAAAGGAAGAATCTCTGAGAGTAAGACACATGAATTAGGTTTCATTCTGTCTCTAACCCCCAAGCCATAGCACACCCAAGGTCAGCATGCCTTAGTCTGAGTGTGGGGGGCTAGGAAGAGGAAGGGGGTACTCCGCCATGACCCACCTCACACCACCAACACCCCATACACAGGTGCCCATACCTCGACAGACCTCCAGAGGCAAAATACACCCCTGGAGCCACTTGACTGTAGATGGAGACCAAGGTGAACACTCACTAGCTCTGTGATCTTGAATCAAGAGGTAAAGGTGTGATTAAGGGGAGTCCCACAGTCTGGATTTGAACCTTGTGCAGGTAATTTTACTCTCTGTGCATCTGTTTCATCATCTATAATGGGAATAATAACAGTATCTACCTTCTCAAATCTGGGAGGGGACAAAGTAAGCTATACCTCTAAAGTGCCTAGAACAGTACATGGCACATAGTAGGTACTCAGTGAATGGTCTTTAATATAATGGCTTGTGATAGAACAGTTAATTTTTATTCACCGGGAATTCGAGAATGTCCTATTAAATGATTTCTCGGTTAACCTCTGACTCTAAAATGCTCTGATTCCAATTATCCAGAGGCTACAGCTTCTGCAACTGTGACTCTGAAAAATACATGTAGGGTCTGAATGTGGCCAGAAGCTCACTAACGTCTATACGTGTAGAAGAATAGTGTCGAAATTCCAGCTTAGATTTCTGAAAGTCAGAAAAGCGTGTCCCAAAAGGACCTCCAGCTGAAGGCCATAGCTCTTGGTTTGTCAAGCTGGATCACATAAAAAAAAAGAATGTGGTTCTGCCAGAGTGGATGTATTCTTACAGCCAAAAATCCTAAAAGTTCTCCTGTGGCCACATGTGACATGATTTAACATTTCAGACATTATATAAAAAAGTAGCTCATTAATTTATTTGAAGCGGTAAGCTCTATAGAACTGGGAATGCCAAACACTTAATATTGAATACAATATTAAGAATAATACCAGTATAAAAGAAATAGCTTGAACTGTTCCTAGGTTAATGGATACAGAGAAGCTATTGAAAAGCTTAATTTCCAGAGCACTTAATTCAGGGAAGTGTTTGGCAAGTGAAGTGAATGTTTGGGTTTGAGGACTCAGCTTTGGGAGACTACAAAATAAATCCTCAGGCACCTGGTTGGTGACCATTGCCAAGAAACTGTGCAGACAAAGAACTGAAGTCCAAGGTATAAGCACCATGCTGGGAATTGGGAGACCCAGGTTCCCCAGGGAAGGTTGTTCTTGCTTTGGGGAGCCCTTCATGTCCAACCTGGCTCACTGAGTGTCCAGACAGAAAGGAAAACAGGTCTCCAGTCTGCTCGTAGGGAGCAAAAGGGGTCTTGGACTCACAGCAAGGATGTAATCCAGCCTGTGTGTTTTGGATCTAAATTAATCCCAAATCAGGCCAGTTCAAAAGAAAGATTTTTTAACCTAGTTGAGATGAGTTTGCAACTTCTACATGAGTAGTAGAAATAACATTTCCAAAGCACTTCACAGCCTCTAGTGCTATAAGTCTTTGGAGCTAGGCGGACCTGGGTTTGAATCCCTGACACACAATTTATCAGCTGTAAGACCGGGGCAAATTACTTAAGCTGTCTGTTCCCCAGTTCCTTCTTAGAGGTGCTGAGAAGTTTACAGGAAATTCTGTTTCAAAGTCCCAAGTACAGAGCTAGGCACATAGTACACACCCAATGGTCACTATTGTCTTTGTTCCTCATGACAACCCTTCAGGTGATGGTCATTATGGCTCCTGTTTTACAGATGAGAAGACTGAAATTAGGAGAAGCTGAGTACTTAGGTCTAAGATCAGATATGCAGAAGCAGAGGAAGAGCCAGTATTCAGGCCCCATCTTCAGACTTAACTTCTGGGTCTTCCCATTGTGTAACAAGGCAATGCCTTCCTTTCAGTGCAGTACCAGCCAGATAGTCACTCATTTCAACCAATCAAACAAGTGGTTTTTGACCAGCTACTTTTCTTTGTGCCCTTGGGAAATGAGCTTTTGCCTCGAGAGGCTGTGGCAAAGTATCTAAGGCTGTTAAGTTGTGTTGTCCACAACTGTGAGTTTCTGATCCAGAACACCAGCAGTTAAAACAGCCAGAGAGAACAGGTCAGCAGGGTGAGTCCCCATAGATATAGATGGTGGAGAGATGAGTGGAGGTGGGGCCAGGAGGCAGAGGCTGAGGCTTGAGTTCAGGAACAGTGTCATCTGGATTGGGGTGATATCTGGACTTTGGGGCTGTCTGGACCCAGAGCCACAGCTGCCTTAACACTGGACTGTCTGAGGTCTTCCATTGTGCCCTGGCCTTTCTGAGCAACGGTTGGTTCTGTTCCGTTCCGGAAACACTTGCCCCCTATGGTCAGCCAGTCACTGCCTGGGCTTTGAGTTGCAGCAATGCCCCTTCATTCCTTCCCAGACTCAAAAGCAGACACTCTGTCAGTCGTTATTCATGCCAATAAACACAGACTTCCACATCCAGCCAATCTGCTTTGGGTACCAAACAAGAACACCCCCTCATACACACACACACACACACACACACACACACACACACAATCTGAGGGAGAACCCCAGGATGCCAGATTCAAGCATCCCCAGCCACCCCTGCTTGCTCCTAGCAGAGAGGCCGATGCCTCCCACTTCTCTGGCCACAGAAAGGAGGGCAAATAGACAGTGGAGCCACCAAGTCCTGGGTCTCCGTCCGTCAGACCGGGCCTCCCAGGGGCCTTGGATTTCAAAGTGGGAGGTCTTGCAGTCGGAGTTTTCTGTGCCTTCCACCTTTGTGCACGGCATCCTGCGCCCAGCATATGCCCTGATTTCCACATTTGCTAGTCCTACTCAGAATTAGGTCCAATTTGAACATCCCTTTCTCCATGCAGTATCAAGAATGATGTTTCTTTACCTTGAGCCTATTTAGTATTTAGGGATTTAGTTTATGCTTGTTGGTCATTTTCTTTATTATGAAACATTTCAGACATAGAAAAAGTGTAAATATAAAGAACATCTATGTAGCAGTCATCCAACTTGAGAAACAAAGCACCGTAAATATATTTGATATCCTCCTGGATCATGGCCCTCTCCCTTTCACCATCACCATCATAATTTTGGTATTTAGTGATTCCCGTGCATGTTTTTTTTTAAATTTTTTTTTTTTTTGGCAGAGAGAGAAAGTATGCACAGGGGGGAGGCGTGGGGCGGGGAGAGAAAGAGAGGGAGAGAGAGAGAAAGAGGGAGAGAGGGAGAATCTTAAGCAGATTCCACGCTCGGCATGGAGCCCAATGCAGGGCTCGATCTCATGACTATGAGATCATGACCTGAGCTGAAATCAAGAGTCAGACACTCAACTGACTGAACCACCCAGATGCCCCTCCCATGCCTGTTTTAATACATATGGATGTATTCTTAAATCATAGTCTTTTTGTATATCTTTAAACACCTTAGCAATTATGTCATATGTAGGAATACTTCTTCAACTTCGTCATTTTAAAGATGGGTTTGGTGATAATATCTACCCTCAAAAGGGTTCTGAGGGCTAAATGAGTTAATACATGCAAAGCACATAAAGTTGTACCTGGCACCTGAGAAGTGTTAAATAAATGTTAGTTGTTATTATTATCGGTATGTCTTCACTTAACTGTCTTTCAGGAGTTATACATGTAATACAGTTAGTTGTAGACCATTTATTTTAATCACTGTGTATAACATTCCATTTTATCAGTAAACTGAAATGTACCTCCAGGCCTCTGTTGATGAGTATTTAGTTGTTCCCACTTTCTGCTCTTAGAAACAATTTTGTAATTTTATACATGTCTCCTTGTACATGGGCACATTTTCCTGGCTTCATAGGAACAAGAATGTGAAATTGCTGGTACACATCGTTAATGTAATTTAACTCACTTCTGAACTAATATTAGGATTATACTGGGCCCTTTGTGTGTGTGTGTGTCTGTCTGTGTTTGCACAAATCTTAAACATTTCTAGCATATTGTAAACTCATAGAAGGCAGCCAATGTCATTCAATCATTCTTTGATTCATGTGCCCAGTAAAGGGAGCATACAGGTCTAGGTGGCAGGATAAAAATTAAATTGCATGGACTGACTCCCAGGGGTCTCTGTGCTGTAAAAGACACACTCAGGACCCAGGTAGTCAGATTGGCATGTCATTTTACAGGGGAAGGTTTTCACTGAAACTTCGCAATGGACCATGCATGCGTTGGTCTCCTGCCCCTCATTAATGGCACTGCTCACTTGTTGGGTGTTTAGAACTAGTCATTAATCCTACAGAGTCCAGTTTCCTCTGATGAGAAAGCACTATTTCATTGTGTTTAAAAGCACAGACCAGGGTTCCAGTCCTGGCATCAGCACGTATGAACTTCATAAACCTGTAGAAAGGATTTAGCTCCTTCAAGACCTTGCTTCCTGGTCTGTAAATGGTGCTGATGCTAGTGTCTATCTAAAAGGGAGCTTGTGAAGATTACACGGGAAAATGCAAGTAAAGTATTTAGCACAGAGTCTGGCACATGAAAAGTGCTTAATCATTGGTGGCTATAATGATGACCATGTTGATTATGCCATCCATTAACCGGAAGATGCATACCTTTTTAGAAGTCAGCATACCTGGGAGTCATCAAGAACTTTTGCTTTCTTCATTGTGCCGTCAGGCATCAGCCTATTACCCAATTCAAAAATTTAGGGTATTACCAGTTACTACCTCTTCTATATGAATGTATATTCACAATGTATTTGATCCCAGCCTTGCTTTATTTGGAGAATAGAGATGTTTCATTTTATTCCCTAACTTTTTTTTTCAACCATCAGATTTGGCTCTAACAGGAAAAAAAAAGGGTAACTTCTTATATGTCTCTTGATTCCCTGCTGGACACTGGGGCAGGCTTCCAAGCCCAGGAACTCTGCTGGCAGCTGCATTCTTGAGCCTCTAGAGGGAGCTTGCAGGGTATTTGAGTCCATTGCTCTGCCTCTGGGCAAAACTGCCTTGAAACCATACCTGAAAATATCACTATTGTGAGTAGATTCTTGGAGAAAAATTCCAGGATCATTTTCCAAAATAGATCCAGACAGTGCCCAACCTGCTTCCATCACATGCATACTTAATTTTACTGTAACTGGGTTTCATTTCAGAGTGGTCTCCAGCTCCCCACAGTGGCCCCTCCTAGGAATTTTCCTAAATTAAGCCAGCGTGCGTGAACTCTGAGAGAGACACATAGGCCTTATCTTTTGGCTGCCTCTTTGTCCCTTTTCTAGAAGCAGGCATAGTGTTTCACAAATAACGAGCTGCCGCTAAACTTAAACCTGCTAGATTTATCACAGAATGTGTGGAGCTTTTTCTGTCTCTAAGAAATACCTCCTGTTATTTTTATTTCTTATTTTCTTCATGTGTAACCTTATATTTAAGAGGGGTATACTGCTTAGGCCTAAGTTAAGACTGGAGTAAAATGTATTTATGTTCCTCCCAAACAACAGCCTGGTGCCAGGCACTTGGGGAAATAATGTGATGGCTTATGAGGGCAGTCAGGGCATGATTTTCTTTCTAGCATGCCTGAAAGAATGATTCTGGAACCCCAATCTCTTTCTGAAGGGCAGAAGGCAGAGGAGCACCCTCCTCGAGTATCTGAAGGGCCATCAAGCAGAACAGGGAAAGACTTATTCTGCATGTACAGAAGGCAGACCAAGGGCATGTAGGTAGAGTGTAGTACAAGGTCAACTTTTGCTCAATGTCAAGAAAAACTTTGTAAAAAAACACTGACTGCTCCATCTCTGGAAATGCTTGATTGGAAGCTGAAAAAACATCTATTACAGATACTGTGGAAGGGGGTGAGGGGGACCCTTAGACCCCTTCCAACTCTGAGATTCTGTGACTCTCCTTTGGAAAGGACCTGTTTTCCTAGCTTGCCTCTTGCTGATGGTATTGACTTGATTCTTTTGGGATATTTTTCCCTTGTAGTGAAAACACTGTGTCTCTTAAGTCACTGGTGTTATACAGTCATTGGTGTTACATATATTGGTGTCATTAGTGTTATGGAGTCGGGACAGAGCGACTGTGTGTGGTGGGAAAGGGAGAGAAGAAGGGGTGAGGGAAGGCCTTGTATCATACGTGAGATCACTGAAGGATGAGAGGGGTTAGGAGAAGCTGGGGGTCTCCAAGGCAGACTTATGAGAAAATGAGAGACCTTGGTTTATTCAAAGCAGGAGGTGTTTTCTGGAATGGCTTGACTTAGCGCCATCAGAGTAAGGGAAGAAGTAAAGATTAATGAGCATGTGTGATATTCAAAATATTTAATGACCTGTATGGCTAGGATCTAAACCAATCAAAACGGCAGATAGCTGTTGTCCCAGTGCTGCTGGAATACCAGGTAAATATCATCCCAGTCCATATGTCTAAAATAATTTTTGGCCAGAATATCCCAAACAAGGAGTAGGACAATCACATTTGTGATTTAGAAAGATCACTCTGAGAGGAGAATGGATCGCTACAATTCTTGCTGGCTGTGAATGTCAGTTGAGTAGAATTGGTTCAGCAAGCTCAAGAAGCAATGCTACATTAAGCCAGAAACCCAGCTATGGAAAGTAAGCGTGTCCCTCAGTCCAGAACAATGATAACAACAAAACCCACAGTGTGCCAAAATGAAAATCAGGCTGTTGGTTTACAAGAAATGTAACCCTATCTCCTTCTGTTGTTGGTGGTGCCAGACTGGTTTTCAGGCAAAGCCTGGTTTGGCATCAACTCCTGGGCGAATTTGCTGAAAACAGCAATCTCACATGTTTACACTCCTTTCGCCTGGTGACACATGGATTAGAAAAAGAAATAGGGAAGATTAAGTCAGGAGGGGTAAGCATCAGATAATCCCAAGCCAGACAAATGACCTCCAAATCAAAGCCAGTCAGCCAACCAAAGTCTCCACGCCACTGCACCGAAACTTCTCCACTTTTCCACACAGGGAGAGTCATCAGCACTGTGAATGATCAGTCAGTTAGTTCCCAATGGGTAATGGTGTATTTTTTCTGTCATCCCTGTGTAAGAACACAAGGCCTGAGCGGCATCTGGTGAGCATCGGTGACTGAGGTCGTCAGGGGTATTTGGAGGTACTGTCAAGCTCATGGGTCACAGGAGGAAGGAAGCCTGTGTAATGGAATGTGAGAACACTGATGGGGACCTGGAAATAGCTTCACTGCAGGCCGGCCACTGATTGATTCTTTAGGGTCAAGGCCAGGGTTCCATTTGAGTGGCACTTGTGTGTGTAGCTGTAAGTAGCCAGGGACACCACTTTCTCTTTGCTGTCCACAAGGAGAGACTTAGTAAGGCATGTTGCTGAGATGTGTCCCCAAACTCTAGCTCAACAGTATGTCAAAGGCTCAGGAGGGAAGTGATGAACTTGGAGCCACGTATGTGATTGTAGGCAGGTGAACTCCTGAGCCTCAGTCTCCTCATCCATAAAATCAGTCTTCGCTTAACTTCTGGGATTGCTGTGGCAGTCTCATAAGATAAAATACAGCAAGGGATCAATTGCTCGTTGTTACGTAAATGTCATAGGTTATTGTTGTTACTGCTATTCTCAGATGAGCTCAGATAGCTGTGGGGGGGTGGGGTGAGGGGAGGTGGAGTCTTTCTCTGTAACGTGCAGTGGTCTCCCAGATCCTTCTCTGGGAGGGACACACATAGGCTCTGGAAGCTCTTAGAAAATTGGAGTGGAGAAATAGTTGTTTCTGGGCCAATGGGATGGGGCGTGGAAGCAAACGCAGGGAGAAGAAAATCATGGAGAGTCCTGGAGGAAGACACTTGAAGTGAAAAACTTTGAGCTTCGGAGTCAGACTGTCTGGGTTTGAAGCCTAACCAGCCCCTCCCTCTCTGGCTGTATGACGCAGGGAGGCCGCTTGTCTCTTCTGACTGTAAAGCAGACATGATTTTTATAAATCCATTTTTAAAGGGTTGTTACAAAGATTGTAAACAATGAAATTGAATAGAGCCTAAAATAGTAAATATCAGTGAATAATGGCTATTGCTGAGTACCACTAATTTCAATGTAGTTGGCCCTTGAACACACAATGTGGTTATTACTGGCGCTGACCCCCAAGCAGTTGAAAATCCATGTATAACTTTTGACTTCCCAGAAACTTGACTACCAATAGCTTACTATTGATTGGAAGCCTTACCAGTAATATGAACAGTTGATTAACACATGTTTTGTATGTTATATGTATTATATATTGCAGTATCACAATAAAGGAAGCTATAGAAAAGAAAATCTTATTAAGAAAATCATAAGGAAGGGAAAATACATTTACAGCACCATACTGTATTTATTTTTTAAAATTCACATAGAGGTGGACCCAGGCAGTTCAAGCCTGTGTTGTTCAAGGGTCAACTGTAATTCAACAAAAAAAACTCCTGTTTTGTATTCATACAAATACTGCATGGTGTCACTTACACGTGGAGTCTTAAAAACAAAAAGAAGTTGAACACATAGAAACAAAGTAGAATGGCAGGTGCTTGGGGTGGGGTTAATAGGGGGAAGTTAGTAAAAGGGGGCAAACTTTCAGTTATAAGGATCTGATCTAATGTGTAACATGGTGACTATAGTTGATGATGCTGTATTGTAGAACTGAAATTTGCTAAGAGAATAGAACTGAAGTGTTCTCTCACACACACAAAAAGAGTAAATATATGACGTGATGGATACGTTAATTAACTCGTTGGAGAGAATCCTTTCACGGCATGTACATATATGGAATCATCATGCTGTATTCTTTATTTTTTTAAATACTTCATTTATTTTTGAGAGAGAGAGAGAGAGAGAGAGAGTGCAAGTGGGTGAGGGGCAGAGAGAGGAACACACAGAATCTGAAGCAGACTCCAATCTGAAGCAGGCTCCAGGCTCTGAGCTGTCAGCACAGAGCCCAATGCGGGGCTTGAACCCACAAACAGTGAGATCATGACCTGAGCTGAAGTTGGATGCTTAACTGACTGAGCCACTCAGGTATCCCTGTATTCTTTAAATATATTACAGTTTTATTTGTCAGTTGTACCTCAGTAAAGCTAAAAATAAATACTTGTTCATAGAGGAAATGCCAGTTCATAGACTGAAAGGGACTCTGAGTTCCCCTGAATTACAGATGGGAAAGCTGAGGTCCAGGGAGGCTGGCCCAGGGTCACACAGCGATTGGTGGCAGAATGGAAGCCTCAATACAAGTCTTCAAAAGCCAGAGTAATTCCCTGTCCATCAAGCCTCTGAGATGGAGGCCTTCCCAGGACCCACACCTCGTTACAGGTGGCAGATCTCATGACTCAGAAGCCTTCTGAGTGCTCATGGAACAGCATGTACAGGTGCTCTGAGAAGTTGCAGAGGGCAGTGCAGACTGGAAACCAGGTTGGCAGAGCTGGGCCTGGGGCCCTGGGGGTCAGTGTCAGAGAAGAGGCTGAAGGGTCACATCATCAAGTCTCTCTTTGAGGAGAGGGAGCCACTGTGGGGCTTTAGAAGACAGAGGAACACAGTCAGACTTGTGTTTTCAAAAACTCACTCCAGGAGTGCGGTGAGGACACCATGTGACCTGGTTTGCCCAGTACAACACCAGTACAGTGGATGAAGTTTATAAAGTGCTTTTGTGTGTGTGTGTGTGTGTGTGTGTGTGTGTGTGTGTGTGTTGGTGGTGGGGTGGTGGGTGGGCAGGGGTATTCCATAGAGTTCTCAAAGGCCTTTGTGTAGATTCTCATTTTTCTTATCTGATCTTCACAGTAGCTGTCAGAGGGAGGCAAAGCAGTTGCTATCAGCCCTGTCCTCCAGATGAGGAAAACCAAGGGGCAGAAGTAAAGCACCTTGTTTGAGCTTCACTGGCCAAGAGGCTGGACTTTCATTCCAGCACTTTCCCCACTACAGCACACTGGGCTACGTATGCTGTAACCATGTCAGTAGTAAAAGTCATTTGGTCCAAAAGTAAATTAAAATACATTAAGGACAAGAGACATATTAGATGGCTTAGTAAATACTTGTTAATTTTTTCTACCATAAACTACAAAATTTAATAACAAATTTCTATAGCAAATTTTAACAAATGTAGTTTTCCGTTGCAAACAAACATCTATAGTCTCAAGGGTATGAGATAACAGTACTTATAAATACTGAAAGAAACTTTTTAATATCCTGAGAAGTCTCTTGGAGTAGGAAACAGACTTAGAAAGTCAGCTTTAAGGTAATAAAATAACATACGGAATGGGAGAAAATGTTTGCAAGTCATATATCCAGCATCCAGAATACATAAAGCACTCTTAAAACAAGAAAAAGAAAAAAAAAAACTAAAAAATGAGCAAAGTTACTAGAATAAACATTTCTTCAAAGAAGATATACAAATGGCCAATGGCACATTCGGAAAAGATACTCCACATCATTAATCATCAGAGAAATGCGTTATCAGAATCACGATGAGATACCACTCCACATCCGCTAATATGGCGGTTAAAAACAAAAAGGGAAAATAGCAAGTGTTGGTTAAGATATGGAGAAACTGAAACCTATATACGTTGCTGGTGAGGATGTAAAATTGGATTCAGCCACTGTGGAATTTGTTGTGGGGGTGCCTGTAAAAGTTAAACACAGGATTACCATATGACCCAGCAAGTCCACTCCTAGGTAAATGGCCAGATGAGTGGAAAACAGGCACTCACGCAAATGCATGTGTAAGAATATCCCCAGCAGCACTCTTCACAGCGGCCAAAAGGTGAAAGGGCACAGACATCCACCAACAAGTGAATGGATAAACACATCTTAGTGTGCATTTACAACGGATACCAATCAGCTATTAACGAGAGTGAAGTATTGACACGTGCTATAAGACGGATGAACCTCAGGGACGTGCTGCAGTGAAAGAAGGCGGACCCAGTCGGTCACCTCTCTCGTATGATTCCATTTAGATGAAATATTTAGAATAAATATATCAATACAGTAAAGTCTATAGACACAGAAAGTAGCTGAGTGTTTGCTTAGGTCTGGGGGACGGGAGAATGAGAGTATGGGGAGCAGCTGCTTAATGGCGACAGCATTTCTTTTTTGGGGTGATAACAATGTTTCAAAAGTACATGAAAGTGTTGGTTGAGCAACTTGTGAATGTACGAAGTGCATTTTAAAATGGTTAATTTTAATTTTTAAGATACATAAAATACAGATGATGGGTTCAACTTAAATTAGGGTAAGAGGTATATTAATATTCAGTAGTAATTTTATTCACTATTAAAATGTGATTTCTAATGTAGTGTTTTTGTTTATTTTTTTTAAGAGTTCAGCTTTTCACTGAACAGGTTACAGAAGAGGTTAGTCAAAAAACTAAAGCCCATGTCATCATCAGACTCTTCCGATTCTTCTTCCTTTGCTTCCACCTCCTTCTCGCCAGCTGGGGCAGCGGTGGTGGAGGGGGTGGGACCTCCCTCTGGTGCAGCGCCAGCTGCTGGGGCAGGTCCACCAGCCCCTACGCTGCAGATGGGGCTCCCAATGTTGACACTGGCCAGGGCCTGCCTTTGCAAACAAGCCTGGCCAGAAAGGTTTAGCACTTACACCTGCTGCTTCCATGAGGGCGTTGTTATCCTCTGTGACTGTCACCACATCGTGGTACAGATTGAGGGCTGAGGAGATGCTGGCGAGCTATGAGAAGGAGGCTATGGGCCGGTGAGCGCTGAGCGGGTGCTGCTGGGCACAGTGCTAGTCACCGGATGAAGTGAAGGCCTCACCCCAACACAGCCTTAGCTTCTTCTAACATACTGGATTTTCTACTCAAGGGTTAACTGCCTCCCAGATTATTCACAGGAACTGTGCCACAGTTTCCTCATCTGTTAAATGGGAATAATAATTGTACCTGCCTCATTTAGTTGTCCAGAGGATTAAATGAGTTAGGAGACGTAAGTCTATACCTACGTAAACTACTTACATCCATGCAAACCTAGTTACGTTATGTAATTTTGATATATTTGCATATGTTTACATTTATATCATATATAAATTCCCTACTTTTTTCTGATTCCCAATTATTTCTCAACAAAACAAGCCGTTATTATATGCAGAGAACTTCGGCTTCATGAGGGGAAACTTCTTGGCTCTTTTTTTCTTCTAGGAGACAGCCCCCTTGCAGCAAGATGTGCTGTCTTCCTCTAAGGCATTTCCCGTGTAGATATTAAGTCCTCACGTTAGAAGGTCATGCTGTGTCTGATACTTCACAGAGTTGGATGGATAGATAGGGAGCTACAGCAGGACTGTTCTCAATAGGTGTCTAGTTTGCCTCCCCTTCCTCAACAACAAAATGTGTGGCTTTTATGGTCTCCACTTCCCCTCACAGTCCTTTGGCCAGAAATAATCACAGGGTCCTAATCCAGCTGCAAGGGATGCTAGGAGATTTATGGAGGTACATGGCCTCTTTGGTCAGCTACTAACTGTCTCTCCCACATAGGTTTGGAAGAATTTAAGGGACTCTGGGGAGCAGTTCACTGCTCGTTCTGACCTGACCTTGTAAAACGTATTCCGTGGAACTGAGTTCCAGGTTCTGGTTCCAGTTCCAAGTACCAGGACCCCTGTGGTCACATCCCTGCCTTGGTACCATATCTCAGGTTTTATGAACATGAGTCCTGTCACGTGAGTCTGGGTCCCTGCTAGCTGCTGCTTACCTAATCTGCTTATATGCATCTATGTATTATCTGATGTTGAATACCATCCATCTCCCCGAGCCTCTGCCTTGTGCTGGACATGTCAGCTAAACTTTTTCTGGCTGCCTGTTGCCAGACCTTTCCTCTGTTGCTCCCTTGCTGTGGCTGTCTTCCACAACCTGATCTACTCTGGTTTGACCCGTCTTGTCATCATCAAAGACCTGGTTCTGACCGAGGAAATGGAAAGCATAACCAAAAAGGAGAGAAAGTACAGAAAAGGAAGAGGCAGGTGACATAATAAATAAACATTATGTGTAGAATGGGTTCAAGTCTAAACTCTGCTACTTACTATCTATGTGACCTTAGTCAAGTTTGGAACCTTCCTAAAACCGGTTTCCTCAGTTACAACATGAGAGGGGTAGGCCAAATGATCAGCCAATATTTTATGATTCTATGTGTAGGTAAGAAACCTACTGAACGTCTCTTGGGTTCTTCTGAGAGTAAGGAAGGAGGCCAGAGCATAGGCTCTGAGTGGAGGTGTTATGGGCAGTATTTTGAGTGGTAACTACTTAGGAGTATCCAGTCCTTCTGGGTAAATGTTTTCCTGGGCTTTACTGAGTAAACCCCGAAACTTGTACTCTCAAAAATGGAGAAGGGGGAGAGTTGGCTTTAAATATATTTCATTTGACTATGATGAAAGCATTAAAATTGCACAAGTAGGAAATTTATAGGGCACTTTACATTCTGCTCATTTTTGCACTAGTCAGAAAAGCTGAAATTCAGTATGTACTCAAATTAGCTGAAGAAACCCCTTGTCAAAGACCCCTCAATCCATCTGGTTATCGTTATTAAATCATTATGGGGTGTGTGTGCTTTCCATAGGAAAAAAAATGAATAATCCCTTCAAATATGTAATTTTATAGGTTTTGAAATATGAAGGCAACTATTAAGGGAGCTATCAAAGCAGTCTGAGGTATAGTGTGAGTTGTCAGGGGAAAAATATAAGAGAATTTTCAATAACTGAAGGTTCGGCTGATTCTCATGCCAAGGCCTGGGATTGTAAGAACACTTCTTGGAATTCCTGGAGACTGTTCATTGCGTGGAAGAATCTGGACCAAGGAGATAAATTCTGAATCACCTGGACCATATTAAAGTGACTGGGGGCTTGAAGGGGTAGAGAGGGCCCCCCACCCCCGCAGACGTGTCTTCTAGCACAGCTGCCCTCCCAAAGCACAGCAGAGCCGAGAGCCTCTGTTCTTCTCCCTGTAGCATTTTGTTCCAGGAGCACTTTTGCCTGTGCCAGCATTGCCTCTTAGACATCAACCCAAACAGGAAAACATTTTCCCTTAAGCAAGACGTAGTAGAAAGAGGGAGAGCCTGGATTCAGACAGATTTTGAGCCAGATCCAGGCTCCCAGGCCTCCCGCTGGTAAGCTTTGTGACCTTGGGCCAGCACAGTGCCTAGTCTATGGAACACTCCTGACCTAAACTGTTGAACCACAGCACTTACTTACCTGACTTGATCAGCAGTTTCCTTCCTATAAGATAGTGTTGAAGAGCACAGGCCTTAGAGGCGTCACAGCTGGGATCAGATCCTGGCTTCACAAGTACTTAACCTCTCTATGCCTAAGTGTCTTCATCTACCAAATGAAAAGGATAGTGTCTATATCTTAAGCTGGTTATAATGATTGTATGGATCAAAAGCACTTAAAGCCGTGCCTGATACATAGTAACCACTCTTTATGTGTTTATTGTAAAAAGAGTATTCTGAAATTTTCTAACACATGATAAATGCTCCCAAAATATTATAGATGATGTTTTCATTTTCTCTATGTATTTTATTCACATTTTTTAAAATGTATTTCCATACATATTATAAGCCCATTTTTAAGTCTTCAGCATCCTCCAAAGGTTTCCATGAAGAAAACAAAACTCCCTTCCCACCATTCAGTGCTTTATAGCTGACCAAGTGCTTTAGGGAAAGAACTGATTTGACTCTGACTTCAGTCCTGCCCTGCATAGAGCCCACCTGGCTTGTCCTGGCTGGTCCCCCAAGGAGACCTGGCATTTGGGTGGAGAAACTTGCTGCTGACTGGGCTCCCAGGTGCATCAAGCCCTAACAGGACACGATTAGTTGTCATCATTCCCTGCTACCATCAAGGGCTACCTTGCAAAATATAGGAGGTGAATTCACTGTTGCCATCCCTGATTTGGGATGGGGATTGTTTTCTCACTAGAGGAAAAAAGTATCTTTGAAAGTTGCCACCCGGATGGAAATTTAAATGTCTCTTTAATCTACTTCTACCAACTTTGAGAGTTGGTAAGTGATGAGGGCAGAGAGGAAAAGGGGAAAGTCCTTAAAGAATGCAATATTGCCATTAATATGAAATTGTCAGAAAAAATTAAACCATAGTACTCAGTGCTAGTGGAAATGCAGTAGGACAGTTATTTATATACGGATTTGGCAATATGCCTAAAGAGACTTAAAACTGCTTGATCTCTCTAGAATGTAAGCTTCATGAAGGCAGGGATGTTTTGTCTGTTTTGAATTTTGTTTGTTTGGGTTTTCTTGTTTTGTTTTGTTTTTTGCTTATTACCAATTTAGAATGTTGTCCAACACCTAGCAAGTACTCATTAAATATTGAATGAATGAATGAATGAATGAATGAAAGAGTTATCTCTAGAGGCCCATAGTAATTTAATCTAAAACACAGTCAGAAAAACAAAATAGGGCCACCTGGATGGTTCAGTCAGTTAAGTGTCCAACTTTAGTTCAGGTCATAATCTCACGGTTTGTGAATTTGAGCCCCATATTGGGCTCTGTGCTGGTGGTGCAGAGCCTGCTTGGGATTCTCTCTCTCCCCCTCTCCCTGCTCCTTCCCTGTGCACACACACTCTCCCCCACCCCCCACCCTCAATAAACTTTAAAATATTTAAAAAGGAAAAAATAAAATAAGAGAAGAAAAGTCAGGGGGCACCTGGGTGGCCCAGTTGGTTAAGTGTCTGACTCTTGATTTCAGCTCAGGTCATGACCTCATGGTTCATGAGATCAAGCCCTGTGTCTGACAGTGTGGAACCTGCTTGGGATTCCCTCTCTTCCTCCCTCTCTGCCCCTCCCCCATATGTGCTTGTGCACTCTCTCTCTCACTCTCTCTTTCTCTCTCAAAATAAGTAAATTTAAAAAAAAGAAAAAACAAATGTAAATGAAGTAGGTGCTCATCAAAGCATAACTTTGTGAAAGTTTGGAAACAATTATACATACAACACAGGAATTATTAGATAGGTGGAGTGTTTTTCAGTTTTTTAATAATGTTTTAAGTTGAAGCTTTAGTATGTGGGAAAATGCTTAGGTAGTTTTAAGTGAAAAAAAATTTTGAAATTTTGTATATAGTATGATCTCAACTTTGTTTAAACCATTTTTTTCTTAAGCATAGAAAAAATACTAGAATAAAATAGACCAAATCATTCAGTGGTTATCTCTGAGTTATGAGAATAGGTGTAATTTTTATTTAATTTTTCTTAACTTTTCAGTGTATAATAAGCATATATTTCTTTTAAATTTAGGAAAAAGATATATGTTACAAAATCCCTGTTGAACTCAGAGTTAGATGGAGATCAGGCTTGTGACCTAGCAATTTGCTGATTGTGTGTTGATGTTGCAGACTGCGTGTGGCTCATGTGACGTATGTGAAACTGTTGTTTCACAAAATGTTAAGCATAAAACCAAAGTATGTGATGATAGCTGTTGTTACCATTCTTACTATTGTGGTAGCAAAGTGGCACCTTTTGAGAAAGTTGTCCAGAGTATCCTAAGATCCTTCCGTGATGGGTGGTAAAACACCCAACAGGTTGGGAACGATATTGTCAGTTCCTGGAGGGGGACCCTGTCCTTTTTGGCTAGTACGAGGCCGGCATGTTGCAGGTACTTGCTGACTTTCACTGTGTGAGCAGAAAGGTTGAGGAATTGCTGATCCGCTGCCTTAACTTGTCAGGGTCACCATGACCTGCAACACTGCTACACAGAAGTAAGTCATTCTCCTGGCAGTGAGCTTAGTTCACAGACATCACCACCATGCCACTTCTTTGTTATCTTGTCATACACGGTCACACCAAATCCTTGTCATAACCCTGTGCAAGGCGGTCTGTATTACGCTAGGTTTTAGATGAGGAAGCTGAAGCCAGTGGAGAGGTAAACAAATCGCCCAAGGGCACATATGTGGTGACCAGTGGAGCCAGGATTCTCTTTGACTCCTAAGTTCTGTGCTCTTCCCCTCACTGGCCCTCTTTCCAGAGGAGTGACCAGGCAGTTTGTTCTGAAGGTCTTGCTGAATTTGAGGGCTTCCTCAGATATTCCAGATGGTACCGTTCAAACCTTTTTGGTGTTTCCTAGACAGAAACAAAGAAAACTCAGAATCTCAGAATCTGAATAGGAATTGAGTAAAAATGCCCCCTTGTTGCTGGTTTCAGTAAAAATCCTTAGATAAATGGCGTATCTCAGATGTGGCAACTGAGCTGGCTACATCCAGCAATTGTCTGTGAAAACCATGGCTTCCCATTGGTTCCAATGAGATCCCCTGTGTTTGCCTACTTAAGGCCACAGGCCTCATGCTTCTGTCTCCTTGGATTTAGTAGTGAAGTCACCACAGGTAGGGAAGTGTTCCTTGACCTCTCTGATAGCCTTTGCCTTTGCCTTTGCCTTTGCCTTTGCCTTTGGAAGGTGGATTGTGTTTATATTATTCTTCCAAATTGTATTTTTTCAGTGAAGCTCAATAATCATTGTGGTATAAGTGGACCATTCTCCTTCCCAGTGGCTAAGAAACTAGCTCTGAGCATATGCTGAGAGCTGGTTTGTGAACCAGTTTAGGGACTCTAGAAAATAGCTGCAGGACACTACTGGTGACAACCCAGTGCCATTCTTCTTCCAGTGATTGAATTCTGGGGACTTACCTGCCTGTCCTTTATCATGGGGCCATGACTACAGTAACGGAATAGGCCGGTGGAGAAGCTGGACTGGCTGGAGAAATGAAAGGGAACATGGCCCCAGTTCCCAACCCTTGCTTATCCTGCACGGCTTCGACTCTGGGTAAGATTTTGTTCACAGGAGGTTGTATTAGTTTGCCGGGGCTGCCATAACAAAATTCCATGACTGTGTGGCTTAAACAGCAGAAATTCACTTTCTTTCAGCTCCAAAGGTTAAAAGTCCAAGATCAAGGTGTTAGCAGGTTGGGTTTGTTCTGAGGTCTCTCTCCTTGTATTGTACATGGCCATCTTCTCCCCGCTTGTCTTCACGTGGTCTTTCCTCTGTATTGTCTATGTCCCAATCTCTTCTTTAAGGGCAACAGTCATAGTGGATTAGAATCCACTGTAACAACCCAATTTTAGCTTAATTGCCTCTTTTAAAAGCCCTAGCTCCAAACACAGTTGTGTTCTGCAGTACTAGGGGTTAGGGCATGAATTTAGGGTTGAGGTACGGAGGGACACAACTCAGCCCATAACAAGAAAACTGCAGAGAATCAGAATAGAATGATTGAACAGTCACTTGCCACATTCCAAACCATGAAGGTTGGTGTCAGCAACTCCTCCAATGCTGGGGTGTCTAATCAGACCCCAGGAAAGGGAGAGCCTCAAGCAGACTGTGAGGACTCCAGCACAGATGCCTAAGCAGTGCTGAGAAATAGAAATGGGCAGTGGCCTTGATTTTCCAGCTTCAAACATCCAAGGCCTGCACGTGTTTTGTCTTCCCCAGATAGCTCAATACATCAGGAGACATCATATCTTGCTTTCTCTCCCTCTGAAATGTACGTTGAAGCTCTCCCTTTTCCTCCATTCTGTTTCCTCTGCTCTGCCCTGGTATAGAGCGGCTTCCTCCATAGGGACAGTGACAGCGGTCTATCCCCGCCTCATAGCCTCAGGCTCCGCCCCTCCCGTCCACCACTCAGCTGTCAGAGGGCTCCTTTAATGTGAAGACTGGACCAGTACCTGCCTGCTTGATTGCCTTCCCTACTGCCTACAGGATAATTAGCATTCCTTAGCATGGTACATGAAGACCATACTTGAAAATCTTCGGGAGTTCCCTGCTGCCTCCAGAGTAATATAATTAGCAAAGCTTGCAGGCTCAGACATGCATTTCAGTCTGGTCAGACCTGTTCCGCCATTATGACTGCCTGACATACCACTACCCCTCAGCCCTGCCCCTCCCCCCCCCCCCAGTATGGCCCAACTCCCCAGCTCTCCTCCTCTTCCCTCAGAAAGTCTGCCCTGCTTTCCCTCTCCTGCTTTGAAGCTTGAAGAAATGCCCAAAGTCAAGATCACTTTTCTGTGGAGGCTTCCCCACTGTTTGCCCCAGCCCTCAAGGAGAATCATTCTCTCCCCCCAGAGCACTTGATACATTTCTCTGTGTGCTTAACATCTTGAATTGTTTCCTTTTCTTGACTTTGTCTCCATCACTGGCGCGTGAGCTCCTTAGCAAATGGACTTTATATAATCCATCTCTGTATCTCGCTGCCCCACACAGTCCCATGCCTCATAGGTGCTTCATAGACAGGCTATAGGTGAGTAAAGAGATGAAGTCACAGGAGTCTGTCCAGAACCTTGCTGATGGCCTGTGCTGTGGGCTTTCCAGGTTATCTGATGATGTCCTTTACAAACGTGAATGATGAGCTGTTCTGTGATAGTGTCCCTTGACCATTCTGCCTGCCGCAGCACTTCGGTCCTTTGAGGGCCGAGCCCCCTCCCAGTTTGGGACAGTCAGCAGGACTGCTGTAACCCTGCACCCCATCACTGTGATGTGGGGCAGCACATGTGGAAGAAAAAAGCACATGTGGGGCCAGGCAGCAGTGGCTTAGCTGTCAGAGTGCCTGCCCAAGCAGAGCACACAGTGGATACTTGGCAATTGAATTCCCTTACTCATATCATTCCTCCTGGGGCTGTCCAAGAATAAGATGCAGAAAAATGTTCTAGCAGTGCTCAGAAGCAGAAGAGATACAAGTACTTGCCCACCGTGGAAAAATAGCAAAGCTGGAAGGGACCTGAGGGGGAAAAAATCCATCCCAATATATTTTCGGACACTTTTCTTTACCATAGGACCTTCTTTTTTTTTTTTTAATTTTTTAAAATGTTTATTTATTTTGAGAGACAGGGAGTGCTCAAGCAGGGGAGGGGCAGAGAGAGAGGGAGACACAGAATCTGAAGCAGGCTCCAGGCTCTGAGCTGTCAGCACAGAGCCCAATGCGGAGCTCAAACTCACAGACTGCAAGATCATGACCTGAGCCAAAGTCAGTCGCTTAACCAACTGAGCCACCCCGGCGCCCCCTACAGAACCTTCTTTCAAACAAAATCTCAAATAAGGAAGCCCAATGAATATCATAAAAGCTGGGTTAAACTGTGGTAGAGGAAGTAAGACAGACCCCCATTCCCACACCACTTCCTGCACAACACCACTGTGGAAACTCCTAATCTAGTTGTCCAACCTTGAAGACCATTCATTTATATTCATTGGTTAGTTTTCCCTCTCCTCCCTCCCTGTTCTCAACATTTGTTAAACACCTACTACAACGCAAGCACTAAGGTAAAAACGTAAGTGTCTAAATGGGGAGGCAGACTTGTAAACAAACACTTGCAGTATCTGACAGATATTTTTAGAGCTCTAGGGTGGCAGTGAGGTTACCAAGAAAGGAGAGAGCCAGTGATTCTCCAGTCAGTGCTCAAAATAAGGTTGCCGGAATTCCCAAGCCAGGAGATATATTCCCTAGCGTCTGCTGCTAAAGGAATAAAAGAGGGAGCTTTTGTGTTAGGAGCATGTGCACCTGCCCAGGCCTCCCAGCTCAGGGAGGTCTCCCCAGTGGAGTGCGCAGAGCAGGCCCTGGCAGGTGGCAGAGGGCAGGGGGAGGAAGTCTCTCTCCAGCAGCTCAGGACACACAACTGCCATCTCACAAAGAGCAGGGCCAGTGCCTTGGCCTGATGCTTTTGTCCTAGGGCACTAGGGAGTTAAGAAAGCCTTTGTGCCCAGACATCTTTGAATAACGTTGTCACTCATGAGTAAACCTGAGAGAAACCCAGGATTTCTTTCACCAGGAATGGATTGAGCCCATTAGTAAGGAAAGGGCCTTCCCCCACCCCTCATGTTCCAGCAGCATTTTGGCCCCCTCACAGCCCGAGTCCGCGACAACGCCTTACCCCGTCAGTTGAGGTGTTTGCCCTTTCTGCACTAGTGAGCCAAAGGTTTTTGGAGGTTGAAATATGTGATTTGATATGGTCATTTTGAGTCTCCTTTGCCTTAGATGCCTGGAGAGGACATGACTTTAGTCCCCTTGCTGTGGTCTCCTCAGGGCCCCATCTGTGTTTGTGAGTGCCTGAGATAATACCTGTTGACAGTGAGAGCCCCTGAACACTTCCAAAACAAGTGATTGGCATATACTTGCAAATAGCACTTGTTTCGTTCCTCTCAGAGGAGTTAAGAAAGTGAGGGAGCTAATTAATGTGGACTAAGGGTGCATCCTGAACCGGGCACCCACCTTGGTGCCTGGTTCCCTCGATCCTTACACCAGCAATTACTGTGATGCTGTCTGTGTAATGTCTCTCCCTCTGACCTGCAGGCTCTAGGAAAGTGAGGGAGCCTGTCTTGTGCACTGCCATAGCCCAGGTATGGCACGTACTAAGGCACACAATACATAACGCTGAATGAATACACAAATGATTTTATATGACCTCCTGACGACCTTGTGGAATTGGTATTGTCCATTTGCAGATTAATAAATTGAGGTTCTAAGAAGCAACTTACTTGCATAAGGCTACATAGCCAGTCATTAGCTCCAACATTTATTAACCCAGGGCTTTGAAATTGAACCCTTGTTTATACCTGAACCTGAAGTCACTCATCTTTTTTTTTTTTTTGATAGTAAAAAAGAAAAGAGAAGGAATTCTTTTTTCCATGCTCTAGGAACAATTCTTGTTCTGCCTTCTCTTTATTTTCCTAAAAAATTTTTTAACGTTTTTTATTTTTGAGAGAAAGAGAGACAACATGAGCAGGGGAGGGGCAGAGAGAGAGGGAGAATCCGAAGCAGGCTGTCGACACAGAGCCTGACGCGGGGCTGGAACTCACCAACTGTGAGATTATGACCTGAGCCGAAGTCGGACACTTAACCAACTGAGCCACCAGGTACCCTGCCTTCTCTTTAGATGAGAGCAACAGGTTACCCTCTCATAATTACAACTTTATGTCCTGCCAGGTCTCTGGTAGTTGAGAGAGGGTGCTTGCTAGCACAAATGCTGAATGGTGGCCTTTTCCACCGTCTTTCTTGTGGAGTGTGATTGTGACTTTAAGAATGGAAAATGTCTTGGGAAATGGAGGAAGGTGTGGACTACAGTAGCTTTGAAGGGCTTTATTTCAGGGCTAAGACTTGAGTTAAGCTTCGGATGAGTAGGATTCACCAGAGGGTTGAGGCTGGACTCTCTAGGGACAGTGTGAGCCAGAGCATGGAAGGGGCAATGAGGAATGCAAAGTCACCCACCTGCCTGGAACAGAGACAGTTGGGGATCATGCCTTGCCCCCACTTAAAAGCCTATAGGAAGGAGTTCCTTGAACCACAGGCTTCTCAGCTGGACCCCAAAGTTCTCCATGACTTGGGCCTGCCTGTTCTGTGCTTGCCCAGACCTCTGACCTGCTGGGCCAGCTGACCCCTGAAGCAGGCTGCACTGACCTTGAGCAGTGTATCTCCTGGGCCTCAACATCCTACCCGGGATGCATTCTCCCTCCTTTGCCTATCGGCAGATCTTCTACTTGATCTTAGCTTAGATGTGACAGCCTTTGCAAAACTTTCCCGTCCACCATATTTGTGACCGCAAGCAATTAGCCCCCTTCTTCACACTCCCAACTCCTCTTCTATTTGCATCTATTTTCTATCCAGCTTTCATGTCTGTACATCCTTGCCCCTGACCCAGCTTTCCCTTCCCTGCTCCATACCCTTCCACTTGGGTTATGGGAAAAACACCCTTCCCTTATATCTTCAGTCCCTTCCAGAACATTCTCTCCAGCTCTATCTAGTAACATCTATAACTCTCACCCTGAGCTGACTTCTTGTTAACCCCTCTCATACTTGATTTTGCACTCCTCAACTCTCCAAGTCAGGACACAGGTAGGTACCCTTTTATTTGTTCCCTTTTATTTTAAAGCTGCCTTTGCCCATCCTCTTTTTTAAACAAACAAATAGCTTCCACAGCAAGCAGGTCTGCTTCTCTGCTCCTTTTCTTTCTTTTTTTTTTTTTTTTTAATTTTTTTTTCAACATTTATTTATTTTTGGGACAGAGAGAGACAGAGCATGAACGGGGGAGGGGCAGAGAGAGAGGGACACACAGAATCGGAAACAGGCTCCAGGCTCTGAGCCATCAGCCCAGAGCCCGACGTGGGGCTCGAACTCCCGGACCGCGAGATCGTGACCTGGCTGAAGTCAGACGCTTAACCGACTGCGCCACCCAGGCGCCCCTTCTCTGCTCCTTTTCTTAAGAGTTGTGCTGTTGAGAGATACTGACCTTTTCTCCTTTTCATCGCCGTCCCTTACCACCTTTCATTCCCTGAGGACTTTGGCACCAGCTTACAGACTTTCCCCAGCCCTGCCATCATCTTGGATGGCTCCAGCATCGGTGCGGCTGGCTCCTCCAACGCCCTGGCCTCTCCCAGCTGGAAAACTTTTCCTCCGCATTCCCCCGCAGCGACTCCCAGAGTCACACCCTGGACCTTGGCACTGGGCGAAATTCCTCTGTGTGAATCACAGAAATCCTAGAATCATAGAAATTGGTGATTCTAACCACACACTCCGGCCAGAGACACTGCGTGGTTGGCCAGCCCTCTGAACTCCCCAAGTCTCCTGTCTCCTGTGTACCTCTGTGTCCTGGTCATCACTCCTGGCCACCAACCTAATCCAGTCCTGCTTGGAGTTCATGATCCACCATTCCTGCCCCTCCTGTCAGTGCCCCAGATTTTGTGCACCTTTATCTTTCATTGCACTCTTTTGAGAGAAGTCACAACCCTGGATAAACCCGGCGCTCGCTTTCTCCATGCCTGTGGCAGGTGGTCAAGCCATGTTAGAGGAAAACGTACAACAGAAGAAAGGGGACATACATAAATTTACGATCATCAGTCTGAATGGAGCCCAGTGATGTCATTGTTTCTCTGACCACCTTGCTCTCACACTCTCCACAACCTCTCTTTGGAAACCTCTCCACTCTGACATCACCAACCCTCCCTCCCTGCAGATGATTTCCGCATGGTGCATGTAAGAGCACCTCCACGTGGCCGTGCCTCTCTCCCTCTTGTTCCAGCAGCTGAGGGGGCCTCCTCTGTCCAGGACCAGTCCCTCCACCTGGGCTCTGGCTCCCATCCTCTCCCTTCCTGAACAACCCCTCCCATTAGCATTTCAACATGCTTAAGCCTCTCCACCTTAAGCCACTTGCCTTTGGTAGCTAAACTTTTGGAGAGTTGTGTGTGTTTGCTGTTTGTTTTCTCGTCTCCTGCTCTCTCTTCCAACTACCCCAGTCTTTCTGGAGCAGACCTTCACTGGCTTACAGGGGACCTCCTCTTTGCTGAATCCAGCAGACAGTTTTCAGTCATGTTACCTGACCTTTCAGAGAAATTCAGCAGTGTTGACGACTCCCTCCTTCTTTCCAGAAATGCTCCTCTTTGGTCATCTTGTGACAACCCAATTTCTCGTTCCCCTTCTGCCTCTCAGTTTCTGTCCCTTCTCACCTTCCTCTAGCACTTTATCCTCCTTTATCCTGCTTTCACATGCTGAAGTGTCTTCAAGCTCCTGCCTAGGCTCTTCCGCATTCTAAATTCTCTCCATGGAGTCTCAATTACCACCTGTTTGCCTCAGGTTCATTCTCTAGCCCTCTCTCTACGACCCAGATTTACAGATGCCCAGTTGCCCACTTGACATCTACAGGTGGCTGTCTCACAGGCTATCAGGCTCAGGGGGTACAAAGTGCAATTTGAGATGTGCTCCTTTCCTTCCATCCCCTCCCCACAAGTATCCTGGTCCTCACTCTTTGGCATCTCACTTCAGGGACACCGTCACAGTCATCTACTCAGTTCTGTTGGCAATTATCCTTGACCCCTGCCTCTCACTTAACCCCAAATCTTGTCCATCACCAGCTCCTGTGCATCTCTTTCCTCCAGACATCTCATCCTTCCAGCTCTCTCCATCGGCACCCCACCATTCTAGTCCAACCTGCCATTACATTTTACCTAGATTATTGCAGGGATCTTCCAAGTTATTAACACATTCTTAGTCCCGTCCAAAAATCCTCACTGTAGCCAAAGCGATCATTTGCAAAAAACTGCAAAATGAATTATGTCTCTTCTCTTTCAAACCTTTCTGGGTTTTCCCATTGCCCTGTGGCTGAAAACAAGTCCTTAGCAAAGTCACCCACCTGCTGCACCATCTTGGTTCGGCCTGTGTTCATTCCTCTTTCAGAGTCTTTGAACATGCTGTTTCTTCTCCACTTAGTGTGTTTGTCTTTTCTCTGCTCAACTCTGCCTTGGCGCCTGGCCTGATTAACTCTTTATTTATCTTTCATATCTCATCTTAAATGTTGCTTCCTTAGGGATGGCTCTCCCAATCACCTCCTCCCTCCAAAGGAAACTACATCAGGGATCCTGGTTCCTCCCTTGCTGTCATAGCATCCTCTGCATCTGCTCTGTAGTAGTTCTGTGTGTGTGTGTTCTTTTTTTTTAATTTTATTTTTTATTTTTTTAAATTTACATCCAAATTAGTTAGCATATAGTGCAACAATGATTTCAGGAGTAGATTCCTTAGTGCCCCTTATCCATTTAGCCCATCCCCCTCCCACAACCCCTCCAGCAACCTTCTGTTTGTTCTCCATATTTAAGAGTATCTTATGTTTTGTCCCCCTCCCTGTTTTTATATTATTTTTGCTTCCCTTCCCTTGTGTTCATCTGTTCTGTGTCTTAAAGTCCTCATATGAGTGAAGTCATATGATATTTGCCTTTCTCTGGCTAATTTCACTTCGTGTAATACCCTCCAGTTCTATCCATGTAGTTGCAAATGGCAAGATTTCATTATTTTTTATTGCCGAGTAATACTCCATTGTATATATATACCACATCATCTTTATCCATTCATCTGTCGATGGACATTTTGGCTCTTTCCATACTTTGGCTATTGGTGATAGTGCTGCTATAAACATGGGGGTGCATGAGTCCCTTCGAAACAGCACACCTATATCCCTTGGATAAATGCCTAGTACTGCAATTGCTGGGTTGTAGGGTAGTTCTATTTTTAGTTTTTTGAGGAATCTCCATACTGTTTTCCAGAGTGACTGCACCAGCTTGCATTTCCACCAACAATGCAAAAGAGATCCTCTTTGTCCGCATGCTCTGTAGTATCTCTTATCATGAAAGGATTCCTTAGATAATCATTTATTTATTGTCTTCCCTGCTGGCACATGAGCTTCTCTTTTTCACAGCTGTATCCCCAGCCTAGCACACTGCCTTGTGCACTCAACAAATTTTTGTCAAATGAATGTTGTTGACTTGTTTTGTAACTTTGTTTGAATGAGTGACAAATCACTTTGTCTTGTATCTTCTGTGTTAATTTCCCCTACTGGAACATAAGATTCAGGCTTTTTCATCTCTCTTTAAACCTGTATCTAGAATTGTGCATGTCATACGGTATGTGCTGAATGAATGAATGAATGAATGAATGACAACTAGTTTGAGTGAGAAGAGTGGGCCAGATGCTGGACATCTCAACAGAGATAGCAATGAGAAAAGTATTCTAAGGTCCTTTATCTGTAAGCCTTGGGTTATCTGGTTTGCATTAACTTTCAGCCATAAAAATACTTTGGAGATTTGTTCCTTATAAAAAGCCAGCCTCTGATCCTGGTTTCTCACCAAGGTTTAATTGTCCCAAAAGCCCAGATACTTAACTTGAAGCTTCTGTTCTGTCCTTTTTTTTTTTTTTTAAATGGGAAAATAACAGAGAAATCCCTTTGTTTCAAACTGAATAGAAATAACTTGGCTTTCGTCTTCTCCATAGGCATGGGAGCTGATGTTCTCTTTCTATTATAAACCTACCCAGTGCCAGGACTCTCATTAGGATTTTCCACTAAGGACAAAGAGAGATCTTGCTACGACAGTGTATGATGATGAGTACTATCATTGTGCTTTTGTGCTATGCAGTCTTCATACTTTAAGGCAGTAACGTTAATAAAGAATTATATTAAATAGCAGTATTTTTCCTTCTTGTCATTGCTGCCCATTTAAAAAGCTGTATC
Source organism: Prionailurus viverrinus (assembly GCF_022837055.1). Classification (NCBI taxonomy): domain Eukaryota; kingdom Metazoa; phylum Chordata; class Mammalia; order Carnivora; family Felidae; genus Prionailurus; species Prionailurus viverrinus. Next base: position 46,311,916 of record NC_062570.1, read on the forward strand.
TTTACTGGGATGCCTGGCTCAGTTGGTTAAGCGTCTGGCTCTTGGTTTTGGCTTAAGTCATGATCTCGCAGTTTTGTGAGTTTGTACCCTGCATCAGGCTTTGCCGCTGGTGGCATGGAACCTGCTTGGGATTCTCTGTCCCCCTCTCTCTCTGCCCCTCCCCTCTCACTCTGTCTCTCTCAGAATAAATAAATAAACTTCAAAAAAAAAAAAAAGATGTACCTTTACTAATAAGTCAGCATCCACCTACCCATCCTCCTTAATTAAGCAAATGTCCTAAATGAATCTGTATTGAGATAATTTCCAAGGACAATACCCTCACCTTTCCTCCTGAATCTGTGTGTTGTGGATTAGAACTTGTGCAGGTGAAAGAAAAGCCCAGACTCTCTGTAATCAACATTTAATGGTACAGGCCTAGGACTTGAATTTCTAGCCAGCAACCCAGGCACTCCTGATGTACAGTGAACTTAGAGACTCAGAGTCCTTAATTATAAGTGTAAGTCCTTCAACCTTTCATCCTTCAGTGCACTTTTGTGATTGGCAGACAGGCATAGAAGGGTGCTGTCTGTAGAGGAACCAGCATATACACACCCAGAGGCATGAAAATGCCCAGTTTGCTAGGAATGATCTAGTTTGCTGTATTGAAGGCTACCCATGGAGGCTGGCAAGAGATGAAGCCAGAAATGACACACAGCTTATGAAAAGCCTTGTAGGCTTTAATAAAGATGTTTTAGGTTAGGAAGCGAAATTATCTAATTTGGTTTTTGGAAAATGTCTGGCAGAAGTTCTAAAAGGTATATTCCAGGGGCAGGACAATGACAGCTTGGGTGAGAGTAGGGAAGACCAGAGTCCAGCTGTTGAAGAACCATCGGTTTATTAGAGACCAGGGAGACACTGAAGACATCAAGAGGATGAGAATGAGGCACTTGGACAAGAGAGGAAAAATTAGAACCATTTAGGAGATAAAACTCCATCTGAATTTAGCAATGACTGCATATATGGGTTGGGTTGTAAGGAATACAGGATGCCTCTGGAGTTTCTCCTGGGCTAATGGACTTTCTCTGGAGTTCTGTTGTTGAGGAGAGAGTGCAGGATGGAGTTCTGGCAAGAAAGATGAGTTTGGTTTGGAGCATGTGGTGTTTGACAGGCCTATGAGACATGTAGGTGGTGATGCCCAGGGAGCAGATGGATATACATGTCTGGAATTTAAATGATTCTGGGGACATGATGCAAAGCATTGCCCTTGCTTGCCACCAGCTTATCACCCAAAGTGCTGTATTTAACGTAACGACAGCTGGCATTTGGTTTAGTAAGTCCTTACTAAACGTCAGACACCCTGTTGCACAGGACACATTATGAAATAGGTACTGTTACCATCCCCGATTTAAAGGGGAGGAACCTGAAACTTTTAGGTAATGTACCTAGGCCATGTATCTTGTAAGGGTCAGAGCTGGGATTCAAGCAGCTGTCTAAGTCCACCCCTGGTAATCACTATCCTGTGTTACATTGTTTCTCAACTGTTCCAGCCACACCTGCAGTTAAACAGGCACTTTACATCACAAACCGGTGCCCATAGATACACACTACCCTGTGTGCACCACTCACACAGGCGATTAAATAAACAGTGAGCCAAATAGTACTCACCCTCACTAAACCGATGCAACCCTATATTTTCTATTCAAATCCATCATTTTTTAAAACGTCGGTTGTTCCCAGGGTGCCTGGGTGTCGGTTTAGTGTCCAACTTCGTCTCAGGTCATGATCTCATGGTCCATGGGTTCAGCCCTGCGTTGGGCTCTGTGCTGACAAATCAGAGCCTGGAGCCTACTTTGGATTCTGTCTACCTCTCTCTCTGCCCCTCCCCTACTCATGCTCTGTCTCTCTCCATCTCTCAAAAATGAATAACATTTTTTTAATGTCAGTTTTTCCCTAGTAAATTGATTTCACAGCCAGAGTCTGAGTCTGACAAACACTGCTCTATTTTGCTCTCCTGGGAGAGCATTTCATTTCTATTCCCAGTCCTTGTCATTCCCTGCACCTTTGGAGAAAGAACACTGAAATGGTGCTGCATGTGTCCTACTTTTGTCTCTAGAGAAGGTATTAAAGGTAAAAGCTTGGGAACACTCACTTGCATAGACTGCTTGAGCCTCGTCTTTAATGTGGCTGACCGAGGTCATTGTAGAATGTGCAAAATCACAGCGAAGAATGCAGTGCAAAGCAGTGTGAGCAAAATAGTGATTGCCAGTATGAGCTTCAGTGGCACACAGGCCTGGGTTCATATTCCAGCTCCATACCTTATTAACTGTATAATTTGGGGCAGATGCTTTACTTCAGAGGGTATTGTAGAAGGATAAAATTGAAATAGTGTGCTGATTCTTTCAACAGCTACACAAGCCTAGCCCTTAGTAGACTAACTTACAAAATGAATATTCATCTGTAAATGCAAATTAAAATTTCCAGGATATTTAGTAATGACCCAATCATTCAATGATCAGCAAGCTATTAGTAAGTCATTTAAAGGAGGCTTTATTTTATTTTATTTTATTTTTTTAAATGTTTATTTAATTTGAGAGAAAGAGAGAGAGCAGGGGAGGGGTGGAGAGAGGGAATCCCAAGCAGGCTCTGCACTGTCAGCACAGAGCCCAGTGTGGGACTTGAACTCACGAAACTGTGAGAGCCGAAACAAGAGTCAGACACTTAACCCACTGAGCCACCCAGGGGCCCCTAAATGAGACTTTGAATATTGATTTTACTTAACACAGGATGAAGTAGGTCTTAGAAGAGCCTGGTGGCTAAATGTCACTAAATATAGCCCTGGGCACAGAGTTGTTTATTTCAGGACATTTGGAGGGGAGGTTACCCTGTGAGTTTTCCTTCAGAGTAGACAGTGTCACTCCAGAACAGCTGTGTTACATGTGCAGGAATCCCAGTGCCCTTACAGGAAATCATCAGTGGAAAGAGCTGTTTGATTAAATACAAGCCTATACTGAAACTTATAGTTCCCAGAGCTGATAATGTTTATGAAATGAGAACTCTTCTAGAAGACTTTGAAATTAATGAGGTGAAAAAGTTAGATTCTGTCTCATGAGGGAAGAAAGAACCAGTTCAATGTCGATTAGCGAAGCAAAGTACTGGGTACGAATAAACTCACAGGCTTACGGTTCTACATTTCCTTTCCATTTCTTTTAATATAAATCTAATTTAAAAATGGAAATACAGTTCAGAAAGCATTCCTGGTACTTGAACTTTTAACTTTTAGTCCAGTCCCCTTTGACTTTCTCTCATTAATTTTAGATTTCCATCAGGTTGTCACTACTAGTTAAAATTTATCAGGGACATACTCTTAACCCCCAGGTAAATGGTGTCCCAAATGTGAGTACCAAGGAAGATAAATACACTGGACTGAGGATAGAGGTAAGAGAGGGCACAATAAACAGGATGAGAAATTCTTTTTTTCTAATGCTTATTTATTTATTTTTGAGAGAGAGATAGATAGAGAGTGAGCAGGAGAGGGGCAGAGAGAGAGGGAGACAGAATCCCAAGTAGGCTCCGTGCCATCAGTGCAGAGCCCGATGTGGGGCTTGAACCTACAAACCATGAGATCATGACCTGAGCCAAAACCAAGAGTTGGATGCTTAACCAACTGAGCACCCACGGGCCCCTTGGATGAGAAATTCTAAGGACACTCTAGGCTACTGTACTTCTCAGGAGCATGATATCCATGAAGTCTTGCATTCTTTGCCATGCTCAGCATCTAGTAAGGACCCGGACACAGCTCTGTTTACTGAGTGCCTCAACGAGCTGGGCACACCATGCAGGGGGTTCCGTTAGTCCTCACAGCAGTCTTTGGAAATGGGTATTGCTATCTTCATTCCATAGATGAGGAAACTGAGGATCAGAGAGGTTAAGAAAGCTGTCCAGGATCACACAGCTGTTGGGGACAGAGCCACAGTTTGAATACAGGGCCAGTGACTTCGAAGCCTGATCTCCCTTCTCCATGGCCTCTCATGGGCAAGTCTGTACCTGAACTCTAGCAAAAAACACCACCAGTGTTATTTTGCTGAGCACCCCAGCCTGCCAGGCACGAGATTAGTCTGCATAATTCCAAATTAATTCCAAAATATAAAATGGTGTAAAGGACACTGGTTTGAATGAATAGATCACTAAACTGAAATCCCATGGAGGCAGAGGACATATATATTTGGTCCCTCACTGTATATCGGATGCCTAGTATGTGGCTGATCCTCAAAGCATACTTGTTAAATGAATGATTATGTAAAAAATTAATGAACCAACAATTTTAAATGGAATTCAAAGTTCAAGTCCCATTTCTGCAAATTTCTGGGGCTTCGATTTTAGGGAAATCATTTCATTGTCTTAGCCTTAGCATTAACCATCTGCAAGATGGGCATAACACTTTCATAGCCTGCCTTATAGGGGACTGGTCTTTACTGTACCTTGGGACAGCCTGTGGCTGTTTAGAAACTCCTCATCCAGGCGTCCATCCCAAGAATTCTGACTTGATGGGTATGGGTTGTGATCTGGGCATTTAAAGCTCCCTAGGTGGTTCTAAGGGGTAGCACAGTTTGGAACCACTGTCATAGGGATATTCTTTTTGTTTGGAGGGATTGTCAAACACAGAAAAGGAAATAAAACTGCTTTGTAAAATCCAAAGATGCAGTTAAATATAAACAGTTGTTAAAAGTCAGTGCAGAATGACTCTGGGCCTAGGCCTAGAACTCCTGCTGCCTAATGACAGAGGAGACGGGTTACTCTGATCTCCTCTGTGCCACATCAGTCATCTGTCTCCAGGACAAATGACCTCCTTCCTGGTTCATCTGATCAGTGGGCAGAGTTGAGGCTGAGGCCCAGGAGGAGGAGGATTTGGTTGCCCTCAGGGCTCGAACAGGTTAACAGTGACCTGCTGGACAGTTGCCCTGTTGGATGAACTTGCCTTGGGCAGGTTCACGTGCAGTACTGGCTGTCCCACCCACTCATCCGCACGCACTAGGCATATGTGTACAATGCCTATTCAGAGACCCTCCCAAATGCGCCTGTTTGTTTGATTTTTCCTGGTCATGGTTCACTTTTTGACCCAATCCTCCCAGGCTGGGCCTGTCAAAGAACTCTTGTATTGTTGGAGGAAGGAAGCGGTCCTCCCTTGTCCTCAGCCGGTCCCCTGTTCGTCACCTTCCTCTGCTGCTACTCTGTTGAGGGTCAGCTGAGTAAGAGGGCCATCAGTGTGCCAAGAACAATATTATTTAAATTTTAAATAGTGGTCTCTTGGGAAGAAAGGGTCATGAGGCATTCAAACTGCCACAGAGAATTTTGCCAAGAGAATGATTCATAAGCCTTCCAACTATCTACCCCTCTCCCCTTGTTCAGTTAGGACAAAATCCTGAAGTTGCCAAGTATTTCAGGAGCAGATTCTTCCGTTTCCCTTGCATGTTGGTCCTTATCCAACAACTCCTCAAAAACCAGTCTTCTGATGGCAAGACAATTGAAATGGCGATTATTCTCACATGCTTTTGGATAGCATGTATTAGCCACGTGCCCTCAGCATGTCATTGACCTGTCAGAGCCTCAATCTCTTTTATACCTGGTGATATAACACCTGCCCAATCTAGGACCAGATGCCATGAACCATCTGAGACCATTCCAGAAATAATAAAGCAGTAGAAATATGCAAGGCATGCTGGACCAAAAGGGCACACAGCTCATATAGTCCTAATCCCTGCCCTCAAGGAACTTACTGCCTTGAAGGGAAAAGAGACAAGAAAGGAAATAAATGCCATCCAGGGCAGTTGCTAAGTAGCTTCTAGTCCTGAATCCAGAGGAATTTGAAACAACAACAGTCCCAGTCTTTTTTTTTTTTTTAGCCTTTCTGACACTTTTTTGAATTAATGAAATCTCAACATCCATGTTCTCATTTGACTGACACAGTCACCCAGTGAAGGCAGCAGACTCAGAGAGGAGTAAGTTCCCTGGAGTCCCACAGCCTGAAAGTAGAGGAACTGATGTAGGCCCTTGGCCTGAAGCTCCCTTCCCACTCCCCCACACTGGCTGCATGAGCACAGCACCTCTGTGTGGGGGGCCTTATGCCATGGAAGGAAAATGGGATTGTATTTATTAGTAGAACAGGAACTTTTCCATACATTTGCAACCCACAGCACCAAAGCCCAGTCTTGGAGCCCAAAACTGGGTTAAGGTTAGCTCTGGGCATAATGAACAGCATATCCTCCACTTTCGGGAATTTACAGTCTGTTTCTGGATCTGTGATTTTGCACCGATCCCAGAAGTGTGTCTGGGGGGGAAGGCCATTCTCAGGTCTGTGTCTGTGAAGACTTCCTGATGCCTGTGTTTCTAAGACCCCCAAATATCCATCTCAGGAATGTGCTCAGGGGCTCTTCACAAACCTGGGATTCAGTGAGAGAATGGCAGCCTCAGTCACCCCACTTCCTACCTACAGCAGTCCATGTCACCCTAACTTACAAAAATCCCAAATGGATAGAGTCATGAAGTACTATGCAAAAGGAGGAGGAAACGCCTTCCAGTCATCTAGCAGCTAATCAGCTTCAACTGTACCTTTTGGGAGCTGGTGGCACACAGCTATGTCCCAGCTGCTGCAGTGAACGGACGGAGGAAGTGGGTTATGGCATATGCAGTCCGCTTCAAGCGTGATGTAATGATGGTGGAATGGAATCCCTTTACACGTGAGTCTGCTGTCCTTCTTCCATAGTTATACTGGTCAGAGGAAACACGGCTGCATGTGTGTCACGAGCTGAGTACATGATTGCACGGGTACAAGCACATCTGCTTGCAGACGGGCTGACTGGCCCAGTGCTGACACAGAGGTCCACTCAGCAGTAGCTGAACTGTCAAGGTCACTGGCTCTATTTGGAGAAGCAGAATAATTTCATCTCCCCTGAAATAAAAGCCAGCTCGATCCACAACCTGTTGAACCTGTTAACTCTCAGGAGCACTTGCCTTGCTTCAAGAGTGTGAATACTGGAAACATACGGACCTGGGTTCTACTCCTGCTTCTTCCATCAACTCACTTTGTGACCTTGGGCAAATTAACTTACCCCTCTGGCCTCAGTCTCCTAGTCCATAAATGGGGATACTAATCATACGATTGTTAACCCAGGGTTGCTGTGATGATTGGAGATGACAGGTAGAAAGTGCCTGTCTCAGTGCCTGACACAGCCCAGCAGGTGCTCAATAAATGCTAATGGTTGCTGGGGCGCCTGGGTGGTGCAGTCGGTTAAGCGGCCGACTTCAGCCAGGTCACGATCTCACGGTCCATGAGTTCGAGCCCCGCGTCAGGCTCTGGGCTGATGGCTCAGAGCCTGGAGCCTGTTTCCGATTCTGTGTCTCCCTCTCTCTCTGTCCCTCCCCCGTTCATGCTTTGTCTCTCTCTGTCCCAAAAATAAATAAACGTTGAAAAAAAAATTTAAAAAAAGCTAATGGTTGCTGCTGTTACTGATGATGACACTGCTGTGCTGTAGCCACACGTGAGCTGCTTTGAAGTGTCTGCTTTTTACCACCCTGAGTTTATTACCTAGTAATTAATGCTGAAGAAACCAAACAAAAAATACATTTCATTGCTAAACTGTATGACAATGACTCTGAGGGAAGGGGGAGAGATGTGTGAAATGGGGTGTCAGGGACAGCCTCCTGGAGGAGGGGCCCTGGACTTTGGATTGGGAAATGGAGGAGGGAAGCTGTCAAAGCATAGCGGGCAGGATACAGATGTGAGTCAGTGCATGGCAGCAGAAAGAGTGTGCCCGTCGGGGCGTGGGGAGGATGCACAGAGCAGCCAAGGCAGGACCCTTGCACAGCCGTGGATGGGCAGTTACATTCGATGTGGTGACATCACTCCAGCCCCTACTCCTCCAGCCCCTTCTGCCAGACTAGCTCCTGACCACCCTTTAGGGCTTATCTCCAGCATCTGCCAGTGAGGTCTTGTGTGCACCCTGTCCCATGGACACAATAGTAATGATAATAAGGAACAGCTAGCACTCACGGAGCACCTCCTATGTGCCGGGACCTGTGCTGAGCATTTTACAGGCATTATTTCATTGAATCCCACAACAGGTGAAAGAGATCAGGGCATGGCTTGCTCAGGGCAGAGTCCCAGAATCTCCATTATATGTTAATCCATGTGACTCCTCTAATAGACTCAGGATGGCAGCAACCAACACCTCTTTCCTTTCGAACTCCCCAGTGTCTAACGTGGTAGTCCTGGCACAAAGTAGGAACTCATAAATGCATGTAGAATGAATGAGAAGAAATTGTCAAGTGTCCAGCAAGGCTCTGGATCCAGAGGCACCAGGCAGGTCACCAAGTGGGTTGGGGAGGCCTGCCCTCAGAGAAGCTAAGTCACAAGGCACCGAGCACTGGGAAGCTTGGGTCTCTGAACAGCAGGAGGCTGGGTCAGGGGCACAGCCTGAGGGGCTTGCTGCCCCTGAGCCCTGCCATTTGATGATGGGATCTATTCAGACATCTTCTCTCTGAAGTCAGAAAGTTTTGTCCTGAGAACTTAGGCTATGCTGAGCCCATAGGCAGAGTTCAGTAGCTGGGCTAGAGATCATTCGGAGAAGATGATAAACTAAGTAAAGTTGGGGGTGACAGTTAAGAGATTAACACTGGTACAGCTAGGCACTGACCAATCAAAACAGTCCCAGGCCTTTAGTTCTAGAATAGGGTCTTGAGGCCACCCACTCTGCCAGACATTAACTCCTCGGTCATTGGATCTTGGCGAGGTCCAGAGATGCCCTGAGAGAAGCCAGAGCTGAGAGGTACACTTGGCTGAGGGAGTGGTCAGAGCAGTGGCTCTGTAACAGTAAAAACATTATAAGAGTAGTAACTGTAGGTCCCTACTCATGTGGGCTGAATACCACAAGGGTATGAGGTTGAACTATAATGAAGAGAGTCAGCCATTTTTCAAAAGCCACTTGTTCTATTTTGAGGGCTTTGTTACAATTAGATGATACAATGCATAACTCTTATTTAACCAGGCACACAGAGACTATAATTTCTCAACGTGGTAAAAATGAATAAGGGCCCCACTGTGAACTCCTCCGTGTTGTACAAGCCCTACTTTTACCTCAGGATTCCTGGTATACCTTATGGGAATTATATGACTTTTTGACATACAGATCAAGAGTCTTGAGTGTCAATTAGCAAATTTTATTTATTTTTTAGAGAAATATAAATTCAAATACTTCTCTGCTATGTGCTAGTGAATCATCTTGTGCTAATCCTATTTTGGAGGCCATCATACAGCTAATGTGCCTGAATTTCTGCTTTACAAACTTGTTAATCTGAAGTTGCCTTCACATTAGCTTCAGGATGAAAAGAAGCTTCTAGAAGTATTTTTTTAATCCCTGAAATTACCAGTTGCTAAACCGTCGTAATTTTTCCCTCAAATACAAAAGAAGTTGGTGGCAATCAGCCAAGAGAAACACTTAGCCTTGTAGAGAGAAGAGGACTATTATTAAAAGCCACAGCGGTCATTAGCAAAGATGATGTCATAATTCAATGCCTGGGCCTCCCTGGGATCCCCGGGGCCAAGAAGAGACGATCACAGTCTTTACCAAGCCAGTGAACAGTCTCCTGCCTAATGGTGTTTGGTGAAAGTGCTCAGTGTCCAGGGTGGGCGGTTTCCTGCAAAATGATCGGGGACCTCAGTGTTGCACCAGCTTGCAAAGCCGGTGGCCAGCACAGGGGATTTATGAACTGGTGACTTTGGGCTTTGATGAAGAAAAAGTGTGGAATTTTATGTGTGAACAGTACTTTGAGAATTCTTTATGAGTCATACTTTCAAACACAGTGGAGCCTATCTTAGGATAGAACTTACACCTCCAGCACATCAGAGAGGGGGGGAACAACTCTTCAGGATTTTCACTAAGCTGAGATGTCTTTATTGCTTTTTAAAAACACTGGAGGAGCCCAGTATTCATGGTTTTAGAGATTACAAAACAAAAACAAAGAGAAAATTGGGAGTAACCAAGGAGTCTAACTTTTATTCACTTCTTTATTTTTCTTTCTTTCTTTCCACTTATCTGCCACCACCTGTATCCCAGCTCACATTTTCTGAGGCCTGTCCACCAAGGCCCTGGTAAGGAAATATGGTAATGGCAACACATGAAGCCTGTGATCACATCTTGGTTCTGTCACTTGCCGCTAGTCAATGAAATCATGAAGAAATGATTGGCACCAAATGTGCTCACTGATTGTAAGATGCATCCTGGTTAAGAAGCAATGAAATACAGGCCACAGCTGGGCAACTTCTAGAGCATGATATAACCTCTCTTGGTTAGACATCTCCTCTAGAAAGGTTGTAGAACCTCATCTAGTAGAGGTTGTAAAACCTCCGCATAGTGTGGTTGTAAGGATAAGGTAAGATTGGGTATTTATGAGACCCCCTTTCTTGGAGCTGATGATGGCAACAATCCTAACGTGTGGACGATCAGCATGCGGGCTTGCATCTCCGTCATTACTGAACTCTCTCTAACAGAGCTTGTAATAATCGTAGGGGAGGAGGTATTTTTCAGCTGGCAGGGCAATGCGGGGAGCTCTGGTGTTCAGGGGCTCTGAGGGCAGCTAGACTGCCCTTGGAACAATCTAGCTCTCGCTTACCACGCACAGCCTTCCCCACTTGTGGGAGGAACATTGCGCTACCTGGGGCTCATTGTGGATGCAGGGCTTAACCAGAGTTTCTCCAGGTGCCATCAGCCTCGGATACGATGGCGGCCACACTGACAGAATAAGCAATTAACTAATTAATTAATTAAAAACTGCTCTCAGTCCCCTACAAAACCCCCGTGGAGATTCTGCTCTCTTCCTTGTTGATGTCCTCCACCCGTGGCAGCCACTCAGGAGCTCGCTACTGTCGTCACTCCCAGGACCCTTCATGAGAAAGCCAGGAGCTTCTAGGCTGTGCCGCCCGAGCTCTACACAGAAAAGGGCTTCTTCACACTGTGGGTGGCACTCTATCATGTTGGGATAAAGGTAGGGCAGCTGTGGTCCCCGTGTCTCCCAGTGTCCCTTAGAGAACAGTCCCTGAACTTCGGCCAGCAGACGCTGTCTCCAGAGGGCTTAACAGGCCAGGGAGCAGATTCAGTGACGTCCCACTTGTTCCCCATCTCCCTGCCCGCGCCCAAACCAGAAAAAGCTTGTTTGTGAAAGACTCTGGTAAGAGAATGAAAAGACCAGCCACATACTCAGAGACATAGTTATAAAATACATGTCTGATACAAGATTTGGATCCAAAACACACAAAGAATTCTTTTAAGACAGCTTTATTGAGTTATAATTCACCCATGTAAAGTGTACATCTTAATGGTTTAGGGTATAATATGTTATTAATTCTTTTTTAAAGTTGTGGTAAAGTATAACAAAATTTGCCATTTTAACCATTCTTAAGTGTACAATTAAGTGGCATCAAGTGTATTCACAAAGTTGTCCAACCGTCACCACTGTTCATTTCCAAAGTTTTTCATCATATCCCAAACAGAAATTCTGTAACCCTTAAGCAATAACTTACCACCTCAGCCCTTAGTAATCTTAATCTACGCTGTCTCTGTGAATTTGCCTATTTTGACATTTCATGTAAGTGGAATCCTGTATTTGTCCCTCCATACCTCGCTTATTTCATTTAGCATGTCATTTTCAGGGTTCACCCATGTAGCAGCATGTATCAGAACTTCATTCCTTTTTACACTTGACTAAATCTTCATTGTTCCTGTATACATTTTGTTTATCTCCTCATACGTTGGGTTGATTCCACCTTTCAGCTATTGTGAATAATGCTGCACTGGATGTTGGTATACAAGTGTCTATTCAAGTCCTTGTTTTCCATTCCTTTGGGTATATATCTGGGTGTGAGTTGCTGGGGTCATCTGGTAATTCTATGTTTAGCTTTGAGGAACTGCTAAACTATTTTTCCATAGAGGCTGCAACACTTTCCATTCGTACCAGCAGTGTATGAGGGTTTTAATTTTTCCACAGCCTCATCAACACTTGTCATTTACTGTTGTTATTACAGCCATTCTAGTGGGTATGAAATGGTATTTCATTGTAGTTTTGATTTGTATTTTCCTAATGATTAATGATGCTGACCGTTTTTCATGTGTTATTGGCCATTTATGTATCTTCTTTGGAGCAGTGTATATTCAAGTTATTTATTTGCCCATTTTTCAATTGGGTTGTTTTTTGTTGGTTCTGTTGTAGCAATTATTTATAGATTCTAGATATTAAATGCCTTATGTTGTTTCCAAATATTTCTCCCATTCTCTAAGTTGTCTTTTCACTTTCTTAATAGTTAGTGTCCTTTTTGCACAAAAGTTTTCAAATGAAGTCTATGTACTTAATTTTTCCTTTGTTACTGGTGCTTTTAGTATCACATCGAAGAACTCATAGCTATATCCAAGGTTATGAAGGTTTACCCCTGTGTTTTCTTCCAAGAGTTTTATGATTTTAGCTCTTATACTTAGGTTATTGATCCACTTTTTGTTAATTTTTGTATTGAGTATGAGGTAGGGATCCAACTTTATTCTTTTGCATGTGGAAATCCAGTTATCCCAGCACATCTCTTTAAGAGACTGTTCTTTCCCCCATTGAATGGACTCAGCATTCTTGTCAAAAAGCAATTTGCCGTAAATGTATGAGTTTATTTCTGAACTCTTGATTCTATTCTGTTGATCTATTTATCTATCCTTAGGCTAGTACCCTGTTTTGATTATTGTAGCTTTGTGTTACATTTTAAAATCTTCTTTTTTAAAAATGGTTTTTGGGGGCACCTGGGTGGCTTAGTCAGTTAAGCATTCAACTCTTGATTTCTGCTCAGATCATGACTTCATGGTTCATGAGTATAGAGCCCCAGGTCAGGCTCTGTACTGACAGTACGGAGCCTGCTTGGGATTGTCTCTCTCCTCTCTTTGCCCCTCCCCCATCCATGCACACACTCTCTCTCTCTCTCTCTCTCTCTTTCAAAATAAATAAATAAATAAATAAATAAATAAATAAATAAATAAACAAACAAACTTAAAATAATGGTTTTGTTTCCTGTCACACATATAAGTCCTTCATCCATTTTGAGTTTATTTTTGTGAATGGTGTAAGAAAGTGGTCTAGTTTCATTCTTCTGCATGTTGCTGTCCAGCAATTTCTTACTTGACACATCTCCAAAGACAAGGGAATTAAAAGCAAAAATGAACTATTGGGACCTCACGAAGATAAAAAGCTTCTACACAGCAAAGGAAACAATCAACAAAGCTAAAAGGCAGCCAATGGAATGGGAAACGATATTTGCAAATAACATATCGGATAAAGGGCTAGTATCCAGAACCTATAAAGAACTCACCAAACTCAATACCCAAAAAACAAATAATCCAGTGAAAAAATGGGCAGAAGACATGAATAGATACTTCTCTAAAGAAGACATCCAGATGGCCAACGGGCACATGAAAAGATGCTCAACATCACTCCTCATCAGGGAAATACAAATCAAAACCACATTGAGATATCACCTCATACCAGTTAGAGTGGCTAAAATGAACAAATCAGGAGACTATAGATGGTGGAGAGGATGTGGAGAAACAGGAACCCTCTTACACTGTTGGTGGGAATGCAAACTGGCACAGCCACTCTGGAAAAGAGCATGGAGGTTCCTAAAAAAATTAAAAACAGATCTACCCTATTACCCAGCAATAGCACTGCTAGGAATTTACCCAAGGAATAACAGGAGTGCTGATGCATAGGGGCACTTGTACCCCAATGTTTATAGCAGCACTTTCAACAATAGCCAAATTATGGAAAGAGCCTAAATGTCCATCAACTGATGAATGGATAAAGAAGTTGTGGTTTACATATGGAATACTAGTTGGCAATGAGAAAGTATGAAATGTGGCCATTTGTAGCAATGTGGATGGAACTGGAGAGTGTTATGCTAAGTGAAATAAGCCATACAGAGAAAGACAGATACCATATGTTTTCACTCTTATGTGGATCCTGAGAAACTTAACAGAAGACCATGGGGGGAGGGGAAGGGGAAAAAAAAAAGGTTAAAGAGGGAAAGAGCCAAACCATAAGAGACTCTTAAAAACTGAGAATAAACTGAGGGTTGATGGGGGGTGGGAGGGAGGGGAGGGTGGGTGATGGATATTGAGGGGGGCACCTGTTGGGATGAGCACTGGGTATGGAAATCGATGTGACAATAAATTTCATATTAAAAATTAAATTAAATTAAATTAAATTAAATTAAATTAAATAATGGTTTTGTTTGTCCAGGGTCCCTTGCTATTGCATATGAATTTGAGGATTGACTTTTCTATTTCTGCAAAAGAGGCCATTTGAGTTTTGATATGGGTTACATTGAAACGTAGATCAAAGAATTGTTCAAACTTAACATTAAGGAAAACAAGCAAAAAAATGGGCAAAATTCTGAGCAGATACCTCACCAAAAAAGGTACACAGACGGAAAATAAGCATATGAAAAAATGCTCACCATTAATATGTCAATAGTTACAGATTAAAACTACAATAATATGCCATTACAGTTCTATTACAATGACTAAAATTTTAAAAACTGGCAGTACCAAATGCTAGAAAGGATGTGGAGCAATAGAAACTCCATTGCTGCGGTGGGAATGCAAAATAGCACAGCCACTTTAGAAAATAGTTTGGCAGTTTGTGTAAAAAGCTAAACATAGCCTTACCATATGATCTAGCACTTGCACTTCTACGTATTTACTCAATTGATTTGAAAACTTACGTCTGCACAAAAACCTGCACATGAATATTTATAGCAACTTTATTTATATTCACCAAAAACTGGAAGCAACCAAGATGAATAGATAAACGGAGAAACTAGGGGACAGCCAGACCATGGAATGTCTTCCCATGATGAGAAGAAATGAGTTAGGAAGCCGCAGAAATAGATGGATGAACCTTTTGTGCTTCTGGCTGAGTGAAATCAGCCAATCTGGAAAGGCTACATACTGTGATTCCAGTTGTATGACATTCTGGGAAAGATAAAACTGTACAGACAGCCAAAAAATCAGTAGTTGCCAGAGGTCCAGGGGGAGGATGGGAGGGATGAATAGGTAAAGCACATGGGATATTTAGAGCTGTGAGACTATTTTGCATGATGCCATAATGTTGGATTCAAGACCTTATGCATTTGTCAAAACTCCTACAACTTTACAGTACAAAGAATGGATCTTAATGTATCCAGATTTTTTTTCCAAATAATTTAATAGGCTACTGGATCAAATGCACACTGTAACATGAGAATACAACTGTGTTATATCATACATAAATGTATGCTACAACCTCAGTGAAGGAGTGGAAGGAAAAGTGCTGACCTAAGTAGCTGTGGAAATAAGTGAAGTTTGGAAGACTAAAGGCAAAAGGAACAGCTTATAAGCACTATAATCTAGTGTATTAAGTTGTTTCCCATGGTGGCATGGGTTAACAATTCTGATACCAAATGTGTATACTGGAATTGAGTAATTAAGTACATGGGTGGCAGGTGGTGGGAGCTTATCTCTCAATGGTGCAATAAGAATTTACAGATTAGCAAAGTGATGAGGCTAGAATGATCCATGCAGTAATGGATTAGAGATATTACTATGAAGTTATGTTTAGCTTAATATAGATTAATTTCCTTGCTCTTTCAGCTGAGAGGGACTAGAAACAATAAAACCCCAGTAGTAAGTAGCACATGTATTGAGTAGTGGTTTCCAATGCCATGTTTCAAAGAAGGAATTAGGTCTCCTTGAATCAATGGCTGATTCTAGGACCGGAGCAGGCCATAACATAAAAGGTGATCCTAGATCATCTTGTGCCAGAAAGTAAGAAGTAGATGAAAGAAAGAGAGAGAGAAAGAGATGGAGGGAGGGAGGCAGGAAGAAAGTGAGAGAAAGAAAAGAGAAGAAAAGAAAAAGAAAGAAAGAAGGAAGGAAGAGAGAGAAAGAGAAAGAGAAAGAGGAAGGAAGGGGAGAAAGAGGGACTGAGGAGGAAGGAATTAGGGGAATATGTCAAAGGGGCACAGGAGCCATCTGAAAGAGTTCCCAATGGCCAAAGCTGGAACAATTTGAGCAACAAAATAAATATTGGATTATAACCCAAAGTATAAAATAAGTACCCATGAGTCCATTCTAATATAAATAAATGATTGAATAAATAAATGGGGAGAAGAGACAAATCTTGCATGCAGAAGATTCCAAAAAAAGAGTCACTTTACGGTGGAGAACGCTGACAAGCACTACCCAGCCAGGTGATCAGGGTCGCGATCAAGGTTGATATCAACAGTGATAAATCGTGTTGACAGTATGTATCTTGATCTGATGTGTAAAATGGCACTTTGTGTCTTCCTTCTAAAAACCCATAACCCCAGTAGAGTCATGAAAAAAACATCAGACATATTCCATAGAAGGGTATTGTATAAAATACATGACCAGTACTCCTCAAAACTCTCAGTCATCAAAAACAAGGAAGGTCTGATAAACTGTCAGACAGAGAAGCCTAAGGAGACATGATCACTAGATGTAGTGTGGGATCCTGCAAAAAGAACAACAGAAAGGGCCATAGGTAAAAACTAAGGAAGGCTATGGGGCACCTGTGGCTCAGTTGGTTGGGCGCCTGAGTCTTGATTCCAACTCAGGTCATGATCCGAGGGTTGTGGGATTGAGCCCTGCGTCAGCCTCCACGTTGAGCATGGTGCCTACTTAAGATGCTCTCTCTGCCCCACCCCCCGCCCCTCTTCCCTGCTCATTTGCTCTCTAAAACAAAAAAAAACCTCAAGGAAGCCTGAATAAACTATGGCGTTTGCTTCATAATAATGTGTCACTATAGGTTCTTTAGCTCTAACAAATGTACTGAAGTGACAGACAATATTAATAATAGAAATTGGCTGAGGGGATATATGGGAACTCTCTGTACTGTCTTCTCATTTTTTCTGTAAATCCAAAATTGTTCTAAAAAATAAAACACATTTAAAAAAAAAAAAACTAACCAAAAAAACTGACCACATAGATATTTTCCTCATTCTTCCGGGAAGAATCTGACAGTCAGAAGAATCCAAGTACTTGGCACAAGATTGCCCGTCATTTAAATGGCAGAGGTGGGATTCAAATGCAGGGCCCACTGTTGAATCAGTGACTTTTGCCTGTCTGTGGATGGAACCTTTCTGTTCTGTAGTTTTACACATATCCCTTCATGTGTGTGTGTTTCTTTCTTGTTCTTCCCAGGGGATGGCCTTTACACTTGAAGAAAGGCTGCAGCTTGGAATCCACGGCCTGATTCCCCCCTGCTTCCTGAGCCAGGACGTCCAGCTTCTCCGGATCATGAGATACTACGAGCGGCAGCAGAGTGACCTGGACAAGTCAGTGCCTAGATCTGCTCTGTCTACTCAAGCCACAGGCTGAGCTGTTTCTTGTGGCCCATACAAGGTTCTCTTGGTTCTCTGCAGCAGGGAAAGGCTGAGAGCCCTGAGACATCCCAGACCCAGCCCTGTCTTCCACAGGGTGGTGGTCTCCCTGAGGGACAGAACTTGTTACGATAGAGGCACCGTAGACATGTCTTGGGAGAACTGGGAAGGGAGACTGACGTCCAACCAGTGGAATCTGGTTGGGCCTCTGGGAAGTGATGTTATCTGAGTCAGCCAGAGAAGCACTGATGGGACTTCAGCAGATGGCACTGGGGTTCATGGAAGGCATTTCACTCAACAGGGAGAAGGGGAGCAAGGGGGAGAAGGGTGGTACATGGCCCAGGTTCATACGGTAAGGGGAATGTGTGGGAGAAGAGAGGAGGTGCACAATGACACCTCCGAAGGGACCTCAGATGTCATATGTTAGAGCCGTTAATAACCCTGCCTCCCCTCTGGGTTCTCCCGGTGGGGATACTACACGAAGAGCCAAATGAGGGATCACAGGGTCAGCTTTGTCAGTTTTTACTAAAGAAGGTGGTGACCTCCCACGTCACATGGCTGTGAATTGGTAGAGCCAGGATTTGAACACAGTTCGCTCCAGAGTTTGCTCTTAATTGCTCTGCTGTGCCATAGCTAAGAGGCATTAGAGCTCAGTGGCTATAAGACTAGACTCTAGTATTAGACTGACTTCAAATCCTCATTCTATCACTTAACAGCAAAACTTACTCAGCCCCTCTGGTTCATTGCTCATCTGTACCATACCAGTGGTATCTAACTCATAGGGTTATGATAAGGCTTAAATGCATTAGTATTTGTAATGTGCTCAGAATAGTTACATAGTAACTGTAACTTACAACAATAGGCACTGTGCAAAAGCGTGCAAAAATAAATACAGCGCCTTGCTGGGCTCCGGCAGAAATTTGGGGAGAAGATAAGAGACCCCCCCCCATATATCTGTAGAGCTTAATGGCCAAGACTTTGGGTCATTGATGGTGTGGCTGTCCCCCTCAGCAGGATGTCAGATCCTGCACCTGTCTTCCCATGCTTCCCCCATAGAGTCCATGTTTTCTAAATTGTAGTGAATAATGAAAACTCTGCTTCCCCCTTCCCTCTATTCCAGAACAGGTAAACTCTATGGGTATCACTCCCATTAGCTCTAAGGCCATACTGCAGCCCAGGTCAAATATTCTTTCCTTCTTGTTTATTCCACTCAGTAGTCTAACTATGTCACCCTGAAGACCAAACCAGAAAGTACAAGATTAATCCAACCAACAGCATTACACATGCTCTAACTTTGAACAATCTGAACTTCCCCCATTTGTTAAATTTACAAAGAATTAAAGTCTAATGTGAAATCCTTTTTCCTAAGAATTAAAAGTCCTAAATCCTTCCCTGTCCCCAGTTTTTTTCAGCTAGATAGACTTTACTCATATGCCTGGGAAGACATGCCAGGCTCAGGGAGCAGGGGACATGCCTGATACTGGCTGCTCTACAGGGCTTGCTCCTGATGGTCTGTTGACTCCTCTGACCCACTCATTCCCAGAGTCCCTTATTTCAGCAGGCGCTCAGGGAAATGCTAAGGAAGCTCCCTGGCTTCTTTTCAGTAAGGGTAATGGTATGCTGGTAAATTTATAGTAACTGGTTCTGGGGCATGAGGAGAACCCTGATTTATAGCATTGGCCAATTTCCATGATATAAATACTCCCAACCATGACCGATTTCAAGTTATCAACTTGACATCACTGGATGCAGAACTGGGAAGAGATGAGTGCAAATGGCTACTGAGTAAGGGAATGAGCTCAGAACACTAGTAACGAGCTGAGATCCTGGCTACGCAAGCAGAAATCCTCCCTTCCTTCTAAAACACTGTTTTTAGTTCTAGACCAGGGCCTTTGGTAGGGAAGAGGCTGAGGCCCCAGGAAGTCACATGACTTCCCCAGAGTCACAGTGCTAGTTAACAGCAGAATTGGGGTTCAAACCCAGGACCCTGATACCATGCCCAGGGATCATTCCCCTCTGGGTACCTCTCTCCCACCCCATTCCATGCCAGGGCTCAAGTGCCTCCATACTCTCCTACACTGTTGTCCAGAACGGGTGTGATATCAGTAGTCACCAACACCTCACCTTGAATTTCAACCCTTGGGTTTTTTCCCCCCAGGGTTTTTGCGTTTTCAGGACTCTGAATGAAAGGCTTTTTTCCTGGCTTACTGATTTCAGGCTTCAGGGAATAGGTGAGAAAGAGATTTTTTTGGAGCACACCTCCTGAGGTCAAGTGGTACTCAGCCACTCGGGGAGCTCTGCTTGTGACAGGGACCAGCCCTTTGTAAGTGGGAAAGTCCAGCTCTGGTGTATTCTGTATTTTCCTCAACTCTATGCCACCTCCAGTATATTATTTTTTTTTCTTTTTTAAATTTTTTTAATGTTTATTTTTGAGAGAGAGAGAGAGAGAGAGAAATAGAGACAGCACGAATGGGGGAGGGGCAGAGAGTGAAAGGGAGACACAGAATCTGAAACAGGCTCCAGCCTCTGAACTGTCAGTACAGAGCCTGATGAGGGGCTCAAACTCTGACTGGCGAGATCATGACCTGAGCGAAAGTCAAGGAGCTTAACTGACTGAGCCACCTAAGCGCCCCTATGATTTTTTCATTCAGTAATGTCCACACAGTAATAACATAACTAACCATCTTGCATCATAGTTATGATTCTGGAGTCAGATTGCTTAAGTTCAAATCTATTTCATTTCTCTGTGCCTTACCCTCCTTATCTCTAAAACAGCCAGAATTATAGGACCTATCTCACAAATCTTTGGGGGTTTTAAATGAGTTAATGTAAAATGTTTAGAATAGTGTCTATGCCATGAATAATGATAAGTACTATAAGGCAGACAATATTCTCCACATTTTACAAGAAATGAGACCCATGTTTAGGGGAGATAGTGATTTGCCCATGAACGTGCCATTGTAAGTAGCTGAGCAGGAGCCCTGGGTCTTTGCATCAAGGGACCTCTGCACGGCCACTATGGTGCTCATGTGACCAGTGTGATTCTCGTCTCCCTTTCCAAGGTACATCATTCTCATGACACTCCAGGACCGGAACGAGAAGCTCTTCTACCGAGTGCTGACGTCAGACGTGGAGAAATTCATGCCCATTGTGTACACCCCCACCGTGGGACTGGCCTGTCAGCACTATGGCCTGACCTTCCGCAGGCCCCGGTGAGCCATCCTGGGGCGTGGGCTCAGGGAGGGGCCGTCTCATGTTGGGGAATCTATTCTTCCCTCTGGCCTTGCTTAATGGGACTCTGGAGGCTATTCCTGGTTGAGCCAAAGGCTCGACAAGACATTTGATCTTAAGCTCTTGCTCAGGAAATTACCCCACGCCCAGAGAAATGAGCTGAGAGAGGGTCTAGCAAGGGAATAACAGAGCCCCTCCACCTCCCAATGATAAATGCGCAACATGTTGTTCAAAGTTGGCCTGAAAGGTATTTCAGATTGTTTTTCTCTCATTATCTACCTACCACCTACCCCCTCTCTTGTCATCTCCACAGTGCCGACGGCTCTCTTGCCAGTTCGGGCCAATGAATAATGGAGTGTTGGATACCAAAGACTGAATTCTTTTGCTGACTCAAAGAAGCAGTATTCCTTCATTTGGGCTTGACTCAGATTCCACTTAAAATGTCATTTTATTAGACAAAAATTTGGCACTACAGTTTCTTTCAGAGCCAAAGAATTTAGAGGGCAGTCTTTCTAAAAAGATTGCTTGTGGTTTTTTTTTTCATGATGAGTTCAGAATATATATTTTTAAAAATGTATAAAAAAGGAAAAATGAGTGTTTTCCAAAGATCCTCAGTGCAAGGTGCCTGGTTATTATCAATACATATTTCTAGCACTGCTGATAAAAGATTGGCCTGGGTTTATTATATGTACTGGAACACTGTTTTAGTCTGTATTAGAATATGTTAAGATACAGTGTGCTGTGCACTGATGTGTAATTTATGTTTGCATAGAATTTATAAATCTGTGTTTATAAATCCTTTGGTATATGAGGAGCATGTAATCATGATCTAGAACATCTTTTGTTGATTTGGAAAAACATTCTTCTAGTTGTGAAGCCAGCATTTGGGATGAGCCTGCCGCCTGAGCACGTGGAGGCCCTGATGCCAGTTCTCTTCCTCTTCTGGCCCCACTGTCACCTTTGGCCAAGGGGCAGTGTGTCACATCTCACTTCTTGCGGTGGGGGTGGGGTCCAGCTGTTGAAGCAGACCTGACCTCATCACTCAGAGCAGCCACAGGGTGTCTGAATGGCTCAGTCAGTTAAACGTCCGACTCCTGATTTTGGGCTCGGGTCATGATCTCATGGTTCGTGGGATTGAGCCCTGCCTCAGGCTCTGTGCTGAGCATGGAGCGTGCTCAGGATTTTGTCTCTCTCTCTTCCCCCTCCCCACTCACTCACTGTCTCTGTCTCTCTAAAAACAAAGTAAATAAACTTAAAAAAAAAAAAAAGGAGCCATTCTTCTGCAGTCCTATGGGGGGACTGCACCCAGACCCTGTAGCAGTGGTCTTCATCCTGCCTTTTTCAAGAGGAAAGAGACTCCTTTTCTCTTACTCTCATTCTGAAACCAGTAGTGGCAGAGACCTTGGGAGCTGGTAGAACATTTCTAAAGGATGTAGGACCCTGTTTACCTGCCAGTTCTTACTCAGAAATGATCCTCCCAGGTCCTCCCTCCTGCAGAGTGCAGGTCAGCTCATTTCCCTCCTCCAAGGCCATCAGCAGCCTCCAAGTCTTAAAGAAACAAGTCCAGCACTTTGATGAAAGTAAGCTTATCATAGCCCAGCTCCAGCTCAGAAATCCCATGCTCTGGCTACACTGATCTGTTCCTCATGTCCAAGTACGTCTGGTGCTCTAATCCTCTGTGCCTTTGCACATGTGTTCCTCTCTGCCTCAGACATCTGCATTCTCTTCTTTCCTTGTTCTCTGTCCATCAGAATTGTTGCTAGCCTTCAAGGTCACCCAAGAGTCAGCTTCTCTGCCCTCCCTGATCCACCAGGGCTGAACTGCTCACTCCTTCCTCTGCCTCCCCCTCAATTCATTACACGTTGTTCCATTCCATAGTTACATTTTTTGTGCTTCATGTTTTTAATTATTTGTATATCAGCCCCCTCTACCAGAACACAAATTTCTTGAGGCGTTAGTCAATACGTCAGATCCATTTGCATATACTAGACCAGTTCTTGGCAAGCACTTGACACTCTGATAGGAAAGTAGCATTGTGTACTGACTAGAAAGAGCTGCGTCTTTGCTGTCAGCCCTGACTTTTAGTCTCCTTGACCTTGGGCAATTTCCTTATCCTCTCTCAGCCTTAATTTCAACATTTGTAAAATGAAGGTAATAATACTACCTATATCAACTAGTCATTGTGAGGGTAAAATGTGATGTGTGGATTAGGTATCTGTCATACATGAGTGTTTATTTGTCTTCAGTGACTGTTGTAGGAGGAAGGAAAAATTGCCACATGTGGAGTCATACATACACACTTTTACATTTTTAAAAAGAAAATTGAGTCATTGAACATTTAATGAACTCACACGTTTAACTACAGACACAATTGGACTCTTCCAGAACCTACTGTTTCCTGAAGTCCTTCAGCCCTTATGACATGGCTCACTGCCTGCACTGGCTGGCCACTGAGGTCCTGTGGAAATGCAAGGCTATCCCACTCCCAGGCTACAATCTAGATTATAGATTTGGTTGTTGGTTCCGGATGAACCAGTTACTAGGATCAGGATCCTGCACATACAACAGGTTCTTAAGGTAGACTTTGCCTCCAGAACCCACTCTAGAATCCAGGGAACACACAAAACTGAACTTGAGTTAATGAACACTTATTGATGGAATTTGAAGTAGGGTTCGTGGGCAAATGGCCGAGAAAATTCTTGAGATGTCTTTGGTGCAAAAAGGTGATTTTACTAAAGCACGGGGACAGGACCTGTGGGCAGAAAGATCTGCACTAGGGTTGTGAGGAACAACTGATTATATACTCTCAAGTTTGTGCAGGGAGGGGAGGTATAGTAACATAAGTCTCCAAGGAATTTCTGGATGCTGGAAGCAAGGTCTCATAGGACCCTAAAGATTTAGCTATTGTCAAGATCAGGTTGCTTTTAGTTTTTAAGGAAGTGTAAACATTAAGGCATTAAGGCAGCCATAAACTTCTTGGGGAGCGTTACACGCTGCATGTCTCTGACATCTATCAGTGGGCTGCAAGCTATGATAAGGGAATTTAATTTGAACTGCATTTCTCTTCCCTTTGTTTCCCTCATCACTGATGGAGCAACTACTAGGTGCTGGGCATCATGTTACATGCTGTGAAATTACCCCCCAAAGAACAAAATATGGTTCTTGACCTCAAGCACAGTGAAGGGCCAGGCAATAATGATATAAGTTAAATATAATAAAAGTTTAAAAAATAAGAGATTTAATAGAGACAAAGAATTACAGGAGTCCATGGGAGAGAGAAATTTCTTTTCCCTGGAGGTGGTAGGAATGCTTCACAAAAGAGATATTTGAGCTGGTCCCAGAAGGTTGGATAGGAATTCTGTGGGTAAAGAAGAAGGGAATGGCCATTCCAGGAAAGGGCTTGGTATTATAGGTTTTATAGACACCTGGGTGGTCAGCTCACTTGGGTATCTCCCCACCTCCTGTGCCTGGCAAGGAGGGTCAGGGGAGGGGAGATAGGCTTTTACATCCATTGGCTCATAATGGATCCTCCCAATGTCCTGTCAGGTTAGTCTGGGAACAGTACCTCCATTTCACAGATGAGGAAACTGAGGTGGCCAGAGGAAAGGAACTTGTGTAAGATCTAACTGGTAGTTAGAATTCTGGCTACCAGAGTCAGGGAAAGCCACACCAAAGAGATGACATTTGAGCTGGGCTGTAAAAGATGAAAGCAAAGAATTGAGACAAAAAGCATTTGTTTACAGTGATCCAGGCACACCCTTCTCTCCCTTGCTAGAATGCAAGTCCTCTAGGACCCCACAGTGGGTGAAACAGGAGAATAGAGGGGTAGGAGAATTGGCCAGTGGCTCTGCCCAAAAAGAGGAACGAGCTTGGTCTCCTTCCCACAACACAAGGTGTTTGGAGTCACAGGGAGAGCTGTGTCCACTTGGACCCAGGCCCCATTGGCAGTTCTCCAATGGCTCAGCAATGGAGAGGGGCATGGTGGCAGAGTGGGGGTTCATATGGGTGGAAACAAGGCTCTGCCAACCACTTGAGCCCAGAGAACCAGGCCAGCCCTGAGTGAGGGCCGTCAGGGTACTACAGAAGCTGGACACACAGTGGGGAAAACAAGAGTGCCATGGTCCCAGCCCAAGATGTGCAGTTGAACTGGAGCAGGAAAAAAGCATCATAGTAATGCATAACTGTTTGCTGAAGGTCAGGCACATCCTAAAATCTTTGCATATTAACTTATTTAATTCTCACAATCCCCTAAGAGGTAGTTACTACTGCCATCCCATTTGTAGATGGAAACACTGAGACACAGAGAAATAACTTGTCCCAAATCACACAGCTCACAACCAGCAAAGCCAGAACTCAGACCCACGCAGTCTGAACTAGAACGTGGACAGGTAACCACCGCACTACATTGCCTGCTGTGGTTTGGGACTGTGCACATTTATTTGGTGGGCATTTAGGGGATGGGTGCCCTTGCAGCTCCAGGAATGCTTGATTGCTCAGGACTCTTTGGTGGGGATTGCTACATAACCTTTTCCTGAGCCTCTCCTGGGAGAGAATGATCCAGCTAGGTCCTGAGCCTGAGGCTCTGTGGGGCTGAGGCAGGTGTGGGCAGACTGAACTGTGTTCTTGGATTCTTCCCTCACACTCTTGGTACAGACTTCCCGCATATGTTTTGCACAAACCTTCTTCAGATGATTACCCAATTAAGCTACTTGACATGTGACAGTCTGAGCTGTTGCACCAGGTTTCCATTTGGCTGCTTTCCAGGTGTTGATTCCACACCTGCCTTGCTCCTGAAGGAAATGGGAGTTTGGGCTCCACCCCAGCCCTGAGCTTCATCTGAGGCCTGGCTTGGAATGGCTTTATGGATTAGCATCTGAAGGGAGGACAGCCCCAAGGCCAGGAGGGAGAGAGCCAGCTCCTTCTCAGTTTCTGAAATGATAAACATTCCTGCCAGGTTCCCAGGAACAATGGAGTCCTCTGTGAAAGGGCCTGTCCCCCTCCAAAGCTAATTAGGTCCAGCTGATGCTAAAATGGAACTTCCAAAGTGCCTCGGGGTCTGCATCGCCTCACAGCCTTGAGGGAGATGCTAGACTATCTCTGGGGCACCTGAGTATCCCTGGGTGGATAAACACAGCTGCAGGTTCTGGATTCTGTGGAGCCTCCTCTGCCCCTTCCTGCCTCACCCTTTACACCTCCCGTGTGTGCTTCTCCATGGGCCATAGATACTGGATAGCCTGGCTTGAAGGAATGGCCTTGAATGTCATTAACATGTGCAAGCCCAGGGTGAGGCCAGGCAGGAGTCCAAGATGCAACTCAGCTAAGGAGGGGCTATGAGGGGAAAGCCAGTATGGTGTAGGCTGCTGTCCAGTGTGGGAGAATACCCTCCCTTCCCTAGGCACCTCCATCTTGACCAACCTTTTCTTCACCTTCATCGTCTTGGGATCTAACAGATATGCACATGCCTGTAACCCTGACATTTCCCAGCCTCTGTGTGGGATCCCATCCACATGGGCGGTGAGGGCTGGGTTATGGGTAGTAGAAGGAGCAGACTTTGAAGCAGGAAGACTTGGCCTTGAATCCCAGCTTTTGATGACTTATGACCATTTAGCGACCCCCCCTACACACACACACGGTCTCCTCATGTGTAAAATGGGAATGATGCTTGTTCATGTGGCTGCTTACGAGGATTCAGTGAGATTCCATATGTAAAAGGCCCAGCCCTAGCAGGTGCTCAGCAGCTGTGACCTGCTCAAGACACCACCCTCAGGGTCTGTCATCTGACTCTGAGTCACCCTACCCAAGAGTCTGAAGGGTAAACCAGCTGAGGGCATCTTGGCCCTCTGAAGTGCCCCCATTCCTCTGTTGTGTCATACAGACCTGAAAAGATCCATACTTGTGCCTAACTAGCAAACCTGTTAGCAGGTAAGGGGAAGATGTGGAGGGAGAGGTGAGGGTAGGAAGTGGGCCTTGGCTTCACTGGTGGTCGAGATCCTGTAGAAGATACCTGAAGTCAGGTTTGGATTTGGACAAAGCCAGCAGCCCTTGGCCCTGAGCCAGGCTGTTGTCTTTCTTATCTGCAGGCAGGTGGGGTCCTGCACACAGGCCAGTAACATGTATGCAGGACAGTAACTGCTACCATTTATTGAATGCTTATGCTGCTCATGGTGGGCCCTAGGCTAGACACTTCGGGTACTTTATCCCTACACAACCCCAAAAGGGGCTTGTTACTTTACCAGAGGAAAACTAAGGCTAACTTGTCTAAGACACCTGTGTTTCTCCTGAGCTCACAGGTGAGCTTCTTGTGGCCCTGTGATGATGACACCTCAGAGATAAGCATTTGCATGCATGTCTTCATGAAAGCTCCCTTGCATGAATGGCCTGCACTCATGAGGGACACACACACACACACACACACACACACACACACACACACACACTGTACCATGGCAGACAGAGCACTGGGGCTGGAGTCCAGAGGGAATGGGTCAGCTCCCCTGTGAACCATGTGGCCTTGGAGCCCGGCTGCTCCTGTCCCCAAGTCTGGACCACGGGAACTGTCCACCTCTTGGGGTTGTTGTAAAGATCAGATGAGCTACGTGTGTGTGAAAGTGCTTTATCCACTGTAAGGTTCCTCACAAGCGTAAAGGGACATTGCTTTTTCATCGCTTCTTCTCCCTCACCCCAGCCCCCTGGAAAGGTGTGGTTGAGGCTCATACTCACCTCTTTGGGCTTTCCTGATTGTCACTCATTATGTCTGTTAAGCCGTTGCCTCATTTGGTTTTTGTCTTTGCTGTTGAAGCCCTAAATGCTTTTTATTTTCTCTTTTATTTATTTCTGTTTTTACATTGGAACCTTTTTATCTTCAGCCGTCACCACCACTTCCATCGCCTCTACCCACATACACAAGGGCCCCCAGGGTTCATGCCTCTGCTTCCCAAATGCCAACCGAAGCCATTTCTAGCCATACACAGGACCAATGGACGCCAACATCTCGACTTAAAGCCACTCTGGAAAACAAAGACAACCCTATCTCAGCAAGTGTCAGAAGCCCGCTGACACCCAGGGCACAGCATTTGAGCACATCACAGTCTGGACTTCAGCCCAGCTGTCAGTTGATCAGGAACAGGCACCCGTACTCCCAGCATGATTGGAAGGCAGGCAGAAAGTGAAGATTAGCATCATCAAACCGGCTGCCTCTTCCCCATCCTCAAGGCCCCAAGGTACCAATTCCTTTGGTCGAGCCCATTCCATACCCAGTTACATTGGGTTTCTCTGCCAAGCTGTTCCAGCTGTGCTGTGCAAAGGTTCCCTGGAGCAGAGCAAGAGTGAAGTCTGCGGCTGGGCCTGCTTAGCTTCTCATCTGGCATCCTTGCTCCTCTGCCTTGGTATTGTGCACAGAAGAGTGAGGGGTCATGAGACATGGTTTGTAGCTTTGGCCACCTCCTTCCTGGCTGACTCTGTGGGCAAGTCACTAAGCTCCTTAGTCTCACGTGGAATTGTAGGGTTGAACTGTGTGGCTTCTGTGATCTCTTCCAGCTCTAACCACTTAGGATCTAATAACCCAAACTCTATAACCAAGGTAGGAATGAGATCTTTAAGTGAGCCACAGTCACATTATATAGCCGAGCCTGTTTCCCCAGCTGTAAAATTATGAGGGTCAAGTTAGACCCATAGTTCTCAGTGACAGCTGTGCATTATAAGCATCTGGGAGCTTTAAGTCAGAATCCCCAAGGTGGGGCCCACGCAGCTTTCATTTCTCAAAAGCTCCCAGGGATTCTCGTGGCAGCCCAGGGCCACAAATCACTGAGCTGGGTGATCTCTACAGTTCCTCCAGCTTGGATCTTCTGTGACTTCTGGGGAGTTGATAACCAACAGTCCATATTTTCCAGGCCATCCCGGCCTGGCAGTATACTGAAGATTAGGATCATGATAATAGAACTTCCATCTCCGATCCAACCCTTGGTAAGCCTAACTATTAAACCCATTGCCAAGTTCCCTCATGTCTCATTCCCAGGATTAGTGGAGGGGGAGGTCAGAAAGAGTCACCCATGTATGCTTCCTTCCCCCTCCCCCAATTTCCTCCTGAAGCTTTTAGCACTGCATGGAAGTCGCCCCCCCCAAAACCCCCATCCAAACCGTACACTTATCTTATGTCAATAGTTGATTAGACAGGAAAAAGCATCAGACCAAAGGTGACGAAGCATTTTGGGGTAAGCATGGGACCAGTGTGAACTGACTCAAAAGATGTGCTGGGTCAGTTGGAGTCCTTTTCAGGAGTGTAAACCGAAAAATGGGAAAAGTTACATAGGAAGAATTTTGCAGTTAGGAAGAGAAATTAAGGCAGAAGGGATGCTATAGTTTAGAGTTCAGAGTCGGGTCGTGGTACAAAAAAGCAGATGTCGGCTATGAAGGAACAGAAGGAAGAGAGGAAAGTTAATGAACAGATCTGTGGAAAGAGGAGAACCAAAAGGCAGCAAGAGGAAGAAGCAGGCAGAGCGAGTGCCAGTCCCTGGCTTTCCACCCCAGTTCCAAATTTCCAATAAATTCTTTCCCCAGAGGTAAATTAAGTGGACCTCTGCCTTAGGTAACAGGAAGAGCCAAGCTGAAAAAGGGCTGTGAAATTAGATGGATCCGATTAGTGCCCTGATCTCCTTCTTAATCCAGTGGGTGGGGCAAACAGGTTAAGGTAGGGCATCTCAGACTTAGCGTGCATTGGGATCACCCGGAGGCTTGGCAAAACACAGATTCAGGGTACCCTGATGCTGCTGGGGCAGGGACCACGCTTTGAAAACCACTGGATTAGGAGCTGGTAAAAAGTCGCTCACTGAAAACTAAGTGGAGGCCATCTGAAGGAAGCAGAAGGAATGGATACTGCCAGGCCCCAGTGTGCGTTAGTAGCAAAACCTGGGAGTCATGAGACCTAGGCTCTGGTCCCAGTTTGAGCAGTGTGACTGTCACCAAGTCTCCTCCTTCCTGGGCCTCATTGTGCTCATCTATAAAACAAAAGAATTTTATTAGGTGATCTCAAGGGCTCCTTCTAAATCCAACCCTTATAGTCTATAATTTTTGAGCCGATTAGAGCACCGTGGCTATAAATTTGCCTCTAAAGTTTCTGGCATTCAAGGGAGGAAAATGTAAAAGTCGACGAAAACACATACTTTTCATTTTCTGACAAGAAAAAGCTTGCAGGCTTATCTGCAAAAGTGTCATTTTGCTGAGAGCTCTGACTCACGCATGGGCACCTTCCCAGGCAGACCAGCCGGGCAGTCCAGGGTTTTTCATGGGTTGTTCCGTGCTGGGGAATTGATGCTGGAATAGATCTAAGGAAGGTGGCGCTAGGAGTCCTTCCAAAGCATGAAGGACTTTAATAGTTGTTCAGTTATTATTTTACATGAATGTCACATGGAACAAGTTAAATTGTGTCTGGATCCCACATCGTTGAAACGCTCTGGAACAGATTGATCTAGAGGAGAGAAGAAGGAGCATTTATTCTCTTTTCTGAACTACTTTGCTTTCAGTCCCTGAGGGAATTGGCTTTTTCTTTCTTAGAGGAAGTTTGAACATTTACATACCAAAAAAGAAAAAATGAGTTTGTATTTAACTGCACATGACCCACTTGGGACTTTAGCATCCAGAAGGAGCAGACTGCTGTTTGGGGAGGACAAAGGAACACCTCAGCCATCCAGAAGTTTAGGTGTAGGGGTTGAGAGTGAAGGTAGAAAAGATTGAGCCACCCCACACAAATGCAAAGATAATAGTTTTCTGCTCAAGCTGGAAGTAAATGAGCCTTAGTAACTTGAACAGGATGTTCTGGGTTTGACTTCCTTTAGCCAAAGGCAGATTTCCCTGGCAATTTAAACAAACTGATTTTTGTTTCTTTTTTATCTGACTCTGTCCTTTTCCTCCTTTGTCTCTGGCAATCCCAGCCATGGTGATCAAAAGAATAGGGGCGGGAGAATTTCCTTACTGAGAAGGAAATACGTACATACAGGCAGGAGTTGAGTAGACCTTTCCTCAAATAACCTTGATCTCTCATTAACCTGTAAAATGCACTAAGGCTTGTGTTTTCTCACACTAAGTTTAGTCCAGAAGTTTAGTCCAGAAGTGGCTTCTTAAGAGATGCTGCAAACAGTGTAAATGTTTTGAAAGCTTCTGGACTAGAGAAAGAATAAAGGGTCATTGTTGTAGAATTTCTCAAAGAAAAGGGGATTTCTGCCATGCCAGGAAAGAACTCCACCACCAGCAGGCAAACCCCTAAAATCCGTGATCATAGTCATGTCCTTGGGTCGGCTCATTGCACCTGTAGGAGTCCCCTCAAATTTTCTGTGTGCCCTGGAAGGGTAACATTGAAAACTTTATTTATGAACTGATTTCTTAGAGACTAATCTTAAACCAGAATCTCCTAAAACCATAGCACTTGAAACTTAGGAAGGATAGGTTTTATGTGAAAGGGAGAAGGATGGGAAAGAATAGATCAAGAGGATTTCAGGTCTGTGATACTGCAGGTGGAAACAGGGCTCCAGCGGGGTGCCCCACTGAGGCCTCAACATTGTCCAAAGGTTACTGGAGGGGAACAAGTAAAAAAACCAAAAGAACAAAAAGTAACATGGGTAGAGGACGATGTACTTCTCCAACTTCATGTCATTCATCATATGAGCTCCTGTCTTGAACTACAAGGTCCAGGAGGGAAATTATGTGTTTTGTTCTTCTCTGTGTCTCCCATAGTGCTGAGCATAGTATCTCCAGGTACCTACCAGAGAGACCACTTCAAGGCTGTCTTCTGATTAGGTTCAACAAGCATTGATTCAACAAGCATTAACTGCCTTTGTGGTTGGACACCATTAAGTACATGGAAGATCCAAATGGAATAAGATAGTTTATTCAGGGCCTGTGACCTTGAGATGTTTACAGGCCACCTGAGGAGAAGAGCATCTCTAAAGCAACATAAGCCAGTTAGTAAATTGTGGTGTGGATTGTCTAGCTCACTTGGAAAGGATGGAAGTAATTCATTGTGGTAAGAGATCTCTTCCCTGAATTGTTGTTCTTGATCTAAACCTCGAAAAAAGGATTTTGATTCATGTTGGGAAGGTAGCCCAGCACATACATAGCCCAGGCATACAAAGCTTTAGTGGATGAGTTCCAAGCAGGAAGAACTGCATAAAGTAAGACATGTGGCTGGAACAAGCCAAGAATCACAGACTCTCAGCACTGGGAATACAAAAGACACTGCTGATGGCCCCTTCCGCCTCCTTAACAAAACCCTGGTTGTTGTTTGCTTTATTTATTTTTTCTCCATTATCTTTTTCCCTCCAAATGGCCATGTGCTTTGAGGAAGTCTTGGCCTTTCCCAGCACCAAGCAGTGGGTCCTAATTAATCCCAGCCAATCCTGTTCTGGCCAAAGAGATATGAGGGTCATCCACCCGAGGACTTCTGGGAAGGTTTTTCTTGTTGCAAGAAGGCTCCTTCTTCCCATGACACTTTCATGTTTGCCCAGGATGCCTGGAATTGTGATGATCATCCTACGGTCATGGGATAAACAGCTCAGGGTCCAGGCCGTTAATGCCCAAAATTAATGTGGGGAACTTGTGTCCTTAGTGACATGATTGAGCCACTAAACAAACAAATCCTGGAGCTGCCTTCCCCTGGACTTGTTATATGCAGTGAATTTCCTCTTCCCAGCCAGTTTTGTCTTGCCTACAGCTGAAAGCAGTGCCCCTTCCTGAGAGGATGCTTGAGTCATGTCTGTCACCGAGTGGTAGCTCACGTTGGTTTATTCAGAGCTTCCGATGCACCAGACACTCTTGTAGGTGCTTCACACGTAGTCCCCACGACATCTCTTTGTGGTAACTAATCCTATTAGGCCCATTTTAATGAAGAGGAAACTGAGGCACCGTGAGTTAAAGTCACTGAAAAAGGTTACACATCCACTACATGGGAGCACCACCCAGGCTTCAGACCACACACCCTCACTGCTGCCTTCACAAGCCTCTTCTCTCTGGTAACTGAGCATGTCCGGGACGGAGGACTCACTACCACACTGGCCCACAGCACGTGCAGGGTGTGTGAGGAATTCACTCCATTGACGGGGTGGGGAAGATGGAGTTGATGTGAGGCGGAGTGAGGGGTTTGGATTGCGTCAGTCAGAGATGGCGATACACTTTGGAGCAGGGAGATTGTAACAAAAGCATTTTTTGAGGAAGATAATTCAGGAAGACTAAAGAGCAAGGCCACAGAGAAGTGCTGTATTCCCTCAAGCACCAGGAGAGAAGAGCCAGAGAGGGTCCTAGACGTGGAGGTGAAGGTGAAAACCCAGGACACTGCAGCACACGGACACCAGTGTGATGTGGCTGTGAAGGGAGATTTGCTGGCTCTGAACTGCATCGCCACATAATGACAGTAGGGAAAAGTTGAGATGAAGCTCTGGAAATGGAACCTCAAGTTGGATTACAACAGCCACGACTACCACTGCCTTTCACTGTGTGGACAGTACGGTGATGATCACGGTACCTTTACCATCTCTGACTCTCACAATAGCCCTGAGAAATCGGAAGGCATTATTGTCCCCATGTCACAGAGGAGCGGTTCAGAGGTGATGCGGGTCTTGTCGAGAGCCATCTGGCTGGTGAGTGGCAGTGTTGAAACCAAAACCTGTCCTTGTCCACTACCTCGCCTTCCTCATTGGAGCCCTCTCTAGTCCTGTGTTGCTGAAACTCAGCATTTCTGAATCATGTGCACACCCTTACCCCACAAACAGCGGTGGCAAAGCAAACACGTTCCTTAGGCTGAATGGAGTTACAGCAGGTGTCGGCTGGAGTCCCCTGGGGGAAGACGAGGTAAAGTGGGGCCGTGAACTGTGCTGCCCTGTTACAAAGCATCAGGAAGAGGGCCAGGGCTTGCACCTTGGCGGGCCCTTCGTACCTGCACCGACAGAGCCTTTTAGGCACGTGGCAAGGACATACCAAGCACTTCATGGCTCCTGCTGCCATGATACTCCCTTGAGTTGGTGTCGGGATATTAAATGGCCTCCAATTTTAAAAGCACCCTACACAACCAACACAGATGTTACCTGTTTGCCACCTGCAGCCCAGTCCCCCAAAACTCCCAGATATCCCCCCACTGTGGGTTCCAAGACAGGCTGAGGCATCGGCCTCCTAAGAGGACTTTGAAAAGAGTCCTATCTCCTCAGGATATCTCAGGTGGAGCCCTGTCTGTGAGGGGGTGGAAGGGATTAGCTCTGAAGACACCCTGGGCTCTGTCTGCATTTCTGTAGGTTCACCTCCCTTTGCAGCACACAGTGACATGATCCTGATTCTATAAATCAACTTTCTCAAACAGGCCAAGAGGGGACATGACACCCTCCTCAACCAGGGGTGCAAGTCAATGGAAATGGTAGGACTAGAACTCAAGTCTCCTGCCTCTTTATTCCTTTCTACTGTGTAGAGAGATAGATGTTCCCCCATCATTTGGGAGATCAACCATAACTCATAATTATTACTTATATCTATAAAGTACCTTGAAGTTTTAGTATGAATTCAAATACAGTCCTGCCAGGCACTCTCTGAAACAGATAGTGCAGCCCCTTTGACTTGAGCAAATGAGGATTCCTGAGGTTGACTCCCCCAGGCTGTATAGGTAGTGAGAGAGAGGTAGAATTGAACTACTTCTGTTTGCCATGCAGGACTCTTCCCACACTACTGGACTGTAAGCTTGCTATGGGCAGGAGCCATATTTGTTTAGCTTACCATTGGACACCCAGCCCCCAGCACAGAGCCTTGTTAGATGGGCCTTGTTGGATGGAAGGAAGGTGTAAGGAAGGACCAATAGTTAGAATAGGAGCAAGGATAGAAGAAAATTGGAATCTCATTTTCCTGATGACTGTTAATAGAATCCTAGATGAGTGAGATTCTATTACTAATGATTCCTTAAAGACAAAGAGCTTTAACTCTATTAACTTTGTTTAAAATGCAGTGTGTCTTAAAATTTTCTTTTTAACATTAATGTAAAAGGTGATTTGATTCCTTTAAGAATCTTCAGCAGGTAGGGGCGCCTGGGTGGCTCAGCCAGTTAGGCGTCCAACTTTGGCTCATGTCATGATCTCACGGTTTGTGAGTTCAAGCCCCGCCTTGGATACTGTGCTGACAGCTCAGAGCCTGGAGCCTGCTTTGGATTCTGTGTCTCCCTCTCTCTGTGCCCCTCTCCCACTTGCACTGTGTCTCTCTTCCTCTCAAAAATGAACAGACATTTAAAAATTTTTTAACAAAAATAAAATAATAATTAAAAAAAGAAAAGAATCTGCAGCGGGTAGACCTTCACAGGACCTAGGACAGAGTGGCACTCAATAAGTGCCTGGATCAGTGTTTCTGGAATTTAATAGAATGTAAAGCTAAGCTGGAGAGTGTGTCAGACAGTGTGTCTTATTCATCTTTGTTATCTTCATCCTTTCTGTAACTCCTGGCATGGCAGGTCCCGTATACAAGAATGGATGAATGAATATAAGCTCCAGAAAGCAGTAGGTTTCGTCTGTTTTATTAACTGAAATAAATATGCCGAGTGCCTAGAACAGTGCCTGTTACATGGAGGGGTTTAATAAGGAATTGTTGGAATAGTTCATGAATGACTGCTTTCACCTTATAGAAGCCAGTAGAAAAGAAGGACTGGACATGCTGTGTTTCTCAGTGTAACAGTAAAAATTACTCATAGTGGCACCAATACTATCACAGTCTCCTGAATGGATTAAGATCCTCTTTTGATATTGCTGTCATCTAATAGTTGGGGTGTTAGCTATATAGACCCAAGGTATTCTAATAGAGAAAAAAGCAATAATGTTGCAAACATATGGTTCATACATAAATCAGATCAAGTCAGCTTTTTTTAGCTTTACTCATTATGTTTCTTCTACTAATAGTAAGCCCAGGATGCGAAGGGTTTTTTAGGATAGTTTACATGGAATAATAGGAAAAATAGCTTCCATGTATTGAGCCCTTGCCGAATGTGCCACACAGTATACTGTTCTCTGTATATTATCTCTTCTAAGTATCACATACAACTTTATTAGAAACGTCTTGTTATCCCTATTTTACAGATGAGGAAACTGAGGCTCCAGCGTAGTCATCTGTCAAGGTCACTCAACTACTAACCAGAAGACTTGAGAGTGGAGTGTGTGTCTGTCTGAGCCTCTGCTCCTAAGCTTGACAGTAACACTGGGGTTTTGAATTGAGTGGGTCCAACTGGGACTTATTTCTGACCAGAGAAGCACACAGCTTTCCCTAGGCATTTCAGAGAAATGCATTCTTGTCCTTGAACATTCCTGATCTTGAGTTTTGTGAGACTTCTTCCCTTAACATTTATAGTTGGGAGACTCAACTGCATCAGAATGACAAGTGAAGTTAAATGTCTCCCCGCCCCTGTTACTCCTGCTGAGCGGCCCTTTCAGACATTTGGTTTCAGGCACTTAACTGTCTCTTACATTTGCTTCCAGTGATCAGGGTCCCTGAGGTTTGCACATATGTTTTCCCAGTGAACTTTTGTCCTCTTTGAAAACTGCATTCTGTTCTCCTTTATTAAATTCCAGCTTTCATGACTAATATGCAGTGATAGCCCCAGAAATGTTTATATAATAAATTAAAGTGGGCAGAGTCTTCCGCTTACAAATTGCTTCAAGATAGAATGCAGATGCCTGCCCATAGAATTGTCTCATAAATGCTAGCATGAAACTTTCGAGCTTTTACAGTTTCAGCTTGTCCTTGGCGTGGGGCCCATTGTTTCAGTGGGTTCGGATAGGGTTCTGAGCTCCTAGCCTATTTCTCAAACTGAGGCCTCAGAAATTTATGACTCAGTGGAAAAAGAATATGTGGGACTACTTCTCAAATCTGCTTTGGAAAAACAAACAGGATGTTTTTCCCTCCCTATCTCGCAGGTACCTGTAAACAAGCAGTGCGTTGGCCTCTGAGTCGGTGGTATCGCAATTTCAGACTCTCAGGTTTGATGATTATTTGCTTGGATAAATCAGAAGTTTATGTTAGAGCACAGCCATGTTCCAAAATACTTATTGCCCAGAGACCCAGATGAGAGTTCTTCTCGACCCCAGGAAGGTGTTTGTTTGCTTTATGAAGTGGAAGCCTGTGTGGGTCTGTACCATGTTCACCACCATAAAAGAAAGTGAAGAGTATTAAGTGTGACTTCTCTGGGAAGAGGGGGCCTGAAGCCTCTGTGATTATTATTTTTGGAGGAGTAAATATTTCAGTAGAAAAAGAAACTCCTTTGTACCAACTCTGTCTGCATTTTCTTGGCACATTTTAATATTTTCAAGTAACAGCTGAAACCACATTAACCTTCCCTATTCTAATTGGAAGCATCTGTGAATTGCAAAATTAGAATGTTTAGATTCTGAACCGATTTGCTGTTTGGACAGGGGTGTCAATTGCAGCTGAAATTTCCATCTATGGGACCTTTTTTGTCCTCCTGATTATAAATTGTTCAGTCAGCCAATGACGATGGAGATACAAGGCACACTCTTTAGCTCTTCCGTGTGCGTGCTTCTTAAATGAAAACCACGCTTTCTTCTTCAGTTATTTGTACACCTTATCAGGATCCTTTTAATTCAAAGAGAACAGATGGAGAAATTCCTCTCCAACCCTTGGAATGTGCCTTGAACAATTTTCTCCTGCCAAAAAGCATTCATAATCAATGACACCAGAGGAATAGCTGAGATTTGCAAATTCCGGGAAGAAAAAAAATAGAAAAATAATTAGAAAGTTACTCCAGTTTTTAAAAATTTTTTTTAATGTTTATTCATTTTTGAGAGAGCCAGAGCATGAGTGGGGGAGGGGGAGAGAGAGAAGGAGAGAGAAAGGGCGGTTGGGGGGTTGGGGGGGGAGATACAGAATTGGAAGCAGGCTCCAGGCTCTGAGCTGCCAGCACAGAGCCTGACACAGGGCCTGAACTCAGGGACCGTGAGGTCATGACCTTAGCCGAAGTCAGATGCTTAACGGGCGAAAGTTACTCCAGTCTTTGTCTATGCTGACAAAAGCTTGGTGTTTTACAAATGTCTCCTACCATTTCAACAACACACCTGAAGGCACAGTGCCTTTTTTCTGTCTCGGTGATGTTACCTCGTTTCAGCCAGCCTCAGTATTTTCAGATGGAAATAGGAACTGTAGCTGGCTCCCAGGTTTGTGGCAATGAGTAAATGGTATAGTATTTGTAAAGTATTCCAAGTGGGCATGTCTTAGTCCATTCAGTCTGCTGTAACAAAGTACCACAGACTGCGTGGTTGACAAACAACAGACACTGAAGGTTGGAAGCCTGAGCTCAGGGCTCTGCATGGTTGGGTGAGGGCTGTCCCAGGTGGCAGATTTCTCCTTATTCTTACATGGAGGAAGGGACTAGGGAACTCTCCAGGACCTCTTATGAGACACTACTCCCATTCATTGAGGGCTCCAGTCTTATGACCTAATCACCTCCCAAAGGCGCCACCTCCCAGTACAATCACGGTGGGCATTAGGATTTCAACATATGAATTTAGGGAGATGCATTCAGAACATAGCGTCCTCCCCAAATTCTTTTTTTCTTTCTTTCATTTCTTTCTTTCCTTCCTTCTTTGCTTGCTTGCTTGCTTTCTCTCTCTTTTTTTTTTCTTTCCTTTCCTTTCCTTTCCTTTCCTTTCCTTTTCTTTATTTCTTTCTTCACACAGCAGCTGAGGTAAAAATGATGAGTTACCTGAGGCCAAAGATCAGACCCACAAGGAGGCAAGACTAAAAGGTTTGCAGGTCTATCACCTTGAAGGTTCCATCCTTTGTCTGGGTTCAACACCAACTCTGCAGAGTTTGGCACAAAGTATGCTGTAGACTTTTCCTAAAAGTTGAGAGAGCAAAAGACTGGGTGATATTAGCCACTTCACAGGTGCCTTGTGTTACTAGTAGGGTTATAATTAATGACAACACAGGGAAAGGATTCAGAACAACAGCACCAGAAAGATGGGCCTGACTTTCCACACTAGGCATCCCATAAATGTCTGCAGTATTGAGCGTCATAGACTGTGCAGATCAATATGTTTTTGAAAGTGAAAAGGAAATCAAACAATAATTGTGCCAAGACACAGGCAAGCCATAATATGTAGTCACCCTGTCTGTGACCCATGGTACAAAATTCAGTGTCCCTTTGAGGTGAACTGAACTGATACTTGTTCCTTTGGTAAATATTTATTAGGTTCCGACTTAAGATTTGATGGAGAGGCTACTTTGTGATTGACATTGTATTATGTTATTTAATGCTCACACAAACTTATGAGAGGATTTAATTATTAAATTAATTACTGATTAGAACTCCATTTAAATAATAAGCAACTAATACTGAGGTTAAGTAATTTGTCGAAGTTGCCCAGCAAGCAAATAAGGGTTGGTTAGAGCTGGAATTTGAACTGGGGGTCTCTCTAGTTCCAAATCCGTGCTCTTGCAACAGATCCAAAAAGTGCATGGATTTCTTTTTTTCTTTTTCTTTTTTCCTTTATTACGTTTTTTTTTTGCTTATACTACAAAAATTTATGAAAGCTTCATTTTCATTTTATTATATGTTTTTATTACTCAGTTTCCCCTTTTGTACATATTTGTCATGAACTACAGTATTGGTGTCACTGATTCATTGTCTTTGCTCATGCCTTTGCATCCTTGCAGATAACAACCTGGAAAGTACAGGTCTTGCTAGATTATGTCACAGAATCCTAAATGTCTCAGATGGAGAAGCAACCTCAGAGAGGTCTGGTAACTTTCTCAAATTCACAGGGCTAGGTGTGGTAGTG
The DNA here is from genome assembly GCF_022837055.1 of Prionailurus viverrinus. Lineage (NCBI taxonomy): Eukaryota > Metazoa > Chordata > Mammalia > Carnivora > Felidae > Prionailurus > Prionailurus viverrinus. The sequence continues at coordinate 46,351,381 of NC_062570.1, forward strand.
GACACCCTGGCACTCTGGTCCTGACTACTCCATTCCCACATTCAGGGAGGGAGAGAAAGGAAGAGATCATCTCTTTGGAAATCCCCTTCTGAAGGGATACAGTGTCCATAGGGCTATACTGGGGGACCTGTGGTCAATGGAAACTGTGGATTTGGTCCCTGCCCATCTGAGGCTTTGAGTCTGTGTGGGGGGCATCATCCCACAGCAGCAAGAGGAAGGGAAAGGGGACAGTGGAACCAAAGGGCCCTAGACTGGGGACTCTGAGCCCAGCTCTGTGGCTCTTTCCACCCTGTGATTTCGCCGTCCTGGGCCTGCTTATTCTGTAGTTCTCCCCGTCCTCCAGCAAGCTCTCTGTTACACCACAGTGTACTTCATTTTTTTCCCCCCTGATCTGCCTCCATCAGAAAACCCCACTGAATCAGTCTCATTCATGTGTCCTGCACAATGCCTGGCAGGAAGCAGAATGCATGGAACCTGTGCAGGGGGCAAGGCAGATGTTAACCTCAAGCACAAGGGATCCAGGAAGCCATGCCCACTCCGCACTCCCACTGAAGGAGTCACGTGGCAAACATCTCAGTCCTCACCCTATGCCTCACTCCAAGGGCAGAAACACTCCACATCACTTGTGATCTGGGAGGGTCGGAAGGAAAGGGGGCCTCCACAGGCCCCTCGTAACATCCCACCTAGAGGGCGACAGAATGGAAACAGGATGGGCTGTCCAAGGTACAGGAAATTAGCTATGGTTGTTCAGTGGATTAAAATAATCAAAATGTTTCTCAAGATAGAAAATAAAACCAAAGGATTGTGAGAGACCTACCACAAACTCATCCCTTACTTTAGCCACAGTCCCTGAGGACACTTGACAGAATCAAGGAAAGATATGATTTTTAAGTTTCTCCAAGGCAGGGGCAGCTTCCTCACCTTGGCCTCAGGCTATGCCTCACCAGGTGCTGGGCTGCAGAAGCCCTTGGCACTTCTCATACCTACCTTGTCCCGCTGTGCTGCTGGCTCCGGGAGACCATTGCTGGACCCTACAGATAGCCTCTTGCAGTATTTCAGAGGATAGCTTCCCTTCCTGACCAAAAATGTGTCTGTCCTGCCAAAAATGTGTGGAATGGTGGTTTCGTGGCAACAGTGAGCCTTTGTTCCAGAGTTGAACGTGTATGTCCCTCCTCCTGAGCCCAGCCTCGGTGTGTTGCCTTGTGTCACCAACCCTGTTTTAATTAAGTCCTTCTTTTGTGTTGGACTTGGTAACAAGAAGCCTAAATGAATGTTGTCTATTTGAGTGGATTTTGCTAGGTTTTTATCCCCCCAGTTCTATTTTAGGAAACTTCTAAGGGTTAGTCCTCTGCAGGCAGAGATAAGGGTTAAGAGTCTTTTTCTCAAGAAATAACACTCTCCTAAGTGAACATTATCTTTGTTTTTCTTTCTCTTTCGTGTAACTGAATTCTAAAATTTAAGCGGATTTTTCTGGCTCCTGATGGAAACTGGAGATAGTGATGTAATTTACAGGCCTTTGTTGGATAGAGGAAACCTCACCGGCACCTGCCCTTGCAACATTCCATCCCACTGGAGTTTTAGGAGGGAAAGAGTCGTGATCACCACTGCTCGTGGCTGCTGCACAGATGGTGGACAGCTGGTGCATTAGCTTCCTGAGGCTGCTGTAATAAAACAGCACAGACTGGGGGCTTAGAACAACAGGAAGTTATTGTCTCACAGTGCTGGAGGCCAGAAGTCAAGGTGGCCACAGAGTTGTGCTGTCTCTGAGATCTTAGGGGAGAATCTTTCGTTGCCTCTTCTAACTTGTGCTGTTTGCCAGCAACTCCTGCATTCCTTGGCTTATAGATGTATCACTTCAGTCTCCCCTCCGGCACTACATGGCCGTTTTCTCCCTGTGTATCCCCACTTCTTGTTCTAAGGACACCTGTCAGATCAGAGTCCTCCTTGAGACCTCAGCCTCATGACATCTGCAAAGACCACATTTCCAAATAAGATCACAAGTACCGTGGCTTAGGATTTCAATATATCTTTTGGTGGAGACACGAGTCAACTTGTAGTAGTTGGCTTGGAGTTTTTCTAACCTAGAAAATACTTGGCCAAGACTGTCTCCCTCTCTCAAAAAAATAAACATTAAAAAAAAATACTTAATTTCCTAAATACCAACTACTAACTCACAGTGCCATAGTACCATTTCCAATCAGGAATTGTTTTTCTCTGCTGTCATTGCCCGAGATCTGTTGTGGGAACAGTGCCGAGATGAAGAGCACCAGGTGGTCCCTCAGAGAAGACGGGCCCTCGCCTCTGCTTCACCAGAGCCCCAACATTTGTCTTACGTACGGGGCACCTCCGGGAGATCTTGTTGCACAGGGAGTACCATGGCTGGCTTACGTGGCAGAACAAACAACCCTAAGAATCTCAACTCTTAAAATATATTCTGTGTTCCTGCATCCTGTCCTCTGTGGGGCAGCTGGAGGTGGTGCTTCATGGATTCCTCCCTCCGGAACCAGGCTAGTGAAGTAGCTTCATCTGGAACTGGACAGGTTGCCATGGCAAAGGGAAAGACCAGGTGGTGAATCGCACGCTGGCCCTTAAGCACTTGCACCCCAAAGTGTCACGTCAGCTGTGCTCCACGGTGAACAGTCCGTGACAGATACGCCTGTCAGGCCATAAGTGTCACGTATGTGAAAGAAGAGAGCATAAGCATCATTCCATCCCTTCCCTGTCTCTGCATGTTTATCCCGAAGCTCCATGCAGAAGGGCACTGCCCCACTTCTCTGGCCACTTCACCACTTTGGTCAGTGGGTCCTGCTGTCCAGGCACCAGCCAAGAAAAAATCTAAGTTCTGTTTCTAGAAACTGAAGTATGAAAGCCCAAATTTGTGAAAGACATAAATCAGGGGACAGTGATCTACATTTGCAAACAATTCTCAGCAGGTCCCCCTAAAACAGCAACCTCCAAAGTGCATGTATAATATAATTTTACGTATAGATATTTTATTTACTCACAGCTTTTTGAGAATAGGCTGTATGTTATATAAAGCAGGGCATGTATTTATTTAAGCCCTGGATTCCAGAGGTTGGCAATTGGCCATATTCACTATATGTATCTTTTCTTCCTTCAGGGTCCAAAAGTGTTTCCCTGAAGTAAACAGGAAAAATTTGGGGGAAGTAACCAGTAGCCAAGGTTATTTTTTGTTTTTTGTTTGTGCTGTCCCACTTAATGACTGTTAACAAGGAGAGATTCCCAGGAGTGCCTCTGTCCCAGGTGCCCATCTTTGTTAGCATGGTGCAGGACATTCTGTTCTAATTACTCAGAGGAGTCACTGGCCTTGATGAATGCTCGGGCTACATTAGCTCACTGCAGGATGTTCAGTACCTTGGGATCCCCCAGGGAAGCCTATAACTCATTCAAAAGCTGGAAACGCCTCTGAGTCTCAGCCCTGGGCTTCCTGGAGCTTCCCACCTTCCTACCTCCCTTTGTGCCTTGGAGCAGGATGATAACATCACGCCAGCTGTCAAAGGTAGTGCTACATAGGGCATCATTCATTTCCGTGGGGTTCTGGTTCCTTCTCATGGAAAGAAGGCTGAAATAGACGCAGCTGTGGGCTCAGATAGCTTCTTGACACCTAACTTCATCCATCAAGGGCCCCCAGGAAACCAGAAGGACTGGCATGCTCTTGGAGGACTTCATGTTAAACCCCTCTCAGACTCACCGTATTGGACAAGGTCAGACAAACACCAAGATTCACGTCTGTAGGGTTTTCTGGTGTGCAGAGTTTTTGTGAACTTGCTTGTTTCATCCACAGTCACTCCGTAATGGAGAAGCCATTGTTCCCATTTAGTGAAGAGAAAACTAAGGCACAGAGAGTTGAAGTGACTTATCCCAAATCACACACTAAAGGAACCACGTTTCTGGTATCAAGAGACCTGTGCTTCAATCTCACCTCTACCTCCACATCTGTGCTTCTTAATCTCCTTTATCAAATGGGGGTGTTGCCCACCTGATAGTTTTTCGTGAGAATTAAGATATGTACATAAAGAGCCTAACCCTAATAGTGTTCCTGGAAGAGAGATACTCAAAAAAGCCTATGGATGGATGGTTGGATGAATGGATGGATGGAGAGATAAGTGGATGAGTGCATGAGTGGTGAATAAGTGAGTGAATGAATGAATATTGCCCATTTGTGCCCTGTATTTCCTTTCAGTCTGCCCTTGATAACACTTTCGTTGAATATTAGCTCTTGCAGGGAACATGGAAAACTTTTAGTCCCAAGTGTGTATCACCCCAGTATTTTGCCCTCACTCAGTGACCCACATAATGAAAAGATTTTCCACCAAACTTTATGACTGTTTTCCTGTTTCACCAAAGACACATATAACTGCCAGTCGTGGCTCTTAAAAACATGCACATTGATTTAGTATAATTCTAGTTAAAATACAAGTTAATAATTAGCTACTAAAATCTACCGAGCATTCGCTATGGGCCAGGTACTTCATTGGCATTTTGTCAGCATTTGAACCCAGGCGATCTGACTCCTGAGTCTGGACTCTTTATTTTTTTAATTTTATCTATCTTTGAAGAGGTGGGAGGGGCAGAGAGAAAGGGAGACAGAGGATCCAAAGCTGGCTCCACACTGTCAGTGCAGAGCCCAATGCGGGGCTCGAATTCATGAACCGTGAGATCATTACCTGGACCGAGGTTGGATACAAGTGACAGCCACCCGGGTGCTCCCTGAGTCTGGACTCTTACGACACTAGCTCAGCAACGCTAAGAGCTGTCACTTGTTGAATGCTTACTGTATACCATCAGATACTCTGATAAACTAAATACGCATTGTCTTAGTTAGTCCTTATAGCAAATATATGAAGCAGCTGGTGTCAGTCATGTTGTCATGTTACAAACTGAAGCTTGAGGAAGGGAAGTAACTTGTCCATTGCCACATCGCTGGTGAGTAGCAGAGGCAGGCTTTGAACACAGGGGCTATCGTTGTAAAGCACATACGTCTAACCCCTAGTCTGTGCTACCTTCCATCTGCCATTTCTCCAAAACCACACTTGCGTCGCTTGCAGCCCCATCATTTTCAGTGCTTTGGATTATTGGGAATTAGCTGAAAATCCCTATTCCAGCCTCAGGGACGCCTGTGAGTCTGAGGTCTCAGGGTGAGACAAAGCAGGTGCAGGTAGGAGATCCTCCCGTGGCGCTTATGTATTTACTTCCTGAGGTCACTAAGAAGGAATGCAGAGGAGTGAATGTCTGCATTTCTCACTTGATCAGAACCTCATGGAAACAGACATAGCAGCCAACCCCATCACCAAGTACTGCTGGAAAAGATAGTGTCCCCTGACTAGAAAGTGGCTAAACATGCAAATAGGTTGCTGAAGGCATTTAAGAGGTTTTCTTTCTTCCCAGATGCAGTTCTGCCAGGAAATGGGTGGATGGGCAAGAGAACCCCATAGGATCCTGCTGGAAACCTGCTGTCTATTTGTTTATCATCAGAATCCCTCACTCTGCACATTTTACATCCTCACCAACATGCATCAAAGAGGAATGTTTCACTACTGGCCACAGTGGCCTCTCTGTATGTCCGTTTCCTCTTTTATAAGATGAAGTCTTCGGACTAGATATTTCAAAATCCTCATCCAGGGCAATCAATTTGGGATCGTTTGTAGCTACAGTTTGTTTAAAAGTTTATTTATTTATTTTGAGAGAGAGAGAGAGAGAGAGAGAGAGAGAGAGAGAATGAGAATCCCAAGCAGGCTCCCCCACCATCAGCACAGAGCCCATCGCTGGGCTCAAACTCATTAAATGTGAGATCATGACCTAAGCTGAAATCAAGAGTCAGACGCTTAACTGGCTGAGCCACTGAGATGTCCCCACTATAGTTTTGATAATAGATGGAAGAGCACTTTGAGAAGTGATTAAAAGCTCTTGATACATTTCAAAAGGTGTTATTTTTTATAGCATGATCCCTGCAGAGCATATCTGCAAAAAAAGAGAAAAAATCTTTTGAAATTTTAGTAACTCAAATTTAAATGTGAATGTCCCTCCTCCCTCTCCTTATCTTCAACGAAGAGGGAATGTTTTAATGTACCAAAGAATTTTTGTAACCATACTTTTTCTGTGTTTAGGATTAATCACACAAGAGCTTTGCTAAGATCTGGAATAGTGTGCATGGATCAAACCCCTTAGTATGTGAGCTTTTTGTTAAGTATCACTGGTAAGCCTTGATCTTATCAGGGGAATGTTGAGAGCCAGAGTTGTTTGGGTGGGGACATTTCCAGAACAGAGCCAAGTTAAGACCTTTAAGAGGCCAGGAGTGCGTCACTGGGATTAATTAGTATAGGTAAATGACTTCCCCAAGGTCACTCAGTGAGTCATCAGTGAGCCTGGGACTCAGTTCTTCCAGCTGGAAAGAACTGGCATCCTGTTGGCATTATTATTCCATGTGACTAGCTCTGGACAACCCCAGGGGGGAAATCACTAATGGATATTAGAAGTACAACTGTGGGGAAGTAAAAACTAGCAGAAATACACCCCTAACAAGACCTCCTCAGGTCAGGCCTCAGAGCAGTGGCTGGTTTGGGAGGTGGAGAAGGTGGTTCTTTAAAAGTTCTGGGCTTATGTACTCACCTTGATCCATTTACCCTTCTACTGCCACTAGGCAAGTACCCCTATTTAAACTTCAGGAGGCCCATGTGTGGCTGCTTTTCTCATCCAGATCATTCTTTGAAGTTCATTATTATGAACATAGTGCGATTTTCCAAACTCACATTTCCTGGAGATCATTCATAAAAACAACTTCCAAGAAGCCAATCCAATGCCTCGTTTTCATCTTCATTGATATGACTGAGTGCCCCTTGGTCATTTCAAAATGGCACAGCAAATGCTGGAACTTGCTCTCAAACCTTGTGAATAAGGTCATTCCAACACCCACATTGCCCTCCATCAATGTGATGGAAGGAGCCCTGCATCCCCCAAGTCTTAGACTCCGGGGTTTTCTTCTTCCCCGGCGTGTCCACCCACTTTCATATGTGCATTCCCCTGGTCTAAGCCACAGGGCACAGTCTAACCCAGCCCAGCCCCACCCAGCCTTAGTGATCCCTGGTGCATGAAACAACCCCACATGCATAAAAATTTTCTTCTCTCCAACTTTATTCGGCACCTTTCATTCTCATCCCTCAACCTCCAGCCATTCTCAGGTTCACTTGCTCACTTCATTGATTCGCAAAGCAGGTGTTGAGCATCTATTATGGACTAAGCCTGGATGTACAGTAGTCAACAACAAAATAAATGTTCACCTTGCCCCAGTGAAGCTTACGGTCTAATTAGGGAGGTAGCGACGTATTAACAAAACAGCCACACAAATGAATGTAAGAAGTTTGTGTATGCAGGGATGGTACTTTGAGAACATGTAACAGAGAGCTCCGGCTTTGACTCGGAAGTCATCAGAAGAATGAGGAGGATTCACTAAACAAAGCGTGAGGAGAGGGGCGCCTGGGTGGCTCAGTCGATTGGGCATCTGACTTCGTCTCAGGTCATGATCTCGCGGTTCGTGAGTTCAAGCCCCGCGTTGGACTCTGTGCTGACAGCTCAGAGCCTAGAGCCTGCTTTGGATTCTCTGTCTCCCTCTCTCTCTGCCTCTCCCCCACTTGCACTCTGTCTCCCTGTCTCTCAAAAATGAATAAACGTTAAAAAAATTTTTTTAAGTAAATAAATAAAAATAAAAAGAGTGAGGAGACGCAGGGTGTGCCCGGCAAGGGAACAGTATGTGAACTAGTCCTGGGGTAAGAAGATCATGGCACGTGGAGGGATGGAAAGAAGGCCAGTGTGGCAGATGACGGGAGAGTGAAGTAAGGATAATAAGTTGGCAAGGGCCAGACCACACAAGGCCTTGCAGGTCGGCCATGTTAAGGATTTGGGTCTTCATTCCAAGAGTCATGGGAAGACAAGCACAAGGAATAACGAAGTAAGACTTTGATTTCAAGAACCTCTCTCTTTATACTATATGGAAAATGGATTGGAGACAGACAAGAGGTGGTGCCCCAAAGGACACCCCACTCTCTCTTTAGGGAAGAGAGAATAGGAGCCTGGACCAGGGAGGTGATGTTAGGGTAGAAAGAAGCATATGAACCAGGAGCTACATAGAAGGTAGACTTGAAGGACTTGGCATTGGGTTATGTTAAAGGGGAGAAGATTGATTCCAGGGGACTGGGATTGTTAAACTAGATGTATATACTAGATGGGAGTGTGGGGTGAGGGGTTAATATTCACTGAGAAAAGGAGGAAGGGAAGAGAATCAGGCTTGTCTTGGGTCTTTGTTTTGTTCTTTGAGTCATAGTGGTGGGAGATTAGGATCAGAGACTTGGTTTTGGACCTGCCGAGTTTGAAGTGCCTTTGAGACATGCAAAGGGATGTGTCAGGTACACAGTTAAATATAAAGGGCTGGAATAATGGCTCTAAATCCAGAGGTGACACTGCCTCCCAGGAGACATTTACAAATGTCTGGAGATATTTTCGGTTGTCACAACAGAGTATGGGGGTGCTATTGCCATAGTAGGTAGAGACCAACGATACTGCCAAACACCCTACAGTGCACAGGGCCACCTCACTTCTCACAGCAAAAATTATCCAACCCAGATGTCAGTAGCACCAAAGGTGAGAAACTCTGGACTGTGGATATCTGAGAGTCACTGGCCCAAAGCCTTGGGGCACATACAGTAATAAGGGTAGGAAGGAAAGCGGAATAGTACAAGTTTTTGAGGAACTATAACACCTAATAGCTGGATGGCTCTACATGAAAGACGAAGAACTTCAAGCAGCCAGAGGTAAGAGGAAGACTCAGAGAGAGAGTCACAGAGGCCAAAGGTTGGGTGGGAGTAGGTAAAAGTGTCTGATGCTACTGGGAAGCCAGTGGCAATGAAGAATGAAAATCCCTGTTATATTCAGGAATATGGAAGTCATTGGCGGCCTTAGCAAGTGCAGCTTTGGCCGCATGACCGTGAGAGAAGGCATGCTGCAGCTGGAGACAAAAACCGGAGGCAGCCAGTGTAGACCACGCTTTTAAGAAGTTTGGTGATGGAAGAGAGGAGAGAGAAGAAACAGTGTTGGCGAGAAACGTGGAAGCCAAGAATAGTTTGGGGTTCCATGGTGGTCTTTGTTGGTTTGTTTTGTTTCAGTTTTTTTTTTTTTGATGGAAAATGTCTAACATGCATAAAGTAAGCAGAATATTCTAAAGGAGCTCTGTGTAAAACCCTGTCTCTCCAGATTGGCAGCAACTGAAATCTCTTTTGGGGTTTTGCTGCTCGCAGCTGCGGCTTCTTTACCAGGCCCTCGTGTGTGCCCAGGTGATGGTCGGCAGCTTAATGATGTGGGCGGGTTTTATACCCAGACCTGGGAGTTCATTCTTTCTGTGGCTCCTTCCCTTCCAGAATGCCCCCTTTCACTTCCTGGCTGTTCTACCAGCCCTAACTCCCCTCTCTGACACCTCGAGCTGGGAAGGCTCTCTGCTGCCCTAAGTTGCCTTCAGACCAGACTCCCCTCAGACATGAAGCTGCAAATTCGTAAATCTCGAGGGGTGTAATTCCTGCTTTCAAAGGTAAATTCCCTTTCAGTTTCTGCCTGCTTTTGGCCAACCTCCATTGCCTCAAAATGTATATTTTATACACTCTTAAGCTTTGTAACAATGATATAATCGTTTTTAAAAAATAACAGTCTTATTATTGTTATCTGAAGAAAGTTTAGTCCGTTCAACAAACTGTCACTAACAAAAGCCAGAAGTTTGTAAGATGATAAAGGTTCGGGGATATTGTGGGGCTGATGGGAAGTTAATGGACAGTGCAGAGGAGAGAAGAGGTAATTAAGTATAAGACTTTATAATATTCATTGGAACAGAAGGAATGAAGGAACTGTCTGCAGATGCAGAAGTTTGCAGGTTTGGTGGTGGGAGGTTGACAGAGATGCCATCCCGTGGCTTCATGTGACCTCAGAGGCGAGGTCACTAGGGGGGTTGGGGGAAGGTGAGGCTGTTTGCTGGAGGTTTGAGAACAGAGAAGTTTAAAATGGTCTTTGCAAAGAGTAGAAAGAGTGGATTTTGACCGGAGAAACACTGGAAGAACAAAGACTGGTCGGTTGTTGAGAGTCCACGGTGAGGGGGTGACAGTGACGGATTTGTGAAAGTGCCATTCAGTCCTGGGGTAAGACTTTCTCCGCCTGCCTTCGGCCGCCTGGGGGGAGGCGTACAGGGAGCAGAGAGGAGGTTTGTCCACAGTTGGAGTTTTACAAGACTGCTGAGACTAAAGAACAGGGCCCAGGGTGTTGACAGCGTTGACTAGGGCATGATTTTTTTTTTTTTTCAACGTTTATTTATTTTTGGGACAGAGAGAGACAGAGCATGAACGGGGGAGGGGCAGAGAGAGAGGGAGACACAGAATCGGAAACAGGCTCCAGGCTCTGAGCCATCAGCCCAGAGCCTGACGCGGGGCTCGAACTCACGGACCGCGAGATCGTGACCTGGCTGAAGTCGGACGCTTAACCGACTGCGCCACCCAGGCGCCCCAACTAGGGCATGATTTAAATAACAGATCCAAAATGTGAGTATCTCACGAAGCCATGAAGTACTGTTGGGAAGTCTTCTCTGAGTTCGCCAGGGCAGTGCGAATGGGGGAGGCTGTTCTCCCACAACTCCCCGGCCTCCTCACATTGGCAAAACAGTGAGTGCTTCATTAGCAAAAGGAGTCTTTTTGGGTGTATCGGACAAAAGGGAAAGAAGGAAGTGGCACGAACTATCCCATCTTCATACCCCGATCCCAGGGCAAAAGACTCAGGTCCGTATACAGAGGGCTGAACTTTAGAAGTTCTAAATCATGCTAATGAACTGTTATGTAAAATAATGTTCCACCCCCACCCCCGCCTTTACAGATACACCTTCATGCTGGTCTGGAAGGCCAAGTTTGAATTTAGAAGTCACAGGCTCTAGTGCTGCAGGGAAAAGTGTCTCACAGCTGGCAGCCCACCCCTCCTCCTCTCCCCAGCTCCATCCCCCACTGCCTGTGTCTGGATGCAACCCACACGTCCATGTTCCAGCCACAGCCCCAGGCGTAGGGGTCTTCCCACCGTGGTGTGGTCTGTACTCAAAGGAGTACAGTGGGTACTCTGAGTGGACCTCAGAGAAGAGGTCGACACAGTTTCCTGAAGCAGCTTTGGGTCCCTCAGAGAATTCTGGGGTCCTGTGTGCCTGGTCTAGAGGGCAGAAGGGAGGGGCAGTCTCTGGAGAACACAGGCCCCAGGAGGGCACAGCACTTGGCCCCGTGGACTCCTTGCCTTGAGGAGTCCACTCCTCTCCTTGAGGAGAGGAGACATTGGAGGAAGGCCAGGGCAGGGCAGGCAATTTAGAGGTTGCCTTTGCCCAGGTCTGCGGGAAAAATTAAATGATGCAGTGATACACAGTATTGTGGTCTTTGTTCTGTTCCTAATCTGACTGGCTGGTTTCTCTGTGTGTACCTGTTTTGTTTTTCCTAGGGGGCTGTTTATCACCATTCATGACAAGGGCCACCTTGCAACAATGCTGAACTCTTGGCCAGAAGACAATATTAAGGTATGGTCCCATTTTCTTTGCTACTGTTCTGTGGTTGGGTGAGTCCTTTCAACCGGGACCAGAGGCATCCCCAGCTAGAAAATGAGCCACTGCAACACCAAAGGCTTTCCCAGGCCCAGAGCACAGGCCGGTAAGAGCCACGCATAAGCGCACCATGGAGCAGAGGTTTACATTGACCCATAGCCATGTGAAATTGCCCTTATCATCATCATCATCAGTGGTAGTAGCAGTAGTAGTCTGAAGACATGTTCAGCATGTATTGAGTACCTACTAAATATACACTGCCAGTTTCCATGGTGGATTTGGGGAGAAATCAGAACTTCTCCGCTAGCTGACTTTTCACGAGGAAAATAAGACAGAGATACAAAAGACTAACAAGGAACCTGATCAGAGGTAAAGGAAGCACACAGAGAGAGCTGAGGGTTGAGGGCAGAGATTACTTCTAGCCTAAGGGGAATTTAGAAAGACTTCATGGGAGAAGTGACATTGGAGCAGGGCCCTGAATTGAGGGGTAGAGTTTGGCCACGTAGGCTTTGGAGAGAGGACACGGGATGAGGATATTCTTCAACAAGAGGAAAAGCTTATGATGAATGGTACCTTCATGCCTGGGTGTATGCAGTTAGTGGAGGTGGTCCAAAGTAAACCTGCTTCTTCCTGGAATATCAGTTTTACTGAAAAAAATCTAAGTGGAAAATATGTTTATATCATAAGCAGGATATAATACAGAATGCACGCTTTGTGTTGGTTTTAAAATGTAAGACATGAAGCTTGGTAGGAACTTGTTAGCTTCTGGCTACATGCCCAGATCTCCTCCTGCCATAGGGACTTTTGTGGAAGAGCACGGGGGGCTTTCACATTTAACATCATTGTTACTTTTGGGGCACCCAGGTGGCTCAGTCGGTTAAGCATCCCAACTCTTTGATTTCAGCTGAGGTCATGATCTCATGGTTCATGAGTTCGAGTCCTGCATCAGGCTATGCAGTGACAGCGTGAGGCCTGCTTAGGATTTTCTTTCCCTCTCTCTCTGCCCCTCCCCTGCTCGAGTTCTCTCCTCTCTCTCAAAATAAATAAATAAACATTAAAAAAAAGTCATGTCGCTTCTGCAGATGAAACATGTGAAGCAAAAATGCAGAACATCTGCTAGCTGCTTCATGAGGGTAGTTCTGGCCCACAAGCTAGGGAGGGGCTAGAGCTGACTGAGCGCAGTGTAAATACCTCTCGGGGTGATGCCAGCACTGCCCTGCTGGACTGGGAGGCTGAGGCACCCCAGCATTGCTTCCTCCCAGACCCTCCCTCCCTGTTCCTGCCAGTTCCCTGAACAACTCCCACCTCTCTGCACTAGGCACTGAGTACAGCTTCTTTCTGCACACTTCTCTTTGCATTACACCCACTTCTGGCCCTCTCTGGGAGTGGTAGCATTCAGAACCAGAGCATGGAGGCCAGGACCTTGGCTCTTGGGGCCAGGCCGAGCCACGGCCAGGACCCTGGGACTTCAGTCCTGGCCACAGTGAAGAGCTCATTTCGTACCTCTCTGTCTGGGTGTGATTTTGCCCTGTGCTTCTCTTCCCCGCTTATCTGCTTAGACTCCAGTTACATGCAGGCCTTGGCCCTGAGGGTTTTGGTCTCCATCCCAGAAGAAGCAAGTTCCTAGGGTGTGTCTAGTGAAGCTATAATAAAATCTGAACCATGTTAAGGGAAGCCAGCTCACTGGATGGGAAGTTAACTCCAGCCTGCCCTGTGCAGACGTGCTGCTGATGTCAGCAGACGAATCTGTCTACCTTCCTGGGAGGTTCAGCCGTGGTGAAACCTTGTACATAGGAGGCATGCAGTAGATGCCTGCTGAGGTGAATGAACTCAGCGGACATGATGAGGGCCTTCCGTGTACCAGGCACAGTGCCAGGAGCAGAGAAATGGGGTCTCCACCAGCATGCACCGTGCCTTAGTGCAAGCTACGAGGAATTCAAAAGAATGACAAAAAGCCATCCCCTCTTAAACAGTAAGAAGAAGGTGCCCGTTCCCCCGGGCTGGCAGAGGGTTGGTGAAGGGCTCGTGGACTGGATTTCTGGTTCTCTTTGCTCCTTTGGTCAGGGCACAACTTAAAAAAATACTCGTTGACTTCAACAAACATAGTTTGAGGCCCTTCTAAGGACTGAGCGGTAACTACCAGAGAGTTGGAGACAGCAACTTTTGTGATTTTAGAGGAAGAGAAATGGAGCTTTAGGTCACCCCAGATGGGGTGGGACTGGAGCAGACCGCAGACAGAGACATCTGAAGCCTCTAGGGCAAGCAGAGGTTCCATGGGCAGATCTGGACTGGTGCATCTAATTTGGTTGCTTCTGTCTATCACATGGTAAACATCTATATGATTTCCCTGTAGTTTCCGGGATAAAGAAGGTATACAGGCCCAAACTCAAGGAGCTCAAAGTCTAGTTGGAGGGTCTGACCCAGAAACAACTGCAGTAGACTGTGTGCTGCTCAAGAGAGGAGCCCAGAGACAGAGGATCAAATGTGCTGACTGGCTGACCACTACCCCTGTAGTAGCTTAGAGCGGACAAGTGAATGGCTGGGGCCAGCTCCTCCCCTCCACCCTTTCTGTCTGTCTCACTTGGGAGAAACCCCGAGATCAGTCTCTGGTAACTCTACAGAAGAATCAGCTCTGGCTTTGTGGTCAGACATCTTGAATCTGCCCTTCACTTGCCGTATGTGTAGATAAGCTCTCTGATCTTTGTTTTCTTCTTGTGAGGACTAACCATAGAGTCTGTACAACACTGAAAGGCACTCAAATGGTTGTGGTCATTGCTGGAAGTAGAAGGGGAGGCTGTAGGGCAAAGCATGGCAGGGGAAAGATTGCAGAGGCCTTGAGAGCAGCCAAGGAGGAGGCTGTGTTACCTGCAGATCCCAGGCCACAAAGGGGCAGCCGGCCGATCTGGCCCCTGGACGTGTTTGATTTAGCCTTCAGTGATTTTTCAAATTTTTGAATTGGTAGGCAAGATTTTAAAATCGGGAGACTTGATTTGAGAAAGGAAACATAGAAACTTGGATTTCTGGCTTTCTCTAGAAAAACCAGGAGCCCATAGCTGGGCTAAATATTGGGTCCATAGTTTGTAAATAAGTCAGTTAGGACTGATCAGGCTGCCCCCCGGCTTACCCCAGCCTCTGGCCTGCCCCACCAGTCTTTTCCTGAAGGATCATCCCCCCCCCCCCCCCGCCCCCGCCACTCCTAAGGCTGCCCTTTCAAAGGTTCAGAATGTTCCAACTCCTAGTCTTTCTTGTTTGCTGGTGTGTTTTCTCCAGTTGCCTTAAAGAGGAGTGAGAGACACCTGGGTGTCTCGGTTGAGCATCCAACTTTGGTTCAGGTCATGATCTTGAGGTTTGTGAGTTTGAGCCCCATGTTGGGCTCTGTGCGACAGTGCAGAGCCTACTTCAGATCCTCTGTCCCCTTCTCTCTGCCCCTCCTTCACTCACGCATGCATGCGTGCGCGCTCTCTCTCTCTCTCTCTCTCTCTGTCTCTGTCTCTCAAAAATAACATTTCATAAGACAAGAGGAGATGAAGGTCTCCCTCCCTAGGCAGGGAATACCCTTTCATGGTACTTGGGGGCTGGTGCAGATTCCCCATCATTACTTCCTTTGGTTCTGTCAGCCACTGTGATGAGAGTGAAGGAAGGAAGGTGTGCCATGAACACTCCAAGGTGGGTCCTTGAAGAATGGGTTGGGGTGTGTCGTTCCTCAGGTGAGCAAGCTAAAGTGCTGTGACTTGCCCATGGTCAGCCATGAAAGGTGTTGGATGCCCACAGAGCCCTGAAGCTGAGCCTCCTCTCCCCCAGCTGCTGAGCCCAGGAGGTGGTTTTCCAAGGCACAGGTATCTTTAGACCCTGATGCTGTTGGCCTCTTGGCTGGAGGGGAGGCGTGGTCCAGAGGAACTCAGAAGATAAAGGATGACTTTCCTTGGTTTCCCAGCCAGAAAGCAGGACTGCAGACAGGTACAGGAGAAGTAGGCTGGGAGGGAAGTGAGGCCAAAGCCCAGGGCTGCGGAGGGCTGGGCCCTCTTGTTCAGGGAGGAGGGGACGGGCCAGGCTGCCCAGAGCTGTCCAGCGTAAATCACAAAGAGGAGTGAGAACTGCTTTTCTGACTCTTTCCCACAGTGGCCACTGCCTTGAGCCTGAGGAAGGCTCGGCTGAGAACAGCCCTCCTCCCCACAGCTTTCCCAAGCTCCTAAATCTCTCCCTCATCCCAATCCCAGCAGCTACCGGGGGGAGGTGTTTAGAGGTGGCTGGGCACAGGAGCAGCCCCTTCCACGTGGGCAGGCAAACTTATGAGGTGCTGGCACCAAGTGCCCGCCTGTAATGCATAGGCCCACTC
The DNA here is from genome assembly GCF_022837055.1 of Prionailurus viverrinus. Taxonomy (NCBI): domain Eukaryota; kingdom Metazoa; phylum Chordata; class Mammalia; order Carnivora; family Felidae; genus Prionailurus; species Prionailurus viverrinus. The sequence goes on from NC_062570.1 coordinate 46,367,334, forward strand.
CCTCCTCAATGTCAGAAGGTGGGTTTCCTGGGAAACATTCTCTGGGACGGATATCAGCATATCAGGGAGTGCTCTTGGGATCAACACCTCTAGAAGGGAAGGAACCAGGAGAAAGCCCAGAGAGAGGCTGAGCTGGGTGAGGTCTCAAGGAAGACTCAGCTGAGCCCATGAGGAGCCTCTGTAGCTGGGGTCGTCCTTCAAAGTCAAACCAACTTGGGGCAGAGGAGCCAGGCCTTTGTAGCCCTGCATCCACCAGTCATTGGTTGTGGACTGCTACCCTTTGGAACAGGGTGTGACTTTGGGCAAGGTGGCTCTCTTCAGTCAAGGAAATTCTCAAAGCGGGCTGACAGCTGAGGGTACACCTAAGGGAATCACTCCTTCAGTCCTGAAAGGTAGATGTGGGCAGCTCATCCCCATATCCACCTCACACAGCTCTGCCAAGTGCTTTATGTAGATTACCGCATCTACTTCTCCTCATGACTTGTAAGTGGTAGGGATTATTATCATCCCTATGGTAGAGACAAGGAAGCTGAGAGGTTAGGTTGTTTGTGAAGGGTGGAACCCAGAATTGAAACTGCAGACTGTGCATCATTTATGTTGTGGATAGTAGGTGGCGAGGGGGGAGGAGGAGGAGGAGGAGGAGGAGGAGGAAGGAAGAGAGGGAAGGAGGAAGGAGAGGGATGCATACACAGGGCTGTGGGCAGCCCATGACATAGCTACAAGTCCAGGGAAAGCAGGGCTACAGCAAGCAAGGAGTCATGACCCTCAGGTCAGTCTGAGGTCGGCCCCATTGGGTCCACCTACACTAAGGGACATGGACAATAAGTCAGAAAATGCTATATGTCCAAGCTACGTGGACAGAGGAAGAATGTGGCCCACCCTCCCCCTAGTCATCTGAAGTAAGAAGAATTAGGAGTTGCACATGCCATCCAAACAAGGAAACTGTGATCCTGTAGTTCACATAGTTATTGCTGGACTCTAAAACTCCACAGTGCTACTCAGATTTGTTCTCAGCCTTTTGACCTCTACTGCACTAGTGGCCCTTGGCATCAGCTCCATTGATGTCATGAAAAATAGGATCCAGTATCTCCTCTCCCAACTCATTCATTCACACAAAAGGTCTGAATTAGCCCTTTGGAGATCTTTTGCTTTCTATGTTAGATCTGTCACATTGGCCACTGTTTATTCAGTTCATATCACACTGCAGGCACCAGGCACAGTGCTGAAGAATCAAAGATGACAAGTCCCATTATTTGCCCTCAAGACAAGCTAGAGGAGGGAGTGATGACTTCTGGAAGGGGAGAACATCATGGAGGAAGGTGACTTGTGTACAGCTCCTTAAAGCACACAAGGATGGTAGGATGTGGATCAGGGACATCATAGGGATTGAGGGGGTAAAATGGCATGTAGTCAGGAAAGTACAAACCTTATACAAGATTAGAATTACTCTATTTGGATAAAGAAGAAATTCAAAGAGTAGATTGGACCTGGACCATGGAAGGCCTTAAATGCCAAAGATGTTTGAGCTTTGTTTTACAGACATCGAGAGCCCCTGGAGGTTTAGAGTAAGAAAGTGACAAATCTGGGTGTGCTTTGGAGACCTGCAGTGGAGCGGGGGGGAATCCCAAGAGTGGAGAGACCAGTCAGGAGACCACTGCAGTGGTTGATGAGATGGATGGGCTGACCTAAGGCAAGTGGCAATGAAAGTGAAGTTCATGGAACAAATGGAAAAACAAGGAGCAAATCAAATCAGCAGAACTTGGTAACCAATTGGCTGTGGCTGAAGGAGACAAGACAGTTTTGAGCTTGGGAGATAAAGGTAACAAAGGGCAAGAAGGCAGCAGAAGTGAAAGGTTTAGAAGAGTAAAAGGGAAAAGCAGAGTCATTTGGTTAGGGACTCAAGAATTTGGGAGGACTATTGGACATCCAAGTGGCAATGTCCAACAGATAGCCAGCTGTACATGGGCATTAAGAATGACACTTTTTGGGATAAGCACTAGGTGTCCTACGTAAGAGATGAATCACTGGGTTCTACTTCTGAAGCCAGGACTACACTGTATGTTAGCTAACTTGAATTAAAAAAAATAAAAAATGACAGCAGAAACCACAAGTTTTGCATGGCTGACTTTCTCAGCCATTAGCCATTGCATCTCTGCTTGGTTTCCATTTCAATCACTCATTTAACAGATAGTTACTGAGTGGCCTTTCTGTGATAATGCTGAACTAGAAAGAAATAAAACAATTAAAAATTTAATATGGGATCTTTGCCCCAAATAATAACTACCATGGTAATCATAAGAGAAGCAACCATTTATTGATCACTTACCCAACGCACCTGGTGAAAATGAAACTGTTATTTCATCTTTACAACAATCTGATGAGTGAGGTATGATTATTATCCCTATTTTATGGAAAATTAAAACTCAGAAAAATTATCTGTTTACCCAAGTTTACATATGGTACATTATCAAGAAGCCTAGATTTAAATACTGGTTATCAGACTCCAGAACCCCTGCCATTAACCTTTAGGTTGTTTGGTCAGATAAAATGTGCATTTTTTAAAATGTTAAAGTAGCACCCTATGCAAGGATTGGCAAGCAGTAGGTGCTTAACCAATGTTTGTGGAAGGCAGGCAGACAGACAAGGAGGGCGAGCAGGCTACCTGTGCAGTAGCTATAAGAAGTGCTAGGAGAAATCACGTTAGATTGTCGTGGGCAGCGTTTGCATGCTGGAAAAAGAGAAGGAGCATAGGGGCTGAGAGGGAGGAGATTATAGGTGAGTTCAGAGCATGTCTGGGAGGAATGAGGAGGCCAGTCTGGCTGGAGGGGGAGCTTGTGTGCAGATGCGTAGCAGGAGATAAGTCAGAACATATATTGGGTTCAGATCATTAAAGAGTTAAACGTTTTGGACTCTATTCTTTGGACTGTTAGAAGCCACTAAAGGTCTTTGAACCTAGGAATGGCACAATTAAAATGGGCTTCTGATACAGTGAATCTGGCATTGGTTGGGAGGGGAGATTGGAAGGAAGATGAGTGTGGCTTTAAGCTGATGCAGTAACCCAGCCATTCTCACAGTGGGGTTGAGAGTGGGTGACAAATGGAGCGAGACATGCCCTCAGAGGAGGTGGGCATGCAGTGGAGTGCCCTTGAACATTTCAGGAGCCCCATCGCCATTGAAAGACCCCAGAGTTGTAGGGATAACACCCTGGAGTAGTCACTGACTTCCTCTGTTTAACTCACTGCCCCTCAACGGAGAGAAATTCTGAGACAGTGGGAATCAGGATAAGGAAGCTTGGATTAGGAGAGATGGGAGATTCCCAGAGTGTGGGCACCCTTCATACAAAGGCACAGGCTTCACCAGGGAGAGCTGCAAGGGGGAGGTCAGAAGCGGGCTGTGGGGAGGGTGGCAAAGAGGCAGAGCAGAACTTTACCAAGAACACATGTGCTTTAATGGTGCTTCTGCCAACTGAAATGTGGTAGAAGGAGCCCTGAACCAGGAACCCAAACCCTAATTAGGATCCTGCCCTGACACATGCACAAAGTGACTTTAGTAAGTCATCTAAACTTCCCTAAGATACCCAATGTGCAAACATCCAGTCCAGTGCCTGGCATCTGGCTGATACGTAACAAATACATATCAAACATGAAGGTCTTAGAGCTTCTGTTTACTCACCTGTGAAATGGGCTAACAGTCTCAGACTCACCTACCTGCCAGGGCTGTGGAGAGAATCAGGTGACATGTGGGTTGAGAACATTCTCCATAGAGACAGTAGAGCAGCCTGAGGGGGAATATCATAATCTTCATGGGTCTCTTGTACCACGACCCTGTGAGTCCCCTTTTCAGAAGAGGAGGAGTGTTTTTAAGAATCCCTATCCCTGGGGCACCTGGGTGGCTCAGTCAGTTGAACTTCTGACTCTTGATTTTGGCTCAGGTCACAATCCCAGGGTCGTGGGATTGAGCCCCATGTCGGGCTCCATGCTGAGGGTGCAGCCTCCTTGGGATTCTCTGTCTCTGTGCCTCTCTTTCTCTTTAAAAAAAAGAAAAAGAATCCCTACACCTGTTTCTACCAAAAGGCAGCACCAGCCCATGTGCACGCTCACACTTAAGAGAGCTAGAGAAACAGAAATGATAAGTTGTCATGGACCCCTTGGGTACCAGATCATAAACTCTTCCAGGGCAAGAATGGGTCTTCATCTCTTGATCCCCAGGGCTGGAGTTGTACCTGCATGGAGTGAACTGAGCCCTGTGGTGCCCATGAGCACCATGCTTGGGGCACCGGGACCTCCATAGCTCAGAGCTGGTCCTAAGCCAAAGCCAGGCTCCAGAGGAGGGATGGGTGGCCTCATAAACTTAACTCATTTCAAGATAGAGGAGTGATAGCAGGTGGAGGTGACCTATAGACAAGTTCGTTGTCACCCTGAGGGGATCCCTGTGGCTTTCACAGTCTGACTCCTGCCTGGCATTTTGTTCTGTGCTTTCATAGGACCGGCATCTCCTTGTTCCCCACACATAACCCACCCCCTCCCCATCTCTATCCTGGATCCTGATTTCCTCTTGTATCAAGCGCCTTCCTCCCCAGCTGCACCCCCTGCAGACAGTCTTCTCCTGTGTCAGGTGTGGCACATGTGTCCCCTCACCCATGAAGGGTTCCCCTACAGAAAGTGACTCTCCCTTCTCTGTCTCTGCTGCCCTCATGCTGTTTATGCTGTACCCACTTTCCTTCCAGACTCGTTAATTATAAATACATATATTTCATCTCTTGTTTTGCCCCTTAGTTCTTGAAGGCCTGAGTCCGTACATACTTGTTATTACAAAAGCACAAACTGATGCTCCTTCCCCCAGGATCTGGCATAGTGTCTGCGAAGTGGGTGTTGTGTAAATATGTGCTAAAGGAATGAATAAGTGAATATCTATCATAATCACAATAATTTCAGTTACCATCAGCTTCATGGGCATCTGTTAGTTAACAGCAAGGAAGTCCCGAACCAGCACCGTGTCTGGCACCTAGGTTGCCTTCAGTGAATATTTCCCAGAACACGAATCCCAGTACATGTATAGAATCCTCTTGGTTTCGTGTGGAGTGTGACCCCAGCAGCTTTCATAGGAGCCCTGCCCTGTGCAGGGTGGGTTTATTACACCCTAGGAGCAGGTCTGAGAGACTTCATTGGCCTCTATACCGGGGGCTAGTGGCAGTGGCATGAACACCTGTTTTTCATTGTCTCTGTTCATTATGTCCTTCCTTCCCTGCCCCCAGATCCCAAGCTGAGAAGATCTGCTTAGTTTCTTTGAGGGAGAGCAACTAGATGTGATTTCCCTCCAGCTGTTTCTTCAGTCCCCGCCCCAAACCTCAGAGCAGGGCAAGGTATTAGCTCAGTGGGGTTTCTCACCAGCCTGCCAGGAAGGGGAGGGCACGGGAAAAAGAAAGCCTACCTGCAGCTGAATGAATCCCTTGGCCTTTCCACAGACAGGTGGTTTTGTTCCGCAGCAGAGGAGGTGGGCGTCCATTTGACAGGCCTGACGTGTGCAAAGGGTTGGTAAGATGAGCACTTTGTCATGAGAGGCGCTTCCCGATTGTTTTGTTTCCAGGCCGTGGTGGTAACTGATGGGGAGCGCATCCTGGGCCTAGGCGATCTGGGCTGCTACGGCATGGGCATCCCCGTGGGCAAGCTGGCCCTGTACACAGCGTGCGGAGGGGTCAGCCCACAGCAGTGCCTCCCAGTCCTGCTGGACGTCGGCACCAACAATGAGGTAACACGCCACCCTGAACTGGAGCCCTGGGGCCAGAAGGTGGCAGCTGGGGTGGGGTGGGGGGTGCCTTTGAGGGGCAGGGTCCACGGGGACCGCCCTGGGAAGTGGTGTTTGTGTGTGTCTGCAGGCTCCACTCTGGGTCTCTGTGTCAGGGAAGACAAAAAATTACCCAAGAATTCCTTCTTAGTGACCTTCATCTCTGAGTTTAAAATCAGTGCAAATTCATCTTTTTTTTTTTTTAATTTTTTTTTTCAACGTTTATTTATTTTTGGGACAGAGAGAGACAGAGCATGAACGGGGGAGGGTCAGAGAGAGAGGGAGACACAGAATCGGAAACTGGCTCCAGGCTCTGAGCCATCAGCCCAGAGCCTGACGTGGGGCTCGAACTCCCGGACCGGGAGATCGTGACCTGGCTGAAGTCGGACGCTTAACCGACTGCGCCACCCAGGCGCCCCCAAATTCATCTTTTAAAAATTGGAAAAAATTAGGGTGCCTGGGTGGCTCAGTTGAGCGTCTGACTTCGGCTCAGGTCATGATCTCGCAACTCAGGAGTTCGAGCCTCCCATCAGGCTCACTGCTGTCAGCCTGTCAGCGCGGAGCCCACTTGGAATCCTCTGTCCCCTTCTCTCTGCCCCTCCCTTGCTTGCGCTCTTCAAAAAATAAATAAGTATTTTAAAAAATTGGAAAAAATTTGAGAAAATCAGAAGTGTTAAATATAAAATAAAATATCAGTCGCACAACCAGTACTAATCATGGTTTATGTTTTGGTGTATTTCCTTCCAGGCTTTTCCCCACCAAAGCATTTATAAAAACAAAATTGGGTTTATATTAAATTTTGCATCGGAAACCTTCCACAGATGGACACCCAGGTTGCTTCTAGTTTTTTTGCAAATATAAATTTACTCTGAGCCCATTTTTGTAGATCAGTCTTTGTTTCCAGGTGTGATTATATAGTTAGGATAATTTCCTAGAAATGGAAATATTGAGGGAAGGGGAGTGGTGATTTTTTAGGTTCTTGAATCATACTGTCAAAAACGTTATACTTACTTGGATTGTGCAGTGATCTTTCTCAAGATATTTGTCACGAGTCTTTGCATGGCCTTCCTCCTCCCTGTACACTGTACATCCCCATTGCTTTTTATTTTTTAATGTTTACTTATTTATTTTGAGAGAGGGAGGGAGGGAGGGACAGAGAGAGAGAATCCCAAGCAGGCTCTGTGCTCAGTGTAGAGCCCTATATAGGGCTTGATCCCATGACCTGAGCCAACATCAAGAGTCAGACACTTAACCAACTGAGCCACTCAGGCATCCCTACCCTCATTTCTAAACATGAATGAGCACTTGTACCTCCTAGCAAGGAATGATGCTTATTTGGGCTTCATCCACAGATGGAATCAAAGGAGAGGACAGCTAGGCAGACCTTGCTAAGAGCTGGGAAATCGTGGGGCATGGGAGGTGAAGGAGGACAAGGGAAGTGGGAAGCAAGGACCCTGGTCCTGCATCACTGACAGCCAGGTGAGTCCCTGCACCCATTCTGGTACAATGAGGAACTGAACCAGAAGGTTTTTGAGTGTTCTACCTCTAAAGCTCTTCTCCACATGCCTCCCCTCCAGCCTCGGAGACAGGAGGCAGGATGGAGACACAAGCCTTAGAGTTGCTCCATAAGACCAGTCCTCAAGGTCTGCTGTATGCTGTGTGTGGTTCTCTTTCCTAGACCAGGTGCCTGGGTTTTGCTGAAATTGTCCTTTGGTCTCAACATGCATGGAATCATGCAGGCATGGATGAGTGTAGCGAACTTTAAAAAAAAAAAATTTATTTTCTTTATTTTTGAGAGGGAGAGAGAGACAGAGTGCATGTGGGGGAGGGGCAGAGAGAGAGGGAAACACAGAATTGGAAGTAGGCTCCAGCCTCTGAGCTCTGAGCTGTCTGCACAGAGCCCAATGTGGGGCCAGAACCCACGAACCACGAGATCATGACCTGAGCCCACGTCGGACGCTCAACCAACCAAGCCACCCAGGTGCCCCAAGTGTAGCAAAGTTTTAATTGTTCTTCCCATCCAATACTTCCTGCTGTGTTCCCACTGGATTTAAATTTTTTTAATGTTTATTTTTTGAGGGAGAGAGACACAGAACACGAGCAGGGGAGGGGCAGAGAGAGAGGGAGACACAGAATCCAAAGCAGGTTCCAGGCTCTGGGCTGTCAGTGCAGAGCCCGACATGGGGCTCAAACACACAGACCACAAGATCATGACCTGAGCTGAAGTCAGACGTTTAAACTGACTGAACCACCCAGATGCCACTCCAACTGGATTTAATTGAGACCTTTACTCACTGTCTCCTAAGAACCCGCTCCAAGCAGCATTGAATCTGATCCTAAGACCTCTGTATCCCCTGAAAGGGTGTCAGTCGCCTGTAGCACATGCATAAGGTCCTGTGTCATTAAAGGTCCAACACCCTTGCAATGATGTGCTAAAATCTAGAGCCCCAGCTTGTAATAAACCCACCAGAAGAGATGGCAGGAAAATATGAGTAAATCATGGCCAGGCAGCTTTTCACAGACCACCCTGTTTAATCTTGACAACCCAGAGAAATTAATTTGCCCACAAAGATCTGCTAGGAGTGACAAGGCAGGGATCCTAATCTGTATCTGCCCTCCTCTTCCCATACCACAGCTGCCTGCCTGGCTTCCTGCTGCTTTGTAAGCAAAGGTCATTTCTTGATTTTTAGAATTTTTATTACTAAGGTCACTTGAACACATTATTCAAAATCTTAAAACAGAAATGACATTTCTCCCACAATGCTACATCTATGTTTCTTTCCAGTATCTGTCTATGCATAAACATAGATGGAGTAATGTGCCTATAATTTTGTTCTGATTTTTTTCAATGAATGGTATTTCATGAACACTTTCTCTCTACTTAGCAAGAGTTTATTGAATGTTGAGTAGGTGTCAGGCATTGGCTAGGCATGAGGAAGATAAATGAGAGCCAGGCGTGGGTGGAATATTCTACTTGTCAGTGTTTCAATACTGCCACCTAATTGATCATTTTAATGGCTAATGTGTTACATCTCCACCAAGTGTCTGCTTCTCCCCCTGAGGCTTTAGGACTCTGATTCACTTCTCCCTCTGGGTGTGGAAGTGAGAGAGCTTCCCCTGGGTCTGCCTACTCCTGTCAGGAAGGACCAGAGTATGTATCCCCCGCTGAGAGGGGAAAACACAAGGTGAGAGGAGGCGCTGCCCCCACAGCATGAGGTGAGAGAAAGCAGTTCCCACCCCGTGCAGTTAGACCAGTACCAGTATCTGCAATGTGCCAGGGCTTTATAGATTTTCATAGCCTTTATAGAGTTTAACAGATTTTATAGACTTCAATCTCATTTAATTCTGACAGCAGCTGTATGAGATATTGTCCTCCCCCATTTTATAGATAAAGAAACTGAGACTGAAACATGTTAACTACTTACCTCAGGTACCACAGCACTGAGTGTCAGAGCTGGGATTTGAACCTGGGTATCTCTGATTCCAGAGTTGCCTTGTCCACTGTGGCACTCTTCTTCAAGGGGTCAGGCATTCGTGTTATAGACTAGGTAATGAACACTGGGAAGCAGGTGTTTCAACCAGTCAGGGTCCTGTGGACACTCAGGCGTAGGTGTGCTGATGTTGTCTGCAGGGTCCTCTTGCTCCAGAGAAAGGCAAGCTCCCACCAGACCCTCCTCACAAAATTCAAGACACAAAAATCCAAAGTTACAAAGCGGCCATATCAGGAAAACAGTGGTTTCACTCTTTCCAGATGCATTCACTATATGATGTCCCACACTACAGTTCTTTTTTAAAAAAGGAGTCAATTTGCAAGATTCCCACCCCCGGCCCAGAAGTCTTGGGGCATATCTCCCCGAACCCACCCCCAGAGCAAGCCAGAGCAACAGGAGACCCCCGCCCCCCACCACACACACACACACACACACACACACACACACACACACACACAGCAAGCCAGAGCAACGGGAGAGAGGCTTAATCTTGCACCTTTCATCTCACATGTCAGTGCAGGGAGGGTGCTGTTGTGGGGGGCTGTAGGGTCAGGATGATGACACCATCTGTGTGTGCAGCTCTGTGAAAACCCCTGAGGCAACAGGAGCTTTAATCAGAGTCAAGGAAAACACCCCTCCATGTTTCCTGTTGAAGGAAAACATCTGCTGCCTGCAGCCCTGAAACTGAGTCACTTTTACCTGCCGCCCCCAAGGAGGTTTGGAAAGATAAATATGGTGGGCAGTGATCCCATGGAAAGGGGACATCCCATGCTTAACTTCTAAAGGGACAAAGCCAGGGAGCCCCTCCCAGATAGGCCCACCTGCTCTGGGCCTCTGTCAAGGCTGTGTGTGGATCGGTTTGTACGTTTTATTTCCTACACATGCAAGGCGAGACGGCATCATGCACTGTCCACATTAGAAGGGACTGGAACGATAATTGCCCCTTAAATAACCCAGGAGTGAGGGGTGCTAACCCCCATGCAGTTGAAAATCCATATATAACTTTTGAGTCCCCCAAAACTTACTAGCCTACTATCCACAGGAAGCCTTACCAATAACATAGTCGATTAATACATACTTCGTATGTTGTATGTGTTAGATACTGTATCCTTACAATGAAGTAAGCTAGAGAAAAGAAAAGAATATTAAGAAAATCACAAGAGAGGGGCTCCTTGTGTGGCTCAGTCCGTTAAGCGTCCGACTTCAGCGCAGGTCATCATCTCGTGGTTCATGGGTTTGAGCCCCGCGTCGAGCTTTGTGCTGACAGCTCGGAGCCTGGAACCTACTTCAGATTCTGTGTCTCCCTCTCTCTCTGCCCCTGCCCCACTCTTGAGCATGCATGCGCTCTCAAAAAATGAATAAGCATTTAAAAAATTTTTAAAAATCACAAGAGAAAATACATGTATGGCACTGTGCTGTATCGAAAAAAAATCCCTATGTAAGTGGGCCTGCACAGTCCAAATCTGTGTTGTTCAAGGGCCAAATGTACTTGTCCTTCAAACCCCTTGTTCCACTCAGGAAGAGGGGGCTCCGAGCAGAAGTGGCTTTCCCCGGGTTTGATTCTGAGCCTAGTGCTCTTGTCACTCTACACAGTAGGTCCTGCAGGGCAACCCGGGGGCGGAGGGGGTGGGGGGGGGCTTGGCTCTAAAATGGCCTCTGAGCCTTAGGAGTCTTGAGCCTCGATGGATTCTAATGGGTGGAGAGCTCCTTGGGGACACATGGGAACAGACTGTCAACAGAGCTGGGCAAACAGCCTTGGGTGTGTTACTGGACTGCTGAGGAAGCATGGGTTTGCCAACAGAGCTGGGTGTTGAAGGCCTGCTTCTGCCTCTCGAGAGCATCGTTGCTGAGGCTGATGAACAGCCAGCGTTCACCATGTGGTGCCATCAGAGGCACTCACTCCCTGTATGCATGTGACCACTGAGGGTGCCCCTCCTGGGATCTTTGTAGCTTACCCATGGGTTTGAGCAACCAGGGACACATGTGGTAGGCATAACTGCCATCCTGAGAGGGGGGGTGTGCTGTGTCCACGCATGAACCCAATCCCATGACCTCCCCAGACCCCCAGATGTTCTCTGGGTAACCTCTTAGCGTGCCTGTTGCTACTTAAGATACATATTTTTCCAGGCCAGGAAGTTCATCCCTCTTCCAGCTTTAATCCAGTACTCAGAGATATGGCAAGTGAAGAGGAGGAAACCCATTTTGTTTTCAATGACATTTTGTCTCCAAGAAACATCCAAAGTCACAGACCTAAGTGACAGAGCCTAAATTCGAACCCTGGTCTGTCTAATGCCAAAGCCAGACCAGACTGAGGGTGCTCAGAGGGAGCACCCTGACCAGTACCACCCAGCCCTGCAGTGCCCTTTGCTCTGCATGCAGCACACTGCCTCCCAGCTTCAAGATCCCTTCTGCCTTTCTTGTTGGGGTTACCAGATTTAGCAAAGAAAAATATACGATGCCAATTCAATTTAAATTTCAGGTAAATAGCTAATCATATTTTGGCCTGTGTTCCATGTATGTTCCTTGCAACACTTGGGATATATTTAGGCTAAAAGAAAAAATTATTGCCTAGCTGAAATTCAAGTTGAAGTAGGCGTTCTGTATTTTTTCTGGCAATACTACCTACTGAAAACTTCTAAACACATACGTAAGGAAGTGAAGGATAGAGGAGGGGTGCAAGGAGAGAGTCCAGGTCAGTTACAGCCCCACGCCTTGCTGGCAGCCACTGTTACAGGTAAGTCACTCAGTGGGACAGAGGGCAGAATATGGACTTCTTGTTTCATGGTGTGCCAGGACAGAGTGAGTGCTCCACCCTGTGCTGTTTTGGAAAAGCCATTCCCCCTCCTGCCAAAGGAGATCCAGCTGGCTAGTGATGGGGACTCCATCACTGCTCCCCTGCCTCACCTGCAGGATGATAGCCTGACCTTCCCAGCCACTGCTGAGTTCCTCCAGAGGACCAGGCAGAGGACAAGCCACCCCCAGGTCAGCTGTTCCCCTCCTCCATGGAATGTTGGGGAGAAGGGACACTGTCATGAGGTCCAGTCAAAGCAAGGCTTAGCTGCTTTCTGGCTGTGTGCGTTTGGGCAATTTCCGTAAACTGTCCACCTTCCTCATCTGTGAAATGGGGATGAGAATAGGTAAGACAGAAGGATCGAATTACTTTTGATTCAGTAGTAAATTACTTGAAAGTTCTATACAAATATTTTCAGTATTTATATTTCAGTATTATCTCCATATAGAAACTTTATTTCCAATTTTTTGTGTGTGCTTAGTTAGGAAGTATTTCAGGCATAAAACATTTTAATATAAAAGCAAAATATAAAGACTCTTCTAAAGCTTTCGTAGTCACTCTTATGTCAGTAGTACCTCGTTATGGTTGACCTTTGATTCTAAACATAGATATACTGAGAAAGTTTTGGAAAATCCTAAAATTCTTCAGTACCTCTGGAGAATTTGCCTTGCCCCACAAACCACACGCGCAGCACTGAGAAACTCACTTTTCGCTGCCTGATAGTACCAGTGATTCAAATCTTCACTTTGGCAACGTTACAGATTGTAACTCACTGCTGGACCCTTTAAGTCTGTATAAGAACTAAAACTGTGAGTCTTTTCTGCAGATGCTGAGAATTATACTGTTTCTATATGTGTATGCCCTTCAGGGCTGTGTGTGTGCATGTGTGTGTGTGTGTGTGTGTGTGTGTGTGTGTGTGTGTATGTGTTTCGGATAGCTGAAATTACATCTGTGCCCTTTTATATCCTGCTCTTTTCACTTAAAATAATCTCATACACAGGGCGCCCGGGTGGCTTAGTCGGTTGAGCGTTTGATTTTGGCTCAGGTCATGATCTCACGATTCGAAGGTTCCAGCCCCGTGTTGGGTTCTGTGCTAACAGCTCAGAGCCTGGAGTCTGCTTCAAATTCTGTGTCTCCCCTTCTCTCTGCCCCTTCCCCGCTCATGCTCTATCTCTCTCCTTCAAAAATAAACATTAAAAAAAAGGTTTAAATAACCTCATTAAATAACCACATTTGTCCAGGTGGCTGCACAGTTTTAAAAACCACTAACTTTAATGACTGTCTAGCTTTCCATCAAGTCCTCACAACATTTACTTTATGGTGTGCCCTTGGCTGGATGTTTCCTGCCCCTAAGTGGCTTTTTCAGGGTCACCTTGAAGGTGGCACGTGAAGGGTGGGCACCTGAATGCCCACCGTCATCCTTTAGTCTAATAAACACACATGCCTGCCAGGGCAGAATCCTAAACTGTCTCAGGGAGGTATAATCTGGAGGTGAAGAGAGTGGGAGTCGAAGGATAGGGCTGACCCTCTTGCTAAATGTAGACTGTGGTGCTTTGCAGAAAGCTCTACACCTACCTTGGGTTGTGTGCACTTGGGATTGGGGTTGAGGGTTTAGGAAGGCAGATACTTCCTGCCTAGTCTTGTCTGTCCCCTACACTTTTGCATAACCACGTCTGTAGCACTATCAAGACAGTATGGGTCTAGAGCAGTGTCTTTAACAAAAATAACTCCATTCTGGTGGATGTGCAAAAGAGCTGCCCGAGCTTTGTGGCTCTGTGGGGAGGACCGTGGGCTCTGGAGCCAGGCAGCCTGAGTTTGAGTCCTGACTCTTCCACTTACCAGCCTGAGGTCTGTGCACCCGATCCTCTGAGAAACAGGTGTGAAAGGTTTGTTGGGGAACACCCAGGAAGAATAAAGGGGGAAGCAGGAGCAGCTGGCGAGTGGGTGGGGCCTTCAGGCTACAGTGTAGATCTCACCTCCTTGAAAGGAGAGAAGGAAGGAAGGAGACCTCAGTCAGAAGACCCCAGCCTGGGTGTGTGTCTGACTTTGGCTCAGGTCATGATCTCATGGTTTGTGAGTTTGAGCCCCACATCAGGCTCTGTGCTGACAGCTCAGAGCCTGGAGCCTGCTTCGGATTCTGTGTCTCCCTCTCTCTCTGCCCCTCCCTCACTTGCACTCTGTCTCTATGAATTAATTAAGAAGATCCCAGTCTGCAGTGTGGTCCTGGGAAAGCCTCAGGAAGGTTGCTGGAAAACCCAAGCCCGGGTTGCCTGCACAGAGGGTTGGCCCAGCATTGGCCAGGCATCTGCTGTGCGTAGCCATGGCTGGGAGCAGCCCAGAGACAGCATGGCAGCTGAACGCTGTCCACTCAACTCCTCTTCCTCAGCAGGTTCTCCTAAGGGAGTTCTGAGCCACACACCTCTGTGGATGTCCCACCTCTTAGGGGAGAATTGCATACTTAGAATGTTCCTTAGCATGTGGCACATACGAAGCGCTGTGAAAGTTAAAGCTGCTGTCATCACTTTATGGCGTATGTTAAAACTCACAAAGCTCTCTCACAGACATTATTTCTTTTAATCATCATAAGCACACTTTCCAGCTGGCGTCTCATTCCCTTTTGACAAATGAGAAGACAGGTCCAAGGGGTCCTGTGATTTGCCCAAGGTCACGGCTAGTCTGTGATGGGGGTCAGATTTGGGGCGGGGTGGGGGGGAGCTTCCATTTGAGGGCAGGACTGTGGGGTCCTTATCTCTGCATCCTACAATGCAGAGATGAGCGTAACATGATGTTTATCCTCAAGGAGCTCATAGTTTTGGTGCTGCAGACACAAAACTTCTGGAGACGCTCACACACAGAATCACTTACTGTTTCCTGAATATACCAGGCACTTTTCCCTCCTTCTGCCTCCAGCCCCCAGCCCTTCCCTATGCTGACTCCACCTGGAGAGCCCAGCCTACCTGTCAAAATCTGCCCATCTTTGTTTTGTTTTTTGAGAGAGCGTGCAAGCACGTGAGTGGTAAAGGGGCAGAGGGCGGGGGGGACGGAGGATGTGAAGCAGGCTCTGCACTGACAGCAGTGAGCCTGATGTGGGGCTTGAACCCACAAACCGTGAGATCGTGACCTGAGCAGAAGCCAGATGCTGAACCCACTGAGCCACCCAGGTGCCCCACTGTGTCTTTTAATGCTCGACTATTTCCCCCATGACAGTCACCGCCTATCCCCCAGTGGGAATTACTTTACTCCTTCCCTGTGCTTCCATGTGCCAGACTTAGTGCCAAAACAGTGTCACTCTTCACTGTAGTAGAGTTTGTTTACTCATGAGCCCCCTGCAGTAGACGGTGAGCACCTTGAAGGCAACAACCACTCCTTACTCATTTACAGACCCCAGGAGGGCCCAGTGTCAGCAGTAACAGACCGGCAGTAAATGTCCATGATCGGGTCCACTGATTGTGTAGGGTGTGTGTGTGAGGGGTTAGAGAAGAGGTGGGAAGTTGGCCAGTGGCAGACACAGAAGATAACCAGAGTGTGTGAGGGCTGTGACAGAAAGAGCTGCAAGAGGTGGAATGGGGGGACCCCTAACACAGGAGGTATTCCACAGGGGGACATCTTTCTTGAGCGGAAATGTCTGGTTGTATCATTGTATCCTTGTACCCTCAGGGACTAGCACAGTGCCAGGCACGTGGTAGGTATTCAGTGAGATTTCTTTTGAATGAATAAAGTGTTTTCTAATTTGAATTCAGATCTGTGACTTTGGACGAGACCCAATACCTCAATCCAGATGCTGTCTAGAGCCCCAAATAGATGTTTGGCAGTGTTTAGAGACATTTCTTCTTGTCATAACTGGGGGTGCTACTGACTTCTAATGGATAGAGGCCAGAGATGCTGCTAAATATTCTACAATGTGCAGATCAGCCCTCTCATCAAAGAATTCCAAGCCAAAATGTCAATAGTGCCAGTATTGGGAAACCTTGAAATAAACCCAGAGCAGGGGCACCTGGGTGGCTCAGTCGGTTAAGTGTCCGACTCTTGATTTCAGCTCAGGTCAGATCTAATGGTTCATGAGTTTGAGCCCCACGTCTGGCTCTGCACTTACAGCACAGAACCTGTTTGGGCTCTGTCCCTCCCTGGCTCATTCTCTCCCTCTCCCTCTCTCAAAATAAATAAACATTTTTTTTTTAATTAAAAAAAACCAGAGCACCTGCAGCCAGGGGTTGGAAGACCACGTCTGAGAGAGGATTTTCTGTGTCAAAGCATCCTTGTTTCCTAACATTGGAACCATCTAGGAATCCCACCTCAGTCAGTGGCCTAGCCTCCAGACCCTTCTAGGGATGACACCTGGCGAGGCAGGTCGGGCAGCCAGCGTCCAGCTCCCTCCGCCCCCTCTCCCTGGTCCTTCCCACTAAACCAGGACAGTTGAACAAACGGATGCTGTCTTCTCCAGGAGCTGCTCAGAGACCCCCTGTACATTGGGTTGAAACACCAGCGTGTGCGTGGGAAGGAGTACGATGACCTGCTGGACGAGTTCATGCAGGCTGTGACAGACAAGTAAGTGGGTCAGCCTATTCCTTTTGAAAAAGGACTCTTGGGAGATGGTCTGGATCAGGCCAACACCGTATCTGACTGTTCAGCAGATGCACAAACAAGAGGCAGGAGATGCATGCTTTTCTGAGTGTTCTGAAAGTTGCAACTTGACCCCGTGTATCTGGAAGACTCAAAGCCATTGGGTTTGTTCCGTGGGAGACTCTTTGAGAACAGAGGGGAGAGGGAAGAGGGTTGATGACTGAAAGCCTAAGTGCCCGATGTCCCAGAAAGAAAACCCCTTTGCTGAGCTGTTTTGGGCTCTTGGCATGAACAGGGATGTAGTGAGCAGTGGAGAAAAGAAGTGTGCCCTTCTGACAGACTGGCTTGGGAAGGCAGCTTGCCACACCAGCCGTCATTTCCACCTGTACGTGAGGACCAGGCAGCATTAATGAACCACCATAGCAGGTCACATGGCTATGGGCCTGCAGGATTTATGAGGTGTCATCTGTGCTCTGGGGTATGTGATATCGGTGGCTTCAGGCCCCCTCACCTGCCCCATCTGTGTGCCATCACAGCCACCCACACGCCCTGCTGTGGCTGGCATGGTCCTGGGATGGAGTTCTGGAAATAGCCTCTCCACCCACCCATGTATAGTCTGACAGGCAAGTCAGTCAAGACAGACTTTCAGCAGCTGGGCAGACCCCTGCAGACCCCGCAGGTCCCCTAGTCACTTGAGAACCTCCAGCCTTTGTTGCTGTCCCAAGAGTGCCCAGGTCATGACAGAGCTGGACTGGGCATCTGGGGCAAAGTACTCCCTTGCCTGCACTCAGCTGCTCAGAGCAAAGAAGTGGGCTGGGAAGAGAGCTGCTCTGGCCTCTGCAGCTTTGGGGGCAGGAAAACTAGATCTGACTCTTGACCCCATCTCCTCTAGGTCTATGATGTCATTGAGTAGGTTCCTGAGCTTTTAACTTTCCTCATCTGGTACCTATCAGGGGATAAGATGCAAGCATTTTATTGTTGTGTTTTTTGTTTTTTAAGATGAAAGAAAATAATACTGTAATTATATGGAATGTGAATGATCCTGTAGAAAAGCAGAAATTAGTAATGGAGTGTGGGGTCAGGGGGGTGGGGTCCAAAGTTCCCAAGTAAGCAAGAGGGTGAGAGTCTGGTGCACAACTGAAGAGCTTACCTTTAGATGAGCGCACAGATGCCCATCCACAGGGACAGAGAGGCACAGGCATGGGTATGTGGGTAGATGTGGTGGGGCCTGGGGATGGAAGGTCCACTAACCGAGGACAAGGTCATCCACAGAGAGTAAGGATGGGGCAGAGGTGGTGGAGGTTTAAGGCTAGAGAAGGTATGACCTGAAATGTCCAAACTAGGGTACGTGAGGATGCTTGCTGGACAGCCCCATGGCCCCCCACAAATCACTAGTCATGAATTTAACCTATTTCTGTGTTTTTTTTCCCTCTGGCTAGTTTCAGCTATCTGGATGCAGGACAGGAAGAGGCAGAAAGTAGGATTTAGTCAAGGTTGGATTTTGATAGGCAAGAGAGAAAAAGAGAACTGTGAGTGTATTCAAGGGGGTGATTATAATGATGTGTCCTGAGGTCTATGCTAAGAAGGGACATGAGGACATGGCAGGGGCAGAGGAGAATAGGAGACAGTGACATGATCAAGGGATAGTAAGTCCTAATGGGGCTTAAGAATTATTGAGGTAGGTAAAAGATCAAATGAGCTGGCAACAAAGGAGGTGGTAATCAGAAAGCTAGGTGCTCACAACTGAGATTATAGAGGAAGTGCTTCTATTGAGATATAACCACCAGAGCACCTGGGGGTCTAGTGCATTAATAGAGGCATAGTGTCTAGAACAAGAGAGGTGAATGTCCCAGCTCATTCTCCCCCTTTCAGGCCATCCTGAACACCAGATTCGGTTCTGGACAAGACACTTAAGGGTCATAACTTACCTGAAGTGCCTTTGGAGAACAGTAACCATGACAGTGAGGGAGGGTTTCAAAGGCTTAGCCTGGTGGGGAGGAGGCTTAGGGGCTGCTTTGTCAGTATCAGGGTGAGGTACACCTCCAGATAGCTGAAAGCAATTGTTCCAGAAGAGGGCTCAACTTGTTTCTGTATACCCACCTAGAGAGGAACCAATTGGTAGAATGCCAAAAGAGGCAGTTTTCAGCTCAAAAGAAATTAGAACTATCCCATGGTGCACTAGACTGTCTGTGGGAATGAGTTCCTCGTCACAGAACAGGTTCAAGAGTAGATTATGGGTGATGTGATTATAGGAGGAAATTTAAGCATCAGAGACTCTTTTTTAGGATGTTTCCTACCCCGTATTACTTTTGGACTACATAAGATCCCTGCATGGCTGGCAGGATAGGTAATACTGTTCCCATTTTATGGAAGAGGACACTGAGGCCCCAAGAGGCTAAGGAACCTGTCTTAGGTCCCACAGTGTCAGGCAGGACTGCAGGCTGAACCTGGGTCTGCTGGCTCCAAAACCAGACTGCTTTCCACAGTGCAGTTACCTGCAGAGGAAGAGAAGGGAATGGAAGGGGCTTGGAGAACCCGGTTTCTGCTTCCTGTTTCCAGGGCCTACTGCTTATCTGATGAGTCAGAAGTCGTTCCTCGATTCCCCAGAGAGAAGTCTTGCTATGCGTGTGAGAAGGTTAGATAAACGAGGATATAAGAGGCTCTTCCATTTATCATCAGAATCAGCTCACAGTCTCAGACATGCAGGCAGTCTGGGTGGGGGGCTGGGGAGGGGGGGTGCGTCAGCCAAGAGGAATGTGTCCTCAAGTGGAGATGGTGATGAGTTGACAGTTGCTTGTTTTGACTCTCTAATAAGCTAAAGCAGATGTTTCTGTGGATACTGTAGGTGGGAAATGAGCTGGTCTCCCCAGGCACTCTGGGGAATATAGTAGCCCCGAGATCGGATGCCCGGATGGGGGGTGAGTCAGCAGCCCTGAAACCAAACACAGTGTATTTTAAGAAAGAACTTTGGGAAATGTTGACTCCTGCCTTCTACTTCCTTGTCTTTTTCCAAACATCCTGCTAATGAAAACCCCCTATCCCCTGATGGGGGTGTATCTTAAGGTTTTTTTGGCCTTAAAGAGTCGCTGTAGCTCAGTTACTATCCTGGGGTTTGGCCACTGGGGAGGACGACCCTCCAGGGTAGAAGGAATCTCAGCAGTAAATATCTATCAGTGGGCTGCTCAAAGCTGAGACATAGCCTGCCACTCCAGTAGGGAACACTAGTCATTCCATCCTCCCTGCTCTCTCTGCAACACGGTGGGACCCAGAACACTGCACCTGAGTGATGCATTTGCCCCTGTGGTTTCCACTTACATGTTTGGTTACTTACAGTAGAATGGATGAGAATGGTCTGTTTTAAGTTTGCACCTGTAGCCCTGGCCCCATCTGATGCTTGGACAGAGTTTGTGGTCAGCAGCTGTGTCAGCCTTTTGACGGGCTTGGGAGGGAAACCACCCCCTTTCTCTGTAGCTCCCAACTCTAAACTAGAAGTTTCTAAGCTGTTGAGAGGAGTGATAAAGAAGAAGACAAATGAGAGTTTAAAAAAAACAGTAACAACAACAAACC
This sequence comes from Prionailurus viverrinus, assembly GCF_022837055.1. Lineage (NCBI taxonomy): Eukaryota > Metazoa > Chordata > Mammalia > Carnivora > Felidae > Prionailurus > Prionailurus viverrinus. Next base: position 46,387,527 of record NC_062570.1, read on the forward strand.
TTTTTTTTATGTTTATTGATTTTTGAGAAAGAGAGAAACAGAATGCAAGCAGGAGAGGGGCAGAGAGGGAGACAGAATCTGAAGCAGGCTCCAGGCTCTGAGCTATCAGCACAGAGCCCAACATGGGGCTTGAACTCATGGACTGTGAGATCATGACCTGAGCCGAAGTCGGACGCTTAACCGACTGAGCCACCCAGATGCCCCTTGACTTAAAAAAAATTTGTGCTTTTTAGTTCAAGAAAATTTTCTTTTTGAGTCTCTTCAGCTTTCTGTCTCTGGTTCTCTCTTTCAGTCTCTCTTTCTGTCTTTGTCTTCTCTCTCTCAGTCCCTCTCTCTCTCACACACGATCCTATACTTGATACCTGAGGCCACACCATAGCGGGACTGGCACAATAAAATTTCTACCACATTCCACTACTTAAAGCAAATTATAGATCCATACCAGATGCTAAGGGAGGAGATAACACAGGACAAAAATACCAGGAGTCATGGTTCATTGGGGAGCATCATCCCCTTGCATAACTGAACATCTCTGTGTGTGGCATTTCTTAATACAAAAATGAGAAACAGAAACTTGCCCAAGAAGAAAAAAATCACTAAACTGCCTTGAGATTACCCCACCAGTTCTGACATCTAGCCCCCCTGTACTGTGCTCTTGGATCTGGAAAGAAGCCTTTGATTGCCTCACCTGCCACCATCTCAGCTCCACTCACACTTGCCTTGCTCTTCCTTCCACGTGTCATTTTGTTAGAGCTGCATGCAGAGCCTTCATGCTTCCTTCCCCAGTCATAAATGCACTTCCATTTGCATGGCTCTTTCCCTCTCATCATTCAGGCTCGGAGATGGATCCCCACACCCACACAGCAGGGTCAAGTGCTGAGACCCGTACCAGGCAGTATGTTGGCACCGACAGTCCTGCAGAAGACTGGGAACCTTCAGTGGCTGACGCTCTCAGTGAAGAAGAAACAGGCTGTGCTCAGCAAGCCTGACAAACGACAAGGTGCTTGTGAGGGGGAAGAATGATTGGAAGAAACCAAACCTTAAGCCTCCACCACATGTGATTTGGAGTCCACATTTATAACATATGCAAGGTTAAGAGATGAGTACAAAATATTTTCACCTGCCAGTGATACAGCTGGGGAACCTGGCAGAAGGACAAAGTAGAGGTGCCTGGGTGGCTCAGTCGTTTGAGCATCCAACTCTTGGTTTCTGCTCAGGTCATGATCTCATGGTTTGTGGGGTTGAGCCCCATGTCAGGGTCAGCACTGAGGGCACAGAGTCTGGGAGTCTTTCTGTCTCCCATTCTCTGCCCCTCTTTTTCTCTCTCAAAAATAAATAAATTAAAAAAAATTTTTTTTAACGTTTATTTATTTTTGAGACAGAGACTGAGCATGAACAGGGGAGGGGCAGAGAGAGAGGGAGACACAGAATCTGAAACAGGCTCCAGGCTCTGAGCTGTCAGCACAGAGCCCGATGCAGGGCTCGAACTCATGGACCACGAGATCATGACCTGAGCCGAAGTCGGACGCTTAACCGACCAAGCCACCCAGGCACCCCCCAAAAAAATTTTTTTTAGTTAAAAGAAGGAAAAGTAAAACTTCTCTATAGGGACACTCCCACGAGCCATGCTGTGTGGAATTCCTTGAGGGGAAAACAGCTCCCCAATGAAAATAAATTCATGCTTCACAATAATCCACATGGAAACAGTCCACACTGTGGGAAAATCATATATACAGCTAATAGAAGACTTAGAACCCCAGAAAAATGAATTATCCTCAGAAAGATTATAAAGCAGCTTTACTTAAATGTATTAAGGAGATAATTTTCACAAGAATGACGTAATGAGGAAAGTACCCAACACTTGGGGAAAAAAAAGAAAAAACGCAAGCAAATTTGAAAAGGAACCAAAACAAAACAAAACAAAAGCCTCCTGCAAATGAAAAACAGAGTCCTGGAAATCCAGCAGAGTATGCTAGTATTAGGGCAGGACACCTTCAGAAATCCCAAGCCCTCAAAAAGTACTACCTGTGGGGGGTGAATGGGTGACTCAGTCAGTTAAGCGTCCAACTTCAGGTCATGATCTCGTGGTTTGTGACTTCGAGCCCCACATCGGCTTCTGTGCTGATAGCACAGAGGTTGGAGCTTGCTTCAGACTGTAGCGTGCTCTCTCTCTCTCTCTCTGCTTGCCCCCTTGCTCATGCTCTCTCACTCTGAAAAATAATAAACATTAAAAAAAAAAGTACTACCTGGGAGTATTTCAGGCACTCTCCATTCCTATACCTGATTATCCAGAAAGGAAATGGGACACCAATGTGTTTTATCAGGAAAGATTTTTTCTGAGCCACTACTCATGAAACGAGCATTTCGCAAAGAAAAGAAAGGATGGATAAGCCCAGAGCCCCCAAGTCCAAGCCTCATCTCTCCATGCCAGAGGGGATATAGCAATTCCAAACAATCCATAGCACAGTACATTACTAATTCTCATTTTCTCTTTCTCTGTATTGTGTTTATTCACACACAGTTTTTTCTTATTCTATCAGATTTATTTTATTAGGCTTAACCAGATTGCTTTTTCATAAGTTAGATAACTGGTAAAAATTCTGAAAAACAAATGATTTCATCAAGTTTTTTCTAAAAAGAAAAAACTATCTGGATGCTTCTACAGCAAGCTGTGAACAGTGACTACAGTTAAGGGATGCAGTTGCCAGGGGTGTTTTCTTTCCAAGGCATCCATTTCTGTAACATTTGATTGTGGACAGGCATCTGTTTTGTGATTAGAAAAAATAATGAATTGTTTTATAATGAGTTAAGCAGCTGATTGTTGCCCAGAAATAGTTCCTTATGTTAAAAAAAAAAAAAAACTGTCCACTAAAGAAAGAAAGAAGCAAGCAACAATCTCACTCTTCTCCCTTTGGTGAATTCAATGCTAGGCTAACCTAGGCTCTTCTAGACAACAAAGCAACTCACTTACATTAAGTCATTTACTACAATAGTCCTATTAAGTAGATAACAATTATTGTCCTGTCCCACTAAAATAGAAGTTCCAAGGGAGGGATCTTTGACTCTTCTGTTCACTGCTACCTCTCAAGCACCCAGAACAATGCTGACTATGCTGTGGATTTTCAATAAACATGTGCTGAATGCACAGTTTACATATGAGGAAACGGAGGCACAGAAAGGTTAGGGAGCTTGTCCAAGATCACACATCCGGTAAATGGTGGAGCCAAGCTGTGAACTGAAGTGGTCTAACTCCAGAACCCACCCTCTAACTTGGATACTTTCTATTTCTGTTATTTTACATGAAAGACCGTTCAACATCATCCAGACACCTTCTTGATATGGTCGTCAGGGAAGATAAATGGGAGGAAGGTCTTTTGGAAACTATCCTACTTAGCATACTCATGTCTTTTCTCTCCGGCTTGTTCTAGGGCATGGTTAGTGACCCACCCATCCTCACCAGAAGGGGGGCTCTGGAGGAACCAGCCATCAACTCTCATTTTCAAAACTCCATAGCTACCAGCAGTGAGGGAAGCACCTTCTTTGTTTTTTATTTTTTATTGAGATATAATTGACCTATAGTGTCCATTTAGGGTAAACAACCTGTTGATTGTATGTGTGTGTATGTGTGTGTGTGTGTGCGTGTGTGTATTGCAGTATGCACCATAGGGTTAGCTATCACATCACTTAATTATCATTTCTTTTTTGTGATGGGAAAATTCTCCAGCATCTGGGTCAGTTATCTGGCACTTCTTGATTCTTCCTTCTTTAATGGTGGTCCTATTGCCCCATCACTCACCAGAGCTGGGCGCCCCCTCCAGGGTTTTTCGTACAAGTCTACCTCATGCACTCAGCCCCCAAGGGAAAAGCTGAGGCTCTTTGGCTCTAAGCTTCTCCCGGTGGTTTTAAAATGATACAAACAAAGGAAAAGCATGTGACATCTGGACTACAAAGAAAGTTTCAAGATTTCATCTTAATTTTAAGAGATTGTAAAAAGCATAATCGTTCGCTCCCAGCCCTGATAATAATGTTTCAAGGGAGTGTTCCCTTTCTGAGTCGTTCTCAGCAGAGACAGTCAGTACTCAGTATTTTCACATATACTGAATTTTAGGATGCCTTCTGCGGTTCAATCTATGTCTTCCCTCATTTTCCCATTTCCCTCCCTAGGACTGTAATCCCACAGTCTTAGAACCCCAGAACAAGAAACAACCTGTTCACTTGATCCAAGTCTGGCACTTCATAAGTGGGGAAACTGAGACCCACGAAGAAAATTATTTCCCTATGGTCATATAATGATAAAAGCAGTGAGAAATTAAGGGGAACCTCTCTAGTTGTTTCCTCTCCTTCACTTAATTCATGAAATTTCTTCCACATTTCCTTTCTTCAGCCTTTATCATTTCCTTCTCTGTGCCCCAGAGTGTGGCCAGTACAAAGTGCACACCCATCCCAAAGAAGTCAGTTCTTCCTAAGATTGTAACATGGACACATAAAATCATCAGAAAAATAGCCCAAGGCAGCACCTATTTATTCATGTATTTATCTGTATATTCATTCAGAGGAAACATTTATTGAACATAGTGGTAAGTCAGAAATATCCTTTGCTCTGAAAGAGTTTATAATCAACTAGGGAAAAAAAGAAAGATGCTCAAATAATTACTATTGAGTTGTATAGATTTAATGTGTGCCTATTTAATGGCCCTGCCTGCAGTGTCCTTCAAGGCTGGTAGGGGGAATACAGTGATCAGAGCACTTGGGACGTTTGGTTGGATTTAAAAGTTATGGCCTTCTTCCCACAAAAGAGCTAGCAACTCACTTTTACAGAGAACCTACTCCGTGCTGGGGTGCTTTACATTTAATTATCACAGCAACCTGTAGGGATAGAGAAACTGAGGCTCAGAGAGGTCAAGTAACTTGTCCAAAATCACCCGGCTAGAAATTAACAAGAGTTTGGGCTCACCTCAAACCTATATGACTCCAAAACCTGAGGTCATTTACTACTGACCCTCTGCTGCCTGCTCTCCCCGCCTGGCTGGGAATGTCCTCCACTAGTGGCCTTATTTGTGTTAACTCGACCCTCGAGTTCAAGGGAATGGCCTGAACTAAGGTGACACAGAGATACCTTGCTGTGGTCTCAGAGGAGCGCGTGGCTCCAAGGGGAGCTGATGTCATACCGATGTGTACAGTGGGGCACTCGTGTGGAGGGACTGTTCTCTGGCATTCAGTCATTCCTGCTTCCATGTGTTCATGACACTTACTGAGCCAGGCAAGCACAGGGCACTGGGCACACAGCAGCATGTTTGTTGGGTCTTCTAACACGGGTATCTGAAGCTGACTTGTCCAGAGCTGGAAGCAGCAAAGGGGGTCAGCGCTCCTTCTTCAGCTTTTGTGTCAAACAATGGCAAATAAGACTTTTCCCCTGTCCTCAAGGACACTGCTTCATGCTGCTTTGATCTCGTCTGTCCCCTAACCTAGCTTAGTCTTTCCTGGAGGGGGAACCTCCCCAGCTGTGCCTCACTTCCATCCAGAAAGCCCACAAACACAGACTGGGATTTCCAGTCTTATTGTCTTCCACCCCCAACTAACTGTCATAATTAGGGTAGAATTTAGCCAGGTCTATGAGAGGCAGTTGAGACTCTTAGAAGGTTGGAGCTGTGACTGCAGGGCAGACTGGTACAGGTAATGGAGTAGTACACCTGCAGAGAGAGATCGGAATGAGCCACACTAATCAGAGAAGCTTCATGGAACATCAGCAGCTTTAGGACAACTAAAATGTACAGCCTGTGGGCAGACCAGAGCTGGTGGAAATGCTGACACCCCTGAGCCGGCCAGCAATTTGGTTGCTGGGAAAAGTGCACAGGCTTTCTGAGCAGAAGGTTAAGGAGTGAGATGCTGTGCCCTAGAAGAGAAATCCAGTACTGACCTCTGACCTTTAAGAGGTCAAGAGGTCAGCAGATCAGCCACCATCCTCTTTCCACACTGGGATTTCTGGCGCCATTTATGTGCTTGCCCAGGAACTCAGACAAACTGGGAAATTGAGGAGGAAATCCAAATTGTTCCTGAAGTGTTTTCTGTCTGGCCAGGGGTGGCCATCAGAGCAGTGACTGAGGAATTGCCACATTATTCTGGTACTTTTGCTTAGAAAATCACTGCTTCCTGTGACCGTCTTGTTACTTGATGGGAATTTTCCCCATTAGGCCAGAATGCCAGCTATAGGAGCCCGCCAGTCTGGCTGCCAGAGCCCAGCACACCGGGGGGAATCTCCCGGTACCAGACCTAGGAAGGGAAGGACCTTAGAGGTCCGCCCGCACCTCCTGGCTGGAGTTCCTTCCACAACTTCCGTGCCAAGTGGCATTTCAGTGACTACAGAATCCCTTCCAGTGACCCAGCACTTGAAATCTCTACCTTATATATCACTGGAATTTGTGTCTTGCTGACTTCCACCTGTTGGCTCTACTTTTTCCTCCAAGGCCACATAAAATAAGTCTACTATATTATTCCTTGTCCACAGAACAGGCCTTCAAGTCTTTGAAGAAAATCATTATGCCTCATTCCCCTTGGCTTTCTCTTTTCCAGGCTCAGTATTCCCACCTTCTCCAATCCATGGTTTCCAGTTGCCTCACCTACAGGATACTTTCCCCATCATGCTTGTGAATCCCTTCCCAACTCCTGCCCCAGAAGAGTGAGTCATTCCCTCAGGCATATCTGTGGTGGGGCTGTGGTGTGAGGGCTTTGTGTCCACCCTTCCACTGGCTGCGAGGTCCTGGAGGGAGGGACCATGTCTTCTCCAGGCTCTAACTGGACTCTGGCTCCTACCTCCCCCATTTCCCTGGGACCTCCCCCATCACTCCTCTCTCACCTCTCCTCCACGCTATCTCCTTTACTTCATAGAGACAGCCCCATCTCAAAAATGAATCCGTCTTGGGGCACCTGGGTGGCTCAGTTGGTAAGTATCCAACTCTTAATTTCAGCTCAGGTCATGATCTCGTGGTTTATGGGATCAAGCCCTATGTCCAGCTCTGTACTGACAGCACAGAGCCTGCTTGGGATTCTCTCTCCCTCTGTCTCTGCCTCTCCCCTGCTCTCCCTTTCTCTCTCTCTCACACCTCCCCCCACCCCAAATAAATAAACATTTTTAAAAAATGAATCCTTCAGTCCCTCATCCCCCAAAGGCTGTCATCCTTTCCCTACTTCATAGCCAACCTTCTTGAAATTCATAATCACTGACATTTCCTCCCCATTTACCTTTCAGCCCTCTGCAGTCTGATCCCCCTCCACCACTCTCGTACAGGTAGTCTGGAAAAGGTCATGAATGACCATCTAAACGCCAGCTCCCACAGACACTTCGAGATCCCCTTCTCACTTGACATCCTGGCGACATCTGACACTCCTGACCACGGCCTGTCACGTGGCTCCTATGGCAGCTGCTGTGCTATCTCCCCCAACTACCTCCCTTCCTCCCCAAGCCCCACCCAGGCTCCAGCTCTGTTTATTTTCGTGCAGCCCCTGGAAGGCCCCCTCCTCTCATTCCACATGCATGTGCCTGAGACACCTTTCTTCCTCCCCTGCCCCACCGCAGTCTGCCAGTGAACCTCTGCTCCTCCTTCGGGCCACACCTGTGAAGCCCTCATTGCCTTTCCCTCCAGCAGACCTGCCTGCTCCCTTGGAGGCCTCCCACATACCTAGCATGTACCTTTACCATTACCCTCGCCACAGTGTGCTGCAGCTGCTTTATCTTTTTGCGTCCCCATCAGACTGTGAGATCCTTGTGTTTGCCTCTATAATCTGGTAACGTACGGTGGTCCCTTGCTCACCGTGGGCACTTAGACATGTTTGCTAAATTGAATTCTTATGTCATACCTAGGATGGTTCCTGACACAAAGAGAATACCCTGCTGGATACATTTCTTTAGTAATTGAAGCTGAAATGTCAATGAATAGTTGCGATGCAATGTGGTACATAGGCTGTGATAAAGATCTACCCAGAGTGTCATGGAAGTCCAGAGAGGAAGAGAATTAGTACTACCCTGAGAATAGGGAAAGCAACATGACAAGAAAGCCTTCCCAGAAGAGGTGACATTTAAGCTGGGCCTTACAGTTTGAGTACTAGTGGGCCTGGGTGAGAGGGGGCCTGCTAGGCCCTTGAGCAAAAACACAGAGCTGTTCAAGGACCCACAATAATTGAAAGACAGCAAGATGTGTCTAGGGTATGGGAAGACATGGGCAGGGTTCAGGCATTAAGGTTGGGGCCAAAGTGAATACCAGCCAAGGAGTTTGGACATAATCCCAAGGGCGGTGGGAGCCCCATATGGATTTTCAAAAACTAAGTGTTCTGCACAGATTTGTGCTTAGAAAGATAGGGAGGATAGATTGGGGGAAGGGGAATAAACCTGGAGGGGGTGAGATTAGTTATTATAGGATCCATGCCAGAAGAGACAATTGCAGTAATCCCAGGGAGAGATGACCTTGCTCTGAATTCACCCAGCCCTACCTGGTACAGAGTTCTTTGTGTGGAGACTTGTGTCTGTCAGCATGTTCTCTGCCACACATAGGTGGGGAGGGTGGGACACTGGGTAAGGTCTCTAGTCAGATAAGTGTAAAAAATGCTGGGTTAAACAGGTGTCTCAATGCAGGATTTTTTAGAGCCTTCAACATACACTGCATTATACTATATGTAACATTGAGAGTTTCTCAAACATATTTAGCCACAGAAACTTTCTGAGAACCTCTCAAGAGACTAGAGTTTAATGGAATATATAAATTTTTTAAAAAGACCAAGAGCTTTCATAATTCTGTTAGCTGTAGTTCCTGGAAGGAAAAAATAAATCAAACACATAGCTTTCCACTAGGTGACAGCTAATGTGCTCACTGAGCACTCTGCTGTGAGAATGTTGTATGTGTGGGTTGGGCGAGCAGAGAGGGCTCCCCTGGAAATATGTATGTTGCTTTTGGTCATTTGGTTTGGAGACAGGCTGAGCAAATTCACCTGCTCCTCTCAGGTCCCTTGTGTTTATTCAGGCCTGAAAGAGGTTGGACCCAGGTATTTGAAAGAATGACAGGTCCTGACCTCTGGAACAGAGAAACCAGGTCTACAGAGCCAGGAATGTTCTCCTCTCACCACGTCCCTCACACAACATTCCATCAGCTTGCTGGGGGGATGGACAGAGCATCCACCTCAGAATCTCCTTATCCTGGGGTGGCTGCATCCCAGATGGCAAGTACCTGGTTCTGTCAGTCTTGACCTGGGTCTCGTCCACTGTCATACAAAGCTCACTAGGGTTCCCAGAGACAGGTTGCCATTTTCAGGCTTCCACTTGCCTGAGCACTGGGGGTGGAATTGAACAGCCATCCATCATCCTTGGGACTTTAAGTGAACCCTGGCCTTGGAATGCCTTCCCTGGCAGCTCCAAGGCCATTTCCCAGCTGAGTCCCTAAGGTGGAAAAGTCTGGGCAGCTCCGTGTGTGGCTTGGGGAGGTGCCTCTTTCTCCATTGCAGGAATTCTCCCCTGGAGAGGCATCAGATATTCCTCAGCCCCTGCCAGGGCTTCAGGGTGAAAAGTTCAAAAGTGCAGAAGGGGACAGACCAGCAGGAGCCTCCCCGGTGAGGGGCAGCTTCCAGCAGGAAGAAAGGTCAGCAAGAGGCTGCCAGCACTAAAATCAGAAAGCTGCCCAGCCCCCTGAATAGTGTGCCTGAAAAGGTACCCTTCTTAGGGTTCCTCTGCTCCAGCCACACTACCTGGAGGGTACCTGCCTCAGCCGTGTTCATTTAGCTGGTTCGTTTAGCTGTGTCTCGGCTCAAAACAGACTCTGAAAGACTCACTCTTCAGCTTTTCCTGACACATGTTGCTCTTCCTGAGAATGGTCAAACCTCCCTACTCTAGACTTCTAGAAAAATCTGAGTGAAGCTCATAGTGTTTCTACCCCAACTGTCCATTAAGTAGCTCATGCTACAGCTCCACCACTCAGAGCAGGAAACTGAGACCCAGAGAGAGAGACTCACCCAAGATGCAGAGCTTCTGTCAGAGACAGAGAACACGGTTTTCCTGTTACCCAGTTGAGTGTTTTCTTACCACACGGCCCCGTCTTTCTCAAGAGAGAAAGAAATCCAACATTATTATCTATTTAGTTGTATCTTTTATAAAATCACACTGCTGTTAAGGTTGAGTTAAAGGCATCATATTGCTATGAAGATAAGTTCTAGAGTCAGAGCTGGATTCAGATTCCAGGTCCACCAGTTTGCACCTGCAGTAGAGTTTATAACCCCTGGGCAAATAACTTCACATCTGTAGCTCAGGATTCCTTCTCTGAAACAGCACCTACTTCATTAAGTCATACGAAAATTAATTGAGATAATGTATGGTAAATAGCTCAGCGTGATGCCCAGAGGGGAATAAGCACTCAATAAACTTTAGCTCTTTGTGTTACTGTTGTTAGTAGTAGCGCATTTTAAGTAATATCTAAGGCAATTACAATTAACGTTTAAATTGGTGTTTTGGTCCATTACCTGTATTTGAACGTTTATGGATGAAATGAGAACAAATTTTTTTCACCTAGACCATTTAAATTTTCACTTTGAAATTTTGTGTTTATCTTAAGGGCTTTTAATTAGATTAACAAGTTAGCAGGCCAACTAAATCTCTACCAACTCTTTCATATATCCACCCCTTCCTAAACATTTATTGAACAACTCAAGTATCACCTTTTCATAGGTGCTCAGTGATGCTTTGGGATGGGTGAATGGACAGATGGATGGATGGATGGATGATGTTGAGAACAACTGAAGTAGCCACCTTTGGTTCACACCAGCCAGTGGTTGGGTTTTATGAAAAGACATGAGGGACTGAGAGACTGGAAGAAAATGGTTAAGGGCCCAAAAGTCTCAATGGAGACAAAGAACAGGTGTAAGGTGCAGTAGGAATGAGGAAGGCAAAGGACAGGCTGTCAGAAACCAATATAGACAGTATGACATTCTGGAGTAGGAGTGGTTCCTGGTGAAGAAAGGTCCAAGGAGTAGCCATGTGGATGGGTATCTGAGGTGGACAGGAGTTCTGGAGGTCCTTAAATCCAAGGAGGTGTGGGAACTAAGTCTAGGTTATCAGATGGACAATTCACATAGCACACTGCACATTTTGTGCAATTCCAAGTTAGGATTAAAGTGACCTGAATTAATGAAATTTTACTCTATTTCATCAAATTGCTCACTGGGGATGTTCCCTTATGTAAAACTGAATGTAGGAGGGGGCCAAGATGGTGTAGTAAGAGGACTCTAAGCTCACCTCATCCTGTGGATACAACTAGAAAACACTCGTGTCAGTGCAAATAACCCAGAAAAGGACCTGAAGACTAGAAGAACAAACTCCGCAACTAAAGGTAGAGAAGAGGTCACATCGAAGACAGTAGGAAGGGTGGACACCCAGTGGGGATCTAAATGGACCAAGGCCACCCATGGACAGAGGGAGCTTTGAAGAGGGAGAGAAATAGACTACCACACCAAGGAGCTAGCACAGGGACAACAAATCCCCAAAACATTTGGCTTTGAAAGTAAGAGGGGCCAAATTTCATGAGTTCTTACAGATAGCAAGACTTAAAGCTTGGAGTTTTAAAAATCAGAAGGCTCAGCTCTCCAAGAGCCCAAAGGGCAATAGGAAGCTGAGTCCCTGCACTTAAAAAGCTCTACAAACAGCCCCCATAGAAGCAGCAGTCTGAAAACGCCTGGGGTAAACATGAGGGAATTTTTTTTTTACACATCTCAGAGCAGGTCTTGGAGGGGCAGGTCTCCCAGAGGGACTTCCCAGGAACAAAGGAGCTAACCAGCTCCATCTCCCTTCCCCACCCCCTTGCATAAACATATAACCACCTATGGGAACCAGCACAGTGGCAACATTCACTACCTAACTTGTGTATGCCAAGCCCTGCTCCCCCTCACTTTGGCAGATCTACCCTTCCCAGTCACCCTTGCCTCAGTCCAGGCACTGCAGTCCCCCTCCCCCAGAATACCTGCACAAATCTTGCCAACACCATTTCTCTGGACTTGGGCTTTTGCAGGGCCTCTGTCCCTAGGGTGATGGCTGTAGGCTCTGTGGAAGCCCAAGGCTCACATTGTTAAAACTGCACACCACACCCTGAAGCCCTGGTCCCAGAAGTGGCCCCACCTTATTAAAACTGCATGCCCCACCTGGGCCAGGGACCAAACTCTGCCTCCAATAGTCAGAGCCTCTGCAGATGACTGGACTGATGGAAAAAAGGCAGCCAGGACTCAACAGCAGGGCACACACAACACACACAGGAGACAACCCTGAAGCACCAGGTTCTGATGAACAGAGGACACTGCACTGCATGGCACTAAAGGACCTCTTCTTCATAAGGCTATTACTTTCACAGAGCAGAAGATGTAGCTGACTTTTTCTAATACACAGGAAACAGGAATATGGCCCAAATAAAAGAACAGGACAAAACCACAGCAAGACACCCAAGCAAAATAGATAAGATGCCTGATAGAGAATTTAAAGCAATGATTATAAAGATACTCACTGGACTTGAGAAAAGAGTGGAGGACCTCATGAAACCCTTAACAAAGAAAAAGAAAACATAAAAAAGAACCAGAGATGAAGAGCACAATAGGTGAAATTAAAAATACACCAGAAGGAATAAAATGGCAGGCTACAGGAAGCAAAGGAACATATTAGTAACCTGGAGGACAGAGTAAGGGAAAGTAATCAAAACGAGAAAATGAGAGAAAAAAATTATGCAAAATGAGAATAGACTTAGGGAACTCAGAAACTCCTTTAAGCATGGTAGCATTTACATTATAGGGATTCCAGAAGAAGAAAAGAGAGAAAGTGAAGATGGGAGGAAGGGGGCTGGCTGGCTCAGTTGGAAGAGCATGCAACTCTTGACTTCAGGATTGAGAGTTCAAGCCCCATATTGGGTATAGAGATTACTAAAAAATAAATAAAATTTAAAAAGAGAGAAAAGGGGGCAGAAAATTTACTTGAGGAAATAATAACTGAAAACTTTCCTATCTGGGTAAGGAAATCGATATCCAGATCCAGGAAGCACAAAGATTCCCCCAGCAAAATCAACCCAAGGAGGTCTACACCAAGACGCATAGTAATTAAAATGGCAAAAAGTAGCAATAAAAACAACAACAACGAAAAATTTAAAGCAGCAAGAGGAAAGACAGTTACATAAAAAGGAAACCCCATAAGGCTATCAGGAGGTTTTTAAGCAGAAATTTTCCAAGCCAGAAGGGAGTGGCATGATATAGTGAAAGTGTGGAAAGGGAAAAATCTGCAGCCAAGAATATTCTATCCAGCAAGGCTATCATTCAGAATAGAAAGAGAGATAAAGAGTTTCCAAGACAAGCAAAAGCTAAAGGAGTTCATGACCACTAAACCAGCCCTTCAAAAAATGTTAAAGGGGACTCTTTGCATGGAAAGGAAAGACAGTAAGAGTTAAAAAAAAAAAAAAAAGGAAGCACAAAAGCAGTAAAAATAAGTATATCTGTAAAAATCAGTCAAGAGACGCACAAAATAAAAGAGTATGATACCATATATCAGAAATGTGGTGGGGAAAGGAGTAAAGAATAGGCTCAAACTTAAGCTACCATCAACTTAAAATAGACTGCTATATATAGAAGATGTTATGTACAAACCTAGTGGTAACCATGAATTAAAATAAGTAATAGATATGCAAAGAGGTGAAAGACCTGTACTCTGAAAACTATAAAATTGATGAAAGAAATTGAAGACAACACAAAGAAATGGAAAGACATTCTATGCTCATGCCCTGGAAGAACAAATATTATTGAAATAGCTACACTACCCAAAACATCTACAGACTTAATAAAATCCCTAACAAAATACCAACAGCATATTCATTTTTCAAAGAGTTAGAAAAAACAATCCTAAAATTTATATGGAACCACAAAAGATCCCAAATAGCCAAAGACATCTTGAAAAAGAAAAACAAAACTGGAGGTATCACCATTCTAGACTTTAAGTTATATTACAAAACTGTAGTAATCAAAACAGTATGGTACTGGCAAAACATAGGCGCATAGATGAACAGAATAGAAAGACCAGAAATAAACCCATAGTTAAATGTTCAGTTAATCTTCAATAAAGGAAGCAAGAATAAGCAAAGAGAAAAAGACAGTCTCTTTAGCAAATGGTGTTGGAAAAACAGGAAGGCAACATGCAAAAGAATGAAATTGGACCACTTTCTTATACCTACACACAAATAAACTCAAAATGCATTAGGGACCTAAATGTGAGACCTGAAACCATAAAAATCCTAGAAGAGAATATAAGCAGTAATTTCTTTGACATCAGCCGAAACAACCTCTTTCTAGATATGTGTCCTGAGGCAAGGGAAAGAAAAGCAAAAAATGAACTATTGGGACTATATCAAAATAAAAGTCTCTGCATAGCAAAAGAAATAACCAACAAAACTAAAAGACAACCTACAGAATAGGAGAAGATACTTGTAAATGACATGTCTGATAAAGGGTTAGCATGCTAAGTGTGTAAAGAACTTACACAACTCAACACCCAAAAACCTAAAGAATCCAAGTAAAAAAAATGGGCAAAAGGCATGAGCAGACATTTCTCCAAAGAAGACATACATATGACCAACAGATAATGAAAAGATGCTCAACATTACTGATCATCAGGGAAATGCAAACCAAAATAACATTGAGGTATCGTGTCACATCTATCAGAATTGTTAAGATCAAAAATTCAAGAAACAACAAGTATTGACAAGAATGTGGAGAAAAAGGAACCCTCGTATGCTGTTGGTGGGAATGCAAACTGGTGCGGCCACTGTGGAAGACAGTTTGGAGGGTCCTCAAAAAACTAAAAATAGAACTACCCTATTATCTTATAATCACACTACTGTGTATTTACACAAAGAATACAAGAAAACACTAATTCAAAGGGATATATGCACCCCTGTATTTATTGCAGTGTTATTTACAATAGCCCAAACCATGGAAGCAGCCCAAGTGTCCATCGATAGATGAATGAGTAAAAATGTAGTATATATACACAATACAGTATTACTCAGCCATAAAAAAGAAATCTTGCCATTTGCAACAACATGGATGGATCTAGAGAATATAATGCTAAGTGAAATAAGCCAGCTAGAGAAAGACAAATACCAAATGATTTCACTCCTGTGGAATTTAAGAAATGAAGCAAACAAACAAAGGGGGGAGAAAAAAAGACAAACCAAGAAACAGACTTAACTATAGAGAACAAACTGATGGTTATCAGAGGGAGGTGGGGGGGATGGGTAAAACAGGTGAAGGGGATTAAGAGTACACGTTTCATGATGAGCACTGGGTAATGTATAGAATTGGTGAATCACTATATTGTACACCTGCAACTCATATAACACTATGTTAACTACACTGGAATTAAAAAATAAGTAAAAAATAAAAAGTAAAAAAAATTTACTCATAAAAAACTGAATTTAATATGAAAGAGTAGTAGTGCATTGAACAAAGGTATTTATAATTCTGCCTTATTTTTATCTCAGATTGGTATTGCTTAAAGGTCAAGTGTGTGTGTGTGTGTGTGTGTGTGTGTGTGTGTGTGTGTAAGAGAGAGAGAAAGAAAAAGAACGTGCATCGCATTGCTTTGTTATCTGACCTTTTCAGCATTTTAGCTCCAGGCCAGTCGTGGAGCAACACTGGGAGTCTTGTGAGGATTATATATAGCAAAATGTCACCAGCAACCAAAGACATTCTGTCCCCCTCCCAATCCAAATACTTGAAATTCACACCCTGGAAAAAAATTCACAGTAAATTTTGGGTCAGCAAGAATAGCACTGTATTTGTGCATAGGACGTTTTATTTTTCAGTTGTATTCACTGTAAAAGGAGAACGGGGCTGGATGGTGGGTTGGGAGATACAGAGAGCCCCCTTCCCCACCCCAAACAGCACTTGCTCTGTGAATGAATAGGAATTGTGGCCAAAATGACATGTGTGCTTAGCAATTTACAATTTCAGAATAACCCCAGCTTTTCATCCTCACAACAGCCCACTGAAGTTGGCCAGGCAGATATTACTGTGTCCATTGACAGATGGAAAACTGAGGCAGAATAAAGGAGTGAAGGGATAGATGTTAGACCATTCAGAGCCAGGTGAGGCCCACAAGCCTGCTGACCCATGCCCGGCACTCTTAGTACTGGACTATGGCAAGTCACAGCCTCTCCATTTCTGCCGTTATGACATGAACCCACCTCCAAGTCCCCCCACCAACAGCTTTAACTTGCTAAGGTTCTGGAAGGACCATGACAGGAGCAAATATTTACCTGCTGCTGGATTTCTACCATATAGGGTAAGCCAGGCACAAAATTATGAAGTTGAAATAGAAGTTTCTGGGCTATTTCAGGACTACTCACCCATCATAGACAACAGCCTCATTGGAAAGATGCCCCGGGTAGCACAGGAAGCCCACCAGGTATGCGCCCCACCCACATTTTCTAGCAGGGTCATAAATCTTTCTTTCCACAGCTGGTCCCACACTGGTCCTAAGCCTGTAGTTCACACCAGGTTGGGAGTGACAGACCCCTTCTCTCAATCTCACGCTTCAACACTCCTGGCTGGTCAATCAAGGCACTTTTTCTCAATGAACATGAACTTAATTAAATATTCGACACAAATGGACCCATGAGATGAAATTTTTTTGTCTTTGCATTAGGTAATTTTTAATAATTTGTGTCATGCTTGTTTCCAAGAAAAGACACAATAGATCAAAACTATCAAAATGACGATCAAAAGCAAGAATGGAGTAATGGGAAGGGTGTGTGCAGAAAGGCTGGCCTGATGCTGCCTTCAGCCCAGGAGCAGAAAACTGAACTCTCAGCTTTCTCACAATGTCAACAGGAAAAATGGGTTACAGATACAGCCATTTTGTAGGAAAGACAAACTTTCCCTGACCTTGAAATCTAGGAGTGAAATCTAGGAGTCAGTTGTAGCATAGTTTTTAAAAAGGCACATCACGCAGCTTAATGGGCATTGTCTTCACCCACCCAGGCATTGTTTCTCAGAGTTCTCTAGACTGTGAGAATCCAAACAATCTGGGGTGCTTGATAAAGATGCAGATTCCTGTTCAGCATGGTGACCACAGTTCATGGTTCCTACTGAGTCGTATACTTGAAGTTTGCTAAGAGAGTTTTCTTAGATGTCCACACCACACACACACACAACATGGTGTTGCTGTGAGGTGATGCATGTGTTAATTAGCTTGGTTGTGGTAATCATTTCATAATGTATATCACAGTATCCCAATGTACATCTAAAATATGTGATTTTTGTCAATTATGCCACAAGAAAGCCAGAGGGAAAATATATATATACATTCATGAGCCCTGCCCCAAACTCACTAAGTGAGAATATCTGGAGGATGGGCCTGGTGGTCTGTATTTTGAACAAGCTCACTAACTGATGTTCTATACCTGCACATTGGTTAGTGGAGGAACTCCAGGTATCAAGACTCACCCAGAGAGATGTTTGAAGGCTGCAGAGGCTCTCCAGGCCCCCCAGGAGTTGGAAAGTCGAGGTTTCTTCACGCACTTGGGCGGGTAGTGAGCTTTCTGCTAGAATTTCAGATGGCCACAGGCCCCATCTCAGTCTTTCCATCACCCCTCAGGGTCTGCCATCCATAACTCATGGTAGCCACCAGCCTACATTAGAGACAAAAATATGGGCTCAGCTGACCCACCAAGCCTCGTGTTCCTACTCTCTCCCTTCCCCATCCTCATTCTTAATGGGGAAAGCAGAGCCAGGGAGTCCAGGAGCCATCCAAGTGGCAAAAACCCCACTGAATGAGCCATGTCACCCCCCACCATCTGTCCTGTGCCTCCCCACTCCCAGGGCAGGTTGGGATCTGCCAGGGACTGGCCTTGGGGAGACAATCCTGAGTTCTTTCCTTTCCCTTCCCACAGGTTTGGAATAAATTGCCTCATCCAGTTTGAAGACTTTGCCAATGCCAATGCCTTCCGCCTGCTCAACAAATACCGCAACAAGTATTGCATGTTCAATGATGACATCCAAGGTAAGTTTCCACCCCACCTGACAAAGCCACCAAGGACTCATGCCTTCTCACAGATTTCCCCTGGATGCCCAAGTGGGGGCACCTCCTAGCTAGTTTGCTGCCAGCAGCTGTGGAAGAAAGACCATTAATGTTGGATTCAACTCCCACTTGGCTAAATTTAGTTCTGTAACTTTGAAAAAGTCCCTTAACTTTGCTAAGCCTCAGTTTCCTCGTCTATAAAATGGACGTCATTACTGCTTCAAAGGAAAGTAAGAATTATGCGATTTAATACATGAAAGAAATACTAAACAGTGCTGTCATTTTCCAGCTGGTTGAACTTGGGCTAATCATATCTCTGAGCTATAGTCTTATCATCTAGTCAATGTGGATGATAATAACTGCCTTTGGAGATTATTATGAAAATTTAAAGAGCTAATATATGGAAAGCACTAGCACAGAGGATTCATCGGACCTAAGCATCAATTACCCTAAAAATGTCCTTCCCCAGCCCCAATAGCTCGCTCTTGGATTTTCCAAATATTAGGTGCAGCTCTGTCAGAATCAGGACAGTCCCTTCTCTTAACTTGGCTAGAATGTGTGTTACTCAGAATGATAACTGTGGAAGGCATTGATGCCAGGGCCCCAGGGTGCTCCAAAAGCCAATAGGAAGCATTTTCTAGTTCAGGATCAACTTGGTTACTTGGTTACATAGAACTTCTGTTCTATGGACCGGAAGTATCTGAAGGCACTTGCTTCTTGCTGTGGAGATGCCAGTATGTGAAACTGGAAGGGAAGGGTTGGGGGGGGGGGGTCCCTCATATATCATCTCTCCTGATCCAGGCATTCTCAGTAAGAGCACTGGGAGCTATTCCTATTGTTTTGTAAAAGTCAACAGAAACACTGATGACATGTAGTTAGCATCTAATAGAGGGAGTTTGGCAAGCAGAATGTTTTAAAACCAAAGATGCATGTCAGGACAAGAACAAGTTGGTGGGGGACAGGTGTTGGTCCTTCCTTGGGAGTAAAAGATTGGCCAACCTTTCATTTTGCAGATGAGACCCAAAGAGGTCACAACTTTTCATCAAATGAGTTAGGATTAAACCTAAGAGGGTTCAAACCCAGATAATAATAGCTAAGGTTTAGAGCTGAACATGTATTATACATCAGACACTGTTCTAAGCACTCTACACATTTAATCCTATGTGATCTTATTATCTCTGTCTTAAGAATGAAGAAACTGAGGCACAGAGAGTAAGTAATTTATGGAGAAAGTAAGTATAGAGTTGAAATCTGGACCATAAATTCTAAGTACATAATCACTCATCGTACTGTTCCCAGACCATACTATTACAGAACCAAATGTTTCTTCCTTTCCTGTGGCCCACATTAAGAGCTAAAGAAATGTGATGAATGGGGTATGTTTTTGGATTGGGCATACATTTTTAAGAGGCAGGATAGCACAGTTTAGCATATTTTTAGATAATTAAGATCAAAATATATGAGTTCAGCCCTTGAAGAGTGGGTAGCCAGAGAGGGGAGACCCAGTAAGGGAGAGCTGACATATGGCAACCCCCCAGCCTGTCACCAGTCTGTCACCCTAGATGTATGGGCCTGGGAAAGCCCAGTATTACCCAGAGAAGTGGGCACTCTGCACAGACAGGGCAGCACAGTCCAAGAGCAATGGTTGGTGGCAGGAAGCATTCCCTCCCTGCCCTCCTGCTGGTCACCTCACTGTCAGCCCCGTGGACAGGGGTGTGGCCACAGCCCTCAAGGAAACACCTGCCGGCTAGCCCCTGACTGGCTCCCCCGTCATGGCACTCACTCATGAGTCAGAGGCAGGACAGCCATCCCCCTGAGCCCACTGGGCTGCCAAGACCAGGAGGTGGGAGTGGAAAACAAGTCCATGTGGGTGGCACACCTGGTGCAGACTCCAGATGTACACACACACACACAGTCATGTGTGTACATCCTCATAAACAGGGGGATACATCTGGACCCTGCAATCCACCTGCCTCCACTACCCCCCACTGCTGCCAGAAAGCACCTCTAAGATGAAACTATGGCCGTCAACCCCCTCTTCATGAGCAAGTTCACGCTGCCCCACTGCAAGTATCAGGCCTCGAGGATCTGCCTCTTTGGGCCCTACTCCACCCCCACTAATCTCTCTGTCCTCTGACCCACTGTTACGTTTACTCCTCTAACCCCTTTCCTTGTCAGTTCTCTCTGCGTGTGAAAGTTCTGCCCCTTAGTCACTCATATATACCTTTCAAGACTCAGCTTAAGGGTGTCCTGTCCCAGGGAAGGACTCACAGCAGCCTTTGCTCCCCCAGTCTGATTCAGGTGCCCACCAGGTGCTCCCACAGTCACCTGTGCTCCCCTGTCAGTTCTCTTACCACACTGTACCCCAAATGTCCGCGTGGAGTTGTCTGTCTCCCCAGGAGACAATAAGCTTCCAGAGGCAGAAACTATGTCATCTATTCTCATTCCCCAGTTCCCAGCACAGTGCCTGGCACATTCTAGATGCTTCATAAGTATTTGGAGAATGAATGAATGAATGAATGAATGAATGAATGAAGTCTACACACACAAATTGACATTCTCATAAGCATACCCGCCAATTCCCGTGGGCATGTCTACCTTGGACACCTGCCCCTGCAGCCTCTCTCTTGTCCAGGTCATCATACATGTACTTACACAGTAGTGCCCCCCACATGTGCTTACACTCAGATGGATTTACATCGTCGTGTGTACACATGTAGCATTTTTAATTTAGTCAATTCATTGTTAAATTCATTGGTTTTGATTTCCTGTTCATAGCCAGTCCCAGCAGAGTCTATTTCGCTCCCAGGCAAAGCTGGATGAAATAGTTTTCTGGGTCCCACAGCAGACAGCAGAGGACTTTCCCATTCTTTTCTCAGCAATTAAAAACTAAAGCCATGCATCTGAAATGTGTGATGAGAGCTAGCGAATAGTACCAGAATGTCAGGAGCCCTGTAATATCAAGTCTTTGATAGGACAGGCTGACTGTTAGGTAGGAGCATGTAAGTAATAACAGTAAAGAGGTGGAGGTGGAGGCACACCACCCAGATCTTCCTTCGAGAAAAGACTTGATGCCCCAACTACTGGCAGGGCTGTCAGCTGCCTCGGGCAGAGTCCCAGCTCCAGAGCTGCCTCGCCCACGGTCCTGCCCTGCCAGGGATGTCCTCACCCCGTGATGAGGGAATATAAAAGCCCAACCACTTTGGCCCAATGCAGGACAAGTCTGAGGGGACATTGAACTCCAGAGCTCCCCCACAGGGTTGGCTGAGGCTTTGGGGACTGCATCACAGCCCAGCTTCTCCTCTGCTCCCTCCTGCTTTCCCCCTGCCCCACCCCTTTCCCACTCACTTCCATAGGTGCCAATCCCAAGGGCACTTCTTGGTAACATCCTGAACACTCTACATGTCTCAGAATGTGCTTCCCAGGGAGCCCAAGCTATGCCAAATAATATTTTGCATGCACAGAGAACTTTAGGTGTGAGCTATTTTTTTAATCCATACTGCCTCGTAACTTCCTGGCAACAGCCCCCCACCCCCTCGGGGAGGACAGACATTGCTGTCCCCTGTCACTGGTAAGGAAACTGGAGTTCAAGCATTAATTTTTGCTCCAGGTCACATAGCCAGACAGACACAAAGTGGGACTAGAACCTAGTTGTTTCTGACTCACAGTTCTCCACTCCCATGACATCAGGCTGCCTATTTCCCTGTGTGGGTGAGGCGGTGCAACGAGTCTTCTTGCTAAGGATTAAATTCCAGATCCCACATAAGTGGGGATATCACTAGTCTCCAGAAGCCTGCTGCTCCCATCTTTCCCATCCCCTCCTCCCCTGGTTTACAGACCAAAGAGGAGATCCAGAGAGGGGAAGGGGCTTGACCACACCATCAGCTGGTTACTGATGAGTCCAGGACCAGAAGCCTATGATGTGTGTTCTCAGTGCTAAGTGGGCAATTAGGACATTGGTGAGCAATTCCAGGACTCAGGGGGAAACATGGAAGATGAAGCTCATGCTTAATCTTTAACTCCAAATACAAAGTTAAGAGAAATGAAACATAAAACTATATAGCCATGCTCAAAAATAGAAAAAGGAACACCGTATGCAGAATTGAAAAGGGTTGAGAGGGAGGGAGGGCAGAAGGGAGGGATGACCGTGGCAAACAGACCCCAAAAACAAGTTATATGTGGTTGCTGGGAACAGACCCAATGCACCCCAGCAGGACTCCCCATCGGAATCTACCTGAAACCCCACATATGGGAGGGGCTAGAACCAGGCTGCCACGTGAAAATGACACTGGGGCCATGCTGCCGGCTCCAAATACCGGCCCAGCATCACATCCTTGGTGGAACAAGGAAGGTGGGACTGAGGGCTTGAGGATCACAGCAGACAGCTCCAAGAGGGCAGGGCCATGCCTGGAGCTGAGCAGGAGCTCCAGCACATAATTTGAACTGTCTCCCAGCCAGTCCGGCTGTACCACACACCTTGGACTCACCCCACAGGGCTGACCACACGGTGGGGCCTCTGGAAACCCAGTGCTGGAAGGGTGAAGCGCTCCCCAGGACTGCTGACGGTCTCCTCTGTGCCCACCCCAGCTGGCTCACAGAGAGCCTCAGCCACCCCAGGCTGGTCCTCGGTGAGCAGGGCTGCTCGTGTGCTGACATACTGCTGGCAGTCTTTTCGGGAGACTTTGGAAAAGACAGAGGCTCAGGTGACTTGTTTCAACTGGGACCAGAGAAGCCTCCCTGCTCTTAGGGGAGGAGGAAACTGGAAGGGGGGGGACAGCATAGGAATGATCATGCTGGAGGACAGGCCAGCTGCCTTCTTCCACAGAAGCCAGATCCAGGATGCTGCTGGCCTAGTGACCATGGACCTCCGGCCCCCACTGCTAGCTCCTCACACAGTGTGGCTCGGGTGTGAAAGTCTAGCTGGCCTGTCCAGTCCACAGCATCCTCCTACCCCACCGGCCTGCCCTGGACCTGCACTACTCCCGAGTCCTACCACATACCTGGGGCCAGATGGCCTGTCAGTGTGCCCTGTGGCATGTCAGGCCATCATCACCCCCTCACACTTTCAAATTTTAATTTGTGAGTCTGAGTGCTTAATAGTCAGACCTTGTATTGAGACAAGCCTAGGTCTGAATCCCCATTTTTCTCCCTTTGGCTTTGGCCACTTGACTTAAATCCTCACAGCCTTCTTTATCTGCAAAATGTACATCATAGTATTAACAGCCCGAAATGATAATCGTCAGTATGTACAGAATGACCAAGATGGTTTTAAAAGGCCAGCATCTATTCTAGTTGGCTGGACTTTACACCAACTTTACACCAGAATTACCCCAGTTTATGGCACCAGGTCATTATAAGGACAGGAGTCATGTATAGGCAGGGACAGGCACATAACAGTACTTAGTTCTGGTACCTAGTACAAATACCTCTGGTGCATAGTATGCTTCTGGCACATAAGTATGAGAGGGAGGGAAGAATGTTGATACCCAGGATAGAGGCGCTTTGGTGGAGGTGAGGAAAGAGATGGGTGTGAGCACAGATCTGGGCAAGCCTGAGAAGGAGGCAGGACGTTTATCCACCTTCCACATATACCCTATTCTTCCAACCCATTGAACTCCTCACGGTTCTATGAATTTTCTGCCAACTCTGTGATTTTGAATGTGCTGATCCCTTTGCCTAGAATTCTCTTCTGCTCTTGGCTGACTTCTGTGTGTCCTTAAAGTCTCAGGCTTCACCTCCTCCAAGGTACCACACCTAGGGCCAAGCCTGTCCCACTGGTGTCTGGCTGATCCCACCTTTCTCCAGAGCTCAGGAGTCACCCACTTTGCAGAACACTTCTAAGTTCCCCAGAGCTAAGTTTGTCATGATACCAAAGGGGCAGATGGGAAGGAGTGGCCAAGCTCTGAAGACTTTGTCCAGCTGATCTGTCCTGTTTACCAGACACCAGGAGTTATTTCCGGCTCTTGGGGGTCTGCTGCCCTCTTTCCTACACCATGGCCACACACATGGAACAGTACTTCCTGGCCTTTCTGTTCTCTTTCCCTCACAGTGAGGCCTCCCCTGGCCTTTTCAACCTTTTCTCTCCACAGCCTTCCTTTTCATGAAGCCCTGTGTTCTGTGCCTGCTCTTCACTTACAGGGCCGTCTCTAGCCCTGAGATTCCCATGGGTCTCTACACTGATCCTGGCTCCTCTGTGACCTCCCATTAGTCTGCTGCATCAGGTAAAAGCCCAGAGAAGCAAAAAGCTGGTAATTACTCTTTCTGGTTCCTCCAGAGTGTGTCTGAATAGGTCTAACCCATCTTCTGCATGGGCCAGGAACTGCCTTCTAGAGGGTCCAGCAGTTTCAGAAAATTCTCCTCATGACACAGAAATAGGACTGAAGTTGTTTAGAAGGCCTTTGCTTGGTATCATTAAGGGAACTTGAATTTTTCTGAACATATAAGCTGTTAACTACCTACAGACAGACTGTTCTATTTATCCTTATATCTGCAAGGCCAGGTGCAGTGAAGGCCCAGAAACAGGCCCCAGACACACTAATGAACAAGTGAGTGACGGTAGCCAGCTGCTTTGGGAAGGTAATTATGCAGATCCTGGAAGCAGGCCTGGCCTTGCAGTGGACAAAACCCAGTCCCCCAGGGTCCTAGGCCTCCAAAGCCACTTTGAGCAGACCCTGACCAAGTCTAACTCCCTGCCCTTCTCCCTGTCTGGGACAGCAGTCTCACCTCACCTACAAAATGGCTAATTCCTTCCCTTTTCTCCAGTAATCTGTTGTTCACTATGGAAGTTCCCTATCACTTCGTCAAATGTGACTATTAAAAACAGAATAGAAATTACATTTTCAGCTCATCCTTTTGTGCATTTCCTGAATGGACAGCCTCTGATCCTCAGTTTGCAGGAAGTATAATTATGGAAGCTCCCTCTAAAGAGGAAAACTTGTTTTTCTTTCATTGTGAATGGGAAACAGCCAGTCACACTTTAGGTAGCCCGTGGCATTTATGGGCACAAGCCATGTTCAACAACATCCCTGCACCCCTGGGTTTCTTCAGGTGGTTACCTTCAGAAAGCTAAACAGCTTCCTTCCTCTCCACTTTTAATTCCCTAACACGTTACCCAAGAGCTGCCCCAAATGAAAGTTAATGATGGAGATAACTGTATTTGGCCAACTTTATAATATGGGGCTCAAGAACTGCTGTTCTTCCTCTTGAGTTCTGGTGTATAATCAGGGTAACTTGCCATTTCACAGGGTAACTTGCCTCAGAGGAAGGTTCCAGAAAGGAGAGCATGAAGAAGTAGCCAGCGAGGTATCCGATGAGTGTGGGGCTCCAGGAGCCAAGTGCAGAAGGAGTTTCCCAAGGGAAAATAAGCAGTAGTATCCAATGCTGCTGAGAGGTCAAAGAAGAAGTGAGTAAGGACTGACAACCGAATGTGACAAGGTGGTGGCACGGTGACCTTGTCAAGAGGTGGGGACAGTTGATTGACTTGACTGGTTTCAGGGAGACTGAGAAAAAAGGAAACAGAGGCAATAAGTATACACAGCTCTTCCAAATAAGAACTAGGGTAGGACTATAGAGAGTCAAGAGGAAGCCTTTTTAAAGATGGGAGCTTGATGACATGTTTGTGTGCTGATGGCAGTGATCTGGTAGAGGAGAAATTGATGCAGAAAAAAGGAGAGAAAATTACAAAGGAGAGCAGGCAAAAATGATGGGACCTGACACACACCTGGTGGTGGCTTTAGCTAGGAGCAGGGACAGTTCATTGGTGGTGACGGGAGGAAACACAAAACAAATGGATATGGAGGAAAAGGGTTTACAGACTTGGTGGTAAGAGGATTCAGAAGTTCTCTTCTGACTGTTGCTGTTCCCTTTGAACCCCACTTTCCACTTCTGAGATGAGGAGAAAACGGAGCTCATAGTACTTGTTTGGTAGTTATTTTGTGAAGATTAAATGAGCAAATGCAGGTAAGCACATACATAGCACAGAGTCAAGGTCACAGTGAGAAGGATCAATAAATGTCAGTTGGCTTTCTCTCCTCTCATCGAAATGTTCCCTTCTTTCCTATCAGATTTCCCATTGTTTCGTGTTCTCCACCCCTGCCAGAGCCATTGACATCCACTGCCTAATTCACTTCTTTCTACCTCCACCACCCTTCAGTTCTCCCTCAAGGAGAGCTCATAATGCCCCACCTGCTGCCTACAAGTCCAGACTCAGGAGAGGCTGGCTGAGCTTCATGGGCCACGAAGGGGTGGAAGCAGCACTGCAGGTATCCCTGCTCTGCTTCCAACTGATTGACTGAAAGGGGCCCCAGTTTCCTCACCTGTGTGCTTGGGGTAGGTCATGCTCTCCAGTCCCCATCCAGCACTGGATTTCTGCAGGTAAGCCCAGATAGTCAGCTTGCAGGTTCTAACCACAATAGATCCCTGGCATTGGAGAAGGTAAAGAGCCATCAAGCAGTGTCTTCTCTGATGGAATATCTTTGGCGCCATCTGGTGGCACATGTTTTGCACATCTCCTTGCCGGAGGCAGATGTCCCAAAATAGAATCAGATGAGCAGAAGACTCCCTCTCTATCCAGTGGAAGGAAACTAGTACTTCAGCTAGAGAAGTCGTCTAGTTCAGTGCATCGCAGACTTAAATGGCCATATAAGTCATCTGAAGACCTTTTGAAATACAGACTCTGACTCAGTAGAACTAAAATGAAAACAGCTCTTGGGGGCCAGAGAGTAGGATGGGTGGAGTTGTTTCCAGAAAGAGAAATGGGGACTAGCTGACACAATAAGTGGACTTCAAGAAAATAAGAGACCAAGGTATTTAGGAATTTAGAGGAGCACCATACCATGCAATTCTCACTACCTATGTAAATGATTTCAGTAATTACTTAAATTGCTTTTTGATGCTTTCTTGGCTATCAGTTTGGTGTTCCTTTTGGATGCAGTACAGTGCTGAGCCTGGCCATGACATAGCCCAGCTTTATTCAGGTTAGATAAAAAGTAGATCTGGGAAAAGAAGGAGAGGTTCAGGATGCCTGGCTGGGAAAAGCAGAGGATATCTGGCAGAGGAGATCATTTGAGCTGAGTCTTAAGGAAGAAATAACAACTCAGAAGATCCTAAGCTGGTAAACAGCATGGGCAAAACATAGAAGTGTGAAAAGACGTGACCTGTCAGGGAATGATCAGTAGTGCGCCTGGGACACAGAGTATGTGGGGAGGCATGAAGCTGCAAAGGTAGGTTGATGCCGACAGTATACTTAACTATAACTGATGCTTCATAAATAACTGAATGCAATTAGCCCTAAACAGTGACCTCTAACTGCTGATTATGTTACAGTTATTTGTGCCCAAGCCTTGGTGAACAGGGAGTCCCTGGGGGCAGGGACCGTGTTTGATTCATCTTTTGTAGTGCCTAGCATGGTGCCTGTCACCTGGTAAGCCCTCAGTACATGCACAATGAGCTCTTGGGGACCCTCCAAAGGATGTTAGGAAAGCCCCCAGTGGTCCTCAGCCCTGGCTGTAGGACCCTGTTACACTTTAGCAGTCCCCCCCGACCCAGGCCATTCCTGTGTGCAGGCTGGAGCCTGTACCCCACCTTCTTGTTCCTACCTCAGGTCCTACCTTCTGAGGTCCACAACGATGAACGTGCACTTGTTAGGCTCCAACTGTTTGCTGTGCCCCCTGTCTTTGCCCAATACATGGCCTCTAAGCCAGACACAAATCCAACCCACATTCTGGGATAAGGCCCTTCCCCAGAGCTACCAAAGTACTAATCCCTTAGAAAACTGGAAAGAGAAAACAGGAAATTCACTCATATTCCCACCCTGCAACCTTTAGTTATATTGTTCCTTCCAGATTCTGTGTTTTTCGTTACACAGAACAACCTTTTAAGTTTCTCTTCCTTCCAACTAACTCAGTGAAACGCAGTTTAGTGGTTAAGAGCATAAGACCTAGGGGCACCTAGGTGTCTCAGTAGGTTAAGCATCCAACTCTTGATTTTGGCTTGGTCATGATCTCACATTCATGAGTTTGAGCCCCATGTCAAGCTTATGTGCTGACAGTGTGGAGCCTACTTAGGATTCTCTCTCTGCCCCTCCTCTGCTCTTTCTCTCTCTCAAAATGAATAAAATAAACTTTAAAAAAAAAAAAAGCACAAGGCCTAGAGCCTGGTTCCCTGGGTTCAAATCCTCACTTTGTTATATGATCTTGGGCAAGTCAGAAAACTACTCTATATTTCATTTTCTTGGGCTATAAAATGAGGATGATAGTAGTTAGGATTAAACAAATAAATTCTTTACAGTTAGACATCTAAAGCACTTAGAACAATTATCTGATGTTAGTTACTCACTTAATAGCCTCTTCTGTGTTGCCACATCATCTTCATAATAATTTTTAATGGCTGCAATATATTCTGAGTGTCCACACTCTTTACTTAATAGTTACTCCTTTGTTAGATGTTTAAGTTATTTCCAGTCGTTCTGTATTAAAAATAACACTGTCATAAAGATCCTAGGACATGCGTTTTGGATTTTTCCATACATAGATTACCAGAAGTATGAGGGCAAAGGGCACAAGCATTTTATGCCTTTGGTCTATATTGGGAAATTGTTTTCCAAAAAAAGCTCATAGCATTGTAAAATACAATTTATGCTGGAATTTTTTACTTTTCACTACTCCCTCACCAGCCTTGGACAACATCAGTTTCTTTGATTTGTGCAACTTTAACATTCCACAGATAGTCCCACTGTAACTTTCTTTTCTTTGACTATCATGGAGGATTCCCATTCCCCATGTGATTACTGTGTTGTGAACTCTCTGTCAGTAAGGGTCTACACCAGTTGCTCTAAGAGAGAAAATACAAAGAATTGCTGATTATGTATTTAAAAATGTATTATGTATTATTATGTATTTAAAATCAACCTACTGATTATTTAAAAATGAAAAGCATTAAGGACCTACTCCTCAGGGAACAAAGGGAAGACCAGGTGGCAGCCGGCTAGCGTTGTTGTCTCTGAGGGGTGCACTATGAGGCTGCTTCTGCAACTAATGGACAGACTGCAAACTGGATTCATCCACTGCTTCGGGAACAATCTATTGCTGTGGAAGTGGAAAACCAAGGCTGTGGGGTTTCCAGATTTAGCAAGGTCAAAATGCAGCATGCCTACTTAAATTTGAATTTCAGATAAATAATGAATTTTGATAATAATGAATAATTTTTTAGAATACTTATGCTAATATTGGATGGGAATGCTTACATTAAAAAAAAGTTATTTGTTGTTTATCAAAAATCTAAATTTAAGTGTCCTACATTTTATCCGGGCAATCTCAAGGCGGGGATGATGCTGCAGAAAGCGTTCTTCCTTCCCCCTAACCCAGCCTTTCAGTCACCCTCTGGTGCCCCTCACTGGCAGAGCCCAGCATAAAGCCAATTGACAAAGCTGGCAAAGCTGGTCTGCAGACAAAGCAGAGTGAAGAGTGGGTTTGAAACTAAGAAACAGTTATACCCAGTAATTGGCACAGTCGATCCTTTTAGCTACTCAGCATCCGTACACCGCGTTGTATGCACTGATACTTCCAGAAAACAACAAAAACAACTCCAACAAAACATATCTTTGCAACAAATGAAGACATTCTCACCTTCTCCTCAAAATGGGGAGAGGCAAAGTACGTACAGTCATTCTCTTCATCTCTGGAAAACAGTCACACTACCCATCTCTGGTCAGGATTAACTATCTTAAAACTCTGTCACAGTCATGTTTGAAAATTCTGTTACCTAAAGACTAAATTATAGGATTAAGAGGAAGGAGAAGGGAGAATAAATTAGCTAATATATACCATTACATATTATCACATAATACTCGAGGATGAAAATCTGCATGGCTGCTGTATTCCTTGTTTCTGTAACCAGTCGTGAGGCCATAATTGATGTTTATACATTTCTCCCTCAACATCCCATTCCATGCTTTCTTGTCCTCAGACAGGACTTCAGCTGGCCAGGTCCTTTAGTGGGATGACCCAAACCTTTTATATCTGAATGGTGTGAATACTAAGTGGTCCTGCCTCTGTTTTGTTGCAGTAATATTCATTAATATCTACTATTGAGCCTGGAAGTACTAAGACACACCCCAGAGGATCCCCTGGGCTCAGATCTAGTCCTCCCTATCCTCAGTTTCCCCTCAGTTATCAGGATGAATAACCACACCCTCTCTTTCTTTGCCCATTGGTTTCATGGCAAAAAATAAAATAAAATAAATAAGAAAGAAAAAAGTGCCAAATGGCCAGGTGGCACTCTCACTCCTCAATTTGGTAGAACCATGCTGTGAACTCTAATACAGGCATTTGTTTCTTGGGAACCAAATACCTCCAATCCAGAGAGCACAAAATGGAAGAATGTGTACAAGTGAGTTATCAGGTGAAATGGTGAAAGGAGCCACTTCCACTTCAACCCTTTGCTTTCCAGACCCAAATATTCTGGCCATGGAAGAAAGAACACAGTGTAGCATGTGCTAAGTCAAAATACATCCTGTAAAATAGAATTTCACCATCTTCATAGAGTGTTACCTTGACTAAGTCTTAAGTAGACCATTCTACTGATCTATTAGGCCAACTGCTCCTAGGTGGTAGAGTACATGTTAAGACCACTGAATTCCATGGGCATAAGCCTATTGGTGCATTTCCATTACTGTGAAATGAATTCCTGATCAGAAGCCTTTTGTCTGGAATATATCAATGGTGAATAGGCTATCCACAGATTCCAAACATCCACAGATTATGGCACTGGTAGAGTATTACATGTAGGGAAAGAAAATCTATAGCCAAAATATATTTTTAGTCCATTGAGGATAAATGTCTTTCTTGTCTATAATGGAAAGAGTCCAAAGTAACCATTCCACTGCTAGGTAGATGTTCTTCCCAGAGAATGGTGTCATACCAGGAGCTTAATGTTGGCATCTGCCATTGACAGGTTAGTCATTCAGCAGTAGCAGGTCAACCTTGATGAGAGGAAGTCCATGCATAGCCTCTGTCCTTGCCACCATGGCTACTTGGTACATAAACTCATTGAGCAAACCCTAAGTGGCAGAAGAAGGACACTGACTAACATATACATGACATGCCATTTTGTCCACCTGGTAGAGAGAACCTATTTCATTATGCCCTTTGCTCAATTTTCATGTGTGGCACAACTTTGTTCACACTCTATACCTTTCCCAAGATGTCCATCCACACACCCCTATCCTAGGCTTCCTCATCACCAACCTTACTGTTTATTTTATTCTAAGTCCCTGACCATCAGCTAAACCATTAGCAACTGCCAATGAATCAATATAGGTCTAGCCATCTCTTGGACCAAAATGGACAACCAAATTTATAACTTGAAGTCATGTGCATTAGGAATATTTTCCTCACTGTTACCCTTTAGGACTACTTTTCATTGGGGCTGTGAAGCTGCAACATAAATTTCTCATTGATTCCAGCATATCATTAAGCATGATCTGTAAACCAAGCCCAAGCTTTTTTCTCCTTGATCATATGAGGCCCTAGGTGTGCACTGAAGGAGAGGACATCATGCAGCAGAAGTAGGTGTCAAATGAGTCTGAGCCACCTGCTCATGCAACTTATTTGTACCTTTCAGATGGGCTCAAGCCATTTGATGATGTTATGCTACTGGGCACACCCAGCCTTATGACTTGGTTGATAAGATAGATAGCTCAGATCACATAGTCACTTAATGGCTCATGGCTACTTTGTGGTTTCATTTTTAATTTGTTTTTTTTTAATCCATTTATACTGTAAACAAATTATTCTATGAGGTTCATGCTTCTTTTTGACCTCTGTTATGTTTGTCCTTGTCATTTCATTTAAGAATGATGGTGGTAGCAACACCTGACTATCTGATCTTCTCTCCCAGAGTCTAGTAACAATCCAGGAGCTCTTTCTCAAAAGGACATTTTTCTACAAAAGAGGACATATCTTTGCTCCAAACCTGGATGCTTACAGGCTTCTCTAAGGGCTAAGGAAAGTTGCTTCTTTGGCTACACATTCTAGGTGTGGGAAACTCTGCCAAGGGTCTTCTCTTAGGGTTTGGGAGCCAATGACCAGAGATTGATCTCAGTGCCCTCTGTTACAGGCACAGCCTCTGTCGCTGTAGCGGGGATCCTGGCTGCTCTGAGAATCACCAAGAACAAGCTCTCCAATCATGTGTTTGTTTTCCAAGGCGCAGGTGAGGTAGGTGACATCAGGAGAATAAGGATGGGTGGAGAAGCATGAAGGAAGGGAGGTGTTCGGGGGTGCTGAGAAGAGGAAGCAACACAGGTATATTGTGATAATTGCAGCTGCCTGGACACCAACATTTGGGTGTCTCAAGGACTTAACCAAGCCTCCTAGGAGTGGGGGGAAAGGTATGGAGAAGAGAGAATCTTGGTAAAGCATCTGATAAATGGTGAGCAGCCATTTGCCTTGTATCTGAATATCTACCATATGGATGTTCCCTCCTAGGCAGCCATGGGCATCGCCCACCTCCTTGTCATGGCTCTAGAGAAAGAAGGTATACCCAAGGCAGAGGCCACAAGGAAGATCTGGATGGTGGACTCCAAGGGACTCATTGTCAAGGTACTGTCAGTCTGGAAACCTAGAGGCTTCTTGACACCTACAGCTATCGGAACTGGACTATAAGAGGTCTCCAAGGGGCAAAGTACTCAAACAAAATAGAAGGCAAACAGGAGGACAAGGTTCTAATCTCCAAAGCAAGAAACACACCCCAAAGTAGCTCTTCCAAAAGCTCTCAATATGTGAGCAAGTTTGTATATGTATGCCTCTTCCAGCTTTATCTCCCACCACTTCTTGCCTTGCACTAACCTCCAGCCACAGTAAATCATAGTTTTCCAGAAGTAACATGCTGTCTCTCCCACATCCTTGCATATTTCGTTCCTCTGCTTGAAATGCCCTTCTCTTTTTCTACATACCCACTCTCAACCATTAACCCCATCTGTTTCCTCCTTGTCTTCTGTTACCTCCTCCAAGTTGCTTTCCCTGAACATCTAGGTGTCAATTCATTTCCTACATTTATGCTCATATAGCCTCCATACATTGCACTTGCCACACTGTAGGGCAGCTGCCCTTTTAATTCTATATAGGAGAATCTATATAGTCTTTATACCCTAATCTATATAGTCTTTATACCAATGCCTGGCATGTAATGAGTACATAATTATGTTTGAGGTGTGGGCCAAAGAATGAATGAGAGAGAAACAGTCCAGCTTCTGACTGGAATGTGGTGAGGGACACAATTGGATGGCCTCCTCCTTTAGGACTTCACTGAGCTCTCCATGTTTTAATGCCCCAAATTTCACTAACATAGAATATCAGTGAAAGATTTTTTAAAAAGATGACAGATGGGGCACCTGGGTGGCTCAGTTGGTTGAGCATCCAACTTGATTTCGGCTCAGCTTATGATCCCAGAGTAGTGGGATAGAGCCCCACATCAGGCTCTGCACTGAGTGTGGAGCCTGCTTAAGATTATCTCTTGCTCTTCCTCTGCCCCACTCCCCCACTCACAGTGTCTCTCTCTTAAAAATTAAAAAATAATAATAAGATGACCGAGATAGGATGAGGGGAGGCCATGGGGCTATCAACCAAGAACAGTAGAGACCTTCCAGAAGAAACTGACCTTCCCTTGTCTCATATAGAACCCAATTACCACTAGAAGGAATTCGTCCTCTCACCCCAGGTCATTCCAGAGCATAGTGCAGGCACAGGTAAAAGCTGCCAGAGATTGCCACACTTCCCTCTTGCCACCTCCCAGCATTATTTTGTTCATCCCATGGAGCTCACCTCTACTCAAATATCCCTCAAAGCTGGTGTCTTCACTCTGATTCTCAGGAGGCCAGCTGACCCAAAGGAGTCATCAGAAACCTTTGTGCTATTTACCGTACTGTCACCCACTGATTCCTGTTTGAACAAATGGAAGGAATCCTGAGCTTGTTGGGAACAGCCAACCTTGGCAAGCCTTCTCTGGAACTTAGCTTATTATTGTTCCTGGGGAGGTTAATGGCCCTTGTAAAATACATTCACATTAGCTCCCTGACCTTGGCGGGAGCACAGGCCCCCCATCACTCAACTGCCCCTGTGAGTGCTGGACACCTTGGGGCCAAGGATCCTGGTCAGTCTCAGACATTTCACGAGAGCCTTGCTGTCCTGGCCCCAGAGCCATGACCCTAGCAGCACAAAGAAAGGTTTTATGGATTCTCCACATGTGGCTTGGATTAAAGAAACCTCACACACCACCCCCACATGGTAACACAAACACACATTAAAATCCTCAGGTTCCACCTTAGGTTTTACCAGGAGATCTGCTCAAGAGGATAAGCCACCAGGCTTCTGATAGCTCAGACCAAAGCACAGGGCTCTACAGGGAATGCTCTCAGGATCTCCAGATGCATCCATGTCCTGCCCGGCAGTTCTCAATGCCAAACCGCATTGTGTTTTCCTTTCCCTGCAGGGGAGGAGCCACCTGAACCATGAGAAGGAGATGTTTGCCCAGGACCATCCTGAAGTGAACTCCCTGGAGGAGGTGGTGAGGCTGGTAAAGCCCACAGCTATCATAGGTAGGAGGCGGCAGGAGACCCACTGTTCAGCCCAGCTAACCCTCTTGACTTGCAGGTGGAAACTGAGGCTCAGCAAGGAGGCCTAAGTGATCAATAGAAACACAGCTCTCTCCCCTATCCCATGTCTGCTTCAGTGCCACAGTATTTTATTGAGTGACTACTGTACAAAAGTCATAGAACTAAGGCACCAAGTTGGGGCTTAGTGATGCAGAATTATCCAGTGCAGCAGAAAAGCACAGGGCTGGTCTGGGAGCAAATGAGTGCTGCTCCCCTAAAGAGGGGACCCTGGCACCTCTTCCTGGCCTGGGAGAGCAGCCCACTCTAAAGGACAATGCCCAGGAATGCCTTCACAGGTACATCTTAACCAGGCGGGGACCTGAAGTGGACCAGTGTTCCCTTAGGGATTAACTGGAGGTCTTACCCAGCTTGAGCAAGAAGACCCTTTTCTCTTTGGCTCCCTCCATTCCTATGGCAGACGCTATCTCTAAGACTCCTAAGTCTTTCATGTTGCACCTGGCTCCCTACCACCACCACTACCACCAGGAGAGGAATGGGTTGTTTATAAAGAGTAGGCATCCCTACTACCCCCCGCCCTTTTCCCTGTAGGTGTTGCTGCCATCGCAGGAGCCTTCACGGAGCAGATTCTGAGGGACATGGCCTCCTTCCACGAGCGCCCTATCATCTTTGCCCTGAGCAACCCCACCAGCAAGGCCGAGTGCACGGCTGAGAAGTGCTACCGGGTCACTGAGGTCAGCGGGGAATCCTTCCTTCCCCAGGCTGAGAGGACACAGTAACAATAATTATGAGTAACCCTGTGAGGGTGAAAAAAAATCCCCACATTACTGATGAGCAAAATGAGGTTCAGAAGGATGAAATAACTTGCCCAAGGTCACCGAGCTAATAAGGAGTAGAGCTGGCCCTCAAACCCAGGTCTGGCTCCAAAACCCAGGCTCTTACCATCCTGTTATACTGCTCAAGGTTCCTCTAGTAATGTAGAGTTTTGACCAGAACCTGAAGCATTTGTAGACTCTAGGTCACTTGCACACCTGTCATGTCCTGGGATAGCCCTGTCGGGAGGTGACAGGTTAAAAACCTTCACCTTTCAGTGATTTCTTGGCTGCCAGGTAACTCAGTGGGAGCTAAGCTTTCTGGTCAAATGAACAAGTGTGCTCTCAGCACCTGTAATGTGCTCAGCACAACGCTGAGCCTGTGGGAGAGGATGAAGACGGGCTCAACATCTGGGAAAAATAACTAGGCCACCATTACTGCCTGAAACCAATCTCCAGGTTCCATCTCTGGTTTTCTTCCTGCCTCCAGGGCCGAGGGATCTTTGCCAGTGGAAGTCCCTTTAAGAGCGTGACTCTGGAAGATGGCAGGACCTTCATTCCTGGGCAAGGAAACAATGCCTATGTGTTCCCTGGAGTGGCTCTGGGAGTCATTGCTGGGGGGATCCGGCACATCCCAGATGAGATCTTCCTCCTGACGGCAGAGGTATCGCTGTCCCTCCTCCCTTGCATGCTCCCAACAGGGCCTGTGATCTATACCAGGTCCTACACTGGGCTCCCAAAGAATCCTTCTCTCATCTCTTCTACCCACCTGCCCCTCACCCTAGCAGTGGATCCTCAAAATGCTTGAACCTCAAGCTTCTCTCAACATCACCTTGAGGCTTAAACTTCTCTCAGAGCACACACACAATTTTTAAGGGGGAATAAGGAATAGTCAATGGGAGGAGGCATTGGCAGGAAGCACTGGTAGTGAGGGGACAGCACTGCCCATATACTTGCCTAGAACAGAGAAGATGCCACCAAAACCATCTGAAACTAGGCTCATGGACCATGACAAGCATTGGATTCTTCCATACACTGATCTTGACCATGTTACTAGGGTAACTTGTTGCAGAATAAGCCCCACTAGGGGCTTATTAAGGGATAGGTTGCAAGTCTGGATCTGAGTACTTGGATATTAAGCACAGATATGGGGGTGCTCCTGCTCCAGGTTTCTAACTAGAAACTCTCCCAAAATGATTCTTTACTGGACATGATGAAAGCAATGAAAGAATATATTAAGAATGACAGCACACATTCCTAATAATGGTGATTAGTAATAACAGCTATAGTGGCTTACATTTACCAAATGTTTACTAATGCCAGGCACTTCACAATTATCCTCACTCTGAGGAAACCAAGGCATAGAAATGTCTGTTTTGGGAGGTTAAACTAATTAAAACCCTAAACAAATACTAAATCTATTTATCCCCACTGAGCACCAAAGGTTCTGCTGTGATTTCTGACATGCTTGCATTTCCCCATCACCGTGGCACTGATGAGAGCCCCGAACCCAGCAAGACATGGGAATGGCTTCCATGCAGCCCTATCTAGCTCCACTTCTATGGGCCCCACAAGGAACTGTCTCATGCTCTAGGTTCCTTCTTACTACATCCTGGTCTTTGAGCACTGGCTCCACAAGGACATGCAAGTAGTATAGACCTGCAAGCACAAAAGCCCCCAAGCCATATGCACACTAGCTGTGGCTTCAGGACATGGCTGTCTGACCATCTTGTGTGAGTATTCTGGTATTTCTTCTTGTTGCTGTGTTATTGGTGGTGGTGTGCTATGGCCGTGGGTAGAGCTATTTGAAACCCCCATGGGATTGAAGAGTCACTTCCTGCTTGGAGTTAGCATGAAAGCAGATCCCCCTGTTGTGCAGAAACGTGATTGCTAGATCCTTCCTATGTAACCCCAAGAGACATCTGCACGCCCACCTCCTAGTGCTGTGGGACCGTTCAGCTCCATCATTTCATGAACAGTGTCCATCAATTACACAGGAACCTCTCCTCAATGCATGTATTAGTCTCTTGCTGCAAGCAGGACAAGATCACTCCCTTCTAGAGCTGACAGTCTAGGCTTCAAATGATTGGCAAGTTGTATTTCTGAAAGGGGTGCTTTTAAGTTAAGACAATTGAAGTTGAATCTGATTTCCGTATGGAAAAAAAACTAATACAACTTTTAGGAGATTTATATATTTCACCTTGACCACTCTGTAAAATAAATATAGTGATTATCCCTATGTGATACTCAAGGGAAGTGAGGCACAGAGAGTCTAAGTTATCTGCACAAGGTCACTGGGCTTGTGAGCAATAGCACCAGGATGGTCCCAGCTGATTTACCCCAAGCTGCAGCAGAGTGTTACCAGTGCCCAGTGTCTTAGAAGTGACCATGCCTCACTCTACAGGATACCTTTTCCAGATGCAGATCTAGCCATGGAAATCCTGCTTCCCTCTGATCCCATCTTCTATACCTCCACCAAGAAAATCCTTCAAAACCCAGAACAGTCCATCTCTCTCACTTCAGACATTCGAATGGCTCCTCAGTGCTCAAAGAATAAAGCCCAAACTCCTTCACATGGCTTCTATATAAGATGTATCATCACTGAGCCCTCCTTCCTTCTCAAGCCTTTAGCCTCCCCCCTACCATCAACCTAGTCAAGGTTCTATTTAGAGTCAAGAACTCACGCTCTCCCCTCCCTCCTTCTCTCCAAGAAATTGCATGTGCTATTGCCTGTCCCTTTTTGGGTAATTCATACTTTGTCCTTCAGGTCTTAGCTTATGTCTCTTCTCCTGGTAAGCTTTTCTGAAGATGGCAGACTAGGCCCTGCCTTCCTCTATGCTTCTATGCCCCTTCTCCTTGCACTCACTTCTATGTTAAAATTGTTGTACCTGTTTGTTAATTGCCCACTGACTCCAGACTACAGGAGGAAAAGGGCTTCTCCACCATGGATCCTCAGCAACTAGCACAAAGCCTGGCATCTCACAGAGCTCAGTTAATGTTTGACTCAATGAATGGAAAAGAGACATAGGATGAAAATGAGGCAGAAGAGGAGGAGGCCCTCTTTCCTAATGTCAGCCAAACTCTGAGGCAAGACCAACTCCTTTGGCTCATCCATTCTTGGACATAGTTCTCAGAGAGCACCATGGCTTCTCCCAAATTTAAATCTGACACAAGAAGATTGAGTGGAAGTGGATTCAGAGCCAGCACATAACAGAGGCTGTTCTGCAAGGCTGGCTGAGCACCAGTGCCTGAGGCTGAAGGATGAGGCTTGAGGGGGAGAGTTGGGCCTCAGAGACAGGCTCTGTGGGAGGTGCTGTTCCCAGGATGATGTGTGTAGAACATTCATTCAGATAAAGCCCAAGGCCCCTTTGTGGTGTCACTCAGAGGAGAAGCCTTTCCTCAGGGCTGGAGGAGAGCTCAAGGAGCTCTGAATACAGACAAGATGGCCTAGATGGGTACTCAGGATGTTACTAAGCATGTGGGAGAGGATGGAACTAGGGAAGTGAGAGTCTCAGGGATCTCTGTGCAATAGGCTGGACCAGCCAAGGGGATATCCCAGAGTCTGCTTCACAAGCCACAAGTTTATTCACCTTGGTCTTAGTGATTCTTCTTTAGAATTCAGGGTCTCATATTGCTTAAAGCTTCAGCCAGTCTCTCAGTACAGAAAGGATGTGTCCTTGCTTAAAAGCCCAAGCATTAAGCTCCCAGTGGGCCATGAGGTGGCAGAGACTACAGTGGGGAATGGCCATGGTTGGCCACCTGTGTGGGGTGAGGTGAGTCTCTGGGGTAATGGGTTGGTCTTGTTCTGGGAAGGCAGAAACTCAGCTTATTCCTCTTGGTTCTCTCTCCCCAGCAAATTGCCCAAGAGGTCTCTGAGCAGCATTTGTCCCAGGGGAGACTGTACCCACCACTCAGCACCATCCGAGATGTGTCTCTGAGAATCGCCATCAAAGTAAGGAGCATCCTGCCCCCAGAAATGTGGTTAGTGAGGCTCAACAGCCTCCTCTCTCTGTGAGTTTAGGAGAGCTAAGGGGATGGCAGCGATGGAGACATCCTGAGCTCCTTGGGCTGCACTGCAGGCAGCCCAAGGCTGGGTGAGAAACTCCTATCTGCAGCTTGAGCCCCACCCCCAACACCCACTCAGGCCAGTTCTGGGAAAGTTCCTGGATTTCCCCTCAAACACCAGGCAAAAAGGTCATTAAAGTCCATAGTCTTGTGGATCAAAATGTGGGTGGAATTTTTAAAAAATGAATCATAAGTGCCCATTTATACAGAAAGGTCAGTTTTTATAGTATCATGGAAAGAGTTCAGGCTGTTGGGTCCCAGCTCCACCAACTACTTCATTTTCCTGAGCCTCAGTTTCCCTCTTTTCCAAAGGCGCCAGTAATTCCTTTCTCCCAGAGTTTGAAAAAGATTAAAGAGGACAGGGAAAAAGCTCCATACTCAGTGCCTTTCTTACCAGAGTAGATGCTCATTTCCCCCTTTTATCTCAGAATGACTGGGCCATGGGGTGATCAGGTTCATGGAATATTCCAAGGAAAAATGTCATCCTAGAGACCCTGCAGAGATGATGGGTTTTCGGGGAATCAGAACATGGTACAATAAAGACTGGCCCCAACACTGATAATTATTGATACAGATAATGATTTTATTAGAGTTTATTATACTGTCATTTTTATTAGTATATATATTTTACATTGACCATAAGTTTTCAAAATAATTTCAGAAGACACATTGCACAAAAGCATCTATTCCCCATGCATTGTCCATTGTAAAATCCAGAATCAGCCCTCGACACCAACAGTTCAGCTGATAGTCCCAACTCTGCCCTGTCCATTTCCTTCCTTTGGGGGATATTTAGATTCATGCTCTTCTGAAGCAAAATCTAATATGCAGAGAACAATGTCCAGGCTGTTGTCCCAATTCAGCCCACATTTAGCAGGGTGTAGAGGAGATATCAGGTGTCCATTATTGGACACCACTCCAGAGAAAGGTCGCATTACTCACACTTTACAGATGAGGAAACTGAGGCTCAGCAATGGTAATGTCACTGCTCAGCACCCACCAGCAGTTGGAAGCAGAGGCAGACATGAGTCTGAGTCCTCTTGATCCTGGCCTAGTGTTTATTTCTACCTAGGCAGAAAGCTCACCATCCCTCTGCTCCAGTGGCTTCAGGGACAACAGTTCGTGGTTC
This sequence comes from Prionailurus viverrinus, assembly GCF_022837055.1. Lineage (NCBI taxonomy): Eukaryota > Metazoa > Chordata > Mammalia > Carnivora > Felidae > Prionailurus > Prionailurus viverrinus. The sequence continues at coordinate 46,428,215 of NC_062570.1, forward strand.
TCCAGGGGGAATTCCCCTTCCACAGGCTCCCAAGCAACCTTCACGCAACTTTTAGGCAGGTTCCTCCTCAGGTTCCAGTTCCTCAGCCACTATGTTTTTCCCTAGGTCCTCGACTTCGCGTACAAACACAACCTGGCCTCCTACTACCCAGAGCCCAAGGACAAGGAGGCTTTTGTAAGATCCCTGGTCTACACTCCAGATTATGACTCCTTTACACTGGACAGCTATACTTGGCCCAAGGAAGCCATGAATGTTCAAACAGTCTGATGCAGTTTCAGAGTCTGGTATGGGGCTGGAACAACCCCAGCGTAACACTGACAATATAAATGGGTTCTAAAATGGCCATCTTTGTCACTGTGTTTTTCCTTTGAACTTGCTGGTGTGATGGGAGCTACCCAGGCACACAGTGAATGATAGCCTTGTTCCTGAAAGCCCTGAGAATTCCCTTTTCTATAACCCTCTTCTGACTTCCTCCCCAAGAATTTCTTAATCCAATTGCCAACAATTAGGCCTTGTGGGAAAGCTAGACTCCTTTCTAGAACTCTGCGTTGACAGAGTTCAGAGTCTAGTGAAGTAGAACAGGTATGGACACAATTCATTTTGCCACAGGGGAGAAAGTGGTAAGTCCACGAAAGAAGTGCAGATAAAGGTCAAGCAAAGGTGCCCAGAGAAGGGAGGAGACACTTCCTCTGAGGACATTAGAGAAGGCTTCAGGGGGAAAAGTGTGCACACTGAGTCCCAGGAGTGAAGGACAGGTAGGGGTTGTTGGGAAATGAGGAAAGTAAGGGCAGCCACTGGCCAGAAAGCATGGTCCACCCATGAGGGAGTTCAATCCCTGTTGGAAGAATGTACACCCTTCAAGACTCAGATGGATATGAAGGCTGAGTAGCTGAAGGCAACTCACTAGTCAAAAATAGTCACTGACATGTGGGTTATTTAATGTTAGGATTCCTTTTTGGTTATTACTAAAAGGAAAACTATAAATAAATGTGGGTGTGGAGGGGTCAGCAAGCCAAGGAGTGAAGAGGAAGAGAGACAGGGGAAGAGAACCATGGAATTCTAGGGAAGAGTTGATTTCATTTTCCTGGCTCTGGAATTCTCTGTCTCCCACCCTTTACTCTAAAGGAATTCAGCAAACAAGGGCAGTATTCTTATAAAATGTCTTCAGTATGTCCTGGGGGTTTCTTAGACAAGTTCAGCCATAGCTTTCACCTCCCTCATGTCCAGCAGAGGACACCTGGGATGGGGAGGTGGGGACAAGCCTACAGCTCCTGCAATCAAAAACCCTGATAAATTGCTAGGACCTATTGAGATGACAGCTTCCAACCACTAATTTTATTGTATAACATGGAAAACAGTAAACCATGCTTAGGGACCTACCACCACAAACCCCTGCTGCCAGCTCAGCCTCAGAAACCTCACTGCCCACCATGAGTACGTTCTATGTAGCCACCTCCCAGTGACAGGACTGCTGGGTTCCTAGAAGAGTAATTAGCTAAGACACCAATCACCTCTTGCCTAGGTCTTGTTCTTCCAACATCTGCTTCCTTGGTGCTGGTGCTAAACCAAGCATATCCTGAGAAAACATCCCTGTTCTATAATCCCTGGGTTCACAGACAATGAGAAACTCTTCAGAAAAGGATTTGAAGTGAAGCAGGAATGTGAACACCAGGGAATATTTACACTATCTTTTCTATATCCTGTACCCCAACTACATGGCCTTTATACTCAGTGTAATAGAAAAGAAAAATAGTAGAGAAAGGCAATGAAACAAAAACAGGTTCTTTGAAAAGATCAACTAAATTAATAAATTGTAGCTATACTGACCAAGAGATCAAGAAGATATAAATTCCATTCCCTTTGTTTCAACCACACTGAACAGATGGCACTAAACACATGCACTTTCAGGCCTATGCTCTTACACATGTTGGTCTCCATCTATAGAGTCCTTCCCACCCATTCCCTTTATCAGTGAAATCGAAGTTCACCCTAGCTTTCTGCCTGGAGGCATCATTCTTTCTTAGAGTTCAAATGCAATTGGCTCCTGAACTCTTCCTGGACAGAGTTAATAATTAAATAGGAAATCAACAACAGTAAAAACAAAAAAAAAAAAAAGAAAGAAAGAAAGAAAGAAAGAAAGAAATTTCTAACCATTTGGAAATTAAACAATACATTTCTAAATAACCTGTGGCTCAAAGAAGAAATTGCAGGGTAAATTATATGTGTGCTGGATGAAAAAATATGTATTAATGACTTGTAGCTAAAGCAGTGCTTGGAGGGAAATTTTATATCTCTAAATAAATGCCTATATCAGGAAAAAAAGTCTCAAAGGAATAACATAAACTTCCTTTAGAAACAAGATAAGCAAACAAAATCCAAAGCAAGTTAAAATCAGAGCAGAAATAAATATACCTATAACAAGTAAAGAATTTGAATTAGTAATTAAAAATCTTCCCACCCAAAAAAAACAAAAAAACACTTCACACTAAGAAAAGCACAGGCCCAGATGCCTTCTTTGGTGAATTTTATCAAATATTTAAAGTAGAAATAACACCAATCCTTCACAAACTCTTTCAGAAAATAGAGGAGGGAGTATTTCTCAAATCATTCTATGATACTAGTATCACCCTGATATCAAAACTACAGACCAATATCCTTCACAAATATAGATGCAAAATCTTAAAATATTAGCAAACTAGAGAAGTGAAGATGACAGAGTAGTATGGGGACCCTGAGCTTGTCTAGTCCCTGAAACATAGCTAGATCAACACCAAACCATTTTGAACACCTAGGAAATTGATCTGAGGATTAATGCAACAAATCTGCCTAATTTCAACAAGAGATCTTGGCAGGTATTTGGTGTAGACAGGAGAATTGTGAGAGAGAAAAGCCATCGTGCTACAGAATTTAGGGAGCCGTTTTTGCTGAAACAGGACAGAGAAAGACGGAAAGAGTGTAGCACATCAGGATCGTGATAGTTGAAAAGGAAAAAGAGGGTTCTATACTGCCAGTTTTCTATAAAAGGTGGAGCACAAAGTCTGAAGGTTTGGAGCTCAGTGTCTGGCAGTGCTCCAGTGAGGAAGCAGGGTCAATCTCCAGGAGCAGGCAGCATATTCTGAGGGTTCCACGGGAAGTTCCCTGCTTGGAATGCATTTGGTAGAGGTAATATGGCTTCTCCAGGGGCAAAAGTACAGCTAACTCCAGAGAGCTGCCACATTTACTGATATAGGAACAAAGACACTAACGACAGAAATATCTGGCACTGGCTGTGTCTTGCAATTTACCATAAACTCAGCCATTATGTCTGCACAGTTGCACAAACATTTGCTGGGACAAGTTGGTACCTGGCCATTGCTTGGGGAGAAAATCCCTTAGAGGATCAATGCAGGTCTGAGCCCCATGGGTCTGAAGTGTGAGGGTGTGAAGCACAGCCCCATCAGAGATAAAACTCTAGAGGGAGGTGCTGCCTGGCAGGCAAGCAGCTTGGACACAGACAGGGTAAAGGCAGGGAGTGGACAGAAGCCTGAGACAAAGGAGGGGTACTTGAAGATATGTCTGTGAGAGTGTGAAATTCCTGCTCTGGAGACTAGAGAGGGGGGTGAAGCCATTTTCACCTCTAGCCCACCCGCACTGATCAATCACAGTGAGCTAAGCAGTGCCACCAAGTGGAGAATGGAGCCATTATGCCAAGGCCCACCCACCCGCACCCTCCAGGCACATCCACCAAAAGACCAGCACAAATCCCTCCCTCCTGCTTCGTCTACAGATCATAGTGTGCTGCAAAGTGTCATTTCTAGGGGAAACTGGGTCTAGCTTCATTTGAGTTTCATTTTGCTTGCTTGTTCATTTCTTTGTTTCTTTGCTTCTATTTTTATGTTGGTTTTTTTCTTTTCTTTTACTTTCTTGGATACAGAAAGCAAGTCTTTTATTCTACTTTATTTTCTTCATTTTATTCTATTTTTTAAATTTTTAATTTCTAATTTTTTATCTTTCTCTTTTTTCTCTTTTCTACCAAGCTTCTCTTTTTTTTTTTTTTTTTTTTTTAAATTTTTTTTTTTAACGTTTATTTATTTTTGGGACAGAGAGAGACAGAGCATGAACGGGGGAGGGGCAGAGAGAGAGGGAGACACAGAATCGGAAACAGGCTCCAGGGTCCGAGCCATCAGCCCAGAGCCTGACGCGGGGCTCGAACTCACAGACCGCGAGATCGTGACCTGGCTGAAGTCGGACGCCCAACCGACTGCGCCACCCAGGCGCCCCTCTACCAAGCTTCTCTTAAGCAGACTGAAACACACCTAGGATCTAGCTTCCTTTATTTGATTTTTTTCATTTTAATTTATTTTATTAATTTTTTTCTTCCTCCAAAATGACAAGATGGGGGAATTCACCCCAAAACAAAGTATAGGAAGGAATCACAGCCAGGGAATTAATCAACACAGATATAAGTTGTCTGAACTAGAATTTAAAACCATGATTATAAGAATACTAGATGGATTTGAAAAAAATCATAGAAGACACCAGAGAATCCCTTTCTGCAAAGATAAAAAAACTAAAATCTAATCAGACTGAAATTAAAAATGCTATAACCAAGATGCAATCTCAAATGGTTGCCATGACAACAAGGATGAATGAAGCAGAGTAACAGATCAGTGATACAGAGGATAAAATTATGGAAAATAATGAAGCTGGGGAAAAAAGAGGAAACAAAGGCAAAAGATCATGATACAAGACTTAGAGAACTCAGCAACTTATCAAAGAGGAATAGCATTTGTATCATAAGAGTCCCAGAAGATGGAAAGAAAAAGGGGCAGATAGTTTATGTGAGCAAACTGTAGCTAAAAACTTATCTGGGGAGGACACAGACATAAAAATCCAAGAAGCACAGAAAACTCTCATTAGATTCAACAAATGCCAACTATCACAAAGGCATATCATAGTCAATTTCACAAAATACACAGACATGGAAAGAATCATGAAAGCAACAAGGGAAAAATGTCCTTAATCTACAAGGGAAGACAGATCAGGTTCTTAGCAGATCTGTCCACAGTAACTTGGCAGGCCAGAAAGGAGTGGCATGCAATATTCAATACGCTGAATCAGAAAAATATGCAGCCAAGAATTCTTCATCCAGTAAGGCTATCATTCAGAATGAAGGAGAGATAGAGTTTCCCAGACAAACAAAAGCTAAAGGAGTTCATAACCTCCTAAACCAGCCCTGCAGGGAAATTTTATGGGGGACTGAGTGGAGGAAAAAAAAAAACCAAGACCAAAAGCAACAAAGACTAGAAAGGACCAAAGAACATCACCAGAAACACCAACTCTACAGGCAACACAATGGCACTAAAGTCACATCTTTCAGTAATCACTCTGAATATAAATGGACTAAATGCTCCAATGAAAAGACATAGGGTATCAAAATGAATAAAAAAAAAAAACAACAACAACAAGATCCATCTATATGCTGCCTACAAGACACTTGTTTTATACCTAATGACACTTGCAGATTGAAAGTGAGGGGATGGAGAAACATCTGTCATGCTAATGGATGTCACAAGAAAGCCAGAGTAGCCATACTTAGACAAACTAGATTTTAAAATAAAGACTGTAACAAGAGGTGAAGAAGGGCATTATATCATAATTAAGGGTTCTATCCGCCAAGAAGATGTAACTGTAAATATATATGCGCCCAATGTGCTATCGCCCAAATATATAAATCATTTAATAACAAACATAAAGAAACTCATTGATAATAGCACAATAGTAGAGGACTTTAACACCCCACTTATAGCAACGGACAAATCATCTAAGCAGAAAATCAACCAAAAAATGGCTTTGAATGATACATTGGGCCTGATGGACTTAAGAGATATACTCAGAACATTTCATCCTAAGGCAGAAGAATACACATTCTTCTCAAGTGCACATGGGACATTCGCCAGAATAGATCACAACTGGGTCACAAATCAATGCTCAACAAGCACAAAAAGATCGAGATCATACCATGCATATGTTCAGACCACAACACTATTGAAACTTGAAATCAACCACAAGAAAAAATGTGGGGAAAAAAACCCAAAAACTTCAAGGTTAAAAAAAACATCAAAAACATCCTACTGGGGGAGGGGCCAAGATGGCGGAACAGCATGGAAATTTTTTTGCATCTCTCATGCCTGAAATGCAGCCAGATCAACATTGAACCATCTTGCACACCTAGAAAACTGATTTAAGGATTAACACAACAATCTGCACAATGTGATCCACAGAACTCAGCAGGTACACAGTGTGGAGAGGTGAACTGGAGGAGAGTGAAGCCAGAGAGGGCAGGGAGCTGATTTTGCTTGTGGAGAGAGGACAGAGACAGGGGGAGAGTACAGGAAAAACAGCTGGAGGGAAAAAGGAAAGCAGCTGGAGGGAAAAAGGAAAAGGAACAGCTGCAAGGGTTGGAACAAAAAAGGGAGAAAAGAGAAAGGAGAGGGTTTAAATTCCATTAAGACTCTATAAACGGGGAGCATAGAGTCTGAAACTCCATAGCTAGGCACCTAGCGGTGCTCTAGTGGAAAGGATGAATCCCTAGGAGCAGAAAGAGAAGTCCAAGGGGTCCTCAGGCCACATGGGGAGTAGGGGTTCCCCTGCTGGGAGCACATTTGATACAAGCTGTGTGGCCCCCAACAGGCAAAGGTCCCAGTGGACCCCAGAGAACAACCACATTCACTGGTGTTGGAACAAGGACGTTAAGGGTAAAGCCTGGTGCCAGATGTATGTTATGATTTGCCATAGTCCCTGAAACACTGCTGCTACACAATCACACAAACTTTTTTGGGGATGGGCTGGCATCCAGCCACAGTTTCTGGGCATCAGCAGCAGCAGGGTCTCATGAACGTTCCTGGGAGCGGGCTGGCACCCATCCATTGCTCACCAAGACCCTCCCCTGGAGGGTCAGAGCGGGTCAAAGCCACAGTCCCTCAGAAGTGAGGGGTTGGGAAACACAGCCCCATCTGAGATAAAACTCAGGAGGAAAGTGCTTCCTGGCAGCCTGACGGCTTGGTCATGGATAGTGTAAAAGTGAGGAGTGGACAGAAGCTAGAAACAAAGGAGGGGTGTTTGATTGCCTGTCGGGGAGAACACAGAGTTCTGACACTAGAGACTAGGTAGCTGGGTGACAGCATTGTCACCCCTCCCCTGCATGCACATACACATATATGCCTACACATGCCATAACAATTCACCCCAGTAAGCTAAGAAGCACAATCCAGTGGAGAACAGAGCTGTTACTCTAAGCCCCACCCAACTCGGCCAACTATGCTCTTGATGAACCCAAGTCTCTTCGCCTGCTTAGTTTACAGACTATAAAGTGTTTCACAATTTGATTGGGAAACCAGATGTAATTTCAATTTTATTTCATTCTGTTTGCTGGTCCTTTTATTCAATTTTTTTCTCTTTCTTTTCTTATTCTTGAATATAGAAAGAGAAACAATTTATTTTTATTAAAAAGATTTTTCTTTAAATTTTTCTGCTGTATTTTTTACTTTTTTGTAAATTTTTTAAATTCTATGTTACTTTCATCATTTCATTGTATTCTCTTTTATTGTATTCATTTTTTCAAATTTTCAAACATTTTCCTTTTTTCTTTTTTTTTCTCTTATGTTTCCTTTTTTCTATAATCTATCAAGCTTCTTTCAACAACCAGACCAACACACCTAGGATCTAGCAGCTTTTATTTGATTTCTTTGTGTTGTTTTTAATTTTTTAATTTTATTTTTACTTTATTAATTCGTTTTCTTCCTTCAAAATGATGAAATGAAGGAATTCACCCTAGAATAAAGAACAGCAAGAAATGATAGCCAAGGACTTAATCAACACAGATACAAGCAATATGTGTGAACCAAAATTTAAAATCACAATAATAAGAACACTAGCTGGGGTAAAAATAGATTAGAATCCCTTTCCGCAGAGATAAAAGAAGCGAAGGCTAGTCAGGATGAAACAAAAAATGCTATAACTGAGCTGCAATCTTGAATGGATGCCACAGTGGCAAGGATGGATGAGCTAGAGCAGAGAATCAGTGATATAGGGGAAAAACTTATGGAGAATAACGAAACAGAAAAAAAAGAAAAAAGAGGGAGACTAAGGCAAAGAGCATGAAATAGGAATTAGAGAACTCAGTGACTCATTAAAAAGGAACTTCAGAATCATAGGGGTGCCGGAAGATGAAGAGAGAGGAAAGGGGGTAGAAAAGTTATGTGAGCAAATCATAGCGGAAAACTTTCCTAACCTGGAGGACACAGACATCAAAGTCCAGGAAGCACAGAGAACTCCCAATAGATTCAGCAAAAACCAACCATCAACAAGGCATATCACTGTCAAATTCACAAAAAACTCAGGCAAGGAAAGAATCATGAAAGCAGCAAGGGACAAAAAAGTCCTTAACCTACAAGGGAAGACAGATCAGGTTTGCAGCAGACCTGTCCACAGAAACTTGGCAGGCCAGAAAGGAGTGGCAGGATATATTCAGTGTGCTGAATCAGAAAAATATGCAGCCAAGAATTCTTTATCCAGCAAGGATGGCATTCAAAATAGAAGGAGAGATAAAAAGTTTCCCAGACAAACAAAAATTAAAGGAGTTTGTGACCACTAAACCAGCCCTGCAAGAAATTTTAAGGGGGACTCTCTAAGGGGAGAAAAGACGGGAAAAAAAAGAAAAATTACCAAAACAACAAAGACTAGAAAGGATCCAGAGACCACCACTAGTAACTCCAACTCTACAGGCAACACAGTGGCAATAAACTCATATCTTTCAGTACTCACTCCAAATGTCAATGGTCTAAATACTCCAATCAAAAGGCATAGGGTAACAGAATGAATAAGAAAACAAGATCCGTCTGTATGTTGTTTACATGAAATCCATTTATACATAAAGATACCTTCAGATTGAGAATAAGGGGATGGAGAACCATCTATCATGGTAATGGTTGCCAAAAGAAAGCCAGAGTAGCCATACTTATATCAGACCATCTAGATTTTAAAATAAAGACTGCAACGAGAGATGAAGAGGGGCATTATATCATAATTAAGGGGTTTGTCCACCAAGAAGACCAAACAATTGTAAATATTTATGCTCCAAACATGGAGGAACCCAAATATATAAATCAATTAATCACAAACATAAAGAAACTCATTGATAACAATACCATAATAGTAGGGAACTTCAACACCCCACTTATATCAATGGATAGATTGTCTAAACACAAAATCAACAAGGAAACAATGGGTTTGAATGACACACTGGACCAGATGGACTTAATGGATATAGCCAGAACATTTCATCCTAAGGCAGAATATGCATTATTCTCCAGTACACATGGAATGTTCTCCAGAATAGATCACATACTGGAACACAAATCAGCCCTCAACAATTACAAAAAGATTGAGATCATACCGTGCATATTTTTAGACCACAACACTATGAAATTCAAAATCAAACACAAGAAAAAATGTGGAAAGATAACAAATACTTGGAGACTAAAGAACATCCTACTAAAGAACAAATGGGCTAACCAAGAAGTTAAAAAGGAAATTAAAAAGTACATGGAAGCCAATGAAAATGATAACACCACAGCCCAAAACCTCTGGGATGCAGCAAAGGCAGTCATAAGAGGGAAGTATATAACAATCCAGGCCTTCCTAAAGAAGGAAGGAAGGTCTCAGATACACAACCTAACCTTACACCTCAAAGAGCCGGGAAAAGAATAGCAAAATAAACAAATAAAAAAGGAGAACAGATCAGTGAAACCAGGAACTGATTCTTTGAAAGAAGTAACAAAATTGATAAACCCCTAGCCAGTATGATAAAAAAGAAAAAGGAAAGGACACAAATAAATAAAATCAAGAATGAAAGAGGGGAGATCACAACCTATACAGCAAAAATACAAACAATAATAAGAGAATATTATGAACAATCCAGGGCTTCATAAAGAAGGAGGGAATGTCTCAAATACACAACCTAACCTTATACCTGAGAGAGCTGGATAAAGAACAGCAAATAAAACCCCAAAACAGCAGAATAAGGAAAATAAAAAAGATTAGAGCAAAAATCAATGATATTGAAATCAAAATAAAACAGTAGAACAGATCAACAAAACTAGGAGCTGGTTCTTTGAAAGAATTAACAAAATTGATAAACCCCTAGCAGGACTGATCAGAAAGGAAAGGACCCATGTAAATAAAATTATAAATTAAAGAGAGATCACAACCAACACCACAGAAATACAAACAATAAGAGAATATCATGAGCAATTATATGCCAACAAATTGGGCAATGTGGGAGAAATGGCTAAATTCCTAGAAACATACAAACTACCAAAAGTGAGACTGGAAGAAATACAAAATTTGAACAGACCCACTGCCAGTAAAGACATTGAATCGTGGCACAAAAACAGACACTCAGATCAATGGAACAGAATAGAGAATCCAGAAATGGACCCACAAACCTATGGCCAACTAATCTTTAAGAAACCAGGAAAGAATATCCAATGGAATAAAGACAGTCTCTTCAACAAGTGGTGATGGGAAAACTGGACAACAACATGCATAAAAATGAACCTGGACTTCTTTCTTACACCATACACAAAAATAAACTCAAAATGGATGAAAGACCTCAATGTAAGACAGAAAGCCATCAAAATCCTCGAGAAAGCAGGCAAAAACCTCTTTGACCTTGGCCGCAGCAACTTCTTACTCAACACATCTCCAGAGACAAGGAGACAAAAGCAAAAATGTGGCACAAAAACAGACACATAGACCAATGGAATAGAATAGAAACCCCAGAACTAGACCCACAAATGTATGGCCAACTCATCTTTGACAAAGCAGGAAAAAACATCCAGTGGAAAAAAGACAATCTCTTTAACAAATGGTGCTGGGAGAACTGGACAGCAACATGCAGAAGGTTGAAACTAGACCACTTTCTCACACCATTCACAAAAACAAACTCAAAATGGATAAAGGACCTGAATGTGAGACAGGAACCATCAAAACCCTAGAGGAGAAAGCAGGAAAAGACCTCTCTGACCTCAGCCGTAGTAATTTCTTACCTGACACATCCCCAAAGGCAAGGGAATTAAAAGCAAAAATGAACTACTGGGACCTTATGAAGATAAAAAGCTTCTGCACAGCAAAGGAAACAACCAACAAAACTAAAAGGCAACCAACGGAATGGGAAAAGATATTTGCAAATGACATATTGGACAAAGGGCTAGTATCCAAAATCTATAAAGAGCTCACCAAACTCCACACCTGAAAAACAAATAACCTGGTGAAGAAATGGGCAGAAAACATGAATAGACACTTCTCTAAAGAAGACATCCGGATGGCCAACAGGCACATGAAAAGATGCTCAATGTCGCTCCTCATCAGGGAAATACAAATCAAAACCACACTCAGATATCACCTCACGCCAGTCAGAGTGGCCAAAATGAACAAATCAGGAGACTATAGATGCTGGCGAGGATGTGGAGAAACGGGAACCCTCTTGCACTGTTGGCAGGAATGCAAATTGGTGCAGCCACTCTGGAAAACAGTGTGGAGGTTCCTCAGAAAATTAAAAATAGACCTACCCTATGACCCAGAAATAGCACTGCTAGGAATTTATCCAAGGGATACAGGAGTACTGATGCATAGGGGCACTTGTACCCCAATGTTCATAGCAGCACTCTCAACAATAGCCAAATTATGGAAAGAGCCTAAATGTCCATCAACTGATGAATGGATAAAGAAATGGTGGTTTATATACACAATGGAGTACTACATGGCAATGAAAAAGAATGACATATGGCCCTTTGTAGCAACGTGGATGGAACTGGAGAGTGTGATGCTAAGTGAAATAAGCCATACAGAGAGAGAAAGATACCATATGGTTTCACTCTTATGTGGATCCTGAGAAACTTAACAGGAACCCATGGGGGAGGGGAAGGAAAAAAAAAAAGAGGTTAGAGTGGGAGAGAGCCAAAGCATAAGAGACTCTTAAAAACTGAGAACAAACTGAGGGTTGATGGGGGTGGGAGGGAAGGGAGGGTGGGTGATGGGTATTGAGGAGGGCACCTTTTGGGATGAGCATTGGGTGTTATATGGAAACCAATTTAACAATAAATTTCATATATTGAAAAAAAGCAAAAATTAACTATTAGTACCTCATCAAAATAAAAAGCTTCTGCACAGCAAAGGAGACAACCAGCAAAACTAAAAGGCAACTCATGGAATAGGAGAAGATATTTGCAAATGACATATCAGATAAAGGGTTAGTATCCAAAATCTATAAAGAACTTATCAAACTCAACACCCAAAAAAACAAATAATCCAGTGAAGAAATGGGCACAAGACATGAATGGACACTTCTCCAAAGAAAACAGATGGACAATTGACACATGAAAAAATGCTCAGCATCACTCAGCATCAGGGAAATACACATCAAAACCACAATGAGATACCACCTCACACCTGTCAGAATGGCTAACATTAACAACTCAGGCAACAACAGATGTTGGTGAGCATGCTGAGAAAGAGGATCTCTTTTGCATTGTTGGTGGGAATGCAAGCTGGTGCAGCCACTCTGGGAAAGAGTATGGAGGTTTCTCAACTAAAAATAGAGCTACCCTATGACCCAGCAATTACACTACTAGGTATTTTTCCAAGGGATAAAGGTATGCTGTTTCAAAGGGGCACATGCACCCCAATGTTTATAGCAGCACTATTAACAATAGCCAAAGTATGGGAAGAGCCCAAATGTCCATCGACGGATGAATGGATAAAGAAGATGTGGCATATGTATACAATGGAGTATTACTCGGCAATCAAAAAGAATGAAATCTTGCCATTTGCAACTACGTGGATGGAACTAGAGCGTATTATGCTAAGTGAAATTAGAGAAAGACAAATATCATATGACTTCACTCATATGAGGAATTTAAGAGACAAAATATATGAACATAAGGGAAGGGAAGCAAAAAGAATATAAAAATAGGGAGGGGGAAAAAACATAAGAGGCTCTTAAATATGAAGAACAAACAGAGAGTTACTGGAAGGGTTGTGGGAAGGGGGATGGGCTAAATGGGTAAGGGGCATTAAGGAATCTACTCCTGGAATCATTGTTGCACTATATGTTAACTAACTTAGATGTAAATTAAAAATTAAATTAAGTTTAAAAAAAAAAGGGAAATTGAATCAGTAATCAAAAATGTACCAACAAACAAGAGTCCAGGGTCAGAAGGCTTCCTGGGGGAATTCTATCAAACATTTAAAGAAGTTATTACCTATTCTTTTGAAAGTGTTCCCAAAAAATTGAAAATGAAGGAAAACTTCCAAACTCATTCTATGAGCCCAGCATTACCTTGAATCCAAAACCAAAGACCTCACTAAAAAAGAGAACAGACCAATTTCCCTAATGAACGTGGATGCAAAAATTCTCAACAAGATACTAGAAAATCAAATAAGATACTAACAATGATATATTAAAGGAATTATTCACTGCAATCAAGTGGGATTTATTCCTGGGATGCAGGGGTGGTTCAATATCCTCAAATCAATCAACATGATATACCACATTAATAAAAGAAAGGATAAGAACCACATGATCCTCTCAACAAATGCAGAAAAAGAATTTGACAAAATAGAGCATCCATTCTTGATAAAAACCCTCAAGAAAGTAGGGATAGAATGATCATACCTCAACATCATTAAGGCCATATACAAGAGACCCACAACTAATATCATCCTCAATGTAGAAAAACTGAAGGCTTTCCCCCTAAGGTCAGGAACACACAGCGATGTCCATTCTCACCACTGTTGTTCAAGATAGTACTGGAAGCCCTAACCTTAGCAATCAGACAACAAAAAAGAAATAAAACGCATACAAATCAGCAAGGAAGAAGTCAAACTTTCACTCTCCAGAGACGACATGACACTCTACATGGAAAACCTGACAGACTCCACCAAAAAACTGCTAGAATTGATACATGCATTCAGCAAAGATACAGGATATAAAATCAACATACAGAAATTGGTAGCATGTCTATACACCAATAATAAAGCAGCAGAAAGAGAAATCAAGGAATCAATCCCATTTACAGTTGCACCAAAAACATTAAGATATTTAGGAATAAATTAACCAAAGAGGTAAAAGATCTGTATGCTGAAAACTACAGAATGCTTATCAAAGAAATTGAAGAAAACACACGCGGAAAAACATTCCATGTTCTTCCATGGATTGGAAGAAAAAATATTGTTAAAATGTCAATACTATCCACCAAAGTAGTATTCAATGCAATCCCTTTCAAAATAACACCAACATTCTTCACAGAGCTAGAACAAATCTAAAATTTGTATGGAACAAGAAAAGACCCTGAAGAGCCAAAGTAATATTGAAAAAAGAAAACCAAAACTGGAGGCATTCACAATTCCAGACTTCAAACTGTATTATAAAGCTTTAATCATCAAGACAGTATGGTACTGACACAAAAACAGACACATAGATCAATGGAACAGAACAGAAAACCCAGAAATGCATCCACAAACATATGGCAAACTGATCTTTGACAAAGCAGGAAAGAATATCCAAAATCTATAAAGAACTTATCAAACTCAACACCCAAAAAAACAAATAATCCAGCAAAGAAATGGGCAAAAGACATGAATAGACATTTTTCCAAAGAAGATATCCAGATGGCTAACAGACACATGAAAGGATGCTCAATATCACTTGTCATCAGGGAAATACACATCGAAACCACAATGAGAGGGGCGCCTGGGTGGCTCAGTCAGTTGGGCAGCTGACTTCAGCTCAGGTCATGATCTTACAGTTTGTGAGTTTGAGCCCCACATCAGGCTCTGTGCTGACAGCTCAGAGCCTGGAGCCTGCTTCGGATTCTGTGTCTTCCCCTCTCTCTGCCTCTCCCCTGCTCATGCTCAGTCTCTATCTCTCAGTAATGAATAAACATTAAAAATAGAAATTTTTTTTAAATTTTAAAAAATTTTAAAAAAACAACACAATGAGATACCATCCCACACCTGTCAGAATGGCTAAAATTAACAACTCAGGAAACAACAAATATTGGTGAGGATGCGAATAAAGGGAAACTTTTTTACACTGTTGCTGGGAATGCAAACTGGTGCAGCCACTCTGGACGACAGTATGGAGGTTCCTGAAAAAATTAAAAATATAACTACCCTATGGCCCAGCAATTGCACTACTAGGTATTTATCCAAAGGATATAAAAATTCTGATTCCAAAGGGCAATGTTTACAGCAGTGCTATCAACAATAACCAAATTACACAAAGAGCCCAACTATCCATTGACTGATGAATGGATAAAGATGTATATATACACAATGGAATATTAAGCAGTGATCAAAAAGAATAAAATCTTGCCCTTTGCAACAATGTGGGTGAAACTAGAGTATATTATGCTAAGTGAAATAAGTCAGAGAAAGACAAATATCGTAGGATTTCACTCATAAGTGGAATTTAAGAAACAAAACAGATGAACATAGGGGAAGGGAAGGAAAAATAAAATAACATAAAAACAGAGAGGAAGGCAAATCATAAGAGACTCTTAAATACAGAGAACAAACTGAGGGTTGCTGGAAGGGGAGATGGATGAGGGTGGGCTACATGCGTGATAGGCATTAAGGAAGGCACTTGTTGGGATGAGCACTGGGTGTTATATGTAAGAGATGAATCACTAAATTCTACTCCTGAGACATAACTACATTATATGTTAACTAACTTGAATTTAAATTTAAAGAAAAGAAAGGGAGAGCATCGGAGAATACAAATTTTAAAGAAAAGAAAGAGAAAAATATTAGCAAACTAAATCCATCCATATAAAAGAATTATGCACAATGAGGAAGGGAGATTTATCCCAGGAATGCAAAGTTGTTTTAACATTTTAAAATTGTTCATCTTAATACATGATATTAATAGAGTGAAGGATAAAAACCACAAGATCATGTCAATGGATGTGGGAAAAGTATTTGAAAAAGTCCAACATCCATTTTCTTATAATTTTTTACTGTTTATTTATTTTTGAGAGAGAGAGAGTGTGTGTGTGTGTGTGTATGTGTGTGTGTGAGTGTGAGCCGGGGAGGGGCAGAGAGAAAGGGAGACACAGAATCCTAAGCAGGCTCCAGAGTCTGAGCTGTCAGCACAGAGCCTGATGCATGGCTCAAACCCATGAACTGTGAGATCATGACCTGAGCTGAAGTTGGATGCTTGACTGACTGAGCCACCTAGGCACCCCTCTAACATCCATTTATGATAAAACTTTCAACAAACTAGGAATAGAAGAGAACCTCCTCAACGTGATGAAGATCCAGCAGTTAACATACTTAATGGTGAAAGAATGAATAGTTTCTCTATAAGACCTGGAACAAGTCAAAGATGTTGTCACCACTTCTGGTCAACGTGGAGGGTCTAGCCAGTTAAATAAAGAAGGAAGGGGCGCCTGGGTGGCGCAGTCGGTTAAGCGTCCGACTTCAGCCAGGTCACGATCTCGTGGTCCGTGAGTTCGAGCCCCGCGTCGGGCTCTGGGCTGATGGCTCAGAGCCTGGAGCCTGTTTCCGATTCTGTGTCTCCCTCTCTCTCTGCCCCTCCCCCGTTCATTCTCTGTCTCTCTCTGTCCCAAAAATAAATAAACGTTGAAAAAAAAAATTAAAATAAATAAATAAAGAAAGAAAGAAAGAAGGAAAAAGAAATTAAAGGCATCCAGGTTGGAAATAAAGAGTAGAACTGCCTTTATTCACAGATGACATAATCCAGTATGTAGTAAATACCAAAGAATATAAAGAACCCTTTATGTCACTCTCAATCGTTCTCTCCCTCTCCTAACAAATCAGTTTACAAAGATCATAGGATGCAAGGTAAATATATAAAAATTGCCTGTATTTTTATATATTAGCAATAAGCAATCTAGAATAAAATCAAGAGAATCATTCCAGTCATAATAGCATCAAAAAAAAAAAAACTTAGGAAATTAAGAAGTGCAAGTCGTGTATACTGAAAATTACAAAATACTGCTGATAGAAATTAAAGAAGATCTAAGTAAATGGAAAGATGTTCCATATTCATGGATTTGAAAACAATATTGTCAAGGCTGCAATTCTCTCCAAATTATCTATAAATTCAATATTGTATCTATCAAAATCCTTTCAGGCTTTTTTTAATTGACAGACTAATCCTAAAATGTATATGGAAATGCAAAGGACCTAAAATAGCCAGGGGCGCCTGGGTGGCTCATTCGGTTGAGTGTCCAAGTTTGGCTCAGGTCATGATCTTGCAGTTCGTGAGTTCCAGCCCCATGTTGGGCTGTGTGCTGGCAAGTTGGAGCCTAGAGCCTGCTTCAGATTCCATGTCTCCCTCTCTGCCCATTCCCCACTTGTGCTCCCCCCACCTCAAAAAGAAATAAACACTTAAAATAGCCACACAAAAAAAGTACACTATCCAATTTCAAAACTTCCTATAAAGCTACAGTGATGAAGACTGTGTGGTTATGTAGGTCAATAGAAAATAATTGAGAATTCACAACTAAATCCTTATTTGTATGCCAAATTGATTTTCAACAAAGCTACAAAGATAATTCAGTGGGGGAAAGGATAGTCTTTGAATAAATGATGCTGTGACAAATGAATATCCACATGCCACAAAAAAGTAGACATTTACCTCACACCATACACAGAAATTAACCCAAAATAGATCATAGACCTAAATGTAAGAGCTAAAACTATAAAACTTCTGAAGAAAATATAGCAGAAAACTCTCTGTGGCTGAGGAGAGTTCTTAGATACAATTTAAAACATGATTTATAAAAGAAAAATTGATAAATTATAATTCATTTTTTTAAGTTTTGCCTTTGAAACATACAATTAAGAGAGAAAAAAAGCAACAGACTAAAAGAAAATACTTGCAAATTATATATATCTGATAGAAGCATTGGATCCAGAATACATGAAAAATTTTTACAGCTCAATAAGAAGACAAAATGACACAATTGAGAAAGTAGACATGTTTGAATCAACATATTACTACAAAAGATACATGAATGGCTAACACACACATGAAAAGATGCTTAACATTACTGGTCATATGAAAATTAAAACCCCAAAGGAATACCACTTCACACTTACCAAAAACGCTATAATAAAAAAAGATATTAAGTGTTGGTGAAGATTAGAACCTCTTCTAATAAGACTTTGTCTCTTAAGCACTATGAGATTAAGGGAGATTCCCCTCTTTTAAGTCTTCATTCTAACTTCCCAGGCTCTCATACATAGCCCCAGAACTCAGCAAGTATCATTTAGTATAGTGGACACTGTGGCTGCACCACCCAGGTCCCTCTGTAGGTCTGAAACACTCATTCCCCAAGCTGCCACAAGTATTACCAGCTGAAGGTTCACAGCTGTATTCCCCTTCTGGGGATTGCACTTGACTAAAGAAAGGTTATGCCTCATCCTCAGGGACAACCTGCATCCAATGACTCATTAATTTAAGTCCAAAGATTCAACTCTTTCACCTCAACTGAAGACTATGTTTAAATAGCTATTACAGCTTCAGAGCTCCCTGCAAGATTGGCTAAGGCCAGTTTTGCAACTGTATGTATCACCATTCAACAAGTTCTACCATTCCCTCGTTCTTTTGCTCCCTCAAAGGTGTTGAGACGACTCCCCAATAAATCTCCAAATGCAAACCTCAGATTTAGTGTATGTTTTCTGAGGACCACAACTTGCAACATGGGTAGAGACCCACCTCATGGACCACACCTGATTCTTAGACCACGTCCAGAGCCTGTAAATGCTACCATTGGGGAAGGGGGGTGGGGGAGGAGATGGCCACTCACCTCAGGAGAGCTCCTCCCTCTCTGGAATTCCTATTCACCTAGTTCTTGTTGCTTTCACAGTTCTCATATGTCTTCAAACATACTACTTTTTAAATTTTTCCATATCTTTCTGGTTGTTGCAGGGTGGGTGGTGGAATGCCACAACCTACCACACCCCATCCAGAAGCAGAAAGCTCTAGACACAGATTCTCAAAACTCCAAATGTATGGATATTGAACTGTAGTCCAAGAAGTTATTTATCTTATTTATATTACTTATATATTGTTAAATTTGCTGAAATTTTTATTGTCAAATATAATGAAATATTTCATGTACTCTTAAAAATAATATGGATTCTTACTGTTCAATGTAATGCCCCTTATATTGTCATGGGACCAAGCCTGTTAATTGTTTTGTTCAAATCTATATCCTTACTGATTTTTTTCTACTTGAACTGTTTCTGAAAAATAGTAAAATTTCCCATCACTATCATAAACTTGTCAATTTTCCTTGTAGTTCTCTCCATATTTGCTTTATACATTTTGGACCAATGTTGTTTGATGCATTAAGTTTAGAATTGTTCTGACTTCCTGGTGAAATGAAACTTGAAACTTTAATGATTTTTGTTATCTCTAGTAATGTCTTTGCTTCTACTTTTACTAATATCAACACAGCTCTACCATCTTGCCTCTTTCTTCTGCAATTCATTATTTATTCAGATGGTTAAGCTCTTCTACTGGCTGCTGAATGGTGAACACTGAAATTATTTCTCCTCCAGAACTATATTCCCAGATGGTATGAATATATGGTTAAACTAGCATTAATACATGTCATCATTTTATCAATCACATAATAGAACAAAGTATCCAGGTATCCAAATACGAATTTACTGAGTTCAAAAAGCATATAAAATATTAGATGCTTGATCACTTCATTATTGGAAACTCACTTATTTTTTGATTGGAAAACAAGAAAAAATATGCTTCAAAGAAAAATAGTTAATAAACAACTTCCAATAGATATGAAGAATTGCAAGATTTCAGAAATATTATAAATAAGAAATATTTTAGCTACAAAGCATCTCAGCCTTAATTTTTAACTAAATAAAAGACCTATTCTATACATCCTGCACAAGACAAAGGCAACACTTTACTGGAGATATTTCATAGCCTCCTCCCACTCTGTCTTCAGGCCCTCTTCCTCTAAGTTGTACCCCAACTGTAAACATAAAGTAACTGTAAGGCTTTTTTGTCTGAAGACATTACACACATGTGCTTCTGTACAACATATATTTTATATGAACTTTTAACCACACATTTGTGATTTTTCAAAATGGAGGCATTCATAACAGCACAAAATGAGCTTTATAGAAAGACATTAAATAATCCCCATAAGCCTTGGTAAGAATCCAATAAAATCAATTTTTGCTAAAACCTGATGTATATCGGTACGCTTGTAGGGTGGCAAACATGAATAACCACATAGGCCCTATTGGCAATATTTGAAATGACTAAAGGAATAAACCACATATGGTTTCCAGTGCTATTCATAATCTAGGATTTTAATTCTGCATGATACTAAAAATACACAAGTATTGTGCTGGATATTTTGGCACCTAATCTCTCAATTTCTTACATATTATTTCTGGCATGGGAATAGTAGTAAGCCAAACATAGAGGCTGCAATTCTGTCAAGCTTGCTCCTTTTTCAATATTCCTATGGAAGCTTCATTAGACTTGTCATTCATTAAGCCTACATGTTGGCTAATATGTACGATAATTAAGTCCTGTCTCAAGTTCCATTTCCAAGGCAACAGCATCAGGCAGCCAAGTTTTATTGAATGTAACAATTGTTTCTATGACCACTGGAGGCTTTGTAGCACAGCCGCATTTTAGAACAGTATTTCTCCAAATACAGAAGTTGCTTAGTGTTAAAAGCTCCACGCCGCTTTTGTCTTATAAAGTGTACTGCATGTTCATTTTTCATTCCACCTTCAATTAGTGCTAGAGCAACAAGCACTGGGGTTCTCCCAAGACCTGCAACACAGTGAACATCAATACAACAACCAGGTTCTTCACGAAATTTAATGTTGACAAGACTTAACCAGTCCTCAACAATCTGGTTAGATGGTGATGAACCATCATCAAAAGGCCAATCCAGCACCTGGATGCCTTCTTTCTCCACAAGAGCAGTGTTGTAGGTTGCTTCACATACTCTTACTATTGTAGTAACTCCATATTCCTTAAGTTCTTCTATAAATTTGTTGAAGGTTGCACTGGTTGGACTGTGTGTAATAAGAAATTTCATGTTCCTGTATGTGACTTCCACCGGGGCTGGCCGGTTCATTGGAGCCATGTTAATTTAGTTAAAATATTCAATACGGTTACGAAAAAATGTTTTAAAGTTTTGAATACAGAAATTATGTAAAGCAAACAAAGTATCCTTTAATATATTCCACTGGAAATTCTCAATGATTTAAATATGTAATAGAGAGTAACAGGAAATGAAATGAACCTAACAGGAAATAATCCCTCAGTTCAGTATACTGAGTCCATGGAAAGGATGTGCACCCAGGTTTACCCCATCCAGGTCAAAATTCTTGTAAAATGCTCCGATGATGTCAACTGTGCACTTCTGTGCCCAGGATAAGGGCTCTTATGGAGGTTTCTTGGTGCAGTAGTATGAATCTCTCCAGTTCACTTGTCCTCATAAAGGTTGTGCTGTGCCTGGCAGTAATCTCTGGGGCCCTTCAGAAACTCCATAAATGTGTGACCAAGAATACCACAGAAAGGCACCCGTTTACTCATTAAAGACTGTGGCTTAATCATACAACTGTTCCCGTGGAGGCGACACAGGGGGCAGCGGTGGCCTTGACTGCAGGACAGGAAGCTGCAGTGGTTGTCCTGGGGCAGCAGCGACTGGACACCTGGCTCTACTATGCGCCAGCCTCCAAGAAGCCAATCCGCAGGCATTCAGGTGTTCTTGCATTGCAAGAGCTCACTTTCACAGCTGATGTGACGTGTGCTCGTCTCCACCAATCACGGGAGTGGGGAGGGGCACAAGAAGCTGCCACAAGAAGCTTTGAGCGTGAGGCCTTCCTCACAGCGGACCTCACTACCAGTGCTGGTTGAGGAAGAGAGGCATGGGGGACCCTGAGCTTCCTTCCTCTCCCTAGGAAGGAGGTGGGAGGGACACGGGAGGATGTGAGGGGATGGGTGGGGGTGGGCGTGAAACAAATCCTGAAAGAAGCTGAAAAGAGACACAGAAGTGGACTATGATGGGCAGGAAAGGGAAGGTACTGGAGGAAGAATCCCATCCATTCCATTGACTTTGACTGATAAACCTTTTATCATTTGTTTCATGTTTTAGCTGGCTTTTGGGAACACATTGCTAGATTTTTTCTTTAATCCAGTCTGACAATATTAGTTTTTTACCTGAAGAAAATTAATTTATGTTGTTGTATTATTTTACATTGTTAATTATTGCTATATTTGCTGTTTTTGCTCTCGTTTTGTGCTATTTGACATATTTATCTCTTTTTTATCCTTCTTGATTTCTTTTGGATTAAGGTTTTTCTCTTCTAAATCCATATGCTAATTCCTCTACTGTGTTGGAATGTTGTGATTGTGGTTCAAACTTCTCAGCAATTATTATAGTTTAGACACTCTTCTAAATCTAAATGGCTTTATGTAAATTCAAGTGGTACAACAACCATATAAATTACATATTCTTTATTTCCATATCTCTGATTTAAAAAACAAATAAAACCTAGGCGCAGAAAAGTTTTTTCCCCTAAGTTACATAGTAGTAAATGTCAGGGCTGATATTTGAATCCTGAAATTCTGGCTCTAGAGTCTAACTCTCTAATATATATGTGTCCTATCATATATTTTATTTTTATTCTTTTACTATTTAAATAGCTTAGAAGAAGTCAAACATTCAAAATCCTTTCTCATGGCTTGAAGGAATTCAACATGGTGTGTGTATATATATATAATACACACACACACACACACACACACACACACACACATACACATACATATATTGGTTTTTTCTTTGGCAGAGAAAGAGTGCACATGCACGTGAGTAGGGGAGGGGTAGAGAGAGAATCCTAAGCAGGCTCCAAGCTGTCAGCTCAGAGCCCAATTCAGGGCTCAATCTCATGAGCCATGAGATCATGACCTGAGCCAAAATCAAGAGTTGGATGCTTAACCTAGTGAGCCACCCAGGCACCCCTCAACAGCTTTAAATATTAATATTGTCAAGCATTTTTTAACCCCACAAATTACAATGTTTACAAAAAGTCTTTGCTTAAATTTGCCCAATATAAGTGATCAGTTTCTACGTTCACTATTCCTTCCTTGCATCTCTACTCTCTCTTACAAGGTTATTTTTTTTTATCCAAGAGCATCTTTTATCCAGGAGCATTTCCAAAAGCTTTAATAAGTTTTTTTTTCTAAAATTCTCTTACTTGGGTTTCATTCTTAATAGTTTTGATAGGTATTTAATTTTACATTGACATATATTTTATTAGCCCTTTGAAGACATTCCTTGTTTTCAGATTTACTCTGTAATAGCCATAGAATTCTCTAAAATGTCTAGTGTTTGATGGGGTACTTGGGTGGCTCAGTCAGTTAAGCATCTGACGTTTGATTTCAGCTCAGGTCATCATCTCATGAGATCAAGCCCCACATTGGACTCTGTAGGAAATAAGCTTAGGAATTCCCCAGGCTTACACCAATGGGTTAACAAGGCATAAAGAAGTACAAAACCATAAGATGTTCTCACCCAAGTTTGGGTAAACAAGATTAGCACCCCAGAATAGGGAGGTACAAAGGCTCTGCACCCCCAAGAATAGAGAGGGAGGAGCAAAGGCTCCAGAATAGAGAGGGGCACAAAGGCACCCAATACAAAGGTATAAGAGGTAAGCAAGTTTAGGCGTTCAGGGTGGAAGTGCCCCCCAATTTAGTACTTTAGCAGAAAGCTGCTTTCACAGAAGGGAAAGACCAAGTCAGGCAAACAGATAAATTGGACTACAGACCACTGCACTGCAGGCGAAGCAGCCCAGAATGGAGATGGTTAACAAAAGAAAAGGTGCCTTGTTAACCCTGAGATTATTTCCCCTATCTGTCTTATCCCCTTGGCTACCTAAGATAAACAGACGTGGCACCTCCTATCTGCTGTTATCAACCATCTGCCCATCTGCTCGGCGCCAGGATTTTGTTTTATATTGACCCAAACCCAACCCCTTATATATTCAAAACCCCCTTTTCCCTCACATCCACAAGTTAATGTTCCCAGTTTCTTTGTCTCTTTGTACACGCCCATCACGTTTGTAATCCTTCTGATCTTAATAAACAGGGCAAGGACCCTTATTCGGGGCTCTTGTCTTCTCCTGGACATTAGCCATCTCTTGTTTTTCATCCTCTATCCTGCTCTTTTGCTGGCCCAAAGAGAACTTTAGAGTTAGAGTCCTACAACAGGGCTCTAAGCTGACAGCGCAGAGCCTGCTTGGGATTCTCTCTCTCTCTCTCTCTCTCTCTCTCTCTCTCTCTCTGTCCCTCCACCATTCATGCTCTGTCTCTCAAAACTAAACATTTAAAAATCAACAAATAAATAAATATCTACTTTTTGAGCATAACCATGATACCAAAAACAGTACAAAAAAGAAAACTATAGGCCAATATCCCTGATGAACATATATGTAAAAATCTTTAACAAAGTAATTAGCAAACCACATTCAATAATACATTAAAAAGCTCGTTCACTATGATAAAGTAGAATTTATTCAGGGGATGCAAGAATGGTTCAATACTTGCAAATCAATCAACACAATACACTACATTAATAAAGATAAAGGATAAAAATCATATGATCATCTCAATATATGCAGAAAGAGCACTTGTCAAAATTCAACATCTGTTCATGATAAAAACTCTTAAAGTGGATTTAGAGGGAATATACTCAACATAATAAAGACCATTTATGGCAAATCCACAGGTAACATCATCCTTAATGCTGAAAAATGGAGAACTTTTCCTTTAAGATCAGGAATAAGACAAAAATGTCCACTCTCACCACTTTTATTCAACATAGTACTGGAAGTCTTAGACACAGTAATAAGACAAGAAAAAGAAAGAAAAGACATCCAGACTAGTAAGGAAGAAGTTAATCTGTCACTTTTTGCTGATGACATAATATCATACATGGAAAATCCTGAAGATTCCACCAAAATCTGTTAGAATAAGTGAACTTAGTAAAGTTGTAGGATACAAAATTAACACAGAAATCTGTTGCATTTCTATATACCAATAAAAGAATAGCAGAAAGTGAAATTCAGAAAACAATTCCATTTAAAATTGCACCAAATAGGGGCGCCTGGGTGGCGCAGTCGGTTAAGCGTCCGACTTCAGCCAGGTCACGATCTCGCGGTCCGTGAGTTTGAGCCCCGCGTCGGGCTCTGGGCTGATGGCTCAGAGCCTGGAGCCTGTTTCCGATTCTGTGTCTCCCTCTCTCTCTGCCCCTCCCCCGTTCATGCTCTGTCTCTCTCTGTCCCAAAAATAAATAAACGTTAAAAATAAATAAATAAAATAAAATAAAATAAAATAAAATAAAATAAAATAAAATAAAATTGCACCAAATAGAAGGAAATACCTGGGAATAAATTTGACCAAAGAGGCAAAAGATCTATACTCTGAAAACCCTAAGACACTGAAAAAGAAAACTGAAGATGATACAAACAAATGGAAAGATATTCCATACTCATGGATTGGAAGAACAAACATTGTTAAAATATCCATACTACTGAAAGCAACTACATTCAATGTAATTCTTATCAATATCAACAGCATTTTTCACTAAACCAGAACAAATACTAAAATTTGTATGGAACAACAGAAGACCACAAATAGCCAAAGCAATCTTGAGAAAGAACAAAAAAACTACAGATATCAAAATCCCACATTTCAAGGTATGCTACAGACCCGTTATAATCAAAATAGACACCTAGATCAATGGAACAAAACAGAGTCCAGAAATAACACCACACATATATGGTCATGTAATTTATGACAAAAGAGGCAAGAACACACAATGGGGAAAAGATAGTCTCTTCAATAAATGGTGCTGGGAAAACTGGACTGCTACATGCAAAAGAATGAAACTAGACCACTTTCTTACACTTTACACAAATATTAACTCAAAATAGATTAAATGCCTAAATGTGAGGCCTGAAACCTATAAGTACTAGAAGAAAACATAGGTAAGTAGTCTCTTTGACATCAATCTTAGAAACATGTTTCTATATATGTCT
The DNA here is from genome assembly GCF_022837055.1 of Prionailurus viverrinus. NCBI lineage: Eukaryota > Metazoa > Chordata > Mammalia > Carnivora > Felidae > Prionailurus > Prionailurus viverrinus. The sequence continues at coordinate 46,454,390 of NC_062570.1, forward strand.
TCTTAAGCAAGGGAAACAAAAGCAGAAATAAACTATTGGGAGAATACAGAAATAAAATGCTTTTGGGTGCCTGAGTTGCTCAGTTGGTTAAGCATCCAACTCTTGATTTCGGTTGAAGTAATGATCACACAGTTCATGAGATCAAGCCCCACATCAGGCTCTATTCTGATAGCACGGGGCCTGCTTGGGATGTTCACTCTCTCTCTCTCTAAAAATAAATAAACATTTTTTTAAAAAAAAGCTTTTGCACAGTGAAGAAAACCATCAACAGAATTAAAAGACAACCTACTGAATGGGAGAAGATATTTGCAAATGATATATCCTATAAGGAGTTAATATCCAAAATATATATTAAAAAAAAAACTTCTACAACACACACACACACATACACACACACACACACACACAACACACACACACACAACACACACACCAAATAATCCAATTTTAAAATGGGCAGAGGACCTAAACAGGTGTTTTTCCAAAAAAGACATACAGATGGCCAACAGACACCTGAAAGCATGCTCAAATCACTAATCATCAGGGAAATGCAAATCAAACCCACAATGAGATATCACCTTACACCTGTCAGAATGGCTAGTATCAAAAAGACAAAAAATAACAAGTCTGGCAAGAATGTGAAGGAAAATAAACCCTTGAACACTGTTGGTGGGGATGTAAACTGGTGCAGCCACTATGGAAAACATTATGGACATTCCTCAAAAAATTAAAAATAAGAATATCATATGATCCAATAATTCTTCCTTTGGGTATTTATCCAAAGAAAATGCAAACACTAATTCAAAAACATATATGTGGTCCTATGCTTATTGCAGCATTATGTACAATAGCCAAGATATGGAAGCAATCTAAGTGTCCAATGATAGATGAATGGATAAAGAAGAAGTGGTATATATATGCGATGGAATATTACTCAGCCATAAAAAAGAATGAGATCTTGCCATTTGTAACAACATGGATGGACCTAGAGGGTATTATACTAAGTGAAATAAGTCAGATGGAGAAAGACAACTACCATGTAATTTCACTTATGTGTGGAATCTAAAAAACAAAACAAACAAAGAAAGACTTAAATACAAAGAACAAACCAGTGGTTGCTAGAGAGCATATGGGAAAGGAATGGGTAAAACAAATAAAGGGGATTAAGAGGTACAAACTTCCAGTTATAGAATAAATTAAGTCATGAAGATGCAAAGTATAGCATAGGGAATATAGTCAATAATATCATAATAACATTGTATGGTAACAGATAGTGCCAACACTGTTTTGTGAGTCATGTATAGAAATGTTGAATCAATATGTTGTCCATCTGAAGCTAATATAACAATGTATGCAACAATATAACAATATATGTTAATTAAACTCAAAAATTTTTAAAGCAGAAACAGACCCATAAATACAGAGAACGAACTGGTGGTTTTCAGAGGGGAAGGGAGTGGGGGCATGGGCAAAATGGGTGAAGGGGATTGAGAGGTATAGACTCCCATTCATTCCAATTATCGAATGAGTACGTCATGGGGATGAAATGTTCGGCAGAGGGAATATAGTGAATGGTATTGTAATAGCATTGTATACTGATAGATGGTAGCTACAATTTGTGGTGAACTATATAACATACAGTTGTCACATCACTATGTTGTACACCTGAAACCAATATAGCATTGTGTGTCAACCAAACTTCAAGAAAAATAAAATGTCTAGGATTTGTTTCCTGGCCTATGCATGGCCTACAATAATAAAGCTCAATTTCTTCCTTCTTTCCTCTTCCTTCCCTCTTCTCTCTTTTCTTCCTTTTTCCTTTCTTAATTTCGTCTATAATAACTCAGTTCACTAGATGGAGTGGAGCAAGGCAGTTGTCTGTACAGGGGTTCAGAGGATACTAGAGTCTGGGGTTGGGGGAGTAGGGCTTTCAAGCAACAGTAGGGGTGGTAGTAGCAGCCTCATACAAAGCCCAAGCAGAGTGGAGAGGACATATATGTAAGTATTTATCCAATAATAATACATTGGGGATAATGGGGATCAGTTCTCACTGTCAGATAGGAGTTACAAATACAGAAAGGGAGAAAAGTAGAAATAACTCTAGGATTTTGAATTGGAATTGGTTGTATCTGTGTGAACTCTTAACACAGAGGAAAGAGTTATGGTGATACAGATGTGTGTGTGTGTGTGTGTGTGTGTGTGTGTGTGTGTGTGTGTGTGTGAATTCCCCAGCTTCATCCACAGAGAGCAAAGACAGCCTGAAACAATGACATCCCACTAGCAATGAGAACAACTAGCACTCATATCATGGTTTCTTAATACCATTCTCCATTAAAAGGAACCAAGTCTCCTTAAAGAAATGGCTGGTTTCAGAGCTAAGGCAGGAAAAATACAAGAGTTGCCTGGAACATACCTTGTTATGACAGCAAGAAAGTTTTCAAAGAATGATAGGAATATGCCAAAAGGACAGAGAAAACAAACCAAGGGAGTTTAAAGAGACCTAAAGAGACCTAAATGTTACGTGTATGGGATCACAACTAAATGTAATGTGGATGGGATCTTGGAAGAGAAAAAGGATGTTAGGGTTAAACCAGTGCAATGTGAGTAAAATATGAAGTTTAGTTAATGGTAAAGTACCAATGTTGGTTCCTTAGTTATGACTAAAGTATCATAGAAATAGAAGATGTTAACAAAGGGGGAACTAGGTTAGGAATATGCAAGGAACTCTATAGAACCATTCTAAGATCTATAAAGCATAGAAGCCAGTTTTAAGGGCTCACATTGGTCATGATTTTATCAATGCACTGAATAAAATAGATACCCTTAAGTCTATGCTGATACACTAAATAGAAGCAAACACTTTGCCTTACAGTAGAATGCCAACTAATAATGTAACAGGAATGGTAGAATTTCAAAAGCCCTGTATTTAGCAATCATTATCATAATTATTCATTTAGCAAAAAAATATCAATAGATGCTAGAACTAGTGGGTGAAAGTTGATAAGGAATGGGATATTTATTTACATTCCAAATCACCTACCACAAAAAAACCAATTTGTTAAAAAAGAGAGTGCTAAACTTGGCAGGCATCCCTTAATCAAATGAACAAAATTAACATGACTAGTAATGGAACAAACTGAATTGTGTACCACCTGATAGGAGGATTGCAAGGAACACAGCATCCCACCTGTGATATTCCTGACAAAAAATATGTTAATGGAATTTTATGATGAGGAAAAATCTGACAAATCCAAATGGAAGGATTGAAATCAAGGGTGTCAGCCATGGAAGTCAAGTAAATGCTGAAGACTGTTCCAGGTTGAAGGATATTAAAGAGATAATGGCAACTAAATGTAACACATTATTATAGATTTGGATCCTTTTGCTTAGAAGGACATCATTGGGACAACTGGAAAAATCTGAATTGAGTCTTTTAATTGTATAGTAACAATGAATCAATATTAATTTTCTGATTTTGGTGATTATATTGTGGTTTTATGGGAGAATATCCTTATTCATAAGGTATCATATCCTAAAGTATTCAGAATTGATAAGGCATATGTCAGCAACTTGCTTGCTTTTAGTTCTGGCTGGGGGTAAGGAGGACAGGAGGATATATATTTTTTAATTTTTTAATGTTTATTTATTTTTGAGAGAGAGAGAGTGAGAGTGCAAGCAGGGGAGGGGAAGAGAGAGAGGGAGACACAAAATCTGAAACACGTTCCAGGCTATGACCTGTTAGCACACAGCCAGACATGGGGCTCAAACTCACAAACTGTGAGATCATGACCTGAGCTAAAATCAGACACGTAACCAATTGAGCCACCCAGGCACCCCAGGATATTTTTTAACATTCTTGAATCTTCTCTGCAAGTTTGAAATAATTCCACATAAAAAAAATATCTTAAGTATTATTTTAAAAGACTCAGATCACAGATCCTTGCTGCTTAGAATCTTGCTCTTTGTGTTTGCCTCTGGGGACTTATTTTATAGGTTTACATTTTTAAAAGGTTTTTAAAATATTTTTGCTACCATTGTCATTTATTTTGTAGCTCCCTCCCCCCAAAATTTCAGGTTATGGCAGACTGGCAGTGTCCCCTGTGTTCCATTTTCCCCATGTTTAGTACTAGCATTCCCTTACTTTTTCACTAGACATCACCACCAAGTTAGAGACTTCATTTCCCAAGTTCCCTTACAGCACGGTGGGGCCATGTGATTAAATTCTGGTCAATGGACCATGGACAGAAATAATGGTGCCACTTCCAATTTATACTCCTTTAAAAAATGCACACTTGTTCCCCTGCCCCTTTATTCCTACTTGCTAATTGGGAAATGTTAAGAAATGGAGCAGTTGCCTTGACCCAGTGGAGGAAACCACAGGAGAACCTAGTAGAGCCACCTACTATCTTAAGACTACTTATCTCTAGACTGTTCCTTGAGAGAAAAATACACTTCTGTCTTGGTTAAGCCACTGTTATTTGATCTCTGCTAAAGCACTATCCTAACAAAATTTAAGTACAACCTGACTTGGTGGAAAGGCAAAAGAAGGAAGAATAAAGACTCAAAATCACAATAAAACACCTTTGATGCTGGCCAAGATAGAGTAAGCTCACCACAGGATTTCTCTCTGATCCTAACCGAAGAGAATACAAATATCAACTATCTGAAGACACTGAAAAGTAAGCAATAGCAGAGAGATTGTGTAAGGAAGTCAAAACTTGAAGAATGACTGGCATAGTGATGAATTTACTGGTGAATTTATTCCTCCTCTTGCTTTGACCTAAGGGCAAATCTTTCTATCCAGAGAACCAGGAAAAAGGTCCCTTGTGAGCTGGACAATATGAAGAGAATGCCCTTTGTTCCTTTTTTTGAGCCTCCCTGGCGTGCCCCAAGGCCAGCAGCAGTCATGAAGCTGTGCAGGGTTGGTAGCAGCAGCAGTAGTGGTGGTGGTGACATTGTAAACACCTAAGACCCGGAGAGACCCTGTCCTCGTGGCCAGAGAAACCAGGAAAACAGACCCCTGTGGTCAGAAGAATGGGAATAATATCTGTTATTTTATTCTGTCTTGTCCCTCACTGCTTTGCTCCAAGTTCAGCCCATTCATGTGGAACTTTGAGACATCACAATGAGCCAAAACTCTAGAAAAAAAAAAAAATCATGGCTTTATAGCTAGAGGACTGGGAATAGGGGACTAAAGAATGAGGGAGAAATTCTAGTAAGAGAGCTGGAGAAAGTAATCTAATTCTATGTATGAGTCAATACAAATCTCAAGTTTACTCCCCAATTGGACATGTGAAAACACAACCTTTGAGAATTGAATTGACATCATAGCTATTATCTACAGAAAGAAAGAACTTATATTCTTGGGGCACCTGGGGGGTTCAGTCAGTTAAATGTCCAACTCTTGATTTCGGCTCAGGTCATGATCTCACAGTTTATGAGATCAAGCTTTTCATTGGGCTCTGTGGTGACAGCATAGAGTCTGCTTGGAAACTCTCTCTCCCTCTTTCTGCCCCTCCCCTGCTCATGCTTGCTCTCTTTCTCAAAATAAATAAACTTAAAAACATTTTTTTAATGTTTATTTATTTTGACAGAGAGAGAGAGAGAGAGACAGAGCATGAGCAGGGGAGGGGCAGAGAGAGAAGGAGACACAGAATCGAAGCTGGCTCCAGGCTCTGAGCTGTCACTACAGAGCCCCACGCGGGTCTCAAACTCACAGACCAGGAGATCATGACCTGAGCCAAAGTCAGATGCTCAACCAACTGAGCCACCCAGGCGCCCCTAAATAAATTAACTTAAAAACAAAAAAGGAACTTGTATTCTGAACATCAAGATCTAGCTTGCTTTAAAAAAAAAAAATCAACATTTTCCAGATGATTTTAACAGGACCCAGAGTTTCACAATATTCAAAATGCCCAAGGGAGAGGGGCCAACATGGCGGAGAAGTAAGAGGATCCGTACTTCCCATGTCTCTCAAAGAAGGGCTGAAGCCAAAGGACTTTGAACCCCAAGAGTCTGGGAGGAAAAGAGACTGAGTCTACCATGGAGAAACTGGGACAACCTGATGGGCTATAGGTGGGTGAATGCGAAGTGGGGGAGATAAAACGGGAAGTATAGGCACAGAGGGGAGGGATCCACTTCTGTGCAGAGACAAAGAAGAGAAAGCGCGGCTGGGGAAGCATAGGACTGTATCTGGACTAGAGAAAAAACCTCAGACTGGAACGGAGAGAGATCCCATCTCTAACTCCAGGTTAGAGGATCTCTAACTGCAGATCCCATCTTCTGACTGGGGCTGGCTGCCCTGTTGGGTGCATCCAGGGAGGAGGGGAGCCACCTTCGGTTCGGTGGTAGATCAGGGGCACAGTCTGAAGCAGCAGAAACAGGTCCCCTCCCCTGAAGTGCTGCAGCACAGGGCAAAACCAGCCAGGACCGCATATCGGGAGGTGCTTCCCCAGTACCGGGAAGCATGAAGTGGGAGTTTAATTCCCAGCCACGCACCGGGGCAAAGGAGTTGGCTGACCAAGACAGATAGCCTCCTCTGCATCCACGGCACAGTGAGGATGGCTCCAAAGGAGTGATTTGGGACACCCGGTTGTGGAGGAAAGAGTGGGGTGTCGCATTTTTCTTGCCGCCACCACCAAGGCAGGGCCTTAGGGATTGGTAAGCAAGGCCCACAGTGGAGGCTGGACCAGCCTACACCCCACTGCACTGGGTAACTGCATAATCTACTGGAGCAGGATAGACACTATAGACCCAGACGCCCCCCCCCCCCCCCCCCAGACCAGCGCTGCTTCATTGCCTGGATTAATTCTAGGACAATTCTTGCTATATAGATATATTCTCCCTTCCATTTCTCTTTTCTATCTCTTCCCTCCTGTAGGCTGGTTACTCTGGTTATTGGTTTGTCTAAACAGACGTATTTAATCCATTCTCTTGATAGATGTTCTACACCTCCTTCTTTACATTCCTTTCTCTCTCTCAGGAATAATCAAGCCATATAGGTTCACTGTCTGGGCAACTTTATCTTCATTTCCTTTTCCCCTTTCTCTCTCTCTCTGGATTAAGCCTTTTAGTCTCTCTGCCTGGTCAATGTTTATTTTTTCTTTTTCCCCACCCCTGTCATTTCTCTGTTTATATGTGCTCTTCCATCAGCACCGCCTCCACCCTGTTCTTTACTTGTAGCTGGTGTTTCTGGGCTTTTTGCTTTTGGATTGTTTTTAGTTTTTCTTTTTTTGTTTGTTTGTTTGATTTGTTTGTGTGTTGGCATGTTTTTATTCCTATTTGTCTGTCTGCTTCTTTTCCTTTCCAGGGCTACTTCAAGGAACAAATCACAGCAAACCTGGTGGAGTGTCCAAAAAATTACTATGAGTAGGGAAATAAAATAACCAAATAACTTTGGCTCAGGTCATGACCTCATGGTTCCTGAGTTCAAGCCGCGCATTAGGCTTTCTGCTGTCAGCACAGAGCTGGTTTCAGATCCTCTGTCCACCTCTCTCTCTGCCCCTCCCCTGCTTGTGCATGCATGCACTAAGATAATAAAATAATATATATATATATATATATATATATATATATATATATATATAATACAACACTATTATAGTAATTTGTTACATACTAGAGACAAAAAAGTACTCCAAGGGTGTTGCAGGTATGGGCTTCAGGTGAGTTAGACTGTACTTTGGGAAAGCCTATCATTTTAAATATTGATTGGTGATGATTGGACGTGCATGGAATGATCTTTTGAGAAAACGCAAGTGGCAGTGTAGGAAGCTTTGGGGGAGAGGTTCCAGACAATTCCAGTCCCTAGGAAGCATACTGGCTTCCACAGAAAAAGATAACATTAGGGCCACCTGGGTGGTTCAGTCAGTTAAGCACAGCATGTTTAAGATTCTCTCCCTCTCTCTTTTCCCCTCCCTGCTTGAGTGCTCCCTCTCTCTCAAAAATAAATTAAAAGAAAAGATAAAGACAAAATTAGCAACAAAATTTTCCTGATATTAATTTAAAAGGTACTTTCCCTTTAACCATTCAGGGCTCAAAACATTCTTATTTTGTATCTGTGGTAAAAACAATGTGTTGGATGTCTCCCCACATATACTTTTCCCCATTTTCTAAGAAAGATGAGGCAGACAGAAAGCAAATAGTCTAAGGGACTGTATTCCTAGCTTTTGTTTTTCTGATATGTAGACCCCACTCTGCTTTGTTCATTGGTTTGCCTGAGGTAGTAGGACGGGGGAGGGGGAGCAAGGGTAAAGGATGAAAGTGCATGAACAAAGTTTTTGGTTTAAAACACGCATACCTTAACTGGAAATCAGTCCTTTAGCAGAAAGATATTCCTCTTCCACAGCACATGCAACTCAAGCACGGAAGCAAGGGAAGCAAGGAGAGAAGGCGGCGGCACCTGGCAGGCCAGCCAGGCTCCTCCCACAGCACCCAAGTAGCCCAACAATAAACCTCTAACGGAATGCTTGACCAGAAGGGCACCAAGGCAATGATATCCCCGGAGGTCCCAACAAAGCTCCAGGTGTGTCTTCAGCTAGAAAGCTCAGAAAGCGTTGCTCTGATCACCTGTGGCAAATAACCTAATCTACCTCTAGAACGTTCGCGTATGCAGTTCCCGGGGAGGGAGGTAAGATTTACCATTATACAGTCACATAGAAAATATTTATTAGGACACTATTCATTATACATGGAAAAAAGGATAAAGTTTTCCTGTCTTATCTATGCTGCTGGGTCAGCAGCAACCCTGCGGCCAGAATGAGGCTGGGTCCCGGTCCCAGCCCCCATGGCGGCAGGGTTCTGTGGGGCGGGGGAGGAAGGTAGGTGAGGAGGCCCTGCCTATGTGAATTCAACAAGGGGTTAAAAAGCAGTCTACTCCTGAAAGGACCAAAACAACACAAAAACTTTTTCCCTCCAAAGTAAAAATCAGTAGTTTCGCCATCATGCCTCCAACATTTAAAAGATAAAAATTTTGCGGAGGAAAACATAGATCCAAGCGGTGGGTTTTATGAAAAGAACCGCGAGCCAGGCAGGTGCTGGTTGAATGGCCACACGTTGCTCCTGCCCTTATTGTTGGTGCTCCTCTGGCACTGCTTGCAGCGCAAATATCTCTCGCACTGGTCCAGGATAAAGAGCTTGTTTGCAGACCTGAGGAGAGGCAAGGACAGGCGGTCATTATTAGGGGCTCCCTGAGTCCGTGCTGGGGCCTAGCTTAGAAGCCGGTGCCGGAGAAGTGATGCAGCAGAGAAGGCACATACCTACCATCTAGGAGCTTAATGCCTGCCTGTGAGGGCCCACCTGCCATCTCTCCCGTCCACACGGCTTCCTGCAGCTCACCCCAGCTTGGCATGTTCTGCTGTTGGCATGTCTGCTATTTCCAGTAAATATAAGACTTGGTGCCTTCACAACCCTCTGACCCCAGCACTTCTCCCCAGCCCCACCCACCTAAACCCTCAGAAAAAACATAACTTGCCCAAGACCACACAGCCAGCAAACAGGTGTCTTCAAAGCTTTGCCATGTGGATACACTTTTATCTGTCAGGCTCTCGGGGGAAAGACAGCATTGAGAGGGAGAGCAGGCCATTAAGCTGCTGGTTAAGTTAAGCCCCAGCAGACAGTTAAGAGTAGACTTATAAGGTAAGTCTAGGAGTCCAGAGCCCTCTGGATGGTTAAGGGTAGGAGAGGGGGTGGAGACAAAGAGTAGGAGGACAAAAGGGGCTCAAAGCAGAGATGAAGGGATGGCAATAATTGATTTTGCATGTCAACAATTTTTCTTGATTATGCAGGACAGTCCCTGGTGTGTTCCCCTACCCTACCAACATTTCTACATGATTAGAATTCTGTAAAAAGGAGCATCAAGGACAGCCTTACAAGGTAAAAGAACAAATAATGTTAGCAGTGTTCAGGGGGGACCTACCTGGCTTGGTTTGGTGTTGGGATGGAGTATCATGTGCTAACTGCATTCATGGGAAGTTTGTTTTTGCTTCTGCTTTGTTTTTGTTTTTTTTTTTAACAGCAACCAATTCCTTCTTCCTAACCTGCTCCTGCTTGAGGCCCTGCCCACAACTTGGCTTCGGTCTTCAGGTAACAGGATTGCTCTGCCATGTCCCTGCTATGTCCCTGCCATATCCTGACACTCAAGGTTGTTTCCTATGTCTCCTCTATCCTTTATCACCACGTTGGCCAAGCAATCTTCCGAAATCCAGCAAAATCTCCCCAGCATTAATGTCACTGCCTTTTACCTGCTTTTCCCCAACATTAAGAAAATGCCCTGAGGGGCACCTGAGTGGCTCAGTCAGGTAAGCATCCAACTTCAGCTCAGGCCATGATCTCATGGTTCATGAGTTTAAGCCCCACATTAGGCTCTGCACTGGCAGTGGGTTCTCTCTTTCTTCCTCCCTCTCTGCCGCTCCCCCAGTCATGCTCTCTCACTCTCTCAAAGTAAACCAATAAATAAGCTTTAAAAAAAAAAAAAAGGAAAATGCCTTGAAACCCTAGTGCCCCTTCGTCTTCTCTAAGCCAAACAACCCCACTTCTACTTTGGAACTTCATTGCTACATCATCCCTCTTAGTCCCATTGTAACAAAATATGGGTTCTACCCATTAGAAAGACAGGTAAGAGATGCCTTAAAAGAATATCTTGGAACAGAGTTACAAACCAAGACTTATTATGACAAATTTTAACTATGGTAAAAATTAGTTGATATGTGGGAATTTAAAATATTATTTTGGTATATTCAGGATTTAATAACATGTGACTACATAGGCTTGGTCTGTTCAAGTTTTAACATACTATGAAATCATACCTTACATTTGTAAAATATTTTCTTTTTTTTTAAGTGTAATGTTTTTCCATCTCTTTATTTGATCACAAAATTCCTGTGTTAGCTATGTCATGCAGGTGTTTACTTTCTTCATCTTACAAATAAAAGACAAAAAGATTAGCTGCCTTTCCAAATTTAGTATTAATTCTCAAAGCCATGACTAGAGTCCTTGACTCTAGATTGTCAATCGGTAGCTGGGAAGAGGGGATATGGATATAATACATTTCAGGAACATGGTCTTGGGTTGGTTCTGTAACAGGCATTTCATTTTCCCAGTTGCCAATCTTACAACCCCTTGACTCTGCTCTTAAATGACCATTCTGTCAGACTTGGATGTGTCCAGATAGAAACTCCCTCTCCCTGTTTCCAGCTAGTTATTTCCAAGGAGAATTCCTACCCTCCCCCACCCCATGCTTCCCTACCCTCCACAATATGAAAATAAACTACCCTAAACAGAGGCAAAAATTAGGGCAAATATGGCAAGCATATAACACACATCCCAGCATTCTCCAATCCCATATCCATAGCAGACATTTCGAATATATCACCACAGCATTTCCTACTGAACCCAGAATTCTTTTCTCCACCAGGTTCACTAGGTAGCCACTGCTAATCAATGGGAGTTGGCACTGGAAACCTGTGTGCCATCCCAGGATTCCAGGAAAGTAAAGAAGGAGTGGAGGGGGTTTCTCTGCAAAAAACTTCTGGTTCCAATTGGGTATTACCGCTGGAAAGCCTTCTCCTCCATGTCCCGCTGTTTCTTCATTGCGATGCTCCTTTCCCAGTCCTTCAGCAAGCTCTCGTTCATTCTCTTCACCCGCTCCATCTCAGCCTTTCTGTCTGCCAGGTTTCTGGAGATAACAGCAGAGTCTGGTTTTGTTCACAATCACAATACCAGGGAGGGCATGCACCCACCCTGGAAGCCCCATTCCTTTATGGTAGATTACCCAGAAGACATTCTGGTTTTGTTCACTACTCCTTGAAATACACTGAAAGGAATGAACACTGAGAAAAACACTAAAATATTATAGGTCTCAAATAGCTTAGTGGTCTGGGACCTTTCATCTTCAATTCTGGTTTAAATTAGCAGGATTGAAACCTTTTTCCAATGAACAAATTCAGCCTTTAAAGCCATTAATTTCCTTTGAAGCTAATTTAATCTGAAGAATCATCTCAAATGGATTTCCTCTACTTTAGGTTTCTTTCCTTTTATTCCAGTCACTCAGCTGTCAGTAATCAGCCCGAATTGCTACAGGCATGTTACAAGGCAAAGTAGACAGGAATACAAATGAATGGCTAGAAACAGGGAAAGAAACAGAAGTGACTAGGCAAAACAAAATGAAATCAAGAAAGTATGTAACATTGTGAAGAAGGTTCAGAAAAAAAAAAAAGAGGAATGTCTGGTGAAAGTAAAGACATCAAAGAAGTAATTATGGTGTATCTCTCTTCAAGTACCATTTCCCAGAATTCCCAATGAAAAGTGTCTCTATTACTAGTCTCCAGACACGTAGCCACTGCTGTTGTGAATCATCTTAAACCTGGTTCAAATTATTTATATGTGTCTATTTGCCAGACTGAAACTCTTACCTTCAGTTCTCATTAAAGTCTAGAAAGGACTTCACTAAATGTGCAGGTTGATTTAGCCTGCTCTGCCAGGCTTTGTGTTACAGGCAGCCACTGCCACTAGGTGTCAGGACCCTCTGATAAAAATCAGTAATGGACTGTGTGCTGGTTTGCTTTTCCTAAAATAAACATGGCCGTTTTCCTCCAAGGAGCATTGAGCAATTCAGCTATTGTGTGGTCATTATAAAGATTAAATGAGATAATATACAGAAAGTACCAATGCCTATAACACAATGAGAGCTCAATGACTAAATGGTACCTATTATATATTTCTTTCATAACCTTTTTTTCCTTTTCATAGTGTTTTTTAATTGTAACACAAACCACATAAAGTTGACCATCTTAAAAAATTTTAAGAGTACAGATACATAGCATTAAGTACATTTGCATTGTTGTGCAACCAATATCCAGAACTTTTTTTTTTTTTAATTTATTGTCAAGTTAGCTAACATACAGTATAAACAGTGTGCTCTTGGTTTTGGGGGTAGATTCCCATGATTCATCGCTTACATACAACAGCCAGTGCTTATCCTAACAAGTGCCCTCCTCAATGTCCATCACCCATCCCCCCCATCCCGGTTCCCCCAACAACCCTCAGTTTGTTCTCCACATTCAAGAGTCTCTTATGGTTAGCCTCCCTCTCTGTTTGAAAGTATTTTTTAAATAGTTCTATACTATTTTAAATAGTATAGAAACTCTATACTCATTAACCAACTTCTCATTTCTCCCTCCCCCTAGTGCCTAGAAAGCACTGTTCTACTTTTTCCATGAATTTGACCACTCTGATAACCTTATAGAAGTGGAATCATACAATATTTTGTATTGTATTATAATGACTGGCTTATTTTACTTAGCATAATGTCATCAACGTTCATCTGTGTTGTAGCATGTGTCATAATTTCCTTCCTTCTGAAGGCTGAGTAATATTCCATTGTATGCGCGTTAACACATTTTGTTTATTCATTCCTCTGTGGCCAGACATTTGGGTTGCTTCCCTTTCTTGGTTACTGAAGGCTGTGATGAACATGGGAGCGCAAATATCTCCTCAAGATCCTATTTTCAACTCCAGCAAAAAAACCTACTAGAACCGATAAATGAATTCAGTAAGGTCACAGGATACAAAATCAATGTAAAGAAATGTGTTGCATTTCTATACACTAATAACGAAGCACCAGAAAGAGCAATTAAGAAAATAAACCCATTTATAATTGTACCAAACTTAACCAAGGAGGTAGAAGATCTGTGCTCTGAAAACTATAAAACACTGATGAATGAAATTGAAAATGATACAAACAGGGGCTCCTGGGTGGCTCAGTAGGTTGAGCATCTGACTTTGGCTTGGGTCATGATCTTGCGGTTTGTGAGTTCGAGCCCCGCATCAGGCTCTGTGCTGACAGCTCAGAGCCTGGATCCTACTTTGGATTCTGTGTCCCCCTGTCTCTCTGCCCACCCCTGCTTGTGCTCTCTCTCCTTCAAAAATTAATAAAAAAAATTTTTTTAAAGAAAATGATACAAACAAATGGAAAGACAGTCCATGCTCATGGACTGGAAGAACAAATATTGTTAAAATGTTCATATACCCAAATCAGTCTATAGATTTAATGAAATCCGTATCAAAATACCAAAAGCATTTTTCACAGAACTAGAACAAATAATACTAAAATTTGTATGGAAACACAAAAGGCCTCAAATAGCCAAAGCAATCTTCAAAGAAAAAAAAAATCCCAAACCTGGAGGCATCACAATTCCAGACTTCAAGTCATATTACAAAGCTGTAGTGATCAAAACAGTATTGTACTGGCACAAAAAATAGACACAGAGATAGATTAATGGAATAGAATAGAATGACCAGAAATAAACCCACAAGTGTGTGGTCAATTAAACTTCAACAAAGCAGGAAAGAACATTCAATGGGAAAAAGTCTCTTTGACAAATGGTATTGGGAAAACTGGACAGCGACATACAGAAGAATGAACCTGGACCACTTTCTTACATCATACACAAAAATAAACTCAAAATGGATTAAAGACCTAAACATGAGACTTGAAACCATAAAAATCCCATAAGAGAGCATAGGCAGTAATATTCTGACATCGGCCATGACATCTTTTTAGATATGTCTCCTGGGGCAAGGGAAACAAAAGCAAAAATAAACTATTGGGACCATATCAAAATAAAAAATATATAAAGAACTTCTACAACTCAACACCAAAAAAACAAATAATCCAAGTAAAAACTGGGCAGAGGATCTGAACAGATATTTCTCCAAAGAAGACATAAAGATGGCCAACAGATAGATAAAAAGATGCTCAACATCATTCATCAGCAGGGAAATGCAAATCAAAACCACAATGAGCCATCACCTCACACCTGTCAGAATGGCTAAAATCAAAAACACAAGAAACAAGTGTTGGTGACAATGTGGAGGAAAAGGAACCCTCATGCACAGTTGGTGGGAATGCAAATTGGTGCAGCCACTGTGGAAGACAATATGAAGGTTCCTCAAAATATTAAAAATAAAACTACCCTACAATCCAGTAATCGCATTACTGGGTATTTACCCAAAGAATATAAAAACACTACTTTGAAGGGATATATGCACCTCTATGTTTACTGTAGTGTTATTTACAATAGCCAAATTATGGAAACAGCCCAGGCATCCATCAATAGGTGAATGGATAAAGATGTGATGTGTGTGTGTGTGTGTGTGTGTGTGTGTGTGTGTGTGTGTGTATACATATATACACATACAATGGATGTTATTCAGCCATAAAAAAAGAATGAGACCTTGCCATTTGCAACAACACAGATACGTCTAGAGGTTATAATGCTAAGCAAAATAAGCTAGTCAGAGAAAGACAAATACCAGATGACTTCTCTCATATGTGGAATTTAAGAACCAAAACAAACAAAAAAAGGGGGGATAAAGAGAAAACAAAAAACAGACTCTTAACTATAGAGAACAAACAGGTGGTTACCAGAGGGAGGTGGATGGGGTATGGGTGAAATAGGTAAAAGGGATTAAGAGTACACTTACCTTGATAAGCAATGAGTAATGCATGGAATTATTGAATCACTATATCGTACATCTAAAACGTACAATGTTATATTACACTATATGTTATGTATAACATTTCATGTTAACTATACTGGAGTGAAAATAAAATAATTTTTTAATTTTCTAAAAAGGATCCTGCTTTCAATTCTTTTAGATATATACACAGAAGTGGAATTGTTGAATCATATGGTAATTCTATTTTTAATTTTTTGAGTAACTGCCATGCTGTTTTCCATAGCGGCTGCACCATTTTACATTCTCATCAATTGTGCCCGGGGTTTCTATTTCTCCACATCCTTACCAACAGCTACTATTTTCTGGGTTTTGATAGGAGCCATCCTAACGAATATGACCCTAGTATCTTTCTCTTTTTTCTTTAGTTTTAGTTTTTGCGTTTGTTTTTGCTTGCCTCAGTTTTCTTTATCTTTCCTTTTTACATCATAATTGCATCTTAATGGTTTTGTCTACTACTGAATCGACAGTTTTCTTCCTTTCTAATCTTTTGCATAGTCTAAAAGAAGTACTTGTTAAATGTTTCATGGTGCATGTGGTATAAGAAAAATCTATAATTATTCTTGATTTGGACATTTCACAAGACAATCAAAGCACAGATTTTATAATACAAAATACATGATAGCACATTTTATCTTTGCATTTGTGAAACCTTAAGATGTTATTCTGCAAACATATGTTTTCTTTGCATAAAGCCCTAGGGGGAAGAAAAGATAGCCATCTCACCTGTATACATTACAGTGATATATAGATCTTAAACAGTGTAAGATTTTTTCTTCCATCTACATAAATGAGTTGCAAGGAGAAAAATGAACAATTTGCTAACTGCTTACTTCATTCAGACTGTCATAGACTTGGCCTCCAGGATGGATATGTGATTGGAATTAAATTATTAAATTGTGTAATACAAAACACAGCTACATTTGCAATCTCACCATCCTACTTTGCTACCTTTATTCACTGGAGTTGATTTTGCTACCTTTATTCACTGGAGTGGAGAATCCCTGTCTCTCAGGTCTAGATAAGTAAATATTCAGTAAAACATGAAACACTTCTTAGCTTGGAGAGGCACACATTTAGTTAAAAGCTAAATGACATCTATTCCAAACAGTACAAACAATGACAGCTGACAGCCGAATAAGGCTGACCTGCCCACGGTTCAGAAAGTGGAAACAATGTGTTAGTAAGCAGCTATCTCACTGTGGCTTTGATTTGCATTTCCCTAATGATTAGTGATGTCGAGCAGCTTTTCAAAAGCTTTTTGGCTATAATTGTATTCTTTTTAAAAGGATAGTTTAAAAATTCAGTTTAATTTAGATGCTAAGAAAGTGAGAAAATGAAGTGGGGCTACAGGGGAGGCAAACTTGGATTCCCACAAGACTGCTGTTGGAAGCAAATTGCCATACCTTTTTAGAAAGCAAACTGTCAGTATCTGGTGATATTTAAAATATGCCATACGCTGGCATCCAGCAATTCCACTTTTAGGATTTTATCCAATGGAAACAAAAGAACCAGTATGAAGATATATATTAAAAATGTTTAATGCAAAATTGTTGTAATAGCAAACCATCTGGAAACAGAGTGAATGTTCATCAATAATGCAAAAGTTAAATTATAGCAATCCATATTATAGATATCATGCTGTTTTTGAAGAAGAATGAATTTCGTTTCTATGTACTGATCTGAACATGAATTAATGATGCATTATTAGGTTAAAGAAAGATTGGGCTGCAGAGTAATGTATAAGATCTCACAGCTCTTATTTTCATTTACAAAAATGGAAGGAAAAAAAATATGCATCTTATTTGAATATATTTGTAAAGAATAGAAAAAAATATAGAAGGCTAGGGGGAGATTATTAACTTTTTTTTAATCTCTCCACCAATTGACTTTTTTTTTAAAGTTTATTTATTTTCAGAGAGAGCAAGAGAGAGCATGCGGGAAAGGGCAGAGAGAAAGGGAGATAAAGAGAATCCCAAGCAGGCTCCCTACCATCAGTACAGAGCCCAACATGCAGCTCAAACTCAGACACCACGAGATCATGACCTGAGGCAAAATCAAGAGTCAGACACGTAACTGACTGAGTCACGCAGGCGCCCCACCAATTGACTTATTTTAATAAGCATAATTTGTTATATTTTTTATAAACAAAAGCAGAAGAGTTTAAAGAAAAAGAAGTAAAAATACTTTAGCAGGCCTGTTTGTTTCATAGTGACTAAATGATCCCCTCTGAAAGAAAGTGACCCTCTACTTGCCGTAGGAGGGCCTCAGATGACATCCTGAGATGGACCAGAGACAGGGAAGTTGGAAAAGAAAAGTGAGAGAATATGGAATAACTAGTAAAGGATATAGAAACAGGAGACAAGGACCTGACCCCTACAGAAAAGGGGGTCTGGGACCAGAGCTTCAACAAGAGAGATAACCAATTAAAGACCTCAGTTCATATTTGTTCAGAGCTTTGCGGTTACCAAAAACGTTCTCAAATGCATACTCATATAATTCTCACAGTAAGGAGAGGTAGGGCAGGTATATTATCCTTATGTTTCATGTGAGGAAAAGAGGGCCCAAAGAACCCTGTGTGTGTGTGATTTGGCCCAGGTCATGGAGCTTGGAAGTGGACAGAGTTTAACATCACTCATCATCAGAGAAATGCAAATCAAAACCACAATGAGTAATCACTCTATACCAGTTAGAATGGCTAAAATCAAAATGACAACAAACAACAGGTGCTGGTGAGGATGTGGAGACAAAGGAACCCTTGTGCAGTGCACTGTTGGTGGGAATACAAACTGGTGCAGCCACTATGGAAAACAGTATGGAGCTTCCTCAAAGAGTTAAAAATAGAACTACCACAGGATCCAGTAATTCCACCTTTGGGTATTCACCCAAAGAAAATGAAAACGCTAATTCAAAAATATATATGCACCCCTAAATTTATTGCAGCATCATTTATAATAACCAATATGTGGATGCATCCAAGCATCCATCAATAGATGAATGGATAAGAAAAATGTGGTGTATATATACACACACACATACACACACACCGTGAAATATTACACTGCCATAAAAAAGGATGAGATTGTGTCATTTGAGATGACATGGATGGACCCAAGGAGTTTTATGCTAAATGAAATAACAAGTCAGACTGAGAAAGACAAATACCATATGATTCTACTCATGAGTGGAATCTAAAAAAAAAAAATGAATAAACAAACAAAAAAGCAGAATCAGCTCTATAAATAGAGAGAACAAACTGAAGGTTGCCAGAGGGAAGGGTGGGGGGTGGATGATCAGGCAAAATGGGTGAAGGTGAGTGGGAGATACAGGCTTCCAGTTATGGAATGGTAAGTCATGGGAATAAAAGGCAGAGCATAAGGAATACAGTCAATGATATTGTACTAGCAATGTAACAGGAAAAATGGTAGCTACACCTGTGGTCAACATAATGTATAAACTCATCAAATCAAAAAAGAAAAGAAGGAAAGGAAAGAAGGGAAAGGGAAGGAAAAGAAAAGGAAAAGAAAGAAACTGGGTGTTTGTTGTTTGAATTTAAAGGTATTTGCATTGATAAGGCATAAAGTCCTCCTCTGCCTACGTGGCCACCTTCACCATCCCTCACCAGCCGTCATCAGTGCAGCTTACTACATGAACAGTTCTTAGGAGGAAGAGGGTTTATTGGAGAAACAACCCAAGTTTCATGTCTGTGTCTAGTTGAGAAAAATAGCTGCTTTGTGGCTCACACTGTATTTCCAACAAGTGGACAACTCTTTTAAGAAGTTGTACTGTAAAGGGAAGGAAAAATATGGAGAGGTAACTGGTGAGAGGGGTGGATCGAGACTGGTTGGTTGGGTTGTTGTTTTTTTTAATCAATAACCTTTCTTCATTGAGTGAATTGTGAGGACGAAACAAGATGAAGTTTGAAGGATAATATTTTGTACATAGTAACTCCTCAATGTGTTCACTATTATTATTGTTTCTGTGCTGTTGTAGGAGAAGGAGAGAAAGAGAAGGGGAATGTGGAGAGGGGAGCAGGAGAGGAGGAGGAGGAAGAAAGACCTGGGGTCCCTTACTCTTTTTGTGTCCTCTGAAGCAGCTGCAAATCCTGCTTCTGGCCCACCAGGTGCTGCAGGATGGTTCTTCTTTTCTGGCTAGCAGCGGTCTCCATCTGGTGCTTCATGTATTTCTGGTCTCGCTTTCGCTTTTGCACCATCATTTCACTCTCATCCTTAGCAAAGATGGGTTCACAAGGCTCTGGCTCAAACGTGGACATTTGCATGGATTTATTCTTTATCTGAAACAGGGACACATATAATACAGATCAGAATGATACCAGGCAATAAACCTTACACACAACAGTGTAGCATAGTAAAATACCAGTCCCTTAGAGGCAGGAGCAAGGGCTGCAAAAACCACCAAATGGGTAACACACAAGGCTACAGTTTTTATACGTATTTTTAGAATGCTACTACAGAACTGTAGAACTTTGAAATAACAGTTGTCCCCTTACCTGTGCATCCAAAGCTCTCTTATAACACTGGGTGTCTTCCATCTTATCTCTGATGTATTTGGCTCTCTGTGCATCAAGTCTAGCAATTAAAGATAAGAGGAGGCGGGGGCGACGTTCATTATTGTCTTCAGTAATACCGATTAACATCACTAAAATGTATTTAATAAGTATCAATAGGAGTGAGAGCCTGGTAAATAAAAAGTGGCATTTCTTTCTAGGAGCTTCCATTTTAAGAAAGAAAGGAGTAATTCAAATGCATAGGCTAGTGGACAATGTGTTGAATAGAGGACAGACATGACAAGTGTAAGCAGAGGAATGACCATTTTGTCCAAATTCACTACCACTAAGACAGGTCCTCCTTCACCCTCCCACCACCCCCCCCACTCCCCCCCCACCCCTGTGCTTTAAAAAACCGTGACAGGAAAGCAGGAAGTGTCTATTTCTTCTACAAAACGATTCACCATAAGACTCCTTTTTAAGAAAGTGATATTTCCCATTATACATTATGATTCTGTTATATGCAACCTAGAGGGAACCCATATGATCTATAAAGCGAGTATAATGGAACATAAACATTTTGTAGAAAAATAATTTTTCAGTCCCAAAAGCTAGCTTATTATTTGTTTTAGGAGTCTCTCTCACACTACAGTAGCCTCTTTAATTTCTCTCCTGACCTCAGTAGTAGAAGTGTGACTCGCCCTTAGGCAGGTTTGAACTCTGACCCTATCCCAGACCTCAGATGATCTGAACAATACCAATCAGATTCTCTTTCCTGAATATTCAGAATTGAGACTAACATTCATCCAGGTTTGAGCTGGAATAAAGATGATGTCTACCAAGGAGCTATGGGGGTGAGCAGAGGGAAGGATTCTTTACATGACTTTTTAGTCCTTGATTCTAGTCCTCTTAGATCCCCTCTCCCCCACATTCCGGGTTCCCCTGTGAGATACCAGTACTGACATTAAACCCCAGCTTTGACTTGAGATTGACTGGGAATAGCTGGGAATAGTGCTTGTTCAAGACAAGTCCCCTCCTTCATCTACCAGTATTAGTGATCACAAAACAATACAAAATGATTCTCTATAATTAGTTATAGATTGGTATCACTATAATGATAATTATAATAATGACAGCTTTTTTCATTTTTCTAATGAAATGTAATGCTGTGGTACTGGCTGCCAGCTGGGTTGGTTGGCTCAGTTGGTTATAGTTGTGCTAATGAAACTACCAATGCTGATTGACTCCCACATGGAAATAAGCTTCACGTGAAAATTCTGAACCCGTTTTTAGAGCCTGTCAACCAGACTCACTCCTCTGTGAGATGCTTTTGTTCTAGGCGGCCCATCAGCTCTCTGTTTTGTCTTTGCTTTATTTGCTTTTCCCGTCTGTTATCCATTTGTTTCAGGAGACTTTGGGAATATTCTTCTTGTTTAAAAGCATTAATCTCAGAACTGAGTGGCCGTTTATCAAATAGGAAAGATTTCTGGAATGAAGGAGAAGCAATTCATTTACTTTAAAATACCAAAAAGCAACAAAGAATAAAGGTAGTAATTCAGAAAACTAAAATCCATGATTAACTTATAGTATTTGCAGGTATTAGCAACAGAAATTTTGAAAAGACTCACACAAAATTCAGGTTTCTCCTTCTTGTGGATTCTTATAGCTTCAGCAACTCCAAGATTATAGGCAGCATTTTTTTGATTCTGTGCTCTATTAGCCAGATTTCTCATCTTTGAAAACAAACAAACAAAAAATTACGTACTGAAAATACAGCCTTTAAAAATTTAATTCTAGGGGCGCCTGGGTGGCTCTGTTGATTGAGCGTCCGACTCCGGCTCAGGTCGTGATCTCGCGGTCTGTGAGTTCAAACCCCACATTGGGCTCTGTGCCAACAGCTCAGAGACTGGAGTCTGTTTCAGATTCTGTGTCTCCCTCTCTCTCTGACCCTCCCCTCTTCATGCTCTGTCTCTCTCTGTCTCAAAAAAATAAATAAACGTTAAAAAAATTTAATTCTATTACATTATAATAATCCAACTGAGGTAGAAACTCGCCTTTTGGAGGCAATGGTACTTTCTATAAAGCTTCATAGATTTATAAAAGTGGGTTGGGGAAGGTTTTTTTTCTTTTTTCCTGTGGCTTTAGGCAGCACCTCTGTGGGGATCGTAAGAGGGAATGGAAGATTTCTTAAGTGGTTACCTGGTATCCAAATGCAGGAAAGAGAAGTATGGTCAACTATGGGAGACCACAGAAATCTGGACAGTGCAAATATGGGGGTACCATCCTCTCTTTGCTTGCTTGAGATAGGCCATAGATTTGAAGGGGAAAGCCTTGGTTATGTTGTATTAGAAATCACAAATAAAACCATATAAATCCAGGAGTTCCACCTTTAAAACTAAGTCCTTGGGGGTTGGGGAGAGGGAGAAATCAGGGGCAGGTACAAACATTCAGCTGCTTGGACATTCATCCCAGTGTTGCTCACTATTATGAAAACTTGCATACAACCCAAGTTTTAGTCCAACAATAAGGAAATGATTAAATACATTACAGTACAGACATATGACGGGGCATTTAACGTGGCCCTTTAAAATCATATTCCTACGGTCCCATTCTTCAGTCGGAGTGTTGAACTACCTGGTGTTTCTGGAGCTCCTCTTGATCCTTCATCATTTGATACTGCCGAATGTGTTGCTCAATTTCTCTCTCCCCTCTCTTCCTCTCACTGCTGTGGTGTCGTGACAAATTGCGCAGCGCTCGTTGCAAACACACATAACACAATTCCTACAATACCGAGTTTGAAGACAAACTGAGTTTTTTGCCTTTTACTTGTTTTCCTTCACATTCCCTTCACAAGCTTTCCAGAGACTGAGTATGTCACGCAACATACTCTATAAATGAATGTATTGATGGCAATTAGAAACATGAGTCTTGCAAAGTGGGCTCCACAAATATCCAAGAGGATTTACTGAACTCTCATTTGATCAAAAGTATTTATAGCAGGTGGGCCTGGGTGGTTCAGTCAGTTAAGTATCTGACTTTGGCTCAGGTCATGATCTCTCATGGTTTGCAAGTTCGAGTCCTGCATTGGGTGAGCCCCACTTCTCTCTCTCTCCCCCCCCCTCTCTGCCCTTGCTCACTGCACCCTCTCTTTACCTCAAAAAAGAAATGTATTTGTAGCAAGTGAAAATTAGAAAGAGATATACCAACCCTACTTGTGTTAACCCTAGTAGATTTTAATAATGGATATGTTTATTGGAGTCTAATTTGGGGTCCTGAGTATTTGAACCATATCCATACATTGAAAAAAAAAAAAAAAAGCAATTCCCATAACTCTTACTGAGAAACAGAAGTCAGAAACAGAAAGAGAACTTTGTTTGAAGACACTGTACCTGCCCTGCCTTAGTATGATCCTGGCAACCAGTGGCTGGAGAAATGTTATGCTTCATTTTATTGTAATCTTTCAAATAATGTGGAGATGATAAGCTATAAAAACAGTGCAACATGAATTAATGTTTAAAAGTCTGACATGAGCTATGATAATTTGGGAAGCAAGCACAAATATAAGGGAAAGAAAAATAATCTTAGCGATCTTTCTCAGAGGATCTATGGTTTGTGTCAAATAAACTGGGGTTTGAATCCCAGCTTTTTTGCTTACAAGTTGACTGACATTAGGCAACCTGGGTCATCTTGCAAAAAATCTCAGTTACCAATGCTATGAAATGGGTATAAAATGTATTCATTCTACAAAATGTATTGTGCTTATTATATGCACTATTTTAGGCATGGGAGATGCAGTAAAGAACAAAATATACAAAAAAAATAAGAAAAAGAAATCCTTGTCCTTATGGAATTAACATTCTGATAAGAACTGACAGCCTGCTGATAAACAAGTAAGTCAATTCAATAGTATATGTGATTGGGTGGCTCAGTCAGTTGAGCATCTGACTCTTGATTTCGGCTCAAGTTATAGTCTCAGGGTTGTGGGATTGAGCCCCACATCAGGCTCTGCTCTGAGTATTGGAGTCTGCTTGTGATTCTCTCCCTATCTCTCTGCCTCTCCCCCACTCACACACATACTCTCTCTCTCAAAATAATAAACTTATTTAAAAAATAGAATGTGTGAAGGTGATAAATGCCCTACAATGCTGGAGGGATGGAGTATTGAACCATAAAACAGAACGCCCATGTAAGATGTACCAAGAAGGTGATATTTAAGTAAATAGCTGGAAGAAGGAGGGGTTAATAATAATCAAATATCTGATGCAAAAAGCATTCCAGGCAGAGTGAATGAGTACAAAGTCCTTGAGGTGGGAGTGTACCTGTGCTCAAAGTAGCCAGTGAAAGATGAGATAGCAGACAGAAAGTAGGAGAGAGATCAGAGACCAAACAGGCTCTTGGAGGCCATGGCAAGGGCTCTGGCTTTTACCCTGGGTAAGAATGGAATCCATTGGAGGGTACAATGTCCAGTATTAACAAAACTATGGAGAAGACAGCAGTCCCTCATATTTCTGCTACTGGGAAGATAATTTGATATAACCTTCCTGAGAATAATTGGTAGCATGTATCAAAGGCATGAAAAATGGGTTCATCTCTTACCTCTAAAATTTTACTTTAAAGTTTTTATTCTATAGAATATTCAGGTGCATGCAGAGAATTATGTGTAGCTATATTGTCACAGTATGGTTTATAATATTAAAAAACTAAAAATAATCTAAATATCCAAAAGGAGATGAGTTAAACAAAAGGTTTAATTAATGAAATGATGTGCAATTATTTGTTCATGTTCTGGGACATTCAAAGCCATGGGAAAATGTTAACCACTTATTGTTGAGTATAACAAAGTTTCATATGATATGATCTCAGTTGTACTTAAAATGTGTGTATATGTTTCAAATATAAATATATGTATAATGGGTGATTTTTTTGTATCTATTCCTTTTCTCATTTTTCAAAATTTCTGTGATACACATTACACACACACACACACACACACACACACACACACACACACACACCCAACCATTTTTTGGTCAACATCTATAGGAAGCCTCCACCAATAAGCCCTAACAATTAATTACTCCCTCCTCCTTGCAGCTCCTGTACTTTCTTTTGTTGTCTTTACCATGTGTACTACTTCTTTAGTGTCAGTCTCCCTAAGAGACTGTTTACATGTCTTTTATATGTCTTACAGCTCTGTGTCTTTGGTGTCTAAAGTAATGCCCAGCATACTGTGGTGCTCAGTGTCTGTTGGATTGAACTAAATTCCAAAGTACAAGACATTTAATTCACAATTATCTTTCATAACCATGAGATTATTCAAAACAAGCATGCCCAGGGTTTTGAACATGACTTTAGTACCACAGAGTGCATAAATCACACATATGATAGCTGATACATTGTGACACATTAACAAATTCAAATTTGCTAGCCCAGTGCAGTGTAAATAATCAATGCTCAATAGATAACTTGAGTATGGTTGACTAATTTGAGGTTTTAAAAAGTGTCCTACTTGGGGTGCCTGGGTGGCTCAGTCTGAGCATCTGACTCTTGATTTCAGCTCAGGTCATGATCTCACAGTTCCTGAGATCGAGCCCTGCTTGGGATTCTGTCTCCCTCTCTCTCTGCCCCTACCCCACTTGCTCTCCATCTCTCAAAATTAGTAAAAGATAAACTTTAAAAAAAAGTGTGTTAAAAAAAAGAAAATAGAAATCTTTTGGGGTGCCTGGGTGGCTCAGTCAGTTAAGCATCTGACTCTTGATCTCAGCTCAGGTTATGATCTCATGGTTTGTGAGTTCAAGCCCCACATCAGGCTCTGCACTCACAGTGTGGAGCCTGCTTAGAATTCTCTCTCTCCTCTGTCTGACTCTCCTTTGCTTGCTCTCTCTCTCTCTCTCTCTCTCTCTCTCTCTCTCAAAACAAATAAGTAAACTTAAAAAAAATGAAAATAGAAATCTTTTGACATAACATTGTTAGAAGACATGACCATAATGAATTGTAATACATTCATTCATTCAAAGAATGTTTATTGAATGCCAGCCATGTTTAGCAAAACTGCTTTCCAATTTGATCCAAATAATGAAACTATGTTATATCATAATATCCAAGCACTCAGAAAACAAGGGAAATTTTCCCAAATCCACAAGAGAGTTAGATGTTCTCTCCCCTGTGCTATTTTGTTTCCACCTCTGTCATAGTGTTTATCCTACTGAGTCATAATTTATCACTCTATGTATGCCTGGCTTTCCCACTAGATTATGAGCCCTGACTGAATTTATTATCCCAATCACCTAACAGGTAGAATGTACTCAAGGATACAGAATGAAGGAATGAATAAACACTCATTTAAATTCCCTGCATCAAGATATAACTCAAAAATATATTTAGTAACAGACACCAGATAAAATACCAATGCATTACCTTTCGCAGTTCACACTCTTACCACCACTAACACTCTGCTCCGCCGTGTTTGGAAAGCTGATGTTTGTCACTTTGAAAGGAGAGAGAGCATGTTTTTCTCGAAGTCTCTTGTGTGTTATGATCTCTGTAAAATGAATGAAACCAAGTTTCCTTTCAACTTTAAATGGGTGGTTTTGTACTTAACTAATTTTTAAAACTCGTTATTTTACCCGGGAAAATTTATATATAAGATACATTTCTTATCTTAAATTATTGTCCCTTGCCCTAGTGTGATTCAAACAAATATTTTTTTGTATATTTATTACGTGCAAGACACTGGCTAGTCACTTTAGAAAATACACGAGGCAAGTCTTTGCCCTTCAAGATCTTTCAAAAGATATACAGAAAGTTCTCAACTTAATAATGGTTTGACTTATGATTTGTGACTTTGGCTTTTGATGGTGTAAAGTGATGTGCATGCAGTACAAACTGCACTTTGAATTTTGAATTGTGATCTTTCCCTGGACTAGTGATATGTGACACAACATTCCCTTGGGGGATGCTGGGCGGCCCAGCAAGCTGCAGCAGACAGCCAGCCACAGTTAGGAGAGTGAACAAGCGATACACTTCCAGCTATTCTGTACCCATGCAACCAGTCTGTTTTTCACTTCCAGTAGTCAATAAGTTACATAAGATATTCAATACTTTATTATAAAATAGGCTTTGTGTTAGGTGATTTTGTCCAACTATAGGCTAATGTAGGCTAGATGACACATTTCAGACAGGCTAGCTATAATGTTCAGTAGGTTAGATGTATTAAACACATTGTCAGCTTATGATAGCTTCAACTTATAATGAGTTAACCTGAACATAACCCCATCGTTAAATTGGGGAAGATCTATAGTTGTAGAGAAAAATAAGATATAGACAAAAACCCCAAGAGCTCTCATCGTGGAGGTCTTATTACGTGCCTACAATGCTAAGTCGCTTTGCATACATTGCATAAATAGCAACTCAGGGCAATGATGAAAAATGTCTACATTCCAATTGATGGTGCTATCTTTAAGGGTCTGCCATGTTTAGAGATGAAAGAAGACACTTCAGAATCCAGTGATGAGAGAAGTGTTCATGGAGTAAGTGCGATGTAAAAATGATGCTAAGAGGTGAGTAGGATTGGGCTAGACTATAAGAAAAGGAAGGACATTCTAGGCAAGAGAAAAAGAATGAACAAAAACACGAAGTCAGGGAAGGACAAGATGTGTTAGAAGGACATAAATAGACAATTCTGCTCAGAGAAGGAATCTATAGGAAACAGTGACAGATGAGGTTACAGACACAAAAGCATGTGAATATTAGGCTAACAGTTTACATGTAATCCTGTAGGCCACATGTTGCAAAAACAATATCCACAAGCCAATGTTTACCCACTGACATGGGGTTTTTTTTGGCTCTATCAGCATTTTTTGCTTCAACGTCAATTAGTGTGTTGCCTACAAAGCAATAATCTCCTAAAGGAAGTTTCCAAAGAGTGGCATGGCAACCCCTAAGGATCCCTAGGATCCTTTCCAAAAGTCTTTGAAATCCTAGGATTTTCTTCATATGCTTCAACCAACACAAACATATCATAACAGATTAAATGAAGACACAGATATGAAAATCCAGCCACCTTATATTAAGCCAAGTATCAAAGATGCAAAACTTCCATTCTCCATTTTTCATAAAAATTATTATTTATGCTAACATGTCACCCTATCATGTTAAATGCAACCCACTTCATGCATTTACATTATCTGACTGGACCCTGTAGGCATATGAATTTTGACCTCTTTAAGTAATGGGGAACCAGCAAAGAGATCATAGTCTAAAAGCCTGAGAGTCAAAAAGTAGTTAAGATGAGATACAAGATTCCAGGAATAGAAGATATATGTTAGAAAGAAGAATACAGTAATTATTCATGATTCTAACTTTATTTATTTTGAGCATAGAAGTCACTAAGCAATATGGCTGGGCTACCACCAATATGGTAGCAATATTGGCCTACCTCTGACGCCTTCTTTGCTTGGATGGTCTTTTAATTCGCACTTCTCTTGTCCATTCATTTCATTTTCATCTTCCTCTACAATGGTCTCCATAGGTGGTTTTTTGTCCAACGTCTTGATCTCAATCCTAGAAACAAGCCACAATGTTTCCTGCTCTGGGCCTGAATAGGTGAATCCTTAGAAGCAACCCAGCTAGCTATCTGGTTCTGAAATACACCCACTTCTCTCAAGGGGGCAAGTGCTTTGATTTACTGAGGCTCTCTTTCAGGCTAAGTTTGGGAGCCAACCAAGACCTCCCCTCTCAGTACTGAGGCCTCAAAAGCAGCTCTTATGAAGATAAATTGAGGGATTTAAGCTTTGGGTTTGGTCTCAGTTTGAACCCGGCTGTCTTTTCTAGTTCTGTAACCGGATGCATAGAGGTGACAGTGAAAGGTGGCTGTTGGATGACTTAAAGGCAAATATTCACAGCCTGGTAGGCAGAGACCAAAATATGCCCAGAAATAACTGCTCCTCCCCTCCCTCTTTCTCCTCCCCACAGCTCCATCCTTTCCCCAGGCAAAAGTGAGGGACTTGCAAAAGCACAATGGGGGAATGGATGTGTTCAGCTGGTGCATGTAGTTGTAGGTTTTCTGTGGTCTCAAGTATGGAGTGCTGGGTTAGAGGTGTAAGCAGGAGAGAGGGCAGTGGGGGAGGGGTGGTACTTCCAGTAAATTCAGGGACCAAACTTCACATGAATAAAACATCTACAACTATTTTGAGTATTTGAGTTCTCCGGTCCATCTCTAGGCTCTCTAGTTAACAGGAGCTTCCATCTCTGTTCTTGACCCATTGCAATTATTTCCCTCCTGTAATGCTTCAGCCAAAATATGTCCAAGGGGGCAGCCAAATTTGCCTTCCAAAATACAATCACAATAAAATTATTTTGAATCCACTGATTTATTTTTAATGAGTAAGGCAACATGGTACAATGGAAAGAATAGTGGAACAGTCAGGAGCCATGGTTTTATTTCTAGCTTGGCCACTCAGTTGTTTGTCCATTTCATCCACAATATTAAGGGTCTAGACTAACTAATCTCTAATGTTTATTCTGACCCTCACACTGATTTTGAGGTATGTCATACAGTCCTTCCTAGAGGGGGTTTTTCCAAACCAACTAACACAGGAGGATGTCAAAGATTTAAAAACCATGAGAAAATAATACTCTGGGAAGCTGGTTGTTATTCCCCAAACTTCCTCCACCTGAAAAGCGTAATAGTTAATGGCATAGCAATTAAGATTAAGAACATGATTAACGGTACACAATGAGTGAGTGACAGCTAAACTGGGGGGAAAAAAACCAAGTCTCCTGACTCCTATTCCAGTGTTCTTTAAAATTTTTTTTTAAATGTTTATTTACTTTTGAGAGAGAGAGACAGACCATGAGTAGGGCAAGGGCAGAGAGAGAGGGAGACACAGAATCCAAAGCAGGCTCCAGGCTCCATGCTGTCAGCACAGAGCCCGATGCAGGGCTCAAACCCACAAACCATGAGATCATGACCTGAGCCAAAGTTGGACACTCAACTGACTGAGCCACCCAGGTGCCCCCTATTCCAGTGTTCTTAATACTGCACCATGTTGTTTCACTTATTAAAAGAAAAAAAATTAAAATTACAATTTTGCACCTCTATAAAATGGATAAAATTAAATACACATCTCAAATAGCTAAAGTGAAAATTAAGTGCAATAATATTGAGAAAGTGCTTAATAGCATCTGACATCTACAGTAGTAAATATTCCATAGATGACAATTATTATTATTATTATTATTATCAGTATCATTATTATAATCACTGTCAGCAGCCACCACTAAAACCCACTGCACTCTTGGGATAAAGTTGTTCCTTTATTCTACCTTATCTCTCTAACCACTTGAGTGGTAAGAATCAGAGCTCAGACAGGTGAGCTAGACTGCAGAAAGAGAAAGCTAGTTCAGAGGAAATGATGGAAGGTAGAGGAAAGCCCAGAAGATGAGAAGAATTGCACTAATATTGCAGGGACTAAAATTGATGGGAGGTAGTATCAGAGTTTCTAGGGAGCTAAGAGTAGTTTTAAAAATGAATAGTCTAGATGGACCTAGAGGGTATAATGTTAAATTAAATAAGCCAGACAGACAAAGATAAACACCATATCATTTCACTCATATGTGGAACTTAAGAAACAAGACAAATAACAAAAGAAAAGAAGAGTCAAACAAAAAAGAAGATTCTTAAATACAGAGAACAAACTGGTGGTTTCCAGAGGGGAGGTGGGTGAAGCATGGGTGAAATAAAGGGGATTAAGAGTACATTTATCATGATAAGCACCAAGTAATGTATAGAGTTGTTGAATTATCATAAATAAAAATAGTCTAACTGGCCATTGCTTTCTAACTTAACTATGGAAAGTGTATGCAACAAATCCTTCTTTGCTGGAACACTGAAAGAGAGAGAACACTAAAAGGAGCATGAGCCAGAAAAGATGAGAAACACAACCCAATCACATTAATAAATCAACAAGGATTGCTGTGCCTGGAGGAACCTGTGGAGCAAAACACTGACCTTGGAAATGCACACCCACACTTGGATTGCTTCTCTGAGCTCTCTCTGCTGGACAACACGGAGTCCACAGTGCCAGGCCTCTGGAGGACAGAGAAAGAGAAAGGTTATGCTTGGGGCAGTGGTCTAGGACACATACAAATCAAAGCTATAGGCAGTCTCAGAGGCAAGGCTACCATGATACTCTCTATTGTTATTTCTTACTTATTTGTTTATTTATTTATTTATTTATTTATTTATTTATTTATTTATTTATATTTTTTTAGTGCTTAAAGTCTAGAGCTTAAAATCCAAAGAGGAATTATCTCATTTATCACTGTGGATAGTCCCATACCAATTCCACTGATGCTGCCTTTTCTCAAACCATTTCCTCTTTGGAAATTACCTTCAGAGTTGATGGCTTCTTTTATACATCTTTAAGAGGAGAGCTGACTTATTTGAAACTATGAGGAAAATGAGCAAGGAAGCCAATTCCACTCTTGACCCAAATAACTCTAAGAGAAGGGTAAGAGAAGGGCTTTGAAGTCACGTGGATTCATGTTCACATCCCCACACTGTTAAGTTATGTAACCTTAAACCCCTGAGTATGTGGGGATAACAGGATCTAATTCATAGAATTTTTATGAGGTACTGTATGTAAGTGGCTGGCACATAATAAACACTCAACAAATAGCAGCTATTATAATTATTATCACATTTTACAGTAATGACATTATTACATTATACTAGTAATAGAAATCCAAAATTATTTTTGGAATGATATGGTTTACAAAAGGCTTTGAAGGGAATTTGCAAAAAGAAGTTTTAAATATGGTTCCAGCAAAAGCAGCATCATTGAAATAAACCTACAGCTTCCCAAGAGAACTACTCTGCAGAACAACACTCAGGTTTAAGTTATGGGACATCTGGGGGGAAAGAATCACTCTCACCAATTTATAGCAATTTCCCAAAATGTGATTTTAAAAAAAAATTTTTTTTTACATTTTATTTATTTTTGATAGACAGAGAAAGACAGAGCACAAGTGGGGGAGGGGCAGAGAGAGAGGGAGACACAGAATCCGAAGCAGGCTCCAGGATCTCAGCTGTCAGCACAGAGCACAACGAGGGGATCGAACTCACAAACCGCAAAATCAGGACCTGAGCCCAAGTGGGACCAACTGAGCCACCCAGGCATCCCCCCAAAATGTGATTTTTGCTGTTAACAAGCCTTGGATTAACCAAAAGTTCCACGATTCATGATTCAGTCAGTTAAAGCAGACTTCTCAGATCCTTTAACATGCCAGTGTGTTTTGTGCTTCTGTCCAGGAGGGTGATATATGCAGCAGCCCTCCATCTGCTTTGGTCTCCAGATCCTTTTTTCATAGAATATCTCTCGGGATGACTACTTCTGGAAAATGCTCCTTCAAAGTTATGTCTTAGAGTGCAGCAGGCTGTCCTCTCTTATAAACATGTTATTAAAGCTACAAAGTTCTGTAGAATCCCTGAAGATTAGAGATGGGCCAGCACTTTGGCCTTGCTTCTGCTGTATTTTCATGGAAACGGGAGGGTGATAGCTGTGTGTTTCCACTTTACATACACAGGGTTAGTGCCTATCTTTAAAATCCTACATGAAGCCAGATTGTGCAGAAAACACCAAGAGCTTCATTATGCACAACTCTTAAATCCCCATCCCAGAGCTCCATGAAAGAG
This sequence comes from Prionailurus viverrinus, assembly GCF_022837055.1. Taxonomy (NCBI): domain Eukaryota; kingdom Metazoa; phylum Chordata; class Mammalia; order Carnivora; family Felidae; genus Prionailurus; species Prionailurus viverrinus. The sequence goes on from NC_062570.1 coordinate 46,487,110, forward strand.
GAAATTAGAGAGTAGAGAGTAGAATTAGACCGTATTTATAGACTTTCATTTTATAGTCTTTCACTTAAAAATCAGGCTTTTGCTCTATGGGACCCAGGATTTTATAACATTCTATGATAATATAATTCATTTGTACCAATTTTATTCATTCTTAAGGCACACTAAGCATTCAGTTAGTTCTGGTGATTAACTGTTTCACTACCTCCTTAAACTCTGCTATGTCCAACCTAGCATGAAGGTCATACCAGCTACTGAATAATAATGATGGGGTCAATTATGAAATTTCTTCCACAGTATGGCAAATTAAAAGCTAAAGATACATTTCCATGACTCAATTTATTGTAGACTGTCATTAAAATAAAATACCATAAGGACACCTAGGTGGCTCAGTCGGTTAAGCATCTAACTCTTGATCTTGTCTCACAGTTAATGAGATCAAACCCTACCCGGGGCTCCATGCTGAGCATGGAGTCTGCTTGGGATTCTCTCTCTCATGGTCTCTGCCCCTCCGCTGTTTGTGCACTCTAAATAAATAAATAAATAAATAAATAAATAAATAAATAAATGCTATAACCAGCCAAAAAAAAAAAAAAAAGAGCCATTAGGAAGTCTGGTTCTACCACTTATTAGCACTCTGATTTCAGGCTTCCCACATAATCTCTCTGAACCTCCATTTTTCTCATTTGTAAAATCAGGATGATAATAATGCCAGTTTTATAATGTTTTCAAACTCAAATGAAGTAATAGATATGGAAGAATTTTTAAACACTATATGGTACTATAAAGTATTCAGAATTATGAACGCTTTTATTACTATTTATATTTTTCAGTTGGTATTGACTCAAAACTTAAAGTTTCTTTGCCCTTCTAACCTTTTTGTTAAAGAGTTAACCATCTATAAACAAGCATTTTTTTGCACTTGGGGTAAGTGCCATTTAAAATACATCAACCCAGGGCGCCTGGGTGGCTCAGTCAGTTAAGTGTCTGACTCTTGATTTCAACTCAGGTTACGATCGCATAGTTCCTGAGATCGAGCCCCCCACATCAGGCTGCATGCTGACAGTGTGGAGCCTACTTGGGATTTTCTCTCGCCCTCTCTCTCTGTCCCCCCAACTTGCGTGCCCACGCTCTCTCAAAATAAATAAACATTTAAAAAAATAATAAATAAAATGTCAACCTGAATTTTTCTTAATAATGACACACAGGTAATTCAAAGTTTTGATTGGGAGAGGGGTGTGGAGAAGGAAAACATTAACTTACATTTGTGAGGGCTTCTGCCAAAGCCCCAGTTCCATCCATTTTAGAAAGGAAGTCCTTATAAAATCTCATCTTCACTTTGCCGCCTTTAATCGTGAGGATCCCGATTCCTTTGAAAGTAAACTCCACATTTGGTTTGGTGGAAATGGATCGTGATAAAAAAAGCAAAGTTTCTTTCACACAGCTTTCCACTGTATCCCTGCTAAATGGACCCTGCAGGGATATCGTGACAAAATTAAGTGGAACAACGGGAATATCACCTAGAGGAGAAAGACAGGGTGGGAGAAAGGAAGTGTAAATTACAACAAGGTCATATCATATACACTCACAAATAATTATCTGATTCTTAATACTCAAAAATAGAATTGTCCATGTTAAGTCCTTAGTTGTACCCTAACAATAGACAGTAATCAGTACAATTTTCCTTAAAAGTATATATTTTGCTCACAATAAGAACAATTAGGTTTCTAAGCAAATTCCAGACAAGCTTTTGATTTTCCCTTGGAGACAATGTAATAACTAACTGCATTTCTTCATCAGAGGGTTTTCTGAAGTTTTCAGCCCTCTTATCTCTCAGGACATACTGTAGCAATACACTTGCCTGTCTCCTCCAATTATCACATCATTTTTAAATGTTTATAAATATCCATAAATGTCAAGTGTTTTGAAAAGATAGTTCAGTAGATGTTACCTTCAAATGAAAGTGTCTTATCAGAGGGTATCAGACTGGATAACTTGCTTTTTCTCCCTAATGAATCCCTAAATGACATTGCAAAGGAATATGGTATATCTAGCATAAAAATAAGCATAGGGTCTATTCCACAAGAACAGATCACCAGTCAAAAAAGGGGATAAATAACACAGGCGATCAAGATAATAAATCCGAAAAGAGGCAGTAACAAGATCCACTAATAGAGGAACAGGATAGAAAGAAGAACATTCTAAACATTCATTGAGCAAGCATTAATTTATAGCTTTCCAAGTACCCAATGGTGCTGGATGATTAAGATTAATATCTGCAAAACACAAGCTTCCCTATATCAGCCATGGTCTTCTGTACAATTTGATGGTGATTCTATACCACCTACCTCCATTTTTTTAATGAAGTCCTTAAAAGAAAATGCTATATTGCCTGCCTATGGATTGTTCCCTCCCATTTATCCAATGTCTCTCTTCAATCTGTCTTCTAGCCCACTTACTTCAGTAGGGACACTATCATCTCATAATGGACAAGCCAATGGATACATTGCAAATCTTAATCTCATGACCTCTCTGTAACCTCCATTGACCGTGCCCTCTCTATGCTCTTGTATCCATGGCACCACTCTTGGTTCTCCAATTTCCTCTTTTTTGGTTTCCTTTGCTGATTTCCTTCCTCATCTACTTCTGATAAGATGGTGTTTTGTTGTGCTGTTTTCTGTTGTTGTTGTTTTTAAACAAGACTTTGTCCTTGTCTGTCGCCTTCTCTTACTTTATATCTTCTCCTAGGTAAATTTTTCCAAATCCTGACCTCTAGTCTCCATCCCTCACCTGAGCTCTGGAACTACCTCCACCTACGTATCCCTACAGGAATTTCAAATTTAACATGTCCAAAAGCTAACTCATTATTTTATCTGCCACCCCAACCTGCCTTCCCCCTTGCTTCCCTAAGGTGTTAATGACAAAAACGTACATCTATTTTCCAATAAATCGGAGTCATGCTACGTACCATCCTTCTTCTTGCTACCCACCAGTCTCAACTGGCAGCCAAATCCCATCAGTTCTCCATACGAAATATCTCACAAATAGATTCCTTCATCTTCCTCCTGATTGCCACTGCAATCAGGCTCCTACCATATTTCATCAAACTGCTATAATTAAAAGAACTATCCTCCTAAATTAAAAACTGGACTAGTACATACAGTTCCTTGCTCAAAAACTTTCAATGGCTCCCCACTGCCTATAGGATGAATCCCAAAGTCCTTATCATACTGCCTATAGCCCCTTACAACTTAATTGCTACCAACCACTTTTGTCTTAATTCCCTCCAATTGCCCCTACAATCATATGCCTTGGCCACAGAGAAGTACCTTATTCTTATTTTTGAATTATTCTTATTGTTCCTGAAATATCTCCCACAGCTTCCATGCCAGCAAAGCCCTATCATTCTTTAAGACCTCCTGGGATATGTCATCTTCCTAAGCCTCCCTGAGCAAAGTTAAGCATGCTCTCCTCTGGGCTCCCCTACATTCAATCTAGTTCTGATCAATGCTGCTTTCACAGCATTTAATCAGGTTGAAATATTTGCTTATATATTTATCTCCCATGATAAATTTTGAGCTCTTCAAAGCAAGGACCATGTCTTGATTATCTTTAAGAACCAATGTATAATGTTTAATTAATTACCTACTTAATTAATGATGAAGACTCATAACCACAAAGCTAAACTAGAGACAGAATTGTTCTTGTGAATTAATTCAATCATATATATTTAATTCTGAAATTTCTTCAGCCTTGTAAAAAAACTAATTATAGATCTAAGCTACTTTTTTTGGACTATACTATGAGATCCAATATGTTTTTGTTAAAAAAAAAAACAAGTTGGCTTTATTTTCACTTTATTTGGTAGGTTTTTGATGAATTGGGGTATTATATGCATTGTGTCATAAAATTCTAGGTAAAAATGGCTGAAAAGTCCATCAAATCTACCATAAAGATCATATGCATAATGAATTTTAAGTATAACTTGTTGGTATTTGGTTTTCCAATATTTCATTTTTTGGTGGTAAGTTACTCTGAAAATTAACTTTCAGGGAAGTTACTGTAAAGGCCAGTTTTAGCCTTTTGACCTGCTGACATTTGGGGTGGACTGTCTCTATCCACGTAGGAGTGCAATGCAAGAGGGGATGATAAGGAAGGTTAAAATGAATACAGCCCCAAAATCAGGAAGGACGTCCCCAAGGGCCTCTAAGTAACCAGGGGAGGTGTCACCAAGTCTACACACCAAAGCTGGAAGGTAAGTAAGCATCCTCTGTCAGGCACCATGTCCCTTTAGCTTATCACTATATCTCAAGTGCCTGGAACAAGGCCTAACACATAGTTGGCTCTCAGTAAATATTTGTGGAAAGAGGGAAGAAAGGAAGGGAGGCAGAAGGAAGGAAAAGGGAAGGAGGGAGGGAGAAAGCAAGGGAGGAAGATTTTAGGGTGTGAGAGGTATATAAGGTATTCATTAAGTCTTTATGGAATTATTAACCTCACTCCTAAGTTTTAATAATGTACATTATATATGATAGAACACAGTTAGTGATCTTTTTCATAGCTAATATGGACTGTAATTCTAATTACAGTCCCTAATTAACTTTTTCTCTATAACCACTTTTAATTTCTGAGGGTCTAAAAAAATGAACAAAGGCTGTATAACTCTGTAATGTGGCATGTAAATGTGCCTTGATATCACATAAACTCTTCCCATGCCTGCCTCTTAAGCTACTGAGGTTTAAAATGTCCTGCAGGAAGACTGTCTATCATTTCCCACCTTGGCCCTTCCCTCTTCCAAAGGTACCATGTGAAAAGTGAGCTGAAATCACAAACTGATAAAGCAGCAACTGAACAAACTTTGCCCTTCCATTTTCATCCCCAGGCCAGTAACTTTCTGAGAATGTCTTAAATATTGAAAAGATTTACCAGGAATGTATGTTTTGTTTTGTTTGAGTTCATGGGTCCGTACTAACTTCTCTGCCATGATAAATATGGGTCTCTGAATCAGAATAAACTTGTTGTTTCCCACGTCAATTTTTTGTCTCATGAAAGTAAAAGTTCCAAGCCCTGGAATCTGAACACCCTGAAAGAAAAAGGGGGAAAAAAAAAGAGCAACAATCAGAAATCACTGAAGAGGTAAGGAAAAATAACCCTTAGTACCGCTATTCAAAAAAAACCCATGAAAACAATTAAGCCTTAAATATTCAATGATTTCTAAACTCTCTTCCAGCTATAGTATGTCATGATTCTAAGTTCTCATGTAAGTATAAAATGTAATATATTGATCTACAATGCTTCTGACATCAGATCCTGCATCTCCATTACCATTCAAAGGCTGTGAGGACTAAGATAACTTGTATGGATGCCATTGCTACTTTTAATCTATATTTAAGATTCCTCTTATCCTAAATCGTGGGAAATTCTGAATTTTAATCATTTACCATTAGAAAGAAGGAATTTAAAAAGCTGTAAGAATCTCTGCTTTCTCATTCCTTCTTTTAGGTTTTGTCTCTCACTTAAAACCAGACAATCCAGCATCCAAGGCATCTGCTACAGTGTAGTGATCTTGGCTGAGGGGTAGAAGCAAATGCTTTTGGTTCTCAAACTAGGCCTCTGTCTCCCTGGAAATATCACACCTCAAGGGTTACAAACTCAAATGCCTACAGGCACCACCCACGAGAGAACGCAAGGGAATGAAGGTAGCTAGCCAGAGTGCAATGGCTAGAAAGTACAAACCCCATCCAAAGGGAAAAGCTCATTGTTGGCTCCAGCCAAGTGTCATCATGCAGGAATGGAAAACTGGTGTTGTTAAATCTGCTGATTTTTCAAGAAAAGAGAAACAAGTCCAAAACTTTATATAAACTCTCCAAATTTTAGGTTGGTGATGACTACTTCAAATTATCAGACCAAACAAGATAAGTTTGAAGGACGAATTCAGCCCACGGGTTGTCATAATGGGACCTGTGAGTAGGATATAAAAGTTTCACAATTTCCCAGGTCCCTCCAAACTCCCCAAATCTCTGTCCAGTTCCATGGCATCCAAACTGAAGTCTGGGCAAAGTTTCTCATTTTTGGCAAGATGAGTTCAATCCCAGATTGTCTTCTTGTATTTCAGTTAAAACCCATTCCCTGCAAAGAGGCATGGCAGGAAGCATTACATCCTTCTGTAGCAATGCCAGAAACTATCAGGTCACAGATCAACAGAATTTATCTAGTTCCTCTACACACATCCAGACTAGTCAGTGATCTGCTTGGTATCACTAGAGAGAACTTTTACAAATTCATTACCTAAGAATAAAATCCATGTTTGCTAAATCTGCTATCTGTAAGTCATAGTGTGAGCATGATAAAATCACAGGACTGAAAGTCAAATTGAATGGCTCTAAAATCTGTTATCTTGCTCCCAGCAAAATTATACAAGACCAAGGAAGAAAGATCCTTTGGACTCTTGCATTAAACTTAAAGTATAAATCTTGCCTTTTGTAGGGATAGCTGTCGTTGCACAAATTCTGACACATTCCCCCAGATAGTAGACACTTCTGAAATTCAAAGGAAATAAAAAATAATTGATGTAAGCACTCATGTGATAGTATCTAGTGCTAATAAATAAAAAAGTAAATGTGAATTGCAGAATCAAACAATAGTAATTCCTAATTAATTTAGAATTAACAGAAAATAAGTTCATTCCCAAAAGTTAATTTTCCTAGTAACTAAAGCTTACCATTTTACATTCCAAAAATGTGCTTAAAAATAACAACAAATTTTTAAATAAAATCTTTCTAGGATAAAGAGAACTCTGTCGCACATTTCCTTTTATTCTTACATTTCCTTTTATTCTTTATAGAAGTGGGACAGAGTTCCTTTTATCCTATAAATAGAGTTAATCAAGTATAATCTAGTCTTTTTTTTTTTTTTTTTTTTTTTTTTTTTTTTTTTTAGTTCTCTAGATTCCAGTTAGTTAACATAAAGTGTAATATTAGTTTCTAGTTTCTGGTGTATAATTTAGTGACTCAACACTTCCATACAACACCTGATGCTCATTACAAGTGAGCTCCTTAATCTCTATCACCTATTTAACCCTACCCCTTTTTTCTTAATGACCGATTCAAAAAGTATTTATTGAGTGTCTACTCTGTGCCCTCTGAAATATAAAACTTTATTCTTTTTTATTTATTTTATTTTATGTTTATGTATTTTTGAGAGAGAGAGAGAGAGAGAGACAGAGTATGAGCAGGGGAGGGGCAGAGAGAGGGGGAGACACAGAATCCAAAGCAGGCTCCAGGCTCTGAACTGTCAGCACAGAGTCTAACATGGCACTTAAACTCTGGAACCAAACTATGAGATCATGACCTGAGCCAAAGTCAGACACTCAATCAACTGAGCCACCCAGGCCCCATATTTTATTTTTAATGTTTATTTATTTTGAGAGAGAGCACACATGTGAGTGGGGGAAGGGCAGATGGGGGGCAGTGGAGGGGGAGAGAGAGCGAGAGAGCGAGCGAGAATCCCAAGCAGGCTCCATATTCAGCATGTAGCCTGACACAGGCTACATCCCACAACAAGTCACAGACTGACCTGAAACCAAGAGTGGGTTGCCCAACCACTGAGCCACCCAGACACCCCTAAACCTTCATTCTTATGACATTCTTTAACACAAAAGTAAAGCCAAGCATCATTAAGGCATAAAAGGCTGCTGTCTGGGCATTAAGTGTCTCTATACTTCTTTTATTGCTTAATTCTTTGTTGGGGGCAGTGGGGGGGGGGTCTTTATAGAGATTGTGTGTGTGTGTGTGTGTGTGTGTGTGTGTATCATCTTTCTCCACAACTCTGTCCAGATGATAACTCCATGTCAGCAGAGACCTAAGTTGCTTTGTGCACTGAATCTTTGTGTACTATCAACCTTGAGTAGCATGTAGTAGTCTTTGATATTCTTTTAATGCCTTAGCCCATATAACATTATTACTAAACCCATAAAACAATATATTCTTTTTAAATTGAGATTCAGTTTGGCACATAATAATAGTGTCAGGTGTACAACATAATGATTTGATATTTGTATATATTGCAAAATGATCACCATATTTTTGCTTAAATCTTGACTTGCTTTTCATTCTCATTTGTTACTGTTAGACTACCAGCTGTTACGTCTCTCTACTGCTAGTGCTCTGCAGACCTGGTCCTAATTTACTGCTTCTGATCTGCTTTGTTTTTGCTTTCAACAAATATACTAATATTATATCTAAAGTAATATTTTTAAAGTTTATTTATTTTGAAAGAGAGAGAGGCAGAGAGAGAGAATCCCAAGCAGGCTCCACACTGTCAGTGCAGAGCCCAACACAGGGCTTGATCTCACAAACTGTGAGATCATGACCTCAGCTGAGATCAAGAGTTGGTCACTTAACCAAGTGAGCCACCCAGACAGCCCTAAAATAATAATTTTTGACAACAGACCTTTGGGTAGGGACCCAAGGGGCTTAATTTGAATCAATGCATAGACTTCTTACTATCTGTTTTGAATGATCAGAGAGGGGTCTTCTATGTTTTTCTTGTTCTGAGCTGTTTTCCAAAAAGAAACTGTGGTAGAAAAATAAGTAGTTGCCAATAACTAGGGTTAAATACATGATATGAAGGGATACTCTAGGTATAACTAATATTTAGTTATACCTAGTTAGTACTGAAAATTAAGTCAGTGTTGACATCTCCACTCCAAACGTAATTATGTGTATTAAAGATACTTTCCAATGAACTCTTTGCAAATCCAGAGTGTTATGTTTTAGTTTTCAGAATAAAAGATCAGTAACAGGGTGCTTAGGTGGCTCAGTCAGTTAAGCATTCGACTCTTGATCTCAGCTCAGGTCTTGATCTCAGGGTCATGAGTTCAAGCCTCACCTTGGGCTCCCAGTGTGGAGCCTACTTTAAAAAAGAAAAAATCAAGAACAGTGACATTTACCAGGTTGCCACTTTGGGATATGGATGGAGGCAAAAGACTAGTTCTTTCCCCACTTTGGAAATTGCTGATTTATTGGTATAACTTTTATTTCTAATGGTTTAAACTACTACCTAAAGCAGGGAAATTGTACTTTTAATTACAGCATGTCAGGGTTATAAATATTTTTATTACTATGCCAGGGGAGGAGTAGTTTGGGCAATGAGAAGTAGCAGTGAATGATTCTCATGGGTATCTGGGAACAAGTTGGGTGATGGAAATTCACTCACCCACCAAGGAAACTAGGGCTACATGCTACAGTGAACCAGGTGAAAAGATCCTACCCTTCACTCTAAGTCACAGATACTTGGTTATTATAACCAAGTCTTTCCTCTACTCTGCTCCATCCTACTGTATTCCCCATTCCTCTCCACCACCATAGACAAAAGAATTCTACTTCTGGCTGCTAAGAACTAAGAAGGTCTTTCAACCAATACCAATTAGATACTGAATTAAATTTTTCATCATGACCAAAAATGTCATTAATTTGCTAATAACACAGAATCTCCATATCCAGATTTACATAGAGACCTTTCAAAATTATGAAGTCAAAACTGTTAAGTCTTTTACCCAGGCTCACAATATGCAGCTCAAATTTCAGGATAACAATCTATACCAAATGGAAATGATTTAATTAGAGCCAGGAGAAACTATATAGCTTGCAACCAAACCCTAATGAAAAGACTTGACTGAGCCTAGCTGGAAATTTGAGGATCATCTTTCTTCATTTGAATGATATATTCAAGACTGCCATGTTGTTTTATTCTATAGAATCTAATGGGAAAAATTATATAAAAGCAGAGTTTATTATTCTAAACTGAGATTTGCTATTTTTTTAATGTTTATTTTTAAGAAAGACAGAGCAAAAGCAGGGGAGGAGCAGAGAGAGAGGGAGACACAGGATCCAAAGCAAGTTCTAAGCTCTGAGCTGTCAGCACAGAACTGATGTGGGGCTCGAACCTATGAACTGCAAGATCATGACCTGAGCTGAAGTTGGACGCTTAACCAACTGAGCCACCCAGGCACCCTGAGAGATTTGCTGTTTCTTACTGAAGAAAAAAGAAAATATGCACATCATTCCCTTTGGGAAGTTGTAGGTTCCTGCATTTCAATTGGAATAAATTTGAAAATTTTACAAACAATGATTTTTAACTTTGATTTTTTCTGACATCCCAAAGTCAGAGAGGATATCACTGAATCGTAAAGCAAAAAGAATTTTAATCCAGTCTAAAAAGTGAATTAAAGATATGCTACTTTTATGTTTTAGAGAAAACTGGAGTTATTATTTATTTTAATCAAATATTGAAATACCTAGAATCATTATTATAAAGAAATAATCCCCAGACATACCTTCTATACTCAGTTTAACCACCATTTGACTTCAAATTCTAAACATTTTATGCATTCAAAACCATTTTTTCAGGGGCGCCTGGGTGGCGCAGTCGGTTAAGCGTCCGATTTCAACCAGGTCACGATCTCGCGGTCCGTGGGTTCGAGCCCCGCGTCAGGCTCTGGGCTGATGGCTCAGAGCCTGGAGCCTGTTTCCGATTCTGTGTCTCCCTCTCTCTCTGCCCCTCCCCCGTTCATGCTCTGTCTCTCTCTGTCCCAAAAAAATAAATAAACGTTGAAAAAAATTTAAAAAAAAAAAAACAAACAAACCATATTTTCAAACACAGTGCCAGGTAGCAAGAATGCTACATTTTATATATGATTATAAATTATAGAATAATATATGCTTGAAATAGATACTAATACCAAATATAAGAGATAAGTTCCCTTGACTTTATAAGACATCTTCTTTTTAAAAACAACACACACACATTTTTTAAAATGTTTATTTATTTTTGAGAGAGAGCATGAGTAGGGAGGGGCAGAGAGAGAGGGAGGCAGAGAATCCCAAGTAGGCTCCCCGCTGCCAGCACAGAGCCCAGTGTGGGCTCAAACTCATGAACCATGAGATCATGACCTGAGCCAAAATCAAGAGTTGGACGCTTAGCCAACTGAGCAACCCAGGCGCCCCATAAGACATCTTTTAAAATTAAAATACTGGCATACAAAACAAAAAATTCAAGAGTGATTTGAACAAAGAAACATATTCCCAGAGCATAGGAGCATAGTTCAGTGGAAAGATCAGTGTGTTGCACTGAAGACATGCAGACTTCCTGCCTCTGCAGATTGCTAGCTATGTGGTCTTCAATAGTTTTGCCCGGTCACATCCACAAAACGATGACAGGACCTTCTAAGTACTATAACTACATAATACTAAACTTTGGAAAAACATATGAAAGCCACAGGACTTAATACATACAATGATGAAAAGTTAATTTATGGGCTTTACTGAGATTAGTTTATCCTCATCTCCTTTACAAGGGATCATTTGTGAACATTAATAAGTAGTCACTTATTAGTTAATAGTGATTTTAATAATGACTTTAATAATAACATTAATAATGACTTCTGTTTCTGTCATTCAACCAATAAAGCTCTTGCTGAGGTCACCAACAATGTCGTCAATAAATTCAATAGATATGTTTAGCTTTCACCTCACTGACCCTTTAGTCATATCTAACAGTGGTGACCACTCTCTCCTCCTTTAAGCACCTCTCTTATGGGCTTTTGTGACACTCCTCTCTCCTGGATTTTCTTCCTACCTCTCTAGCCACTTCTTCTCATTTTCCTCAACTCAATCATTAAATGTTGGGATTTCCAAAGATATAGCCCTAGGCCTTCATTTTTCACTCCATATTCTGCTGCAGCGGTTACATCTGTGCCCAGGACTTTAATGACCACCAATATGTTGATGACTCCCACGTGTTTGTTTAGATCTCGGAAACCCTCCCCATTTTAAGGTTCTTGACCTGTGTATCCAACTGCCTATTTGGATATCTCACAGAGACACTTCACTTGCTCAAAATCAGGATCTTCTTTCCCTTAAATCTTGCCCTGTATCCAGGGATTCGATGTCAATGACTGCCACCTTCATCTATTCAGTTATATAAGCCAGGAACTCAGAACTCATCCTTGTGACTTCCTTTCTCTCTCACCCTCCATGCCCAGCCCACCACCACAATCTCTAAATAGCCTTTCAGTCTGTCTACATCTCTCCATCTTTACTGCTACCAATTTAGACCAAGCTACCACTAAGTCTCATTTAAGTTACTGTTATAGGTGTTCTTGACCCTCTAATTCATTCCCCACTTTGCAACCAGAGCAATCTTTTCAAAACACAAATGTGATCATGTCATTCAACTCCTCCTTTATCTCCATGCTAGAACACTTAATGGCTTTCCACAGGTTTAAAATCAAGGCCACTATCCTTAATATGATTTACAAAGCCCTGATCACCTGACTCCTCCCTTTCTGTCCAGCCTCCTTTAGAACACTCTGGCTTCTGCACTTACAGAGCAGCCGTATTGACTTTCTTTCAATTCCTCCGTCACACCATGCTGTCTCTCATCAATGTGCTCTTGTTATTCCCTCTGCCAAGAACTCTGTCACCTCCCCTCCACTCCCTATTCCACTGATCCATTTCACCTATTTAACTGCAACTCATTCTTCACATCTCAGCTCACGTCTTCTTTTCTTCAACAAATCTTGACACATTCCCATCCTCAACCACAGTAAAAGTTCCCAGCGTACCATGCACCTCCTCCTCGGTAGCACTTACTAATTGAAATTATTATTTATTTGTGATTATTTGGTTAATGTATATCTCTTCCCCACTAGACTATGTAAATTCCAAGGTTTTTGCTCACCATCAGTTCTCTAGTGTCTAACACAGTAGGTTCTCAAAATTACTTGAATGAATAAATTATATGTAAATTTGTAAATAAGGCAAATATTTTTAATCCATAAAACCATTATACTTAATGCTTCTTTTATAATTATTTTAACAGGAAAAAGTAAGCGTGATGCAGGGGAAAGAAACGAGGCATCTACTCCTATTTATTTTGTCTTCTTAAGTCATTTGGTTAAAGTGTAGGCAACGTCCCTAAGTCACAATGACTTGATAGTAATAATAGTTTCCATTTCTGGAGCACCTTTCTTCCCAAGGGTTCCCAATGCTTACAAACAGATCTTGGTATCACTCTAGAGTGACTCTTCTAAGAAACTATGCTTTTGATCAAGCCTAGTAAGTTTCTATGAGAAGCTGTCAGGTCTTCTTGCAAACACCAAGTTCCTTTTATGACCATCTCACTTTCTTAACACAACCCCAAAATATCAGGGGCAACAAAAGTAGCCATGTCCTTGCATGAAGTCTGAGAAGGACCCATTTGGAGTGGTTGTTTTTAGCTAACATTTAATGAGCACTTATTTTGTGCTAGTCCCCAGGCTAACACATTATCACTTTTAATCAAAATCCTCAGCTGGCCCCTTTCCCTCATTAACACGATCAATAAAGGAACTCTATGGGCATCCAATGGGAGCCTGCTGTGATTACCAGCTGGTTGCCAAGATAACCTGGCCACTCAGGGGGTGGGGAAGGAGGTTTTCTGCCTGCCCCCAAGCAGGTGAAGATTCAGCCCCCAGGGCCCTCGCCTCACTTCGCTTACCCTCCTGGCTCAGCGACCGAAGAGTACGAAGAGTACGCAGCACCGGCTTGCTCAGGTCCCGCATGGAAGGGACGATGGTGTCCAATATGTTGGTGTTCATTTGGTTCGGTGCTGAGTCCTTGACGGGTCTCTTTTCTTTCTTCATATGAAATCTGTACAAAAGTGACTTTCCTACGCCCAAAGCCCCTCTCTTCAGAGCTTTGGATGTACCTTAAAACAAAAACTACCAAATATCGATTTGTGTTTTTCTAACACCTCCTTTCTCGCCGTCCCTTCTCACCCCGTGCTGGCTCTCTCTGAGTGGCTCCCACCCCAGGAACCCCAAGAGCTGGGTTGCACCAGTATGCAAAAATCCCAAGCGCTCAGGGCCACCGAGTGAGAGCGTGCGCGGAGCCAAGAGCAAGAAAACGGGACTGAGGGAAGGTAGGCCAGCCGCAGGGAGGGCGTGGTGTGTTGCTAGGACGCAACAAAGGCTTGCTGCGTCGCTAGGGTGTCAAAGCATGGCCTTGGCCCCGCCTCCTATGTTGGGTAGATCCCTACGTAGACAATGGGACTCTGGAGTGGCAAACAGCGAGGCTGGGGAGTAACTTTTTTTTAACTTTGTTTTTTCCTTCCCCTCTTAGCCTGGGCAGCGAAGAGAATTGGTCGCTTTTGTAACCACCTTGGACCAATTGGAGAAAACCTTTTAACCCTAGAAACGGACATTTGAGTCTCCGGATAAGTTTGACTTTGAGTCGGAATTTCTTTCTCGTCTTTGGTTTCTCCTGGACTCCCCTCCTAGAAAATGGAGAGCCGGACTAGGGAGAGAAAAGAACTAGCAAGAGCTGACGTTTCTGTAATTACAGTGATTTTTTTATTCCCTATACACGGCATGAGTGTCATCCTGCAGAATTGTTTTAATGCCCTCCCCTCTGCTAATAATTACCCCAAAGCGAACACACATGTAAACTCCACCCAGGTCAAGAAATAGAATCTTGTATCCATCACTTACTACTCACTTAATATTAGGCAAGTTACCCTACCCGCCCTGAGATTCTCTATGGAAACTGAGAGTTAATAAAAGTGACACAAAGAATTTCACCAAAGTGTGTTCTGTAGAATACTAAATACTTATGGCATAATTAACAAGTGGAAAAAAGAAGGGAGGAGAAAGAAAGAAGAAAGAAAGAAAGAAAGAAAGAAAGAAAGAAAGAAAAGAAAAGAAAAGAAAGGAAAGAAAGAGGGGGAAGAAGGGAGGGAGAAAGAAAGAGAAAAAGAGGAAGGAAGGAAGAAAAGAAAGGAAGGGGGAAGTGGGGGGAGAGAGGGAAGGAAGGAAGGAAGGAAGGAAGGAAGGAAGGAAGGAGAAAGAAAGGAAGAAGAAAGGAAAGAGAAATGGGGAGGGAGGGAGAGAGAAAGAGAAAAAGAGGAAGGAAGGAAGGAAGGAAGGAAGGAAGGAAGGAGAAAAAAAAAAGGAAGCTGAGACAGGGAAAGAGGAAGAAAGGAAGGGAGGGAGGAACAAAGAAAAGGAAGGAAGGGAAAAAGGGAAGGGGGAGGGAGGGAAGAGAAAAAGAAAGAAAGAAAGAAAGAAAGAAAGAAAGAAAGAAAGGGGAAGGAGGGAAGGAGAGGAAAGGAAAGAAGGAGGGTGGGAAGGAAGAAAGGAAGGACAGGGGAACTATCAGCACTGAAATGCCTCATTCTCCCTCCAGGCATTATTCCAGAAATTACTATAAATCTGTTTTGCCTGTGTTTGAACTTTCGGAATTGATGTAGTATGTGTTATTTTGTGTGTAGCTCTGTCACTCAACATTATGTTTGTGAGATTTCTCCATGGTTTCTGTACTAGCAATTTGTTCATTTTCATTGTTGCATATTTATGAATATGGCACAATTTGTTGATCCATTCTGCTGTTGAGGGAATATGTGAGTTATTTCCATTTGGGGCTATTAGGAATAATGTTGCTGCAAACATTCTTGAACAAAACTTCTGATGCACATACATATTCATTTATGATGTGTATATATAACTAAGAGTAGATTACTGGGTCATGGGAAATGCAGATTTTAACACATAATGCCCATCAGATTTCCAAAGTGACTGACTCTTGCAATGGTAGTGGGGAGAAGAAATTTCTGGCATTTACTATGAACAGAGACCAGGGGTCCCTGATGGTCCGCAGTGTATAGGACAGTCCTGTACAGTGAAGACGGTTCCACATTCTGCACTGTGTCTGAATATCTCATCAGATTTCCATGTAAGGAAAAAAAGGCTATTTATGAACCTAGAAAAAAAATCCACTTTGCATGTAAATACAAAGAAGTTTCTGCTTAATTTCACTATCACTTAATTTCCTAGAAATTCAAAATCCAAGTAAACTGGGGAAAAATTACACCTTTTTTTTTTCAGGATTTAAGGAGAATTCTTCACTATTTAGGAAAACTGTAATCATCACATCAATGCGGATGGTAGCTGAGTAGCCAACACATCTCAACCAGGCTGCATTTGTAGCTGCAGCACTCATAGTGATTCTTTCTGTTGGTATAAGCATGTGGTAACTTCCTCTGCCTTCCAGCATAGTCAGGCCTGGACATATATGCCAAAATACATATTATTTTACTATACATTACTTACATTATGCAAGAGTTCTGACTTCATTTTTAAATGGTTGGAGTAAATAAGCTGTGCTATCCATAAACCTCGTTTCAAGATGGTAACAAGGCATTCAGATAAAATACTTGTTATGAAAAAGAACCATTGTGTCTAATAAGACTGAGAACTTCTGTGCTAGAAAATGACAAACTCCATAACTCAGCCTTTGTCTCTCTACCTTAAGAACTAGGTTTGGGGCCTTTCATAAGCTAATTTCTTGGGGAAATAATTTCCTCCCACTCTCTCTTTTACACCTGCCTTTTGCCCTTGGTCTATGATGGTGTTTAGACTTCAAGCACTTGTCTTTGCAGAATAAGCTGTCTCAAATCCTTTGGGGAAATAAGCAGGGAATATTGTTGAATGGATCAGCAGTAAACAATGGGCAAACTTTTGTGACAGTTGTCTTGACAACTGCTGAGTCAGCTAATTTTTAGTGGTCATATCAGCATTATTATTCAATCTTAAGAAAATAATGGAAGTGTAGAAATACATTAGTTTCTTAGAATAATAGATTAGATTGAGTTAAGCATGGTGATGATGCTTTTAGTCTCTCAAAAAGTTATCTTCAGTTTCAAAAAATGAAGTGATTATGAAATGAAATCATTATGAACAATTGCTAATTATTAGTGAATTATAGATGACCAAAGGCAGATCTACAATTGATAAAGGCAAAAGCCTTTCTTTCGACATCTTTTCCTTTTACCAAAGGTCTCCTGCCAAAAGAGGCTGTAGAGATACATGTGACCCAATGTTTACTAGCAACTTTCAATGAACTATAAACATTATATATCCTGAAAAAACATAACCTTTAGTTGGTAACAAAGCTCAGGCACACCATGCAATTCTACTAGTTAGGATTTGCTCTTTGGATATACCTGCATGATACAAACAAAGATATATGTATATGTAACATTCTTTGTAATGCTAATCTTAGAATTTAAGATAACTATCACAGGGAACCAGTTAAATTGTACAATGTACTTTGGAATACATTTTGAAGAGTTTGCTTAAAAGAAAGCTGTAACTTTATGTGGTGATTTTTTAAAAGTTTCAAGATACATTAAGTGTAAACTTGTTGCAGAATAGTATTAATATGATACTACTTGCTTCAAGTATGCATACACATATAAATATGTATGTATATTCATATACATGTTTATAAATTCATAGAATATTTGAGGAAAGATACATAAAAGTATTAGCAGTGATTATTTCTGGATAGTGTGAAATCCTGTGTGGAGAGGGAGGAGTTCAGAGAACTTTTATGTTCACATTTCTCCTTTATTTGCTGTTTAGACATGGATTATCTTAGTAATATTTTAAAGGTAATTTGCCATAGAAAGAGAAACAGAGGACAGAGAGAGGTACCAGCAGAGTGCATGGATTTATGAAAAACACTGAAGGAAATAAACTGGGCCAATATTTTCCAAAGTACTTTAATATACACATACTTTTCTGTAAGCTTCAACTTGCCTTGTAAAACCCACACTAAATGGGCAGTTACCTTTACCCAGACCCCAAAGCATACACAATATTCAGTAGGCTCATATTAAGGGCCACTTGGAAATCTGTTAAAAAAGAAAACACTTGTAATACTCTTGTTTTCATATTATACAACACAGAATAAGAATTTGCAATAAATAATTTAACCCACATCTATTAGGTATCTAATACGTGTCATGTACTTTGCTAGTTGGTAAGAGGAATACAGCAGAAGAAAATCCCCACACATGAGAAGTACACAATTCATTTGCCATTTGACAAATATGTATTGAAGAAGGTTCTGGGGCACCTGGGTGGCTCAATCAGTTAGGTGTCTGACTCTTGATTTCAGCTCAGGTCATGATCTCAGGGTCATGGGATCGAGCTGCGCATCAGGCTCTGCGCAGAGCCTGCTTGGGATTCTCTCTCTCTCCCTCTTGCTCTCTCTCTCTGCCCCTCCCCTGCTCAAGCTCTCTCTCTCTCTCTCTCTCTCTCTCTCAATGAATAAATAAACTTAAAAAATAAAGAAGGTTCTAAAAGCAGGAAGAGTTCGAAAGTCAAAGTGCAAATTGAAAATTCAATCAATGGGCAAAATCACTCTAGAAATACCTTCTTAGGAAGGCCCTATGTTAGAGACCCACATAACATCTCTTGGTTTACAGACGTAATACAGCCAGTTTTTCCTCCAGCTTTAGGTCAGATCACTTTCTTATGATCATGTAATGAAGCAATTGGCTTATGATTAAAAAGCAGTCTTGTCTGAAAAATTCAACCAAATAGTGGAACTGCACTCAACACTGTGAGATGCTTACACTATGACAGATACTGGGGAACTGAGACAGACTGAAAATACACTAGATACATATCTTCAATCCCTTGCCTACTCCAGGGCTTCTTTAAGAAGTGTACTTGTGGTCGCTTTCTACCACATTAACTTAGCTAAGATGGAACTGCATTTCCCAAAATACCCTTCTCCGTATGATTCTATGTGAGGGTTAGTAAAAAGAGACATTTGTGTGAGATTTGAAAGGCAGAAGTAAAGCAGAAGACATTTTTGTGCTCTGAAAATCATTGTAGGGCCTGGCGCTGATCTGCTGGCTCACCATATAGGCACGGGCCAGCAGCCTGGCTGCAGCTCTCCAGCTCCCATCAGATCTTCTCTGTTAGCTCTTCTACACTAAGTGCATGTTCATCAGTGTGGCCATAGGCACCACCTTATCCTACAGATGACATTTATCACTGAGGGTTAGATACATTGAGAGACAAATGCAAGTCCCAATTTGTCCTCACAGGTTCTAATTTGCCCTCATGGGTTCCAGCTTTTTCTCACCAATCCTAAACTATTTTTATTCTCCCCCATTTCATGACCATCTTTCCTTCCTGACTGTTGTCCCTGCTGACTTCAGGCCGAACACCAGACATAGACTGCCTAACCAGACTTTACAATTATGTAAGGGTTAATGACCATAACAATCCCATATTCTTCATCATTCATGGGGCTTCTGCTTCTCTGACTAAACCCTAACTACAGGACTAGTCATTAAAACTGAAGTGTTTACATTTAAATTACAGTAAAACCTTGGTTTCTGAGCATAATTCATTCTGGAAACATGCTTCTAATCCAAAGCACTTGTATATCAAAGTGAATTTCAAGAACCATTGGCTCAGTTCTGATCATGTGATGTTCAGTGTCATGTACTACTCGTATTGCAAGACATCACTCCTTTATCAAGTTAAAATTTTTAATTTCTATTTGTTAATGTTTATTTTTGAGAGAGAGAGAGAGAGAGAGAGAGAGAGAGAGAGAGACAGAGTATGAGCGGGCAAGGGGCAGAGAGAGAGGGAGACACAGAGTCCAAAGCAGGCTCCAGGCTCTGAGCTGTCAGCACAGAGCCCAACACAGGGCTCAAACCCACAAACCATGAGATCATGACCTGAGCCAAAGTCAGACACTTAACTGACTGAGCCACCGAAGTTCCCCTATCAAGTTAAAATTTATTAAGAATATTTGCTCGTCTTGAGGAACACTTGCAGAACCAGTTACTCACAATCCAAGGTTTTATTGTATTCTCTTCAGCTTTACTTAGACTTGACATCATATAAATTAAGAGCTTGCGTACTGCATCTCTATTATAAAGACATGCTAACCCTCATATTAGAGGTATGAAGACAATGTAATGGGAATACAAGACAAGGAACATTACTTAAAACTAAGATGATTTGTCTGAATGCCAAGCAAAGAGATTTGGGATTTATTTGGAAGATGTAGATGTTTCCTGAAGGCCTGGGAATAAGATGATGGACTGATCACTCACAGAGTATTCTATTCTCCATATTTCATTACATGGCATAAGGAATCCATATGTCATATGGCAACTAAAGTCAGAAAAATTGCTGAGGGAGATGAAGGAAATCTACCAAATGACTAAACGGATAAGTGCTAGCCATGGGAAGGCTGGCCACAGGATGATTAATATCACTGACAGTGACCACTGTTTACAAACTTTGACAGATGATGTGGCAAAGATGCAACACAACTGAAAAAAAAAGGTGAGTTAGTGTGACAAATGAGAATATTTTGAGCCTAAGCTATGAAATGATAACCCAAGGAAGAAATACAGCAAGTCTGATCAAATCAGACTATTTAAAAACAAATCAAGTGGGGCGCCTGGGTGGCGCAGTCGGTTAAGCGTCCGACTTCGGCCAGGTCACGATCTCGCGGTCTGTGAGTTCGAGCCCTGCATCGGGCTCTGGGCTGATGGCTCGGAGCCTGGAGCCTGTTTCCGATTCTGTGTCTCCTTCTCTCTCTGCCCCTCCCCCGTTCATGCTCTGTCTCTCTCTGTCCCAAAAATAAATAAACGTTGAAAAAAAAAAATTAAAAACAAATCAAGTAATAGACAGCACACTATCACCATTCTGCCTGGCCTATCTACAGGATAAAAGTCACACAATAGGACTTTCTCATGTTTAATAGATGTGACAAACAAATAGATGTGTTTAATGATGACAAATACTAATAGAAGTAATTTCCATATTTTATTTTTTTGAGTTTATTTATTTATTTTCAGAGAGAGAGAGCACAAGTAGAGGAAAGGCAAAGAGAGGGAGAGAGAATCCCAAGCAGGCTCTGCACTGTCAGCGTGGAGCCCAATGTGGGATTCAAACCCACGAACCATAAGATCATGACTTGAGCCAAAATCAAGAGCCAAATGCATAACTGACTGAGCCACCCAGGTGCCCCAATTCCCATATTTTTTTAACTTCATTTTGAAAGAGAGAGAGAGTAGGGGAGGGGCAGAGAGAGAGAGAGTAGGGGAGGGGCAGAGAGAGAGGGAGCAACAGAATCCCAAGCAGGCTCCATACAGTCAGTGTAGAGCCCAATGCAGGGCATGACCTGAGCCAAAATCAAGTCAGATGTTAAATGACTGAGCCACCCAGGTGCCCCCAATTCCCATATTTTAAAAGAAACAATGGGAAAAAAACAAAATGAGAAAGGTTTTTTGGCTTCCAAAAATTCTAAACTTACAGTTACTTATCCAATTTTACCATTATATTATGCCATTCTACATAGGCAAAACAAAACGTATATTCTACAAAGGAATACTTCTTGATTATTTTTTTAAATGAAGACTACTGATCAATAAACAAGTTCTGAAAAGAACTGAAATGTAGATGCCTTTAGACAATGTGAGTTAAGTTGGTTAGCCAACTCACCTCACACAGTACACAAAGATTAATTTAAAATGGATCAGAGAGCTAAATCTAGAGGTAAAAAGTATAAAGCTTCCAAAATAAAACATAAGAGAGAAATCGTGTGATCTTCAGGTTAAGCAAATATTTCTTAGGACATAAAAAGCATGAATTATAAAAGCTAAAAATGTAATAAATGGGACTTCATCAAAATTTAAAAGTTTTGCTCTTCAAAAAACACCATTAAGAAATGAAAAACAAAGACACAGGACAAGAAAAAATATTCACATTACAAACATCTGGCAACTGGCATACAGGGAAAAGGCATACCTTTTTCCCTCAAGTTTTTATTTAAATTCCAGTTAGTTAACATACAATGTAATATTAGTTTCCGATGTAGAATTCAGTGATTCAACACTTCCATACAACCCCTGGTGCACATCATTACAAGTGCCCTCTTGAATCCCCATCACCTATTTAACACATCCTCCCACCCACCTCCCCTCTAGTAACCATCAGTTCATTCTCTATAGTTGAGATTCTGTTTATTGATTTTTGTCTTTTCCCCCCCCCATGTTTGTTTGTTTTGTTTCTTAAATTCCACATATGAGTGAAATCGTATGGTATTTGTCTTTCTCAGACTTATTTCGTTTGGCATAATACACTCCAGCTCTATCCATGTCATTGCAAATGGCAAGATTTCATTCTTTTTTATGGCTGAGTAATATTCGTGTGTGTGTGTGTGTGTGTGTGTGTGTGTGTGTGTGTGTGTGTGTGTGTGTCACATCTTTATCCATTCATCAGTTGATGGACATTTGGGCTTTTTCCATAATGTGGCTATTGTTAATAATGCTATAAACAATTATAAACATAATAACGCTATAAACAAGTGCATATATCCCTTCGAATTAGTATTTTTGTATCCTTTGGGTAAATACCTACTAGTACAATTGCTGGATTGTAGGGTAATTCTATTTTTAACTTTTTTGAGGAAACACCATACTGTTTTCCAGAGTGGCTGCACCAGTTTGCATTCCTACTAACAATGTAAGAGGCTTCCCCTTTTTCCACATCCTTACCAACACCTATCAGAATATACATATTTTAAATCTTCCTAAACTCAATAAGACAGCTCAAATTTTTAAATGGACAAAATATTTGAATATAAATTTACAAAGCCGATATACAAATAGCTAATAAGCAGATAAAAAGATTCTCAACATCACTGGTTATTAGGGAAACACACATTAAAACCACAATGAGGTAGCACTACAATATCAGAATGACCATAATTTTAAAAAGACTGATAATACCAAGCATCTGCAAAGATATGGAGCAACTGGAACTTACATTCTACAGAAGAGAATGTAAAGTGATTCAATGTACTTTGAAAAACTAGCAGTTTATTACAATTTCAACTAAGGAAAATAAAAACACATGTTCACACAGAGTGTTATACATAAATATTCATAGCAGGTTTATTCACAAGAGACAAAAACGTGATATGACCCATGTGTCCATCAAATGGTAACTGGATAAACAACAGGTAAGTCTATCCATACAATGTAACACTATTCAGTAATAGAAAGAATGAACTACAGATACAGGCAACAACATGGATGAACCTCCAAATCACTATATTAACTGACAGAAATGAGACACAAAGAGTACACTATGTGACCCCATTTATATAAAATTTTAGAAAAAGCAAACTAATTTAGAGTTACTCAAACAAATCAGTGATTGGCTGGGGTCAGGATCAGATAGAGGGATAAAATGCAAAAGGGCATGAGAAATCTTTGGGGGTGATGGAGATATTCTGTATCTTGAGTATGGTGGCAGTTTCACAGGAATATACAACTGTCAAAACTCATCAAAATTTACTCTTTAATGGGTGTAGTTGGTTGTATATAAAATATATCTCAATGAGAATTTTTTTTAAGAAGTAACCCAGAGTTCTGGGGGAAGCAAGCTTAAATAAATAATTCATAAGTAAACTAAAAAATAAAGAACCCACCGGGGGATTCTAACAGGAGTCTGAAAATAACACCTGGCACAATTAATGAACTTGAAGAAAGTATTCAAATTGAAACTCAAATAGAAAAATGGGTAAAAGAGAACCAAAGAGAGGCTCTGCGTGGTTAAGCTTCTGACTTCAGCTCAGGTCATGATCTCATGGTTTCTGAGTTCAAGCCCTGCATTGAGCTCTCTGCTCTCAGTGCAGAGCCTGCTTCAGATCCTCTGTCTCCCTCTCTGCCCCTCCCCTGCTTGTGCTCTCTCTCTTTCTGTCTCTATTTCTCTCTCAAAAAACATTAAAAAGGGGCACCTGGGTGGCTCAGTCGGTTGGGCGGCCGACTTCAGCTCAGGTCACGATCTCGCGGTCCGTGAGTTTGGGGCCCGCGTCGGGCTCTGTGCTGACAGTTCGGAGCCTGGAGCCTGCTTCGGATTCTGTGTCTCCCTCTCTCTCTGCCCCTCCCCTGTTCATGCTCTGTCTCTCTCTGTCTCAAAAATAAATAAACGTTAAAAAAAATTCTAAAAAAAAAAAAAAAAGAAATTCTGAAGCTGAAACATACAGTAACTGAAATGAAAAATTCACTAGAGGAATTCAACAATAGCTTTAAATAGGCAGACGAAAGAAAAGGGAACTTGAAGATAGAACAACAGAAATTATTGAGTGTGAGATACAGAAAGAAAAAGATGAAAGGAAAGTAAAATGAGACTGTGACCTTTTGGACACCTTCAGGCCAACTGACATATGCATTGTGGGAGTCTAAGAATGAAATGAAAGAGAAAAATGGGAAGAGAGAAGATTTGAAAAATAATGGCTGAGAATGTCCCAAATTTGATGAAAGACATGAATATAAACATCTTGGAAGAGACTCACACTACTACACTATGACCCAGCAATCACACTACTAAGTATGTATCTAAGGGATACAGGTGTGCTGTTTCGAAGGGGCACATGCATCCCAGTGTTTATAGCAGTGCTATAAACAATAGCCAAAATATGGAAAGAGCCCAAATGTCCATCGACAGATGAATGGATAAAGAAGATGTGGGGTGTGTGTGTATATATATATATATATATATATATATATATATATATATTACTTGGAATATTACTTGGCAATCAAAAAGAATGAAATCTTGCCATTTGCAACAACATGGATGGAACTAGAGGGTATTATGCTAAGCGAAATAAGTCAGTCAGAGAAAGACAAATATCATATGACTTCACTCATATGTGGAATTTAAGATACAAAACAGATGAACATAAGGGAAGGGGAGTGAAAATAATATAAAAACAGGGAGGGGACAAAACATAAGTGACTCTCAAATACAGAGAACAAACCGAGGGTTGCTGGAAGGGCTGTGGGGGAGATGGTCCAAATGGGTAAGGGGCATTAAGGAAGACCCTTGTTGGGATGAGCACTGGGTGTTATACATGGGAGATGAATTACTGGAATCTACTCCTGAAATCATTATTGCACTAAATGCTAACTAACTTGGATGTAAATTAAAAATTAATTAATTAATTAAAAAAAGAAGAGATTCACATTGAGACACAATATAAGCAAACTTTTGAAAGACAAAGACAAAGAATCTTGAAGGTAGCAAGAGAGAAGTGACACATCATATCCAAGGGATTCCCAATGAGATTATTAGCAAATTTCTCATCAGAAACTTAGGAGGCCAAAATGTAATGGGCCAATATATTCAAAGTGCTAAAAGAAAAGAAAAATTCAGAGCACCTGGGTGACTCAGTCAGTTGAGTGTCTAACTTCAGCTTCTGGTCGTGATCTCATGGTTCATGAGTTAGAGGCCCACATTGTGCTCTGTACGGACAGCTCGGAGCCTGGAGCCTGCTTCAGATTCTGTGTCTCCCTCTCTCTGTGCCCCTCCCCAGCTTGCACTCTGTCTCTCTCAAAAATAAATGACCCTATGATCCAGCAATTGCACTACTGAGTATTTACCCAAGGAATACAAAAACACTAATCCAAAGGGATACATGCACCCCTACAATAGCAGCATTATCAACAATAGGCAAATTATGGAAGCAGCCCAAGTGTCCATCTATAGATGAATGGGTGAAGAGGATGTGGTGTGTATATATATACACACACACACACACACACATACATACACATATATACATATATATATATATATATATATATATACACTCAAACACATATATACATATATGTACACACACACACACACACACACACACACACACACACTGGGATATTACTCAGCTATAAAAAAAGAATGAAATCTTGCCATTTGTAATGACATGGAAGGAGCTAGAGAGTATAATGTTAAGCGAAATAAGTTAGTCAACAAAAGACAAATACCATATGATTTCACTCATATGTATAATTTAAGAAACAAAACAAATGAGCAAGGAGGGGGAAGAAGAGAGAGAGAAACCAAGAAATAGACTCTTAATTATAAAGAACAATCTGATGATTATCAGAGGGGAGATGGGTAGGGGGATGTGTGAAAGTGGTGATGGAGATTAAGGAGTGCACTTGTGATGAGTACCAGGTGTTATATGTAAGTGTAGAATCACTTATCTGAATACACACCTGAAACTAATATTTCACTGTGTATTAACTAACTGGAATTAAAATAAAAACTTAAAATGTCAAAAAAAAATGCAGACTCTTAACTACAGAGAACAAACTGATGGTTTCCAGAGGGGAGGTTAGTGGAGAGATGGGTGAAATAAGTGATGGGGATTAAAGGTCCACTTATCATGATGAGCACTGTGTAATGTATTACTGAATCACAATATTGTATACCTGAAACTAATACAACACTGTATGCTAACTATACTGTAATTAAAAATTTTAAAGAAGAAAAGAAAATACCAGGCCCACCTGGCTTTAATGGTGAATTCTTCCAAATATTTACAGCAGAAATAATACCAAATTTACACAATCTCTTCCAGAGAACAGAAAAAAAGAGGGAACACTTCTAAGCTCAGTTTTTAAAAGCAGCAAAACATTGATACCAAAACCTAAAAACAGAAAAAGAAAAATTACAAAAGGAACAATTATAAGCCAGCATCTCCCTTGGGAGTGGGGGGACAGTATCTCCTTTGACTATGGATGTAAAAATCCTTTATAAATATCAATAAATAGGATTCCAGGGATATAAAAAAAAAAACAACTCATGATACATCTTAAGCAAGAGTGGCTTATTCCAGAAATAAAAGGATAGTTTAACATTTAAAAATTCCATCAGTATGATTAACATTAACAGAATAAAAAAATGGTGAGAAAGTACAATCATTAGAATAGGTGAAGAAAGCTCATTTGATAAAACCAAATATACTTTTCATGATTTTAGAAAAAAAATCAACAAAGTAGAAATGAAGGAAACATCCTTGATCTTAAAAAGATTACCTACTAATAAACCCTATAGCTACATCATTAGCAACGGTGAAATAGGCACAGCTTTCTCCCCAAGGTCAAAGACAGGATGAGGATATCCACAACCATGTATTCACCATTGTGCTAAAGGCCCTAGACAGTGCTATAAAATCAGAAAGGGAAACAAAAGGCATAACATTCAAAACAAAAGTAAGATGTTTGTCATTTATATATTGTAAGATATATGTTTATATCATATATATGATTGCAAAGAATATTTATATTATATGTATATGATTGTAAAGGCAGAAACCCAAAAATACATCAACTACTAGAATCAATAAGTGAAGCTTATTGACAAGCTCTCTAGATATAAGGTCAACACATTTTAAAAAATCATATTTCTATATACAAGCAAAAAACAATCAGAAAATTTAATTTTTAAAAATATCCCTTACAGCAGAATAAAAATATCTGGGAACAAATTTAAGAAAAATTACATAAGGCTAATATCGAAAACTACAGAATATTGCAAGTTCATACTATAGAGAGTAATTAAAAATGACCTAAATAAATGCAGAGCTATCTATCATGTTTATGAATCAAAAGCATGAATATTGTGATGTCAGTTTCTCCCAATTTGATGTGTAGATTCAGTGCAAACCCAATCAAAAGTCCAGCAGGAATATTTGGTGGATACTGACAGGCTGAATCTCAGGTTTATATGGAAATACAAAGAACCTAAAACAGCCATGACAATCTTAAAGACGAAAAAGTTGGAAGACTTATGCTATCAGAATTCAAGACTTGCACAATTAAGACTGGTGTGTTGGTACAAGGATAGACAAACAGACCAATGTAACAAATCAGAGTCTATAAATGCACCTCTACATACAGACTCACTTGGTTTATAACAAAAGTATCAGTACAATTCGGCAGGGAAATAATAGTCTTTTTCATTAGATGGTGCCTCAAAAATTACAAATTCATAAGAAAAAACAGTAAACCCTACCTTACACCAAACCCAAAAATTAATTCAAGGTGGATCACAGACCTTAGTGTAAAAATAAATCTCTAGAAGAAAACAAAGGAAAGTAATTTCACAACTTTGGGGTAGGCAAAGATTCCTTAAACATGACAAAAAAAAAAGTGCTAACTTTAAAAGACAAAGTTGATAAATTTGACTTCATTAAACTCAGAACTTCTATTATCAAAACACATCAGGAAATTGAATAGGCAAATTACACACTGAGAGAATATGTTTGTAGTCTGTATGTCTGATACATCTGATAAAGGATTGTATCCATGATATACAAAAGGTAAAAAAGGAAACTAAACATACACGTACCTTATAATGCAGCAATTCCACTTCTAAGTATATCCTCCCCAAAATAACATATTGAGTGTGTGTGTCTATAAAAATTTGTTCAGGAATGTTTATAGCAGCTCTATTTCTAATAGTCAAAAACTAGCAATATTCTGAACATCATCCATCAAAAGGTAAATGGGGGGTGGGGGGGCGCGTCTGGGTGGCTCAGTTGGTTGAGCGGCTTCGGCTCAGGTCATGATCTCATGGTTCATGGGTTTGAGCCCCGCATTGGGTTCTGTGCTGACAGCTCAGAGCCTGGAGCCTGTTTCAGATTCTGTGTCTCCCTCTTTCTCTGCCCCTCCTCCACTCACGCTCTCTGTGTCTCCAAAATAAATAAATATTTTGAAAAAAAATTTTTAAGGTAAATGGGGGGCAACTGGGTGGCTTAGTCGGTTAAGTGTCCAACTCTTGATTTTGGCTTAGGTCATGATTTCACACTTCATGAGATCAAGCCCCATGTTGGTCTCTGTGCTGACAGCATGGAATCTGCCTGGGATTCTCCCTCTCTCTCCTTTTTCTGCCCCTCTCCCACTCACACTCACCCTCTCTCTAAAAAAATAAATAAATAAATGGATAAACAAATTGTGGTATATTCATACAATGGAACATGACACAATAATAAAAAAAGAATAAACTACTGAAATATACAACATAGATAAATCTCCAAAATATTACCCAAAAGATGATTTGCATTTATCCAAAAGATTATAAATGCAAAAGTACAACCTACAGCTTACATTTATATAAAACTCAAGAACCAGCAAACTAATTTATGTGACAGTAGTCAAAAAAGTTACCTCTGGGAGATGGGATATCAACTGGGAGGTAATAAAAGAGACTTCCCTCAGGGGCTAAAGATGTTCTGTATCTTGACCTGGGTAGTGGTTACACAAGCATATAACATCTGTAAAAATACACACATGCTGAAGAAGGGAGCAGGATGGTGGTGCTGGGCAGTGACAGCAAAGAGGACTTGGTCAGCTATGGGATGGACCTGGAGCCGCTGGAAGGTGAAAGACCAAAGAAACCAATTCCTCTTCAGGATCAGACTGTCAGAGATGAAAAAGGAAGGTATAAACAGTTTCATGGGGCCTTTAGCAGAGGTTTCTCTGCTGGGTACTTCAACATTGTTGGCTCAAAAGAAGGATGGACGCCCTCTTCCTTCATGTCTTCATGACAGAACAGAGCAGACAAATCTGTTCTTGATCCTGAAGACTTTATAGATGAAGAGGATCTTACTGAATTTGGGATAGCACCTAAAGCGATTGTCACCATGGATGATTTTGCTTCCGAAACCAAAGATAGAATACGAGAAAAGGCCAGGCAGTTAGCAACTGCTACTCCCCTATTCCTGGGGCTACTCTCCTTGATGACCTCATAACACCAACAAAATTATGTACTGGTTTTGAATTGCTAAGAAAAATGGGTTGGAAGGAAGGACAAGGAATTGGCCCTTGAGTAAAGAGAAGACCTCACTGACAAAAACCTGATCCTGGAGTAAAATTCTATGGCTGTGCATTACCCCCTGGAGGCTCTGAAGGATCTGAGGATGAAGACAATGACTATGTGCCTGAAAATGTGACCTCTGCACCCAAAGACATCACACCTGTGGATTTCACACCTAAAGATAATGTGCATGGATTGGCTTACAAGGGCCTGGATCCCCACCAAGCATTGTTTGGAACCTCAGGAAAACATTTTAATCTTTTCAGTGCGGGACCTGAGGGAGCCCGCGATCTCCTTGGAGAGACTGGAGTGAATAAAGGAAGAAAACTGGGAATTTCAGGCCAGGCTTTTGGTGTTAGTGCCCTGGGAAGAGGAAGATGATGACATCTATGCCACAGAAACTTTATCCAAATATGACACCATTTTGAAAGATGAGGAGCCTGGAGATGGACTCTATGGCTGGACAGCACCCAGGCAGTATAGAAGTCAGAAAGAATCAAAGAAAGATCTTCGATACATTAGCAAAATTTTGGATGGATTTTCCTTGGCTTCTAAACCTTTATTTTCTAAAAACACTTCCCCACCACCTGAATCGCCAAGAGACTATCAACCAGTACATTATTTCAGACCTGTGGTAGCTGAAACCTTAGAGAACACCCACTTAATTCAGGTATTGTCAGAGTCAGCTGGAAAGCCAATGCTTAACCCAGGGACACACAGTAGGCTCCAACTGAATGCCTCCAAGTGGGTGGAGTTGCTGGGAGAAACACCCATTCAAGGCTCATCTACTTCAGTGTTAGAGTTTCTGTCCCAAAAAGATAAAGAGAGAATCAAAGAAATGAAGCATGTAACTGACCTTAAAGCAGCTCAACTCAAGGCCAGGAGTCTGGCCCAGAAGGCCTCAAGCAACAGACCCCAGCCCTCCTCTCTGGACGTCGGGCCCTGCTCATGGCACATGGCATTGAGTGGTAGGACAGCCACCACAAGAGCCAGCAACTTCAAACCTTTCGTGAAGATCCAGAAAAACAAAAACTATAATAAGAGTTTTTAGTAAATAGGAAACGGGAATCTAATTTAATAAATAGGAATCTTCCAGAAAGATGCCCTGGAACGTTGTCTGAACCCCAGTATGACAGAATGGGAGCGAGGCCACGAGCGGGATAAGTTTGCTTGGGCAGCCCTGCTGTATGTGTCTTCCCATTTGACCTTGTCCTCCAGGTTCATGCATGCCAAGGAGGACGACGATTCAGATCAAGTGGAAGTCCCTCAAGACCAAGAGAATGATGTCAATGACAAGCAGTCAGCTGTGAAGCTGAAGCCGTTCGGGAAGCTTACCCGAGACACATCTGAGTGGCATCCTGACAAGCTTCTGTGTAAGAGGTTTCATGTCCCTGACCCTTATCCAGATTCAACTTTGGTTGGCTTACCAAGAGTCAAATGTGACAAATTCTCAGTCTTCAACTTTCTGACACTCCCAGAGACCACTTCCTCACCTACAACTCAAGCAGCAAGTGAAAAAGGGCCGCAACACTGAGGTCCCGACAAATCACAAAAACCATCAAGATGGGATACATCTAAATAAGAAAAGAAAAAAGATCCCATTAGTGAATTTTTAAGTTTGGCTAGATCAAAAGTTGGTCCACCTAAACAAGAGTCCAGCTCTTTAGTAATCAAAGAGGAAGAGCATGTGATGGAATCACTCTCAAATAAGAATGAAAGCAAAGGTGTGGATTCACAGACTGAAGGAGAAGGGAGCCGCCCATCCATGGACTTATTTAAAGCCATCTTTGCCAGCTCCTCCGATGAGAAGTCCTCATCCTCTGAGGATGAGCAAGGCGACAATGAGGATGATCAGGCAGGTACCAGGGAGGCTGACTTCTAAAGCTCCCAAGAGACTGACTGAATGGAAACATAATCCATGGCACATGCTAGTGAGCTGGCAGCCCTCCAGGAGCCCGCACCTTCCTTTCTGATACAAAAGATGCAGATAGATGAAAGAGAAGTGTTCGGCCCACAACTACGTCCCATCTTCTGGCCCAATGTTCATCAGAAACTTGAGGCACCTCAGAAAGAGAAACATAAAAAAAAAAAAAAAAAAGAAAAACAGAAGACCAAGAAAGAGCACAGATGGAGGAAGAGAAGAAAAAGAAACACCGGAAGCACAAATACAAAGTCAAGCAAAAGAATAAAAATTCGGAGAAGAGCAGCAGTTCTGAGAGTACCAACAGCAGTGACAGCCCGAGTGGTGAAGAAGGGACTGTAGACCTGTCACCCCACGAACTGCTGAGAAGGCTGAAAAGTCTTCCACTAAGGCGGCAGCAATTGAATTCTGCCCTGGCCTGTCCCAGTACCAGATATTCTCCATGATGGAAGCTCGTTGATTGCTAAGTTAATACATTGTACAGTTTGTATTTATATGTAAATTCATGCTATAAAATAATTTTTAAAACCTTGACATTTCAAAGGCTGCTTTGGAAGGTTGCAGAAATTGATTTCTATTTTTAACCTCAGCGTCAGAGGAAATAATTCAGACTGTACAGTTTAATTAAAATGGAATTTTTCTAAAAAAATACATACATGCTTAAGATTTATCTTACTACATGCAAATTAAACTCTAATTTTAAAAAGTATGGACCAGCAGTTTACATATTATTTGGCACGTTGCATTCACAAGCTCTGTGCACCACACTCTTTGGTATCAGGGCATTTAAAAATGAAATCTTCTTAACCTATTAGAAACACCACATATAATAGTGGCTGAGTTTGGGTTTGAGAGTCAATCCTTCAACAAAAATTTGCTCAGCTCCTTATTATGTGCCAGGCTGTATTATGCATAGCGTTATAATAAACAGTAAGTAATATAGCCAAGAGATCAAACTCACAGGAATCAGAGTCTAGTGGGAGATACAAATGACAAAATTTAAATAATGTAAGAGTAAGTACTACAATGAAAAATAAGCCGGGACAATTGAACACAGAGTGAGGCAGCTATTTGGAAAGTATTCTCTGAGATTACATTCAAACAGAGACCTGCATGATATAAAGAAGACAGACATGGTAATATTTAATGGAAAATTAAGTCTTAGGTCTTTAATTTTCTATTCTGAAAACCTTGGGCAAGACTTAATTTCTCTGAGTCTTAGTTTCATCATCAGTAAAATGGGAATCATGCAACTCCATGTTAAATGAGAGAACAGATGTAAAGTGCTAACACAGTATTTGACATACCATATGGACACAATAATAATTGCTTGAGCCACTGAATAAGATACAAGCAGAATGAATGCATCAGTACTATAGGGTATAGATTTTTTCTTATTCTTCTATATATACAGTGTAGGTGTTCCATAAGCATTTGAGGTTCTGTGTATTTGAATACAACACTTGTTTTGCAATGAGTTCCTTCTAATACAGCTCTAGCACATAAAAATAAAGCATGGAAAAATGAGGAAGCTGGAGAACAAGAATTGGCTAAGGAAAGCAGTGGAAATTCCAAGGGACAGATTCAGAGTAATTATTCAAAACAGTTCATTTGCTCAAGTTCTGGTCACGGGATGCAAAATTGAGATGAGTCAGATAACAAGCTAAACAATTAAATAGCCATAGTTGAATCTAAACTTATGCACACATTTTGGACACCTTTGTTTATCCTGTTTCCTTTATCTATAATACTCTCCCTCTCTACATTCCCATCCCGCCACTTGTGATTCCTAGAAAGCACTGTGCTTTCTCAAGCCTCTCTACCTCTTTGGTAGTTCCATCTTAGGTTAAATTCCCCTTCTAATTTCTACAAGGTCCTTGTGCCCAAGCCAGAGATGTTATTAGGAAACCTTGGCCTCCATATCTGTATGGGTTGGTTAGGTGTCTCTCATCTGGGATCACATTTCTCATCTCCAATAGCAACTCAGTATTTCTTGAGTGACTGTTACATAAAAGCACTTTATAAACAGTGGGTGTTTGGGAATATCCCCAGAATCCACAGCATACTATTTACACAGAAAGCACCCTCTGGTGGTGAAAGAGGGTGACCATATTTCTACGTCACCAAGATGTGCTTCCCATACTCTGCGCTTTCAGAGAGCTTTAAAGATCATGTTATGGACACAAAAAAAGCCATGGTGACTTGTACGCTGATGTACCTATTGCCAAAAAATAATTTTTCTTGAGTGAAATGTTTCCTGCTCTTCTAACTACTCCCATTGTTTTTACCCTCTTCCCTATTTCCTCTCATCCTCACTTCTTTTTTTTTTTTTTTTTTTTTTTTTTTTAAATTTTTTTTTTTCAACGTTTTATTTATTTTGGGGACAGAGAGAGACAGAGCATGAACGGGGGAGGGGCAGAGAGAGAGGGAGACACAGAATCGGAAACAGGCTCCAGGCTCTGAGCCATCAGCCCAGAGCCCGACGCGGGGCTCGAACTCACGGACCGCAAGATCGTGACCTGGCTGAAGTCGGACGCTTAACCGACTGCGCCACCCAGGCGCCCCTCATCCTCACTTCTTAAGCCCTTTCTCCTACATTTCAACTAGTCCATTTGAAAACACAGTTCTAGTTGGCATTTGTTTTGTTTTGACAGCCCTGAGAGCATCCAAATTTCCTTTTGAAATGCATACATCCGGACTGTGTGTAATCTTGGTGGGAAAGTAATTCCTAGTGACCACATTCCATTACTGAAGCTGAAGGAAACAGATCCTTGCCCTCTTTAACTCAACAGGGTCAGGGGCCAGGTATGTGACCCAAACTTAGTTATCAGATGCTCTTTCTTGGGCTCAGACTGTTAAGCCAGTGTCAGAAACAACAGAAAACTCTGGAAGATGTGCACTGCAGGTATGGCATGCCCTCCTCACTATCCTGCTTTACAATAAGTGCCAGCGTTCCTAATGCCCTCCACAGCCCCTTGATTCTTGCCCATTTCCAAGTCTGAGTCTCCCAGCTCCCTTACTCCGTAAACTTCCTAACAGTCTTCCAATAACTCCCTTCTCCTTATCTCAAGCCATTACCTGTGGTCTTGTCTGCTTAGAAGTTTGTAAAACAACCAAAAGACCAGTGTGGTGGCATAAAATGAGGCTATACATCCTCCCATTCATTCATCAGAGAATAAACTTGAGCATTAAGGAAAAACACTTAAATCCTAGCTTCAGTTAGTCAGGTAGCTTAAGCAGAGCTACGTGCAGTTAAGGTGAGGTTCCTTTTAAATGCAAATCAGAAAAAGAAAGGGGCAAATGCCAGTAGGAAAATTAGACATTTCTAATGTAGATTAGATTGGGAGTCCTAGAATAGAAATCAATCCTCATAGTAGCATACTAATTTGAGGTATTTTAGAGGAGACCAGCTGCAGCTGGGAGGCACTCAATGGACTCCCCTTGTTCTCCCCCACTTTACAGAACCTCTCTCTCTGCAAAGACAAATGGAGGAGAAAA
Source organism: Prionailurus viverrinus (assembly GCF_022837055.1). NCBI lineage: Eukaryota > Metazoa > Chordata > Mammalia > Carnivora > Felidae > Prionailurus > Prionailurus viverrinus. The sequence continues at coordinate 46,522,056 of NC_062570.1, forward strand.
GAAGGACCAAATGTATACTCCAATGAAGATATTATGCAAGAGAATTTATGAGACAAAAAAAGAAACTAGGGGTTAAAACTCTTCTTTTGTGGGTTGAAGAGTGGCTTGTCCAAAAGACAAAGAAACAAGGAGAATCTCTCCTGAGATACTCTATCACCTTGTGGCTTAGCAGTTAGGTCTAGCTCTGCTCTTGTACAGAGCAAGGGAAAGAGTTAAGTAGACCAAAAGCCAAATTCCTGCTCCCTGCCCACGGACTCTTTATCATCTTGGAACATAGGGAGAAGAATATATTTGATACAGGGAAACAGAGTCAACATGACTGCTGACAACTATCAAGTCTTTTATGGATCGTGCCTTTGCTGTATCAAAAAAGTCATTGCCACACCTGAGGTCATTGAGATTCTCTCCTCTGTTGTCCTCCAGGAATTTTATAGCTTCATACTTTCTATTTGGGTCTATTATCCATTTTAGGTTAATTTTTGTGATGGGTATAATGTCTGTGTCTAGATTCTTTTCTGCGTGTGAATGACCAGTTGTTCTGGCACCATTTGTGGAAGAAACTATCTTTGCCCCATTGTATTGTTTTTGTTCCTTTGCCAAAGATGAGTTGCCTATATTTATATGGGTCTATTTCTGGGCCCTCTATTCTGTGTCACTGATCTATTTGTCTAGTCTTTTGCCAATACCACACTGTCTTACTGTAGCCTTATAGTAAGTCTTGGAGCTAGACACTGTCAGTTGTCCAACTTTGTTCTTTTTCTTTCTTTATTTTAGAAAGAGAGAAAGCATGAGCAGGGGATGGGGGAGAGGTAGAAGGGGGAGGGAGGGAGAGATAGAGAGAACTGAGAGAGAGAGAGAGAGAGAGAGAGAGAGAGAGAGAGAGAGAGAGAGAATCTTAGCAGGCTCCATGCTCAGTGTGGATCCTGATACAGGGCTTAATCCCACAAGCCTGGAATCATGACCTGGGCTGAAATCAAGAGTCAGATGCTCAACCAAGTGAGTCATCCAGGTGTTCCCAACTTTGCACTTTTTCATTTTTTTTAACATTTTTATTTATTTTTGAGACAGAGACAGACAGAGCATGAGCAGGGGAGGGGCAGAGAGAGAGGAAGACACAGAATCTGAAGCAGGCTCCAGGCTCTGAGCTGTCAGCACAGAGCCTGACATGGGGCTCGAACTCACAGACTGTGAGATCATGACCTGAGCTGAAGTTGGATGCTTAACTGAGTGAGCCACCCAGGCGCCCCACTTTGCTCTTTTTCAACACTGAATGGGCTCTTCTGAGTCTTTTGCCTCTTCATATGGACTTTAGAATCAGTTTGTTGATACCCACCAAATTAATTGCTTGTATTTTAATGGGATTGCATTAAATCTACATATAGATCAAGTTAAGGAGAACTGACATGATAACATTGTATCAGCCTATCCATGAACATGTAATCTCTCTGTTTATTTAGTTCTTGATTTCTTTCATCACAGTTTTGTGCTTTTCCTTATATAGATATTTTACTTATTTTGTTAGATTTATAACTAAGTACTTCATTTTGAGGGTGTTAATATAAATGGCATTGTGTTTTTTAATTTCAAATTCCATTTGCTCATTGCTAGTATATGGAAAAGTGACTGATTTTTGTATATTAATCTTGTATCTGGCAACCTTGATATAACCACTGAGTAGTTCCAAGGGTTTTGTTTTGTCAATTTGTTTGGATTTTCTACATACATGATCGTATCATCTGCAAACAAAAAGTTTTATTTCTTCCTTTCCAATCAGTATACCTTTTCTTGTATTATTGCATTAACTAGGACTGCCAGTACAACCGAAAAGAAGTGGTGAGAGGCAACATCCTTGCCTTGTTCCTAATCTTAGTAGGAAAGCGTCTAGTGTTTTACCATTAAGTATGATGTTAGCTGTAGGTGTTTTGTAGGTGTCCTTTGTCAAATTGAAGATGTTCCCCTCTATTGCCAGCTTGCTGAGAGTTATTATCATGAACGAGTATTGGATTTTGTCAATTTTTTTCCTGTATCTATTTAAATGATTATGTGATTTTCCTTCTTTAGCCTACTGATATGATGGATTACATCAATTGATTTTTTCATTTTATTTATTTTTTAAATTCACATCCAAGTTAGTTAGCATATAGTGCAACAATGATTTCAGGAATAGATTCCTTAATGCTGCTTACCCATTTAGCCCATCCCTCCTCCCACAACCCCTCCAGCAACCCTCTGTTCTCTATATTTATGAGTCTCTTCTCTTTTGTCCCCCTCCCTATTTTTATATTATTTTTACTTCCCTTCCCTTATGTTCATCTGCTTTTTATCTTAAAGTCCTCATATGAGGGGAGTCATATGATTTTTATCTTTCTCTGACTAATTTCGCTTAGCATAATACCCTCTAGTTCCATCCACGTAGTTGCAAATGGCAAGATTTCATTCTTTTTGATTGATTGCCAAGTAATACTCCATTGTATATATATACACCACATCTTCTTTATCCATTCATCCACCAATGGGCATTTGGGCTCTTTCCATACTTTGGCTATTGTTGATAGTGCTGCTATAAACATGGGGGTGCATGTGGCCCTTCAAAACAGAATTCCTGTATCCCTTCAGTAAACATCTAGCAGTGCAATTGCTGGGTCATAGGATAGTTCTATTTTTAATTTTTTGAGGAAACTCCACACTGTTTTCCAGAGTGGCTGCACCAGCTTGCATTGCCACCAACAATGCAAAAGAGATCCTCTTTCTCTGCATCCTCGCCAACATCTGTTGTTGCCTGAGTTGTTAGTGTTAGCCATTCTGACAGGTGTGAGGTGGTATCTCACTGTGGTTTTGATTTGTATTTCCCTGATGATGAGTGATGTGGAGCATTTTTTTATGTGTTGGTTGGCTATGTGGATGTCTTCTTTGGAGAAGTGTCTATTCATGTCTTTTGCCCATTTCTTCACTAGTTTATTTGTTTTTTGGGTGTTGAGTTTGATAAGTTCTTTATAGATTTTGGATACTAACCCTTTATCGGATGTCATTTGCAAATATCTTCTCCCATTCTGTCAATTGCCTTTTAGTTTTGCTGATTGTTTCCTTTGTTGTGCAGAAGCTTTTTATTTTGATGAGTTCCCAGTAGTTCATTTTTGCTTTTGTTTCCCTTGCCTCTGGAGACGTGCTAAGTTGCTGTGGCCAAGGTCAAAGAGGTTTTTGCCTGCTTTCTCCTCAAGGATTCTGATGGCTTCCTGTCTTACATTTAGGTCTTTCATCCATTTTGAATTTATTTTTGTGTATGGTGTAAGAAAGTGGTCCAGGTTCATTTTTCTGCATGTTACTGTCCAGTTTTTCCAGCACCACTTGCTGAAGAGACTGTCTTTATCCCATTGGATATTCTTTGGTGTTTTGTCAAAGATTAGCTGTCCATACGTTTGTGGGTCCATTTATGGGTTCTCTATCCTGTTCCATTAACCTGAGTGTCTATTTTTGTGCCAGTACCATACAGTCTTGATGATCACAACTTTGTAATACAGCTTGAAGTCCGGGATTGTGATGCCTCCAGCCTTAGTTTTCTTTTTCAAGATTGCTTTGGCTACTAAGGGCCTTTTCTGGTTCCATACAAATTTTAGGATTGTTTGTTTTAGCTCTGTGAAGAATGCTGGTGTTATTTTGATAGGTATTGTATTGAATATGTAGATTGCTTTGGCTAGTATTGACATTTTAACAATATTTGTTCTTCCTGTCCAGGAGCATGGAATATTTTCCCATTTTTTTGTGTCTTCTTCAATGTCTTTCATAAGCTTTCTATAGTTTTCAGTGTATAGGTTTTTCTATGCATTGATTTTATATCCTGCCACTTTACTGAATTCATGGATCAGTTCTAGTGTTTTCCGTAATTTTTTTTTTTTTGGTGTAATCTTCTAGGTTTTCCATACAGAGTATCATGTCATCTGCAAAGAGTAAAAGTTTGACTTCCTCCTGGCTGATCTGGATGCCTTTTATTTCTTTGTGTTGTCTGGTGCTGTGGCTAAGACTTCCAATACTATGTTGAAGAACAGTGGTGAGACTGGACATCCCTGTCTTGACCCTGACCTTAGGGGGAAAGCTCTCAGTTTTTCCCCATTGAGGATGATATTAGTGTTGGGTCTTTCAAATATGGCTTTTATGATCTCGAGGTATGATCCTTCTATCCCTAATTGCTTAAGAGTTTTTATCAAGAAAGAATGCTGTATTTTATCAAATGCTTTCTCGACATCTATTGAGAGGATGTGGTTCTTGACCTTTCTTTTATTGATGTGATGAATCACATTGATTGTTTTGCGGTTACTGAACCAGCCCTGTATCCCAGGTATAAATCCCACTTGGTTGTGGTGAACAATTTTTTTAATGTATTGTTGGATCCAGTTGGCTAATACCTTGTTCCTCAACAATGCATCCAGGTTCATCAGGGAAGTCGGTCTATAGTTCTCCTTTTTAGTGGGATCTTTGTCTGGTTTTAGAATCAAGGTAATGCTGGCTTCATAGAAAGAGTTTGGAAATTTTCCTTCCATTTCTATTTTTTTGGAACAGCTTCAAGAGAACAGGTGTTAACTTTTCCTTAAATGTTTGGTAGAATTCCCCTGGAAAGCCATCTCACCCTGGACTCTTGTTTTTTGGGAGATTTTTTATTACTAATTCAACTTCTTTACTGGTTAGGAGTCTGTTCGAATTTTCAATTTCTTGTTTCAGTTTTGGTAGTTTATGTGTTTCTAGGAATTTTTCCATTTCTTCCAGATTGCCCATTTTATTGGCGTATAATTGCTCATAATATTCTCTTATTATTGCTTGCATTTCTGCTGTGTTGGTTGTGATCTCTCCTCTTTCATTCTTGATTTATTTGGGTCCTTCCCTTTTTCTTTTTGATCAAACTGGCTAGTGGTTTATTAATTTGGTTAATTCTTTCAAAGAACCAGCTTCTGGTTTCATTGATTTGTTCTACCGGGTTTTTTTGGTTTCAATAGCATTGATTTCTGCTCTATCAATTGATTTTTAAATATTAAACCCGCCTTGAATAACTGGGTTAAATCGAACTTGGGTCATGGCATATAATTATTTTTATGCATTGTTGAATTAATTTGCTAATACTTTATTGAGGATTTTTGCATCTCATTTCATGAGAGATATTGATCTGTAGTTTCTTTTCTTGTAATGTCTTTAGTGTTAGGATGATGCTGGCCTCAGAATGAGTTCAGAAGTATTCCCTCTGCTTCTATCTTCTGGGAGAGACTGTAGATACTCAGTATTAATTTCTTCATTAAATGTTTTCTTGTAAAACTCACAGTTAACCCATTTGGGCTTGGCATTTTCTGCTTTGGAAGGTTATTACTAATTCACTTTCTTTAATAGATAGAGACCTATACAGAGTATCTATTCTTCCTTCTGTTTTTCTCCATATTGACCCCCAAGTTTTGAAGGATTTTAACCTACCACTATCTTTTCCATTTTTTCAAACCCCAAGAACACAGACCACATTAAGGAAATAAAATTCCAAACAAGAAATACATTTTGGGGCACCTGGGTGGCTCAGTTGGATAAGTGTCCAACTTTGGCTCAGGTCATGATCTTGTGGTTCAAGAGTACGAGCCCCACATCAGACTCTCTGCTGTCAGAGCAGAGCCCACTTTGGATCCTCTTTCCCCCTCTTTCTGCCCCTCCCCCACTTGTGTACACTCTCTCTCTCTCTCTCTCTCAAAAACAAATCAACATTAAAAAAAGAAACACATATGTTAGTTATACCATGCAGTCTCATTATTTATGTGGTTTTCCTTTAAAAATACAACACATACCCAGTATTCAAATAGTTATCAGTCATTTCAGCAGTCAAAAGAAGCCTGAAAGAGGGGCACCTGGGTGGCTCAGTCGATTAAGCATCCGACTTCAGCCCAGATCATGATCTCAAGGTTCGTGAGTTTGAGCCCCACATCAGGCTCTGTGCTGACAGCTCAGAGACTGAAGCCTGCTTCAGATTCTGTGTTTCCCTCTCCTCTGCCCCTCCCCCACTCACACTCTGTCTCTCTCTCAAAAATAAAAACATTAAAAAAATTTAAAAAAAAAAAAAGAAGCCTGAAAGATATGACAATTTGATTGCTCTTTGAAGCTGGTATGTGATGGTAGTTCAGTTCATCAATGAGTGATACTGGCTGATACCTCAATTGGTAGATCTTAATAATTTGATTTCTAGTACTTGGTGAAATCGAATTACCAGGCACTAGTCTAGACAAATAGGCAATAATAATGTAGCGCGATTAAATGCCATAGGATGCTATAAGAGAAAAAAAAAAAGAAAAGAAGACTATGTAGTCTTGGGAACACAAAGAAAGCTTCTTAGAGGAAGTGAAATCAAAGCTGAGACCTATGGAGGGATTATAAGGACAGAGGGAATAGAAGAAGAGCAAACCATGCAGAAAATGTGCAAAGACCACTTCAAGCCGTACACATGGTGGAACATGAGCAAGTTGGGGTAGTGGGGAGATGAGTATTAGGAAATAAAGCTGAAGTGGTAAGGAGGATCTGTAATGATTCCTTACATCATTCTTAAATCAATGAGAAATTATTGAAGGATGATAAGCTAAGGATTGAGATGATCATATTTACATATTATAAAGATTACTCCAACTGCAGTGTAGCTAATAGACTAGAAGAAGGAACGATTAAAAGTAGCAAAGCAACTCTTTAGAAGACTCTTTCAAGGAAGGACTAAACCCTTCCTATTCAAAATGATGTCAATGGAACAGCAGCAGCAATGACAGCATCACCTGGAAGCTTGCAAGTGCAGCCCCAACCCAGATCTACTGAATCAGAATCTGCATTTATAACGTCCCAGATGATTTGTAGGTAGAGTAGTTTGAGAAGCCACTGGCCTAAACTGCACTGAAGATGCAAAAATAAAGAAGTAAACACATTTGAGGCACCTGGGTGGCTCAGTCACTTAGGCTTCCAACTTTGGCTCAGGTCAAGGTCTCAGGGGTCGTGAGTTCTGTGCTGTCAGCACAGACCCTGGAGCCTGCTTTGGATTCTGTGTCTCCCTCTCCTTCTGCCCCTCCCTGCTCATGCTCTGTCTCTGTCTCTCTCTCTCTCAACAATAAAAAACAAAACAAAAATTTTTTTTTAAAGTAAACAAATTTAAGAACTATTTGGAGGAAGACATGATAGTACTTAGCATAACCAATGATTGCATAGGGTGGGGAAGAAAGAGAAATCCTAGGCTTATCTAGATAAAGCTGAACAAGGATAAGAGTTCAGCTAAGTTGACTGGTTAGAAAGGATGAAGTCTCTGGAGCTGCAAACATGAGGAGTCTGAACACTGTTAGGAGCTTTTTTTTTTTTTAATTTGTTTTTCTTAATGTTTTTATTCATTTTTGAGACAGAGAGAGACAGAGCATGAGCAGGGAAGGGGCAGAGAGAGAGGGAGACACAGAATCGGAAACAGGCTCCAGGCTATGAGCCATCAGCACAGAGCCCGATGCGGGGCTCAAACTCACAAGACTGAGATCATGACCTGAGCCGAAGTCAGACGCTCAACCAGCTGAGCCACCCAGGCGCCCCATGTTACGAGCTTTTCCACCATGAACCACACTGGGCGGTCGCATAAAAGATTTGGAGAATGCTGGGAAGGTCTCTTTATTGTGCAAAACTTGGGAGAGGGAACAGCAGCCCTTGCTATAGGGAGACAATAGCTTGCTAGGATTCTGCACTATCAGTGAGGGAACAAAAGCCTTAATTTGCAGCAGACAAAAACTGTCACTTTTGGAAAACCCACGGCAGCAAGAGAAGAGAACAGGAGAAAAAAAATCTATCCCAGGTACAGAGGCTGAAAACTGTCTTGGGCTCAGAACTGTGCTTGTGGAGGCAGGAACACTAAGAAAACTACATCCCCAAGACCCAGGATCATGGTGACTGCCTAAGACTGAGCTTAATTAGAACAAAGAACATCTCCACCTCAACCACCAATCCTGCCAGTTAACTAGCATCTAGCAATAAGTAAGACAAAGAGAAAATATAAATGTGAGAATGGAGAAAAATTAAAAGGAAACCTCTGGTAAACCACTCCTACCCAAATCACAAACTATGGCTAGGGAAATTTTAAGCTTGTGTCAGTAATCTCAAAACACAGCCCAACCACTAACCCTATGCTCAAGGCCTGGTAGGATAGACATGCCTATTTCCAGGCACACAGACTTTTATCTCAGTGTCTAATCCTACAAAAGATGTCTGTCTTTCAATTTAAAAAAATGACAAAGAATGTAAAATGTCCAGAAAAAAACACTACCTTCCTAAGAGACAAAGTAATCATCAGAACCAGAGTCAGATATGACACATATGTTGGAACTGAAAGGGAATTAAAAATAAGTATGATTAATATGTTAAAGTCTCCAAGAGAAGAGATGGCCAACATGAAAGATCAGATAGATAATTTCAGCAGAGAGATGGAAACTATAAGAAAAAACTGAATGAAAATACTAGAAACTAAAAATTCAGTAATAGAAATGAAGAATGCCTTCACCAGCTTATGAGTAGATTTGACACAGTCAAGGAAAAATTTAGTGAACTTGAATATAAGTCTGTTGAAAATAACCAAACTTAAACACAAAGAAAGAAAAATGTAAAAATAAACAAATGGGAGCGCGTGGGTGGCTCAGCCGATTAAGCATCCCACTCTTGATTTTGGCTCAGCTCATGATCTCACGGTTCATGGGATCGAGTCCTGCATCCACTGTCAGCACAGAGCCTGCTTGGGATTTTCTCTCTCTCTCTCTCTCTCTCTCTCTCTCTCTCTCTCTCTCTGCCCCTCGCCCTGCTCAAGTGTGCTCTCTCTCAGAATAAATAAATAAACATTAGAAATAAACAGAAAAGAGCTGTGGAACAACAGTAGTGGTCTAACACACACAGAATTATAGAAAGATTTCAAAAAAAAAAAACTAGAAAAATTGGAAGACAATAAAGACCAAGAATTTTCCAAAATTAATTATGACATCAAATCGCAGATCCAAGAAGCTAAGAAAACACTAAGCAGGATTTAAAAAAAAATCAAAACCCACTTAGGCAAATCATTTCAAACTGTTGAAAACAAAAGACCAAGGGAAAATCTTAAAAGCAACTAGAGAATAAAATAATGGGTGTGGTGAATAAAATAAAAGAGTTTATTGAAAAATATAAGTTAGAGATTATGGTTACAGGGTTTTCTGATGCAACATTCACTGGCCTTTTACAAAAAAAAAAAAAAAAAAAAAAAGGCACATATATTTGACTCATTCAGAATTCAGGTTGAGAGGTGCCGGAAGGTGATAGAAAAGCAATGGTACAAAGGGACTGAGATATGCACCACACTGTCAGCATGAAGCCCAATGCAGGGCTCGAACTCACTAACTGGGAGACCATGATCTGAGCCAAAACCAAGAATCGGAAGCTTAACTAACTGAACCACCAGGCACCCCAAATATGTTGTCTTTTTAAATGATGGGTATTTTCTTGGAGTACTGAGAACTGAAACAGAAACTTCAACTTGCAAAACAGATACATATGATTCTCAAAAGAGATAAACTGTACCAAACCTTAACATACAAAACAAACCATCTAAACTCATAGAGACCTATCTATTCTAGGACAAGACCTCAAACAAACTGGTGTAAAATTAACCATACCTGGATTCATGTGTTCTAAAGACCACTGTTTTTCCCCCCCAAAATTTTTATTTAAATTCCAGTTAGTTAACTTACAGTATAGTAGTTTCAGGTGTAGAACTTAGCGATTCATCACTTACACATAATACCCTAAAGACCACTATTTCAACGTGTCCCTGCCATGATAATATAAGATTAACTCCAGCTACCATAAGCCCTTCCTAATTCTTCCCATTTGAGAAGCCCAATGTTCCCTTACGTGTGCATTCTCCTTTGCTTCAGCACCCTAATAAACCTCACTTTGTTTGAATAAGAGTTTATTCCTACTGGTCTTTATATTGTAGACCTTAATAGGTTTAGGTCCATTGAGATGCTTGCTATTGTGGTGTGGACCCTCTACTGGATAGTAGTGTGCACATCTGAAATCCCTTTAATTTCCACTTGCTCAGAGTCAACCTTGTGCTGAAATTGAATTCCAATTTTTTCACTGAGTTCTTCAGTGTTGGGCTTTTGATTTTGTCCTTGGAAGAAATTCCCCTGGGACTCTCTGGCTAGCTGATTATTTAATCATTTCCCTTAGTGAAAGTCTGACAAATCTTTCATTTACCATTAGTCATCTTGCCGGTTGCCTGTATTATCTATACTACTGCTGCATGTCCAAAAATGGAGTTCACAAAAGACAGTTAAAGACACATTAAAGGCACCTGGGCGGCTCAGTCAGTTAAGGGTCCAACTTCAGCTGAGGTCATGTTCTTGCAGTTCCTGGGTTCTAGCCCCGCGTGCAGCTTTGTGCTGACAGCTCAGAGCCTAGAGCCTGCTTCGGATTCTATGTCTCCCTCTCTCTCTGCCTCTCCCCTGTTCATGTTCTCTCTCTCTCTCTCTCTCTCTCTCTCTCAAAAATAGATAAACATTAAAAAAAAAAAATAGACCCATTAAATCTGTCCTCCAAACTTCCTTTTCAAGGACTGATGACTTACTTCATAAGGTCTTAATAACCTGGCAGCATTTAGGCAAACTTGTAAAAATTTGACCTTTTTAATTAAGGCCATATAAAATGTTCTTTAGTCTTGTCTGTGTGTGAAAAACTGGTTTTGGGAAAGGTATTCTCTTCATATTCCACTTGCCAGGAGGCTATTGATAAATGACCCAAGAGTCACACAGGAATACTTTCCCTTTTAATCTAAGTCAGCCTTGTTGTCTTATCGTTTATCTGCAAAACACTTGGCCTACCTCTTGGCAGAATTCTGACCTCTATTTTCTCATTTTTGCACATACCTTTCTCAATGACAAAATTACCAAAGGCCATTTGGAATTATGAGTGGCCAATCAGGGAAATTTTTGATATGAAAAAAATTGTTCATTTGAGAGGCACCCTAAGAAGACAAATGAATCAGATGGTAAGGCATTTTTTTTAATATACAGAAGCTCCTGCACTAATTGGTTTATATTAAAGGAAACCCAGAGTTCAGGCAAAAAGACATCTTAACAACTTTATTATGCCTGAATTTGGGAAAGGCAAAATCACAAAGAGATGTCAGAGGAGACAAGGTATGAATAGGAGTCAAAAATATCCAAAGGTAAGAAATAATCTCACATCTGTTTTCATCATTTGCCTTTTTAGAAGCAACTCTTTGTTTCAGCTAAGGTCATGATCTCACAGTTCCTGGGTTTGGGCCCCCCTTCCATCCCCATATTGAGCCCCCGCATCGGCCCGCTGCTTGGGATTCTCCCTCTCTTTCTGTCCCTCCCCTGCTCCAGCTCTCTCTCAAAATAAATAAATAAACATTTCTTTTTTTTAAATCTCCTTTAAAAAAAAAAAGGAATGAAGTACTGATATACTTGAAAACATTGTGCTAAGTGAAGTAAGCCAGTCACAAAAGACATATACATTAGGACTCCATTTACAAAAAAAAAAAAAAAAAAAAACAGAAAATGCAAATCCATAGGAAAGAAAGTAGATTAGCAGCTGCTTAGGGCTGGTGAAGGGACTGGAGGCTGGAGGCTGGGATTAACTACTGATGGGTATGGAGCTTCTTCTAGGGGGGGATAAAAATGTTCTAAAATTAGATCAATGATGGTCACACAAACCTATGAACATACTATAAAACACTGAATTGTACACTTTGAGTGAATCTGATGGTATGTGAATTATATATCAATGAGCTCTTTTTTAATTTTATTTTATTTTTTAGAATTTAGACAGTTTTTATTTTTTTACATTTTTATTTATTTATTTTTGAGAGACAGAGAGAGACAGTGTGAGCAGGGGAGGGGCAGACAGAGAGGGAGACACAGAATCAGAAGCAGGCTCCAGGCTCCGAGCTGTCAGCACAGAGCCCGAACCAGGGCTCCAACCCATGAACCGTGAGATCATGACCTGAGCCGAAGGTGGACACTTAACTGACTGAGCCACCCAGGCGCCCCAATAAGCTCTTTTTTTATTTTTATTTTGTTTTTATTGTTTATTCATTTTTGACAGAGTGAGAGAGCATGAGCGGGGGAGGGGCAGAGAAAGAGGGAGACACAGAATCCGAAGCAGGCTCCAGGCTCTGAGCTGTCAGCACAGAGCCCGATGCGGGGCTTGAACCCACAGACCGCAAGATCATGATCTGAGCTGAAGTTGGATGCTCAACCGAGCCACCCAGGCGCCCCAATAAGCTCTTTTTTTAAATAGGCAAGTGAGGAAAGCAGATGTGTACACAAAAGTTATGGAAAGAAATAGAAGACACAGAATAAAAAATTATTTCACAATTCTAACAGGTAGTTATAAGTCTAAAATGAAAATGTCTTACAACCATGGAGCTAAGAAGACAGCCATTCTCTTGTCAACAAAATCATTTGCTGTCAGTTTTCAATTAATTCTTCAAGTGTGACATTTTGAGGATACCAGAACCAGAAAGTAATAACACAGAACCTATTCGAGATGTATTCGAAATCTAGAATCAGCATTTACAAGATGAACATGTTCCAGGTTCATACATGACAATTGAGTTACATTCAGAAGACAATGTCCTTATCAGGTACATGTGTCATCAAAACCATGAAAATATGAAAACTAGTTTGTTACTTTCTCCTTATTTAAAATTCTAATAAAGTTCCTTACCATTCTTTTACTTCTTGTTCAAGAAGTAACTTAGAAGCATTTTAAAAAATAGATCCATGGGTCACAGATGGTAAGTGGTATTAGTATTTTTCCTAGTATACTGAATACAGATACTGGTTAAGATTATTTCTTACCTTTGGATATTTTTGACTCCTATTCATACCTTGTCTCCTCTGACATTTCTTTATGATTTTGCCTTTCCCAAATTCAGGCATAATACAATTGTTAAGATGTCTTTTTGCCTGCACTCCGGGTTTCCTTCACTTTATAGAAGAAATGATAATAGGAAAAATTAAGATTGACATTCTTCAAATTTTAATTAATTCAAAACTATTGTTAAGAATTATTTTTTAAAAATCAAACTTAGGGGTGCCTGGGTGGCTCAGTTAAGCATCCAACTTTGGCTCAAGTCATGATCTCATGGTTGGTGGATTCCAGCCCCACATCACGCTCTGTGCCAACAGCTTGGAGCCTGGAGCCTGCCTCAGATCTTGTGTCTCCCTCTCTCTCTGCCCTTATCCCACTGTCTCTCTCTCAAAACTAAACATTAAAAATTTTTTAAAAATCGAACTTAAAAACAGCCTGAAAAATCAAGAGGTCAGCATTCCTAAAATATGCATAAGTAAAATGTGTTAATAAAAATGTTTCAGTGTGTCTTAGTCCATTCAAGCTGCTGTAACAAAATAGCAAAGACTAGGTAGCTTATAATCAACAAAAATTTATTTCTCACAGTTCTGGAGGCTGGAAGCCCAAGATAAAGTTGCCTAGTGTGGTCAGGTGAGGGCCCTCTTGCAGGTTCACACTTTTCCTTGTATCCTCATATAGTGGATGGGGCAAAGGAACTCTCTTAGGGTCCTTTTTATAAGGGCATTAATCTCAGGGCCTAATCACTTCCCAAAGGCCCTAATGCCATCACATTGGGCATTAGAATTTCAACATATAAATTTCATGGGAACATACACATTCACACCAAAGCAAATGACTGTATGTATTTCAGGTAAAAAGAAACATACTCATGGTTATGGAAAGACTGATACAATAACTGTGTTGAAAAAATATATACTTTGTGGAATAAATTACAGGCCTCGAAAATTGTCACTGTCCATAATACCTTTGTTGTCTCATAGTAATAATTTATAATAATCTTATAATTGTGCTATACCTCAATCGTGAATTCAACTCTCCATTCTACTAAAACATCACTGTCTGTAACATCCTCAGTCTTCAGCAAATTTAATATTCTGGAAGAGACATCAGAGAAAAACTGCCTTCAATGAAAAATAAGCTTATCAGATATTGTAACTAGCATGGCAGAAGTCCAAAACAATGATTCCTGGATTCATGTTTCCCAACTAAATGACATAGATCTTCTCCAGACAGCTGGACAACCACTCCACCAGACTTTAAGCCACTGATTCTCAGGGATTCTCCAGAAGCATGATCTTTGAAGGAAGACTACTAATCAAACCCTCAGGTCAAAGACATGACAACAGAAAATGAACTGCTTCTGCCCAAGGCAAAAAAACCATGATTAATTTTCTGATACCTTTGTTCTTTTTCCCTCTTTTGCTTATTATATTTTGGTACCTCCTAGAGATAATCCTAAAGTTTTCTCAATATGCCCTCAGATATCTTTATCATTTATGGTCTTTTTGGGCCACCTTAAGAAATGCAAAACTTTTTTTTGCATTCCATGTTACAGTTTTCTCAGATCACAGCTACTCTTGTTATAAAGTTCTACTATAAAAGAGGTAATACCTGTTCCTTTAAACTCCTGAGATCAATTTCCTCCCAAAGGTCTCTTTGATTCTTGAGTTTTCCTCTTATCAGTAGCCCCAGCCTTCATTCTGAATAAAAACTAAAAAGTTTACTCCAAGTCAACAAAATGCTTCTGCTAGAATTACGTAAGAGCATTGTTGGCAGAACTAGACTTCCCAGGGAGGGGAACAAATGCTGGAGCTATTCTCATGGCACTAATCATTTCTCCAAAGATTTTCCAGACTTCTAAGCAGGAACTGAACTCCACTGACATGTGCCCACCTCTAGGAAACAATTTTTGGCTCATTTCTGTTGTGATAAAATATTATTTATGTTCCTAATAGTCTCTGTACCTCACCAGGGATTACTTAGGTCTACACCAGGCTTTTGCCTACCTCCTAAACCCAAACCTATGTTGTGGTACAGAATAATATTTAAGCTTTCAGATATTTAAAGCCCTTTTTTATCCAGTGTAGCATTCCTTGGGAAGGATAACCAGAGCCTTTAAAAATGAAGCAGGAATTGGCTACTTAGGAGATCTCTCAAAGTGCAAACTCTCTTGAATACAACTAGGAAAGGTGGTTCAAATCTTGACTCAGGCTGTGAAAGTCCAACAAACCAGCTTAAATTCACTACGGGATTGTCATGGGAAATGACATGGTCTTCTATTTCCTCTTGGCAAGCCAAGGGGCAGTTTGTACTTATTATATTATATATAAAGATCTATAAAGATCACTAGACAGGTACAATGGTCTTTGACCAAGCTAAAGAAAGAAGCTACCTGACTCTATAGAATAGACCCAGCTGGACTTAGAGATATGTTTTTGTAGCTTGCATTTTGTAACCTAGGCTCCTTCCTGGCTTTGCATTCTAGTAGAATACTCATTTTGCTTCTGGTAATTTTGTTACAGCTGGCAGATGCTTTCTGTTCTGAGTCTTAAATGCTGTTGTGTAGCAATGACAACTCACATGATTCAACAACAATCAACCATTATTAACATGAAGACCTGAAACTAAGGACTACCATTAGATTCTTGATACACAATTATAACCCAGTAAAGAGAAATATTAATCTGGCTTGATCACAATTCCAGAAGATAATGGCCTATCCTTCAACATAGACCAAATAAAGACCAGAAGAGAATTACAAATTGAAAGAGAAACTACAAGGGGCATTAAGGAAGACATTTGTTGGGATGATCACTGGGTGTCATACATAGGGGATGAATCACTGGAATCTACTCCTGAAATCATTATTGCACTATATGTTAACTAACTTGGATATAAATTAAAAACTAAATAAAAAATAGAAACTACAATTTGCAAAAATGTACAACTTGCAAGACGTGCAAGTCTACCAAACTTTGACAACACAAGAAATTGCCTAAGCTCAAACTTTGATTGCTAGCTCAATCAGATACACGTTTCAAGATAAGACCACAAACCGATCTAATGAGAACTCTGCATAGTCAAGCGTTCTAACGACACTGACTGTACTAGCAACTCTCTAGTTTCCAAATTTTCACTAATCCTTGCCAAAATGTTTAAAAACTAACTAGAGGCCCCAAACTCCTATATGTATGTACTCTTCCTTTGGAGATACCCCACAGTTCCTCTGGTGTCTGACTCCTTTGGTGCAGCTAGCTAATCAACATAGCTTTGATTACGGGTGAGATCTTGGTAGTTTTTGGTCAATGGATGTCACCGGTATAAATGAGCCAAGGGTTCCCTTCTGGAGACACAATAGCTTTACCTTAATAGGCAAAGGAATTAAATCCTATATTCTACACACAAATGCCTCACAACATTACCAGCATTAAATATAACCTCATCAGTATTAACCATGGTAATTTTATTAAAAAAACAAACATGTATGAATTTGCAGATATAAAACTGACAACCAACCTGTGTTAATGGAAAAACTTGTAATCTTAAGAAATACTAATAGAAAATAATTTCCCCATATGTAAGAATGTGAATTTGATATGTTTTCCCATACTTTGATATAGCTGATTTTAAGTTAACTACTCTAGCAAACCAATATAAAAATAAATGAAAGATTATAAATGCAATGGCATTTGGCACACTATTGTTGTAAATATGCCTTATTTTTAAGTAAAAAATAAATCCTAGCCAAAACAAAGTGTTTTGCATCTGAATATTTTAAGCTTAAGGGAAAAAAACTCATTAATGAAGTCATATTTTCATTTTTCCATGTGTTTAATTTTTTATAAAGATTATAATTAAGCTGCAGTCAATAAGTAGTTTTTAAACTTAGGTTTCATGATCCTTTTGACTTCACACTTTTAAATGGAGGCATTTCTCTTCAAAACATGACAAAGTTCAGAATCCATTAAAAATTATTTTATTCAAATTATGTTTTCCAAAAGAGAGGGTTCTGTGCTAGTCGTCTTTGAAAGTTTTCATACCTACAAAAGAAAAACATACAAGAAAATTAAGATCTTTCATAATCTACTAAAGGACTTGTTAAAAAGCAAATAACTTTAGATGTCACTTCTAAAAAGCTGAGATAAAAAAGCTAAAATATTAATCTGAAAGTTTAATTATTCTTATAAAAGGACACTAAGCATAGTGAGTTAAGTATGACTGGCTTGTATCAGAGAGTACAAATCATAATAAATTTTATTAATTTTTTATCTTCTGCAAATCTGACAGCTAGAAGGGACCTAAGGAAAAAAAAAAAAACAAATCTAACTCCTCCTCCCTCATTTCATAGATGAGTAGAGAGGAAGAATTTACTCAAGGTCACATACCTACATTTTAACAAACCTCAAACCTAATACCTTTCAGGGCTATCCATGCTACACCATGCTACCACTGCTCAACAAATTCTCCTTATGCATCCCACCACTGGGATATTCAAAGTGAAAAGTATACCTATAAAACAGAAATATGGGAAAGCTGAGAAATAAATTTGATTAATCATTTAAGTATAGGATGCAGTATAAACCACCCTGATACCTTATACAATGTCTACGTTAGACCAAGACTTTCTAAACTTACGAAAAAATTTTGCTTTGTATTTCAAGATTCCTATATGGTTACTTACAAGTTAAAATATTTGAAAATTTACAATCCTTAATTGTGGTCCCTAAACACAGGCAATTGTATTTTCCTGACTGTATCAACTCAATTGGCTACTACATAACAGAATATTTGGGTAAGAATATTCCTCAATACGAACTCCACAGTACACTTTTTCATGGCATGCCAATGTTAATGTGTGCTGATGTCCACAATAAAAGAATATGTTTAAATGTCAAAGAAGAAATACATTCACAGGCAAAAAATATATATGGTTACTAAAAGCCTTAATATTAGAGACACAAAACTTCCCATACCATTTCAGAACCACATTTGCTGGAATGAACATTTCAGATGGACTTGGTGTCATCTGGGCCTGAGACACAGCAAATGATGAAGCAAAATTGTAGAAGTTGTCCAACATCTTTTGTGTGAACTGAAAAGTTAATAATGAATAGATTAATGAATCATGCTAAATATTCCATTTAGACCTTAGTATTTTTAATTAAAAATGTTTCTGCAGTAACTTGGTTTTAAGGACTGTGAGTTCTAAGACAGTCTAATGCTGCAAGTTAAGGAAAGTCATAAAATGACACTGTGGCACAAAATCTTAACAACCTGCCTTTAGTACTTTCTTTACATCTCAAAGTATTTCTGTGATTTTTAACTAGTTTAATTTCCTAACATATTCATTTTAGGGGAAAAAATGTTTTTCCTTCAAAATATCTTTTATCTCTACCTCTACATATACCATGCCCCCTCCTCAAATCCCACCCGCCTCAAATCAAACTACTTTCTCATATCTAAAATAACAACCATCTCTAAGAAGTCTTTTTCTTGCCAGAAAGATAAAGCCTTAAATATAATGAGGAAATACCTTATTAGTTTTTTATCTTTTTGCCTAGTAGTATCAAAGGTAATGTAATCCAAGAGGCTACCATTAAGTTACTTGAACTAATATCCAGAGTTCAGTAAAATCACTAACTAAAATATCAGTATCAGGGGGCGCCTGATTGGCTCAATTGGTTAAGCGGCCGACTTCGACTCAGGTCATGATCTCACATTTGTGAGTTCGAGCCCCACTTCAGGCTCTGGGCTGACAACAAACAGCTCAGAGCCTGGAGCCTGTCTCAGATTCTGTGTCTCCCTCTTGCTCTCTGCCCTTCCCTGACTCACATTCTGGCGCTCTCTCTCAAAAATAATAAAATAAACATTAAAAAATTTTTAAAAATAAAATAAAATATCAGTATCAGGAGGAAAAAAACAACAGCAAACCTCCACACTAGCAACAAAATTTTAAAATGTAACTTTAAAAGCTGCAATTCAGAATAGACACAGTCTGTACATATCTAGGAAAACTGCTAAGAAGCTGATAAAACTGGGGTGGAAAATACTTCAAGACTGTCTTGAGAGACAGAAAAGAAACCAAATGAAAAGATCTATACACCATGTTCAGTGGGAAGATACAACACGTGCACAGATGGGAACACATAATATAACAACAGCAATTTTCCCCAAATCAAACCTATAAATCCAATGTCATTTCCAACAAAATCCAATAAATTTTTCATGAAACTCAATACGCTTATACTAAAATTATTATGGAGAATATCTAAACTTATTTTGATGAGCAGGAGGAGGGGTCTGACCTAACAGATATTAAGACTTTTACTGGCAAAGGGACAAATGAACTAACTGGAATAGAAGAGAGAGGCCAGAAACCTATCTAAGCCTATGTGACAATGTGATATATAACAAAGATGCTATTAACTCAGAGTTAAACAAACAAACAAACAAACAAACAAAAAGAAGGACTAGCTTTCAATTAATGGGGTTAGGACACCTACCTTTCCTTAAGGGAAACATGAATTTAGATCCCTTCCCATACCACACACAAACATAATTCAAAAAGTAAAAGGTTAAACCTTTAAATACCCATAAGAGAACCTAACATCTTCACACATTAGGACAGCAAAAACTTCTCAAACACACACACACACACACACACACACAAAATCACAAAAGATATGATCATCAACACAAAAATATAACATCTGCATGCAAAAAATACCAAAAACAATACTAAAAGACAAGCAACATGCTAGGACAAAAACTTACAACATATAGAACAAAGGATTATTACCCAGAATACATAAAGACCACTTCCCAAAAAGGTAAAATTAAAAACTGCCAAATAATAGAAAATTGGGCAAAATATATAAACCATCATTGCTATTAAAATATATATATAGGTGCCTGGGTGGCATAGTTGGTTGAGCATCTGATTCTTGATTTCATTTCAGCTCAGGTCATGATCCCAGGATTGTGGGATTGAGCCTTGTGACAAGCTCCGTGCTGAGCAGGCAGCCTGCAGGGTACCTGGGTAGCTCCGTCAGTTAAGCACTAGACTCTTGATTTCTGCTCAGGTCATGATCTCACGGTTATAAGACGGAGCCCCACATCAATCTCCTCTCTGGGCATGAAACCTGCTTAAGATTCCCTCTCTGCCTCTCCCCCTTCCCGGTTTGCACGCATGCACTTTCTCAAAAATAAAAACAAAACAAATGCAGGTCAAAATGAGAAAAGATGTTCAACTTCACCAGTAATCAAGAAATACAAATCCAAACAATGGTGGTATTCAAATTTCACCCATCAGTTTGGCAAAAATTTAAGGTCTTAACAAAAATATTAGCGAAAATATCCACCAATATAGAAATGAAAAAAAAAAAACTGTCTCATTCATACAATTGCATACTATACAACAATTGAAATAAACTAGATTTATTCCATGTCTCAACACAAATAAATCTTTAAAATGTTGAATGAACAATAGCCAAGCTGCAAAAATTTGCACAGTATACCATTTACATTCATTTAAAAAATATACAAAAGGGACACACTCTGTCTCTGTCTCAAAAATAAACATTAAAAAAAATTTTTTTTAATAAATAAATAAAGGGGCGTCTGGATGGCTCAGTAGGTTGAGCGTCCGACTTCAGTTCAGGTCATGATCTCACGGTTTGTGGGTTCAAGCCCCACATCGGGTTCTGTGCTGACAGCTCGGAGCCTGCAGCCTGTTTCAGATTCTGTGTCTCCCCCTCTCTCTGCCCCTCCCTCGCTCACGCTCTGCCTCTGTCTCAAAAATAAATAAACATTTAAAAAAAAAATTTAAAAAGATACAAAGGGGTAATCAACAAGAAAAACAGAGAAAACAAAAAAAAAAGGACTACAACACAGAAGAGAAATAAAAGGAATTTCTCTAATAATGGTTAAAGAAAATAAAACCTTGACTATAGTTATGCAACAGACCCAGAGAATAATCAGTCCACAGAAGAACAAAAAAGAGTTCCAAGAAGGATATTAGCAAAAAAATTTTAAAAACTGCTTTTTAAAAATATACTGAATGGGAATTTATACTTGGCAGAGTTTGGGCATAAATTAGACCTGGAAACAGAAATCCATACAAAGGAAAAATGCATTTATTAACCAAGAAAAATAAAATGTTATACAAGAAAGAAAATGCAAATCACAGTATGTTGGCTCAGTTCTGAAAAACATTTAGTGATCATGATACTGAAAACTGATTAATTAAATGAAAATCAGTAATAAAATGGTTGGGGGTGGGGGTGGTGCCTGGCTGGCTCAGTCAGTAGGGCATGTGAATCCTGATCTTGGGGTTGTAAGTTTAAGCCCCACATTGGGTGTAAATCTTGGGGCGCCTTGGTGATGCAGTTAAGCATCTCACTCCTGATTTTGACTTAGGAGATCAAGCCCCACATCAGGTTCCATGCTGGGCATGGAGCCTGCTTGAGATTCTTGTTCTCCCTCATCACCCCATCTGCACACAATCTCTCGACTAAAAATAAAATAAAATCTTAAAAAAAAAAAAAAGGTGGGGATGGGCACCTGGGTGGCTCAGTTGGTTGGAGCAACCGACTTTGGCTCAGGTCATAATCTCTAGGTTGGTGAATTTGAGCTCCACATTGGGCTTTGCACTGGCAGGGCAGAGCCTGCTTCAGATTCTCTGTCTCTGCTTCAGATTCTCTCCCTCACTCTCTCTCCCTTCCCTGATTTCACACTCTTTTTCAAAATAAGTAAAATGAACATTAAAAAAAAAAGTGGGGAGAAAAGATATCTCCATATGCTGGGGAACAGAGGAATGAGAGAGCTAAATCACATTAGGCATTGGTAAGTCGATGGAAAACACCTACAACAGACAAATTGGTTAAGAACAGATTAAGCAAGGTTTTTCTGACACATGGAAGTTAAATACAGGAAGAAATCAGTGAAAAAAAAATGAGAAGGAGGTTGAAGGTTGAAAGTGAGTACTTTTAAGGAGCAGAAAAAGAAGAATATAAGAAGTATAACCAAGGACAACTGTCTTGCATGTAAAACTGTGTGATGTTTAAGCCACGTACACGTACTATTAATAAAAAGTAAAAGAAGTAAGAGTAATCAAGAATATAAATTAAAAACATGTTTAAATGAGTAGTGCTATACATTTTTTGTGGACATATATGTTTCTTTTAAAGTACTAACACAGGATGGCAAAAATATATGAAGTTAGAAGAGTAGCTACCAGAAAAATGGGAGGAAGAGAAGCAGAAGCCACCAAGCGTTATCTGAAATACTTTTTTTTAAAAATTAGTAGCAAATATGTGGCGAATATGTTAAATCTAGGTGGAAGACACTCTGAAGTCTTCTTATATAATCCACTATAAAGAGAGCTCTATAAGAACAACTGTTATTTTGTCTACCTATTTTTATCCATTTGTGCTTAGAAAGCACCTGGTACACAGTAGGCATACAATATTTGTAGGATGTATTTTCCTATATATTTAAAATATCTCATAATAAAATATTTAATAAAAAGTACATATGCTTTGGGGCACCTGAGTGGCTCAGTCAGTTGGTTGAGCATCCAGCTCTTGATTTCAGCTCAGGTCATGATCTCACGGTTCGTGGGACTGAGCCCCGCCTTAGACTCTGCACTGACAGTGTGGAGCCTGCTTGGGATTCTCTCCCTCTCACTCCCTGCCCTTCCCCCACTCTCTTGCACTCTCTCAAAATAAATAAATAAGCATTAAAAAAAATACATATGCTTTATTTAAAAAGCTCAAATAATTTATAAATATCTAGAGTAAAAAGTCTTCTTAAACTCTCTCCAGAGATAACACCACTTTGGTATGTATTTTTCAGACATTTTTCTAATATTGTCTATCTGGGATACTGTAACTATTGCTTTACAACTTGCTATTCTCAGCACAGCAGTATGTTTTTTTAATTACTGGAAAAAAAAAAAAAAAGACCCAGACTCTATCATTCTTTTAATTCAGCTCATTCTCAAGAGATCATGTGACAAGTCTGCCTTTAAATTCATGGCCAAAACCCTAAAGAATATGCCGCCCAGAAAAGGATTCCCTAGTTCATTCACCCTCCTCCTCTCCTAGTGGACTTATTTAATAATCCTTTTCCTTTAAATATCCAATACTCCTTTCTCTTCAATCTTAGCTGATGACCTTGTTTCCTATTTCACTGAACAAAGAGAAGGAATCAAGAGAGAACGTGCACAAGTTCTCATCACCACCTTTACCAACCTCTTGCATCCATCCGTATCCATATATCCATTACTATGAGAACTGTCCATTATCCTATCTAATGTACACTCATTTCCTACTCAAGGACACCACTTCAGCAACTCTCCCCACTCTCCTGCATCATTAGTTTTTCTTTAATGCTTCATTCACATCAGTCAAACATGATGTAATATCTCCCATTAAAAACAGTAAAAACAAAGTCCTTGTACCCATAGCCCCCCTTAATAAGTAACCAAACCATTTATCTGCCGTCCTCCACAACTATACTCATCAAGAGTCATCTATAGTCACTACTGTTTCCACTTCCTT
Organism: Prionailurus viverrinus; assembly: GCF_022837055.1. Taxonomy (NCBI): domain Eukaryota; kingdom Metazoa; phylum Chordata; class Mammalia; order Carnivora; family Felidae; genus Prionailurus; species Prionailurus viverrinus. Next base: position 46,545,512 of record NC_062570.1, read on the forward strand.
CTCTCCAACTCACTCCAAACTCTTCCTCTACCACCCTGAACTCTTATCAAACTCTTCAAAGACTTCTATCTTGCTGAATCCAGTGGTTACTTCTCAGCCTCATCTCAACCCATCAGCAATGATACTACTGATACTTCCTTCTTCAAAACCAGTCTCTGCTTGGCTTCCAAAACACTACTTTTGGGGTCTCCTCCTACTTTAGGCTACTCTTTTTCTCTCTTTATTTCTTAAGCTTCTCAAATTTGAAATGGCCCTGAGATCAAATTTTCTATTTATAATTACTTCTCTAGTAACCACAGTCCTACAAAACTCTAGATAAGATCTCTACACTGATGACTCCCATTTTGATCTGTGTCCTAGACCTCGCTCTTGAACTCTAGACTCGTCATCTCCAGCTGGATGTCTAACAAGCATCCCAAACATAGTACAACCAAAATCCAACTCCTGATTCCACTCCCAGCCCATACTTGTGTTCAATATTCCATGTTCAAGTTCTTCAAGCCAACATCCTTGGGCCACAGTTGATGTCTCTCTTTAATCTCAGACCTTACATGTGATCCACACCATGAAACACTACAGGCTCCATCTTCAAATTATCTCTAGAAATCAACTATAGACATGCTTCAGACATACTGCCATTTAGTTCCAGACACTACAGTAAAGTGAGTCAAGTCAATGCTTTGGTTTTCTAGTGCATATAAAAATTTTGTTTACACTATACTATAGTCTGTTAAGTATGCACTAGCATTATGTCTGAAAAAATGTACATACCTTCATTAAAAAAAATACTTTATTGCTAGAAAATGCTAAACATCATCTGAGCTTTCAGCGAGTCATAATCTTTTTGTTGGTGGAGGGTGTTGCCTCAATGTTGATGGCTGCTGACTGATCAAGGGTGGTGGTTTCTGAAGGTTGGGGTGGCTGTGGCAAATTCTTAACATAAAACAACAATGAAGTTTGCCTCATAGATTGACTCTTTTTTCACTTGAACCCTTAAAGGCCATTGTAGGGTTATTAACTGGCCTAATTTCAATATTGTTGTGTCTCAGGGAATAGGGAGGCCTGAGGAGAGAAAGATCAGGGAATAGTTGGTAAGTGGAGGAGTCAGAAAACACACAACACTTAGCAATTAAGTTCTCCATCTCATATGGGCACAGTTCATGGTGCCCCAAAACAATTATAATAGTGACATCAAAGGTTATTGATCATGGATTACGGTAACAAATATAATAACAAAAAAGTTTAAGATATTGCAAGAATTACCAACATGTTCAAAGAGACATGAAGTGAGCAAATGCTGTTGGAAAAATGCTGCTGACAGATTTGCTCCATTCAGGGTTGCCACAAACCTTCAATATATAAAAAAACAGTACCTGTGAGGTGCAATATAGTGAAGTGCAATAAAACAAGATATGCCAGTACTTTTAATTACCTTCATATCCACCTCCCAGGACTTCACCAGTTCAAGTCATTATAATCTCTCATCTAGATTTTCATAAGAGCCTCCTAATTAATCTTCCTCCTTCCCACTACAGTGTCTCTCCAAAAATGCAAAATGATCCTTTTAAAATGTAACTTAGATCCTCTTAGTCTTCTCAAAACTCTCTTATGTCTTCTTTTCCAAATAGAATATAAGCTAAAGTCCTTATAAAAGCCAGTGAGGTACCATGATTTTATCCTGCATCCACCTCCCCAATTACTCTCATCTCATCTCCTATCTCTCACCCTTGCTCGCTCTACTCCAGCCACAAAGACCTTCATATTATTTTCCAAACAACAAAATTATTTTTCTACCTCAGGGCCTTTATATTAGCTACACCTTTGCCTACATCATTCTCCCCTTCAGCCTTTTGTCATACAGAGGTTAAAAGTCAATCATCATTGGGGTGTCTGGCTGACTCAGTTGGTTGAACGTGCAACCTCAGCTCAGGTCACAATCTCCTGATTCATAAGTTTGAACTCTGCATCAAGCTTGCTGCTGTCAGGGAGGAGTCTGCTTCAGATCCTCTGTCCCTCTCTCTCTCTGTACCTCCCCGACATGTGCTCTTTCAAAAATAAACATTTTTTGCTTAAGCCAATCATCATGGAATTATGTCAGTTTAAGCTCCTTGAGGATGAGAATCTAGCTTATAAAATTCACAACTATACACCTACAACCTAGTATACTGTGGGAGGGGAAAAAATGTTAATATTTAATCCCATTTTTAAATTGCTTTGAGCTATTTCATCACTATAAAAACAAGCCTCATCAAAACATTTACCAATTTTAGAGTACCTATAGAAGTAGACAAGGTTAAATTATCCACAGAAGCCAATAACTTATGCCATACATATTTACCTTCATTTTTACAGGTTTTCTACCATGAAGCTAATTTTTAAAGTACAGAATTTGATTTTAAAATTTAGAAAATAATGAAATAAGCATTGCATTACCTGAGTGAATGAGTCAACTGAGGATACAGCAGCACTGCCTACTGGAGTCTGCTGAGCCAAACTGTCCAATAATTCCACTGAAATTCCGATCTGAGCAACAGATGGAGTTCGGACAATATTCATGGCTCCAAAAGGGTGTTGGCTTCCTTCTCCTGAAAGAAATTAACATGTACCGCAAATTTCAAGTTTAACTTGTAGCCAAATTCCTTTGTAAATATGTGAAAAACCTCTGATCTACATGCACTAAAAAGTTTCGATTAAAGTTGGTCTCTTTTCACATAAATGTAAAAGGCTAGTTTTTACCAAACTAACAAAGAAAACTGAAATTTTCCCCACCAGAAAAAAGATGTTACTTCTTTAAAGCTTATTAAAACTACTGCAGCTAAAAATGAAAAGTAACAACACAATGAGAAAAATAAATGAATAAGCATGAATTACATTAAAAAATTCTCAATGCTAACTCAAAGGGAACAATATTTTTTAAGATTTTTTTTAAGTTAGTTTACTGAGGGTTGATGGGGGGGGTGGGAGGGAGGGGAAAGTGGGTGATGGGCATTGAGGAGGGCACCTGTTGGGATGAGCACTGGGTGTTGTATGGAAACCAATTTGACAATAAATTTCATATTAAAAAAAAGATTTTTTAAGTTAGTTTTAACATTTTCTCATCACTCCACTAAATAAAGATCTTAAATTACCATTATTATTGAGAAATGACGTTATATTTTATTAAATGTCATGTATCACTCCCACTTAACACCTGATAATGTTATCAAACAAGCAGTAAAGAAGCTTATCAATGGAAAATAACCAATAACTCTTTCCCTTTATAAATCAATGTATCATTAAGTATACTTCTGAGCCTGTAAGTGCCATCTAACTTATATGTGGAAAATATAGGCCAATTTTTTTAATCCACATATGACATAATCAGAAAAGTGAGTCTGAAGGAAAAAAAATCATACAATAGATTTTTGGATTATCTGCTGTTTTCATAGGACTCTAAAATGTTTAATCAAATACTGAAGGACAAAAACCTGGGGCAACACACAGTCCTAATAACTAGAACATTCATTACAAATACCAAAACTCCCCTTAAATTTTCAAGCATATGAATAAAAAGTTATAATGTATTTTTCTGTGATTTAAAAATACACACACACACACTTCCACTAAGTATGACTAGTTTAAGATAGTTTCAGTAGTTTTAAATTAACTGTTTTATCAAACTTCCATATATTTATGAATTTTCCAGATTTGTTTCTATATTTGTGGTCAGAGAACATACTTTGTATGATTTGCTTTTAAATATATCAAGATTTGTTTTGTGGCCTAATATATGGCTCCATGTGCACTTAAGAATGTGCATTCTGCTGTTGTTGGGAAGAATGTTCTTTGTTTCGTTTTTTTTTTTTTTTTTTTTAATTTTTTTTTTCAACATTTATTTATTTTTGGGACAGAGAGAGACAGAGCATGAACGGGGGAGGGGCAGAGAGAGAGGGAGACACAGAATCGGAAGCAGGCTCCAGGCTCTGAGCCATCAGCCCAGAGCCTGATGCGGGGCTCGAACTCACGGACCGCGAGATCGTGACCTGGCTCAAGTCGGACGCTCAACTGACTGCGCCACCCAGGCGCCCCAAGGGAAGAATGTTCTTTGTAAGACGGTTAGGTGTAGGAGGTTTATAGTGTTCACACTTTCTATTTCCTTGATGATCCTCTGTCTAGTCATTCTACCCATTACTGAAAGTAGGGTTAAGTTTCCAACTATAATTGTTGAACCATATTCTCCCTTCAATCCTGCCACATTTTGCTTCATGTATTTTGAAATTCTGTTGTTAGGTACAAAAAGTTTATAATTGTTATTACCTTTCCGATAGATTGACCTCTTTATCACTATATAATGTCCTTCTTTATCTCTTATAACAATTTTTTTCATACATTTATTTAGTCTGATTTTAGTCCAGCCACTCAAGCTCTTTTAGTTACTGTTTGCATGTTTAGTTACTGATGCATTTTTCATCCTTTCCTTTCAACCAATGATTATGTCTGAATCAACAGATGGATTTTTTTTTTAATCCATTCTGAAAACCTCTGCCTTTTAACTGAAAAATTTAATTTTGCTAGTGTACCATATTAATTCTCTTATCATTTATTTTACTATATATTTTTGCTATTTCCTTAGTCCTTGCACATCTTCATTTATAACAACCCAGTCTGGATTAAGACCAATTTAATTTCAGTCGTACACAAAAACTTTGCTCCTATATAATTTCTCTATGTGTTGTCATAAATTACATCTTTATAAATAGCATGCCCATAAACATGGGTTTATAGTTTCTTCTTTATGCAGTTGTCTTTTATATCAAATAGGGGGAAAAGGAGTTACAAACAAAATGTACACTACTTTTATAATTACCTACGCAGTTACATTTACCTGTTTTTTCTTTCATGTGAATGCAAATTACTGTCTCATGCCCTCTCTTTTCAGCCTGAAGGACTCTTTAGTACTTCTTGTAGGCTAAGTCTTTAAGCAATGACTCTGTTTTACCTGAGAATGTCATCTCTCCTTCATTTCGGATAGATAGTTTTGATAGAGAATTATTTACAGTTTTTCTTTCAGTGCTTTGTCATCCCAAAGCCTTTGGATTCCATTGTTTCTGATAAGAAACCAGCTGTTAATCTAAGAATCATTGTTATTTGAGGAGCTGATTCTCTTGCCACTTTCAAAATTCTCTTTGTCTTTGACAGTTTGATTATGATAGGCTGTGGTATAGAGTTTACCCCACTTGGAGTTTATTGAACTTCTTAAGCGTGTTATGTTTTTCATCAAATTTACAAAGTTTTATCAGGGCATTATTTCTTCAAATATTCTTTCCTCCCCTCCTCTCTCTTCCTTCTCCAACTCCTATTATGCATATGTTGGTATACTTGATGGCATCTCATAGGTCTCAAAGACTGTTCATTTTTCTTCTTTCAGCTCTTCAAACTAGGTATTTCAACTGACCTTTCTTTGAGTTCATTGACTCTTCCTTTGGCCTACTCAAATCTACTGAAACCGTCTAGTGAACTCTTCATTTCCTACTGTTACTTTTCAGCTCCATCATTTATGTTTAGCTCCTTTTGATAACTTCTCTATTGATATTTGATGGAGCATCATTCTCCTGTTTGTTTAACTTTCAGTAAGTTCAAGGTCATAATGCTTCCTAGGGACAGTTTCTGTTCATTTCTTCTCTGAAAGGGTCTTACTTTCTTTGCATGCTTCATAAAACTTTTTATGGAAAACTGGATGTTGAATATTACAATGTCGCAAATCTAGAAATCAGATGTTTCCCCTCCTTAGGATTTACTGTTAATATATACTTTTTCATTAATGACTTTTCTGAACCAATACCATGAAGTATTTTTTGTCGTGTGTGATCACTGACATCTCTGTTCTATTAGCTTAGTGGTCAACCAGTGATTGAACAGACATTTCCTTAAAAGCCTAGAACCCAAAAATTCTCCCAGTCTTTGAAGATGAGCTCTGTGTGTTGGGACATCCCTTTAATACTAACCAGGCAGCTTACAACTCTGCCTTAGCCCTCACTTCCAGACTACACAGAGCCCCAAAGTCAGCCAGAACAAACTTACAACCTTCTTAAGGTCCTAAGCCTGAGCTTGTGCACAGCCTGAACATGTATGTGCACAGCCATGACTGTAAATAGTCTTTGAGATTTCCAAAAATTTCCAAGTCCAAGTCCTCAAAGCCCTTCTTCCTCAAAGTATCTTATTCCCAGCCTTTCCTCTCAAGCTTTTTAGTCAGTCTATTTTTGCTCCAATTGTTGTCAGTGCCTCAGGTAGCAGTAACAAAGTATATATTTTTGACAAACACTCCCAAGGTTGTCACTTCAGTGAGATAAAGGAAAGTCTTTTCAATTAATCTTAAGGGAACCACCAGACAAATCAAAAAAATTACAGTCAACCCTTGAGCAACACAGGTTTGAACTGTGAGTCCACTTGTACATAGATTTTTTATGGTACAAATTGTAAATGTACTTTCCTTATGACTTTCTCAATATTTTCTTTTCTCTTATTTTTTCCCTAACTTATATATACAGTATTATGTAACACATATAACATACAAAATACATGTTACTCAACTTTTATGAGTAAGGCTTCCAGTCAACAGTAGGCTATTAGCAGTTATATTTTTGGGGAGTCAAAAGTTATACATGGATTTTCAACTGCACAGGAGGTACATGCCCCAACCCCCATGATGTTCAAGGGTCAACTGTAATTATAATGTGTTGTGAATGAGGTCTATTTGGCTCTCTCTGGTACCAGTACCAAGAACAACGGCTATTATTTTCAAGGCTACCACTGAGCTGAGGAACATGGGATGGGTACAGGGTAAGTTAAAATGCCACAAAGCTTGCTGTTCTTACCTAGATGCAGTGATTTTCTTGATTAATGCTCCCCTGGTTACTACAAACTTTTGGTTACTTTCCAGAGTCCTGAAAAAGATTCTGACAGTTTTTGACAATTTTGGTTGCTGTTGCTGCTTTTATGGAGAGATGGACTCTTGAAGTTCTTTTGAAGTTTTAACTGTTTTAAACCTAGAATTATGCTAAGTTGAGAAGATGTACTGCTATTTGTCTGCATAACAGGTTCCAAAGACCTCAATCAAGGAAATCTTACACTGCCTTAGTTTTAACTACTCAGGGACGATCTGCCCAAGCAGAAAGCCTTGTCATCTCTAACCTCCTCTTTTTTTTTTTTTTCAACGTTTATTTATTTTTGGGACAGAGAGAGACAGAGCATGAACAGGGGAGGGGCAGATAGAGAGGGAGACACAGAATCGGAAACAGGCTCCAGGCTCTGAGCCATCAGCCCAGAGCCTGACACGGGGCTCGAACTCACGGACCGTGAGATCGTGCCCTGGCTGAAGTCGGATGCTTAACCGACTGCGCCACCCAGGTGCCCCTCTAACCTCCTCTTTTATTGCATGCAAGCTACTGGCAAACTACTAAGTAAAACTGGCTTGAGATCCATTGTAAGAGATGGGGACTAAGGAAATATTCTGACTTCATTTAAAGCTCTCTGGGACTAAAACAACTTAAGAGAGAAAAAAACAAAACCAAAAGTCTTTGGCAATCTTTATATTTTCAAAGAGATCCACTGTGCAATGAACTCATTCTTTTATTTACTCTTATTCTCAAAATGGGCTTGACACAGTGGTTGATAACCGTTAAGTACATAGGTTCTTGTTTGTAAACCATAAAATACTGGGAAGAAACACTGAAACATAATATACAAACTTAGTGTTTAATTTTGGATCTGAATTCATGAACAGCAAGAGTGAAAAGAAAAACATGACCAATTATACTGAGTCTTAGTGTCAAACAGTTAAACAAAAACAGAGAAGGTAAAACATCCAACCTGGTCTTGAAGAAAAAAATTAGATAAATTCCTCAACATTCTAATAGTAAAAGCAGCAGAAAATCTTTCAAAGGTGTTTCTCAAAGTGTCCCTCTTCACCGCAAGTCAAGAGCCTAACACAAAGCACAACTCAGAAGAAGAAATTCTATGAGAAACTAGACTTTTACTGTTAGTATACAAGGAGAAGCAGTAATCATCACTTACTATCTGTGTCTAATGGAGTCTTTAAATATATATATTTTAAAAGTCATCTTACAAAAATTTCACAGGAAAATAGTGAAAAACAACTTTATTCAAATTTTTAATAAGTATTGAAATATAACAAGACCAAATATTCATCCCCCACTAACCAGTTTTTTAAGTTTATATATAACCAAAATGAGCCACATTCTCTGAATTGTTCACTATCATGAGTAAATGTGAGACATATCCATCTTATAAATCTAATAACTCCTGATTTTAAACACATCTTCTAATAGGTTCTAACTTATCATTATTTCTTCTAACAATTGCATTGTCAAAATGCAATGCTTTAAATCTTAAAATTCTGAAATATTTAATGGCTCATAATTTGTTGAAGAAAGGATGGGCATCTTCTTTGATCCACAATTTGCAAAACACTGTCATTTTTAGATTTATAAAATTATTTAGAATAATCAATCCAATTAATTTGTTTCATTTCTACACCTACTGCCTTCTAATTACCTGTATACACACCCACTTTCAGCAATGTCCACTTTTGAAGTGTCTCAATTTTAAAAGAATAACAGGAAAGAATACCAGCATTTTACTACATCTTCAAGATTTTGTCACCAAATACTGTATTTACTCCTCCTTGTTAAATAACTAAATGGGTAGGAGTACCATATTTTCTTTTGTCCTTAGAAATAAACTGTTCAATCATCAGTTTTTTAGTATGAGAAAATTCACCTAAGACAATATCATCCAAAGAATCAGTCTGAGACTTTCCTTTTATGATCAACTTCACCATCATAATTAGAGTTTAGAATGTGGCTATTTGCCTCTTTATATTCATTTTCTGATTCATACAATAATTATGAAACTTGTTTCTGTCAATTTTCTTCTCTTTGCAATTATAAACAAAATATAACAAAATATGAATTCCTAATTCTGTTCAATATAAGCAAAGAGCAGACCATAAAGATGGTGTCTTCAGTCTCCTTTTACACTTCTTGAAAGATAAAATAATCTTTTGGATGATGCAATATGAAAACTGTAGGATAACACAATGGCAACTAAGGTACACAGGCCAAATTTGGGCCACAACCTATTTTCATATGATCTGTGAGCTAAGAATAGTTTTTACCCTTTTAAAGGGTTGTTTAAAGAAGAATATGCTACAAGGGTGCCTGGGTGGCTCAGTCGGTTAAGTATCGAACTCTTGATATAAGTTCAGAGTGTGATATTGTAGTCATGAGACAGAGCCCCACACTGAGCATGGAGCCTGCTTGGGATTCTCTCTCCCCCTGTCTCTGCCCCACCCCTGCTCACCCACGCACACATTCTCTCAAAATAAATAAATAAACATTTTTAAAAACTAATATGCTACAAAGACCATATGTGGCCCACAAAGCTTAAAATATATACTATCTTATTCTTTACAAAAATGTTTGCTAAAATCTGCACTAATTCCATCATCCATTTTCTTCTTCTTCTTCTTCTTTTTTTTTTTTTTTTTTGCATAGTTGAGAGTAATTGACAAGTAATGAATAATTCCTTGGATGAAAGAGCAAACTGTGTCATGATGGAGGAAAAATAAGGTTACTAATAACACCAAATTCATTTTAAATTTGTAAAATGGTCCAGTAGATCCATATGGTAATTGCAAGATACAATGACTTTTAAAAATATATAAGCAAATGTACTATTCTTTAGAAGACCTCTACAAAAGAATAAAACTCATGAAATATCAGTCTAAGAGTTCTAAATACCCTAAAAAGGAAACTAAAAAAGTAAAAGTGAGTCCATTGGTGAAGATATGAAAGCTGTGCATGGCGACAAAGAGATGACTAAAGAAAGCACTTATGCTAAAAATAAGTAATTCACTGTAAAGTGGCATTTGAATATGACATATGCAAAAAAACTACATAAAATGGCATAATTATGCCTGCATAAAAGCCTTGTTGATATTGGATGTAAATATTTAGAAATCAGTAATCTATTTCTAAAACCTCTATGCTTCATTTCCATCGATAGCCTCACAAGCCTGAAATTACATTTTTCACTCATGCATAGTTCAAAAGCAATGTGACTATCAAAGGTTTATCAACAATAAATATTTTAACCAGATAAACATGACAATGTATCTGACATTATAATACATCTAGAATTTGCATGTCTGAAATGTAGTTAAACAAGCAATATTTACCAAGTTCATCACTTGGTAAATATTCCAGTATTTAATAAAGTCCATCATTGTGCTGTATACATTCTAAAGCACATACAGTAAAAGATACAAATGGAGCTTACAATCTAATGGGAGCAGTAACAGATACTTAATCTTTCTGAATAGGCTTCATTTTCCGGGCGATTTTTAAGATATTTCCTAGATCTTTCTATAAAAAGAAAGATTTTATAAAAAGGTAATAACCATTTCTTGAGTACCAACTATATGACAGGTACTATATGCATTTTGCATTTGTTATCTCTAATGCTCACAAAAACACTTGCACTGTAGCTATTATGATATCCACTTTACCTGAAATCCCCTCTGAAGTTAAATAACTTGGTCAAGATTACACAGCTAGTAATTGGGTTCAAAACAGGTCTATCAAACTCTAAAGTTGATACTCATTCTAGTTCATTATCCCACCTGCTTATACCAATCCATGACATGAACTCTTCACTGATTTTTACTCATTTCTTAGTTCACAATAAGCCATTCAAGAAAGCAAGTCAAGAAATGTTAGGAAGTAAAAGGTTCCCTCCCATTTTGGCTCACAAGCTCTATTTCATATCAATAGACTAATAGTATCATCTTGAACTCGTGTTGTCCTTTTTAATCCCCTTGACAAGCTCAACCCAATTTTAAAACAAAAACTAGAATAAGTTTAAAAGTTTCTTTCTGGCAACTGAGCTAAATGAAATTAGAGGAGACCACATAGGTCATGTGCAGAGAAAGCCAAAGTGAGGACATTAAAATATGGCAAGCCCAAAAAGAACAGAATTATAAAGAAATTCAAATGATGATTTATAATAAACTTTAAAAACATTTCTTAAAAACTCCTCTTGGGTACTAAGCCTTTCTTCACAGTTATTTTTAATGTCATGGTCATGAAAAAGAAAGGCTGAGCAACTGTTCCAGTTTGAAGACTAAAGACAATTAAATGCAATGTATGATCCTAACTGGATCCTAGATGAAGGCAATAATGCCTGTTACTAAAGGCATTATTAAGAAAATTGGTAAAACTTTAATGTATACTGTATGTTACACAAGAGTATTGTATTAATCTTAAATTTTCTGAATTTGATAGTTATACTATGATTACATAAGAGAATACCTTTGTATTCTGATGTATTTAGGAGTAAAGGGGCATAATATCTACAACTTATTCTCAAAAGTTTCAAGAAAAAAGAAAATACACACACACATGTATACAGATCTCCAGATCTATATGATAAAATGTAGCAAAACTGATAAATGTCGGGAGAAGAATGTAAGAAATTCTTTGTACTATTCTTGTCATTTTTCTCTAATTTTAAAATTATTTCAAAATAAAGTTGTTTTAAATCTCTAATGCAAAAAAGAATTTTTAAGTATTTGTTTTAAATCCCTAATGCAAAAAAAGAATTTTTAAGTATCGGAACAGATACTTTTGGAATTTCATTTCAAACTAATACAATAAGGCCAGGGTAGAAAGACAGAAAGGTAGGTAGGTAGGTAAAATCCCACTACAAGGTGCCCAATTTACCCTGAAGGTCTAAAATACTAAAATATCACCTTTTCTCATAATAAGAGCATTCTACAAAGCTCTACTCCATTATTTAATTCAGATAAACAAATGATCCCTCTCCTTTACACCACAGGTGATTTAAACAACTATTTCTTATTCTTCTATTAATTACAATCACATGTTAAAGTGCTACAAACAAAAAAAAATATTTGTAAAGTTCCACGTATATTTTTATTACATCTGACCTAATGTCCTACTCCCCCACCTGCTCTTCCAATATTGGCCTCTTCTGTTTCCCATCCTCCACATAATTCTCCACTGCAGATGTCACTGGAATTCTCCCTGACTGAGGCATTGAACCATTTCCTCATTGTCTCGTGAAACACTTTACAAATAGTTAACCTACAGAGAAAAGGAAGGTTTTAAGTTGAACTCTGTGTGTATGAAAGAGTATGTGGATGTGGTTTAAACAAACTCTTCAAATAGTATATGAACTCTACAAAGATTTACCTTTGACAGATATGTGCATATTAAGTATGCATAAATGTACATAATATATATTCAGTTCTATATTTTCAGTAAGAGAAACTGCTTCCACCTTCCAAATTTAGAATCAAAATTTTAAACATTTATTTAAAAGATATTGTACTCATGCTCCTTACAGATGATGAACCAAACCTTCTTAAAGTGAACATTACATAGCACCTCATTATTCACAGTTGTTACAGGTTTTAACAGATGTTTAAGTTATTATAAATGGGACACTTGCACTTAGTTGACTTACTATATGAATGCTGAGTTTTCTTAATCATCTTACAGTTTAATGATACTAGACAATACTTACAGAATTCAGGTAAGATAATTGAAAACAAAAAACTCAAAAAGCACTGTGAGATCAGACAATATTAATACGAAACTAGAAAGAAATAAGTATATGTGGAAAACGGATTTCAAATTACAGATACTTTCTATGTTAATGAAAGGATACACACATCAAAAAAAAAGAAAAAGAAAAACCACCTATCTCCCAAAAGAATTCAAAAAAATTAAAGATGCAGCCCACTGAAAAATTCCCAGTACAACCTGGACTTGATCATGAAATGCTTCTTCAAAGCAAAGCAAAGGTGAGTAAATAATCCTTTTGTCTCTGGTATTCAACTCTGAAAGCTATGAAAATTCTGAACTCTGAGGAAAATGTGCAGAGTATTTACAACAGACCTTTAGGCTTCAATTATCCAGATCTGACTCTCTCTCACATGCTATTTAAAACCTGCAATACTGGGGTGCCCGCATGGCTCAGTCAGTTGCGCATCTGACTCTTGATTTTGACATGGGTCATGATCCCAGGGTCATGGGATCAAGCCCCACATCGGGCTCCATGCTCAGCGTGAATTCTCTCTCCCTTTCTCTCTCTCTTCCTCTGACCCTCTCCCCCATTTGCATGCTCTCTCTCTCTCAAAAAAGTAAGACAAAATTAAATTAAAATAAAATAAAACAAACAGAGCTGCAATGTTGAATTGTGTTATGAAGAAGATAAAAATAGGAGATAAATATCTTTAATTCAAAATAAGTCACAAAATGTGATTTTTTGCCACATGGTTTTTGTCATTATATTCAGAATTTCACTGAGTAGGCTGACATAGAAAGTAATACTAGAGATGAGGCTTTATAAAATGACAAGATCCAGTTTTGTAGTTGTCAAATACAGAATGTTTATTGTTAATATTAATTTATAGTACACTGTGAAAAGTTAACAGTGCATATTATAATCCCTAGAGGAAACACTAAAAATCTAATACACCTTTGCGAAAAAAAAAAAAAAAAAATCAAAGAAATATGGATTTAAAATAATCCAAAAGGTGGCCATAAAAACCCCGAAGAACAAGGTAAAAATTTAAACCTAGCATATCTATAATGTTAAATATTAATGGACTAAGCATTTCATTTAAAAGGCAGAGATTGAAAGAACAAGTTTTCAAAAAGCAGCACTTAACTAAATACTGTTCACAAGAAAGAGGCGCCTGGGTGGCTCAGTTGGTTGAATATCCAACTCTTGATTTCAGCTCAGTTCGTGATCCCAGGGTCAGGGGATCCAGACCCAAGTCAGGCTCCGCACTGAGAATGGAGCCTGCTTAAGATTCTCTCTCCCTCTGCCCCACGCCTCCCTTCAATAAAAGAAAAAAAAAAAAAGTAAAAATGCAGAAAAAATATAGCACATGAACACTAACCATAAGAAAGCCAAAAAAGCTATATAAATTTTAGACAAAGCTGACTTCAGACAGGAGCATTACCAGAGATAAAGGGCATTTCATATAAATGAAAGGGACAATTCATCAATCTTATACATTCATAAAACAGAAAGAGAGAACAACTGTTATGCATTTTATTTTTATTGCCTCACTGCTCTCTTTACTACCTGTATCCAACATGGTACTCAAAGGCCGGGGCAATGCACTAAGGCAATAAAAAGAAATAAAAAGCATCCAATTTGGAAAGAAAGATGTAAAAAGACTTTTTCAAAGACATTACAATCATCTACATAAAACATCGTAGGTAGCTACTAGAATAAGGGTGTTTAACAAGATGGTCAATATATGCTACTCTTTCCTTCATTCTTTAGGGTACAAAGTCAATATACAAAAATCAGTTGTGTGATAACGAAATGCTATTCAGTGAGGAGCAACAGAAACTCTCATTCCTTGCTGGTGGGAATGCAAACACACACAGCCACTTTGGAAGACAGTTTGACAAGATTCTTATAAAACTAGACATACTCTTACCCTAAGTCCCAGCAATCGCGCTTCTTGGTATTTACCCAAAGGAGACGGAAATTTCTATGCAGACAAAAACCTACACATGGATGTTTAGAGCAGCTTTATTCATAATTGATTAGGTAAATGGATAAACTGTGGTACATCCAGACAATGGAATATTTTTCAACACTAAAAAGAAATGAGCTATCGAGTGAAAAAAATCAATCTGAAAAGGCTACATACTGTATGATGTCAAATACATGACATTCTGGAAAAGGCAAAATCAGAGAGACAATAAAAAGTCAGTGGTTGCCCAGGACTCAGGGTTAGGGGAAATGTGAGATGGGCGAGATGAATAATAGGTAGATTTTTAGGACACTGAAAATACTGTGTAATATTTTAACTACAGATATACATCATTAAACATTTACCCATATACATAGAATGTACAACAAGAGTGAACCCTAAGATAAACTGGACTTTGAGTGGTTATGATGTATCAGTGGAGGTTTATCCTTGGTCAAAACAAAACAAAACAATCATTCTGGTGAATGATGTTGATAATGGGGAAGGCTATGTCTGTGTGGAGACAAGGATATATGGGAAATCTGTGTACCTTCTCTCAATTTTGTTGTAAACCTAAAACTGCTCTAAAAAGAATAAAGTCTTAAAAAAAAAAAATCAGTTGTACTTCCATACATAGCAATAAAACAACTGAAATGTAAAGGATGTTCAGACTTAAGAAAAAAAAAAGCCAAAATGTCTAATAAGAAATAGGTAAATCAAACCATAATTTATCAACAAAATGTAATATTATACTATCATTTAAAACAGGTAGAAAATAAAGAACCATATCCTCTACATCAATGTTTCTGAAAGCCTTTTAACTCATGTCATCATCTTATCCCTTTATTTCTTCTTTTTTTTTAAATTTTTTTAAGGAGGCTTCACACCAGGCCAGAACCCCAGTTGGGGTTTAACTTACAACCCTGAGATCAAGACCAGAGCTGAGATCAAGAGTTGACACTGAACCAGCTGAGCCACCCAGGCTCCCCTCATTCCTTTAAATAAATATTAAAAAACTCATCTTTGATGAGATCTGAGATTGATGAGAATCAATCTTTCTAAATCTCAAGATTCTCATCAGGAAAATTAAGGAGTGGATTAAATTATTTTTAGGCCTGCCAGTCTAATATCCCATGGCTTACTCTGTTATTATACTTGGCAAGGATATGCTCTATTAGTTTTTTTTATGTAGTACCAAGTACACTGTACCTTTATTACGACTTTCTAAAAACTGCCATGAAAATCATGATCCATTATCCACATTCAGTACCCTTTCTCCGGGCTTCCTACACCATTTGTTTTAAAGGCCTTTTTAATCCAGGAATTCAGTTCCAACTTCTAGGAGTTTCTTCTACAGAAATACAGTGCTAGAAAATATGTACAAAGATATGTGTAAGAATATTTATTGTAGCATTGGTAGTAAAACAATTTAAAACAATGGAAACAACCCAAATTTCCATCAATGGGAATTGTTTAATTAAATTAGGGTATTTATTGCCATATAACATTCAACAGTTTCGAAGAGGTAGATCTATACATAATACCCCAAAATTAACAGACTCTCTTCTTTGAGCAAAATATTGTAACTTCTCTGAAATCCAGCCTCTTAAAAACCAGACACTAATAATACCTCCTTCTAGGGACTGCTGTTAAAGATTAAATAATTAATACACGTGAAAGCCTAGCTCAATGCACTATACAAACAGATATTCAATATATGTTACCTTTCCTTCATCCTTCAATCATTATAAAATCTTCCTAACTGGTTTCTCTTGCTCTAATCACAACAGATTTTCCAAGCCATTTCAGACAATAACTTTCCTAAAACATCATTTAAAAAAGTATCAATCTCAGGGCACCTGGGTGCCTCAGTCAGTTAAGCATCCGACTCTTGATTTCGGCTCAGGTCATGATCTCAGGGTTGTGAGATAGAGGCCTATTGGGCTCCACGCTGAGTGTGGAGCATGCTTAAAATTCTCCCTCTCTCTGCCCCTCTCCCCACTTGTGTGCATCCAGGGGGCCTGGATGGCTCAGTCGGTTAAGTGTCAAACTTCGGCTCAGGTCATGATCTCATGGTTCATGGGTTCAACCCCCACTAATAGCACAGAACCTGCTTCAGATCCTCCGTCTCCCTCCCTTTTTGCCTCTCCACTGCTCATGTTCTCGCTCGCTCTCTCTCTCAAAAATAAACATTTAAAAAAGTAAACAGTAAAAGTAAAACTCAATAAAATACAAAATATCACTTTCTTGCTAAAAACACTTGCCTAACCAGAAAAAAATTGAAACCCCATATAGCTACACCATCACACAACAGCTCCATTTTACCTTTAAAACCTTACCCCAATGACACTTCTCAGATAGGAGCCTATTATGACATGCTTCAAAGTCTGCCACCTAACTGACATTTGTATGTGCAGTACATATTACTACCTTTATGACTTTGATCATCTCCAAATGCAATTCTCATCCTCCTACTGCCACCCTATCCAAACCTATTCATACTTCAAATACATACTCAGTCTCATCTTCCACAAAGCCATTTTAAATTATCTCAGCTTACTAATTTGTTTCCTCTGAAAACTGTCTTGGAGTGATTTTAATATTCACACACACACACACACACACACACACACACATATACACACACACACACACACACACTCAGATCCTAACTGAAAGCAGTCATCACTTGACGCATACATGCTAAGAATGAAGATTTTCAGTAATTAGTTGAGCAATACAACAAAGTCTAAATTACGTAAGCAGGAACTTTTTTATTTAAACAAGTATATAAACAACTATAATTATTATAATTAATACTAAATTAATAATTTAGTATTAAATGCTTAAAGTAATTCCTGGTATATTTCCCAAGCTTTCACAATGTAAATAGACAACTTGAAAATAATGGTATAGAATTAATGACTAATAGATTCCTTATGCTGTACTTTTCATCTCCATGACCTATTGTATAACTGGAAGTTTGTACCTCTTAATCCCCTTTATCCATTTTGTCCATCCCTCCACCCACCCCCCGTCTTGTAACCACCAGTTTGTTCTCTATGTTTAAGAATCTGTTGGGGCACCTGGGTGGCTCAGTCGGTTAAGCATCTAACTTCAGCTCAAGTCATGATCTCACAGTTCATGAGTTCAAGCCCCATGTTGGGCTCTGTGCTGATAGCTCAGAGCCTGGAGCTGCATCAGATTCTGTGTCTCCCTCTCTCTCTGCCCCTCCCCCACTCATGCTCTGTCTGTCTCTCTCAAAAATTAATAAACATTTAAAAATTTTAAGAAAAAAAGAATCTGTTGTGTGTGTTCAGTTGTGTGGTTTTTTAAGATTCCACATATAAGTGAAATCATATGGTATTTGTCTTTCTCAGCCTTATTTCTCTAAGCATAACATCCTCTAGGTCCATCCATATTATTGCAAATGGCAAGATCTCATTCTTTTTTATAGCTGAGTATTATTCCGCTGTGTGTGTGTACACATACACATCTTTATACATTTATCTACTGATGGACACATGGGTTACTGGCATATGAAGCTTCCAGATGAAAAGTATAGCATAGGGAATATAGTCAGTAATGTAGCAACATTTTATGGTTAACAGATGGTAACTGTACTTATCTTGGTGAGCACTGAGTATTGTGTAGTACTCTCAAATCAATATTTATACACCTAAAATTAGTATAATATTCAATTAAAAAAAAAAAAAAGAATACAAGACAGTCCCTGAAAAAGGAAGTTAGAGGCACAGTGTGAAATGGGAATCCAAAAAAGCAGCAGCTCTCTCAAGACTGGACATCTACATAGCTTGAAGGGGAAAGGAGTAAATATTGAATCAACCCCTAACATGAGTGAACAGCCTAGATAAGTCAGCGTCTACTTCATTTGATGTTCTGCTTTGGTTTGATTTATAGTGTTTGGTTTCTGCTAACCAGGGGCCTTTTGTTTACAACCTGAAATATTTTGTTCAGTCAGAGTTGCTAATGGGGATAAGGGGGCATGATTAAAGACACAGAAGGAGGTGCCAAAAAAGAGCAATAAAAGAAAAAACACTAGGAAATGCTTTCGAGTTTACATCACACATTATACAGCCAATAGTCACTGGAACCTCAAAGCAATATATGAAGATAGGAAAAGAAAATCATGGTATAGCCAAAGACCCATAGTACCTACAGATACTTTTAATATAAGTTCCATAAAACAAGTTTTAATTTTGTTAATATTCCTTTGTATGTGCCAATTTAAGTTGGTATACACTTCTACTAAAGAGAAGAATCTCTTTATAGAGGGAAGAATCTCTTTATATAGAACTCTCAGTATTTCAAAATTTTTACTAATTTTTTGGTTAAATATCTCTTTCACATTATAAAGACCAAGGACAGCATCTAAAGACAAAATTACAAGAGACTCATGTAAAGAAACTTCCCATATTCTCCAATTCTCTAACCACCAAATCATATCTCCTAAGTTTGTGCTTTTTTTTTTTTTTTTAGGATTTCTATATCCCACTTAGGTGGGGATGAAGGGAGGAAGGGAAGATTATTTTTGTTTCTTTTTTTTTTTAATTTTTTTTTTTAACGTTTATTTATTTTTGAGACAGAGAGAGACAGAGCATGAACGGGGGAGGGGCAGAAAGAGGGAGACACAGAATCTGAAACAGGCTCCAGGCTCTGAGCTGTCAGCACAGAGCCCAACGCGGGGCTCGAACTCACGGACCGTGAGATCATGACCTGAGCCGAAGTCAGCTGCTTAACCGACTGAGCCACCCAGGCGCCCCTATTTTTGTTTCTTAATATCAAACCCTTCATTATGTATTTTCAAGTTTAGCCCTATCCTACTTGTTAACCATAACCCCCAGATTGTTCCAGAAAAATGTATTCACCATATAACTCCTTTCAGACCCCAAGAGTCACAAAGAATCTTTTCTCAATCAAAATAAAACTCACAGTAACTGGCTTCAAGACTCCCTATCAACTGCAATTCTCCCAACAGAGCTCTCTTAACCTGCCCCAACAAGGACTGTTCAGTGAAAAATTAAGAAATCTTTCATTATCTAGCAGAAAACTGCACAGTGCCAAAGTTTCTTAAAATGAAATTTTTTGAGGGGCACCTGTGTGGATCAATCAGTTAAGCCTCCGACTCTTGATTTTGGCTCAGGTCATGATCTAACAGTTCATGAGTTTGAGCTCCACATCAGGCTCTGTGCTGACAGTGCAGAGGCTGCTTAGGATTCTCTTTCCCTCTCTCTCTGCACCCATCCCCCAGCACCAACCCCCAGCTCGTGCTCTTCTCTCTCTCAAAATAAATAAACATTTTTTTTTAATGAAATTTTTTTCATACAAATTCAGCTTCACAACTTTTCAGTTCAATCACAACTGCCTGGAGGTACTTCAACACGACTCTTTCCCACCCTGCCATGCTACTTAGCTAAGAATGCCCAATGTAATAAAACCTATACCCTTGAATATAGGGCATCTCAAAGGTTCAACAATATAGATCTATTAAAAATCCACCTATTCTTGGGGTACGTGGCTCAATCATTTAAGCGTCCAATTCTTGATTTCGGCTCAGGTCATGATCTCATGGTTTGTGGAATCAAGCCCCACATTGGGCTCTGTGCTGACAGCATGGAAGCCTGCTTGGGATCATTCTCTCTCTCAAAATAAATAAACTTCAAAAAAAAAAAGTCAACCTATTCTTTTATTTTAATAATACACCATTCCCTACTATGAATAACATCTTATTTTTATGTAAAAAGAACTCTAATACTTTAAACATCCAAAAAATGCTTTTCCAAACAACTTACTAGTAAAAAAAACCAAAACATTTTAACAGCATTTTATCATTTGCTTAATGTTGATATGCACTAAGTTTCTAAACATTTTAAGCTGCTTTATTTTTAATAAAATATTGTGCTTTGCCATCATAAATACTGCTTTGAAAATTTGTTTTAATGGATAAAATTATCAATACATGTTAAAATGGAAATAATGACAAACCATTTACTTTTAAAAAGGCAGGAGAAAAAAAGAACTACTCCTATTATCATAATGGAAATAAATCCATTTTCCCTTACTGAATCAGGTTTTACTCTGGGATTAGGTTTTAGGACTATTTTACCTAACTCCACAACAGAAAATATATCTAACTTATTATTATTGTTCCAAGTATAGCAATTGAATTAACACATTTCTAATTGCTGAATATTCTCCAAATTCGATTAAATAACACAATAAGAAAATGTCTAGGTTATTATTACCCCCAAATGCCACCAGCACACCAACCTTCAACCTGTCGGGGATCACAAGAGAAAAGGGAAAAGAGAGCCAAAAGCAATGAGAAAAGGATAGACAAAAAACATTTTTCACTATTCCCCAAGGCATGTCCTGCAAGGAATAAGTGATGATCAAAAATGAAAAAGAAACACAAAATGCTGGCAAAGCTGAGGCAAAAAGAAGAGAGATAAAGGTATGCATTAAATTGACAATATAATGCGTATGTCTCCAAAAACAAACAATGGGTCCTCGTCTACTGGCTGATGGCTAAAATTCACCTTAATGCATACAATTCTGCATATAAGCCTGCACTTTCCAACTATGCAAAAGGTTAGCAGTTAGCTGGCTACTAGCCTATTCCTATACAAAACTTACCATTTTATATTTGAGGCACTGCTATTGTGTCCCACAGGCTCCTCAAACCCAAACCAAAAACATCATCACTCTTTCCCCCAATTAGCTGTTTCTCTTCTTATACTGCTTATTACTATAAATATTTACCAGTATCCATCTCATCTTCTAGCATGTTTAAAACTAGCAATTTTTTGGGGCGCCTGGGTGGCGCAGTTGGTTAAGCGTCCGACTTCAGCCAGGTCACGATCTCGCGGCCCGTGAGTTCGAGCCCCGCGTCAGGCTCTGGGCTGATGGCTCAGAGCCTGGAGCCTGTTTCTGATTCTGTGTCTCCCTCTCTCTCTCTGCCCCTCCCCCGTTCATGCTCTGTCTCTCTCTGTCCCAAAAATAAATAAACGTTGAAACTAGCAATTTTTTTTTTTTTTAAACTCTAATATGAAGCACCTGGGTGGCTCAGTTGGCTAAGCAGCCAACTCTTGATTTTGCCTCAGGTCATGATCTCATGGTTCATGAGATTGAGCTCCGTGTCAGGCTCTGTGCTGACTGTGCAGAGCCTGCTTGGGATTCTCTCCCTCTCTGTCCCTCCTCTGCTCTATATGCATGCTTTCTCTCAAAATAAATAACCATTTAAAATAAAATAAATTGAAAAACTGTAATAGTATCTATTTAATTTCTTGTCTTTTTCTTTAGTTTTTTTAAAGTTTATTTATTTTGAGAGAGTGAGAGCATGCATGCACGAGCAGGGGAAGGGCAAAGAGAGAGGGAGAAAGAATCCCAAGCAGCCTCCATGCTGTCAGCATGTAGGCCAAAGGAGGGCTCAAACTAATGGGGCTCGAGCTCACAAACTGGGAGATCATGACCTGAGCTGAGATCAAGGGTTGGACATTTAACTGACTGAGCCACCCAGGCACCCCTCTTGTCTTTTAAAATCAATATACAAATATTTATTTATGGGGTGCCTGGGTAGCTCAGTTGTTAAGTATCTGACTTCAGCTCAGGTCATGATCTCACAGTTCCTGAGTTTGAGTCCCATATTGGGTAAGCTCAAGACCCACTTTGGGAGAACTCGTGTCCCACTTCACATGAGCTCATGTCCCACTTCACGTGAGCACAAGCCATGCTTCGAGTGAGCATGAGCCCCACTTCGGGTAAAACATGAGCCCTGGGTGAGCCCCACTTGTCTGTCTCTCTCTCTCTGCCACATGTGGCATTCTCTCTCTCTGCTGCTCACTCACTTGTGCCCTCCCTCTAAATACATACATACATAAATAAATAAATAAATAAATAAATAAATAAATAAATAAATAAAATAATCATTTATGTATGTTTATAGTTTACTTTAAAATGGAGCACTCTGGGAGTTCCCAAGTAAATATCAAAGTGAACATACTTGATAATGGATGCAGAAAAATGTGCCATTACTTTGTCTTTTTTACAAAGTGGTGCTGGAACACTTGGCTATCCATCTGAAAAAATATATAATGGACTTCAATCTATACCTTGCCCTAAACACAAAATTAATTCAAATTTGATCCCAGATATAAATATAAAATCTAAAACTAAAAAACAAGAAGAAAACCTTGGTAGCCTTGGGTTAGGAAAAAGGTTAGGAAAAGATTTCTTAGGTTCAATACTAAAAGCACAATCCATATAAGAACAAAGTGAAAAACTGATTTTATCAAAATTAAAAACTTCTGCTCTATGAAAGGCACTGTTAAGAGAAAAGACAAGCCAAAGACTGAGAAAAAACATTTTCAAATCACATATCTTATAAAGAACTTGCATCAAGAATACATATAGACCTCTCAAAACTCAGTAATAAAACAACCTAGTAAAATAGACACTTCAACAAGGAACATACAAAGACATGCAAATAAGCATATGAAAAAATGTCAGCATCATTAGTCATTAGGGAAATGCAAATTTAAAACACAATGTGGACATGATCTCATGGTCCATGAGTTCGAGCCCCATGTTGGGGTCTGTGCTGATTGATAGCTTGGAGCACAGAGCCTGCTTCAGATTCCGTGTCTCCCTGTCTCTCTCTGCCTCTCTCCTGCTTGCACTCTGTCTCTCTCTCTCAAAAATAAACATTAAAAAAATTTTTTTTAATAAAAACAAAAAATAAAACACAATATGGGCACCAGGGTGGCTCAGTCAGTTGAGTGGCCAACTCTTGATTTTGGCTCAGGTCACGATGCCAGGGTCATGGGATTGTGTCCCACATGCTTGAGATTCTCTATCTCCCTCTGCCCTGCTCACCTTCTCTCTAATCAATCAATCAATCAATCAATCAATCACAATGTATACCACTCCACACAGATTAGAATAGGTGAACCGAACCAAACATTGACAAGCATGTAGAGAAACTATAACTTTCATACACTGCTGGTTGAATTTAAAATGGAACAACCATGTTGGAAAATAGTTTGGCAGTTTAAAAAAAAATTTTTTTTAATGTTTACTTATTTTTGAGAGAGAGTGAGAGTGCAAGTGGGGGAGAGGCAGAGAGAGAAGACAAAGAATCTGAAGCAGGCTCCTGGCTCTGAGCTGTCAGCGCAAAGCCTGAAGTGAGGCTCAAACCTACAAACCCTGAGATCATGACCTGAGCCAAAGTTGGATGCTTAACCAACTGAGACACCCAAGTGCCCCAAGTTTGGCAAATTCTCAAAAAGTTAAACATACAAATACCATACAATCCAGCCATTCCTCTCCTAGATATTTACCCAAAAGAAAGGAGAGCATGTGTGCATACAAAAACCTTGTATACAAATGTTTATATGAGTTTTATTTTTTGAGTCAAAACCCCTAAACAATCCAAATATCCATCAACGGGTAAAAGGATGAACAAATAGTCATACATCCATACAATGGAATACAACCTAGAAATAAAAAGAAATGAATTGATACATACTACAACATGGATGGTTCTAAAAATAACTCAGATAAGTCAAAGAAGCCAGGCAAAAAAGCATACATATTGTATGCTTTCATTCATATAAAACTCTAGAAAATGCAAACTATTTTATAGTGAAACAAAGATCAGTAGTTGCCTAGGCTAGGAGACAAAATAAAAGGAGGGATTACAAAGGAGCACTAGGTAACTTCTGGGGGTGATATGCTTATTATCTTGAGTGTGGTGTTTCACAAGTATATATACATCAAAATTTATCAAAATGCACCCTTTAAAAATGTGCAATTTATTGTATGCCAATTATATCTCAACAAATTATTAAAATTATTAATAAAAAGTAAGTTTTTTGTTCTTGGGAAGATTTTTTTTTTAATGTTTATTTTTGAGAGACAGAGAGAGACAGAGTGTGAGCAGGGGAGGGGCAGAGAGAGAGAGAGAAAGACACAGAATCTGAAGAGGCTCCAGGCTCTGAGCTGTCAGCACAGAGTCCGAGGCCAGGCTCGAAGTCACAAGCCATGAGATCATGACCTGAGCCGAAGTCGGACGCTTAAACGACTGAGCCACCCAGGCGCCCCAGAGTTTGTATTTTTTATTTCAAATGTTTATTTATTTATTTATAGAGAGAAAGGAAGAGCACAAGCAGGGGATGGGCAGAAAGAGAAAGAGAGAATCCCAAGCAGACTCTGCGCTATCAGCACAGAACTTGACATGGGGCTCAATCTTATGAACCATGAGATCGTGACCTGAGCCAAAGAGTCAGACGCTTAACCAACTAAGCCACGCAGGTGCCCCTTTTCTTTGGAAGATTTCTTAAGAAAGGGTAAAAATCATGAAAGATCAGTAACTGCCTAAAAAAGAAAATGAAAAATTAAAATTAGTGGGTACCTAGGTGGCTCAGTCAATGGAGCATGCAATGCTTGATCTTAGGGTTTCAAATTTGAGCCCCATGTTGGGAGTAGAGATTATTTTCAAAAAATAAAATCTTTAAAGAAAAATTAAAATTAGGTTCAGTGGATCCTGAGGTATGCCAATGGTTAGAACACATACAATATAAATAAATATATACCACATATCTCCATGATTTTACAATCTTTAAAAAAAAGCTTACTACTTTTGAAGGATGTTAGGAAATCAACTCATTTTTTGAACACTAATATATGAAAAGGAAAGGCAAGCATTTATTATGCCCTTCCTATAATGACTCTACCTCTGGGTAACCAAACAGTAGATATTCAAGAGTCTCTTTATAGCTAATAAATGAAGTAACAGAATTAGAATATGATGATTTTGAACCCCCACTGAATTAACAAATGTAGGCACTGCATATTTATGGATGTTAATTTTACAAAAAGAGATAACCATGTATAATAAAACCTTGGTTTGTGAACATAATTCGTTGGAAACATGCTTGTAATCCAAAGCACTTGTATATCAAAGAGAATTTCAAGAACTATTGTCTCAGTTGTGATCACGTGATGTTCAGCATCACGTACTACTCATATTCCAAAACATCGCTCCTTTATTCAGTTAAAATTTATTAGAAATGTTTGCTCATCTTGCAGAACACTCATAGAAAAAGTTACTTGCAATCCAAAGTTTTACTTGCTTCCTGATCAAAGAACATACTATCCCCTGTAATAATCCTACCAACAATTTTTTTTAAATAATCTCAAATGAAGTCTGATCAAACCTCTAAATCCAACTAATTTATGGGAAATAGAGAACAGAAAATACACTGAACCTGTAATTTTTATAAAAGATACTTGAGAGATCAACCAGTTGCAATATACAAGGTTGATTGAAAGTATTTACAACTTTAAAATATATGAACAAAAAGCTTCTGAAATCACTGAAAATCTGAACACTAGACACTGAATTCCATATTAAGGAATTATCCTTTGTTTTTAGATATGATAGCAACATTATGGTTCTGTTTTAAAAAGCAAGAGAAAGAAAGACCTCTTTTAAAGACACATACAAATATATTTATGGACTACATGTTACGATTCTGGAATCTGCTTCCAAATAATACAAGGGAGAAGTGAGTGGGAATATAAAAGAAATAACAATGTCCATGAATTGGTCATTTTTGAAATTGAGTGATGAGTACAAAGAGGTTCAGTGTTCCATCTGGTCTACTTTTGTATACGCTTTAATATTCTACCATGAAAAGTAAGAAAAGATATCTTGTTGAATTCATTTTGTAACTATTTTATATACATTGATATAAAAATCCTGAATAAATAAAATTGACAGAGGCCAAATTTCCTCTTTCATACTGTCCTTGTCCTTTATGGTATTAAGATTGTACCAGCTTAAAAATATAAGCTGGGTGGGTGCCTGGGTGGCTCAGTTAAGCATCCAACTCTTTTTTTTTTTTTTTTTTTTTAATTTTTTTTCAACGTTTATTTATTTTTGGGACAGAGAGAGACAGAGCATGAACGGGGGAGGGGCAGAGAGAGAGGAAGACACAGAATCAGAAACAGGCTCCAGGCTCTGAGCCATCAGCCCAGAGCCCAACGCGGGGCTCGAACTCACAGACCGCGAGATCGTGACCTGGCTGAAGTCGGGCGCTTAACCGACTGCGCCACCCAGGCGCCCCTAAGCATCCAACTCTTGATTTCAGCTCAGGTCATGACCTCACAGTTTGTGGGATGGAGCCCCGGGTGGGGCTATGTGCTGACAACATAGTCTGTTTAGGATTCTTCCTCCCTCTCTCTCTGCCCCTCCCTCACAATCGCTCTCTCCAGCTTGCTTTCTCTCAAAATAAATAAACATTAATACAATATGTATACAACCTGGGTGACCATCTCTTTCTACTCTCTGAAAGCTTATATAAGATGAACAATTTGTTTCATAATGGTTTAACTGAACTTTGTAAAACCATCTGGGCCCTGACAGCTACATGCAAAAGGGAAGATTTCAAAACCTAACAATGTTTTATCCTTTGATTTGTAATTACGTTGCATTATAGGCTACATACCGATTATCTGCCATTTACTGCATCTTGCTTCATGACTTGGTATGTAGTCAAATGTCATAAATGTTCTCTGTACTTAAAAATGTACATGATCTGGGGTGCCTGGGTGGCTCAGTCAGTTAAGTGTCCAACTTTGGCTCAGGTCACGATCTCATGGTTCCTGAGGTCCTGAGGTCGAGCTATGGGCTGACAGTTCAGACCTGGAGCCTGCCTCAGATTCTGTGTCTCCCTCTCTCTCTGTACCCTACTTCACTTGCATTCTGTCTCTGTCTCTCTCCAAAATTAATAAACACTTAAAAAAAATGTTTTTAAGTGTATAATCTAATTATTAGGTACAGGGTTCTATAAATGTCATTTGCTCAAGCTTGTTAATCTTTTATTCAAATCCTCCATTTTACTAATATTTTATTTACTTGATGTATTAATTATCAAGAGAGGTTAAATAAAATATTAATACCATTTATCATTCTAAATGTCAATTTCTTAGGGGCACCTGGTTGGCTCAGTCAGAAGAGCATGCAACTCTTTTTTCTTTTTTTCACTTTTTTTTTTTTTTAACGTTTATTCATTTTTTGAGAGACAGAGATAGAGCACAAGTGGGGCAGGAGCAGAAAGAGAGGGAGACACAGAATCTGAAGCAGGCTCCAGGCTCCGAACTGACAGCACAGAGCCCAACGTGGGGCTCGACTCACAGACCACAAGATCATGACCTGAGCTGAAGTCAGCCAATCAACCGACTGAGCCACCCAGGTGCCCCAAGAGCATGCAACTCTTGATCTCTGGGTTGTGAGTTGGGCCCCACATTGGGTGTAGAGATTACTAAAAATAATCGTAAACTTAAAAAATAAGTAATAAATGTCAATTTTAAAATATATATTGAAGTTACATATACAAATACATGACTTATCTTTTCCTAAAAATATTTTAGTTTTCCTAATGAATTCTCTCATTCTTAATGAATCTTCTTCTAAACCCTGATAATGCTTTTGCCTTAGTCTAATTTTTCTTAAAATTAATATAATTGTGACTTTTTTTTTGGTTCCTTGTGTTAAGGTGTTTTAGATCCATTCCTCATAAGCAGCAACATAATTACTTGTTTGCAGCTTTTTTAAAAAAAATCCCATCCTGGAAGCAAAAATAATATAAAAACAGGGAAGGGGACAAAACATAAGAGACTCTTAAATATGGAGAACAAACAGAGGGTTACTAGAGGTGTTGTAGGAGGGGGGATGGGCTAAATAGGTAAGGGGCATTAATGAATCTACTCCTGAAATCATTGTTGAATTATATGCTAACTAACTTGGATGTAAATTTAAAAAATAAATTAAAAAAAAAAAAATTCCATCCTGGAGCCTCCATGTTTTCTCTAGCAAGTGTATTCTGTTTACATTTCTTTTTTTTTTTTTTTAATTTTTTTAATGTTTTATTTACTTTTGAGAGGGAGAGAGAGACAGAGTGTGAGTGGGGAAGGGCAGAGAGAGAGGGAGACACAGAATCTGAAGCAGGCTCCAGGCTCTGAGCTGTCAGCATAGAGCCCAATGCGGGGCCCGAACCCACGAACTGTGAGATCATGACCTCAGCAGAAGTCTGACACTTAACCGACAAGGCACCCAGGCGCCCCTGTTTACATTTGTTTTGATAATTGACATAATTGAAATTATTTTCATCCATCTTATTTTGTTTTTAATATAGTACGCTTTTACTTTTTAACTTTTCCTTAAATTTTAACAGGATTATCTGAAAGTAGAATCAATACTATTATCCCTTCTAAACAGTAAGAACTCAGAAAGCTTTAACTCAGATCACTACCCTTCCCATCTTATGCATTATTTTCTAGTACGGTATTTAATTCTTGTGCATTTAAGTTATTTATTGTGTTGTTTTATACAATCACATTGCCAGATTAGTCTACGTGTTTACCAATCTTTAACTTTGCCTCTTGCATGCTCTTCTACATTGTGGGTTCAATTTTCTCCTATAAAGTACAAGTACTTCAATAGTTCTTTCAGTAATAGTCTATGAGTAGTAAACTCTCCACTTCCAACTCAATATATTTATTTCTTCATTACTTTAAAGTTTTGAGAGTCAGTTTATGTTTCCTTGGCACTTCGAAGATATTAATCTATTAGTTTTGGCCTCTATTCACTCATGATAAGTCTGCTAAACTAACTGCCATCCAGTTACAAATAACTTATCTTTTCTCTCTGGTTCCTTTATTACTTTCTCTTTCCAGTAAAGGCCCAGAAATTTCATGAGGATGTACTGAATTGTCCATTCATATTCCTTCTACTTACAGATTGTTCATTTATTTTTAGGCACAGTCACATAAAAGAGAAAAAGTGATTTGAGAATGACTATTTTCTTAATTCTCCCTAAGACTATTCAGAACTAAATCCATGCTAAATGTATGAGACATTAGTGTTCTCAAACTGTAGCATACAAAACACCTGGGGAACTTATTTAACTATAAACTACTGGACTTCACCCACAGTTTCTGACACAGTAGGTCTGGGGTCCTGCCATGAATCTGCATTTCTAACAAGCTCCCAGGTGATGCTAATGCTAATGCTGATTCTGCTGGTCAGGTAATCATGCTTTAAGAACCAGTGTCTTAGGATTTAGCATAATTATCTCATGGAACCCCAGTTGAGAAGGACTGTAGGGACTTTGTCCTGCTTCTTAAATCTAGAGATAAGTTATTTATCATTAATTCTAAACAGAATTTAGCTTTAAATATTGTTACCTTCTGTTTCTTTCTCTTTCTCCCACTGCTTCTTGTAGAATTCCAACTACATAAAATAACAGCACTTAACTGTCCATTATCTGTCCAGACCTGCTCCAGTTCATTCTTTACACAGCCCCCAGGCTAAAAACAAAACCTGATCATATCACCTCCCCTACCCAAAATTGTTTACCGGCTCCTCTATACCTATAGGAGCAGGTCTTTTTTTTTCCCCCCCATTTTACTTTAGAGAGAGATAAGAGCAAGCAGGGTGAAGGGGGAGAAGTGGGGAGGGAGGAAGAGAGAGAAAGAGAGAAAGAGAGAGACTATCTTAAGCAGGCTCCACTCTCAGTATGGAGCCCAATATGGGGCTCAATCCCACGACCCTGGGATCATGACCTAAGCCAAAATCAAGAGTCAGACGCTGACTGAGACACCCAGGCGTCCCTGGAGCAGTTCTTTATGGGGAGGGAAAACGGATAGGCTTCAGAGTACATGTAAACTTTTGAGTATTTACATTATGTCACACATATTTTTTTAATACTACCAAATAGGCCTGTGTTCTAAGTCCATTTAAAATTGCTAATCTATTAAATTCAAATGAGTCAGTATGATACATAAAGCTTTTCTTGATCCATACCTGCCTATCCTACCCTTGTACCATTTTGTGCACACCACGCTTTCAAAATTTCTCCATTATACACATATTATCTCCACCTAGAAGAGAATGTCCAATAGGCCTCCCACAGGCCTAACAAACTTCTTCTCCTCCCAAGAGTCCCAATATCACCTCCTCCTGGAAACCTTCCCCAATCCACTTGAGAGTTAATTGCTCCCCTGTATATTCTCTCTCAGCACCTTGTAAAAACATCCACTATTACACTGCACCCTTCTAATTACTGGTCTACAAAACTATCTTCCTTTATAAGAATATGAGTCATCTCCACCAAGAACTTAATCATTATCTTTAAATCTTAATAGTATATACCCAAATGTTTGTTAAATATATAAATATATTGCCTAAATATAATTTTTCCTTGGACTCAATAGACAGAAGAATGTACTAAGAATTTTCATGTCTGTTTTCATCTAGATTTTCAAGGGAACCGGAGATTCAGTGGCAGTAAATAGCACCTAATCTAGTTTTGTTCTCACATTTCTCCAAAATACTTCAAAGCATCAAAGCAAGGATTATGCCCCTGTAAGTTCTGACACCTGCAATGTCAGTACAACCAAGAGAAAAACACTGGAGGGTAATCAAATATAAAAGTTCAAAAATCTTCATTTAAAAAAAAGAGAACTCTCATTTTATTTCATAAACACGTCTACTTGCTTTGTCTATTTAAAACACAGATGCATATCATAAATTCTGAGATGCCTTGTCATTATTTATTAAAACACCCAATAAAATCCCTTTACAAAAGTATATACCATACAAAAGGTAACAACAGCGAGTTGTTCTCTCCTGGGACAGAGGATGGAAATGTGAAGAGCCAAGAAAGAGGTCCTTTGCTTTTTACTTTTCAAATGTTCTGGGTATCATCTGAATTTTTAAAAATAATATACCACTTTAGCAACCAGAAAAACATAATGAAAAAAAAAAAGAGCCATATCCTATGTCATGCTATTAAGAAAACAGCTTAATTATGAAATTATTTTAATATTATTCTTACCAGATTTAAGACCTGAAATTTTGAAGATGGCACTTGGTTTCCCATTTGTGACAAATCCTAGGAGTTGCCATACAGGCATCCCATTTGAATCAGGGTAGGAAAAGTAGACAGATCCTCCCATTCCCTCAGGAAACGGGATTGTTCCCAGCATAAAAACCACAACATGGTTGATACTTTCATAATCAGGCAAGTCAAAAACAAATTTATCCTCTGCCACTTGCTGTGCAGCTGTTTGCACCTAGAAAATAAGAAACTCATCTTAGTTCAATAGTTTGAGGAGTTTCTAGAACACTTACAGTATTGCTTGTTACCAAGTATAAGCAATTATAGACATTATACCCAGTATAACCTCAGGTTAATCTGATAGTCTATATGGAATTTCCAAATATACCAAAGTGTTAAATTTAAAAAGAAAATCCAAATATATACATATTCAGCCTTAAAATGATCATGTAATGAGTGTAACCTTTAAAAAACATAACTAAATTCTTTCTGAAGTGCCCTGAAAGGAATTTACTTACACAAGTAAATTACTACAGCTTCAGTATGTTACAGAAATGAAAGGCTGTTCAAAATACCACACCACCAAAGCCTTATCCTCTAGTATAAAGGTAAAGAACTTCAGGAAATTAAAATGGGTAAGCAATCCAGAAGGAATTAATCCTCATTATTTGCAGATTCCATATTTGCGAATTTGTCTACTCACTAAAATTTATTTCCAAGCACAAAATCAATATTCATCACCCTATGGTGGTCATTCATGGACATGTTAATGGGCAGAGCAGCAAAAATTCTGAGTTGCCTAATGCACATGTTCCCAGCTGAAGTGGAAAAAAGTTAGCTGTGCCTTCTTGTTTCAGCTCTCATACTGTAAACGAGTGTCCTTTTCACAATCAATTTACTGCCATGTTTGTATTTTCTGCTTTTTGTTGGTGATTCTGATATTTAAAATGGCCACACTGAAATGCTGGCTGGTATTCCTAAGTCCAAAAAGGTTGTTATGTGCCATATTTAGAAAATATGTTACATAAGTTTCATTCAGAAATGAGTTATGGTGTTACTGGCTGTTAAGTTCAATGTTAATGAATCAACAACACATATTAAATAACATGCCTTTAAACAGAAACATACAAAAAACAAAGTTATGTAATGATAAGTTGATAAAAACTGTCATCAGAGGCTCAAAGAAACCTAACCCTGTATTTCCCCTAGGGGAAACAATTCATTATTTACCAAATCAATGTTCACAATGACTTCACAGAACCTAATTATTGTGAACAACGAAAATCAACTGTACATAAAATGCAAAAATTCTACCTCGAATGTGCTAAGTGGGAACCTGTAAAAGTTTCCTCTTGACTCATTTCATAATCTAACTTTCTGTTCTAGAATTGAATGTCAGTTTCTAGAATGAGATCTTATCTTATTTTGAAGTTTGAGAAATCTACTTCCACAGAGAAAATTCTTTTATCGACTTCAAAAAAATTATTGGTAACTGCCATATCACATCCATTAGCAAAAAGTAGTAATTCTAGGGCACTCAGGTCGATAGGCGTCAAGAGTTAACATGATACAACGTTTTTTCGTTTTCTTTTTAATTGCTATGGCCATTGACTCTATTGACCAAAACACCAAATCTGAATCACTACCAGTATTTTAAGACTCTTAATGGTCAATTCTTATTACCCAGAATGTAACTTCTTTTCCTTTGCTAGTATTTGCTGTTACAAAAATGCTTATTTTTTCTTTTAATTTTTTAAGATGTTAACTTATTTTGGGGGGGGGGGGGGCTGGAGGGGCAGAGAGGAGACACAGAATCTGCAGCAGGCTCTAGGCTCTGAGCTGTCAGCACAAAGCCTGAGAGGGCTCGAACCCACAAACCACCAGATCATGCCCTGAGCCAAAGTCTGACACTTAACCGACTGAGCCACTCAGGTGCCACTACTTTTTTTCTTTTATAATATCCTAGCTACTCCTACAAAGAAACTTTAAAAATTTTTAGTTACATGTTATCAATAATCTAATATGAATTGTCCTAAATTTACTCCCAAGAGATGAAGGATGAATGTTCTTTTGTTGTTGTTGTTTTGGTTTTATTTTGTTTTTGTTTTTGTTTTTTTTTTTTTTTTTAATTTTTTTTTTTCAACGTTTATTTATTTTTGGGACAGAGAGAGACAGAGCATGAACGGGGGAGGGGCAGAGAGAGAGGGAGACACAGAATCGGAAACAGGCTCCAGGCTCTGAGCCATCAGCCCAGAGCCTGACGCGGGGCTCGAACTCCCGGACCGCGAGATCGTGACCTGGCTGAAGTCGGACGCTTAACAGACTGCGCCATCCAGGCGCCCCTGTTTTTGTTTTTTTAAGGATGAATGTTCTTAAAATCAAGTTCCGATTTCCTCTTCTGAAGTTTTCCAACCCTATTAAAAACTGTCCAGTTTAAACACAGAGAACAAAACAAAGGAAAAACATAAATATAAAGACAGACTGCCTGTATTAGTATTAAATTCAATTTCACCAGTTTTTGGCATGCACATAATCTTAAAAAAACATATGAAATTATGGTATTTACAAAGCATGAAATAGCCATCAGGCAAAACAAGTTATTTGTTTAATGTCAACTCTAACAAGCACCATTCTGTAAATCTGTATTATGACACACTAATCCTTGACCTTAGGGAAAAGAGAACTCTTTTAGTTAAGAAAAAATTTTCAAGGAATGAAACTGAGTTCATAATTTTAGGTTAAGTGGGTGTTTCTGGTTAGAGAATAATGAAGTTAAATTTTGGATGTCTCTAGGTCTATTTGCCCTTCATTGTGATTAACATGTTCTTTGATTAACTAAGAGTCAAACACCTCCCAAAAAGCTTATCTTTAAGAAACCCCCTACTGGAGGGGCACCTGGGTGGCTCAGTCAGTTAAGCCTCCGACTTCAGCTCAGGTCATGATCAAGTTTATGAGTTCGAGCCCCATATCTGGCTCTGTGCTGACAGCTCAGAGGCTGGAGCCTGTTTCAGATTCTGTCTCCCTGTCTCTGCCCATCCCCCACTGTTTCTCTCTCTCAAAAAAAAAAATAATAATAACAATAATAAACGTTAAAAAAGAAAGAAAGAAAGAAAGAAACCTCTACTATATTTCCATTACAGAGGTTAGGTGTTAGGTAAGTAGACACAGGTATTGCTATAATTAAATGTCCTTCCCAATCAGTTGATAACGTGAGAGATACATGGATCTCTGTGCTTTTCTTTAAAACACACACACACACACACACACACACAGGGGCACCTCTGTGGCTTAGTTGCTAAAGCATGTGACTCTTGATCTCCGGGTCATGAGGTGAAACCCACGTTGGACAGAGAGGTTACTTAAAAATAAATAAAAACAAAACACATACACACATTTTAAATACCATTCATTAAGGACACTCATTCATACAAGTCCCACACTCACCCCAGGCTGGTCCTTTCATTTTCCCTGCCAACAGCAGGGAGCAATCCAAAGTTATCTCACCAATATTACCAATTACCACCATCACCAAAAGTGGCCTCCCAGTCATTCAAGAGACTGACAATAAACTTTCTGAGGCTAGTCATCTCCAATTTATCTTTGTGGTTTCTTAATGTACAGAACACATTATCAAAAGTTGGTAAAAATTTTAATTCAACAAAGGGGCTGCAAAATTTAACTAAGCAGGGAGAAAAAAAGAAAGAAAAAGAACTCTGGGTGAAAGGAGTCGAGTCTGAAGTGGATTTCTGGGTGGTTTCTAAGGGAAGCAAGGTTCATTCTCTTGATTATTCTCAGATTATTCCTGAACAATTCTAGGTGCTGATCTCATTTAACGCTAATCATCTGGCAAAGCAGGTTATTATCTCTTTGGACCAGTAAGGATTTTCGCAGCTCATACCCTTCTGGGGTACCTCAGCTATGACTCACACTTAAGTTTTAGGTGTTTCTATCAGCCAACTTCCAATTACCGTAAGCATATTTTTACTGGGGTCCTTCCAAAAGGCCCGAAAAGGTATATACACTGCCCCGGTACCTTAATCTTTTAGCAACAGTATGTTACAGACTAGATTCAAACGCCAGGTTTTTCTCTAACTTATTTTATGAGCTCAGGCGTGTATTTAAACTGCCTATTGACGGGCGCTTGGGCAGTTCAGTCGGTTAGGCATCCGACTTCAGCTCAGGTCACGATCTCGCGGTCCGTGAGTTCGAGCCCCACGTCGGGCTCTGTGCTGACAGCTCAGAGCCTGGAGTCTGCTTCAGATTCTGTGTCTCCCTCTCTCTCTGACCATCCCCCATTCGTGCTGTCTCTCTCAGTTAAACGTTTAAAAAAATTTTTTTTAAATAAACTGCCGATTGAGCTTAAGTTCCTCAACTGCAAAACAGAAATTATGATAACTATCTCACGAGTTACGAGGGTTAAATGTGAAGTGCCAAATTAGCGCTACCTAGAAGGCTGAAATTATGAGAAAGGGACAAAAGGCGTGCATTGCCAAGCATATAGATAATCCACACTCGATAAATGGTAGCTAACGTGGCTACTATTTAAATGACTGAACAGAGCTGAGGGCAAAGAACGAACACCCCAACACCCACTCTCCACCCTAATATGTAGCTGGAAAGAACACTTAGGGGGTTTCCCCGCATCTCTTGCACCGGAGCACCCTCCCCTTCCCGGGGCTTCGCCCTCGGGTGTCCTGCCCCCTTCCTGATACCACCCGGTCCCATCCTCACCAGCCTCCCTGCCACCAAGCAGCCAAACATGG
Source organism: Prionailurus viverrinus (assembly GCF_022837055.1). Taxonomy (NCBI): domain Eukaryota; kingdom Metazoa; phylum Chordata; class Mammalia; order Carnivora; family Felidae; genus Prionailurus; species Prionailurus viverrinus. The sequence continues at coordinate 46,581,781 of NC_062570.1, forward strand.
CGGCGACTCCGCTCAGCCGGCAGGGACCCGAAGCCGGCAACTAGAAGTCCTGGGGCTCCTGCCCTAGTCGAGCCCAAGAACGTTCCAGAACATGCGGGACGACGCCTGCCCCTCCACTACATAGCGACTAGGCCAGTAGCAGGAACGCCTTCTGCCCCGCTCGGCCTCTGACCCCACTTCCTAGCCAGCACGCCCCTCGGGCGACGAGTACTTCCGGGGCTTACAACCAGCCTCCCCAACTAAGGGAGATAATCATGCCAGAGCCTGTTCAAGACTACAAATCCCAGAGGGCCCTGCGTCGGTTTCCGGTTTCCGGGAGGAGCGTCACTAGGGCATGTTTTTCAGGATTGTCCAGATCCCAAATTTCCGAACTGCGGGCCGGTAGTTGTTTCTCACTGTTGTGTGACATTTAGAGATTACACTGCGCTTTACAATAATCACTTCACTAGATCCTGGCAAAAACCTTATGAAGTAGGTATTACTGTCTCCCTTTTGGTATGCCAGGAAATTGCCCAGGGTGACCAGCTAGCCCCTAATCTTTACACAGCACTAAATGTTGGAGCTTGAATCCAAGTCCTCATCCAAATCAGTTCTTTCTGCTACACGGTATCTCAAAAATACTAATTTTTAATCAGCTGTTTAGTACTTACTGGCAGCTTTATTGTTCGTTTCAGCTTCACTTAGCTCCCCCATTTATTTTCTGTAAGACTGTAAGCAAGATACTATATATAACTTTGTAACTTAGCGCTTTTATGTCCCCATTTGTAAAATAAGAATAATAATTGTACCTGTCTTATAGGATTGCTGAGAGGATTAAATGAGTTAGTATGTATAAAAACAATAGGTGGCAGCGCTTAATTTATGGGGGTTTTAAATTTCTTATTTTTTTCTATGTGCATTTGCAGAAAAGATTCATAGGAAGTGAAAAACAATAGCCAAAAGAACTGGCATCAAGTACTGATTGACACCAATTCGCATTCTCCTTTCACAGCTTAATTATCTTTCTTCTTATATAGGAGGGTAGGGTATCCCCTCGCAAGGGTCTCTACCCTACTTGAAATACCAGTCATCAGCAGGTCTGTCCTCCCAAACCCAGGTTACATATGGGGGATCAGAGAGTTTGTAACAATCCTCTGGCCTCCGCTTTGGTTCCAAAAACTGCAACCACTTATCTTATTTCAGATATTCCTTTTAGATAGCCAGGCCAAAGGTGAAGAGAGAGAAGAGGATGTTTCTATCAATGTCTCCAACTTCCTACCTAAAAAGTCCTAGAACCTTCAAAATAGAAAGACCATTTGTGATAAGATCACTTCTTGAGGGGTAGGTACACTGCCTGGGTTCGAAGTCCTTCTTTATCATTTATTAACTGTATAACCTAGTTAACCTAACACTCTCATTCCTCCTTTTCTGCATCTATAAAATGGGATAATAATAGTATCTGCATCATAAGATTGTTATGAAGGTTCTTGCATTGAAAGTACTAAATATAGCCAGAATATAGCTTAATAAAATGTTAGCATTTAGCATTATTACCTTTCCTGACAGATTTTCTATGTCTTCATAACCAGCATGTACTCTGTGAAATAATAAAAAATAAATATGTTGGTCTCCACAGTTCCTGACATAGGACACTAAAATGCTTGTAAATTCCTAAGTGCCTAAGTGATAAGAGCACTACAGAGCACCTTTTATTCGAATGAGGTGATTCTGGGTAGACTCCTGAATGGGGGCGGGTCACCAGAAAGACCAAGCCATGATTAGAAGCCTGGAATTTTCAGCCCCATGCCCCATTCTCCAGAGAAAGAAGAAGGATTGGAAATGGAGTTATTAATTGATCTTGCCTATGTGAGGAAACCTCCATAAAACCCCAATAGTGTGGAGGGTGACACACCACACCCCATTTCCAAGAGAATAGAATCTCCCACACTTGGGACCCTCCCAGACCTTGTCCTATGTATCTCTTCATCTGGCTGTTTATTCTTTATCATATCTTTTAACAAACAGGTAAACATAAGTGTTTCCCCAACTTCTGTGAGCTCTTCTAGTAAATAGTAGAATCTAAGAGGGAGGAAATCATGGGAACCTCCAATTTGTGGCTATGTTGGACAAAAGTTGTGGGTAACCCAGACCTATTACTTGTAATTGGCATCTAAAGTGGGGGACAGTTAGGGTGCCTGGGTGGCTCAGTTGGTTAAGCATCTTACTGAGGCTCAGGTCATGATCTCAGGGTTCATGGGTTCGAGCCCCACATCAAGCTCTGTGCTGTCAGCTCAAAGAATGGAGCCTGCTTTGGATTCTGTGTCTCTCTCTCTGCCCCTCCCCCACTCATGCTTTATCATTCTCTCTCTCAAAAATAAACATTAAAAAAAATTTTTTAAGTGAGGGACAGTCTTGTGGGATTGAGTTCTTAACCTGTGTGATCTGATGCTATCTCCAAGTAGTGTCAGGATTGGGTTAAATTGTAGGACACCCAGCTGGTGTCACAGAATTATTTGGTGTGAGGAAAAAAAAAATCCACACAGATGGTGTCCGAAGTGTTGTGAGTATGGTAGTAGTATGAGAGTGAAGAGAAACCCAGAGGAAAGACCAGATTTTTTCCTTTCTATACCCTTACCATACATTTGATTCTCTGAGCAATTCACACTTTCCAATCTTTCTGTGCTTACACAACTTATGTTATGTGCCTATAATACTTACTTGGCAATTTCATATACAACCTCCCACTTGACTCAAATATTTTCTTCAGGAATCTTATCCCTTGATAATTAGTCATTCATTTTCTTACACAGAAGTTTTATTTAATGGTTTGAGAGCTAGCTAACTTAGAAATTATTTTTATAAACTAAAGTTGCTGTTGATTAATTATCCCAATCTTTGTTATGTGGAATTTCAGGCTTTTCTCCATTTTACTGGTGAATAATCCAGATCTAACATTGGGCAAAGAATTAGAAGCAGTGATTTTAGTATCCTTTCTCCAAATTATAACAACCAGCCTTTTATTCACCAAGCTATATTATTTTTACATACAATAGCTCTTTGTAACTAAAGACAGCAGAATAGGATAATGGAAATGAAGAAAAACATTTTAGGGGAAAATTTTTTTCTAACAATCAGAGCTTTCTGAAATAAGAATAGACAGACATGGGACAGTGAATTCTCCTATTCACACCAACATTTGAACCAATGCTGAAATCCATTTATGTTATAGTATTAAGGAGTTTCGTGGAAAACTTCATGAAATTGCCCTAGGACCTCAAAGTTACCTATCAGCGCTCACTTGTATGCTTCTATGGATAAACAATAAATTCATTGTTAAGTTTGGGCCAGGGAATCAGGAATTCTGAATTCTAGTTTTAGCTCTTTCATTAACTAGCCTAGGAATGAGGTGATTTGTTACATTTTTGGGGGGCATTAGGTTTACACACTTCCAGAATGAGAGCATTGAATTCTGACTTAAAGAGAGCAAAAATATTTTTTCTCTTTTTTTAAGAAAAATTTTCTTTTCCACAACAAGGAGAATAAGAAATAGAAGCACAAACTCCATCTTCTGTGAACTAGAAGATATCTGTAACTCCAAGTCAAAAAGATACCGAAAGAAAGAAAGAAAGAAAGAAAGAGAAAGAAAGAAAAAAGATACCTATCAAAAGTGGGTGAAGAAAGACAAATGACTTAGCAGAACAGAGGAAGGTCAAATTCAGGTACCTACAGAGAAAGATAATAAATTCCAGAGAAGCTCAGGAATTGGAGTTGCTAGGGACCACAGAAGGCAGGGGTAAGTCAGTAGACTGAAACAGGTACACTACTTAAAACTGATGCAAGATTTTATATCTGGTTCTCATCTATACATCTTCGATTGGCATAAACTCTCTTTATTTTTTTTTTAATGTTTTAAATTTATTTTTGAGACAGAGAGAAACAGAGCATGGGTAGGGGAGGGGCAGAGAGAGAGGGAGACACAGAATCCAAAGCAGGCTCCAGGCTCCAAGCTGTCAGCACAGAGACTGACGCAGGGCTTGAACTCTCGAACCACGAGATCATGACCTGAGCTGAAAGTCGGACGCTTAACCAACTGAGCTACCCAGGCGCCCCGGCATAAACTCTCTTTAAAAAAAAAAAAAAAAAGAAAAGAATCAAAGAGGCCCTAGGCATTAGGAAAGTAGATACTGAAGAAAGTGATTATGGGGCGAGTCCACCATATATAGATTAGTTCTTGAATAAGGACACCCAGGTAAGAGATGAGCATTTGGCTCACCAAGTCAAACACACCAGTGTGAGACTAAGTCCACCCAAAGGGACAATGGCTTTTTCTAAAACATCCACTTGGAGGATGGGGGATGACTTTTTCTATATTATTCAGGCAGGGAGGGATATCTTTTACTAATTCATCCATAGGGGAGAAGGAGCATGTTTTAAGAATTCATGTAAAAATCCAACACCCTTTCATGATTAAAAAAAAAAAAAAATCCAACAAACAAGGAATAGAAGGGAATTTCCTCAACCTGATAAACAGAATCTACAAAAATCCTACAGCTAAATCATACTTAATGGTGGGAGACTAGATGTTTTCTCCTGAGATCAGGAACAAGCCAAAGATACTTGCTCTAGCCACTTCCATTCAACATTGTACTGCAGGTTCCAGCCAAAGAAATAGGCAAGATAGATAGATCAATAGATAAATAAATAAATGGCATCAGATTGGAAATCAAAAAGTAAAACTATCTCTATTGTGACATAACTTGGTATACAGAAAGTCCTAAGGAATACACACACACACACACACACACACACACATACAATTAGAACTAATAAATTCAGCAAGGTTAGAGGATATGAGATCAACATACAAAATCCAGCTGTATTTCTAAACACTTGCAATGATCAATCAAAAAATGAAATTCTGATGACAATTTCATTTACAATAGCATCAAAAAGGATAAAATACCTAGGAACAAATTTGACTAAAAATTGTAATACTTGTATTCTGAAAACTACAAAACATTATTGTAAGAAATTAAAGATCTACATAAATAAAAAAGCATCCCATGTTTACGGGTCAGCAGACTTAATATTGTTAAAATGGCAATATTCCCCAAATTGGTCTAAAGATTCAATGCAATCTCAATCAGAATCCTGGTTGACTTTTTGTAGAAATTGATATATTGGTTCTAAAATTTATTTTATTTTTTTAATTTTATGTACTTTGAGAGAGAGGGAGCACAGGTAAGCCAGGGAGGAAGAGAGAGAGAGAGAGAGAGAGAATCCCAAGCAGGCTCCGCATTGTCAGCACAGAACCAGATGTGGGGCTCAAACCCATCAACTGTGAGATCATAACCTGAGCTGAAGCCAAGGGTCGGACATTTAACCAACTGAGACACCCAGGCACCCCTTGATTCTAAAATTTATAACGGTACAGTGTATGTTAACTAACTAGAATTTAAACAAAAATTTGAAAAAAATTAAAAATGAAATAAAATGTATAATGAATTACAAGAGACCCAGAATAGCCAAAACATCTTGGAAAAAAAGAACTAGGAGGATTAACACTTCCCACTTCCAAAACTTACTGCAAAGCAATGACAATCAAGACAGTGTGGTTTTGGCACAAGGATAGACATGTAGATCAATGGAATAGAATTCAGAGTCCAGAAATAAACTATATATTTATGGTCAACTGATTTTTGACAAGGGCACCAAGACCATTCAATGGGGGAAAGAAATGTATTTTCAACAAAGATGCTGGGACAACTTTATAGCCATATGCAAAAGAATAAAGTTGGACTTTTACCTCATGCTGTATACAAAAATTAATTCAAAATGGATCTAAATGTAAGAACCAAAACTTATAAAACCCTTTGAGGAAAACTCTTTCCTGACCTTGGATTTGGCAAAGGAGTCTTAGATATGACACTAAAAGCATGAGCAAAAACAAAAAATAAAATAAAACAAAAAAAGGATCAACTGAACTTCATGAAAATTAGAAACTTTACTGTTTCAAAAGAAACCATTAAACAAAATTAAAGGACAACTGGCAGAATGGGAGAAAATATTTGCAAATTATATATCTGTTAAGGGAGCCATAGCCAAAGTACATAAAGGATTCTTACACCTCAAAAATTTAAAAAGAATTTTTTTATTGGGCAAAGGATCTTTATTAGTTTCCTGGAGTTGCCATAACAAATTGCCAACAACTGAGTGCCTTAAAGCAACAGAAATGTTCATACAAAAACATGTACATAAATGTTTATAGCAGCAGTATTCATTATAGCCAAAATGTAGAAACAGTGAAATGTCCATTAATGGATGAATGGAGAAACAAATGTGGTATATGCATACAATAAAATACTATTCGGCCATAAAAAAGTGAAGTACTGATATATGCTACAATATGGATATACCTTGAAAGCATTATATGAAGTGAAAAAAGCCACAACAGACCATGTATTATATGATCCATTCATATGAAATATTTGGGATAGAGAAATATATAGAGACTCAAAGTAGATTAGTAATTTTTTAGAACTGGGGTATGTTGGGATGTGGACGTAGAGATGATAGATAGCTAAAGGATACAGTGTTTCTTTTTTTTCCATCCTAACCATTTTTTAAGTATACATGACAGTAGCGTTATCTATATGCACCTTGTTGCAACGGATCTCTAGAATTTTTTTTTATCTTGCAAAACTGAAACTCTATGGCTGTTAAAATTTTCCTATTCCCCTCTCCTTAGACTTCTTGAGGTGATGGAGATGATCTAAAATTGATTGTAATGGTTGCTATTATATATTGAATATGCTAAAAATCATTGAATTATACATTTTGAGTAGGTAAATTGTATGGTACGTGAATTATGTTTCAACAAAACTGTTTTTTAAAATCAGTACCATTTAAAATAGCATCAAAAAAATTATGCAAAAGTGCATATGAGCAAATGGGCCATCCTGGATTGGGACAGAGGAATTATATGGAAGTTTTCCTGCTCCTAGCTCCACAATACTACCTTCATGGCTCACATTCCCCAGGCAGGAGACTGGAAGATCCTTCTCAGGAGAAAACAAACAGGCCAGAGATACAGTTAGTGGTCTTGAAATCTTTGGTGACAAAACTGATTATCTGCCTAATCCTAGTATAGTGAAACATTCCAATTAACAGGTCTCCCCCTATTTTTTGCTTATAAATAGAATATGCCACTAAGGATCACCAGACATTTGAGTAAAGCCACTATCATGAAAAAGAGTGACCAAAGTAAATGAATGAGGGTGGGGTGGGGAAATTCAGTAGAAACAAAAACAATAGAGAACAGGAAAAAAAAATTAATAAAACCCTATGGTATTATCCAGAGAGAGAGAGAGAGAGAGAGAGATTGTAGAATTAAAATAAAAATAGAATTCTATAAAAGTGGAAAATCAAAGAACAAGAAAGAACCCATGAAACTTAAAAGTATAAGAAATCAAGAGACACTTTCTGGTTTGGTTGTAAGATAAAATCAAAGAACTATCCCAGAAAGAGAGCAAAGAAAGAAGTGGAAATCAGGAGAGAATAAAATTAGAAGATCAGTCCAGGAGGGTCAGTATGGGAATTTCTAGGAAAATTAAGAAAACACTGGACAGTAAATTACCAAAAAAGTACTACTTAAAAAAAAAATTCCTGGGGCGCCTGGCTGGCTCAGTCAGAAGAGCATGTGACACTTGATCTCGGGGTCCTGAGTTTGAGCCTTAGGTTGGGTGTTTTGATCACTAAATAAATCAATAAACAAAGAAACAAACTTATATATATATATATATATATATATATATATATATATATATATCCTGAACTGAAGGACACGGATCTCCAGAAAAAAAGAGGCTCATTGAATGCCCAGTAGTACAAATCAAGACCCACACCAAGGCTCATCCTCATGAATTTTCAGACTCCTGAAACTAAATAGGTTCCATAAAGCTAAAAGAGAGAGAAAGTTACATACAGTAATTGAAAGTTACATACAAAGTAAATTGACCTCTGTGTAGCAATAGTGAAAGCGAGAAGACAAAGGAAAAATGCCTTCAAAATTCTGAGCATAAGTTATTTCCTGTCTCAAACTCAATATCCAGTCAAAATTCCAATGAGGTAAAGGATACAACAGATATTTTCAGATGTGCCAAATCTCAAAAAAAATTACCTCCTGTGTACCTTATTCTCAGGAAGTTAATGGATGTGCTCCTCCCAATAAAAACCAACAAAGAGAAAGAAAGACATGAGATTCAGCGTACAGGATATTCAACTAAGGGGAATGATAAAGAGAATTTCAAAGGTGATGGCAAAAAGAAGTCCCAGGACATATGCTGACAGCTATCAATCCAGGGAGCCTCTAGAGGGATTTGCTTTTTCAGGGGAGAGAAATGGAATAGTTTACTATCTGATATTTTTGACATGAAAAATTATACTTAGTGGTGTTTTATGAAGCTAAGTGAATGCATGAAGACTTAGCCCTAAGTCAGATATTCAAACTAAAACTGAAAAAGAAGACATTATTTAGGCCAACAGAAATAAAACTGTACAATAAAGTGACTTAGCACAAAACAATACATACATGAATGTTTTATTCCTTATGGCTGCTGTAAGAAGTTGCCACAAATTTGGTGGCTTCAATGAACAGACATCCTTTTACTGTTCTAGAGGTCAGAAGTCTGACATCAGTTTAACCTGGCCACAAAAATGTTCATAGGGTCACAATCCTTCCAGAGGCTCTAGAGTAGAATCTGTTTTCTTGACTTTTTCAGATTTTAGAGTTGCATTCCTTAGCTTATAGCTCCCTTCTTCTATCTTCAAAGTCGCAGTGTAGCATCCTCCGTCAGTCCTCACACTGCCTACTTCTCTCTGTCAAGTATCACTCTGCCTTCCTCTTATAAAGATATTTGTGATCCCATTTAGGGTCCACTAGGGTAATCCAGAATAATCTCCCCATCTCAATAGCCTTAACTCAATAATATCTGTAAAGTCTCTATTTTTTAATATTTATTTTGAGAGAGAAAGCGCGTGTGTGCAGGGGAGAGGGGCAGAGGGAGAGAGGGAATATCCCAAGCAGGCTCCACCCCTAGCACAGAGCCCAGCTGGGCTCATTCTCACAACCCTGAGACCATGATCTGAGCCGAAATCAAGAGTTGGATATTTAACCGACTGAGCCTCCCAGGTGCCCCTAAAGTCTCTTTTTCCATATAATGAAAGTAACATTCATCATAGGTCCCAGAGATTAGGATCTGACTATTTTGGGAGGGCATTATTCAGCCTACTATACTATCTTAATAAAGCTCCAAATGTGGATTAAATAAAAATTGTTATTAACTACATTAAGAAGATGAGAGAAGAGGAAGAGCAGGTATGACAGCTCAAACCCTCTTCAAACGTAGTCAATATACATATATCAAAACAAATGAATCGAAAGAGAACAACTGCATATTAGAATTATAAGGTAAATAAAGAAGAAATAGCTAAAAATGTAGTGCTTACTTCTGTGGAACAGAACATGAGCATAAAACTATTGTTTTTTCTTAAAAGCCTTTGTACCCAGTTTGACTTTTTAAACGATGTGCCTATATTAATAATAAAATATAATTTTATAAAAGTGAAAAAATAATGAATTGGATTACTCTCTAAAATTCCTTGCATTGAATAGTCCATGATTTTATGTCACTTTAACATTACTGTTTTGAATCACCAGCATCACATCTTCTGAACTTTTTGATGCCTAAAACAAACACTATCAGGAAATCATCAATAACAATCATATTGGTATAAGAACTTCAGCTCAGAACAAGACATATTGGTGATTTGAAACTTTCCAAGTGATAGTTCTCTTTTGAAGGGAGAACTGAGTGACTCTCCCATTATTTATCACCTATAGCACATTGCAAAAATATCACAAATTCTTCCTCTCCCTGTGTCCATGATCTTGCATGACTTTGCAGCTTCTCACACCGAGATGGAGTCTATTTCTTCTCCCGCCTGGCCTTTTTACCTGATTTGATGGAAAGAATGCAGTAGTGATATGCCAGTTCCAAGCATTAGCCTCAAAAATACTTAAAAGGGTCTGTTCTAGTTCTTAGAACTTTGCCAATCTACCATAGGAACAAGCCAAGGCTAGCTTCTTACTGGATAAAGAAAGACACCTGGCCCTCCTAGCTCAAGCTAACAAGTCAAACCCTAGGAACAGAGCTACCAAGCTGATTTGCAACTGACCAGACACATGAGTGAACACAGTCAAAACCAGAACCATCAGCCGAGCTCAGCCAAAATAGAATCCTGAGTTAAATAAATTTGAAATGTTCTGTTATGCAGCAAAAGCTAACTTCTATGTAGTTCCTTCAAAATTTGTGATTACTTTTTATTTATTAATTTTGCTTCCCTGTAACGATCACTAGTAGTTATCTATTTAACATCCATTTTCCTCCCTTCAGCCTTGTTAACAGAACCCCATTTTGTTAGGAAGCCATCCCTCCTCCATGAGGCTCAGAGCCCCAGACGAAGACCCTGCTTAATCTAACCAACAATTTTCCTATCCCTTTGCAATGATTGGTTTAGGGCCAGTCCTATACACCAATTCTGGTCAATGAAACCTGAAAAGAGTCACTGGGGGTACTGGGATAGGTTTCTCGGTTTTAAGAAAGTTACATGAAGAGATGATCACTTTTTCCCTCTGCACATTAACATAACTAAAAGTGACACCTGAAGTTGTGGCAACCATTTTGAAACTTCAAAGAGAACAACCGGACAAAAAAAAGTTCTATACAAAACTTTAGCAGTTCAAATGTTCCATCAAATAAAAAATCAAATAATGGCCAATATTCACAATCAATGACTTTCTCAACCTGCAATATAATGGTATTAAACACAAATACACACTCCCTCAACTCACTGCATGAAATGTAACAGAAATCACCCAACTTAGTAAATTTCACATCAGCCTGGGGTAACTGAAGCAAGGAAAGTGAAATGAGTCTGCTTTAATTCAACTAAAGTCTTGTTCTGCAGCAGAAAATAACCACAAAATAGCAAGAAATCTTGTTAGATATCCACTAGTTCAATACCAAAATGATAGTCATTTTCTACACAACAGGGGAAGCCCACAGGTGATAAATGAATGTAGGGGAAGTTGGAAATTTTATAGCGTTAGAGCTATATTTTATGGTTAAAGAGACCATCTAGCACTTTTCCTTTTAAAGTAAGCTTTACATTCAGTGCGAGCTTGAACTCACCACCCTGAGATCAAGAGTTCATGCTCTACCGACTGAGCCAGTCAGAAGCCCCTGATGTGGGTCTTGCTCCCAATTTCCTTGGTAAAAGCCATCTAGGCTCATTTCCCCTAGATCAGTGTGTGTCAGACTGTAGGCTGAGATGATTATTAAGTTGTGCAATCAACTTAGTGCGTCACAATCACATTACCAAAAGAAAAAAAAAGGCATAGAAAACATCAGAATACATCATACATGGTAAGTGTATTGTTTCATGAAACTTTTAAAAATGTTTATTAGAGAGAGAGAGAGAGAGAGAGAGAGAGATTAAGTGGGGGAGGGGCAGAGAGAGGGGGACAGAAAATCCCAAGAGCAGCTCTGCGCTGACAGCTGCTAGCCCAACAATGCAGGGCTTGACCTCACAAACAGTGAGATCATTACCTGAGCCAAAGCCAGATGCTAAACTGACTGAGCCACCTTGACGCCCTGGAACTTTTTTTTTTTTTCTTAAATTTATTTATTTTGAGAGACAGAGGTGGGGAGGGGCAGAGAGTGGGAGAGAATCCCAAGCAGGCTCCACACTGTCAGCACAGAGCCCAATGCAGGGCTCCGTGCCAAGAACCATGAGATCGTGACCTGAGCTGAAATCGAGTCTGAGGCTCAATTGACTGAGCCACCCAGCCACCCCTTGAAAAGAAACTTTAAAATCATTTAATTTAAATCCAGCCCTTTTCCAGTATTCTGTGGGATGATAAACCTAAGTTATATCCCAATCCTTTCTTAGCCAATTTTTTTGCCTCCTAAATGCCCCAAGACTTCATCATACTTGTCATGTCTGCAATAGCAACCATCTTCTCTTTAACATTCATTTATTTATTTTGAGAGAGAGCGTGTGTGTGAGCAGAGGAGGGGCAGAGAGAGAGAGAGAGAGAGAGAGAGAGAAAGAGAATATCCTAAGCAGGCTCTGTGCTATCAACGTGGAGCCCAACAGAGGGTTCAATCTCACAAACTGTGAGATCATGACCTGAACTGAAATTGAGAGTCACCATTGAGCCACCCGGGTGCCCCAGCAACCACCTACCCTTCTTCATAGATTTCTTCTGACTCAAGTCCCTCCCCACAGAGGACAACATGGCTCCCAGCCTCTGCCTTATTTCCTATTGCTGAAAGGTATTTTTCTTTTGGGGGCAAATGTGGAAAGAAGGCGAGAAGGGGGAAAAATCATTCTATTCATTATTCAAATGGACCAAAGAAAACCAAGATAGAGCCAGAGACTGATAACAAGACTAAATAGTTTAGAAAAGAAATGAGAACCTATCAACAGAGTTGTCAGTGCCAGGAGTTTCTGAGAAAAGGGAGGCACAGGACCTCAGGTCAGCTCCAGGAAGAATCAGCTTCACGGTATTCAGTAGTGACATATTCAGTAGTACTGGACACTAAGCTCAGAGAGAACCCATGCTTAGTTTAATGACTCTGCTGTTCCCATCTTGACATTCTTAGTAATTTTCTTTGAACTTAAATTTTGTAAGTAAAGTCCACTGGGACTGGGCAGCATGTATGTGAAGAGGGGATATGTGCAAAAGTATGTCTACTGTCCCTTGCCTCTCTATTCATATGTAGCATTTGCGATTCCCGTGGGCAAAGAATTCCATTGGAACCATGTGTAGAACTCAGCAAGACTCAACATGAGTGCAGGGTAAGCATGTTACATCTACAACAGAGTAGGCAGGGGTACTGACAACCCCAAGAGGCCCTGCTTTCAATGTGAACCAGAACTTGGTTTGAACAAAGAAGACAAGGTATTTAAAGAAACTTGAAAAACTAAGCAAAGCTATTCTTGCTTATGTTACTTCCTTGTATTAGTCAACCATTTACACTAAAGATGACACAGAAAAAAAAAGGGAAAGATAGGATAATGGATGGTTGTTTTCCTTTGTCCTAAAATCAGTAAGTCAAATGCAGAGGATGTTGGTAGAATGTGTGGTATCAAGAAATGAAATAAAAGTCAATTTGTCCCGCATTTTCACTGTACTGGCAAGAACTGAACACACGTAAAAGTACAAGCTAAGAAATGCCAACTGCATAATTTTCATAGGAGTTAGATGCTTTTATGCTTGCATTGAAAACTGCAAGATTAATGGTAAAATTCATGCTAATGCAAAATCTTAACTCAGAATGGCATTTTTACTTAGAATGGCATTAAAAGCAAATTTTAAAATACCGTAAGTTAAGAAGTTACAGAAGGAAAAAGCTTTTGCATTTTTAGTACTTTATTGGTGCCTTTTTCCTGCTTTTTAAACAAGAGGCTTGCAATTTCATTTTGCAACAGGCCCTCAAGTGACCAAAAGTGTCCTGTTTCTCTGGAATTATTCTGTATTACCCACGTAAAGAGAATTATTCCACATTTCTTTCCCAAAATGCTGTGGGGTCCACTGAAGCACAAGAGTCCAGGAGACTTCTTTCTGAAATCCATACACAAAAATTGTTTTGCCCACTCTGGAAAGTATCATGACTTGGCTCCTTTGGAGGCAATGAACATGATCTTGGCCTAAATGGACAATGTTACAGTGCTTAATACCTCCATGTTAACACATCTGAACAGAACTTATTCCCCACTTTTCAGCTAGAGATCCAGGTGAGCTAAGTGTGCACTTTCAAGTGTCCTCGCCGTCCAAAATGCATTTTGTAATCCAGAAAGAAAATAGGTTCCATGATGTGAAGTTACATGAAGAAATTTGTGGCTCATTACAGCACTAGAATGAATACTCAGCGAATAACTGGAAAAGAATTTAGATCAAGCATCAGGCTCTGGGTAGACCCAAATGGATGCCAATTCCTGGTTCCCATTATTCAGGAAACAAAACTACACAAGGCCTTCACATTGTGGTACAGAGAGGCTTGAAAGAATCTGCTGTCCTGGTGAGCTCCTTGCCTCACCACAGAAGACTACAATAGGGATATGGTATCAGTCCCTCATCCAGCTTGAAATCAATTAGGGGGGATTTTTCTCAGGACATACTAGTTTGGGGCAAAGTTCTGGCTTGGTGGCAACTGAAGCAGACTGGCACATTAGTGGGTGGCTAGGATTGCAACAGAAATGGGAGACATTCTGGAAATGCCAGAACCACCATCTCTCTCCCTGTCCACATGACACTCTTGGGTATTATGGTAGAAATGAAAATACTTTTTCATGGTCAGTCTTGGCAGTCTTTTACTGCTTGCTCATTTTTGTGTTTGCATCTTTTCATTCTTTTCCACAAATATTTATTGAGCACCTTTGTGCAAGGCACTGTTCTATGTGCTGGGATTGTACCAGCAAAATAAAACAAATCTACCCTCATTCATAAAGCCTACATCCCAGTGGGAGGAGAAATGTAACCCAAGTAAGTTACGTTGTATGCTAGATCATTGAAATGTTGAGTAAGAAAGCAAGTCAAGGGTCAAGTACACGGAAAGAGATGCAATTTTAAATGTGGCTTTTACATTTTCTGATTCCAGTTATCTAAAGTCTTTAGTGGTCTAGGTTACAGGTTACTGTTCCAATTATCACTCATAGCACTTGTTTCATTGCCTATTTGGTGATCTTTGCGAGCCATCTGACCTAAATTTTCAGCAATCTCAGGAGCCTCAAGATTTAGTTTTAACAGTATCCACAGCAAGGGCAGGCAAACTATAGGTCTGGGAACTGAATATGGCCTACCATTGGAACACAGCCAGGCCCATTTGTCTACAGATTGTGTATAGTTGCTTTCACACTATAGCAGCAGAGTTGAGTGAATGTGACAGAGACTGTATGGGCCACAAAGCCTAAAAAATTTACTCCCTAGCTGTTTACAAAAAAGTTTACCAACTGCTGATCCATAGAGATACACATAGGAACTAATAACAAAAGTGAAATGGGTACCAACATATATAGTTGGAGCAAGTTAATTTGTTACATTAATAGAAATACCCTTTCATTAATTCTGACAGATGAGCATGGAAATAATTGTGTACTGAGCTATTAGGCAAAATGCTGTTGATAGCAATAGAAAAAAAAAACAAAACAAAACAGAAGCAATGAGCACATCCAAAAAGGTATTAAATACAGGTATATTCGTGGAGATGCAGGGTTTTTATAAAAAAACAAGGCTCATCATCTCAAAATTTGACAAAATTCAGTTTGGTATTTTATGCTGGGTCCCCTCATTTTACTTCCTACCTTATGATTACTCAGGTTTTCTTCATTCCCTCTGCTTCAGGTTAATTCCTCCACATGTCATGTTGGTCCTAACTGGGGGATTTTCTCATTCTTGTTATTTCTTCTTGTTCATAAGTGTATACAAAGCACCTTATGTTTGGAACAAAACAATCAACTACTCTCAAGTCTGATTCCCTCAATCTATTTCTCTTAAGCAATACCTTTCTAGAAAAGCAGATAGTAACACTGTACATGCTCCATTTCTTTCATTTTTCAACCCCCTGCATTCAAACTTCTATGTCCTCTTCTCACTTGCTCTAATGGCAAAATATCCACTCAGATTACTTATGGTCTAGCTGCAAACCAAACAGCAGTATATTTTTTAATAGTGCAGATAGCTTAATTAAATCATATGTGCCAACTCTAAATTTTAAATTTAATCACTATGATATTATTACAGAAGAAATACGAAGACATAGGAAATACGATTTCCAGTAAAAATAATGTAATTTAGGGTTTAATGTACATCAAGTACTATTCTGGCTGCTTCCCATGTGTCTAATCATTTGATCCTTAATAACTCTATGAGTATCTTATCCCTGTTTCACACAAGAGGAAACTGAGGTAGATGTTAAGTTACTTAGCCCAGCTTATAGTTGCACAGTCAAAACTTAAAATTCAGTTTAGTTCTAGAACTTACACTTAATCACTACATTATATAGCTTTCTTTTTTTTTGTTTTAATTTTTTAATGTTTTATTTATTTTTAAGACAGAGAGACAGAGCATGAGTGGGGAGGGGCAGAGAGAGAGGGAGACAGAGAATCTGAAGCAGGCTCCAGGCTCTGAGCTGTCAGCACAGAGCCCGACACGGGGCTCGAACTCACAAACTGTGAGATCATGACCTGAGCCGAAGTTGGACGCTTAACCAACTGAGCCACCCAGGTGCCCCTATAATAGCTTTCTTCAGGTAAAAGAACTACAAAAATGATCACTACAAAAAAGGGCATACTTTTATTACTTTCAACATTTCTCTTTATCACAATGAAAATAAACTAACACACAGCTTTACAAAAATAAATTTTTATTAAAAGCAGTAGAGTCTGAGCAGGAGACAGTACAAAGAATGTAAACAATGTAAACATCACTACATTCAGCTCAGCCTGATTGAATGCTGAAAGACAACTCTAAATGCTCTATGTGCCCTTACTAGCAAGATACATTAATCTATTATACACAGAAAACACGCTCTAATTTTGATTAGGAAAAAGTATTTTATCGAAGTCGGTCCCAGCGCCAAATACTGGCATCATCACAAACAGCTATAAGAATACTGCTATCCCTGCTAAAACTGGTTTGTCGAATAGCAGCACCACATTTATGATGAGTCAGTGTTGTACATCTAGGGGAAAACAAGACAACAGGTTAAATGCGATTCACAGAATATGTTGTCAGTATCTAACTTAAGCCAGTAAATTAGAAAACAAATAGATGTTCCAAGTCCTATAGAACGCATTGAAAACATCACTAAGAGCTCAACCTCAATTTTCATAAAATTTGGGTACATTTTAAATTAAAAAAGTAACTTCTCACCAGGATACTTATAACCAGTCACTATGATAAAAGATAAATGCTTTAAAATAACTGAGCCATTTAAATATTAAAAATGATTTGAGGATGGTACCTTAAGTATCAATTACTTCCTCTATACTGACATAACATTTAAGAAAAAGGCAGTAATTATCAACAAAATTTGTGAATACTTACTTGGCTTTATGAGGATCTTCTACTTCTAAATCCCAAACATAAAGTTTGCCAACCTGATTGCCCAATGCAAGCATCTGTATAAACACATTTTTTTAAATATCCAATTATTAAAATAGGCTATAAAGTATTCAAGCATTCCTAAGACATACTCATATTCCAGAAAAACCTCAGCTCCAGCTTATGGCCATGCTTATAATTATTTCTTTGCCATCTTAAATTTCGGATTTGTAAATGGGGATAAGAGCAACCAATACCTCACAGAAGTACTTTGAGTAAATCAGAAGGCATTCTGCAAATTTATGAAGAACTTTTACAAGTTACATTGTTAGCATGTACTCTTTATTCTGCCTTAAAGAACTGTAGCAAAAACTACAGACAGCTCCTCCAAAGCTTTCTTACAGAAGTAAATACCCAAGTAATTTGTTACTACAAAATCCTAACACCAATCTCCTTAAAATTTTAGATAACTATGGGGCGCCGGGGTGGCTCAGTCAGTTAAGCGTCTGACTTCAGCTCAGGTCATGATCTCACCATTCGTGGGTTCGAGCCCCATGTCAGGCTCTGTGCTGACAATTTGGAGCCTGGAGCCTGCTTCAGGTTCTGTCTCCCCCTCTCTCTGCCCCTCCCCTACTTGTGCTCGCTCTCTCTCTCTCTCTCTCTCTCAAAAATAAATAAATGCACACACCAAAAAAAAAAAAACAAACAAAAAAAAACTTTTAGATAACTAGTACTTTGCCCCATGTTTATTTTTCTTTAGGTTTTTCTACCAAAAATCTACTTACAAAGGTTAACTCTAATCACCAAAACATTAAATCTTAGTAACATGTTACAGAAAGTAAATACCTCACTGCCATGATTGACACCTGCAACTGCATTTATAATAAGCACTGCAGATGGTGTGCAGAGCCACAAAGGTAGAATAAATAACACCAAAAGCCAAAGTAATCAATATAAAATACTGAGGTAGAGATTCTTAGAGGGAACCGAACATGGATGCACAAAAGAAAAGTGAAATTATAATGGTCTAAGTCAAATAATTTGAAAATGTAAAAATATGTTGCTACCTTTTGCCAGAAATCCATAGAAAACCTCATGTACCAAATGTCACACTGGCTGTAATCGAATCGCCCGAGAATAGTCACATTAGACTCACTGGGTTTAATTTTGTCTATATCATCTTCCATTTTGCCAGGTTTCCAGCACACAATGGCATTTTCACAAGACTTTGAAAGAGAAAAATGAGAAAAAAAAAAGATATGTTATGTAAAGAACTGAATTTAACTTTTGTTTAAAAAGCCTTTTTTCTCTCTATTATCTTTTTAGAATTGACAGTCTTAAAACCTGGTTATCCATCTACTAAATACAGTGATATACATTTATTTATATTTGGAGTCAATGCCCACACTTGACGACAAGAAGTTATATTATCAACAGAATTTAACAATACCCAAAAGCATTATATTATCTGGAATATTCATTTTGAAGTCACAATTTCTCTTCCAAACCAAATTCAGCTGTAGATACTCTGGCATCCAGAGACTTGAGTGTTTTATAGCAAAGGTAAAATTATATAAACTGTATACAAATAGATGGCTTTTCAATGTGTCCCCTGCTTAGAGATAAGATTATAATAGAAGGCAATTAAACGCGTGGTTTAACATCAAGACATTGATATGAGGATAGGACGGAAATAGACTAAGTTACACCTTCTCTATCCTGTAACATCATATCTTTCTTTGCACACATCTACGTTAAGCACCAAGTAGTAAAGAATACTATGGAAGAAAAATTACAACACAGTGGGCACTATTCACATTATAGGTCAGTGGTGTGCCAATTAAGGGACCTTTGGCAATGTCCCTGGCCTTTAGTAGGTAGAGGCCAGAGATGTTGCTGAACATCGTACAATGTACAGGACGGCCTCTCCCATAAAAAAAAAATTATCTAGCCCAATGTCTCAACAGAACCTTGACTGAGAAATTCTTGTGTAGGTAGAGTGCCTCCTGGAGTTTTACAGGACACAGCCTACACAGTCACATACGGCAGCTCTGTCAGGTTCACTGACCTATAAAATAGTTTAACAGCAGAGGCACAGGAAGATTAGGGAGGAAACAATACCCCTTTTTTTTCTTCCTCTCTGCCTTTTTGAAATCACAGGGCTATATATATGATACACAAATTCTTTACTGTAAAGTACCTTGGACATTACCTACTCTGATAACTCTTAACTAAGTGCACGATTGGACTGAAAGCCTGTCTACTTATCTCAAAAGACTCATCTTGGTCCCAACCTTACTGAATGAGAACCTCTACAAGTGAAGGCCAAAACAGAAGAATTGTAACACAGCTCTTCAAGTGCTTGTCATTCACTGCACTGGTAAAGGACCCTTAATTAGTAAAGTGCCCTCATGGAGAACTAAAACTTAAGGAGCTAAAAAGAATTTGACAAGCCTAACAGATGACTACACTTAAAAATCATCTAGAAAGCTTTTTAAAACTAAAATTCCCAGGTCCTTGTGCCAGATTTAGAATCTCCAGGAGTGAGGCCTAGGAATCTATTTTTACAATGTTCTCCCAGTGATTCTGATGCAGAAATAGATTTGAGACCACCAATATAGTTCATTCAGGTCAGCTTCCTGAAACCTAAAATGCAGAAATTCTTTCCTATCATCTGATTAAGTTCTAAGAAAAGAAATTTTAGAGCTGATGGCTTTTTACTTTTACTTCCAAAATGATGGAGTAGATATACTTTCTCCTATTATCCTCATTGTAGCTTGAAAGACTAAATATCAAATATAAAGCAAACATAAGACTCTGAAAGGTACAGAGAAGGCAGTCTGGTTAGGAACCTTGGGATGTGAAGCACATGGAGTTCCTTGGTTTTCTTTTGCCTCATTTACAGACTGGATACTAGAGAAGGCAGCAACTCCCCCATACTAACAGGTAAAGGCCAAAAAAATCCCAACAAAAGCCTGTTCTCTCTGGCCAAAGAACCAGGAAGATAGCAACATAGCAAGAGAGAACATTTTCAAACACTCTACTCTAGCCAAACACCACAGGAAAAAAACAAAAAAAACAAAAAACAAAAAAAAACTGTGGGCCCACCCTCATGTGAACCAGCCAAGGCCCAGCGGGGAGCACTTCTCAGGTGGTTAACTATGCACCTCAAGTGCATCCTCAACTCACCCTATCCCTCATCATAATGAGGTAACTCTTCTCCTTTCCAGCTGGGGTGGTATCAGAGGCGGCCCAGCAGAAAGTTAGCATGTTTACCACCAGCCACAACCCCCAGGGTCAGTGGAGACCACTTGGGAAACAGTAATAAGACACTATCATCTGACTTGCCCCACCACCTGCCAATCATGAAGTAGCGCTCCCTTTCCCCAGCTGAAAATTTATCAGAGGAAGCCTGCTGCAAAAGATTTAAATAAAATAAGACCCAGAGTCTTGTATAATACTCAAAATATCCAGATCTCAATAAAAAATTCACTTGTCATACCAAGAATCTTAAAATTCTCAATTTTAATGCCAAAAGACAATAAATGCCAACATTGAGATGACATAGATGTTGGAACTACCTAACATGGATTTAGCCACCATAAAAATGCTTCAATGAGCAATTACAAACACACTTAAAACAATTAAAAGTCTCAGCCAAAAAAAAAAAATAAAAACAATCAAATGGAAATTTTAGAACCAAAAAATTACTATAACCAAAATAAGAAAATCAATGGAAAGGTTCAACAGGAGATGAATAGAGTCAATAAATTTAAAGTTAGAACAGAAACTATCCAATCTAAACAAAAGAAAACAAATGTACACAACAAAGGCCCAGGGGTCCAAATAAAAGATGTAACATTCATATCATTAGAGTTCCAAAAGAAGGGCAGAAGACAGCAGGCCTAAAAAAGAATTTGAATAATGGCTGAAAAGTTTCCAAATCTGGGACAAACTATGTCCCCAAAAGACATAAATCTACTACAAATTCAAGGCGAATAAACCCCAAAAGATAAATTCAAAGAAATCTGTATCAAGGCACATCACATTCAAACTTCTGAAAACTAAAAACACATAAGAAAAAAATCATGAAAGCAGTTATGACAGAACACTTATGTTTAGGAAAAAAACAATTCCAATGATGTCAGGTATCTCATCAGAAACCACAGACCCTGGAAGGAAGGAGTACAACATTTTTCAAATGTTTAAAGAAAAGAATTGTCAACAGAAAAATCCTATAAAGAGCGAATGTACCTTTCAGGAAAAAGGAAAAATGAGGCCATTCTCAAATGAAGAAAAATGGAGAATTTGTCACTGGCAGACCTGCCCTAAAGGAATGATTACAGGCACCTTTATAAACATAAAGGAAATAATATAAGGAATCTTGGAACATCAGGACGGAAGAAAAATGGAAAAAGCAAAATGAGCAAATACAATACCCTCCTTTCCCTCTGGAGTTTTTATGTTTGATGGTTGAAGCAAAAATGGTAATACTTTTTGATGTTCTCAAGTATAAAGGGAATATTTAAGACAATTATACTATAAATGGAGGACAAAGTAATAATATAGAGGAAATAAGATTTCTATACTTCGTATGAAGTGGTAAAATGTTGATACACAGTAGACAAGTTATATAAATATATATTTATACTTATGTTTGCATGGTAGTATATTTTTAGATAATTTTTTACTTTTAATCTATACATATTTTATACCTAGTGAACTTTCTTATAGATAGCATAACAAAAATACATAATATATATAAGATATGGCAAAAAAATAGGTAATATGTATATATAATGTAACTGCTAGAGGAAACACCAAAAAAGCTACATAAAGAAATGTATTCAACATACAATACATAAATCAAAATGGAATTCTAAAAAATGTTCGCATAGGGGTGCCTGGCTGGTTTAGTTAGTAGAACATGTGACTCTTGATTTAGGAATTGTGAGTTCAAGCCCCACATTAGGTGTTGAGCCTACTAAAAAAAAAAAAAAAAAAAAAAAAAGATGTTCATATAACCTATATGAAATTAAGGGAAAAGCCCAGATAAAAGAAAACAAGAAAAAAAAAAAATTAAAGGATCCAGTCATTAAGACATAGCATTAACAAGCAACCCACAGAGCAGCTAAACATCATAAAACTGAAAGCAGCAGGGGAAAAATCCACAATTACAGCTGGAAACTTCCCCATCTCTCACTAGTTGATAAAATAAGTAGACAGAAAAGGCAGTGCAGATACGGAATTCAACCACGCCATCAACAAGAGCAGCTAACTCACATTTACAGTACTTACACGCAAACAGAACTGCACATCCATTTCAAGCTCCTATGGAACATATACCTCAGATAGGGTCATACAATAAATCTCAAAAAGTTTAAAAGAGCCAAGATCATCAAGAGTATGCTGTGACCACAATGGAATCAAACTGAAATCAATAAGAGAGAGATACAAGAAAATCTCCAGCACCTAGAAACTAAACAACACACTTCGTATCAAAATTAGTGAAATGCAGCTAAAGCAGTGCTGACAGGAAAATTTACAGCATCTAATACTTACTTTAGAAAAGTCTCAACTCAATAATCTAAGCTCTCTTGGAGCACCTGGGTGGCTCAGTCAGTTAAGCGTCCTGACTTCAACCCCAGTCACAATCTCACCGTTCACAGGTTCAAGCCCCACATCAGGCTCTGTGCTGACAGCTCAGAGCCTGGAGCCTGCTTTGGATTCTGTGTCTCCCTCTCTCTCTCTCAAAAATAAATAAGCATTAAAAAAATTTTTTTAACATTTATTCAATTTTGAAAGGCAGAGAGAGACAGTGCGAATGGGGGAGGGGTAGAGAGAGAGGGAGACAGAAACAGAAGCAGGCTCCAGGCTCTGAGTTATCAGCACAGAGCCTGATGAGGGGCTCAAACTCAGGGACCGCGAGATGATGACCTGAGCCGAAGTCGGCACTTACCTGACTGAGCCACCCAGGCACCCCCCAAAAATTTTTTTTAATAATCTAAGCGCCCACACCTTAAGAAATTGGCAAAAGAGCAAAATACATCCATGGGAAATAAAAGAAGAGATAAAAAATTGATGAGTCCTTAACCAAGACTGACAAAAAAAGAAGACAATAAATTACCAATTTCAGGAATGAAACAGGGCCATCAGTAGAGACCTTGCAGTTATCAAAAGGGCAGTAAGAATACTACAAACAACTCTACACACAATTTTTACTTTAAATACAATGGACCAATTCTTCAAACAGCACAAATTACCACAACTCACACAATATAAAATAGTTAATTTCAACAGTCAGTTCTTTTAACTATCAGGGAAACTGAATCTGTTATCCTTAAAACTCTCCCTCAAAAATTTCTAGGCCCAGATGATTTAACTGGAGAATTCTAACAACCATTTATGAAGAATTAACATCAATTCTATAAACACCAATTCTATCAATTCCAGAAAATAGGAGGGAAAACTTCCCAATTCATTTTATAAAGCCAGTATTATCAATAGGAAAACCAGACAAAGATATTACAAAAAACTTCAGACTAATATCAGTCTCATCAACACAAATACAGAAATATTTAACAAAATACCAACTATTAGCAACATATATAAAAATTATACACTATGACCAAATAAACTTATTCCAGGGACTGGAATCAATATTAAAAAAAACAATGACAGGGTGCCTGGGTGGCTCAGAGCAGAGCGTGCTTGGGATTCTCTGTCCTCCAGTCTCTGTCCCTTCCCCCAATCACACACACTTTCTCTTTCTCAAAGTAAATAAACTTAAAAAAAAGAAATACACTGCATTAACAGGCTAAGGAAGAAAAACCACATGACCATACCAACTGATAGAGAAAAAGCATTTAACAAAATTCAATAAGGATTTCATGATAAAACTCTCAAAAAACTAGTAAGGGAGACAGTTCTCAACTTGATAGAGAACATCTACAAAAAACAGCTAATTGTCAAACACTGAATTCTTTCCCCTTTAACATCAGAAACAAGTCAAGAACGTCTGATCTTAACATCACTATTCAACATAGAACTGTAAGTCTACCAGTGCAATAAGGCAAGATGAGAAAGGAAACTATACAACTGCCCCTATTTGCAGATGACATGATAGTCTATGTAAAAAAATCCCAAGTCCTCGAAAAAAAACCCTCCTAGAATTAGGTCACAGGATTAAAGGTCAATATGTAAAAATCAACTGCATTCCTATATACTAGCAATAAACACATAGAAATAAGGAATATAATTTGTAACCACAAAAAAGAGAAGTACTTAAGTATAAATCTAACAAAGTATGTACACGACTTCTACGCTAAAAGCTACATAATGCTGATAATAAAAATCAAAGATCTAAATAAATGGACAGACATGCTATGTTCATGAACTGGAGAGCAGAGCAAAGATATTAGTCCCCCACCAAACTGATATATAGGTTTAACATAATAGCAATCAAAATCTCCCTTGCCCATAAAACTCCTGGCAAGATTTTTTATAAAACGTAGACAAGATTATTCTAAAATTTAAACGGGAAGTCAAAGGAATCAAAATAACTAAAACAATTTTGAAAAAGAATAAAATGGAAGAAATCACTTAACCAATTCCAAGACTTACTATAGAGCCACAGTAACCAAGACTGCATATAGCAGTGGTAGAGGGAAATAGAACAGAAAAACCAGAAAAGGCCTCATACAAGTAGGCCAAACAACTTGGACCAAAATGCAAAAGCAGTTCAAAGGAGAAAGAATAGTTTTTCAACAAATGGTGCTGAATAATTGGCTATCCACAGGCAAAAAAATGAACTACTACCTAAACCTCATACAAAAATTGACTCAAAATAGATCATACGTTAATATAAAATGTAACACGACAAAATGCAGGAAAAATTCCTTAGGATCCAGAGTGTGAAGAGCTTTTAAATGTAACATCAAAAGCACAATCCATAAAATAATTTTCTTCAAACAAAATTCAATAGATTGAAATTCATCAAAATTAAAACCATTTGCTCTACAAAAGACCCTGTTAAGAGGATGAAAAGACAAGCTACAGATTGGAAGAAATTTTTGCAAACTACATATCTGACACAGGATTCATATTCAGAATATATTCAGAACTCTCAAGACTCAACAATAAAAAAAAAAAAAACACACAAAACCAATCCAATTAGAAAATGAGCAAAAGATATGAAGAGACATCATCGAAAAGGATATATGGATGGTAAATAAGCACATGAAAAAGATGTTCAACATCACTAGCCATCAGGGAAATGCAAATTAAGACCACGATGAGGTATCACTACACACCTATCAGAACAGCTAAAATAAAAAATAGTGACAGTACCAAATGCCGGCGAAGATTCGGAGACACTGGATCTTTCATACATTGCTGGTGGGAATGTAAAATGGCACGGCCACTCTGGAAAATAGTTTGGCAGTTTCTTAAAAAACTAAACAAACTTAACCATGACCCAGCAATTGCCATTCTAGGCATTTATCCCAGAGAAATGAAAACTTAAGTCCACACAAAAACCTGAACACGATTGTTCATTAGAAGCTTTATTTGTAATAGCCCCAAACTGCAAAGGACCAAAATGTCCTACAATAGATGAATAGTTAAATAAACTGTGGTACAGCCATACCATGGAATACTACTCAGCAATAAAAAGGGGAAACTATTGATACACACAACAACTTGGATGGCATTATACTGAGTGAAAAAAACCAATCTTAAAAGGTCCCATACTGTTAACATTCCTGAACTGACAAAATTCACATGTGATAAAATGATGACATAGAACTATACGCACACATTGTACAATGTCAATTTCCTAAATTTGATATTGTATTATAGTTATGTGAGATGTATGTGAGAGAAATCGGGTGAAGGGCAATATGGGACTTCTCTGCTTTGAAACTTACTGTCAATCTAATTACTTCAAGGTCAAAACTTTAAAAAAAGGAAAAACTATACCTGGAAGGCCAAGAAAAAAGTTAGGCTCTGCCCAAGAAAATATGCAATGCCCTGAAATCCACATCAAGAAAGGAGACTGGACAGCAATTTTTCCAAATATGACAATCCTAAATGTTCAGATAACATCACCAACAACTACTCTAAATTATCAGCAAAAAATATGTAAATATACATCAACACTTTAGAGATCAGGGGTTGGCAAACTACAGCCCATAGCCAACCCCAGCTGTTTTTGTAAATACAAATTTACCAAAATGGACACAAACATACCAAAAAACCCACCACTGGCTTTAGAAATTGGGTTATTTTATAGCATCAGATATCAGAGAAGAATATCATCTCACAAGTTAACATTTTTCCTATTATTACAGCACAAGTTATAACAATTCATCAGGATGTTTTATGCCTAAAACAAATTTCCAAATCTATGAGACTTCAAGGAAGAAAAAAAAAGGAATTTCTGCCATCTGCCATCCAATTTACCAAACTATATAAAAAAACTGTGCTCCCTGAAAAGTTCCAACTCACACAAACACAAATAACAGAAGTACAGCTTAACAACAGTTAGCATACCTTGGAAAGTATCAAATCACCTAACCATCGCACACAATCGACATAATTCCTATGTATGTCTCTGGTGGAAAAGTCAGGAAAGTGAATTTTCTGAGAAATAAATGGCCTGAAATGGAAATGTCAAAAGTTAAAAGAAAAAAGGATAGTAGAATCACACTAATTTTCACTTAAAAGATTTATAAAACTTTAATAAATACAATAAGCTATCTAAAGTTAAGCATTAACAGTCTATGAAAGTCAATATATCTAGATTATTTCAAAAGATCGTCATCTTTCTAAAACAATGACATATCATTCCAAAGACTGCTAAAGAGAAAGCTAGGTGAGAGTCCTGCCTTGAGCAACAATCTCTGGAAATGGTATCTGACAAGAATCTGGCATTTAATAAGACTTTTCCTGTATTTGGGTTAAGTAAAACATACTGCTATACATACATACATACATATATATACATATATTTTGCTTAAACATGTCTGTGAGAAGACCACCAACTACCAGTTCTTCCCGTTCTACAGATAATTAAAAGTATACCTACCATTTCTAATCTAGTGATTCAGTTTTAAACTGAAATTAATTATAAAAGAATGATATGCCATGAATTAGTTGTGTCTCTTGGGCAATTCAACACATCCTTTTTACTTCTCCTTCATATGTAAAAAGGGTGCTGGGTTGAATCCTCTCATACATTCCTCCCAATTCCAAATCTAGGAGCTTTTCTTTATTAAAACATTAAAATGTTATTCATGATCTGTTATAAATTCTCAATTCTGCTGTAATTATGTTAACTGCTTTTTAGCCAAATAAATATTATAATCTATGGTTAAACCTCTCAAGACCAGCATAACTCAATGTTACTTTCTGTAAACTGTAAAATATAATTCTATTTATTCCAAAGCTCTAGAAAATATGAAAACAAATATTATACTAACCCCTTGGGTTCTAAAAGAGAAATCTGGAAGTTGTACTAATTCTCAGAGGCCACTGAGGTCTCATAAATGTTAATGCTTTGAAATATTTGTTGATGGGTTATAAATTTAACTGATAATCTATTAATAATCTGGTTTGATAAAGAGAAAATAAATGCTAGCTCTTTGTTAAAAAAGAATTGTAAACAAAGTTAATAAATGGAGATTTATGACAGTTACAGTGAAAGTGCTAACAGCCTGATCAGATACTGAAAAGACAGTTACTGAATTAAAGAATCGAAACATTTCAGGGGTGCCTGGGTGGCTCAAGTCTGTTGTGTCTGACTTCAGTGATTCATGGGTTTGAGCCCTACATTGGGCTGTGGGCTGACAGCTCAGAGCCTGGAGTCTGCTCTGGATTCTGTGTCTCCCTCTCTCCCTGCCCCTCCCCTACTCGGCACTCTGTCTCTCTCTCAAAAATAAGTAAACAATAAAAAAAATATAAGCATTTCAAAAACAGATTTCAATTGGAACTTTTCAAAAATAAAAAAAAAAAAAAAAGAAGATTGCCTGGCTGGCTCAAAGGGTGGAGTGTGTGTCTCTAGATCTTGGGGTTGTAGGTTCGAGCCCCACATTGGGTGGAAAGACTACTTAAAAAATGAAAATCTTTATATATATTAAGAAAACTTCCCACTCAAAATCTCTTGAAGGAGGTTCCAGCTTTTGAATTTTCTCCATCTAAAAAAGGGATCATCATTTAAAGGAAAGAATTACATTATCATGAATCAAAGCCAAGAAATGGTTAAAATGGTTAAAAAGCCAAGAAATGGTTTTTAAATGGTTAAAAAATCAGGATTTACTGACGTGACTAAAAATTAAGAGTGCTGACAAATAATGCTAGCAACATTATTCAGAAGGACCCTTTACTCTATCCCACAGCAATTTTAAGCAGCTTAACATTGTTATAATGTAAAAAGCCAAGCATATACATACCTAAATAAGTAAAACATGCTACTAAATTAAGATGAAAACGCAATTTAAAGGGGATTTTGAAAAATGAGCCACAAACATTAGACTAAAAGCAAAGGGCTATATTTAAAATCAGTAAATTTTATGGTATGTAAATTGTAAGGGATTATGTAAAAATTTTGGATAAAGTAAAACACATCATCAATCCAACAGCAAGAAATAACTGTTTTAAATAGCACAATTTTTACCTGTTAGTTTTATTTGGGTTATAATCATAAGATTCTTTAATTGCATTCATCATTCTCTTTGAATTGATCCTCCAAAGTTTAAGAGAGTGATCCATACCACAGGACATTATTTTTTCACCCAAAAGATCATAATCCTGTACGTAAAACAAAAAAGCTTAGACATACAAAATTGCCCAAATTAGACTATCCAATTTTCATCTGAGGTACAGTGTAGTGAAAATTGTATTTTAAGTCACAAACACTTTGAGTTTCATCTATGTAGCCCATAAATCAGAGCTGTTACTGATTTCAAGATTTAATTTTATCTGATTTGTCACCATAGCATATATGAGCTTATATAATATATAAGTCAAGAAAGTAAATTGTTTGAATTTAGTTTTATCTATTCAATTATTTTTAAATATTACCTTTGCTTGATTTTAAAGGTAAATAGAATGCTGAAGTAATTATTCTATGATGCAAAGACCTGAGTTAAGTTTGTTTTCTTTGTCTATTAAACAATGAAATTGACAGCTGTATGTGAAAATATACAATGAGTCTTTAAACAACTGAAATTTTGCTTTATGTGTATATTTAAGTCAAAATACTTCAGTTACATTAGGTAAGTTCACTTTTAAAAAGAAAAAAGGTCTAAAAAAAGGAAATAATGTATTTTAACTTTTTCATTTGCTATATACCAATTGTTAAGACTGCCAACAGATCATCCGTTGTAATAACCTTAATGTACCTACTTCATAAAGCAATGAGGCACAGAGATGCTCTTTAACTTAGCATGTGATTCATGTGTTAATGAAAATCTCACACATCAGTCCTTCTAGTGGAACTCCTCCTGTATTATAGAGAAGAGGAAATAGACTGTGTACTGCTCTCATTTTAAGAAATAACAATAGGGGCACCTGGGTGGCTCAGTCGGTTAAGCGTCTGACTTCGGCTCAGGTCACAATCTCACAGTTTGTGTGTTTGAGCCCTGGGTTGGGCTCTGTGCTGACAGTTCAGAGCCTAGAGCCTGCCTTGGATTCTGTGTCTCCCTCTCTCTCTGCTCCTCCCTCATTCATGCTCTGCCTCTATCTCTCAAAAATAAATAAAAGTTAAAAAAATTTTAAAAAAACAAAGAAAGAAAGAAATAACAACAGAAGGGCACCTGGCTGGCTCAGTCAGTAGAGCATGCAACTCTTGATCTTGGGGTTATGAACTTGAGCCATACACTCGGTGCAGAGATTACCTAAAAATAAAATCTTAAATAAAAAGAAAAAGAAAGAAAGAAAAGAAAAAGAAAGAAAGAAAGAAAGAAAGAAAGAACAGTAAAGAGTTCTATCTATGGAGGAGAGTATCTTCCTTATTAATCTAGGTATTTGTGTTAAACCAACCTTCAAACTGATCACTAACACTGTTTTCCAAGAGCCTAAGGGCTTTAGATTTGTGTTTACTGAATTCAGAAGTCTGGTTGCTGCTACTTCTAATTACCTCAATGTCAACAGTAACATGACACCCTTAGAGCCAGTAGCTCTAATTTGTAATTCTTAAAAAAAGGATGGTAGTCATGGCTCTTAAGACACAGAAGATGGGAGAGTGCTGCTGCAACTTTTAGAAAATCCAAGGTGACAAAGTAGGTGAAATTAGGTATGATTCTCACAAAAGCATACAAACTCCAACTTCCAATTATTTAGTACTTCCAATTAAAATGCTACCTGCTTCAAAACATGGTGCCCCTTTACATAGTTTAAGAAAATACTGGAGAGTTGCAAAACCACTAAGTAAGTTATAAATGGAACATAAGTAAAGCTAAAATAATGTAAAAATGTTAAGGGGCGCCTGGGTGGCTCAGTCAGTTGAGCTTCGACTCTGGCTCAGGTCATCATCTCCTGATCTGTGAGTTCAAGCCCCGCGTGGGGCTCTGTGCTGACAGCTCAGAGCCTGGAGCCTGCTTCAGATTCTGTGTCTCCCTCTCTCTCTGACCCTCCCCCATTCATGCTCTCTGTCTCAAAAATAAATAAACATTAAAAAAAATTTTTTTTAATGTAAAAATGTGAAAATACTAGCTAAAAATACTAGCATCATATCATTAAAATGGTTCAATAGATTATAATACATAAAGTTAACATGACATCAAAAACTTATCTAAAACTCAGTATAAACATAATGAAACATTTCCAAAAAATGGATTGTATATTTCAGCTTTATTTGAAGTTCATCTTTTATTTGAAAGATGAGAGTTGGGGTGCCTGGCTGGCTCAGTTGGTTAAGTGTCCGACTTCAGCTCAGGTCATGATCTCACATTTTGTGAGTTCGAGCCCCGCGTCTGGCTCTATGCTGACAGCTCAGAGACTGGAGACTGCTTCAGATTCTGTGTCTCCTCTCCACCCTTCTCCCACTTGTGCTCTGTCTCTCAAAAATAAATGTAAAAAAAAAAAAAAAAATTGAAAAATGAAAGTTGATCAACTGCTAACTGGCTTAACCTTTTTCTTTAATGACTGAGAAACAGCAAAACAAAAGTTAGCTTGGTGATTTTTGATTGAACAAGTTCAAGGTATTCTTTCATGAGAATCCAGGTGCTGGTATAAAGTGCAAGAGTACAGATAAAACACAGAGCCTTACTCGCTTTATTCCTTCATCTGTAAGCTAATAACCTTGTTATATCACAAGTAAACGAAATGAGTGCCTGACAGGCTATATGAAACAAACCACATGCTTTCTTGTAAGAGTTCCATGGGGATCGTTCAGAGCTCTGTAGCTCTGTACACCTGAAGATCACCGCCCTGCAGCTTTCAACTTACAGCACTTAGAACTTCATCTCTGTGCCCTTCTACGCCTCCAAATATTGCCACCAGAGTGTCTGTTTGGATATTCCATAATCGTAAAGCATGATCTAGTATAGACATAAAAAAAATTAAAATGAACTTTAGTCATTCATTTACTCTGGACTTGCAAAACCTCTTTAAAGAAGTAAAAACTACTGAAGTTTGGAATTAAGTTATGCACAGTGGGGACTAAGCAGAATCCAATTATATAGCAATTTAAAATATTTACATCAACATGTAGACTTAAGTATGAGCTCAAACTTTCAAGATCAAAAAGAAGTATTTATGTGGTCTTAAAATATGTTTAGCTTATTTACCTCAAGGAATTTCTTTTAAATAACATCTGATTTAATGGAGTCATGCTCATGACATAACACTTAGGGATTTGACATAAAGTTTGTTATGTCATAGAACAAGATACTACAGTTTTTCCCTCCATAGAATCCACATTTAGTAGTTGAAGGGGACTGAACAGATTTACGAGATCTTTACAGTAAACCCAAAATAGGATTAAAAACTATACATATCACAACATACTTTTATAGTATTAAAGACCTCTTAGAAATATTAACTGTAATTTGAGCAATCTCATCCACTAAACATTAGCAACAAAATATACAGCATTAATATAAAAATGAATGTACAGCTTGATATCTGGCAATGCCCAAACTGTACATGACTATTAATCTATTCCATAGGGAACACTAAGACAGTAACAAATTATGTTTAGTAGTGGAAATTAACATTGCTATAAAAATTATTTCTTAAAAAAAATTATTTCTTGATTCCAATTGTGTACAAGTTTTTGTGTGGACATTTACTTTCATTTCTCTTGACTACATATACACACACACGGAGGTGGTATTTCTATGTTTAACTTTTTGAGGGAATTCTAGACTTTTTCTAAGGTGGGTACATTTTACATTCCCACCAGCAATGTATAGGGGGTTCAAACTTCTCTACATTCTAGTTAACAGGTTATTGTCTGTATGATTATAGTCATCCTACTAGGTATGAAATGGTCTCATTGTGGTTTTGATTTCTATTTCCCTAATGATAAATGATGCTGAGCACCTTTTCATGTGCTCACTGGACAACTGTGTGTATTCTTTAGAGGAGGTCTATTCAAAACCTTTGACGCTTTTTTTAAAGGGTTGTCTTTATTGTTGAGTTGTAAGAGCTCTTTATACAAATCCCTTATTAGATATACAACTTGGAAAATATTTTATCATATTCTGTAGATTATTTTGCACAATGGGGGAAGAGCTGAGTTAAAAAGTTGTGTTAGAACAAGTGCAGCATTATGACCCAGATCACCTGTAAAGAAATACCTGGGTCCAGCTACTATTATCAGAGGAAAGTTGTCAGCTCTTCCTAGGTGTCAATTTCTATACTTAAGCCTTTATAGTTAAAGAAAAATCACACTGAAGTATTTTCATGTAAGAATTTTGACTTGAGGACATCTTTTAATATAAACGGATTGAAGGGGCGATTATAGGTTTGATAAGCCTTTATTTTTTGACAAGCCTTTAAAAAGAATAAACTTGACTAGAATAATGTAGAAGTAAAAGGGAAAAAGGCAATCAAGAACAGAATGTAGAAATAAGAACAAGCCAGCTCATTTCAGAGAGCTCAGAAATGATTAAGAGGCCTGAATGAGCCCTGAATAAACTTATAATGCCAATATAGGCATATGGAAGGCTTTCTAAGTATGGGAAACATTTCAAAGAGCTTATACTACAGAACTTAGCATTTTAAGGAAGTCTATTAGGGGATCCTTTACAAAACAAAAACTTTATAATACATAGAGAAAAACAATTTTCAGATGCATTATTTCTTACTACATGACTGGTTAGTCATAAGATGATTTGCAAAACTTTTGAAAATTCTTAAAAATGTCCTAACTTTAGTGTTCTGCCACTAAAATTAATAAAGTTTAATAAAATAATTCAAATGAGTATGAATGATAACACACTACTGCACATAAGAAGGGTAACACATACTTAATCTTCAGTACCTATTATCTTATTTATATCTGATGTTAACAGTGTATTTTTCATGGTCTTTCAACTAATTCTTGGTCTGGGAATGCTAATAAGGTCTAAGATTTTTCTAGTAAAACATACTTTATAAATTCTTTTTAAGTTTGGCTTTTTTTTTTTTAACCTAAGAACTCTCTGTCCCTTAAAAAAAAAAAAATCATTTCCAAATAAATAGGACTAAAGAAACATTTGCTTCTCTTACCTTTACTTACTGACAGGAGAAGATTTGGATCTCTTGGGTGGAATTTCAGCTCATTGATAGCATTTCCATGGCCAA
Organism: Prionailurus viverrinus; assembly: GCF_022837055.1. NCBI lineage: Eukaryota > Metazoa > Chordata > Mammalia > Carnivora > Felidae > Prionailurus > Prionailurus viverrinus. Next base: position 46,615,721 of record NC_062570.1, read on the forward strand.
CATAATGCTACAATAAATTTATAACATTCAACTTTCATATTAAATCAATAAATTCTCTCGTTAATCTTAAGAGAATGGAAAAATAGTTTCACTTAAAGTACTGGTTCTCAACCCTGGCTGCACATTAAAATCACCCAACAAAGTAAGGTTAAAAAAAAAAAAGAAAAAAAAGAAAAAAGACATTGAAGTCCCAACTGCAGGTATTTTGATTTGACTGGATTAGCTGAGGCCTAGCTAAGGATTTAAAAGACCCTCAGGTGATTCTAATGTGCCCTAGGGTTAAAAAACTTCTGATTTAAAGAGGTTTGTAAAATTTCTCTCAGTATCAAATTCCTAGGCTTCACCTTTTGGTTCTTTACAAGGTGCCCTTGACTCTAAATCCCTAATTAAAAGATTTGGAAAAGACTTACTCTTCCGCTATAGTTCATTCCAGACTCTCTGAATAAGGCAAGGCAGGAGGCAAATTATTCTATTTTTTAAAAATTTCGAATAAAAACTTCCTGCTTATTCCTTACTTTGTATTATCTAAATGTGACAAAGGTCTCAAAAGACTTGTCTAAAGGAAGCAAAAAGCAAAGTACAAATCAAGTTAGAAAGTATACAGATACTGATTCCACTAGTTTTAAATTAAAAAATAGTAAGTTTTCACAAGTGTGCATTCAAAACAGGGCAGATCTACAATGTAACCAAAAAAACCCACCTTTATGCACTGCATTGTTATGGGATTAATTATCCTAATTATGCCTCTAGATCCGGCCACAGCCAGCAAAGGATGGCTTGTATTGCTATCATATGTCCATGCACAAGTATAGAAGTTTTCATCAGCCTAAGACATGCCAGTTAAGAAATATAATTTGTTTTTGAAAAGTAAACACGTCAACGATTATAGTACAGTACAAGGAAAGCTCCAAAGAAACGCTCAAGTTTTTACAAACCAGTCCTTCCGCTCAATTTGATTACTATTCAGAGATGCTTTCACTCAACTGTCATTTGAAAGCAGCCATGAACAATATGTAAATGAATGGATATGGTTGTGTACCAGTAAAAGTTTATTTACACAAACAGGTAGCTAGCCGCACAAGCTGTAATTTGCTGACCCCTGTTTTAGCCCAATACTTCTGAATATGCATCTCTAGAAAAAGATCAGCAACTATTCAGTTTTCCACTTTTTCCTGCGAGACTTTCCCAGTAAGGCTACAGAGCACTTCTTTCCACATAAATGATGGAAGACTGAATATCCTCGCTTTTTCTTTTTTGCTAGCTTTTTCAAATGGATCTTAAAAGAAACAGCTTTGACTGTCTAACCTTTTGGCTTTTTAAACCTTTCTTTTTCTTTATGTACTCATGTTTTGCAATATTTTATTTCCTAAACAAACTGCATGTTTATTTTTTCCCTATAGGCTTTGTTGTTCAAATACTTGGGATGAATGCCAGTCACAGCTTCTGATCAACCCAAATTCATCAAATTAACTACCCTGACATGATAAAACTCTACGCAAGGTCAAAGAAGCAGGAGGTTTAACTACTCTCTTGCTATCATTCTCTACTACTGGATTTCCAACATCCAGACATCTCCAGACATCCTTCCCCCCTCCCTCATATCCATCTTAAAATAATTTCTAGGGATCAGGAAAATTAAACTAAATACAAGGAGTCTCTTGTGACAGTAAAGGAATAGCACTGGGTAAAGAAAGGACAAAGTAACTTTAGGGAACTAATTAATTTAGAAAAGTTTTGGTGTACTTATTGAAATTTCTTTAGCCAAAGATATTAAAAACCCAGGAAAGGATACATCAGCATCCACATAAGATTGCAACAACCGGATTTCTCCTTGTGAGTGACATTCATATAAGGTAACCTAATAAGAACAAAAATATGGTAAATTTCATTTCAAATACAAAAACATACTCTCTTCACCTGTGAAACATCTTAGTCACAAATGTGTCTTAGAGACACTATAGAAACTATTGCTTTAAAATAACTTCTTTAGGGGCGCCTGAGCAGCTGTTTGTTAAGCGTCTTACTTTGGGTCAGGTCACGATCTCCTGGTTCATGAGTTCGAGCCCCACACCAGGCTCTGTGCTGACAGCTCAGAGCGTGGAGCCTGCTTGATTCTGTGTCTCCCTCTCTCTCTGCCCCTCCCCCACTCATGCTGTCTTTCTCTCTGTCAAAAATAAGTAAACATTAAAAAAAATTAAAAATATCTTTTACTTATTTTTGAGAGAGAGAGAAAGTGAGAGCACAACTAGGGACGGGTAGACAGAAGATCCAAGGTGGGCTCTGTGCTGACAGCTGGGAGTCTGATACGAGGCTCGGACCCCCCCATTGTGAGATCATGACCTGAGCCCAAGTCAGACACTTAACCAACTGAGCCATCCAGGGGCCCCTAACTTTCTGATGTATGGGAGTCCTCTTTATTTGCCATATATTCTAAAATTAATACTATCTGCATAATATACAATTTAACTGTAATAAATTTCTTTCCATTTTTTATAGTTTATAGTTGTGTTAGCAGTAACTTAATAATTTCAATAGAAATAAGAACTAGCGGTGCCTGGGTGGGTCAGTCGGTTAAGTGTCCAGCTTCAGCTCAGGTCATGATCTTGTAGTCCCTGCGTTGGGCTCTGTGCTGACAGCTCAGAGCCTGGAGCCTGCTTTCAATTCTGCGTCTCTCTCTCTCTCTCTGCCCCTCTCCAGTGTGCACACACGTGCGCACTCTCCCAAAAATAAATAAACGTTAAAAAAATTTTTTTAAATATAGTAACTCTATAATAATCACCTATCACTATTAAGTTAATAAAAGCTCTACGTTAATCGTCTAAAAAAATTCCTTATATGACTGCTAAACTAGGTTATATCCCAGAAGGTAATTTTTTTTTAAAAGAAGTCCAAACAGAACTTTTTATAATTCAATATACTATGTAATGGCCTTCAATGTCATTTTTTTAAGTGTTTATTTTGAGTGAGAGAGAGATTAATTGTGAGTGGGAGAGGGGCTGAAAGAGAGGGAGAGACAAAATCCCAAGCAGGCTCCCATGCTGTTAGTGCAGAGCTCAAGAAACTGAGCCACCCAGGTGCACTCCCTTCAATGTCATTTTAAATGATAACAGGGATACTTTTTGTTAGAATGCATGGAATATTTAAAATAGCATACTGGAGCACAAATTATACTAATTCTCATATTATCATGGCCAAGTTAGTGAAGTATAATCTTAGGTTTACAGTGATGTCTTACTTAAAGTAGATTCAAATTAATCAATGCAGTATGCTCCCAACTAGGAAAAATAACCTTAATCTTTTCTTGAAACCACATCACTTTCCCCACAAATTTTTTTTTTTCAAAGAACTTAGGAACCAGACAACTATAGGCAGGCTACATATCACAAACTACATTTGGCTAAACACCAAAAAAACCCCTGCTGTCCTATGTTATCAACTGTAGTAGCCGAGTTTCAAATTTTCAGAATTTCAACAACCTAGTAAAGCACCAGAGCCTTAAATGTAATTAGACCTTCCTTAAAGGAAGTTTTCCAGGAAATTACCTAAAGTCAAATTTTACTTTTTAGAAAATAGGTATCTAGAAAAAAATGATCTAGCCCAGAATAGATGCATATGTGTTCCTGTGATTTGGAAATATGCTGACATTTCAAAAATATGGAGATGACAGTCCCTGGCTATAAAGTTAACTTTGAGAACAGAATACCAACACTAACAAAAAACAAATACAGAAAACCGTGTGCATTAAATCATGTTCTTTTATTGCCTAAGAAGCTTAGCACAATTACTAAAGAACCGTAACATTTTTTTTACTCAAAGTAACAAAGTATAAAACATATCTCTGATTCACTCCTCTTCACCTCTTGGGCTAAAGGCAGAGGAAGTGACTTATATTTGTTATCAACCTATATCCAATTCATCTATTTCCTCCATTTTTCTTTTTCCAAATACAACAATAAATTTCTACATTATTCCTCATTAACTCCTAGTACAGTATTAATGGATACCCAGAATGTTAGCTAATACAAAGTTAAGAGGACAATTTTTCCTTGAGGTGATTTCAATTTAATAACTCCAGAGACTCCCTGGAAAGCACTAAGGAATCTTCCTGTTCTCCATTTATTTAGAGTTAAATAGAATAATAAATTGCTATCCACCAGTTGAATCCCTGGTCTAACTGAAAAGTTAAATAATGGTATTTGTTAAAATGTGCCACCATGCTTCTTCCATACACTTCTTTCAGTTCAAGATACTTTTGGCTTCCTTAAATAAAAACAAATCTAACACAGATGTTTATTGAAAATCGTTAAAATACTTTCAATAACTATTATACAAATCTACTGGATATATGCTTTGTGTTTAGAGAGCCACTAATTAAGTTTATTTTTAAGAAACTACAGACCTTGGGGGCATCTGGGTGGCTCAGTCAGTTAAGCCTCCAGCCTGCGACTTCAGCTCAGGTTATGATCTCATGGTTCGTCAGTTCGAACCCCTGTTGAGCTCTGTGCTGACAGCTCAAAGCCTGGAGCCTGCTTCAGATTCTGTCTCCCTCTCTCTCTGCCCCTCTCCCGCTTGCACTGTCTCTCTCTCTATCTCTCAAAGATAAGTAAACATTAAAAAAAATATTAAAAAAAGAAAACTACAGACTTTGTATCTTAAATGATAAACTAGTTAAATCACTTCCAAAAACAGAAGTCAATTCTTTCAGCCATGCAAAACAAAATATTTATGAAGACAAAATATAAACAGAAACCTGTTTCATGAACAATTGGGAATACATGAAATAAACATGGATTTTCAATCATGAATACTAGTTTTAACAATTTTAGCTAGTTTTGACAATCGCTAAAACGCTTCACTTTTACATAAATACCATCAAACCAGCTATGCCAAATTTACTTCAAAATCATCACACTTTAATATTATAATAATACCAGAGTCTAATAATCAAGTCAAATGCCAAGCAGACCCCTGAACACTCACTCTGTTGCTTCCTACAGTTGCAAACACTAATGGATCTCCTTCTTTACTGTGCCAGTTAAATTGTACTCCAAACAATGGTTGATTATGATCTTCCTGTAAAATAATCATAAGAAAAATTACTATAATTTAGAAACAAAAGAATGGTGAACTGACCATTTTCCCTTATAACCCCTCCCCCCTCCAAAAATGTAGGCTACTATTTAAGTCAGAGGTCAGGTAACAAGCACTCAACTATGAATTAACACGATTTGCCTTCTATTTACTTAAACTCAATCATATTCTTCTGAATCAAAATTAAACTGGGTTAATTATTGTAGATGCATTTAATCTCTTAGGACTTAATTTATGTTTCTGAAATAGGAGATAAACAAATACACTAAGAGTTAATATAGCTTCTCTAACACTCACTAAACTTTATTAGGTTTAATTTTTCCCTTGTAAAGCAAAGCATATCAAACTCCATTCAAATCATTGCTTTCTATTATTCCTATAGAAACAACTTTAAATAATCTTGATTTTGGGTCCTAAAAGAAAAATATCCCATGGAGTTTTATCATGAACAAGAATACTGGAACACTGGGGACCAGGGGTGAAAATAGACTGTAACTTCAGTTACTAGAAGCTATAAGGAGGCGCACAAAAAACATACAGTTAACCCTTGAACAACACAGGTCCACTTAAACACGGATTTTTTGGATAATTACAGTACTGTAAACGTATTTTCTCTTCCTTGTGATTTTCTTTTTTTTTTTTTTTAAAGATTTTATTTTTATTTTATGTATTTTTAATGTTTTAATTTATTTTTGAGAGAGAGAGAGACAAAGCACAAGACGGGGAGGGGCAGAGAGGGAGACAGACAAAATCAAAAGTAGGCTCCAGGCTCTGTGCTGACAGCTCAGACTAGTGAACTCTCTGGGGCTCGACATGTGGGGCTTGAGCTCGTGAACAGCGAGATCTTGACCTGAGCTGAAGTCGGACGCTTAACCAACTGAGCCACCCAGGTGCCCCCCTTGTGATTTTCTTAGTAACATTTTCTTTTCTCTAGCTTATTTTTACTGTAAGAATGCAGCATATAACATACAAAATACATGTTAATCGACTTTATGTTATTGGTAAGATCAACCAATAACCAATGTTATTGGTGAAGTATGTTATTGGCTTCTGGTCAGCAAGGGATTATTAGTGGTTAGGTTTTTGGGGAGTCAAAAGTTAAACTTGGATTCTCAACTGCATGGGGGCAGGGGTGACAGCACCCCAATCTCTAAGTTGTTCAAGGGTCAACAGTATTCACTTTTGTTCACAAAAATTATTTTTCAGCCTTAGAATTTTACTGCCAATCTCCTGGCACTGAACATTAACTTTCACACTCACTTTTAAAGTGTTAACAACTTTCATTTCTCATCCTTTGAAAAGCCACAGCTTTAGGCTTCTGAAATATTTAATCAAATTATTTAAAAATTCAAAACCAACACCTTCCAGATATATTATCTGGGTTAAGATAATTAAATGGGTTAAGATAATTAAATATTAACACAAAACTATTAATGGACACTTTGCTTTTTTAAAAAGTATATTAATTTCTCTCCTTCTAAGAGAATATAATTTGACACACTGAGCCATGTATATTGCTACACCGACAAGAAAATAATTTCCCTAGAGACATAACTTCTTATGCTTTCCGAATGCTTTACCTAAAAATATATTCTTATATTTAGAAAGATTCTAACTTACATACGTAAAAGATAATACAATGTTTATTTTTGTCAGTGTAGGAAAAATACTCCCAAATTTAAAAAAGAGAAAAAGAATAATATGTAAAGGAAGACATTTTAAATAAATATCAATCCTTTTTATAACTAAAAATGCTTTTGAGGAAGCAGCAATTTAAATAACTCCAAAACCTTGTTTTCCCCAAATACTGAATATTCAAAAAAGTTAATTTACACATTTTCCTTTGAAAACAATTTCAAATAAGACAAATGATAAGAATTAAATATTTAAAACCTGCAGAAAAACATGTTTCAATTTGTGCTGAAAGTTAATGGGTCACATTCAGTTCTTTTTAGTAACAGGTATCAGGAAATGGCTTTATGTTTTTAAAGTTTTAACAAAATGTGAAGAATAACATATCCCAAAATCTTTTAATACAAACAATAAAGAAAACCCTGTATGCAGTACTAGGTATTACCCATTTAAATTAAAACAAAACAAAAAAAGCTAAACAAATGGACTGTAATAACTATGCGGTCTACGCTACAAAAAAAACCCCTTCACAGCACTCTAATTTTAAACTTGACAAAGTACCCTGAGCATAAAATGTTTATCACTGAGAAATAATTCTGAAGCCTAGCATTCAGTCCACAGGATCTGTCTTTCAGCACATACCTTGAGACTATTTACACACTTGAAAGAATATTTGCATTTCTTTGACTTCCATTTTCCCTTCCCCCAACTTTTCCTTCCAGGAGCATTTGGTGTATTTGTAGGTGTATCAGGGCGTTCAGTGTTTGTACCACTTTCTATACTGACAGCATCATCCTGTAAGCAGTAAATTGGGAAAAATTACGTGAAACAGCAATACTGTAGCAGCAAATGACAGGGTAGCTGCTCATTGACCTAAAAGCAGTGATTAATAAATTCTGTAAGAAATGCAAAAATTTATTCCTGTCTCCAAATAAGGATATAAAGGAAACTAGCTACGCTTTAGGATTTGTGGATTTCAGCAACAATCTAAACAAAAAAGCTAATCAGAATAATGAGAATAATACTGCCTTTAAATAACAAAGCATTGGTCTGTGCCAGCCACCTTAATACACTGGCTCATTTCATCTTTACAGCTCTTCACAGAAGGTACTGTTAGATAAGAAAGTGTTGTTTAGAGATCCTAAGAGGTCTCTTGCTACTAGGGTTGCTGGGATTCAAAACAAGCTGTGACTCCTAAATCTGACTGAACTACATGTTACATGTCTTCATAATTTATTTGACCGCTGCTCTGTTTGGAGCACGGGGGTTGGTAGCCCTTTGAGGATGATGGAGTATTGATGCCTCTTATTTTAGATGTAGTTTTTGAAAATCCTGTTATTCAAATTCCGCTTAATTATAACACAAACCATTTAGAATCTTTATAAAATCCTACATATTCTGTGCTATTTACAAGTGACATCTGCCTCACAGCGCTTATGTAATAATGATACTTATATAGAACTCCAGAAACTCTCTATAATTAAAGTAAAATCATTCCGAATGTAGAAATGACTGCAGGAAACCATGAAAATTCACTTAATTTATACCCTATCTCCAGTGCACAAAATACATTCATGGCCCTCTAATCTAAGATTTAACTACCTCCTTTGATTACATATTCCAGTATGTTCTTTGGAATAAAGAGATTTATTTAAACCTATTGCCTTAGGGCAACAGCTCCTAAATTCATTCCACAGAAAGGCTGTTTTTGCAGAGTGCCTGTTAACATCTATTAGAACAAGTCTAGGAAACACTGCCTTAGGGGCTATTTCTAAATGATTGCTTCCTAAACCTGGTGTTATATTTACAAAAGGGTAAAAATTAACTGGAGTGTCAAAAAGCATATAAAAAATTCATACCATACAAACTCACCTAAAAACAGTATGGTTTTATACAATTGTTCTTGGGGGTAGTCTTCAAAACTTCAAATGGTTCCTACCTTTTTAAAAAATACACTAATTATTCTGGAATATACTGAATTGGATGAAAAGACTAGATAGATGGTACATAACAGGTGCTCAATAGTTGGAATTTTAATTTTAATGTAAATATAATCAGATAAAAAATGTAAACTTTTAAGTTCAGTTCCCAGGCTGAAATCATGGTTTATATCTCTATTTCTCCCCCTCTTCACAGTTTCAGAGTTACCATCTAGTGCAGAATGTAACCGTTTTTCAGTGGAAAACTATGCATTATCTATAGCACCTTTCCAGGTTATCATATTCTAGCCCTCTTCATTGCCGTTAAACCTCACAACTCATTTTATATTGTGGGTAACTAACTTACACTCCTGTAAATTCTGTCTCCAAAGGTAAAGGCTCAAAATATCTTCCCTTCTACTCTGGAAAAAAACTTTTGTCTCCATTTGCAATTTCACCTCTACATTCCTTTAATGTATACGGTCTAACTTACACTTGCCCAGTTCTCTCATATGAGTAAAATGAAAATTATGTTTCACTTACCGTTTTTATGGAAACTGTCTTTTAACACTGGAGAAATGAAATAATAAAACTGACATTTATTCACCAGCTTCTTTACATTCTGGCCCAAATTTCAACCGCTAATCAAGAAACCACACAAAACCCTGTTTTGTTTTTTTAACTGACCACTTAACTTACCCACCTCCTCCCAAAGGAAAATCACAAAGGAATCAAATGGAAATGCAAGTTGCAATGCTTTAATTTTATCTTTAAATTAAAATCAAACCTTTGCTGAGTATCTGTGTATAGGATGATTTCCACTTTGGCCCCTCCTCAAAGTACAGAATGATGATATGGCACTACCATCTTCATTTGCCCAACAAGAAAACAGGGATAGTAATTTGTCCCTTAATCTTGCCACAGGTTGCTTAAGCAAAGGATAAGTCTCCAGATTTAGCCCTCTGCTAGACAACCATTAGTACTCTTCTAAAAGTTACATACTCTGCAGTCATAAGACCTTTAACAATTCAATAAAATGGCATATACATATATACTTAAAATATGTCCTTTTCAATTCTCTGATTCACATTCACAGTAGTATTTGCTCAGGTTACCTTAACTCCAACTCAAAAACACCACATTCTTTCCTCACTTCCTTTTGGCCTTCTCTTCGCTATTTGGTTTCCAAAGAGTTAAGACCACTGCCCCTGTTAGCTTTTTCTGAACTAATTTTTCTACAGAGTTCTCTACTGCTTTTCCTTATTGCTTCCCCCTAACTTATGTCCTACATCTGAGGTCGTTGGGTGGAATTCAGAGGGTGTCTGAACCTAAATGGCAAAACAAACCCGCTTAATGTTCACCATCTTTAACTGAAATTTAGCACTTTCTTCTATTAAATGAAGGTAACATACTGCTGTAGCTGTGACTTTCTCATCAGTGGAAGTCAAGTATTTTTATATCATATGCTAGTAGTTGCAGATCTCAAAAAATTGCCTATGCCCATCATTACTACCAGACACCTTTCCAGATCTAGTTACTTAATGTGCTAATAAAGAAGCACTTTCTTTAAACACTTTATATTAAAGGACTTAATTTATGAAAAAAATCTTAAATTTGTTTTGAAAATATTTTTAAGGTATTTCATAATTTTATTACTTTGTTCATAATCTTATATATTGTATTTTATACATTTAAAATGTTGTTCTGAGAAGACTACCCAGGATTCATTGAAGTGTTCCAACGCACAAAAAAGGTTTAAAGTCCCTACCCAAATCAGGGAACCAAAACAAAGGCTTACTCCATTGTTTGGTTCTAAGCAGCTTTAGAATGCAAAGAATATATCCTCCTTAAGAGTCTACCAAAAACAAAACAAAAACAAAAACCTGCAATTTATTTTGTTCCCTGAAGTTTTCCTCAGTCTAGATTATTGGCATTTTCATTACAGTTCTACTTGATTAGTATGCACAAGGGCCAGAAGCATTAAGTCTTCACAGTAACTAACACTTGTATAGTACTTATGGGGCAGGCACTCTTTTCATCACTTTACCTGTATTACCTCTTTTAGTCCTCACAAATACTCCTTGAGGTAAAGGCCATTATTAATCCCATTTCTAAGAAACTGATGAAACCAGACCAAGTACCTTGCTCAAGGTCAAGCACCCAGTAAGGAGTAGATTTGGAAATTTTAACTTAACATGTGGATCCAATCTGTACTCCTAACCTAATCTGCCCAGAAAACACTTTTTAAAAAGCAGAAATAAAACAGGTTCCAAGGACTAGAATGAAGAAGGTCAACAATGTTAGAAAGTAATATATAAGACTGAGAAGCACAAACAGGAAAAAGATTTGAGGTAACATTCAACACCTAAACTTTCTAGAAACTTTAAGTTGGAACTAACAATTCCCCAAACATCTTTCTTCTATCTGCAAAAATAATTCTTTCCCATCTCGAGTGAAACTTTCGGTAATGACCCCATGCCATACATATCCTTCAGTCGGTGATGTAATGATGTAGAATTTAGGAACGGGGTGTGTAACATAGCGTTTATTCCTAAAACTAGCCAAAAGGACGAGAAAATGAAGAATTTACATCACGCTCCTATAACACTTTAAAGATTTAAAAAATATATTCAGATTCTATTGCCATGTATTATGAAAAGGAGGTTCACACTATGCAGTAATACCTTTGAATTGTCAAGACATTTTGCTGATCGTATTGGATATAAATTTAAAATTAATGTCACTTTAGTTATTACTGGCGACTTACCTAAACACTAGACGATTATGGAGATCCATTTCAGAGCTTAAACAAAAGTCTGATTCCAAAATACCTTGCACTTGCGAAGCCATTGGCCCACACCTAAAAACATCTGCCTTTACCACTGTTACCTAAAATCTTCCAGGTCGTCCCCTTTATTTCAGTAAAAATTTTCAGAACAGTAATCGACTCTTAGTACTTCAACGGTGATTTCCCTCTCCGACTCAGAAGACGACCCTCTCAATTCTGCTCCTCCGGAAGAAAAGCCGCCTGTCAGGCACACCCCATTCCCATCCACAAGACAGAAGTAGATATAAAATCCCACCTTTAGAAGAGTCACCCAAAGCCCTTAAAACGAAGATCTATCTACTCTTCCCATCCTGAACAGCACGTAAGGGTCAAGAAAGTGACACAATCCCCAAACTCCTCTTAAAAAGTCACTAACACACTCTGGCTCCTCCTTCCAACTTTCTCAGAAAAAACTCTAACTTGCCTTTTAAACTACTGGAATCTCAGATCCGCACTCTCCCCAAATCTCCCGAAGGCCCAAACACTGCCCAACCACGCAAAAGGATCTCAGAGCAGACCCCTTCAGACCCTCCTCCCACCACGCTCTCTTAAACCACTCTCCTTCGCCAAGTTTCTGCTTGCTCTCGGCCCCTGCTCAAAATCCCCATAGAGACAAGTTCGATTTTCTCCTCCACGCCCGCGTTTTCCTGCGGGTGACACCTCTCCCTCCCCCCCAAAGCAGCCCGCCCGCCCCCGCACCGACAGTTTAAAAAGAATTTAAAACTTTCATTCCAGAGTTCCGTCCACACGGAACTGGGCTGCACTCACATTCTCGTCTCCAGAGAGGTCGGGGTTGCTGTTCTCGTCGCTGCTCAGCTTCTGCTTCTTGGCCGCAGGCATGTCTGTTCCCGCCGGCGCTGTCGACACTTCCCTCTCGGACATATTCCTCCGCCTCCCTCCAGGTTCCTGCCGCCTAGGGCGGGGCCTCCGCCACACCGCCGTCAAGCAAGCCCGGCCGGAGCCTGCCGCAAAGTTGCCACTGCCGCCGCCACCTCCACCGCTCCCCCCACTGTCGCAAACCGCGCCCAGCCGCCGAGGCGGGCGTGCGTGCGACCCCGCCACACTGCTGAAAAAGGGGCGCGCGTGCGCGCCCTCCCGCGCAGCTTCCTGGCTCTTTCCCTTTCCCTGCTCCCGTCTTGCCCTTTTCCCGCCGCCCTCCCGGCAGTTTGCACGGAGAGGTGAAGATCCGTTAGCTTTCGAGAGCAGTATTTCGTACGTCCCCTTTCCCTACTGCCGCCTCGAAAAAGGAGGAGCGGAACTCAAAGGGATGCCCCCTCACCCCCTTCCTCCTTCCAAAGACGTTTCAGCCGCAATCGGCCCAATCCTTCGATCCCCGACCCGCTGCAAGGACTCGAAAGTCTGTGGAATGGACTAGACCACCAATGTTCCAGGGGATGGGGGAAGATACGAGAAGTCACCTCTTGCTTTAGCGGCATATGCCAAGCGTCCTTAATCTTGAGTTCGGAGGACAATTCTCTCACGTTATTCATGGAACTGTTGAAGCTCTAGCTTTTGGTTGTCATTAGGAGTTGGAAAACTGTAGAGAGCCTCTCACTTGTCTCCCCCATCTAACAAATGGAAGTTACCCGCTAAGAGGTGCGCATGCGCTGGGGCGTATTCTCGCGCTGGGTTGTCCAGACCCGCCTACTCGGGCCCCTCCTCTTCGAAATCTCGTTTGCTGAACCAGGTAGTCTTCCACCGGGTTCCTATGGTCCAGGATGGATTTCAAAGAACGACAAAGTCATAGTGTCTGGATGCGTCCTAAAGTCTTGATGAATATTTAATATGATGAATATTTATTTCAATCAGTGATTCTTCTCACCCAATTGGTACCAACATTGGGTATCGTTTAATTTAGGAATATCCTGTAATTATGATTCTAGACTCCAATGAGTTATAGCCTAAAGGGCTCATTTTAACTGTTAAAAAAATTGTGAAGGTCTGAAAATAAGTAGTTATCTCCAACTATGTATAAGGCTGTGATACTTAATAGACAAAATTTGGAGACATACCAGATAAAATTTTAGGGAAAGGCAACATAACTGGTATACTTGACCAAAATGTTTGTTTCCAATAAGTGTTAGTATATCTGGGCTCTTGACATGTGTCATATACATTGGCGAACCTTGTGGATTTGTTAGATGGTTCATTAAGTCACATAATCAAATCAGGAAAAGGAGGGCCAGGACAAGAAATAAAAGCCAGACCCTCAGCCCCCTTTTTGGTAGCTCTTAGTTGTGACTACTTCTCTTTCTGGGCCTCATTGCCCTCATCTATAAAACTGAGGAAATTGGAAGGGACCTGACACTTCTTGAGCACCTACTTAATAATACATATTTTTTCTCTCTTATAACTCATTACATCATCCAGTGGATAACCTGAATAGAGTGTCCCATCCATAAAATTCTTGTGTACTTGAATTATTTTTGCATGATTCCTTAAGAGAGAATATCAGTTTCATTATCTGCAGCTTGCAAAGTCACTTTTCCTTTTGGGAACGGAGTTAAGAATGATAAAAAGGAAGGTAAGGTAAGGCAAAGGGCAGAATAAGGTTTTTGCAGTGAAGATTTAGGAAAAATAAGCTGAAAAAAATTAAAGTTCAGGTCTTAATAATAATAGTAATTGCAGTCATTTGCTGAATTCTTCTAATGTACCAGGCACTACTAATTACTTATCAATTGGTGAGAAAGAGATGACACTTGTATGGAGTCAGCCACTGAGAAAGTAAGATGTGCTTTGGTATGACATTTTCATGGGCAGAGACAAACTTCCCCTGTCTGTTGAAAAGATTGTGAAACTTTGCTCTACAGTTAAAGACTAATCAACTAAAACATTTCCAATCCAAATTACTCTATGTGTCTGGGATCAGTAGGAGCTGGGAAGTGAGAGTCAAATTCTGATCATAAAATGAGGGAAGTTGCTGAACATTTGAATAAAGGACATATATGGAAGGAAAATGCCTCTAAGCATGCATGTTATCTGTAACAAAGCAAAAATACTTTTAAAGAGTTTTATTACAACTTGCAAGGATATTTTAATTATTTTAATTTTTTATGGGTCAGGGATAATAAATGGAAATTAGTTAAAGCTCATTACTGATGTTAAAAAATCATTTTGACACTTGTTAAAATAGTAGTGAACTTTATTCAGGATTATTGTAATAGGTGTCAAGACTGTTGCAATAGGAAAGAGGGCTCAACTCTGAAACACAGCAAGGACAAGTGAGGACTTATAATCAAGGAGCAGAGTTGGAGGTGAAGGAGTTTAGGACTTGCCATCCACAATATGCTGCTTTGGTATATTGGTGATTTTGAGCTAAATGCACTTGAAAAAAAAAAAGGCTTCCTCTAAACTCTTCTTATCTGCCTGAAGACAGATCCTCCAAAAGGAGCTCAACTGTTATAAATCCCCTCCCCAGGAGTTTCATCAACCAGAGAAGACTGACTTATCACAGAAAAGACTAGAAGTCACACCACACCCAGACATACTTTGTCACAAACTATCATAGCTCCCATATATTCTAATGACCTATTCATCTTTCCAAAAAATCATTTACTTTTCCCTGTGTGACATACATCTCCCAACTCCTTCCCCTATGGAGATGGTATAAACTCAAATCTCACTGCTTTTTGGGGTATTCGCTTTTTTCCCCCTGTGATGCCCTGTGCATGTTGTATTAAAAGTTAATAAACGTGTATACCTTTTCTCCTGTTAATCTGTCTGTTGTCAGTTTATTTCCTAGACTCAGCTATCCAACCCAGGAGGGTAGAGGGAATGTTTCCTCCCCTGTGGGTGGGTAGGGGATGGACAGAAACTTAGTAAGAGGAAACATCCAGGGTAGGAGGATTCTTTGTAAACTGACTTGCCAGGATGATCAGATATCCAGAGTGGGGAATAAGAATTTGATCAGCTATCAAAGGTGGGGATTCTCTCTAAACTGATTTAGGATTCTTGCTACAACTGGACTAGGGACACCAAAGACAGGACCCAAGGATAAGGCCTATTGAGAAGAGGGCCCAGAGGAGCCACATACAATTTGGTCAAGAGGAGAGTCTTTGTCACTAATCTAACACATATAAAATATCATAGGTGTCTTATTTGGAGTTCTATCTCTATGGCATTAATTTAATAAACACAAAAGACTAATTACCTATTAAAAACAATAAATTTTCAACACCAAATTACTGTGAGGGATTTCAGAAACCATTACAGTTTAAGTCTTACCACCCACAGTTTTACAAATGTGGAAACTATGATTTAGTGTAATTAAACAATTTGCCCAAAGACACACAGCTCTTCAACATGGCAAAGCTGGGGTGCCCCAGTGGCTCAATTGGTTAAGCATCCGACTAAGGCTCAGGTCATGATCTTGAGGTCTGTGATTTCAGGCCCAGTGTTGGGCTCTGTGCTGACAACTCAGACCCTGGAGCCTGCTTCAAATTCTGTGTGTGTGTGTGTGTGTGTGTTTCTCTCTCTCTCTGCCCCTTCCCCACTTGCGCTCTTTCTCTCTCAAAAATAAATAAATATTAAAAAAAAATTTTTTTAAACAAAATGGCAAAGCTAAGGATCATATTTAGGTCTGATTGGTTGGAAAGCCAAAGCGCTTTTGCCTCAAGGTGATAAACCCAGGCAGCTCTAGATTTATGTAATTCTACTCAGGTGCTTGGTCTTTAGACCACATAATCTTCTATACACTATCAAAGAAAGCTACCTAACTTGAGACAGAAAGAAAACATAACTGGAGAAACAAGGGAATCTAAATGAAGTCTGGAGTTTAGTTAATGGTTACAGACATATTTTAGTTTTTTAAATTTTGACAAATGTGCCATGGTAATATAAATGTTAAAAATGAGGGAAACCGAGTGAAGGGTATACAGGAAGTCTCAATACTATCTTTGTAAATTTTCTTTAAAATTATCCCCTATACACCAAAAACCCTACTTAAAAAAAAATCTATTTCATATTAGACTTTGGGGAATACTACACAGAAATACCTGTTAGACTTCAAATAAGTGGTTGATCCATCTTGAAAAACTTATAAAGATCATTTATTTATAAAGAAAAGAAACTTTACAGCCTCCCTTCCTATTGTTTTATAGTATCATGTAAGCTTCAACTCAGGAAATGAGTTTCAAAAGCTAAATTAAATCCTTCCCATTTCAATTGAAGTCTATTTCTCATTCATTCAACATTTTTTTTTGTCTCTTCTGCTTCATAAATAGCAGCTGTTCATCATCACTCATGCACTCTGTAATCATAGCCTTGCAGATCCAGTTTTCTATGAACAGAACATCATATGGCTTCTTTGAACATTTTAAAATCAATCAGGAGGAATTTACTGAATGCCATTTATGTGCAAAGCATTAAGGTAATTATATGGGCGGGGGGGGGGGGGGGGCGGCTAAAAAGGGAAAATAAGACACAGTCCCTGCCTTCAAAAAGCCGAATATGCTTCCAGCATTAAAAAATATCTCATGCAGGGGCTCCTGGGGTGGTTCAGTCAGTAAAGCAACTGACTTTAGCTCAGGTCACGATCTTACAGTTTGTGGGTTTGAGCCCCATGTCGGGCTCTGTGCTGACAGCTCATATCCTGAAGCCTGCTTTGGATTCTGTCTCTCTCTCTCTCTGCCCCTCTCCCACTCATTCTCTCTCTCTCTCTCTCTCAAAAATAAATAAATATTTAAAAATTTTTTTTAAAAGTCTCATGCAGGGGCACCTGGGTGGCTCAGTTGGTTGAGCATCCGACTTTGACTCAGGTCATGATCAAGTAGTTCGTGAGTTCAAGCCCCACATTGGGCTCGCTGCTGTCAGCCTGTCAGAGCACAGCCTACTTTGGTTCCTCTGTCCCTCACTTTCTGCCTCTCCCCCGCTTGT
Source organism: Prionailurus viverrinus (assembly GCF_022837055.1). Lineage (NCBI taxonomy): Eukaryota > Metazoa > Chordata > Mammalia > Carnivora > Felidae > Prionailurus > Prionailurus viverrinus. The sequence goes on from NC_062570.1 coordinate 46,633,064, forward strand.
GCACTCTCAAAAATAAATATTGAAAAAAATATATAGATGTCTCATGCAGACTTTCTGCCTGCATTTTGAGAGTGGTTCTTCCCAAGAAGGTGCTGGTGCTGGAGTATAGCCATCAGTCATGGATTCTTGTCAGCCCTGCCACTCTAATCCTTGGGATCTTGACTCAGTATAATTCTGTTCCCATCCTGCCTCTTCTGAAGCTCTCCAGCTGAGGGAGGGGACCCCACTTCTCTCTTGGGGGGTGTTTGCTAACACCTCTGCATACCTTTGCCCAACAGCACACAGCAGGGCTCTCCTCCCATATCCAGAAGGTAGATGGCGTTTTGTTTCCTCATCATCCCAGCTTCACAGGTGGACAAAGGAAGTCAGGAAGTTGGAATGAGGAGCACAGAGCATGTCCCCAGATGTGAGATAGTCCTAGACTGCAATTCAACTTCTCATCAACAGCTTACCTGGCATTCTCCAAAATGTATGTGATCTTAATATCTTTGCTTCAATTAAAGTTTTCTGAAAGGAGATGCCCTATCCTTACCAATGAGAGCTGTCAACTTCTCTTGTTTCCTGGTTTGGATAAGCTGCCCATTGCGTCAGTTGGCTAACTGAAGCCAAATGTAGCTGCCTGGTTATATTAATATCATTTTTCTTCCTCATACACTTTTTGATTCTCCTAATGTTTTCTTTCCCTCAGTCTGATTGATCCTCTTTTCTGGTTGTTATGGATCTGTAAAATATTTCCCTTTCATCTGTTACTAATACTGAGCAACTACAATATAAGGCAAAACATCCTCTGATTTTTCTGCACTTGCCCAAGATTTTAGATTAATCATTGAAGGGTTGTGTTCCTATGCCACTGAAGAAAAACAGGTCAACCCCTCAGAAATGAGCTTGTGCTCTAAAACTTAAGTGATTTGCATGTAAATTATAATCTGTCCAATATTTAAATCTAGGTGTTTTTAGGGCAGACTTAAACCCTAAAAGCAGAGGTTGGAAAAGTACAGCCTGTAGAGGCTGCTTTTAGACAACCGGCTTGAGCAATGGAAACCTGAGTATGGTAGAAGGGCCCATAGCAACCACCAGACTGAATACAAACAGGCCCATTAGGTGACCTACCTCAAAATATCCATAAGCCCTAGCTGACCAAAGAGTTAGTTACATCCAGGCACAGGTGTCAAAAAAGGAAAAATTCTGGGGCACCTTGGGTAGGTCAGTTGGCTGAGCACCTAACTCTTGATTTCTGCTCAGGTCATGATTCCAAGGGTCCTGGGATCAAGCCCTGTGTTGGGCTCCGTGCTGAGCGTGAAGCCTGCCTAAGATTCTCTCTCTCTCCTTCTCCTTCTGCCCTCTACCTGGCTTGTGCATGCTCTCTCTCTAAAATAAAAAGTTTGTTAAAAAGGAAAATTCCATACATTCCCATATCTCCTCACCTCGCCCCCTTAACTAGAGCCCCCCACCACTGCCCCCTGCCAGACAGTCTCTCCTTTGCTGTCCTGCCCGCTGCTCCCTTGCAGTGTATTCAATAAACTTCCATCTCCTTTGTTCTGCCTTGGGTGAATTCTTTCACATTCTACACCACTGGCCTCCACCCAATTGGGTCGCCCCACATTTGGTGGACCCTGCATTTGTTGGGGAGATTTTGCTGGCCCGAGGCTCTCCCCGGATTCTCCAGGAATTTCTCCAGACTTTCCCTTGGTGGACCAATTGTGGTATTCCCTGGAGAACTGATGTCCTCCAGCCAAGGTTACTCCTTGATGATCTGAAGCCCCAGAGAGAACCAGCTGGACCACCCTTGCCCCAAAGGGTGAGGGATTTCCCCACTTGCCCTCCGAAGGGATCCTTCCCTCCCTCTCTTTCTCTTTTTGTCCCTTCCACGTTCTTAAAAAAATTTTTTTTTTGTTAATGTTTATTCATTTTTGAGAGACAGAGAGACAGAGCATGAGCGGGAAGGGGCAGAGAGAGAGGGAGACACAGAATCTGAAGCAGGATCCAGCCTCTGAGCTGTCAGCACAGAGCCCGATGCAGGGCTTGAACTCAAGAACTGCGAGATCATGACCTGAGCCAAAGTCAGACGCTCAACCAACTGAGCCACCCAGGTGCCTCTGGCCCTTCTGCATTCTTAACCCTACTTGCAGACCAAATGTTTGTAAATAAACATTTATTTTTTTTTGTAAATAATATTTTATTGGAACACAGCCATGCTTGTTGCATATTATCTATGGCTTCTATTGTGTTACAGCAGCAGAGCTGACAGAACCTATATGGCCCTCAAAGCCTGAAATACTTGACAACTGGTCTTTCACTAAAAAAGTCTGCTGACCTCTGACTTAGACATCTCAGGACATGGGGCTGGAACTCATGGACCTTGTGATCATGTCCTGAGCTGAAACCAATAGTTGGACGCTTAACCAACTGAGCCACCCAGGCACCCCCAGAGTTTTCCACTTCTGAATAACTACCCAAGGGTGAGGTGGCCATCTTTAAATCTCTGTGACATACCCAGAGGCTAGGTGAAATGAATTGCCTTAGCTGTGGCCTGGGCCCCAGCCCATGACAGAGGGATCCCAGTACCCAGAAGTTTGTTGAGGCAGTGGTAAATGCGTCTCCTGCTGAGCTGCTGCAGGATTTGAGACAAATTTTTTAGCTTCCATGGGTCTGTGTCTTATGCAGAGAACTGCATGAAATGCTGTGAGCTTCTTAGTAGAAAAGGATTATTCGATACAGGCATGAAACCAGGATAATTCACCCTCAGACTAGTTTTCTCATCTCTGGTGTCTTGTGCAGTCCTCACTCATTGGCTCTTCCAGGAGAATGTGGCTCCTTTGTCTCTAGCACCTGCATTTCAGGGATGCTCCCTGAAGGGGGCAGTAAAGGCCTCTGGTAAACAAAACAGAGCAAAGCAGAGCTAGGAGTGTTCGCTAAAGAAGGCTGTAGAAGAGAGTGGATGGGAGCAAGAGCCCAAGAGGCAGGTTGCCTTGTGGGGCCTGCAGGACCATGGGACCTGGGGTCAAAACTGAACATCTCTGGGGTGCCTGGTTGGCTCAGTCAGTTAAGTGACCAACTCTTGGTTTTGGCTCAGGTCATGATCTCACAGTTTCATGAGTTCAAGCTCCATGTCAGGCTCTGCACTGGCAGCTTGGAGCCTGGTTGGGATTCTCTCTCTCTCCCTCTATTTCTGCCCCTCCCCGACTTGCACTGTCTCTGTCTCTCTCAAAATAAACAAATAAACTTAAAAAACAAACAAATACTGAACATCTCCAAGACTTGGTTATTTCATCTCTGTAATGAAGTAATAGTAATACCTACTTCATAACATATGTTATGCCCCTAGTACAATATGTGGAGTAATACATGGGATTGTTTAATATTATTTATGTCATCATTTAAAAAGCACACTGCAAACAAATAAAGAACAAACAGGAAAATGACTTCCTAGAAAAATGAAAGAAGCATATTACAACACTGTATAGACTTGGGCCCTAATCCTGTTAACAATATGTACACAACCACATAGACAATGGAAGAGATACATGAAGATACTCAGGAGCCATCTTACGATAATGGGGTTATGAGTCATTGACATTTTTTTGGTACCTTCCTGCCATTTTACAATTTTCCACATAATGTGTGGGTTTTATTTTCAGAAAAGAAAAGCCAAAAGGATAACCGTGACTGAATGTTTCAAAGAAGTTCTTAGAGGACAGGGAGCCTGTGGAAGCAGCCCCAGGCCCCAAGTCACCACCTCAGGGTATGCTGTTTGGTGCAGTTACTGGGACAGCTTTGAATATTGTGCAGTGATCTGCCAGAGTAAGAGATTCTACTTTCTCACTCAGTTTCCTTACAGTTCTCTCCATAGGAAAAAAGTAGCTCTTCTAAGCCAGGCACAGCTCTGCTCTGGGTCCCTAGGGCATGGGTCTTCTCAGCCAGACCTGTTGTCTTGCCTTGCAGGACAGACACAGTGACAGATTTGTTATTTGGCTTCTTTCCAGGACTCAGGGGCAAGGATACTGGCCCACCCCTTCTTGCAGTGTTCTGATGAGGCTCCAGAAGCATTTCTGACCCCCCACAGAGGAACTTCTCCATGAATATGACAATCGAAAGAACCAGAGGAGGAAAAAAAAGGGGAACTTGGGTGCTTTTCATGAGGGATTGTAGCAAGCCAAGGGGAAGGGTGGTTGGTGGCATGCATCAGGCAGCCTCCCAAAAAGCAGTGGGGTAACCTTCCTTGGCCTTGTCCTGCTTGACCCCATGGAAGCTGCCCTCTGGGCCACTGTCCCAGCACAGGGAAGTCATCTCTCGGGGGACAGCCTGCAGCCCAGTGTCTGGGCCTTCTTAGCCCAGGCTGAGCTCTAGCAGTCCTTCTTTGGGTTTGAGGATTTAGGGAGTACAGGACACATCAATTTCCTGAGGTGACTGGGCATGTCTGGGTCCTCAACTGTATTGGCCATTATGGTGACCTGCACATAGGAAGTTGCTATCCTGTGTGTCTCTTCACTGGGCCATTCAGATCACACATGCATTTTGTTCTCTCCTGAATGATGCATTTTTATTCGCCCAAACAAAAATAACTTTACTGTTTTTCCAGTTTAAAAAATGATGTTAAAAAAATCCAACTATTCCTGAAGATGTGAAAAAAGCAAGTCACAGAACAATGAGTAGAGTGTGGTTGCATTTTCACTTAAAACATAAGAAAAAAAAAGAATGAATTTGATTATATATGCTTAGAAGAAAATCTAAAGAAAGCATGTCAAACATTAACAGTGGTTGTATCTGAAAAATGGAACTGATGGGGAAAGAGTTTAATTTTTTCTTTTTTTTAAAAAAATTCTTTTTAGAGAGAGAGAGCTCAAGTGGGGGAGAAGGGCAGAGGGAGAGAGAGGATCTCAAGCAGGCTCCACACTCAGTGTGGAGACCAAAATGGGGCTCAATCCAGGACCCTGAGATCATGACCTGAAATCAAGATTTGGATGCTCAACTGACCGAGCCACCCAGGTGCCCCATTTTTTTCTTTATACACTTCTATGTTGTTTGAATTTCTTATAATAAGCCTGTATTACTTTGTAATTTAAATAAGTATATAATGAAAAATGAAAAATAAACATTATCTAAACCCCCTGCCCCCAAAATGTCTCATGCATTTAATAGACATTTACTAATTACCCACTATGTGTCAGTCACTATTCTAGGTATTGGGAATACTTGATAATAAGTAAAAACAGACACTTTCCTACTGTCATAGAGTTTACTGTCTAGTGGGGGAAACAAAAATTAACCAATAAATCACACAAAAAATTGTAAAATGACAACTGTGGTAAGTACTATGAAGAGGAAGTACAGGGTCAGTGGTGCTGCTAACTCGCATAGTATCTGTGTGCTATTTTTTAAAAGGTGTCCCCCTAGATGGAAACAGCCCAGAGTAGGCATAGCTTAGCAAGCAACTATGCCTTTAATGAATTAGAAAAAGGCAGACCTTTTTCCAGGTTGAAATAGCCCTGCTCCATGTGCAAGTCTTTGTGAGCAGAGCACAAATTTCATCTACTACCATCTCAGCTGAGAACCCTTGTTTAGATGAACTACCTGCATGAATGTACACAGCAGCCCACAAAAGGTTCCATGGACACATATAATATAGTGACATTTGAGAAGGTTTCTCTGAGTAACAGACAGAAGAATGAGAACTGAAAGAAGAATGGGAGTTAAACAGGTGAAAGGGAAGAAAGAGACACGTTCTAGGGAGTGGTAGCAGCATGTGCAAAGGCCCTAGGGCAGGATAGGACTATATGATTTTGAGGAACTAAAAGGTCATTGCTGGTGAAAGACTGAAAAAGTGACAGGAGCAGAGTTAACAGTTAAGTCTAGAAATGTAGGTAGGAGATCAGATCACACAGGACCTTGTAGACCATCTTAAGATTGCTATGCAAAAAAAGTCTCTTCCTGATAAGACTTATACAGAAGGAATTAAAATGGCAATACTTTATTTAATTTTTTGTTGGTATTTCATTTATATACAGTGCACTGTATGAGTTTGATGAGTTTTAGTAAATAGCTTGAGTATATAGTTTGATGAATTTTGACCTAGGCATACACTCCTATAATCCATATCCAATTAAGACATAGATAGAACTTCACAATACTTCAGAAAGTTCCCTTATGCCTCTTTCTATTCAAACCTCCCAGAACCCCAGGCAACCACTATTCTGGTTTTTTCACCTTAGAGTAGTTTTGCCTATTCTACAACTTCATATAAATGGAATGATTCAGTTTGTGCTCTCTTGTCTCTGGTTTCTTGTGCTCAGCATGTTTTTGAGATTTACAAAATGGTGTTAACTTTTAAAGAAAAATACTATGTAGATCAGCAGTTCTCAAAGTGTAACAGACATAAGTATCATCTGGATAGTTTGTTAAATCACAGTGGAGTCCCATCCCCAGAGACTCTGATACTTGAGGTTGGGTTGGGGTCTCTCCCTGTGCATTTGTAACAAACTCAAGGTGATGCCCACGCTGCCAATTCAGGAACCACACTTTGAGAACCACTGGTCTAGATGATAAAAGCAGAAATGTCTTATAAATAGTTTCTAGCAATTTATCTATTCATTTCATTCAGTAAACATTTTCTTTATTTAAAAAAAAATTTTTTTTTTAAAGAAAGAGCAGGAGCAGCAGGAGGGACAGAGAGAGGGGACAGAGGATCCGAAGCAGGCCCCATGCTAACAGCAGTGACCCTGGTGGGGGGCTCAAACTCCCTCAGAGCTCAAACTCCCATGGGGCTTCAACTCACACGGGGCTCCAACTCGAAACTTGACATCATAACCTGAGCCGATGTTGGAGGCTCAACCGACTGAGCCACTCAGGCAACCCTCAGTAAACATTTGCTTTAAGCACCTGCTGTGTGCCAGGCCTTTTCTAAGTGCTGGAGAGTCAGAAGTAATTAAAACATCATGCCTCTCCTCTGGTAACTTATAGTCTGGTAAGGGAAGACAGAGGTAAGCCAAATGAGTATTTCTAACTGCCTTAAAAGGTCTGCTCACTAAATGATGGACAAAACATTTTAAAAGAGAAAATATTCCTGTTTTCCAAAGTAGAGAAGCCACAAGAATAAAAGCAAGGCTGTGTAAGGAATGGATCCTGTCCTATACATAGGATTCCTCACTGCCACCCTGAATGAATGCCAAGGTGATCAGTAACATCTACTTTATTGAGTGTTTTCCATGTGTCCAGTACTGTGCAAAGTGCTTTCCATGTAGCTTGACATATACTCCTCTCAATAATTCTATGAAGGTAGGACCATACTGTCTACATTTTATGGCTCAGAGAGATTAAGGGACTAGAAAAGGCCACTCAAGTGGTAAGTGAAAGAATCAGAATTCAAACCCAGATCTGGTTGACCCAAGGGCTGGTCCTTTTAATCACTAACTCTTGCAGATTTCTAGAAGAGAGCAACCTTCTTAAATCATTTTAGTGCTAACAATACTAACAAGTCCTATAGTAGAAATATTCAACACAGAATATAGTACTATGATAGGAAAGGTAGGGCAGTAACTAATTTTAACTGGATGGAAATATGAGATGCCTTCATGAAGAGGTGGGAATTAGCCTGGAAAACAAAATTTTGTCAGTGTTTCCCTAATAAAGCCTGAGAGGCAGAAATAATCCAGTGGATGCAAATGCTGTGTTCCAAACACTAGAAAGTACACTCTCCTGTGGATAAGGGGAAATTTATTGGAATCAATTATTGCCTGCATGAAATTTCCCTTATGATTGTACAGTGCTTTTGCTTACTACATACTACCTTATGATTGCTACTTCAACTTTCTGGTTTTCTTGATAACAGGAAGAAAGTGCCCTGAAGAGTGGACATTTGTATTTTAGTCACTAGAGAGGAATATTCCACAGCATCACTTTCATACTTGGGTATACGGTTTATAAATAGGCATCCTGTTCATTTGGAAGTGGCCAGATAGTGAAAAGCCTTATGCCATTGGTCTGTAAATAATGAGTGGCCAAAGAGTTTTTCTCTTTGGCAGACATCAGGGAGTAAGACTGGAGGCTGGGAGGTAAGCTCCAAGGCTATTGCAACACTGCAGACCGGAACTAAGGCAGTGCCGATGAAGATCGATGGAAAGTAAGCAGTTGTTTCTGGAGATATTTAAGAAATATAACTGACAGGACTCAGTAATTCATGGAATGTGAGGGGTGGAGAGAGAGGCATAGCATGACTCAGGTTTATAGTCTGGCTGACTTCCTGGATGGTGGTATCTCTAAGATAGGGGGCTTAGGAGGAGAAGCAGGCAGAGTTTTTAGCTTTTAGCATTGAGCAGATAGACACGTAATTTTATTTTTCCACCAATCCAAATATAGTCTTTAAGGGCAAATGCAAATGACAGTGGTCTATTATTAATCTAAGGGAAGAGTTAGCTTAAAAAATGGAGATAATTCCAATGTCTTGTTCTTTCAGAAGAGTTATGTGTGTTAAATAAGACAATATGTGTGGAAGAGCTTGAAACATTGCATTACATTATTTATCATTGTTAAATGATAAATTAATTTTGATTTTTGAAATAAAAGATTGCTCTTGCTTTAAAAATTGCCAACCTTGGGGCGCCTGGGTGGCGCAGTCGGTTAAGCATCCGACTTCAGCCAGGTCACGATCTCGTGGTCCGGGGGTTCGGGCCCCGCGTCAGGCTCTGGGCTGATGGCTCAGAGCCTGGAGCCTGTTTCCGATTCTGTGTCTCCCTCTCTCTCTGCCCCTCCCCCGTTCATGCTCTGTCTCTCTCTGTCCCCCAAAAAATAAATAAACGTTGAAAAAAAGAAAAATTTAAAAAATCGCCAACCTTGATTTTAAAAATAATATTATTTTACATGCAATTTTCCCCTTATACAATTAAAAAAAATAACATTTTTAGGGAGAGAGTGTGTGTGTGCAAGCAGGGCAGAGGGGTAGAGGGAGAGAGACAGAATCTTAACCAAGCTCCATGCTCAGCGCGGAGCCCGATGTGGGACAGGATCCCATGGCCCTGGGATCAAGACCTGGGCTGAAATCAAGAATGGGATGCTCAACCGACTGAGCCAGCCAGGTGCCCCTCCACTTACACAATTAAAAAAAAAAGTACAAAGAGAAAGATAATTGTGATTCTGAGTGACTATCTTCTGAGACTTCCAGTGCCCTTTTCAAATGTAAATCAAAACCAGCAGCATCCCTATGTGAACACGCTAAGACAAAGAGAATCTAGAAAGTTGAACTAATGATTAACACTCATCAAAGGCTTGCTATATACAAGGCACATCGCAGGATTTATTTCACTTAATCTTCATAACACCCTCGATCCTCTATTTTACAGTTGAGGAAGATGAGATGGAGAAATTAAGTTACTAGCTCAACACAGAGGTGGCAAGTGGTGGAGTTAAGTTTGAATGTACACAGCGCAGCTGTGGGAACGGAGTTCTTCAACTCTGTACCATATGGCCTCCCACTGTGTCGTCAACATATTTATCTCTAGGTGGATGGACCTGAGTGTATCCTTTCTTTCTTTCTCTCTGCTTCTCTGTATTTATAGTAATAAGCATATATTACTTTGAGGTTAAGAAAAAAGGTTATTTTAATTTAAAAAGCAATCAGATAAATGAATTTATTTTAAATAGCCCAATTCTCATTCATTCCCTGAAAGAACACCTCTGTATCTAATTTTCATTTTAAGCATTAAGTGCACTGCTGTTTGAAGACCAAGTTTTGTCTGGTGCATGATATAGTGTGTGCTTAATTCCCTGAAAAATAGACTACAATTACTGCCAGGTTAATTAACTGTCATTATCTCAGTGTCTGGAATATTACAGATAAATGTGCAATTCTGAAATAAAACTTTAGCTGTCAAAGCCAGAGAAAGAGGAGTGTTTTTTTTAAACATTTGTGACCTTTAAATTGTCTGAAAAATTGTTAATCAAGCTTAAGAAATTCACTACTATCTACAACAGTCCTGAGATCTGATGTTTAAAAGAAATGTGAGGTTAGCCTCTCAGAAGTGCAAAACTGTATGTCTAATTTTCTTTGTGAGTATTTGGCTTTCCTTTTCCCCTTGTTCGTATTGGTTTGTTATTGTATGATGTCTCAGGAGCATTAGTTTGTTGAATCAGATAGTACTGTTTTTGTTGGCATAAGGCAACACCAGGGACGTTTTTCTGTTGAAAGGATAATTAGATAGATTAAATTACATAGACTTCGCAAAACAACATGAGGCATTTAAAGGGAAACAAACAAAACAAAACAAAACAAAAAACAACCTCTAAAACAGGTTACACTTGGATTCACTGAACTTGACACGAATCCACCATTGGTCCATATAACCATGGCAAGAAAAGAAACACACTTAATGCAAATACACTTTATACAAAATTACTTGCTGCTTTTTGGTTTGAAGATATGTATGTATTTAAAAATGTGTCTGAGAAAAATGGGCCTAATCTTAAACCTTGATTGGGTTTAAGGTACACGGCAGTTTTTTCCAAATGAACATGAGTAAAAAAATAAATGTACTTTAAAAAAGGGAATAGGAACTAAATTAGAAATTGTACACTCTGAATTTACTCCAACTTGGGTTCTTTATTTTATCTCTTTGATAGAACAAAAGATGACTTCTGGTTCTTAGAACAAAGACTGACAGAGCTAAGTTCAAGCATTTGGAAGGCTTGGAGTGATACCTGTGAGAAGAGATTTTGATGAGTTAAGTGTAAATGAATCCAAAACATAGGGATTATGTGCACACGAACTCAAGTGTACAGAGGAAAAATGCTTGTTAAAATGCTTAGGGACATTCTAAATCTCAAATACTTGAAATACTTAAGATTTGTGGTGTGCATTCATGAAACCATGGCTATCCATCTTCAGGGTAAATGTGATAATCTGGTAAATGTGACAATGTGGATAACTTTGTTTTTCCATTTCACATTTTCTAAATTTTATGCCCAAGAATAAGGATGCTGTTTGTATTAGTCAAAGTGCTCTAGAGAAATGAAACCAATATGATGTGTGTATAGAGAGAGAGACAGAAAGAGACAGAGAGGGAGAGATTTATTTTAAGGAATTGTTTCACTCAGTTATAGAGACTGGAAAGTTCAAAGTCTGCAATTCAAGTTCAAAGTCTGCAATTCAAGTTCAAAGGCCATCTTTAGCAGAATTCCTTCTCACTTGGGGGGGGGGATTTTTTGTTCTATTCAGGCTGTCAAGTGATTAGTTGAGGCCCACCCACATTACAGGAGGGCAATCTCCTCTACTCAAAGTCCGCCGATTTAAATATTAATGTCATCCAAAACACCCTTACACAAGCATCCAGAGTGTTGTTTGACCATATATGTAAGCACAGTGGCTCAGCCAGATTGATACATAAAATTAATCATTACAGATGCCTAGTTGGATGATACTTTTTTTTAACTTTATTTATTTATTTTGAGAGAGAGAGAGAGAGAGAGCATGAACAGGGGTGGGGCAGAGAGGGAGATAGATAATCCTAAAAAGGCAGTGCTGTCAGTGCAGAGCCTGATCCCAGGAGCTGTGAGATCATGAGCTGAGCCAAAATCAAGAGTCTGACACTTACCCAACAGCCACCCAGGTGCTCTGTGATATTGTCTTCTTGTTAAAGCAGTGCCATTTCAGATGAATGAATAGAATCCACTAATAAACTTTTAGAACCAGAAAGGCCATTGGAGACCTTCTAATGGTATTTCTCAATGGGGACATTATTGGCATTGGGGGCAGAGTAATTTTCATATATGGGGGTTATCCTGAGCATTGAAAAGCATTTAGCACCCCTGACCCTAATCTCTGATTGCAAATAGCTCTCTCAATCATTGTGCCAACCGCAAAACCATCCCAAAGGTTTCCAAACACTCTAAGGTGGGTGTAACACTCTTCATTAAGAATTACCCTCTACCCTCTTTTAAAGTAGGTAATAGATTTGACAAGGTTGCTTTTTGCTATATCTTATATATAGACTATTACTTTCTCTTTTTTTCTGATTTGATGGAGTAATTTATCATGCCAGATTATTTTGCAGTAAATAATGTGTGAATCTATAATTATACTACCTAAAATAAGGTTTAAAATGTAAACTCTGATTAGTATAACAAGTTAAACTGTACAAAATTGGGTAAGGATTTCAGTCATAAAACTACCAGGGGTTTGGTTAACACACTTCTATGTTTTTGATATTAAACTAAAAGCATGGATACATTACTCCCTATTTTGAAAAACTTTTGGAAAGATTGCTTAGTTGGAGAAGCATTAATTCAAAACTTGTATGCATGAACATATTGAATGTCCCTGTCCATTCGGGAAAGGAGCATTTCTGGGGTGACAATTAGCTTGATTTTGGTTAACTAAACATCACACTTTAGATAGGAACTTAGATGTTACTTGCTACAGGAAGTGGTCACCAAGCGAACGTACTTCATTGGCATCCCATATTCTCCTGCTCACAGAAGTCATCCTCATAACGTACAGTTGGTCCTATCATCTCCCTAACTATACTGTAGGCTCTGTGAGGTCATTAACCTTGTAAAGATTGTTTACCTACCTTAGGACTCTTAATATTGAGTCAAATGGCTGGCACAGAGGAGAAGCTCAATAAATATGTGCTAGGTGAATTAGGAGAGGGCAGCATACGGAAAATAAACTTTTATCTCTATTGAAGATTATGCACATCATTTTCAATTGTGAAGCCTAGGGAACAGTAATATTTTATCATCTGTGTGTTCCATCACTTCTTAACATTGCACCTGGCCTGACTAGTTTCTCTCATGCTTTATTGAGGTATAATTCATACACAATAAACTGCACTCATTTAAGTATACAGTTTAGGGGCGCATGGATGGCTCAGCTGGTTGAGCATCCAACTTTTGATTTTGGCTCAGATCAGGATCTTGCAGTTCATAGGTTCGAGCCCTGTGTTGGGCTCGGTGCTGACAGTGAGGATCCTGCTTGGGATTCTCTCTCTCACTTTCTCTCTCTGCCCCTCCCCGGCTCATGTTCTCTCTCTCTCTCTCTCTCTCTCTCTCTCTCTCTCAAAATAAATAAATACCATTAAAAATATATAAAAAAATACAGTTCAATGAGTTTTGATGCCATGTAACCCCTGCCACCAAGATACAGAACATTTCCATCATCCTAAAAGTTCCCTAGTGCCCCTCTGCAAGCATCTTCTCCTCTCTCTTCCAACCCAGGAAAACACTGATTTGTTTCCTGCCAATATGGATTAGTTGGCATTTTCTAGAATGTTATATAAATGGAATCACACAGTATGCACTCTTGGACATATATATATCCTTCTTGAGATTCATCCATGTTTTTGTCTCCATATGTTCTTTACTCTTTTTTATTTCTGAGCATGTATTTTATTGAATGAATGTGTAATAATTTGTTTACCTATTTCCTGTTGATGGACAGGTGGATTATTTGTTTGGGGACTACTATGAATAAAGCTGCTATGAACATTCATGGACAAGACTGTAATGACATATTTTTAAATTTCTTATGGGTAAATTGCATACGAGTGGAATTCTGGATTATATGGCAAGTATATGTCTAACTTTGTAAGAAACTATGAAACTATTTTCTTTTCTTTTTTTTAAATTTCCTTTAATGTTTAGTTTTGAGAGACACAGAGACAAAGCATGCGCAGGGGAGGAGCAGAGAGAGAGGGAGACACAGAATCTGAAGCAGGCTCCAGGCTCTGAGCTGTCAGCACAGAGCCAGATTCAGGGCTCGAACTCACGGATCGTGAGATCACAACCTGAGCTGAAGTCAGATGCATAACTGACTGAGGCACCCAGGCACCCCTAAAACCATTTCCAAAGTGGTTGTATCCTATTTTTATCATCACCATCCATGTATGAGAGTTCTATTTGCTTTACATCCTTTCCAGAACTTGGTATTGTCAGTCTTTTTAATTTGAGCCATTTTGGTGGGTATGTAGTGGTATCTTACTATGGTGTTAATGTGCATTTTCCTGAAGACTAATGATGTTGAACACTTTACTGATCCATAGATCTTCTCTGATGAAGAGTCTGTCCAAATCTTCAGTCCATTTTTTTAAAAACTTGTTTGCCTTTTTTTCAGTGAGTTGCAATGAAAGTTCTTCTATATATTCTAGATACAAGAGTTCCTTACATATTCTAGATACAAATTCTTTGGTTACTAAACATAAAATGTTTTCTCTGGTCTATGTCTTTTCACTTTCTTTAAAAAAACATTTTTTTTAATGTTTATTTGTTTTTGAGACAGAGAGAGACAGAACGTGAACGGGGAAGGGTCAGAGAGAGAGGGAGACACAGAATCTGAAGCAGGCTCCAGGCTCCGAGCTGTCAGTTAGCACAGCACCCGATGTGGGGCTCGAACTTACAAACTGTGAGATCATGACCTGAACCGAAGTCAGACGCTTAACTGACTGAGCCACCCAGGCGCCCCAACAAATAACAAATTTTAGTGTTAAGATTCTGACTAAGGTCTGACTACAGAGTCTGTGCTCCTAACCAATATGCGGTTTTATTCCAAACAGTGCCTACTCTCTGGGTACTACTGAACTCTGGGATACTACTGAAGGCCATCAATAGTCTTATTTGCACATGGCCAACTAGCATACAGGAAGAGATGATGAAGACTTTAGCATTGCTTGTGAGGCCCCAGGGATATCATAATTAAAAAAAAAAAACCCTCGGGGTGCCTGGGTGGCTCTGTGGGCTGAGCGTCTGACTTCAGCTCAGGTCATGATCTCGCAGTTTGTGAGTTCGAGCCCCGCGTCGGGCTCTGTGCTGACAGCTTGGAGCCTGGAGCCTGCTTCAGATTCTGTGTCTCCCTCTCTCTCTGCCTTTTCCTGCTCGCACTCTCTCTGTCTCAAAAATAAATAAACATTAAAAATAAAAAACCCTCAAACATAAAAAGATGTAGTAAGACTCCCTGCAGTTCCTGGTGAGTGTGCCCCAGATGGGGATGGGAAGTGAAGCTTTTCTTTGCCTCTTGATACAAGTTCTGTGAGTAAAGATTTGAGTGGGCACAGTTGGTGTCACTAAAATAGTCTTCTGTTTCAGACCTTGGGGAATTTGGTAAAACTTCTTTGTCAAAAAAACCTACAAAATAGGAAGAGCTAGACTACTTTTTGGTCTTTCTTTTCAAAAATATAATTTGTTTTGAATAATGAAAGTAACACATGTACATTTCGTATAATTTGGAAAATACAAGAAAACCACAAAGAAGAAAACTCTTCTATAATCCTACCACCCAGAGGTAACCACTATTAACATTTGAGTCTTCCTATTCTTCTAGTCTCTTCCTGTGAACTCACAACATGAATAGACACATATTCGGAAAATGTAATGGTACCATGGTATGGTTTTGTAAGCAATTTTTGCAACAGCATATGGTGAATATTTTCCTTTGTTTCCTAAGACATCATTTTAATGGCTCCGTAGCACTACATCAGGAAGGATACCCAGAATTTAATTAACCACATCTCAGTTGTGTGGCATTTAAATTGTTTCTGATTTTTTTCATACTTATGCACATATATGTTGATAGCAATCTGTGATTGTTTCCTGAAGCGGGAGGTAAGCTAAATCATTCATGCAAAGTTACGTTTCACTCTGGTAAAGTTGTACAAGTTAACACACAGCGGAGTTGGTTTACTGTTTGATGACTAAAAGATTTGTAATCCCTTAGCGGCCAGATTCCTGAAACACTGCCAGAATTGCAGAGAAGAGCAGGCACTCCAAGCAACAATGAGAAATACCAACCAAGCTTTTCGACTTTCCTACCAGAATGCTAACGTTGCCATATGCCGCCTGTTTATTGGCGTATACCTCAAAGTCCACGGATCAACAACATAAAATACATATACTTTAAGTTCTCGACAGAGATGTTAGCCTTAGCCCAGCTACTTAGCTGTGCCATACCCCCACCCCAGGAAGGATTATTTGTGGGCAGAATCCATTTCTCATTCATCTTGATATCCATGGTGATTTCACACTCAGTAAATGTTTTCTGAATGAATGAAATCACTATCTCTGTTTACTACCATAATTTAATTGACTTATTTAGAGGCATTAAAGAAGGTAAGCTCCTGGAGTTGTTATCATATAGCTTGAGACTTCACCTTTGGTGAGAAGAGAAATGGAGCAACTAAAACCATTTTGACAGGTTGGAGCTTCTGGGCAGAGATCTCTTGCACAGGCTCATCAATGCACCAAAGTAAAGAGATCTTGAAATAATCATGTTCAAACCTGCATCTGGAATCTATCCAAATGCAACACACTTGTATGACTTGGTTTTATATACACCTATCAAAAAATTTTTTTAAAATCCCTATTCATATCAGCAGGAGAAACATACTCTTTCAACAAGCTTTGTGTTGAAACCTGGTGACCAAGTTCTATTCTTACGGATCAAATATCAGTAAAAGTTTTCACTATCACAAGATGGATCACAGTAAAAAGTTTTCTAAGCTTTTGCAGACCCATAATAATAATATTTTGACAATATCTATTATAAGGAATGTTTTGCCGATTTCTACTTATCTCTAACATTCATTCATGTCACACTCCTGAAAACCACATGAAATATCTCTCACAGCTAGTACATTTGCATACAATAAAGAACATTATGTGGGCTTGAGCAAGGACTTAAGAAACTTTGTAGTTCTCTCTAATGATTACAGTACAGAAAAGATACTATTTAGCTTCTGATGCCTTTAGTATGAAAGTCCTAAATACACGTACCCTTATGCAAACAAAGAGTTAATGTCTCTTTGCCTGTGAATGCTAAAGGACAGGTCTGTGGTTTTAGGGAAGTTTTAATAAGGACTGGAGTTTTAAGGTAATGTGTTTTTTTAAAACCTCTCTGAACCTTAGTTTCCTACTGTGTAAAAAGCATGGGAAGAGGGAGAGTTGTGGGAGGCCTGATTGTGCTAGTATAACTTCTTTCCTTCTTCCGCGTTCCTGGCTTGCTAGTCTGCGAATCATAAGAAATTTGGAGCCAGCATGGTGGAACCAAGCTCTGTGGAACTGGGGGAAGACTTGCGTTAAAGTCCTAGCTCTGCTATTTAAAAACTGTGAAATCTTGGGTTAGTCACCTAAATGAGCTTAAGTTACCTATAATGTGGAACTCTGATTAGATCTGCCTAAAATAGCTTGAGTTTCAAATAAGGTAAAAGTTCTTGATTCCTTGTTGTGCCAGCTTATTTAATTTTTGACCATTCATGAAAGGCCTTTACTTCTTTGCTTGGTTCCTTTTCCTCCACCTGTAGCCTCCTTTGCCTCCCCTTATTGGCTCCTTTTCTCAGGGTTCTGCCATGTCTTTTGTTGTATTAATGAATATGTAACTCTCAGGTGACCCATTCTATTCTGACAGCTTCAAGTGTTAAATATATGTTGTTCAACTGTTCAACTGTTAACTATATGTCTGCTATTGGTGTGTTGTTGAGCTTTAGACCTACATATTGTACTACCTGGACATAATCACCTGTATGCCCAGAAGGTCAAGGTCAAATGTTCAAAACTCAACTATTATCTTTCTCCTTATGATTGCTCCTTCCTGAGTCTTGGTGATTAATAGCGCTATCCACCAAGTGGACCTACCCAGAAGCCAGGTGTTCATCTTAGATTTTGCCCATTCAATCATACCCCTGTCCAATCAGTTCAAGGTACTGTAGATTTTACTCCTGTAATAGCTCTCAGAAATTACTTCCTGGATTACTTGAATTGTCTCCCTTCTTCTCTTTCTACTTCTTTTCTGGTTCCCTCCAATCTATTCTCATTGTTGTTGCAGTAAGTTTTCTAAAACATAAGTAGAGTATGTCATCATTCTGCTTGAAACCAGTCAGTTGTTCTGGCTATCTTTGCAGGGAAGATCAAATTCCTTAGGTTATCCCATGGGGCCTTAATGATCTCACTAATTTTGAATTCAATCTCATCGCTAGTCATCCTGCCATATTTACCTTCTTTCCAGACACAGATTCTTCTATACGTATGCACTAGTTCATTTCCAAGTGGCTGTTCTTAGGTTCACTTGTTCCCAAGCCCAACAGGACTAAGAGGTGTTTAGGCTTGCAGGCCTAGGATGTAGTTGACCAAATAGATTCTTTGAAATTTTCAAACCAGACAGATTTATTGTTTTAAGTGAATTTTTTGTTTGTTTGTTTGTTTTGTTTTGTTTTTCATTCTCAAGTTAGTTAACATACAATGTAGTCTCGGCTTCAGGAGTAGAACCCCCATGATTCATCTCTTACACATCTTACACTCATCCCAAAAAGTGCTCTTCTTAATGTCAGTCACCCATTTTAACCCACCACCCTCATGTGTCCCCCCATCAACCTTTAGTTTGGTCTCTATATTTAAGCGTCTCTTATGGTTTGCCTCTCTCTGTGTTTTTATCTCAGTCTTCTTGTTTATAATAGCAGAAGACTACAATATAAACCCATCAATGGAGTATTGATTATATAAGTTACACTGTATCTTTATATGTAGCTTTTAAAATGAATAAAGTGGGGTGCCTGGGTGGCGCAGTCGGTTAAGCGTCCGACTTCAGCCAGGTCACGATCTCGCGGTCCGTGAGTTCGAGCCCCGCGTCAGGCTCTGGGCTGATGGCTCGGAGCCTGGAGCCTGTTTCCGATTCTGTGTCTCCCTCTCTCTCTGCCCCTCCCCCGTTCATGCTCTGTCTCTCTCTGTCTCAAAAATAAATAAACGTTAAAAAAAAAAATTTAAAATGAATAAAGTGTATCTACATGAATTAATATAGAACAATCTCCAAAATACATTAAATAATTACATAGGAAAAAAGTTGCAGAAATAAGTGTATAATATGCATTTAGTTGTATGAAAAGAAATATAGGAAACTCTTTTTTTTTTAACTTCAAAAAAAATTTTTAAGTAAACTTTATCCCCAACGTGGGGCTCAAGCTTACAACTCCAAGGTCAAGAGTTGCATGCTCTACTGTCTGACACAGCCAGGTGCCCCCATAAGAAATTCTTTTTTTTTTTTAATGAACTTGTTTTATTTTTCATTTTTTTTTAAATTTACATCCAAGTTAGTTAGCATATAGTGCAACAATGATTTCAGGAATAGATTCCTTAGTGCTTCTTACCCATTTGGCCCATACCCCCTCCCACAACCCCTCCAGTAACCCTCAGTTTGTTCTCCATATTTATGAGTCTCTTCTGTTTTGTACCCCTCCCTGTTTTTATATTATTTTTGCTTCCTTTCCCTTATGTTCATCTGTTTTGTCTCTTAAAGTCCTCATATGAGGGAAGTCATAATTTTTGTCTTTCTCTAACTAATTTCACTTACCATAATACCTTCCAGTTCCATCCATGTAGGTGCAAATGGCAAGATTTCATTCTTTTTGATTGCCAAGTAATACTCCATTGTATATATGTACCACATCTTCTTTATCCATTCATCTGTCAATGGACATTTGGGCTCTTTCCATACTTTGGCTATTGTTGATAGTGCTGCTATAAACATGGGGGTGCACATGTCCCTTTGAAACAGCACACCTGTATCCCATGTATAAATGCCTAGTAGTGCAATTGCTGGGTCATAGGGTAGTTCTATTTCTAGTTTTTTGAGGAACCTCCATACTGTTTTCCAGAGTGGCTGCACCAGCTTGCATTCCCACCCCATAAGAAATTCTTAAGGGGCACCTGGGTGGCTCAGTTGCTTAAGCATCCGACTCTTAATTTCAGCTCCGGTCATGATCTCACAGTTCGTGGGCTCGAGCCCTGCATTGGGCTCTGTGCTGACATTGCAGAGCTTGCTTGGAATTCTCTCCCTTCCTTTCTGTCTGCCCCTCACCTGCTCATGCTCTGTCTCTCTCTCTCTCAAAATAAATAAATAAACATGAAAAAAAAATTTAAAAACATGTTTGAAGTGGTTAAGAATGAAATTAGATGGACTGGGCAAACATTAAAAAAAAAAGAAATCATTAATAGCAGTTACTTCTAGGCAGAAGAACTAGGGGTCTAGGGAGGAAGGAAGACTTGTTTGCTACTGTATATCTTTTTACACTACTTGAATTTTTAAACATTTACAACTATTGCTTAAAAAAACAATTAGTTTGTTTTTAAAATCACAAATCAGACATGCTCTTTTCTCCTATCGTATGTGCAGTCTATCGACTCTCTCTTCTACCATTTTGAACATATGTTGAGGCAGGTGGTCCCCCTCCTTGAGGATGGCCAAGTGTAGAAAACTCCTTGGCAGCTCTAACATCCTTAATGGAATTTCACTGTGACTGTGTCCGAAGTTTCAGGAGCAGCAATTTTACCATGTCCAGCAGAGTTCCTGAACAAATGCTTGCGTTTGTCCAGAATTAACTTTTTTTTTTTAAATGTTTATTGATTTTTGAGAGAAAGAGAGAGTGAGAGAGAGAGAGAGCAAGTGGGGAGAGGGGCAGAGGGAGAGGGAGACACAGAATCCAAAGCAGGCTCCAGCCTCCAGTCTGTCAGCACAGAGCCCAATGTGGGGCTCCATCTCGGGAACTGTGAGATCATGACCTGAGCCAAAATGAAAAGTCAGGAGCTTAACCTTTGAGCCACCCAGGTGCCCCTAGAAATTACTTTATTTAGACATCTGACATTGATTTCCCTCCCCTACCTGCACTTTTTTAAAATTATTATTATTATTTTTTTAACGTTTATTTATTTTTGAGAGACAGAGTGAGAGCAGGGTTGGGGCAGGGAAGAGATGGGGACCCAGAATCCAAAGCAGACTCCAGGGTCTGAGCTGTCAGCACAGAGCCTGACATGGTGCTCGAACTCACCAACTGTGAGATTATGACCTGAGCTGAAGCCAGATGCTTAACTGACCAGGCCACCCAGGCACCTCTCCAGCTGCACATTCTTAAAGCCTTTCATTTTGACAATTACTCTTCATCTTGTTCATTATTTTTGATGGCATAGGTACATGGACATGATTGAATGATTGGATCTTTGTTCTTCAGAATTGTTACTATCACTGAAACAATTTATCCCTTAAGTATACACATTTATTATTTTTAATTGTTTACTACATCTACTGTTGTTTCTATACTAACTCCATGTCTCTTCCTACCACTTCCTACCAACACTATTAATAGTCTAGTTGCATCTATTCCTTCTTCTGAAAAACGTTTGTAATTTTTGTAAAACATTGAAAATTAAAGCAAACACACCAAACATACAAATATCAAAGGTCACAAAGTGATGGTCAGCAGACTGAAGTTAGCCTGCATACATTTTTTGCTTGGTCTGCACACAATTTTAAAAACTTGAATTAGTTGTCCACAATTCAAAATTGAACAACAATTCAAAATTGAAGGAGGTATATAGTTTGCCTTGAGAGAGCAATGGCATCACTGAGGCTACATTCTGGCAGGGTAAAATCCGCTAGCTCCTGGGGCCACTCTTCCCCATAGCTGGACACAGTTCACCTCACACCTCACGCTCCAGTTCACCTCAGGCCCCACCCTGCCAGCTGTACTCATGGTAGGTATTTGAGTTTGCAAGTTAAGGAATTAATTCAATGGATTAAAGAATAGCCCAGTGGAATAATTAAATGGATTAAGGAATAACCCAATGATCACGTGACTAGGACTGACATGACCTCACTTGACCACTAACTCCTTCTGGCATGTCTGAAAGAGTTGATGCACCTTTTCTTGGAAGCTGAGCTTTGTTTTTTTGTCTGTTTGTTTGTTTGTTTAATTTTTTTAAGGTTTACTTATTTTTGAGAGATAGACAAAGCACAAGCAGGGCAGGGGCAGAGAGAGAGGGAGACACAGAATCTGAAGCAGGTTCCAGGCTCTGAGCTGTCAGCATAGAGCCTGATGTGGGGCTTGAACTCACAAACTGTGAGATCATGACCTGAGCCAAAGCCGGACACTTAACCAACTGAGCCACCCAGGTGCCCCAAGCTTTGTATTTTTGAATGTTTGTAAGTTGAAAGTATTTGAGTAAAGACCTATAGTGAATTACTAGTAGTTTACTGATTAGGCCGTGATCTTTTTCATATATGTTTCCTTTTGCTTAAAATACTTTCTTCTTCCAAATTCATCCTTTTCAAAATTTAGCTTCCCAGGAAACCTTCCCTGATTCCCTAATCTGATTTGGTTGCCCTTTTCCCCACACATCTATAGAATGCTGTTTCATCTTAGTATCTAATTATAGATTTTGTTCTAAAATTTGTTCTATCATCTTTTGTTCTAACAAGATTGGGAACTTCTTGAGGGCAGGTTACGTGTTGAGTTTTGTGTATATCCAATAGACCTCTTTTCACTTGATCATAGAGGTCTCCTATAAACCTAGTATCAGGAATATAGAAAGCTTTCAACAAATACTCAAGGGAATGAATGAATCTCTCAATCAACAGATTATACATGATTTGCTTTCTGTTACCCTATCGGCAACAATTTTGAGCAGCCATATATAGATTGACAGGGTCTATATATTGAGCAGCCATATATAGATTGACAGGGTCTCATTTATTACCTTAAATTATCAACTTATAGTTTGTGCTGGAAAGTGGTTTTTTTTTTGATATGTTAAGTGTTGGAGAATAGGAGAAACAAAGAAAGTTCAGATCTAAATTCACAGGTCTTATGTGGGGCTCAAGGTTGTTAAAAGGCACTCACTTCTCTCTTCCCAGAAAACAGTGTCAGAATATTTAATTTAGCCACCCATTCTCATGAGTGTCTGTAACATCTGATTATCAAATAAATGACTCTGAGTAAGATGCTATTTTATTACATAAAATGGGGAGTGCTATAATTACTGAGTGGAGACATATGATGTCACTAATTTCTACAGAAGAAATTAGTGGAAAATAAATTGTGATGAAATGCAAGTGTAACCTAATGACTTATTATCCTTTGAAACCTCAGTACATTGTTGGCATCTTCATTACAATTAACTTATTGACTGTATATACCCTTACATTTACATCCTTAAATTCATTCCCACCCTGCGGTATCACAGAAACATATTTGGTTTTGTTCCTGGTTCTGGCACAGAACTCCTAAAATCCTTGGAATTTCCTGGGATAAGGGTGATAGGAGCCTCTTTCAAGGAGGCCAATCTTGGCGAGCCTTTAGATAGCTTTAGCAAGGGGGCTGGAGGCCAGAAAGATCAAGCCTAGATTAGAAGCTTGGAAATTTCAGCCCCACCTCCTGATAGGGGGAAAGGGACTGAAGATTAAGGTTGATCACCAACAACCAATGATTTAATCAATCATGCCTATGTAAGGAAACCTCCATAAAAGCCTGTAAATAATGAGGCCCAGAGAGTTCCCAGGCTGGTGAACACTTTGAAGTGCTGGGAGCATGACATACCCCAACTCCACAGGGACAGAAGCTCCTGTGCTTGGGACCCTTCCAGACCTTATTCTATGTACCTCTACATCTGGCTGTTCATTTGTATCCTTCATAATAAAGCAGTAAATGTAAGTAATATGCTGTCTTAGGTTCTGTGAGCCATTTTAGCAAAACACCAAACCTGAGGAAAGGGTCATAGGAATCCTCAATTTGTATCTGGTGGATCCAAGGCACAGGTGGCCAGGGACTTGCAACGGGCATCTGAAAGTGGAAGCAGTTTCATGGGGCTGAGTCCTTTAACTTATGGGGTCTGATGCCAACTCCAAGTAAATTACACCAGAACTGAATTGAATTGCTGGTCACCCAGCTGGTGTTGGAGAATTGGGGAGGTAGTGTTGAAAAAGACATCAGATATATGATGTCAGTAGGAAAAAACCTCTCACACCCTTGATCATTATATTGATCACATCATGCTGATCATCAGCAATACTGCTGAGTTAATTTAAATGGTCCCTTTAAATCTGTATTTCAATTGCCTTTCCCTTATTGCCTTTCATGCAACATTATTCATTGACTCTACAAATATTGAAATCCCATTATGTGCCAGGCCTATGCTAGGACTTAGGGAATAGTGGTGATTAAAAACCTGATGTGAGTCCCTATTCTCATGAGCCTAGTGATAAAAACAGACATCCATCAAAGAATCACATCTACATATAGATTTACAACTGTGGTAAATGCTGGAAGTGAGAGGTATAAGATGTGATGATTATTCTCATCAGAAAAAGCATGACACACTTTCCTGAGGAAGCTAAAATGTAAAGACCTGTAGGAGGATAACTAAGTGAAGGTGTGGGAGTGGGTAAACTTAGACCTCACTTCTTTCAAAGTCTTCTGAGACTGAGGATTCTTTTTTCTTCCCCCTCCTATTTCAGCACCCTCCTCCTCTTAGATACCCCTGCACTCCCCAACCCCCCACACAATTTGGCTTCTATTAAGAGCCTCTCAGAATATACTCAGGACAGCATTAAAAGAAAACATTTCATAAGGTTTCTTTCTTTCTTTTTTTTCCTTTTAACACAGATCATAGCATTAGATGCTCAGTAAAGAAAGGCCCCTAACTTCTCATAATTGAGCACAGCACTGCTCTCCTAATCAGTATCCTCCTCACTTCCCAGGCTGATCCTCAACTGGGTGCACCTGGCATTCACCCAGCCAGGGCCAAGGTGATTGTGAAAATAATAGAGCTACGAGTCAAGACTATTGGACGGCAGTGAGAGCAACTTACTTTGCTGAGTGGAGTCAGGCTTGTCTTCACAGAGATTTAAAATAGGTTTTGAAGGATGAGGAGGAGAGGGGAAAGGCAGGAGGAGGAAACAGCACCCACAAAGGCACAGAGGAGTGAAAGAACACAGCGTATCTGCAGGGACTGAGGGGAATTTGGAATTCTCTTAAGTCAGGAAAACATCAAAATAAAATAGTGAAATTAAATCAGCTTTCTAAAAATGCAAAGAATCAAACTTCAGTGAACTCTAAAAGTCCCACAGGTAGAAGTCCTCATTTCTCTAAAATCCTTGGTAAGTGGGTTGTTGTTATACATATTAATCTCAACATCTGCAACTGTCCTAGGCTCCAGAATCCTTCGTTTAATTCCTTGGAGTTTATTTTCCTGGTATACTTTATTTAAACTCTTTGACATTTTTTATTGCCTTCCAAATATTACCCTTCTTTGTTGCTTACCATGTAGAACAATCTTTGTCAAATAATTTCCACATCTTCCCAGACAGTGTGATGTAGTTGACTAAGAATTTGTATTGGCATAACTTTTTTTCAGTTTCCTTTCAGTTGCTGGAATGGAAGCTTGTACCTAAAATGGCACATGGTGAGAGCTAGAAGAAAAAATGATAAGAAAACATATTCAGCCTAATAGAGAGAACCAAGCACCAAAAAACTCTTCCATAAAGTACACATCTAGAGAAGAAAACAAATGTTTCTGCAGTATTTTTGTTTAAACAAGTTGTATAGTTCTCTATTGCCATATTATCAGGCAAATATTCCTGTGTGGGCCTGTCCTCAGTGGATAAAGAAGGCAAACTTTTGTTAAAGTTGAGAATGTTGCATAATGTTCCCATTGTGTGTGAAGAAAAGAGAAACTAACATTTATTAGCACATATATTACATTAGGCTCTGAGGGGGTGCAGTCTGAACACTATCTTGTTTGGTCAGCTATCAGGAGCCTAAATGGGGTGATGGTCATACAATTTCATCGTGATGATAAACTTGGAAATTCATATAACCCACTGCCTTGATTTTCTAGAGAGCAGCTCTGTGGTCGTTTAGGTCATTAACAGCCACGTGGGACTTGAGCCCAGGTTCCTGATCCTTATATCCTGATCCCAGTGTTCTCTCTACAGCACCCCGAGATCCTCAGATCCTCAGGCCCTTTGTCTTCCAGTTACTTTTCTTTTCTTCCTGTCTCCTGCTTTCCTTCATTTTTCAACAGTGTAGTTATCTGTTCTTTGAAAATGGGTTGTTTGAAATCATCCTTCAACAATTTAATTCAACATTTATCTAATGATTATCTATGGCACACTAGACCTTGACACTATGCTAGACATTTGGTTGGATAGAGTAAGATAAACTATGTAGAGAAAATTAAAATACAAAGCAGCACACATAAATGCTTTGTAAACAAGTTCTATAGGATTTCAGAGGGGGGTGTAGGGAAGCTGGGACTTGGGCTTTTGATGAATGGAAAGATTTTCACAAGGAGACAAGGGCTGAGGATAGGAAAAAAATTCTAGGTAAGATGAAGAGCAATAACAAGGATAAAGAGGAAAGGAACATGTTGGAGAGATGACAAGAGGAATCAAATGACTAACAAAGCACTTGCATTAAAGGAGAAAAATCTGAGACAAGATGGAAACATAGACAATACTGTTTATGCAGCTAGGCAAGGAGTACTTTCTACTTTAAGATTAGAGTAGCTAAGGGACACCTGGCTGGCTCAGTTGGTTAAGCATTGGACTCTTGGTTTTGGCTAAGGTCATGATCTCACAGTTCTTGGGATCGAGCCCCTTTTTGGCTCTGTGCTGACAGCAAAGAGTCTGCTTGAGATTCTCTCTCTCTCTCTCTCTCTCTGCCCCTCCCCCGCTTATGAAAGCACACAAACACATATGTGTTTGTGCATACCCTCTCTGTCTTTCAAAATAAATAAATAAACTTAAAAAAAAAAAAGGATTAGAATAGCTAAAATACAAAGAGGATAGAAGCCCCAGTCAGATGTTATGGAGATTGCAGACAGGTCACCAGAAGCTGACTGGAAATGGGTGAAAGTAAGCAAGTTAACTGGGTTTGTGTTAAGATGAACTGGGTAGAGGGGCGTCTGGGTGGCACAGACAGTTAAGCATCTGACTTCGGCTCAGGTCATGATCTCACAGTTTGTGAGTTCGAGCCCTGCATCAGGCTTTGTGCTGACAGTGCAGAGCCTGGAGTCTGCTTCAGATTCTGTCTCCCTCTCTCTCTGCCCCTCACCTACTCACGCTCTATCTCTCTCTCTAAAATAAATAAACATTAAAAAAAAAATGAACTGGGTAGGAAAAGTCAAGAGCAAGTCCAAGGAGACTCTTACTAGCACGCTCCTACCTCCAGGGGGAGCTCAGGGTTTCTGTCCCTCATTCCAAAGAAAAAGGAACTCTGAAGTGAATCTAAAACAAAATGGAGATTTTATAGCAACATTGATTCTGCAGATTCTGTTGGAGGAAGAAAGTCATTATAAACGGAAGTGGGCTGAGAAGATATTTTCCTGTCATTCATCTCTGGGGACTCTTAGCTTTGTTTAGATCTTGTAATGCTCATATCTTTTCACGTCTTCTTTGCCTTGGGATTGGTGTCTGGGACATTTTGAGTTAGAAGGGCAAAAATATTGAGGGGTCCACATTGTCCAGCCTGATAGGATTTGGAGCCAGCATGAGCTGGCAATAAAGATAATGGTACATGTGTCTGGTGAGAAGCTTGTCATAGCTACATGTGTGATTCAGGATCCTGGTCAGATTGTTCTACCTAACTACAA
The DNA here is from genome assembly GCF_022837055.1 of Prionailurus viverrinus. Classification (NCBI taxonomy): domain Eukaryota; kingdom Metazoa; phylum Chordata; class Mammalia; order Carnivora; family Felidae; genus Prionailurus; species Prionailurus viverrinus. The sequence goes on from NC_062570.1 coordinate 46,660,451, forward strand.
GACTTGAATCTGGTGTGGTCACACAGGGCACTAGGATTTAGGGGGCAGTATTATCATGGGCAGAATTCTTGCTGAGAGAGATCTTGCTCGAAGCTTCAGCTACTGATTGCCAACAGGCAGAGTCAGAGGACTATTTCTGACATCAGAGAAGGTATCCTTGAAAGGCTGCGAATACAAAAGCACTCAGCTTCCCAGTGGTGCAGCTCCATCCCTCATGGTGGAGGAGAGGACCTAGTCTTGGCCAGGATTCACTTCTGGGATCAAAACAGTCTCATCAGCAGAAGCCTGGAATTTGAAGAAATGCAAGGCCAACTGTGAGGCACGTACCTTCTCTAAAATGAAGGCTATCTTCTTGGAAAGACCTGGCCCTCAATTTAAGAGTGAGGAACTGGGGCGCCTGGGTGGCGCAGTCGGTTGAGCGTCCGACTTCAGCCAGGTCACGATCTTGCGGTCCGTGAGTTCGAGCCCCACGTCGGGCTCTGGGCTGATGGCTCAGAGCCTGGAGCCTGTTTCCAATTCTGTGTCTCCCTCTCTCTCTGCCCTTCCCCCGTTCATGCTCTGTCTCTCTCTGTCCCAAAAATAAATAAACGTTGAAAAAAAATAATTAAAAAAAAAAAAAAAGAGTGAGGAACTGGAAATACCAAGATCAATGGCATGAATCTAGGACCCTGGAAAGGTGTTTAACCACAGAAATAAAGGAGACCTGTGAATGACTTACGGAAGAGAGATGACAATACTGTAAACTCACTGTGTACCTAGTCACAGTGGTGTTTAGGTGCAAATCTCTGGGAAAGCAGGCAGCCTATGCAGGTGTTGGACTTAACCCTAGTCTGTGGGTGACAGAAAGGCACAATTTTAACCTTATTTTTGCATCATACATTCAGAAAACATTTTTAAAAACTGTCTTCCACGATCCAGTTATAAGAGTTGTGGGTTTTTTTTTTAATTTTTTAAAGATTTATTCATTTTTCAGAGATAGAGTGTGAGTGGGGGAGGGACAGAGAGAGAGGGAGACACAGAATCTGAAGCAGTGTCAGGCTCTGAGCTGTCAGCACAGAGCCCGACACGGGGCTCAATCTCACACTGCAAGATCATGACCTGAGCTGAAGTTGGAAATCCAACTGACTGAGCCACCCAAGCGCCCCTATAGGAGCTACATTATTATACTAACATGCCATCTGATATTCTTACATGAAGGTCTATGTGTTCTAACCCAAATCAACCTTTATTCTATCATTTATGTGCTTTTAACTTGTCTTATTTAATAAGAATTTTATCTCACTACAAAATTCATAATTAACGCAGAATATTTGAAGATGCCAAAAACATAATGTAAAACAAAAATTAGACATGACTGTACCAAAGATAAGCATTATTAACATTTTGATGTATGCACTTTTACTGTCTGACTGTATATGTGCATATTTTAAAGTAAAAATCACCATGATATTTACATTGTTTTGTAGCTTCCCCCCCTCCCCCACTTACTAATGTATTTGTGGGACTTTTTCAGTGTTAGTAAATGATCTATGTCAAAAATTTTTCTTTACAATTTTTAATTATGTAAGTATTAGCATTATATTGTTGTGAGCTTAGAAAATAGAGAAAAATTGTACAGAAGGATAAGTCATTTAGAACCCTACCATCCAGGGATTAGTTACTTTTGATATTTTAGTCTATATACTGGCAGTCTGTTTTTAAAAGTTCCATAAGTAATAACTAAATGTATTCTCACCATAAACTTTCAAGTAATACAGAAGTATTTTACTCTTTTTTCTTTGCATGTAATAAAAATCATTTCATTGTTTCTTTGAGTATAATTTTAATATGTTTATAAATATCTTTATTTAATATTTTATTTTTTTAAATTTTATTTATTTATTTTTGAGAGAGAGAGCATGTGCTCCTGTAAGTGGGGGAGGGGCAGAGGGAGAGAGAATCTTAAGTAGACTCCACACTCAGCAAGGAGCCTGATGCTCAGGCTTGGTCTCAGGAACCATGAGATCATGACCTGAGCTGAAACCAAGAGTTGGACACTTAGCCAACTGAGTTACCCAGGGGACCCTGTATGTATCTTTTTATTTATTTATTTATTTATTTATTTAGTAAAGATGTTGGGTTTTTTTTTTAATTTAATTTTTTATTTTTTAAAATTTACATCCAAATTATTTAGCATATAGTGCAACAATGATTTCAGGAGTAGATTCCTTAGTGCCCCTTACTCATTTAGCCCATGCCCCCTCCCACTACCCCTCCAGTCACCCTCTATTTGTTCTCCATATTTATGAGTCTCTTCTGTTTTGTCTCCCTCCCTGTTTTTATATTATTTTTGTTTCCATTCCCTTATGTTCATCTGTTTTGTCTCTTAAATTCCTCATATGAGGGAAGTCATGATTTTTGTCTTTCTCTGGCTGACTAATTTCACTTAGCATAATACCCTCCAGTTCCATCCATGTAGTTGCAAATGGCAAGATTTCATTCTTTTTGATTGCCAAGTAATACTCCATTGTATATATGTACCACATCTTCTTTATCCATTCATCCGTCGATGGACATTTGGGCTCTTTCCATACTTTGGCTATTGTTGATAGTGCTGCTATAAATATGGGGGTGCACGTGTCCCTTCGAAACAGCACACCTGTATCCCGTGGATAAATGCCTAGTAGTGCAATTGCTGGGTTGTAGGGTAGTTCTATTTTTAGTTTTTTGAGGAACCTCCATACTGTTTTCCAGAGTGGCTGCACCAGCTTGCATTGCCACCAACAATGCAAAAGAGATCCTTTTTCTCCTAATCCTCGCCAACATCTGTTGTTGCCTGAGTTGTTAATGTTAGCCATTCTGACAGGTGTGAGGTGATATCTCATTGTGGTTTTGATTTGTATTTCCCTGATGATGAGTGATGTTGAGCATTTTTTCATGTGTTGGTTGGCCATCTGGATGTCTTCCTTGGAGAAGTGTCTATTCATATCTTTTGCCCATTTCTTCACTGGATTCTTTGTTTTTTGGATGTTGAGTTTGATAAGTTCTTTATAGATTTTGGATACTAACTCTTTATCTGATATGTCATTTGCAAATATCTTCTCCCATTCTGTCGGTTGCCTTTTAGTTTTGCTGATTGTTTCCTTCACTGTGCAGAAGCTTTTTATTTTGGTGAGTTCCCGGTAGTTCATTTTTGCTTTTGTTTTCCTTGCCTCCGGAGACGTGTTGAGTAAGAAGTTGCTGAGGCCAAGATCAAAGAGGTTTTTGCCTGCTTTCTCCTCAAGGATTTTGATGGTTATCTGTCTTACATTGAGGTCTTTCATCCATTTTGAGTTTATTTTTGTGTATGGTGTAAGAAAGTGGTCCAGGTTCATTCTTCTGAATGTTGCTGTCCAGTTTTCCCAGCACCACTTGCTGAAAAGACTGTCTTTTTTTTTTTTAATGTTTTATTTATTTTTGAGACAGAGAGAGAGACAGAGTATGAGCGGGGGAGGGGCAGAGAGAGAGGGAGACACAGAATCCGAAACAGGCTCCAGGCTCCCAGCTGTCAGCACAGAGCCCGACGCGGGGCTCGAACTCATGAGTTGTGAGATCATGACCTGAGCCGAAGTCGGACGCTCAACCGACTGAGCCACCCAGGCGCCCCTGAAGAGACTGTCTTTATTCCATTGGATATTCTTTCCTGCTTTGTCAAAGATTAGTTGGCCATACGTTTGTGGGTCCATTTTTGAGTTCTCTATTCTGTTCCATTGATCTGAGTGTCTGTTCTTGTGCCAGGTTTTTTTTTTTTTAAATGTTTATTTTTGAGAGACAGAGAGAGAGACAGAGTGTGAGCCAGGAAGGGGCAGAGAGAGAGGGAGACACAGAATCTGAAGCAGGCTCCAGGTTCTGAGCTGTCAGCACAGAGCCCAACGTGGGGCTCGCATCCACAAACTGTGAGATCATGACCTGAACTGAAGTCGAATGCTCAACCGACTGAGTCACCCAGGTGCCTCCCTATGTATATCTTTAAATTAAATACAGAAAAGTATAAAAGAAGACATAAATCGCTGGGCTGAAATCAAGGTGTGAGCAGGATCACCCTCCTTCTGGGAGAGGGCTCTATGGTAGAATCTGTCCCTTGTCTCTTCCAGCTTTTGAATAACTTTTCAACATTTCTGGTTGTATGCCTGTGTCACTCCAATCTTTAAGGTCAGCACCTTCAAATCTGTGTGTTCCATTTCACAGCACCTTCTTTCTGTGTCAAATCTCTCCCTGACTTTCTCTTAGGAGTACACTTGTGATTGCGTTTAGAGCCCACCCAAACAATCCAGGATAATCTTCTCATCTCAATACCCTTAATTTAATCATGTCCACAAAGATTCCTTTCAAATAAGCCAACATTTTCAGGGATATCTTGGGGTGTCACTATTCAGCCTATTAGAGCTGTAATCATTGGGTGGGGATGGAGCTCTGGGAGTCAATAGGAAGAAGGGATTGGGGAGAATCTTCTAAGGGTACCAATCCCAAAGTCAAGTCCACTCCTGGGGGAAAAAAAAAAAACAACCCCAAACCATGTGATAGCCGGAGTCACTGGATCAAAGAGAAGAAAGGGAACCAAGGGAACTGAAGTACAGATTTTGCACTTCCTGTCAGTTAAGAGTTTGAGTATTCTGCATGTAAGATGTGGGTTTCAAATATTTTAAGTTGCTGAGTGCTCAACTGAAAATGTGACTGAGATGGCAGAACTAGAAGTGGAGCTCACAGCTGAGGTCCAAGGCCAGAGCCAGAGGCACAAGTGGATCAGAGAACACTGGAGGAGGGTATAGACAGAAGCCGGTGCAGAAAGATTCCTAATCTCAAAAACAACCATGACTGAGGTGGAGAGCATTCAAAAGATGGGACTTTGGCGCCACAGGGAATTTTCAGCTTTCACAATCCATCTGTTGATCTAATACTAGCTATTTATTTTAAGGTTTATTTATTTTTGAGAGAGGGAGAGACAGAGCACAAGTGGGGTATGGGCAGCAAGAGTGGGATACACAGAATCCAAAGCAGGCTCCAGGCTCTGAGCTGTCAGCACATGAGATCATGACCTGACCCAAAGTCAGACACTTAACTGATTGAGCCACCCAGGAACTCCTTAATACTAGTTACTGATTATATTCTTCAAATTAAGCTTTTTGATAAATGTTTTAAATGACCTGGTAAGAGGATGGGCCAGATCTGCCTGTCTCCTCATGAATACTCAGGAGTCTGGGAGGAGAAGTGGGTGTTAGTCTTTTTTTTCTTCTGAGAGAGAGAGAGAGAGAGAGAGAGAGCATGAGCAGGGGAAAGGGGGAGAGGGAAGGAGGGAGGGAAGGAGGGAGGGAGAGAGAGAGAGAGAGAAAGAGGTGGGGGGGGGGAGGGAGTCTTAATCAGGCTCCATTCTCAGTATGGAGTCCGACGTAGGGCTCAATCCCACGACCTGGGATCATGACCTGAGCTGAAGTGAAGAGTTGGATGCTCAACCGACTGAGCCACCCAGATGTCCTGGGGTGATAATCTTTAATAGGTGACTGGTGACTAGCCAGGGGACCTTATGGAAAGAGTATGCCAGACATAAGTGTTGCATGTAAACACGCTTCTGAAGTCTGAGTTTGTCATTTTGACTAATTTAGAGGCTTACAGGGATGGTATATTTTTTCCTGAGAGGACAGATCATTTTGCAGGGTTTAAGTAGATAAGTGCATGAGTATTAGTTGTGGGTGGGGACAGTTGCTTCAGCCAACTCTCCTCACCAAAAGCAACTTTAGTGGAAGATCAAGCTTTTAATTCAACAGTTTTCAGAGATGACTGGTCTGGATTTCCCCAGCCACATACAGGAGAAGCCTCAAGGAAGAGGAAAGGGAGAAACACTGTGGGTGACACTGAGGCTTTCACCCAGTTCTCGCCCCTGCACTGGGCATTTCCTCCATTATGCGCTGTGCTCTTGCTGCCCTCAAAGGGGCTCAGCTATTTTCTGAGTAAGATGGAGAAAGTGTTTGATGATTAAGTGGAGAAGGGCCCCATGTTGTTGGGACATTCCAACCATGAGTTAAGAGGAAGGGAGATGAAAGCAGGTGGGAGGGGAGAGAAGGAGACCACACAAGACCCAGAGTAAGGGTATTTCCCCCAGAAATTGATAGTTCATGCACAGATGCTATTCATAAATGAGTCTTCTAACCCTCTTCCATGAGGGTATTAGTGAAAATGATACTGATAAATTCATATGGCTTAGGCTCAGGCATTATGCTTTTCCTTTTCCTGGAGTTCTCTTTGCCTAGAAAACTACTCATCCCTCAGCATACAATTTAAACCTCCAATATGAAGTCCACCCAACACTTGCAGATTCCTATCATCTTTCCATTCTCAACACATCCTGTGGTTCTACTTTACTGTGGCTATTCAGTAAAATCCTTGAGGAAGGTTTACAAATTTTATGTATCTGAGTCCCACCCATATTTACTAAATTAGGTGGGACATAAGCATTTGCTGTTTTTAAAACTTCAAACAGTTGGTTCTAATTCTGAGGTTGAGAATCATTGAATGTATCAAAGAAGAAGCAGAATATTAATTACTGGAGTATAAAGACTGTACTGCTTTCATTTTGTTTCCTCAGCTAGTGGCATGTTGTAAGCACTCAGTAAAAGTTTGTTGAGTTTACTGAAAGAATTAGTAAGCAGACAGAGCTGGAGAGGATACGATGTGGCAGAGCAAGTTTTAATGAAGGACTTGTTTTAGGAGGGCAGGTAAGGAGTGGTGAGTCGGTGGCATTGAATGAGGTATGAGCCTGGAAGGGGCCGCCTAGAGTGAAAGGGGTCTCAGGGGGACTAAAAGAAGTGGGTATCAGAGACCATCCCGTCCTAGTCTACATTCCTTTGACATTAGTTTGCTGCACAGTGGGAATGCGGTGACATTTGAATAACCTTCTAGTCAGGATTGGGGGACAGACATTGTATCCAGTGCCCTTAGTGGGAAATAAGAGAGATGCTGACAAGAAAGGGTTTAAAAATCTAGCTAAGACCCAAATGAAAAACATTCATATGACTCACATGACAACATGACAATTAAACTTAATCATTGCCATTTGTGAGGGCATAATATGTGCCAATCTTTACCTTAAGCACTTCATAAACATGACTTAGTTGAAAACCATTACGATAGCCCTTGATGAAGAAATGCAGGCTGGGACAGCATAAGTAACTTGTTTAAGGTTGTACAGCCAATAAGTATTAGAAGCTAGATTTGGACTCAGGTTTGGCTGACTCCAAAACTGTGCTTTTGTGCACGATACCTCTAGCCTCCTTCCTCAAATCTCTCTTCTGTGCAGCCTCTGGTCTAAGTGATTACCTAAAATCACATGGTAAATCCTACCATGTCTTCAAGGATTAAAACAGTTCCTGATCTTCACTGCCTTACAGAATGTGTTAGAAAATGGAGTATCTGTAGAACCAAGTAGAGAGGCAACTGAATAGGGTGAGGTTGATAGCGGCTTCCAAAAGCAGTGAATTAACTGAAGTTTACTTGAAAGAAGTAAGGAATACGGAGGAGAAAGAACAGAGCAATATTAAATCTAGACCTGAAATGTTTGAGGGACAAAAAACCCAGATTCACTTCTACACCTACCCAAATCACTATTCCAAACCTCACATGATAGCACGCTTGCACATGTGTGTGTGCATGTACACACTCAGAGAACCTATGAGATTTTGCTAAATACTAATTTTTCTACAAGTAGATAAAATAGTAAGACTAGAAAGATATATTTAACCAGGGGTAAGCTGTTTTGACTCACAAGATGTCTGCCACCAAATGTATGGGTTTTGGGTTGTTTTTTTTTTTTTTCCTCACACCAATTCTCTGATTTTTTGGACACCAACTGGGTGTCCCACAATTGAGTTCTATTCTAACACTAACTACCTGAAGTTACTTACACTTCACAGGGTTAAGGGCTCAGTCTTACAAGACTGGTCTCACTTTCAGGGGTGCCTGGGTGGCTCAGTTGGTTAAGTGTCGACTTCAGCTCAGGTCATGATTTCGTTGTTCATGAGTTCAAGCCCCACATTGGGCTCTGTGCTGACAGCTCAGAGCCTGGAACCTGCTTCAGATTCTGTGTTTCCTTCTCTCTGTCCCTCCTCCACTCACGCTCTGTCTCTCTATCAAAAATAAACATTAAAACAATATTTTTAATTAAAAAAAAAAGACTGCTTTCATTTTTGGATGCCAATTGCAAGTCTTAAACCACCCATGTTTGTGCTTCTGAACAACCAGGTATAAATTGGGGATACCCACTATTCTCTTCTCAGGTTCAGTAATTTGCTAGAATGGCTTACAGAACTCAGGCAGTCACTTCATTTGTGTTTACTAGATTATTATAAAGGATACAAATGAATAGCCAGTTGAACAGATACATAGAGCAAAGTCTGAAAGCATCCTGAGTGCAGGAGCTTCTGTCCTTGTGGAGTTGGGAGTGTACCACCCTCCCAACACTTCGATGTGTTCACCAACTTGAAAGCTATCCAAACTTCATATTTTATGGGTTTTTATGGAGGCTTCATTCCATAGGCATGACTGATGAAATCATTGGCCATTCATAATTGAACTCAATCTTTAGCTCCTCTCCCCAGCCTGGAGGATGCGGGTTGGGACTGAAAGTTCCAAGTTTCTAATCAAGGCTTGGTCATTCTAGCCACCACCCACCCCCATTCCCCTCTTGAAGCTTCTACATCTCCAGCCACCTCATTTGCATATAAAAGACACTCCTATCACTCCTAGGGCTTAGAAGCTGTGTATTAGGAACTAGGGACAAGACCAAATATTTATTATACCCCAAGGGATATCTTTGCAGGGAAAGAATTCTGCTTTCTGTTCTCTGTTAATGTTAAGTATGAGGGAATCATCCTGAAATTGGAGACAGAAGTTCATATAAATAATTGAAATCATAGTACAGGTTTAAATGCCTGTTGATTTAACTTATGATACACACCCTTTCAGATGTTAAATATGCACATTCACAAGGTATATTTGATGATTGTGCTGTGGGAAAAGGGTAATCCTCTGCAGCTCTTGCCAGTTTTATCTTCACTTGGAGTATTTCCTCCCTTGATTTTTATGTTACATGGACTTGTCTCATGATGGCACCATTGTGACATGTGTATAGGCTGGTCACACCCTGTTCAACTGTTATTTATTTAAAGTCTTCTCTCCTGATGGACTGGGCCCAAAACTTATCTGTTTCCCCCCAACTTTAGAATGGCAGGCAAATAGTGAGGCTTCTCCCCCAGGAGAGTCTAGCTTTTGCTATTGGCACCCATAGCAATAGCCATTAATATTGTGTTACTTCTGGCCACCCATCCTGAGTTATGATTGGCAACTCACACATATATACATACAAGATTTATGAGCAGCATTGTATTGTTTAAACTTATGCTTAAAAATAAGTTTATCTCAGCCACTGTTTCTGGAAGACTGTTATTATGGAGATTTATAACACACTACTGCTAAACTACTTGTGTCATATTGTTCTTAGTTGGTTCTCCTTTTGGGGGTTTCTTTTCTATTGTTTTATTTCTTAATGCATAGGCTTTAAATTTGCATACCTGAGACACTGTGGAAGAAAAGGCTAGTTTTACATTTGAATGGCTTGTAAATAATATGATTTTTGTTGGCATTTATTAAAATAAATAAAAGAACTTTTGTGGGTTTGTGTGAAATCAGTTTTCTTGTGGCATGATACTCATACAACATGCAAGTAGACTAAACAAAAGCATTCCCATGCTTAACAATCAGCAGCAAGTCCATGTTACTCACTAAATGTTTACTGAGGACTTACTCTGGGCCAGATACATACAGGGGAGAGCTCACAGGACACGACAAGATGCTGTGTACTCCATTAAGAAAACAGTGGCAGTCCCTATCATTCTTTTTCTTAAAATCCTTGGAGAGCTTTGGGTCCAAATAGGTTTAGAATATTCCTTTCCTGCCCAGAGAACTGAAAGTCTGAAAGAGCCTAGAAAGGGGAGAGGAAGCTTTAAGAATCCACAGTAGGCTGTGCCTCTGGCCCTCTTCTTTGACGTCTTTGCTCTGTCCTATTACCTTCAGTTCATGTTTCACCTTAATTATTGCTAGTTTTTCGTCTCAACTTTGAGTAAATCCTGGATTTGTCCCTGGACCTCTACTTTAGATCTTCTCATTCCATGCTCTGCACCTTATGAAGAAGTCTCACCCTACTCACAACCAGACGCAGCTTCTGGAACTACAATCCCAGAGTGGCATCCTAGATGCTGCTTGCCTGGGAGAGGACCTCAGACATGATCCATAGCTTTCAAGTTATAATTCCTTAGGTAGAGGTGCCTAGGTGGTTCAGTTGTTTGAGTGTCCAACTCTGGATTTTGGCTCAGGTCATGATCCCAGGGTCATGGGATCAAGCCCTGTGTGGAGCCCCACGTGGAACCCTGAGTAGGGCCACATGCTGAGCATGGAGCCTGCTTAAGTTTCTCTCTCTTGCTTGGCCCTCTTCCCCACCCACGTGCTCTCACTCTCTCTCTCTCTCTCTCTCTCAAAAAAAAAAATCCTCCCGTATGGCAGGAGATGAAGCTAGAAAGATAAGCAGCTGTCAGATCTAAAGGGGGTTTGTGTGTTAAGCTAAGGAACTTTTTTTTCCTGTTAGGTTTCAGCTCTATTGAACTTCTTGAGCACTTTCTGGAACAAGTAATTTTATTTCCCATCTCAGTGGGTTTTTTTTTTATTTGTTTGTTTATTTTCTTGATATGAGCAAGAGTCTAATAAGCACCAAATGCTGAATCAAGATATACCCAAATGTTACCAAAACCAATGGTCAATTTAGTCATATATAGGATTCATCAATAAGTCTTCAATTGTCAAGTATTACTACATGCAAATTATAGCTTAATCCATAAGGATGTCATGATTTAGGGACAGAGTGTGTACAACCCTGAGACAAGACAGACTGTGATAATCATATTAGAGGTTCAAACAACATTCTATGGGACTCTGATGGAAAAAAATATTAATTCTTATTAGAATAATCAAGTCAACAATTTATGGGATATACATAGGGTGTGCACATCAGGGCAACCAGCTAATTAATGTTGGGCAGAATAGATAGTGGATTGAGTAATAAGTATTACTTGTCAGCTTGTTATTTTGCCCTTCAATGGCCTTAAACTCTGAGTGATAAGGAAGTGAGAAAGTAGAAGAAGGAAGTGTGGCAGGACCCAGAGGGAAGGAATTTATTCTTGTGAGGGAAGGAATTTATTCTTGTAAAAGAAGGAGGAGAAGTGGAACCAAAGGCAGGAGAGACACGGGTAAAGATTGTTTTAATCATGGGTGTAGCCTTTTCTTGAGTCTGTTTAGTTCCAAGAATTGGGAAAGAAAAGAAGAGAGCCAACCATAGAACCAAAGGAAGGCTTAACATCAAAACAAGCAGAAAACAAAAGAAACAGAAATAACTTGTTCGTATAGGAATTTTACTATGGTACTACTACTTATAAAATTTGATACCAGGAACATTTTATGGATGATACAGATAAAAGTGTGGACAGGCATGGTTATAGATAGATGTGTAAGGGAAAATGTTATTACGGTTATTGTTAGAACTCTTCACAAATATTCCCACTCTCCATTAACGCACAGGAAAGTACTGAACTATCCACCTCTTTCAAGGATTGATGTGGCTATGTGGCTTTCTTTGGCCAATAGAATGTGAGTAGGAGTGACTAACATGTAGAATGGGTGAGAATTACTTTTTAGCCACTGAGATTTGGCATTTAGGTATAAGCTAAACTATCTTTCCTAATACAATTATCCATAAATGAAAAGATTGCTAATATTTATGCAAAGAAAGAGATTTGTGGGATAGGTTGAAGGAGTACTATCAGAGATGGAAATAATATAATACAAGGCTTATGATTCCCTTTTTATCTTGCAGTAATTTACCTATATGTTTTTCTCTTTGTAATATTCTCCATTTTTATGGTTTCAACTACTGCCTTGGAATGAATAAGTAAGAACTCTATGTATCTGGTCCTGAGAATCATACTCTCATTTCTAGCTGCCTACAAAGATATGCTCATCTTAGAGGATACACAGTTAGACTATTCAGACATGAATAGTCTAAAAATGAAGCCATGAAACTCCCCAGCAGACCAACTGCCCCCCAGAGAAAATCCCTTCCACCTTCAGTGATGAAATTAGCTTGCTTCCCCTTCTTTTTCCTCTTTATTCAATCTCTTCTTCAAAATGCGCCTCACATTTACCACTTCCTCTTCACTCACACCTCAGCCACCTTGGCCCAAACTTATTTAACTCACACCTGGACCATGGTCACAGCCTCACTTCCATTCCATCATATCCTCTCACCTATGTAGCCCAGACACTTTCCGAGGATCTTCTTCAACCCTTTGGTCTTATGTCCAACATTCTCTGCAGTGTACCCATCCAGTCCTCTCCATTGTTTCCCAGCTGTTGTGCTCAGGCCGGGTTGTTTGCTGTGCTGTGTAAACCATTCTGCTCGGTCTTACCTCACTGCTTGACTATTTTATTTCCAAGTGGGCAAGTGTTCTCACTAGCATCTTCCCAATCAAAAATCCCACCCATCCTTAAGCCTTATATGAAATTACTTTTTTTTTTTTTCTGGAAGGCTCACTCAACAAATGTCATCCAAACAGATCTCTCCCTTTCTCCACCCACATAGCACTTAGTCACAAAGTTCTAAGTTCTCTTAGAAATCATATAGAACAATCCCCCAATTTTACGGTTGAGGTTCAGAGACTTGGCTAGTCCTGCAGCCAGTGAGTGGCAGCTAGAACTAGAAGCTAGATGTCCTGACTTTAGTTTCCTTCCTGCTATACTTTTCTGCCCTTTCTTTACCAACAAATGTGTTTTAGAATTTAATTCTATCCAATCTTCATTTTGCTTAATGTTTATTAATCATGCATCCCTGATTAGATTATAAACAGCTTAGGAACAATGAGCTCAATCCATATTAGGTACAAGCCCTTATTTTTGGCTTCTGAGGCTGAGGTTCAGAGTAAGGTTGAAATGCAGAGCCAAGCCATTAAACCAATAAGTTTTGGAACAACTGGATATCAGCCAGGAATATAAATAGAACATTGGAGACAAAAGGAAGATAGTAATTTAAGGTCAGGACTTTAGATGACCAGAGTCAGGAGAATTTATGGAGATTTGAAAGTACAAACTCATTGAATTATGGATGATCAGAAAGAGTTAAATCAAGTGACAGGTCCTTCATGCAACACCTAGAATAGAGAAATAAGGAGAAGGAAAGAAAGGAGACTCGCCAAGATCCCCACAAATTTCTCATGCCTGGCTAGAGAAGTTGACTCTATTTTCTCTCTCTCTCTCTCTTTCTCTCTCTCTCTTTTTAATGTTTATTTATTTTTGAGAGAGAGAGAGGGAGAGAGAGAAAGACACCATGAGTGGGTGAGGGACAGAGAGAGAGAGGGAGACGCAGAATCTGAAACAGGCTCCAGGCTCTGAGCTGTCAGCACAGAGCCCGATGTGGGGCTCAAACTCTGAACAGCAAGACTGTGATCTAAGCCAAAGTTGGACGCTTAATTAACTGAGCCACCCAGGCGCCCCTAGAGAATTTAACTCTAAAAAAGAACACCAAGCATGAGAAAGCTTGTATATGAAGGAGAATATTACAAAGAAAAAAAAAACATACAAGTAAATTACTGGAAGGTAAAAAAGGAATCATAAGTCTTGTATTATATTATTTCCGTCTCTGATAGTATTCCTTCAAACTATCCCACAAATCTCTTTCTCTGCATAAATATTATACCTTTATTTTGTTAAGGTATTATTGACATACAACATTATATTAGTTTCAGGTATACAACATAATGATTTGATATTCGTATATATAGTGAAATGATCACCCAATAAGTCTAGTTAACATAGATCACCATACATAGTTACAGAATTTTTTTTCTCATGATGAGAACTTTTAAGATCCATTCTCTTAGCAACTTCCAAATATGCAATACAATAATAACTATAGTTGCTGTGTGTGTGTACTTATTTACCCATGACTTATTTATTTTATAACTGGAGGTTTGTGACTTTTGACCCTCTCCACCTATTTCACCTGCTCCCCATCCCCAAGCCTGATTTTTAATTATGTATGGTCTGGCCAGCCAGAGATGGTCTCAGCAGGGAGGGCAGAGCTGCTCTGAGCCAAAAGGCAGTAGATGTTCTGACCTGGCTGTTGGCACAACCCCAGCCATGTTCTCTCTTGGGAAGCCTTGCCAGATCCCATCCCTTCTGAATACTGGCCCAGACGCTTGGACTGAGGCCTATGCCTCTTTACTTCTGTCCTGGCTATTTGGACAATGGATCCCATCTACCAGTGATTGAGTTTCCCAACCCGTGCAGACTCACTGTGTCTTATTAACATAAAACACTTAGCATGGAGTATACAAGATACTGTACACTTTTTTGTGTGAGAGAGTGTGTGAGAGAGCTCAGCACAGAGCCTGACACAGCGCTCAGTCTCACAACTGTGAGATTATGACTTGGGTCTGAATCAAGAGTCAGACAACAGTGAAGACACCCAGGTGCCCCAAGATACTGTACTTTTTTATCTCACCATTCCTTCCCAATTTTATTGCCCACTGTATCTCTTTACATAATTGTACTAGGCAGCCACACTGGCAGCCACCATTCCTCACAAACAATATCCATTGTTTCATGCCTCCATGTCTTTGCTTGTGTTATTCCCTCTGCTTAGAGTGCTTTTCCTATTCCCTTTGCAATACTAGATCTGACTGACAAGACCTTATTTGTGTTTTGAAGACCCAACTCATACGTTCTTACTTTAGTCAAATATTCTAAGATTCTCCCCAAATGGAAAGAGCAAGTCATTCTTTTCCTTGGACTCTCATCATTGTTCTTTGTGTCTTTATTGTAGAACTTTACAAATTCTGCTTTATAGTATAGTATAGTATAGTTCTACGGCTTTACCCTATTATATTTAGGCTTCTTGAGAATGGGAACTATGTTTTAACTATTGCTTACCCTCACAATACCTAGACCATTGTGTTGTGCATAATAAACATTGAATAAACACGTTGGGCTAAGTCTTGATTTGGTGTTCTTTTATCCTGTATATTTTAAATAGAATTTTTTTTAGGGCAGTTTTAGGTTCACAGCAAAATTAGGTGGAAAGTACAGAGAATTCCCATCTCACCCAAACCTGAGATGAGCACAGCCCCCCTCACTATGAACATCCCCTATCACAATGTTACATTTGCTATAATTGATGAATCTACATCGGCACATCATTTTCACCCCAAGTCCATAGTTTACACTAGAGTTCATTCCTGGTGTTATACATTACGTGAATTTTGACAAATGTACAAAGGCATGTATCCACCATCATAGTTTCACTCTCCTAAAAATCCTCTGTGCTCCAACCATTCATCCTTCCCTTCCTGCTAACTCCTGGCAACTACTGATCTTTTCATCATCTCTGTAGTTTTGCCTTTTCCAGAATGTTATGTGGTTGGAATCATACAGTATGTAGCCTTTTCAGATTGGCTTCTTTCATTTAGTAATATGTATTTAAGTTTCTTTTCACAGTTTGATAGCTTATTTCATTTTAGTGCTGAATAATGTTCCATTGTTTGGATGTACCACAGTTTAGTTATCTGATCATCTACTGAAGGACATCTTGCCAAATTTGCGCAATTATGAATACAGTTGCTAGAAACATCTGTGTGCAGGTTTTGTGTGGACAGGAGTTTCAATTCACTTGGGTAAATACCAGGGGGCACTCACTATTGCTGGATTATATGTTAAGAGGATGTTTAGTTTTGTAAGGAACTGTCAAACTATCTTCCAAGCTGAGCCACTTTGCATTCCACCAAGAATGAATGAATGAATGAATATTTATTTATTTTTGGGAGAGCGCAAGTGGGGGGAGGGGCAGAGAGAGAGGGACGGGATCTGAAGCAGGCTCTGCGCTGATAGGCTGACAGCAGCGAGCCTAATGTGGGGCTTGAGCTCACGAACCAGGAGATCATGACCTGAGCCAAAGTCAGATGCTCCACCGACTGAGTCACCCGGGTACCCTGAGTGAGAGAGTTCTTAATCCTCCATGTCCTTGCCGACATTTGGTGGTGTCAGTATTTTGGTTTTTTCAATTCTAATATACAGTGGTATCTCGTTGTTTTATTTGCAATTCCCGAATGACAGACAATGTTGAGCATCTTTTCATAAGCTTACTTGCCATCTGTATCTTCTTTGGTCAGGTGTTATTCTGTATTTTAACAGAGTAAGAATAAATATCTCCCGATTATTCAAACAATATACAAGTTTACAAAGGAAAAAGTCAAACTTCTCGTTCTCTCAGTCTCATTACTGAAAAGTAAGCACTGTTAATATTTTCTTGGTCTTCCTTCAAGGCATTTCTGTATGCATTTGCATATCTACATATGTATATTTTTACACAACTCTGTAGTTTTTCTTTCAATAGTATTTTGTGAGTTTCTTTAAAAATGTATGTTAAAGACATATTACTTTACTATATCTTGAAAACCTTTCAAATCAGTAATGGCTGCAGAATATAGCAGACTATGAATGTGCTATAAAGTAATTAATTAATCCTTTAGTGGACATTTAAGTTCTTACTGTTTTTTTGTTTTTTTGGTTTTTTTTTTACCTTCAAGCAATTCTATAACAAACCACCCTATACGTATATATGTCTTTGACAGAAATGCCAGTATTTCTGTAGAATAGAGTCTTAGAAATGGAGTTGCTGAGTCAAGAATTGCATAATTTAAGAACATGATAGAAAGTGCCCTCAAACTGCCATATCATGCACAAAAAAAGAGGCTGTTCCAATCCACACTGTGTTAGAGAGTGTAGTGAGTATTCAGAGAAGGCTTCAGGGTTCCAAATAGGTGTCTTAGGGGTCATCTGGGGAAAAGAAGGAGCAAGAAAAGGGCTGGGAGTCCATGCTGCAGTCTCGTACTCCCTTTAATCAGACTATATCTGCTTTGATCAATATCGATTGGGTTTGGTATAAAAGTCCTCTTGAGGAGAGGTTTCTGGTGCTGAACCAATCGTTTAAAAATCATTGAAATAAAAAAAAACGTTGAAAAATCATTGAAATAAGGAATCACTTCTTTTGGTTAACAAACATCAGTAATTCATCAGTTAGGAATGTTTTCAGCTGCAAGTAACAGATAATCTATCAATAGTGATTGAATTAGTTGGGGTTTATTTTTCTCACATAACAAAAATCTAGACAGATGCACTGATCCTTTGGGGCTTTCCCTTATGGTTGCAAGATGGTCATCCCAGCCCCAGCATTATGTTTGCATTCAAGGCAGGATGCAGAGGAGATAGTTTGCACCACTCTGGCCCTTTTACAAGAATGCAAAAGTTCTCCCAGAAGCTCTTCACTCCTTCCCAAGACCTTTGCTTATATCTCACTGGCTTATATCTCATTATCTTCTCTGGTTTTCTACACAGTCCCTACTAGCTGTAAGGGAGGCTGGAAAAAGAGAACTTAGTTTTTCCAGCCTTTATAGAGGAGGCAGGCAAAAGATAAACAGGTTGGGAGTAGATGTTGGGTGGTCTGCAGAGTAGATCAGGCTCTGCCCCTAGAAGCTCACCATACTAAATACTAAAGACACAATTACAAATGAGATAGTCCTTACACTTAGGGTGTTAACAGTTGATGACAGACAGGTAAATAAACAGTCTTACTGCATAAATGGCATCAATAAAAATGTTCTATGTCTCAATGCAAAAATATGTAGAGGAGATATTAGAGACCCAAAGGAGAGAAGGTTGATATCTAAAGTGGGGAAGGGTGGGGGACACCAGGTAAGACTTCATTCAGGCACTGACCTTTAAGCAGTCTTAGAAAATGAGTACCGCTGGGTACTCAGGGGGTGAAGTAGTGTATTCCAAGCAAAGGGCATGGGGGCATAGAGGCACAAATCCATAGGGTCCATTTTGGGAAGTGCAAGTCGTTACTATGACTGAAGAGAAAATTTGGGGGGTAGGTGGTGGCAGGGGAGGCCTGATAAGAGATGACACTGGAGATTTGTGACAGGGCCGAGTCACAGCCTCCTGTGTTCCACAACAAGGGATCTGGAAACTCTTCTGACCTGACAGTGTCACCGAGATTGTGTCATCTAAGCTGTCTAGTGCAACCACAAAGTGGAAAACATGTGAAAATAGTCCTAAATACCTGTTACCTTTGCTGGATTTCCCTCTTTCAGCTGGATGCAGCCACACCTTAATTCCTGAGTGGCCTGCATGCCTACTTACCCCGCTGAGTACTTGCTGGATGAAAACTTGCCACCAACTCCCAAGGGAAGTTATTGCACTTCTCTGGGCCTCAGTTTCTTCATCTGTAAACTAATAATTTCTCTCTGTAGTACAGGACTTTGCTTTTCCTGCTAAAATGTTTTCAGATTGCATGTTTCATGAGTGTCAGTCTGGTATAATTAAAGAAGAAAAACAACAAGAACAACATAGTCAGAAATACTTGGGTTTAAGGGGCATCTGGGTGGCTCAGTTGGTTGAGCATCTGATTCCTGATTTTGGCTCAGGTCATGATCCCAGGGTTGTGGGATGGAGCTCCTCATTGGGCTCCAGGCTGGATATGGAGTCTGCTTGAGATTCTCTCTCACTCTCTCTCTACCCCTGCCCTCTGCATGCTCTCTCTTTCTCTCAAACTAAAACACAAACAAACAAAACAAAGAAAAACAAAACAAAAACACCTGGGTTTTAATCCTGATTCTCCATGTGTTAGCAGAGTGACTCTGTGACAGGTTCCTGAACCTGTATAAACCATGTATAAAATAGGAGAAACGTACCTATCTGTTCTTGGTGCATAGTTAATGCCCAATAAGAAGCAGTATTTTTACATGCTTTAAAAAAACTTACATCTACCCTATAAGGTAAGTGGAAGAGGGCTAATGTTATTCTACAGTTGAAGATCCAGAGGCTTACAGATATTAGTGGTTTTCAAAAGAGCAGCCAGCCAGGTAAGTGGGCTCAAAGCCAAGTCCTGACTCTAAAGTTAGCAGTTTCCACTAAGCCATGAGGCTTCTCTAAGTGAAAGGATAGGATTCAGATCTCTGTGATGCCTGTCAGGTAAATGATTTCCTGAATATATTAGAGATCCCCACACCTTCCTCAAGCCTGAGCTCAAGGGGCACACCAGCCCGAGTAACTTCATACTCCATAATAATTCCCGAGGGTGTAACTGGGATACTCTAGCCCTGTGTGTAGCTTCAGCGTGACCGTGACTGCAAACCTGCAGGGACGTTGCACATGGCCACTAAGGTTCCAGACAGCCTGGTGACTGAAAGGGCTCAGTACAATTGGCAAAAGGAAGGGCAGGACTTCCCTTGTTACGGGTAACAGTACACAGCTTTCTGGGAAGCTTGCAATAACGCAAGTTTTAGGAAGACTGTCACTATTTAAAAAAAATAAAGATGGGATCGTGACACAGAAAGAGATGACTTTTATGAGGAGGAAGTAGAAAGAAAAAAGAGGCAGTGGCTAGAACAGAGGAAGACAAAAGGAAATTTGGCACAAGAGTCCGTTTTTTTTAATGATTCAGTGTCGCTGGAGTGTTCGATGCAAGTAGGGGAGTAGAAAGAGTTGAAACTAGAAAGATCACAATGGGCTGGCCATGTCCGGCAACTGTTTGATTATTATTTTTTGAATGCTTGTTTATTTATTTGGGGGGGGGGAGAGAAAGAGAGAGTATAGCACAGTAATAAATTAATAAATGCCTTGAGTCACATGGTAGATTCTGCTACTTATCTTAGGACAAGTTTATTAAATTTTTCAGAATCTCAGTGTCCTCTTTTGCACAGTAATGATAATATTCACCTTACAGAGCTGTCACAAGGGGTAGAAATAATATATATTAAGTGCCTACACCGTGTTGGCAAAGAATAGGGACTCAAATAGATAGATGATGGTTATTAGTGCCCAAAGTCCCAGACTTAGCAAGAGCCGAATGCGGATTTCATGCCCTTACTTTCCCCACTACCTCTCTTTTCTCTTGGGCTTGTATTTTGGAAGATTACTCTAGCAGAAGGAAATTGGTGGAGGGTAAGACTAGAGGCATGGTGATCAGTTCAGAAATTGTGGCAATATAGTAAATAACTTCTGGAAAGACTGACTATCTCATGCCCTTTCTTTTTCTCTGATAATTGCCTCTAATACATGAAAGCCATTTTCCAGCAGTTGTGTTTCCATCACATGACTCAGCCTCTCCATCTTTTTGATCTTTGTTGGTCTCCAGACTCCCCAGAAATGTACTAGTTTGAACTGAGAGATTCAGAGCCTGAGGATTGTTGCAACCAAGTCACATCTATAGCAGACCCTCCAGAGAAGCTCTGTGGGCTACCTGCTTGTTCCCGGGTCCCTAGAAACGCCCTAGAGCCTGCCTTTCCACAGTGATTGCCCAGTCCCTTCTTTCATTACATACATGTAGCCATTCAATAAATCTTTTAATTTTCCTTCCTAAAGTGACACAATTACAACGAACAGAACCCTAACTAATACATGTAACAATGCTACAATTATTTGGAGAAATAAAAACATGAATCAAGTTAGTGTAATAGGTTTGGACAAAAGAAGAGGTACTTGAGTGATATTTAGAAATATGTAGGCTAGAGAAGGAGTTTGGAGTGGCTTCCAGGTTTCTGACTTGGGCGACTGGGTTGCTGTCATGATAGACAGAGATATGGGGAAAAAACAAGTGGCTGGAGGCAGAAATACTATGCTTGAGATGCCTAGGGCCATTCAAATAGAGATGTACAGTTGGAAGTTAGATAAGCACATGGAAAATTCAATCTGAAATGGGAGATAAAGATTTGGGAGTTTCCAGCATTTACATAGTCATTATTGCCCTGGGAGTAGATGAGATTGCCCAGAGTGTTAAATAAAAAAAAGAAGAATCCTGAGAATCAAATCCTGGGGAATACCAATCTCTAAGAGGTAGACAAAAGAAAATAAACTCTCAACTGAGATTGAGAAGGAATGGTCAGAGAGGGAAGGGCAGAACCATGAGAGGGGGTGAATGAGGGGAAAATTCAGTTGTCTAAATCAGCTGACCATTTAGGCAGCATTCTTTTCTATGGCTGAGGCTACAACCACCCTATCAAACATAACTGAACCCATGTCCCCAAACCCAGAGAATCCTTTTACTCTCCATCTGCTACCCCTTGCTTCCACCCCTAAATTTTCCTATGCTACATGGCCTCTTTGGATCAATGACTCAGTTACAATGACTATGTGATGGCCCTTCACATACTGTAAGTTTACTAACAGCAAAAGAAATGCCACTCAAAACAACCTCAAAGCTCTATCATATACCTATACTATTAATGCACAGTGATAAAGCAATAAAGCCCTGTGTTGGCAGAGGCTATGGGGAAGTAGGCAGGAATGAGCTTGGCAAGTGGCATTTTATACACAGTCAACCTCTGCAGGGTAACCCGGGAAGCAGCAATAGTGCTGTGTGAGCCCTTTGTTCCACTCCGGAATGTACCTCAAGGAAATAAAGTAAGGGAAAAAAGAAGTAAGTGGCACAGATCCTAGTTCTACTACTTACAATAGCATAAAACAGAAAACAATATAAATCCTCAACTTTAAAGTAATCCTTTAACAACATCAAAGTAACTGCTTTGGAACACTGCAGATACCCATTAAAAATGACAACCATGTGGATATGGAAATGTAACTAAGAAATAATGTTATGTGAAAAAAGCAAAGCATGCCAACTTTGGTGAGGGTGTGGAGAAGAACTGGAATCTCATAGTGTTGGTCAGAATGTAAAATTATTCCTAGATAGACAGGAGTGAAATTTGACCCAGCAATTTTACTCCTAGAGAAATGAAAACATATGCCCACACAAAAACTTGTACACAAATATTCATAGCAGCATTATTCACACTAGTCCAAAGGGAGAAACAGCCCAAATGTCCATC
Organism: Prionailurus viverrinus; assembly: GCF_022837055.1. Lineage (NCBI taxonomy): Eukaryota > Metazoa > Chordata > Mammalia > Carnivora > Felidae > Prionailurus > Prionailurus viverrinus. The sequence continues at coordinate 46,682,443 of NC_062570.1, forward strand.
GACGATGAATGGATAAACAAAATGTCGTGTATCTAATGGAATATTATTTGGCCACAAAAAGGAATGAATTACTGTTGCATGCTTCAGCATGGATGAACCTTGAAAACATTATGCTAAGTGAAAGAAGCTAGTCACAAAAGACCACAAATTATAGGATGCCTTCTATGTGTAATGTCCAAAAATGCAAATCCATAGAGACAGAAACTAGATTAATGGTTGTTTAGGGCAGGGTGGTGGAGAGAATCTGAGGATTGGTGGGTTACCGATAGAGGATTTGAGATAAAAATGAGGGTTTGAGATAAAAATGTCCCGAAATTGGTTGTAGTATATAAATATACTAAAAACCATTGACTTTTATACTATAAATGGATAGAACATGTGATATGTGAGTTATATCTTAATAAAACTGTTGCCAAAAAAATTTTTTTTTAATCATTGAACTGGGGCACCTGGGTGGCTCAGTCAGTTAAGTATCCGACTTTGATCTCGGCTCAGATCATGATCTCACTCTGTGCTGACAGTGCAGAGCCTGCTTGAGATTCTCTCTCTCCCTTTCTCTCTCTGCCCCTCCCCTGCTCACACACATGTGCTCTCTTTCTCTCAAAATAAATAAACATTAAAAAAAAAAAACCCACTGGCATATTTAGGGGAAGAAATCATTGAGCTGTATGTTCACAATGATTGAATGCTATGAAATATACAGAATACTTCAATAAAGTTTTTTTTTTTTAAAGCAAAGCATAAACTGGTTGCTATTTTATATACATCTGTATTTTTATAAAGTAACAAAGGCTGAAAGAGATTGGGAGTCAGTTGAGGTATAACAGAAAGACATTGGATTTGGGATCTAAAGTCCTGGTTGCATTCCTCATCCTGCCATTTCTAATAATGTGACCTTGGGCACATTATGGAAAGTCTGAGTTTTAGTTCTTCTGTTTGTACAATGGGGATACCAGTCCCTACCTCACATGGTTATTTTGAAGCATAAATGTTTAGCGGGTTCATTTTCTTGTCCTTTTGGACTGTGTAAGGTTAAAAAAATGTGGCAATAAAAATCAAGATAACATGCGTGAAAGGGATTTGAAAGTGAAATCTTCCAAAAAAAAACAAGAGAGTCTGCATCTTGGATCTATACTGTGGCTTCGGAAACAGCATGAGCAGAGCCTCAGCCTTAAAAAGAAAGCACCCTCCCTTTGCCTAGTGCCTTGGAAAATGCTTTCATCACTGGCTGTGTGGAAATTAAGAAAAGCTTTCCATGCTCTGAAACACTAGTTATAAAGGTAATTTGGGGGCGACACAAAGGAGCTAAAGGTGTGCTGATGCCAAGTTACCATAGCAACATGCTCTGCTGCTCAATCCCTCCCATTCCTGAGCCTACCCCCAGATGAGATGCACACAGGAACTAAGCCATTCTACATGAAATTATTTCCTCCATAGGCAGATAGGGGAGACATTTACACTTCTCCACAAATAATGTTTGAAGGGAGAAGCACTCTGAATTTTTATAAAACAATCCTCTCTCCTTTCTTCAGAATCAAATTCAAGATCTTATACACACCTCACAATGCCTGGCATGTGGCAAGTACTCAATATACAGCTGTGTAATGAATGAATGATCAGAATTTACCTAGAAGTCCAAGGTTGGAACAGAACACTATTGTTTATTAGTAAGATGAGACTAATGAAATATACACCAGGAATTTCAGAAAGGAGATCTAAATTCATACTTCACATAATTGGGTGTCTGTTCCAAGCCACATAGCATTTCCACATCTGGATCTGCCCCATTTATTAAACTGCTTCAGCCAGTAGCAAATTCCCCTCAAGTATCATGCTTATTATTCTGAAAGGACACAGTGTGACTCCATCAGTGTTATTCAACCTGTTATATTGTCCCCATTTCCAAATGCTGTGCAAGAACAGTATGTAAACATGGTCAGTTAATAGATGTGCTGTTCTCCACACTTCTGAGTTCTGTGGCCTGATCTTGAGAGAGAAGGGAGCCTGATCAAACCCACATCTGGGTAAATCGTTTACTTCTCCTATTGGGCACAGGCAAATATCCCTAGTGCCAGAAGGGCTGTTTTCAAAATCATTCTTCAGGGGTTGGAAAACCTTCCTCAAGTCCAATAACCACCAGCCCCTCAGACCCACCATGGAGTCAGGCATTGGAAAGGGCTGAGAGCTCAAGAGGAACTTCGTATCTGTTCCTTCCTCACACCAATATTCTCACATTTTTGACCCAACTCGTGGGCCATCTCCCTCCCAGAAGACATTTCCTTCTTGTGATCTACTTGGCTGCATTGTGAAACTACTTAGGTCAAAGAGGAAGAACAGAGAGGAATGCTTGTCATCACCAGACTTGCAGAGAACTTCCTTGAACCAGCAATCTACTAACTGCTGAGTGATGGCACTTTACAAACATCATCACAGTTAATCCCCCAAACAGTCCTGGAAGGCAAGTAGTTTTGATTCATTTTACCTGTGAGGAAACTGAGGCTCAGAGAGGTATTATAATTAGAAAATGGCTGTGCCATTATTTAAACACAGGTCTGACGAGTATATGGTTGGTTGCATCTAAAATAGCTAAAAACAGCAGAAGCAGCAATAAGCTTGTGCCAATACTACTATGCACCAGAGATTTAGGGGAGAGCAAAGGAAGAAAAACTTGGCTCTGACAATACCCTAATAACACTTAGACCTTACTAAGTTTAGACCTTAACTGTAGTAGCATATGTGTTGTGGTTGATGGCAGTAGGAAAGGACTAAGCAGGAAATACCAGAACCAGATTCTGGCTAATCAAGAAGATTAACCCACACCAAAGATGGCTCTGCTCTGATGCTCTTTCTTCCACTCCCTTTCTACCCTTCTAGACTCATCTTTTCTGTAAAAGCTTTCCTGACCACCCACATGATCCCCAGCATTAATCCTTTGTTCTATGTTCTCTTTCTACTTTGTTGTACTCAGTTATAGCCTTTCCTTACATTTTATTTATCTTTCCTCCCTACCTGCATACAGCACCTTGAGGCCAGCACCTGTGTCTTAGTCATCTTTTTATTTTTAATTTTATTTTTTTAAAGTAAGCTCTATGTCCAGCTCAGGGCTTGACCTCACAATCCCAAGATCAAGAGTTGCATGCTCTACCAACTGAGCCAGTCAGGCGCCCCTGTCTTAGTCATCTTTGTACCCTGTACCTCGAACTGATTTTAGTAAATAAAAAGTCTCATGACCTAATCTTAGCTTTCCAGTTTTAAACCAGTATCCTTACTTTCTCCGTATCCTAACTTGAATGGGACTTTTGAGTACCTTAGACAGGATATTTGTCAAGCATCAAATTTTTTATGGCTGCCCAGCACCCGAGCCCCCTTCCTACATTTGAGGGAATGGCCATCACATGAAACATGGGTCTCATGGGAGGCAGAGTGCGTCTTCCCCTTATGGAATTTGGGAAAGAGGTCAGACAGTTGCCCTTCTAGATTCCTGGCAGCTGGAATGCAAGCATATGACCTAAGCTCGATCCTGCTGATGCTCCTGCCCAAGAAACAGGGACAGTTTAGAATTTGTGCTGGTGGTTGCATTGGTGCCCACTGCTCAGTGGGAGTGGCAGCAGCATCTTAATGGAGATGTTTCTGTGATATAGTCTTTCTGTCTCCTGAGATGGTCTCCTTTGGTTCATGTCCATTTTCCAAGCTTGATGTTCTAGCCTTCCTGCCAATTCTGTGATTTTCCTGATATCTCTCAAATTCTTGTTCTGATTAAAATAGCCAGAGTTGGGTCCTGTTATTTGCCTCCAAGAGCTCTGATATAGCTGATGGACCCATCGTAGGTGGTCCTGGATCCTGGGAAGCCAAAAGGCCAACAAGTAACTTCGCCCTGATCCAATCCAAAGACTGAGATACAGGATTACTTCTCAGTCTGCTGTAGTCTGTTTTTCATAGCCATGATCAGCTCACAACCGTTCTATGTACAGACAGGTGGGCAAGTAGTAAAACAAGATTTCAAAATGAGAAAAGTAAAGCTTAATGAGACTAACTGGCTTCCTTGAGGTCCCCAAACTAGTGGCAGAACCCAGACTACAATCTGCACTTCTTGGTTTCTAGCCAGAGGCTTTCACCTGGATAACACTGAATGACTAACTTGCATTGAATTTTAAAGAATTCATTCACAAATATCCATCAAAGATCTGTTATATGCCAGTCATTGACTAGGACAATGGGCTCCCTCTCGTCTAGCCACAATATTATGTTTTCTGAAAAGTACTGTATTACTATGAATACAGACATAGATATAGATATAGAAATAGATATAGATATAGATGATATAGATATAAACTTGAATTTGGGCAGCAGTATAATATTGTTGCTAAAACCTGAGCCAGACTTCATGGGGCAAGACCCTGGCTTCCCCACTTAGATCTTGTGATAGGACACTTTCAGCATCCTACCCATAATCTCTTGATCTCACTTCTACACTCCAAAGTCTGTTTACTGAGAGTACCTACAACTCATTGCATAAAGAATGCACTTGGCCCTTGTGCAGAGGAGCTAGGAAAGCCAGAGTTAACATCCTGAGCAACAGTCCTCAAACAATGATGGAGACTGGTGAGATACCCTAGCTTCCTCACCTCTCGGTGGGAATAACTTTTTTTTTTTAATTTTTAATATTTATTTACTTTTGAGAGAGAGAGAGACGGTGTGTGTTAGAGCACGAGCAAGTAGGAGAGGGGCAGAGAGAGGGAGACACAGAATCTGAAGTAGGCTCCAGGCTTTGAGCTATCAGCACAGAGCCGGATGTGGGGCTCAAACTCGACAAACCACAGGATCATGACCTGAGCCGAAGTTGGACACATAACCAACTGAGCCAACTGGTGCCCCTTGGTGGGAGTAACTCTTTTTGTTTTTCAATAGATTGTTCAAGTATTTATTTTAATTATTACTTAATATCTTTCAAGATACACTTTTGTCACATTTCAACATTTCTGAAGTTAGAATACATCTTATAATTAATAGTCTGTGAGAGTATTAGAATGGAAAAGTTTTTCTTTCTTAGTGGTATATTAAATTTGGTGTATTACAATCAATAACATCTCATTTTAATGAGATACATTAATAGGTTTTCCTTTTTTTGTTTTTTAATTTTTAACATTTATTTATTTATTTTTATAATTTTTTTTTTATTTTTGAAAATTTACATCCAAATTAGTTAGCATATAGTGAAACAATGATTTCAGGACTAGATTTCTTAATGCCCCGTATCCATTTAGCCCATCCCCCCTCCCACAATCCCTCCCATAACCCTTAGTTTGTTCTCCATATTTATGAGTCTCTTCTGTTTTGTCCCCTCCCTGTTTTTATATTATTTTTGTTTCCCTTCCCTTATGTTCATCTTTTTTTCTCTTAAAGTCCTCATATGAGTGAAGTCATATGATTTATGATTTTTGTCTCTCTCTGACTGACTAATTTCACTTAGCATAATACCCTCCAGTTCTATCCACGTAGTTGCAAATGGCAAGATTTCATCCTTTTTGATTGCCAAGTAATACTCCATTGTATATATATATATATATATATATATATATATATACCACATCATCTTTATGCATTCATCCATTGATGGACATTCAGGCTCTTTCCATACTTTGGCTATTGTGGATAGTGCTGCTATAAACATGGGGGTGCATGTGTCCCTTTGAAACAGCACACCTGTATCCCATGGATAAATGCCTAGTAGTGCAATTGCTGGGTCATAGGATAGTTCTATTTTTAGTTTTTTGAGGAACCTCCATACTGTTTTCCAGAGTGGCTGCACCAGCTTGCATTCCCAGGTGAGAATAACTTTTTTTTTTTTAATTTTTTTTTTCAACGTTTTTATTTATTTTTGGGACAGAGAGAGACAGAGCATGAACGGGGGAGGGGCAGAGAGAGAGGGAGACACAGAATCGGAAACAGGCTCCAGGCTCCAAGCCATCAGCCCAGAGCCTGACGCGGGGCTCGAACTCACGGACCGCGAGATCGTGACCTGGCTGAAGTCGGACGCTTAACCGACTGCGCCACCCAGGCGCCCCGAGAATAACTCTTAAGAGTATTCCTCACTGTCTTCCAAAATTCCCCAATGAGACTGAACTCCAGTTGTCCTTGGTGGTAACCTGCTTGATAGCACACATCTTCCCGGATTCTTGTCACTCATTTCCTTTCTCCCCATCTTGTGTTTCGTGGGGTCAGCCCCACTTTCCCAAAAGCTGCTTGTACTTGAATCCTTTCCTCAAGGTTGGCTTCTGGTGGAACCTAAACTAAGACATCATGTGAGCCTGGGAAAATTACTCAAATAATAACCTGCAAAATGAAGATAACATTACTTGACTCATAGAATTTAGCCTGCATTATGGCACTACGAGTGTTTGCCACTGTTACTGCATGCAGCACTCTTGGCTCTCAGAGAGCTTAACCACACAATCTTTCATTTCTTTCTCCACAATCAGAGCCTCGCTTTCCTCTCCAGCTTCACTCCTAGCCACCACACTGGAGTTTCTGCCTCACTCATTGACAGATGCTGTTTTTTACTTCAGCCCTGCTCTTCCATGAGCAAAATGACCAGTCTCTTTCATATATTTGTGATTCAACATGTGCTGTCTTCCTTACCTGGACATACTTCCCCTCCCCACCTTTATTTCCCAGTAATGCCTACCTGTCTGTCAAGCTGCCACCCAGCTTTCCCTCTGGAAGTGTTGCCAACTGTCCTTCCTCTTCTGTTTGGTCCATACCACATGCACACCAAACACATCACACACACACACACACACACACACACAGATATACCTCCCATGATGGGGGCATGCAAAGAGAACACCTAACCCAGGTGTGCTGCTCTCCCTCAGGGCAGAGTACCTAGAACTGTAATTACTTGCTTTCTTACCTGCCTCCTTCACTACCTTGTGAGCCTCCCTGCAGCATGGCCTGTATCTTTTATTTCCATATTTCTGGTGCCTACGCCATTGCCTATCTCAAAAAATGTAACATTATTTAAAAAAAAATTTTTTAATGTTTATTTTAGGGAGCAAGAGAGACAGGGCACAAGTGGGGGAGGGGCAGAGAGTGAGGGAGACACAGAGTCCAAAGCAGGTTCCAGGCTCTGAGCTGTCAGCACAGAGCCTGATGCAGGGCTCGAACTCACAGACCGCAAGATCATGACCTGAGCTGAAGTCAACACTTAACTGACTGAGCCACCCATGTGTCCCTAAAATTATTTTTTTAAGTAAGTGAATGAAAACAACCCTTTGAAGTAGGAGTATTATCTGTATTTTTCAGTTGAGGAAACAACTCAAAACTTGAACTGACTGCATTCAAGGTAAGACAATTAATGCATAGCAGAAGAGGAACTCAAAACTGACCATTTGCGTCAAAGTTGAAGATTTCAGGGGCGCCCAGGTGGCTCAGTCGGTTAACCGTCCAACTTCAGCTCAGGTCATGATCTCACGGTTTGTGGGTTTGAGCCCCGCATCAGGTTCTGTGCTGACGGCTCAGAGCCTGGAGCCTGCTTCGGATTCTGTGTCTCCCCCTCTCCCTGTCCCTCCCATGCTCATGCTCTGTCTCTCTCTGTCTCTCAATAATAAATAAACATTAAAATAAAATTTAAAAAAAAAGTTGAAGATTTCTTCTGAAATGTTACAGCTGAGGGATTTTGTGCTAGAGATGCCCTTTATATCCCTCCTACTTTCACATCCTCTTCTTAGAAAATAAAGCATCCACAGCCTTGGGAGGAGAGCAGTTTTCCATTCAAAATGACCCAGTCTTCAGCCATGGTTGATGGGCTTAGGAGTAGACATCTGACCCAGGAGGAAGCCTGGTCAGACCATCTTTCATGGGAATCTAGAGAGACTGCAACAGTTGGCTGCATGCACTGGGCCTACAAGGTGGCAGAGAATAAGGGCAACTGAGACTGATATTTGGAGACTTCTGTTTTGTGTCATGTGATTATGGTCTAAACCCAGGTGGCCACTAGTGTGGTCAACTGAGGTCCGGTAAGAGAGTCCACACTTTGCCACCTAATGATCTGCTTTCGAAAATAAAGGGGTGCCTGGGTGGCTCAGTTGGTTAAGCATCTGACTTAGGCTCAGGTCATGATCTTGCAGTTCATGAGTTCAAGCCCCTCCCTCCCCACCCCTGGCCTCCATGGGACTCTGTGCTGACAGCTCAGAGCCTGGAGCTCGCTTCAGATTCTGTGTCTCCCTCTCTGTCTGCCCCTCCCCTGCTCCTACTCTGTCTCTGTCTCTCTCTCAAAAATAAATAAATGTTAAAAAAAAAGAAAAGAAAAATTTCATCCTTTTAAAATTAGCTATGCACCAACACTATTGATTAAAATAGACCTAAAGAGCAAATGAAAAATTGAATTATAAATATTAGTATTTACACAGTTGGGTACCTTTCTCACTACTTCTTATGATTATTTCATTAACTTAATATCATCTGGGTTCTTCCATACATTTCTATTCAGCCATAAATAAATACAGCACACAGTTATAACTATATATACACCTGTTAAAGGGTAAGTCAGATTATGTCACTTCTCTGACCTATAAGGCACTACATGATACACCGTCTGTTATTCCCATTATTCTCATCTTTGCTACATGGCCTCCATATTTTTCAACATGCCAGGCACATTCCTGCTCCATGGCTGTAAGAGTTTTCTAGGACTGCCATAATAAAGTTCCACAAACCAGGTGGCTGAAAACAACAGAAATTTATTGTCTCACAGTTCTGGAGGCTAGAAGTTAAAATATCAAAGTGTTGGGGTGCCTGAGTGGCTCAGTCACTTAAGCGTTTGACTTGGTTTTGGCTCAGGTCATGATCTCATGGTTCATGGGTTCGAGCCCGTGTCAGGGTCTGCACTGGCAGTGCCAAGCCTGCTTGCGATTCTCTCTCTCCCTCTCTTTCTGCCCCTCCCCCACTTGTGCTCGCTCTCTCTCTCTCTGTCTCTCAAAATAAATATGTAAACTTAAAAAAAAATCCAAGTGTTATCAGGGCTATGTTCCCCCTAAATCCTGTAGTGGGGACTCCTTGCCTCTTCCTGGTTTCTAAGGGTAGTTGTCAGTCCTTGGCATTCCTTGGCTTGCAGCTGCATCACACCTCTGACTCTGTCATTACATGGCACTCTTCCTAAATATCTGTGTCTCTGTGTCCTCTTATAAGGGCACCAGTCATTCATATTGGACTGGGCCCACTCTGATGACCTCATCTTAACTTGACTCTATCTGCAAAGTCTCTATTTCCATACAAGGTCAAATTTCACAGGTACCAAGGATTAGGAGTCCAATATATCATTTAGGAGACACAATTCAACCCATAACAATGGCTTTGTCATTGTTCCTTCTGCCTGTAATGCTCTTTCCCCAAATGTCTGCATTGCCACCTTTTCACTTCCTTCTGGTCTTTAACGTCACTTTCTCAGTGAGGTCTTCCTTAGCCACCTTAAGCTGAAATGACAACATCCATCCCCCCGCATTTCCTAGTTCCTTCCACTGCTTTATTTTTCTCTTTAGCATTTGTCATTAGCATAGTATATGTTGTATTTCACTTATTTTTATTGTTCATTTTCTGTCTCCCTTGGTATAATGTAAACATCCACATATGGAAAGCAATCTGTGAAACAGAAATTCATGGTGTTTTTTTTGAGAGAAAGTTAGCATATTCTGCTTCCTGTTGAAAAGTAAAACTCTGGCAACATGTTTTTTCTGGTCCTGGGGCTCCAGGTATAAGACTGACAGCCTCTGTGGAGAAGGGGGTTTACAAAGGACAGAGAAGATAGACTTCCAGAGAATGAGAAAACTCTGGTTTATTACTAACAGACCATGCTTAGTTCTAGAACAGACAGGGCAGGAAAATATTAACTTTCTCCAACAATCAAGAAGCCAAGAAGGAGATTTACTGAGTTGGGACTGAAGGGAAGGAAGATAATGTGTCTTTTTTTTGGCCTCCCTGGATAACTTCAGATCAGGATCTTAATTGAAAAGTAGAACTATTTTCTTTATCTGGTTTTGCCATGGACTGGCTGTGTGACCTTCAGCGACATTTTATCCTTCTCTGGGTCTTCATTTTCTCACCTCAAATGAGGCAGTTGAATTAGTCTCTTCAGTCTCTTCCAACCACACCAGACTGTGTCACCTTAAACTCTAACGTCCATGAGGGTGGGTGACCTCTTGTTTCCCTCCAGGTACCTAGCACCTAGCATAGGGCCTAACATGTAGTAGCACCTAGCACAATAGTGGACCCTCAATACATGCTGGCATAGAACGAATAGATGAGGATTAAACAAATGATCTAGGTAACTTTTGAAGGAGAGGGAAGACAAATCAAGGAATCTCATTCCATGGAGTCATATAGAAGATGTTTCTAATAAACTTGAAATCTTTATTGTAACCAAAAGGCCATTTCCTGAGATTTGTTTGAAATATTCAGAGCACCAGACAGTGGAGTACAAAGTTATTTAAATCAACTCTGTGCCCCTGAGGGCCTTACGGTTTTGTTGGGGAGACAGGAAACACATACCACAGAGGCTAAACAACTACAGAAGGGATCATCCGCAGAGCTTTGGTCAGTGGTACTTAGATTCTAAGAGTTCACGGTTTTCAGGGTTCCTGGAGAAGTCTGAGAGGGAGAGACCAGCTGAGCGACCTCTTGTGGTCTCAGCTCATCCATTCCAGCTTCTGGACACTTTCTGCACGCCAAGCTGACCAAAAAGTGCAGCAGCAGTGGCCCTCATCCACTGTCCTGTATACCCCCTGGAGCCACAGGCAGGTAAAAAACAAACCACCCTCTGCTCTCCTGTCCTGTCCCAGATTCTCTAGTCAAGTAAGAGTTTTGCCCAGTTCAGGCCAAGAATTGCTCTGTATCAGCCAACTCCCTGCAAGTCAGCTGACTAATGGTTTTCTATCTTCATCTGAAAACAGCCTAGAAAAGTCTTGAGTTTATGGAGAGTCCCTCTGAGTCACAGCTCAGAAAATCCTCTATATGTCATCCTATTTGATTTTATAAAAGCCGTCAGCTTTTAGAGCAGAGGAGCCGCCTCCCCGTTCTTAAACAAAGTGAATGCGGCTCTGGACCTGGGACAGGCAAGCTTGTCTTCTAGTTCCAGCTGCCTCACTTAGGGACAGTGGGTGTTTGACACGTCACTTCTTTCTGAGCCTTAATTGTCTCCTCTGTAAAGGAAGGGCTGTAACAACACTACAAACACCTTCACTCCACCCCCCCACCCCCCACGACCACAGGGTTATTCTGAGAATTAAATGAGATCACTTATGTGACATCATTCTGCACTATACAAGTGTACTTCTCTTTATTATCAGATTTCAGCTTTGATGACTCATTTCAGACACAGTTCTCGACATATGTGGCCTTCACTTAGCCCTACCATCAATGATTTCTCCTTCATTTCTTTCTCTTTTTTTCTAGAGAAATTATAAAGCTGGTGCTATGCATACTCCTGATGGAGTCTCCTCTGGTACTTTACTTGACATCATTCGGGCTCCACTCTGCCTTCATAGTGGGACCTACCAGCTGTTACTCCCTCACTCAGACAGTAATTATTCCAGAAGTTTTCTCCCAGCCCACACTATTACCATGCAAACCTGCATATCTAAAATTGGCATGTTTAACAGTTGATCTAGTGTCATGTGGAAACCCAAATAACAATACACAATAAGAGTCAAGAGTCCTGTGTTCCAGAATCAGCATTGTTTTTGATCACCCAGGGAGCTCTGGGCTGTTCAGTTTGATAAACATCTATTCAGGTCAGGGGAGTATGGGGGATGTGGCCTGCTGTGCAGAAAGTCTAAGTTTTGTAGGTCACACAGAGATGTAAACCTCCACTAGGAACAATGTCCTCTACAGTGGCTCACATATACACAAAATAAGGGTAAACAGAGGAGGGGATAATTTAATCAGTCTTTAAGGGTCATAGAGGCACCACTTCAGAGAGGAGGTGACATCTGAGCTGGCCTTTGGAGGAAGGTGAAGGTTTTGTAAGGCCAAGAAGACGTGGAAGGAAGAACATTAAGACATGAACAAAATCAAATGATGGAGAAATGAGAAGAGTTTGGTATGGTCAGAGCATGGGATGTATGGTCTGGAGGGCAAGAAATGAGGCTCAGAGAAGTTGGACTGAGGCTGTGTGGGACCTTGAGTGCCAGGCTTCAACATCTGGGCTGTATTCTCACCAGCCCTTCTTCAGCCAGGGTTCCACAAGAAAACTAAACCCTCTTGGGGTGCCTGGGTGGCTCAGTCGGTTGAGCAGCCGACTTTGGCTCAGGTTATGATCTCACGGTTCATGAGTTTGAGCCCCACATCAGGCTCTGCGCTGACAGCTCGGAGCCTGGAGCATGCTTTGGATTGTGTATCTCCCCTCTCTCTCTGCCCCTCCCCTGCTCACACTCTCTATCTCTCAAAACTGAATAAACATTAAAAAAATTAAAAAGAAAACTAAGCCCTCTTGACCTCAGGCATCCCCTGTACAAATGAATTTCTTCCCTTTGTATTGTTCTTCCCTAGAACAATACCAGTTATGCACCATCCTGGGGAGATAACTGAGAAAACAGTGACTTAAATAATTTTCTGTAGGGGTTGATGGTCACGTGGAAGCCCAGTTGAGAAAGGCTGCTAGGCAATGGCAGGTCATCCAACATGTATAGAAAGCAAGTGACAACCTCACATGTCATAGAAACATGCCTCTGATGACAATGAGAAGAATATTTAGAAAGAGTGCAGGTAGAATAAAATTCTACTGCAGTAATTCGGGGGGGGTGGGGAGTGATGACCAGGGCTCAGGATGATGACAGTAGAAATGGAGGAAAGGGATATCCAAGAGACATCTGGATGCAGAATGGATGGAGTAATTCAGGGCTGCCTTCCCTGGTTTCCCAGCTATGGCATGGAGTTGCTTGCAGTCTGGAGCCTTCCTGAAGAATGAGAAGTTCATCAGCTACCACCCACCATGGGGGTGGTGTGTGCTGACACTAATCTGGACTTTATTGTGCTCTGGTGAACTCTGCACTGCCTGGTAGGCTCTGAGTTAGGACTTTTCTCTTCATACCCATCCCCCTCCTTGCCATGTCAGCCCAGTCCTCACAACTGACCTGCAGCCTAATTCCCTTACTCAGCCCTACATTTCCCTGCTGGGACAGAAGCCTTGCCCTGAACTCCAGACTGCTTGGCTGGGATCCTGACGCTCTGTTTTCCTCTTCCAACCCATTCTTCCAGGGGGCTGGGTCTGCTCCCCGTGCCCTGGTCCCCCATATCCTGCAGCAGTGTTAGTATGGCCAGCTCCAGTGCTGCTTGATCCCAGCTTCCTCCTCCTGTCAGACAGGCCCATGTTGCTGAGGTCCACCATGCCTCCCACTTAAACCCACTCGAGTTCAGATATCACCAAACCTCGTCCGGGACCCGTGAACTCATTTGTAAGATAGGGGGCTATACTAGGTGACTTTTAAGGTAGCTCCCTTCCAACACTAACATCCTGTATTTCTAAGTAGGCCAACTGTAAAAGAAGTCTGCACTGGCACAGAACAATTGAGGCTGGGAGCAAGTGAGTCAGACTCAGCAAAACTGTCAAGCTAACTGTGAACCCAGGAGATTAGAGTGTAGCACGCCACTGGGCAGACAGCAACTGAGACTCAAACCACAGATTAGCGTACCCAGACAGCTGTGTGGACAAGATGACTGATACCACACCTAGTTTATTAGTCACATTCATGTTCAAGGAATTAACAACGTCATTCTACACCCCCCCAAAAGACAACATTCATTTATGACCTAAAGCTATTTCCTTTGGTGATTATAACATTACCTTTTCTCATGGTTAGTACTGGTCATTTGGGATGAAATATTAGCCCATTAGTATTTTGCCCATTTCCTAGAAAGAACCATCTGGTAAGTATTCCCTGAGGGTCAAGCTTTACTCTCAAGACTTCCTAAGTTCCTCCAAGATGCTTCTCAGGGTGTGTGAAAGAAAAAACACAGATCTTTGAAGACCTAGGTTTGAATCCCACAGCTACTACCTAGTCATGTGGTTCTGGAAAAGTGAATCTCTTTGAGCTTTGGAAATAGGATAATACCTGCCTTGCAAAATGGTAGCCCTGATTAGAAGTGCCTGGTATGCAGAAGCTTCTCAATAAAGGAGTTCTCCCTTACACCAACCCTGCTGCCTTCCATCTCTTCAGGTCTCTTTGCTCTCAGGATTGTTTCTCCTGGGCTTGCCTAGATTCTTCCTCTCTTTCCCACAGGAGCCTACAAGATTCCTGCCAGCCCACACAAGTTCCTGCTCCAATTTCAGACCTATGGTATGCTGAGTGAGCACCAGTACTTCCTGGAGTAGGGGCTCCTTGCTTCCCCACCCCCGTTAGGGCTGAGCAATCACAGGCCAAGAAAAAAATCTTGGTCAGAAGATGAGATCATAGCTGAAGTCTGTAAGAGCTCCATTGTCTCAGCTCCAGGTCTAATACACTGAAGATGTGAATGTCAGTCCTATAATTTAGTATAGGGCCAGTCAGGAGATTCTGAGAGACTATGCTGAAGTGAGGACATGGGTAAAGTAGGATGTCTTGAAGCTGCTGAGCACAGGATTCATCTGTGGGACACACATTTTAGGCTGCCTAGGGTCTAACATTCTTGGTTCATCCTTCAAGGGATTCTAATATCAGGGACCAGTACAGACATGGGCTGTAAGAGCCTTTGAGATCATGTAGATCTACTTTCTTTTACACAAATGGAGAAACTGAGGCTAGAGGAAGAAAATTACTTTCCACATACAGAGAAAGGGCCAGAGTGGCATTTGAACCCAGGTCTCCAGATTCTGTGTCCATAACTATGTCTGTTATCCCATTATCCTATGGGGGAAAAAACCCAGTAAATTCTTAAAATTCAACACATTGTGGATACTTAATAAATTGGATTGTTGAATAACATGTGGAGAGAATGTTTGCTAACAGGATTTTAAAGAAGAGAGCATTCACTGATTGACCAAATATTTGTTGAGTGCCAGAAGGTAAGGACTGTGAAGGATATTGAATGTCATGCTTAGGAGTGTGATTTCTACTTTGTAGGCAACTTGAAGCCATCACAGAGTTCAGAAGAGAGGATTGACATGATCAGGTTTGGAGGATCATTCTGGCAGCAGAGGGGAGGATGGACTGGAAGGCGTCAAGAGGGTGCATGAGGAAGTAGGAAGCTTAGAGCAGTCCTGGATGCTTGATGGATGTCCAAAGAAGGGTAGTGGCAAGAGAAGATTAGCATGGCCCCTGCAAAAGGGTGACACAGGAATTTGTGAAGCGTTCCATAATTAAAAAAAAAAAAGAAGGGTAATGGCCGTAGAACAGACAGGAAGCAGGAGAGCCAAAGGCCATTTCCTAAATACAGTGAATGGGGCCTGCTGTCAGTGGGATGACAGGTGAGGCCAGGTGGGGCAGAACTCGGGGCCTGAGGCAAGCCAAAGTACTGCTTCTCAAGACCCTAGACCTCTGCCCAGGCTTCCAGGCTACTCAAACAGGCTCCACTCATGGCGGGGCAATGTTTGATGGGCACAGCACTGGGCAGGCTGCAGGCTGCAGGCTGCTAACAGTCATTAATGGCCACTGGGATTCTGATGGTGATAAACTGCAGGCATCTGTTTCTCCAGCAAAGTGCAGCAAAAATGGTTGGCTGTGGCATAGAGATAAGAAGTTCTGTTAGAAGTGTTATTTCCCCAGAGGCTCCCAGTTAAGGGTAACACTTTTTACAGAAAATCTTCTAGTTTCTACACCTTGGCTAGACAATTTCAATTTACTGGTACAGGTAAGTGTCATCCACTACAGCTACAGAGGTTATTTTAACAGTTAATAGCAGTGTCAGGCAGCCTGACTCCAGACTAGTCCTCACTAGCTATATAAGCTGGAGCAAGTTACTAAATCTCTCAGTTTCCTCAAGCATATAATGAGGATCACAGTAGTACCTTTGTGAGGGTTGTTGTCCTCATGACATGAGATAATGCACTTGAAATGCTCAGTACGATGCTTGCCACAGAACAAGTGCTCAGAGTCAGCTATAGTTAATTTTAATAGCTCTACTGAATTATTTTGTAGCATGGAATATATATTTACAAAGACCACTTTTGTAAGTATAAATAAAATTTGTGTTCAACATTTTTAAAAACTTCTTGTTGGGATTTTGTGTTTTAACTAAATTTCAAAGATTCATGGATGAGGAGTGGGACAGAACACTGGATACATTCTATATGTAGATTTTACGAATGTGCAATAAAAGCATTTTTTTTTTTTTGCTTCCCCCAAATTTTGTGTTCAAAAAATGGTTCTGCTATTGATTTTCTGGGTGGCTTTGAGTAAGTCCATTTAACCTTTAAACTTTTTTTACTTCTTTGGCAAAATAAGTGGGCATAGTTTACATGGTTTGAAAAGGCCCTACCAATTCTAAAATAGGTAACTGGAATTATTTTTTCTTTTGCATAGCAACAACAGCAAGTCAAACCCCCGTTTCTAACGAAGGCCTAGAACCCTTCAGAATTATCAGGAATTACTGCCAAGAATCTAACTACCATCTTTACTATGAAATGTACGCTTATTTATCCAGCAGTTTGACAAAGTATAGCTGATCTGGAACATTGGGAAGGTTATTCACAATGTCATAGCTGACAAGCAGAAAACTGGACATGGAACTTGAGTTTTCTTGTGCTTACTCATCTTTGGGGGAAAGTGACTTTTTTTTTTTAATTCTCTCATTTGTTCATTTTTAGTGTCAAAGTTTCTCTGTGAGTGATTTTTGGTGATAAGCTCATCAGTTTGGCAAAGTGCAGGGAATGGGTGGGTAAAGATCATCTTTGGGAGCACACCTTTCAGGTCTAGCCCCCATTGTCCCTACAGCCCTCTCCCACTCCTTTGTTTTCACACATTTTTTAAAATTTTTTTTTTAATTTTTTAAAATTTACATCCAAATTAGTTAGCATATAGTGCAACAATGATTTCAGGAGTAGTTTCCTTAGTTCCCCTTACCCATTTAGCCCATCCCCCCTCTCACAACCCTTCCTGTAACCCTGTTTGTTCTCCCTATTTATGAGTCTCTTCTGTTTTATCCCCCTCCCTGTTTTTATATTATTTTTGTTTCCCTTCCCTTATGTTCATCTGTTTTGCCTCTTAAAGTCCTCATATGATGGGGCGCCTGGGTGGCTCAGTCAGTTAAGCGTCAGACTTCAGCTCAGGTCACGATCTCGCGGTCTGTGAGTTCGAGCCCCGCGTCGGGCTCTGGGCTGATGGCTCAGAGCCTGGAGCCTGCTTCCGATTCTGTGTCTCCCTCTCTCTCTGCCCCTCCCCCGTTCATGCTCTGTCTCTCTCTGTCTCAAAAATAAATAAACGTTAAAAAAAAATTTTTTAATTAAAAAAAAGTCCTCATATGAGGGAAGTCATATGATTTTTGTCTTTCTCTGACTGACTAATTTCGCTTAGCATAATACCGTCTAGTTCCATCTACGTAGTTGCAAATGGCAAGATTTCATTCTTTTTGATTGTTGAGTAATACTCCATTATATATATATATATATATATATATATATATGCCACATCTTCTTTATCCATTCATCCATCGATGGACATTTAGGCTCTTTCCATACTTTGGCTATTGTTGATAGCGCTGCTATAAACATGGGGGTGCATGTGTCCTTTCAAAACAGCACACCTGTATCCCATGGATAAATGCTTAGTAGTGTAGTTCTGTTTTTACTTTTTTGAGGAACCTCCATACTGTTTTCCAGAGTGGCTGCATCAGCTTGCATTCCCATGTTTTCACACATTCTGATACAACCAGACTGACCTCGGCTGTTTCCTCAGATCCTGTGTGTTCACTGCTTCATATTTTACTAATGCTGCTCTCAACCTGGAAACCTTTCTTTCCTTTTCCCTGAATTCTTCCTCCACTCTCACTGCCAACATTTATATGTTCAAATCCTCCCCATCCTTCAAGGCTTAGTAATGTTATGTCTCTACAAAGTCTGGGTAATCTTTCTCCAAGGATGCATTGAATATCTCCATCAGCTGAGCTCCCAGAACTGAGATATGAGCTTCTGATGTACACCTCTCAGATGCTCCTGGCACCCACAATAGCACAGTGGTTGTGCACAGGAACTGCAGTCACACCACTTGAGTTCAAATCCCTACTGGAGCCTTAGCTGTGTGTGATCTTGGGCAATTTATAAGCCTCTCCATGTCTCAGTTTCCTCATTTGTAAAATGGAGCTAATGGGAGCACCTACTTCATAAGGGTTTTGTTAGGTTTAAATGAGCCAGTACATTCCTAGCAGCACTATTGCTGGGTCTAGGGTAGATGCATAGGGGTACCTGTACCCCAATGTTTATAGCAGCATTTCAACAATAGCCAAATTATAGAAAGAACCTAAATGTCCATCAACTGATGAATGGATAAAGAAGATGTGGTTTATATATACAATGGAATAGTACTTGGCAATGAGAAAGAATGAAATCTGGCCATTTGTAGTAACATGGATGGAACTGGAGGGTATTATGCTAAGTAAAATAAGTCAGTCAGAGAAAGACACATACCATATATTTTGACTCATATGTGGATCCTGAGAAACTTAACAGAAGACCATGGGGGAGAGGAAGGTGGGGGAAAAACATTACAGAGAGGGAGGAGGCAAACTATAAGAGACTCTTAAACACTGAGAACAAACTGAGGATTGATGGGAGTGGGGGTAGGGGACAGGGGAAAGTGGGTGATGGGCATTGAGGAGGGCACCTGTTGGGATAGGCACTGGGTATTGTATGGAAACCAATTTGACAACAAATTATATTTAATATAAAAATAATAAATGAGTCAGTACATGTAAAGCATTTAGAATAGTGCCTTGCCCACAGTCAGTGTTTAATAAATGCTAGCTATTGTTACTTTCTCCTTCTACCTTATTTTATATGTATAACATCACTAATGTTGCTTCCTTGACTCTCAACTCCTTGAGAGCAGGAGGATTTGTGTCTGTTAATTTTTTGTAGCTCTTTTTATGCCTAGAACTTAGCACACAAAGCTAGTTATCTGACAGATTTTAGAAAACTTAGGCCTAAGTCTTTCCTACCATTTTATCCCTAATATTCACAAGGTGACTTTAACCATGGAATAAGCGATTCCATGAATTAAAGAAGTTTGTTGTAATTAAATGTCAAATTGGACATTAGACTAAATAAACAGTCTGTAGTCAGTTGCATGCTAATGCATGTGGAAGGCCAAGGCCTTTTAAAGAATATTACATGTGGTCTGCAACTATTTGACCCAGGGCCCCCAGCTCCTGGCCCTGGTCCCATTCCACTGCACTAAGCAGCCAGATTCGATTACCTTTGCTTCCCATGGCCGTGGGTCAGCCTGGCCCCAGCTGGCCATGCACAGCAATGACCAAGGCCACCACAGAGTGCAGTTCACTTTGCAGGAAGCAGCCTCATCCATGATCCATAGACAGATTGGTGAACAAATATGTACTAAACGAAAACATCATATATTACTCGTGTGGGACAAAGTTCAGTTGTAGTCAAGACTACAGGTCCAATTCAGATCTGTTTTTGAGATATTTTCCACATCTTTTCCAGATATTTTTCACATTTTTGCAGAGACACTTCTTGGTCTGTGATCATGGATTGGTGCCAAACAGCAGTTTACCCAACACTGTGATTCATTTATTTGTTTACTATACACTGTTTGACTTTTCTCATATTTGCCTTTGGCTGAGGACACTCAGCATGTGCTTTACATGTCTAAGCAGTCAGGCTTTTTAGTATTTTTGGATCTTAATAAAAAATTGGTTCTCCAACCTGCCTCTATAATCTGGGAATACAGCCAAAGGTAACAAAAACACTAATGTGAAAAGATACCTACACCCCCATGTTCATGGAGGCATTATTTACAATAGCCAAGATATGGAAACAACCTAAGTGTCCATCAGTGGATGGATAGATAAAGAAGTTGTGGTATCTATATAGAATGCAATATTATTCAGCTGTAAAAAAACCCAGGAGATTCTACCATTTGCGACAACATGGATAGACCTTGAAGGCACTATGCTAAGTGAAATAAGTCAGACAGAGAAAGACAACTATTACATGATCTCACTTATATGTGGAATTGAGAAAAAAATGCAAAAAAAAACCCCATAAAATAATAAAAGAAGATCAGACTTGTTAGCAGATGCAGGGGGTTGGTAGGGAGAATTAGAGGAAAGTGGTCAAAGGGTACAGACTTCCAGCTATAAGATAAAGAAGTACTAGGGATGTAATGCATCACATGGTGACTGTAGCTAACCCTGTCAGATCACACACAGGAAAGCTGTTCAGGGTATAAATCCTAAGAGTTCTCGTCATGAGGAGATAACTTGTTCCCCTTTATTCTTTTCTTCATACTGTATCTATATGAGAAGACAGATGATAGCTTAGCTTACTGTGGTCATCATTTCACAATATATGTAAATCAAACCATCATGCTGTGCACCCTAAACTTATACAGTGATGAATGGCAATTATTTCTCAGTAAAACTAGAAAAAAATTCAGACCAAAGGCTAGGATTTTTCTAATAATAAGTCAGGGACCACTCATTTTCTTTTTAGCGAGTATTAACTTCAATTGAGTCCTTCTCTTCTGTGAAATTGCACATTAGTGCTAAAACATAATTCGGGTCAAGTATAATATCAGCTGCTGCTGTGTCATTAATAGTTCCAAGTTCATGAATAAGAGCCATACAAAGTAGCACAGGCTCAAAGAAATGGGCCTGGAGAAATGAGGCCAGACAGGGCCCAAAGAAATCAAGATATAAAATGCTGCCTTCTCTCTGCTGTCAGAAGCAGCATTGCCTTCCTCACAACTAACCTTAGCTCAGAGGGGGTACTGAAAGTCTCAAAAGTTGGTTCTCCACCCTGACTCTTACGTTTGCTGTTCTTAACTCTAGAATGGCATTTCATTGGCAGAAGTTTGTTCTAGAGACTTCGGTCCATTCCTTTACTAATTCATTCATCCATGCAATGTTTATTAGCGCCACTATGTGCAGGATCTGGGGAAAGAAAAGCGAGTAGGACAGAGCTTTTTGTCCAGTATGAAGGCAAAAATAGGGATATGGTTAAAACTCTATATGTTTGAGAAGTGTTATGATAGAGCTTTATGAATGGGGCTGCGGGAGAAGTAGGAAGTAACCCCAGAGACAGGGAATTCATAGAAAACCATGAGTGAAGGAATGATGAGGTCACATACCTCACAGAGGACAGGTAAAGTGAGGAAAGACAATGTTGAGTACAGATACCTCTGACAGGTGAATGCTTTAAGCTGGCTGGTGCTTACGAACAAGTAAAATGTGCAGCAGCCTTTCAGGTTCACAAGGTCACACCATCCAAAAGCTGGGCAGAATTTATCCCACAAGCTAAGAGTTGATAGGGAAGTGAGTGAGAATAGACAGACTGGGACCTGGGCCCCTGAAGGGGGTGTGTGAAGAGGGCTCTTGGTTTGGAGGAACAACTTAGGGCACTGGGTCCAGAGTTGGAGGTGTCCTGAGACTGGCACTGAAAAAGGCAGTCAGAAAATGCCAAACAAACTTTGCCTATTTGGTAATTTGGGGGAAAGTAGACACTGGCTTAGTTGTGTGCAGTGAGGTCCCAGATGGAAGCCATAAGTTAAATCTGGATTAATGTGGTTTATTTGATTAAAATAGGCAAAGCATGTGTTTGTCTTCAGGGCTAGAAGACTTGTTGAAGTCTCCAGTTCTAATCATTCCTGTCCCTGCACTGTAACCCCAAGTAGCACATGCTCTTCCTTCTACTCAGAGTATCTCTGCACCCTCTTCTTTTTTGCTCTTCAAGGCTTAAACAAGTGTCCCCTACTTCCCTGATGGCTGTTGAGTATGCCTGCTTCAAGCTCCCATAGAAATCAGTACATCTCTCTCACTGGGTTAGCACCCATCACACTGGATTGTCCCTGTCTGTTGACTTTCCTGTCTCTGCCTCTGCCAGGCTATGAGCTTTCTGAGGGCAGAGACTACCTTCCATCTCTATCCCCAGGACATAGCCAGACTAGAACAGTAGCTGCTGATGTATTTCTGTGGTTCTGTGGATGGACACATGGATGGATGAGCTGAGCAAGTGGATGGATGACTTGCCCAAATCAATATGAACTTGCATTCTCTTTAGGAATACAGACCTCAGGGAGTAAATGCTCAGAAAAATGTTGAACATGTTTTAATGCTGTGGTGAACCATAGATAAAAAGCAGATGCCTTGGTCCAAATCAAACATAGTTGCAATGTGGTGTGCTTTATTTTCCTGTTCACATGAGCACTGTAATTTTAGGTCAAGGTTTGCCTTAGTAGGCAGGTTTCAAAGATGTGGAAGGAGGAGCCATCTAATCGAAAAAGCTCAAACCAGGAGCCAAGAGGTCTAGCCTCTCTTCCTGAGACCCTACCAACTTCCTGATTATGTAACCCAGATGAGCTTCTTATCTTCATATGCTTCCAGTCTCCCAGCCTCCAGTCTTTCCCCTTTGCACACCATCCTTCACCCAGTTATCTTTCCTGAAAACAAATTAATCATCTCATTTTTGCTTTAAAACCCCCTTTGTCCCCAGAGCAAAGTCCTAACCCTTTAGCAGGCAAACAAGATCTTTTTAGTATCTCTCAGGACTGATGGTCCTTTATCATGTCCCTTTTATTCTGTTACTCCCTGGTTCTCATTCTTCTAACCAAGCTCTTTTGTGCCTATGTTTTTCCCACACACTGTCCCCAAGGTCAGCAATGACTTTCTCCAACTCATTTCACCTGGTGAACTCTTTCTCGTTCATATTTTAAGACTCAGCCAATGGAGCCCAGTGGTTGGTTCCTCAGCAAGGCCTCTTCTAACTCCTTCTGACAATGTGAGCACCTCCTCCACTCTGCTCTGACAACATTTTCTATTGTTTACCTTGGATGACTTATAAGTCTAATAGAAAGTGCTTGCTTACTTGTCCATCTCAGGGGCAAAATTCTGAGTTCTTATAGGTCGAGGCCATTGTTCTTATAACCCCCCCCCTCCCCCATTTAGTTACTAGCACTTAGGAAGTTTCCCAATATATACTGGTTGAAAAAATCAAACTAGTTACATTGAATTTTACATGTACTGTCTTTCTAACTGTGGCTGTTTTCACCTCTCATCCATTTCCCCATGAAACTTGATAATAAAGATTGGTTTGCTGAGCACTGATCAGGCAGCAGGCACTTTTCTATACCCTTTATACATGACAACTTCATTTAATCCTTATCTCAGCACTGCAGAGCAGGCATTACTATTCATCTTACTCTACAGATAAAGAAACTGAGGCTCAAAGAGGTTAAATATCTTTCCCAAGTCCTCAAGAGAAGACTCTCCAGCTTCAAAGCCTATGGCCTTTCCATAGCATCATCTGCTTTCTCAAAGGTCTGCACCTGGTAGGTTCTGACTTAGTGGTTTAATTGCTCTGAATTACATTGAACAGGACTGAAAGAGGCTCACTCTGACTTCCAGCTGGGGATTGGCCATCTCCACAGCCCATCCATGAAACCCTAGACAGCCACATCTAAATGCTGGCGTGCGTGAAGACAAAGCCCAGATCCTTTTCCTGGCAGGAAGCTATGTCTTCTAGCACATGGAACCCCACTGCATTTCCTGGGATCAGACGGAGTCCTCAGCACAGAGGCCCACTCATAGTTCATGGGTTTGTCCCCAGCGTCCAGCCCAGAAACTGTCTTCTCCCTGGCTCCCTGGAGAATGAGAAATTATTGGCTTCTGGAATGTTTTTCTGGTCACTGAGCCCTCAAGGTGAAAGGTCTCTTGGATGGAAAACAACAGGCCAAGTTTACCCAACCCAGCAAGGCGTCAGGCAGCCCCGAGGCACATTCCATCAGGTTCCACAGAACAGCTGGGGCTTCTTCTCTTCAGCTTGATACCTGCCCTCAAAGAATGGAGGTCTTTCTGCCCCACTGCACAGCTGACATAAAGCAGAAATCTCACTGCAGAGCTCCCTTCAGGCTGGAGACTATGCAGACCCTCAGAAATATTCTCCTTTCTTTCTGCTTTCTACTGTTGCTCTAAGACTTCAGCTTATGAGGGGAAGAGAGTCTCACAAAATGAAATGTGCTCCTGTCCTAAAAATGTCCCA
Organism: Prionailurus viverrinus; assembly: GCF_022837055.1. Taxonomy (NCBI): domain Eukaryota; kingdom Metazoa; phylum Chordata; class Mammalia; order Carnivora; family Felidae; genus Prionailurus; species Prionailurus viverrinus. Next base: position 46,706,621 of record NC_062570.1, read on the forward strand.
TAGCAATAACATCAGAAGGGGGAAGAATATTTATATATCTACATGCTCACAGTATATAAAATGGATATTACATGCCAGCCATTTTACATACATCATCTCATTTAACCATCACTATAATTATTTTTCCCATTTTAAAGATGTGCAAACTGAAAATGACTCAAAGCTAACTGCAGCCTATTTCCTTTCACTGATAGAAGGGATATTGTGAAACCCTGGACCCTGCACCTGAGAATCAGTGACTAGAGCTCAGTATGAGCGTGATGTGTTACGTAGCTACACAGGTAGTGTCCTTGCATTAGTCACATCTGCTCATTGTCTGAGACTCTGTGATATCTTGCCCTGTGTGTCCCTGCTGGAATCAGGAATTCTATCTGACCCCCAAACTCAGCTGTCTAGTACTAAGAAAAGGAAGCAGTTTGAGTTTTACAAGAAGAGCCTTAAACTAGGAGTTTGAGTACATTTGCTTGTGTCCCAGCTCTATTATTTAATGTATGTGAGATCTTGCCTTGGTTTTGTCATCTATGAAGTGGGAATAATAATGATTGATTTTCTGTTTTGGGTTTGTGATGATTAAATGAGACATTGCATATGGGGTATGGGAAAACCCACAGAGACCTGGCCTATTCCTAAATGAATCATGTTCTTGTCCACTGTCCCTTCTATGGAGCTCCATCATGATTGAACAGCATTCTATTCTTTATTTTTTTTTATTTTTTATTTCTTTAATTTTTTTTAACATTTATTTTTGAGAGAGAGAGAGAGAAAGCATGAACAGGGGAGGGTCAGAGGAAGAGGGAGACACAGAATCCGAAACAGACTCCAGGCTCTGAGCTGTCAGCACAGAGCCTGATGTGGGGCTCAAACCCACAGACCGTGAGATCATGACCTGAGCCGAAGCCGGACACTTAACCGACTGAGCCACCCAGGCGCCCCGCATTCTATTCTTTAGAATAATTTTCCTTCTATCCCCCTCCCCCATAGGCTAAATGAAGACCAGTGTGGTATAGAGGAAGAAGCACAGACTACGAATTGGATTACTTGGGTCTCAGTACTGATTTTATCAATTATTGGCTGTGAGATAATTGAGTCACTGAGCATCAGTTGCCTCATCTGTTGAGTGGGGAAAATATTAGTAGTTATATTCTAGGGTTACCATGAAGAATACATGAGTGCACCAACACTTTATAAATTCTAATGTGCTATACAAATGCAAGTTATTCATCCCACAAAGTTTTCTGACCATCTGCTATGGGCCAAGCATGTGCCAGGTTATGAAGATCCAAGGACAATAAGACACAGTATCCATTAAACTTCATCTGAGGAGGAGACAGAAGCATACACAGGTAATTGCAGGTAATTACAACGCAGTGTGGTAAGTACCACTATAGGGAAGGAGTAAAATGCTTGAGGCACAGAATAGGGGCACTGTATTAGTTACCTATTGCTGTAAAACAAATTACCCCAATACTTAGTAGCTTAAAACAACAAGTTATTATTAGTTAGTTTACATATATTCTAGGAGTCAGGAACCTGGGAATGGCTTAGCTGAGGTCAAGCTGTTGACCAAGGCTATAGACTCTGAAGACTCTCTAGAGCTGCAGAATCCACTTCCAAGCTCACTCCTGCAGCTGTTGGTAAGAGGCTTCAGTTCTTTGCCATGTGAACCTCCCCACAGGTCTGCTCAAGACTTGACTTTCTCCAAGGGAAGTCATCCAAGAGAAAGCATATGTGAGAGAGCACCAAAGATTACAACCTAATCTTAGAAGTGCTGGGTTATCATTTCTGCCATTTCTGTTCGTCATAAAGACCAACCATGGTACAATTCAGAAGGGGAATATACAAGGGTGTAACTAGCAGGGGGTGGGGATCTTTGGGAGCCATTTTGGATTCTTGCTCCCATAGGTACTAAACACATTGGGAGAGAGGAGCCAGGAAAATTGTCTGGAGCTTAAGCTCAGCTGTATTTTTACTGCTTCTTGTCATTTCTGCTGGATGCTGGATTGGTAAGAGAAAACATTCTTTTCTATCCAGATTATTCTGCCATTAAGTGGAAATGATATTGTAGAAAATGTCGAGTAAACACAGAGCTATCAAGAAGTGGTAATGACTCAACAAAATAAAAACCTTCTGCATAGCAAAGGAAACAATCAACAAAACTAAAAGGTAACCTGCTAAATGGAAGAAGATATTTGCAAATGATGTATCCAATAAAGGGTCAGTATCCAAAATATATAAAGAATAGATTCAAGTCAACACTTAAAAAAAAATAATCCAATTAAAAAATGAGTAGAAGACATAAACAGACATTTCTCCAAAGAAGACATCCAGATGGTCAACAGAATCAGGAAAAGATGCCTAACATCACTTGTCATCAGGGAAATACAAATCAAAACTGCCATGAGTGATCACCTCACACATGTCACAATGGCTAAAATTAACACAAGAAACAACAGGTTGGTGAGGATATGGAGAAAAAGGAACCCTTATGTACTGTAGGTGGGAATGCAAACTGGTATAGCCACTTTGGAAGACAGTACTCAAAAAGTTAAAAAGTTAAAAATAGAACTACTTTACAATTCAATAATTGTGCTACTGGGTATTTACCCAAAAAATGCAAACACATTAATTCAAAGGGATATGTGTGCCATTATGTTTATTGCAGCATTGTTTGTAATAGCCCAATTGTGGGAGCAGCCTAACTGTCCACTAATAGATGAATGGATAAAGAAGAAGTGGTATATGTATATGTGTGTGTATATATGTAATATTATTCAGCCACAAAAAGATGGAAATCTTGCCATTTGAAACAACATGGATGGAGCTAGAGAGCATAATGCTAAGCAAAATAAGTCAGAGAAAGACAAATACCATACGATTTCACTCATGTAGAATTTAAGAAACAACAAATGAGCAAAGGGAAAAAAAAAGAGAGAGAAGAAGAGAGAGAGAGGAAGACAAACCAAGAAACAAACTCTTAACTATAGAACATAAACTGATGGTTACCAGAGGGGAGTTAGGTGTGGGGATGGATGAAATAGGTGATGGGGATTAAAGAGTACAATTATCACGATGAGCAGTACATTGTACATTAATTATACTGGAATTAAAATAAAAAGCTTAATAATAAAAAAAGGAAGTGATAATGACTTTGCTGGTGTCTAGCTCGGTCTTCAGGGCAACTGTACCCTGGTGAGATCAGTTCTCCAAAGGCCCTACTATGGCCCTTAAAGTTCATAGCCTTCCTAGAGCTGACCAATAATAACTAGCACCCTTCCCTATTACAGTGCATCTCACATGGTACCACAATTGTGATTTTACGTGTCCCATATCCCTTTAAACTGCCTTGAGCAGGCAGGAAAAATGTCTGTCTGGTACATAGCTTGTCCATACATAGCTTGTCCCACATCTGGTATGGTGCCTGGCACTGTGCCTGTTTGATAAAAGAATTAATGGAAACTGAATGAATACAAGATACACTGTAAATATCATAAGGTCCATGCACGTAAGTAATTATCACAACATTTAAGAAGTTATGCTATGTGTTTCCTGAGTATCGGGTTCTATGTTACATGCTTTACATATATTATTTCATTTAATACTCATCACAATCCTATGCTAGGTATTATCATCCCCATTACACATATGAGGAAACTAAGGTGACACGATTAGAAAATGACAGAGTGTGGATTTGACCCCAGGTCTGTCAGACTCTGAAGCCTGTGCAACTAATCATATTTGGTAGCAGATCTTCTCAAACATACAAACAAAAAATTGCAGATCTCAAGGGTTTTGGTAATTAACAAACCAGATAAAAGAAAATTAAATAGTCTTTAAGGAACAATGTGATGAATATCTGAAAACCAAGTCCGTCTCTCTCTCTCTCTCTCTCTCTCATACACACACACACACACACACACACACACACACCCTTTATTTTTCCAGGAAAGCCCAGCTTAAGTCTCACCTCTTCCAGGAAACCTTCTTTGACTCATAGTGATGCCTGTCTCCCTTAACTCCCACAGCACTTGTGACAGAGCCATTCAGTTGATACTAACCATATGTAGTCTTGATTTGCAGTATCTTTTTTGAAAGTTATTTATTTATTTATTTATTTATTTAGAGAAGGAGAGAGAGAACAGGTAGGGTGGGGGCAGAGAGAAGGAGAGACAGAATCCCATGCAGGCTCCGCACTATCAGAGCAGAGCCCAATGTGCGGCTTAAACTCATGAGATCATGACTTGAGATGACGTGACATGACATGATCTGTGGGATCATGACTTGAGCTGAGATCAAGATTTGGATGCTTAACTGACTAAGCCACCCAGGTACCCCTGCAGTATATCCTTTTTACAACTCAGATCCATGGCTTCCTTCCTTATACAGTGAGGGAGCTGGACTACTTTTGAATGTTCTCTGGCTTGCACACTGTAAGAGGTATTTCCTGACTCCCATTGGCACAATCACCTCCTTGTGGGGAGTACAACATGGTTGCATGTGGCAGGCCCTCACTGACGGCAGAGCTTTTACCTGATTGTGTTGGAAGAGCCTGTTTTCAACCATCTCCTGACTACCCTGTAAGTTCCTGGGGGCTCCTTATAATGTCCCAGCACCCAGCACAGGGCCTGGAACAGAGTGGGCTCTTTATAAATGTTTCCTGGATAAATACATGAGTGAGTGAATAAATGAAGTGGCGGTAATGACTGCAGCATTAACGAAACCCTCTAATATCATTGGCATTATTAAATCAACAGTAGTGGGGCGCCTGGGTGGCGCAGTCGGTTAAGCGTCCGACTTCAGCCAGGTCACGATCTCGCGGTCCGTGAGTTCGAGCCCCGCGTCGGGCTCTGGGCTGATGGCTCAGAGCCTGGAGCCTGTTTCCGATTCTGTGTCTCCCTCTCTCTCTCTGCCCCTCCCCTGTTCATGCTCTGTCTCTCTCTGTCCCAAAAATAAATAAAACGTTAAAAAAATTTTTTAAAAATCAACAGTAGTAATTTTTTTTACTTGTTTGGTGATTTGACCTTCCCCAGGCAGCATCTTCTTAAGACCCTTGTCATCCCAGGGCATTCTGCCTACAGGACCAGTATGGAACATTTACATTCAGAGTGGACAGAGCTGTAGACACATAGACAAACTTTAACTTGGCTTGTTCCAGACTGCTTGCCAACTCATCACTCTTCTGTTTGGACTCATTACCACATTCTTTATTACAAGATACTTTTGGAACATGAGGCAAAGCCCTTGCCTACAGCTTTATTTGTTCTGGTTGCATATGTGATCTGCTTGCTTTCAGATGCCATCACCCATCTCTGACAGTTGGGCAGGGGGTTATGACTTCATTTCAGCACTAGGATTTCTCCTGGGCCCCATGGTCCAATGGGAACCGTCTGGGAAATTTCCTACAGCAGCTGCTTCCACACAGGGAAACAGGATTAACAGGAACCCTCCTACTGATCTTCATCAATGCCTTTGATAGGATCCTTACTTGTTTAAGCTTTTCTCTACTTTCTGCCTTACATCGGTAAGAAATATAGCTCAGCGGTAAAGAGCATGAGTCTTACACTTAGAGATGGATTTTCATCCTGGCTCTGCTTCTTATTAGCTATGTATGTTGGGTGAATTATTTCTTTGAGCCTTAACTTTCTCATTTGTGAACCAGGAATAATAATGTTATCTACCTCATAGGGCTGTGGGGATTGGAGTAATGCTGCAAAGAGTTTAGAATAAAGCTTGCAAATAATACACCCTCAGTCAATGCAGCTATCATAATTCACTATTACTTAGTGTGTCCACTGCTCACACTGAGGATAGAGTGGCTAGTGAGAGGCTGCGGTAAGTTTTCATCATTACCATCAACATTTGGATGGAAAGAGAAAGAAATTCAGATTTATTAAATGCCGGCCTGAGAGCTTTACTTACTAGAATCCATTTAATGTTCAGAAAGACCCCAACTTACAGATAAAGCTCAGGGGATTAAGGAACTTTCTTGATGTCACACAGCCAGGGTGGGAGCACATCTTCCTGATGCACGTTCTTTCCCTGTTTCCCCCAGAATACCCAGGGGCCCAATGGGGCTTTTCATTTGGTCCTTGTCAGTGCTGAATATCCACGTACTGACCTTGACATCCTTCTCGATACTTAGAACTAGAATTGCTGTGTATATTTAGTTCTTATTCCTCTCCCACTTCCTTAACTGGCCCCAAGATGTTCTGTGAGTCCTGCTGTAACTTCTCTTTTCTACTCAGTCCGCGTCAGTCTGGTTTCCTGACAAACTTTCCTGTTTCTCTGGGTCTATCACTCTCCTCCTTTCTGTACCCAGCCATTTCATTTCCACTGCCTCAGCTTACCCTGTGCCTGGGACTGTCTGTGGTAGTATCAGTAGGACTGGGATCAGTAGCCCAGACCAGGCTGGCTCAGCTACATACAAGGGGTGGGGTGAGGAGGGTGGGAGGGATAGTGGAGAGTGTAAGGGACACAAAAGATAACTGGGCTGGGGTTAGGGAGGCCAGTAGGGAACCTGGGGAGACTGACAGAGTCAGGAAAACACCTGCCTGCTCAGGTGAGGGCAAACAGCGTGCCTGGGGATGCTGTTGCGGCAACAGAGAAGTTAGGAGTGCTCTGTCTGTGCTATGGCAGATCTCAGGGGGAGCAGAGTCTTCAAGGCCTTGAACTTGGGGGAGTCAGGGTAAAGCAGGCTGAATGCTAGGCTCTAAGCTGATATCATATCAGGAGGAGTTCAGTTCCAATAGTATCTAAAAATGGAGCAGGATTAGGGATTTATGGACAGGCCTGGTTTCAGACAGTTTATTTGTAATAATAAACCATCAGATGGTCCCAGAAATTCCATTACATTGGCATACAGATTGGATGTCCCAGGCTGCCTCTCCTACTCAGAAGTTGTATCAAAAATTCTTTGGCAGACACTGGCTTCTAACTTTTAGTTCTGAAAATGCAGTCACCATACCTAACCCATATTCTATAACCTAAAATATTTGGAGGAATGGTTATAGGCTATCATTGGACTCCATTTTCCTGACTTCCTATAATAAATCTTTTGCCTACCATGTTATTTTTTCCATATTAAAAAAGTGTTAACTATACAAGTGTAAACTATAAATAAATACATTCTTTGCAAAAAAAAATTTAAATAAGGAGTGAGTGAAGAGTAAAAATCCTGCTCATACAACCTCACTTAACCCCACTTCCTTCTGTAAATTATCCCCCTATCTAGTCAGTACGCTAACTTTCTGCTATAAGTTTTTCTATGCACTTAGAAAGCTGCAGGAGTGTCCAGAATTACGGGGTGGGAGCCAGAAGGAGCAGACTGCTCTGGCAGAAGTAGTATTTTATCACTGACGTTTGTTTTCACTGTTCATGGTAATAATAAGACACAGATCAAGTAGGGGCGCCTGGGTGGCTCAGGTGGTTAAGTGGCCGACTTTGGCTCAGGTCATGATCTTGCAGTTGGTGAATTTGAGCCCCGCATCAGGCTCTGTGCTGACAGCTCAGTTGCCTGAAGCCTGCTTCAGATTCTGTGTCTCCCTCTCTCTGCCCACTTTGTCTCTCTCTCTCTCTCAAAAATAAATAAACATTAAAACATTTTTTAAAAAGCAGACCATTAGATTTTATCATTTACTATTGTTTTCATGTTATTGCCTAAAATTATTGTTTTAAGTTATTCTCAGTTGATATATCCTCTTATTGCCTACACTCAGGACAGACAGCTCTCCCTTCTTTGCCCTACTGTGGTAGGCCACTGTTCATATGTCCAATATGTACATTAATGTGTCTTATTTATTTATTTATTTATTTGAGAGAGAGAGAGAGAGAGAGAGAGAGAGAGAGAATGAGAGAGCATGAGCAGGGAAGAGAGGCAGAAGAAGACAGAGAGAAAATCCCAAGCAGGCTCCATGCTCAGTTTAGAGCCCGACGTGGGGTTCAATCTCATGACTCTGGGATTATGACCTGAGCCGAAACCAAGAGTTGGACACTCAACTGACTGAACCACCCAGGTGGTCCATGTACATTCATGTATTTTTAAATGGGATAATCTATATATATTGTTCTACAATTTGCATTTTCTCCCTCACCTTCGTTTAGCAATATGTCCTTGGGATCTTTCCATGAGAGCACATAGAATTAGTATAATTCTGCCACTTTTTTATTAGCAGCTGCATAGTATCCCATAGTATGGTTGTACCATCCTCCTCTTGATAGATATTAGGTCTTTCAATATTATGCCACATCAAACACCACAGCATCACTTATTTCCAGTGGCATGAAATTGGACGCAATCTACTGTCTAATGTCCTTAGATGACAGTAATATCTATATATGATACTTAATAGTAATACTCATTTTTTTTTTTTTTTTTTCAACGTTTATTTATTTTTGGGACAGAGAGAGACAGAGCATGAACGGGGGAGGGGCAGAGAGAGAGGGAGACACAGAATCGGAAACAGGCTCCAGGCTCTGAGCCATCAGCCCAGAGCCTGACGCGGGGCTCGAACTCACGGACCGCGAGATCGTGACCTGGCTGAAGTCGGACGCTTAACCGACTGCGCCACCCAGGCGCCCCAATACTCATTTTTTATCAAATGCTTAGTCTATACAAAGATCTGTTCTAGGCACTTTGCATGTAAGTAACTCACTCAATTCTCAGAACAAACCCTATGAAGTAGGGACTACATATTATCATCCTCATTTCACTGCAGAGGCACAAAGGTAATCTCACCCAAAGTCCTATAACTAATAAGTGGCTGAGCTGGGATTTGAACCATAGCACTCTGACTCCAGGATCTATACTACTGACCTCATTGTGCATACAAGCCTCTTGTGCATTTGCACAAGCTTTTCTCCAGGTTACATAGCTGGAAAAGAAAAAATTTTATATGTATTTCCAAGTTACTCTGTCAAAAGTAGCTGTATCAGTTGACACTCCCATGGAGTTTGAGAGGGCCATCTTCCCTAAAACCTTGCTAGTGCTGGATTTCATCAAGTTTACTCATTTTTGACAACCTGGAAGGTAAAAAAAAAAAGTCTTTTTTTTCCTCCCTCATTTGAAAGCTAGTTTGGCTAGCTAGCATAATACATAATTCTAGGTCAAAATTATTTTCTTTCAAAGTTTGAAGTTACTACTTTACTGTCCAGCATTCAGAGTGACCTTTCAGAAGTCTGAAAGCCAATTTATTTTTGTTCCTTGTAGGTGACCTGTTTTACTTCTTTGAAAACTTTTAGAGTTTTCTCTTTGTCCTTTTGGCTCTGAAACATCCCTAGTATCTGTCTAAGCAAGCATCTTTTAAAATGTCCCTTGTCTGACACTTAGCAGGCCCTATGAAGTCTTGAGCCTTTCTTTGGGTTGGGGAAATTTTCTTTTATTATTTCTTTGTGGATCTCTTCCCCACCAATTCTCGGTTCTTTCCTGGCATTTCTCCTGAATGAAAGGAGGCACTTCTGAATCAATGCTTTGTGTCTCTGGATTATTCTGCTTGGGCTGTCATAACCAAATACCATATACTCAGTGGCTTACACAACAGAAATTTATTTTCTCACAGCTTTGGAGGCTAAGATCAAGGTGCTGGCCAATTTGGTTTCCAGTGAGGGCTTTCTTCCTGGCTTGGAGACAGCTGCCTTCTGGCTGTGCCCTTGCTATGTCCTCACATGGCAGAGATATAGCTCTGTTGTTTCTTCCTCTTCGTATAAGGTCACCAGCTCTACTGAATTATTGAATTGACCTCATTTAACCTTTATCACCTCTTCACAGGGCCTATCTCCAGATACAGTCACATTGAGTTCAGGGCTTCAACATATGAATTTGAGGGGAACACAATTCAGTCCATAGTAGTCTCTTAATTTTTCTGTCAGATTTTCCACTCTTGATAGTTTCTGCAGGTTTCCTGACACTCAGCTTCTGGTTAACATCCCCAGTTTTTGCCATATCCATTTTATTATTCATCTCATCTATTGCTTTTTAAATTTTACTATCATAATTTTTCATTTCCTGTTTGTTTGTTGTTTGTTTCTTTTTCATAGACCCTGCTGCAATATCCTCAGGGCTCTTTTGAAGGATGACAATATTTAGAATTTTTCAAATGGTCTTTTCTGTTCCTTTATCTGTCTTTTGTCTGGGATCGGCTTTCCATTTGTTGATCTTAAACCTTTCCTTTAGAGCTGTTGAATTTCCTCAAATATCTGGTGATCCTTGGTTTTTCATCATATTTATGTTTGAAGGATGAGTTAATTAGCAGGTATTTTGGTAAGTTTTCCCTCCAGTTTTGATCTGTTCGTTTCCCCTACACTTCCCTTTGGTAAATGGAGAGTTACTTGGGACCCTGTGAGTAGGACATTTTGACTGCAGACTTCCCAGTAAGGTGCTGGGAGCAGGCAGAGAGGCAGGCTTGGGGACCACCCTCCTCCCCACTTCGTCCTTTACCCATCCCCAGTTGCCAAAATAAGGAGGCCTTTACTTAGACAAAACCCCAGTTGACAGGCTGGGCAGGAACAGCTTTCCCTTTTTCCTTTCTCTGTGTCTGTGGAAGTTGGAAAGGGTTACTTCAAGCCCTGCTTTTCTCACAGGCCCTTTATACACCAGCAGATGCCCTCCCCAGAGAGGGGACTTTCTTTGAGTAAAGCTTTGTGTTTTATCTCACCATCTTGACCCCTACTCCTCACCTACAGCTCCCTGAAGTAGAGGGAAGAGGAGAGAGGTCCATTATTTATGGGTCATTTTAAAGATGAATAACCCTGATGAGCACTTCATAACTCCCAATTCTTTCTATTTGCTTCCTCTGAGCTGAGAGATTCTCTGCCCCTACCTTCAAAGAAATTTACCTTAAAAGTGTTTTGGAGTATGTTAATACTCTGTCCTGAATTCTCTATCAGTC